>NC_080797.1:41010611-42210611 GCF_028018385.1 Neofelis nebulosa | reverse complement strand
ACAGTTTCTTATAAAGGTAAACATAGTCTTACCATATAATCCAGCAGTCACATGCCTAGACACTTATCCAAATAAGTTGAAAGTTTATGTCCACATAGAAGTTTATAGCAGCTTTATTCATAATTCATAATTGTCAAAATGTAAATACAACATGATGTTCTTCAGTAGGTGAATGGATAAATAAACTAGTACATTCAGACAATAGAATATTATTTAGCACTAAAAAGAAATGAGCTATCAAGCCATGAAAAGACATGGAAGAAACGTAAAAATGTACTGCTAAGAGAAAGCAGCCAATCTGAGAAAGTTATGTATTGCATGATTCCAACTCTATGGCCTTCCAAAAAAGGCAAAAGTATGGAGACAATACAAAGATCAGTGGTTTTCAGAGGTTCAGTAACAGAGAGGGCAGAATGAATAAATGTATCGCAGGGCATGTTTAGTTAGAATAGTGAAATTGCGGGGCGCCTGGGTGGCTTAGTTGGTTGAGCTTCTGACCTCGGCTCAGGTCATGATCTCACGGTCCGTGAGTTCGAGCCCCGCATCGGGCTCTGCTGACAGCCCGGAACCCAGAGCCTGCTTCAGATTCTGTGTCTCCCTCTCTCTGACCGTTTCCCGTTCATGCTCTGTCTTTCCCTGTCTCAAAAATAAATAAACATTAAAGTTCCTCTTTAAAAAAAAAAAAAAAAAAAAAAAGAATAGTGAAATTGCTATATGATCCTATAATGGTCAATATATAACATTAAACATTTGTCCAACCCAAACAATGGTGCAGTCCCAGAGTGAACTCTAACTTAAACTATGGACCCTAGTTAATAATTCTATATTATAGTATGCTTACCAATTCTAGCAAATGGACTACACTAAAGCAAGATGTTAGAGATAGGGGAAACTGTGGAGGGAGAAGAAAAGGAATCAATGGGAACCCTTCACACTTTCTGAGCAATTTTTCCTGTAAACCTCAAAAATGCTCTAAAAAATTAAGTCTTTTTAAAAAATCAGAAGCCAAGCTAGAATCAGAACCCAGACCTGTCTATATGAAAGATTGTGCCATAGGAAGAAACCAAAAGGGCACTCAGGGCCTTTGGGAAATGAGAATAGGGTTTCCCCAGGTGGGAGCTAATGAAGAATGTGAGAGTTTCTACCTGAGTCTTAGGGTTTCTACCCCCAAACAAATCCTCTCTGCAACAACAAAGATGTAAACAGTGAATGATCAGCCATGAAATAAACCCAAAGAGAAATAAAGAAACCAGCTCCACCCACATCCTTCCAGAAAATAGAAGAGGGAACACATCCTAACTCATTTCTAGGAAGACATTACTTTGATTCCAAAATCAGACAAAGACACTACAAAAATAAATAAATAAATGCAAAATAAATTTTGTGATTCAAGCAGACATTACTTTTTCTATGTTTCTCTACAAAAGCTCAGCCATTTGGCTCAGAAAGACTCTCCGTGTGAATTTCCAACCAAACAACAAAAAAACAAAAAACCCTCAATTACCAACAAAGAAAGCCAGGAGACACAGCAACAATGACAGCACCATAAAACCTGTTAGTCCTTGATTTATGAGAGCAATAGAATATGTGAATAACATAAACCTCTTGTACCCCAGACCAAAGGTCCACGTCACTAAAACACAGGACTCCCGGCTAGCAAGCCATAAAGGCCACTCCTATCACGCTTTCTCCAGGTGAATACACTGTGTTTGTAGAATCATAAAGACGCATCTGTGGTTTAGCTCTGTGAGCCGAATCAATGACAACAGCCCCGGTATAATCTTAGCATTGGTGGCAATGTTCCTAGGAACTTTATTTTAATTCCAATTGTCTCTGAAAAAAATTAAGGGGAAATTACTGGCAATTGTTCTTTTTTTTTACATAAATCTGAAAACTTCAAAGAAACTCGTTAACACATGAAATATAAAAGTGTATGTCACCATGAGATATTAGTTATTCAGTTGTAGTAAATAAGAACTTATTTTGACAGCTTGTCTCTTCCTGGGTTATCTGAAAGAAATTATGAATAGTCAGCAGTTTTGTTTTTTGTTTTTTTTGTTTTTTTCCCCTGCTCTACTACATTCAAAAAGAACATCACTGCTAAGTAACAACTTGATTTAGGCTTAGGTGGTAGCCTGTCCAGACTCCAAGCTTAGAGCTACCCCAAATTTTTGGATTATACTCAGGCTGTAAGCAGAAAGTTATGGGCCCGCCCCCCAAAAAAAGAAAGATGAAATAAAGCTTTACTGACCCAAGAAAAGTCATTTTAGGCCCTCAGCTATTTTCAGTGATCTATATGCCCTACCTGTCCAAGCACACTTCTTGCAATAAAGAAATGCAAAAATCTCAATAGTTAAGCATATTAAGGGAACAAAGAGAATGCAAAAACGAACAGTCTCTTCCAGGCCTGGAAACAGCCTAAACTTTATCACAGACAAATCAGTGGCAAAAACTTACAGTGCTCTTTCAAAAGCAAGCAAGGCCCTGCATTCCTTACCTGAGATAAGGAGACCAAGACCCCATCCAGTGCTCTCAGAGCATGCCCAGACCCCTCCCGCTTGCTTGCCTGACAGGTACCTCTGCTCCACCCAAGGAGGAACTCAAACCTCATTAACATAACATACAATGTATATATAGGCATGTTTTCTTAAGATGCATGTGCCATCGTATGCCCACCTCTCCATGTGATGACAAAAACTCCCCTTTCTGAATACTCATCCTAGCCCTAAATAAAAGAAACCCATGAACCCCCACTTGGAGAGTTACAGCTTTGGAAGTTATCCCCCCATGATCTTCTTATTTGCTGCAAATAAAGTTTCTTTGGTGTGACAACTCCACCTGGTGCAGTCTCCACCTGAAACTCACCAAGGAGCAAACTGTTAGCTGAGTTACAACGTCTTTAGCCAACTTCCCATCCTTCTAAATTAACTAGAGTAATTTCTGGTGCTGCTCCCCAAAACAAGTCTTTTGTATTATGTGGAGTGTATTATGCACCTTGTTGACTTTATTTATTTATTTATTTATTTATTTATTTATTTATTTTTTACGGGGTGCCTGGTGGTTCAGTCAGTTAAGTGCCCGACTTCACCTCAGGTCATGATCTTGTGGTCCATGGGTTTGAGACCCACATCAGGCTCTGTGCTGACAGCTCAGAGCCTGGAGCCTGCATCAGATTCTCTGTCTTCCTCACTCTCTGCCCTCCCCCACTCATGCTCTGTCTCTCTCTATCTCTCAAAAATGAATAAAAGTTAAAAAAAATTTTTTTAATGTTTATTTATTTGTTTATTGAGAGACAGAGTGCAAGCAGGGGAGGGTTACAGAGAGAGGGAGGCACAGAATCCGAAGCAGGCTCCAGGCTCTGAGTTGTCAGCACAGGGCCCGACATGGGCTCGAACTCGTGAACTGCAAGATCATGACCTGAGCCAAAGCAGGGAGCTTAACTGACTGAGCCACCCAGGCACCCCTTATGCACCCTGTTGACTTTTAATTCCTCTGATTTTTTTTTTTTCATTTAACATATTGTCCATCAAATGTTAGAGGCTGTTTTCAGCCCTGCCCATCTGGCATCATCCTGCCCACCTTCATCCAGATCACTGACACAAGTTCCCTTTTGTCCTAAGCCCCTACAGCTGCAGAATCTTTCCACTCAGGGAAATAGTCAACTTTTCCCTGTGCTGCTGCTGTGAAGTCCTCTGACAAAACCCCCTCTCTCTGAGGCCCACAGAGAACCAGCCTAGATCATCAGCGAGTGTCCAAAAGTTATCTCCTGAAGTCTGGACTTTTTTAGAGCTCCTATTTATTTTGATTCCCTGAGCTCATACTAGCAATGCAGTCCTGGGGGAATATGGTGAGTTTGGTTTTCATCTAGAAGCTCTCCTTAGCCTTGTGAGTAGGAAATAAATATCTGAGACTTTCAGAGCTTTCCCTACCTTCCAGCTCCCTCCAACACAACCTGAAGGGACTAACAGCTAGAACAAGGGCCCAAGTCCAGAGTTGGTCATCTATATGAAGTACCATGTGAATGTGTCCCCTGGAGCCCTGTGCCTGCTGTGTCCCTGCAGCTGCAACAGGGAGTTAATCCAAAAAAAAAAAAAAAAAAAAAAAAAAGACATCCAAGTATTGCCCCTAACAGCAATGGCATAATAGTGCCCTCTAGTGACAACTGAACTAACTGTGTCCCAGAGGCTGTGATGTGACCCTGAGGCTGGTTGAGCCTCTTTTTTTCTCTGCTAAAAAAGAAATGCTATAATGACTTGATGCCTGGGGCTTATGTCCAAGACAAGTGCTCTCTTAATGAGCCAGTGGTTGGTGTCTTTCAGCATTCTTTAGGTCTGTTCTTCCTCTGCAAAGACCCCTTGTGCTTTTTTTTTTTTTAAACAGTTTTACTGAGATAAAATTTACATGCCATTAAAATTCACCCATTTCAGGGGCGCCTGGGTGGCTCAGTCGGTTAAGCGTCCGACTTCAGCTCAGGTCACGATCTCACGGTCTGTGAATTCGAGCCCCGCGTCGGGCTCTGGGCTGATGGCTCAGAGCCTGGAGCCTGCTTCCGATTCTGTGTCTCCCTCTCTCTCTGCCCCTCCCCTGTTCATGCTCTGTCTCTCTCTGTCCCCAAAATAAATAAACGTTAAAAAAAAATAATAAAATTCACCCATTTCAGGTGACCAAGCCAGTGTTTTTCAGTAAATTTAGAGTTCTGCAATAATCACCACAATCCCATTTTAGAACAGTTCCACCACCCCAGAAAGAAACTTTGTGCTCATTCCCATCCGCTGCCATCAGCTACCACTAATCTACCTGTTCTAGACATTTTATATACAAGGTACGGTCTTTCATCCGGCTTCTTCATGTAGCATAGTATCTTTGAGGTTCACACATGTTGTAGCACATGTTAGCACATTGTTTCTTTTTATGGCCAGATAGTGTCCCACTGTAGGGACATACTACATTTTGTTTATCTTGTCATCCCCTGATGCTCTTTTGGAATAAAAATGTTTATAAACTGAGACTTCTGTTACTTCCCATGACTCTTAAGTTAATTTTGTACCAAAACTGGACTTTAGGGACATTGCAAGTATTGATATTGTCCTTATGTGAGGAGGTGACAAGGTATGAAAGCTTCCAGACTCACTTTTACCAGAAGGTTGTGATTCCTTTTGGCCACTACAATATTCCTGTTAACTTATGATACATGATAGTCAGCACTTCCCATGGCCCATGAGATTCAGTAGTTGTGAGTTACTTTGGAAAACACCTGGCACAGTTTCTAGACCTGGTATTCCATGTGTCCTTAGTCCGATCACTTCTTAGTTGCCTTCTGACCATCACTCACAGGCCAATACTAGCCTGTGGCATTGGGTATTTGAGATCTCTGATATAGAGGTTCTGGGCCATATGCTGTCCACCCAAGCAGCCCTCCATCTGGACAATATGGCATCCCTTCTGGAAACACCCACCTAGTCAGTCTAGGATTTCCCACCAATTTATTCGGGGGAAATAAATAAAATCCCTCCAATTTATTTTTTTTATGTTTATTTATTTATTTTAAGAGAGAGAGAGAGAGTACGAACAGGGAAGAAGCAGAGAGGGAGAGAATCTCAAGCAGTCTCCACACTGTCAGCGTAGAGTCAATCCTACAAACCACAAGATCATGACCTGAGCCAAAATCAAGAGTCAGAAGCTTAAGTAGCTAAGTCATCCGGGTGTCCCATTTTTATATTCTACTCCCTGAACAGTCCTAAAACCTGATATAGCAGACTCTCAAGACATAGATAGTCATATATCATCCCTGGAAGCTCCTATAGCATTAAAAAGATTAAGGATTTAGTTCTATCTCTGCCCTTATAGGGCATATTCTGATAAAGCTTTACCTTGCATATCTAAGACAAGTGTCTCATGCAATTTTATAAGATTTTGTCTTAAAGTAGTTTCCTTGAGACAGAATATCTACCCTGTTTTTATCACTGTAGTTCCTCAACAATATTGACTACTTGTCCGATGAACTTGAAATTGTCTGGCCATAGTGAAAAAAAATACAATAGAGACAAATGCTCAGGCATAGTTTCACCAGTGATATTATCCTGGGGGCACCTGGGTGGCTCAGTTAAGCATCTGACTTCAGTTCAGGTCATGATCTCATGGTTCATGAGTTTGGGCCCCACATCAGGCTCTCTGCTGTCAGCACAGAGTCTGCTTCAGATCCCCTGTCCACCCCCCTCTCTCTGCCCTGCCCCTCACACATGCTCTCTCTTTCTCTCAAAACTAAATAAACTTCAAAAAATTTTTATCCTAAAGATTTTGAAGTTTATATAAGCTAACAAATGACTATAATTTATAAGAAAATAATTATCAAGGGATGCCTGAGTGGCACAATTGGTTGAGCGACCAACTCTTGATTTCTGCTCAGGTTATGATCTCATGGTTTGTGAGATCGAGCCCCACGACAGGACCTATGCTTACAGCCTGAAGCCTGCTTGGGATTCTCTATCTCTCAAAATAAATAAATAAATGTAAAAAAGGGAGAGAATTATCAAAACCTGAGGAACTGGATAATGGTTCTTCCCTCCTACTGATTCAGCTTCAGTTTGGATCTGAAGCCAAAACATCAAATACCTCTACTTGCGTTAGCATACTGAGATTCTCTAGTGGCCAATGAGCACAGTGGGATCTATGAAACGATGTTTGAGTGATTTACGCTTCAGTTTATCTATTCTCCAAGGACTGTGTGAAAACAGGAAACTGCCTCCCAAAACAAGGTCATAGGCAACACGCACCTTCATCCCGGAGCAGCTAAGGCTCTGCTCCAGGTGCGTAAGGCAATAGCGGTGGCGCGTCTCAAAGTCACTTCCGTTGCCTTAACTTGAGAAGCGAGGAGGAAAATGTCTGTCTTTGTCATCTTTGCTAGAACTGATGAGAAGAAAGATTGATGGGTCCAGTTTTAGGATGGCAAGAGGCAGAGATTTCAGACGCCAGGTTTTACTTTCAAGTCAAACAAGACCGGGATGGATGGCGTTGCTTAGCCTCTCACTGTATCTCAGTGAACAGCTTGGGCACTATAATGAAAAACTGCAGGGAAGCCCAGGTGGTGTGGATTTTTCTTATGAGAGCAATAGCTATGACTAAAAATCTAATAGCAATCAAAAGCGAGTCCCAAAGGGTGAATTCCCTTTCTTCAATGTTGCTGAACAATAGTGGCAGCACTTTGGATGTTGAGAGCTGATGAATGGCCAAGGTTGCTACAGTATTGTATAACTTTTCAAAGCCATTTCTGACATCCAAAAAACTGAGACATGTGGTAAGCAAGCCTAAAAATGGCAAAGGCTCTAAAATAGACTATAAAAAATAATGGTAGGCTGAGCAGCTGCAATCATAATATAATACTTAAAGAACAGTGAGCCCTACTGTCCTCATCCCGTCGTGCAAGGCTCCACAAAAGTCCTCACCCTATCTCTCCACCTCTGGAATGCACACACCCCCTCCCCAGTTCTCATCACTTCTCTCTCCATAGACAAAAAAATAGGGTTGCCAGGGAGAAGGTCAGCCTGCCTGTATAAATGGCCTTGCGAATCTTACTTGAGACTCAATTGCTTAATCTGGTTTAATTAAATAATAAATAATGATAAATTTATAATAATAAAAACCCTTACACACTAATAAGTTCTGAAGGAAACAACTGTAGGCATTGTCTTATTTAAGTCTCATTTTTAGAAAACTATAAATTGAGGTATTATTATTAATACTATTTTACAAATAAGGAAATGGAAGTTCTGGATGGTTCAGTAATTTGCCTAAGGTTATTCAGTTAGTAAAGGACAGAATTGTAACTTGATCCCACCAGCCTTGACCTCCTAATTGCTGTGCTTACTGGCATCCTATAGTTTCAAGTGAATTTTGCTGACAGAGCATATTTGACACACTGGCTTTGTAGTGCATGTTCAGAAAATGTTAATGTTTGCCTTTTGCCTTTGTTTGGTAAAGAAATCTTCCCCTTCTCGCCTAAATCCTTATTAGAGTCCCTGCTGCACTGAAGATCCTTCTGAAAAAACTCAAGCCAAAGTTTGCAAAACAATGATTAATACCCACTCAGAGCAATTGCTCAGTAATTATACTAAAGGTTAGCATTGTTTTATCTTAAAGAGATTCGTAGACCAAAGAATGACACCCGTTCTTTTCACACACACAGTATTAAGTAGGATGTTGGAAAAAAATGTCTTTGTTAGTGATGAAATATATGAACCCTAAAATCAAGAGCAGGAGAAGGGGGCTAAAGTCTCTGGAGTTTGGGGGACTTTTATAACCACTAGCCACTAGAAAATCTACAGTTTCTCCAACCTTTAAAATATATTTGTTCTTAAAATTAGTAAAAAAAAATCAAATTTTTAAAAAATTAAATTTGAATTTCAGAAATAAGCATCATCCAAGGCAAAAGTGACCCCAACACATAATCAATCAAAACTGTGTTGAAGATTCAGCAAATACCACCCTTAAAGGAAAATAATATGCATGTCCTGATGGAATATTGATGTGCTCAGTGTGTACCTCCATCAAGACAAGACAGAACTTAAAGGAATGGAGAGCAACAGAAGGCTGACAGCTACCACTGGGCAGGCCTCCTGCAGATGTGGGTCTGCGCCCACTGATCTTCCAGGTACTCAACCTGAATGGTCTACTTATAGTAACCTAGCCCTAGGAAACCTGCTCACACCAATCAAACCTACATGGGATTAATTGGTACTAGAAAACCACTTTAATAAATTACAAGGAAAATTTGACTGTTGGGATTCCAGCTATCCACAACAACAGATCAGTGCGTTCCCTTCCCAGTGGGGAAACTTGCTTGAGAGACCATCTGCACCACAGGCATTTGCTAGAGAATTCAGTCATAAATTGATGGCAAGCCAGTATCTGCTAAAGGATTATTTAAGAGAGATGATGTTAGACAGAGAATCTAATGTATGGTGTAAACAATCTCTGCTTCTAGATTTTCCAGGTTGTTACATTATCAGAAAGCAAAGTAGTTGACTGTATTAGCTCAATATTTCCCATCATGGAAGATGTATTCTGTCTCCCAGATTCCCATATTCCCAATAAATTAATGCTGTGATCGAATAGTCCTTGAGTAAGTTATATGAGGGTATAGAAATAAAGAAATAAAATTTTGTCTTTGCATTTGAAAATTGCAACAGACTTATTATAGTCATTTAGTCATTAGACTGTACAACAGATATCATTAAGCTCCTACTAGACGTTAGGTAATCTGCAAGATGCTGAATTATAAAGTTGAATTAAGACACAGTCCATATCCTGGGGAGTTTATAGTCTATGAGGAAGGCTCACATGTAAGACAGCTAAATTAACCAACACTGGAGGCAAGCCCAAAGGGTGAAACCATTAATCCAGCCAGGATGGAAATGAGAAAATGGTTCAGAAAGGCTTTACAGTGGAATTCATAAACTGAGATTCCACAGATGCATACATAGACATGTTTTTTACTGGTCAGAGAACTCTTCTGGTTGGAAGTAGGGTAAATAACCAGTACCTACTAACTTGGGGATGGAGGAAAGCTTATTAGCTTATAAAAATAGAATATACATGAAGGTATCCAACATTCACCATTCACTTATTAATTCTATCTATTATCTATCTATCTATCTATCTATCCATCCATCCTATTTATTCACTATTCAGGTATGACTGAAACCAGGTGTTCGTGTGGTATCCTTGATTTGTCTCCTTTTCTATACTCCCCATCTGTATTGCCTTTATTTTCAGGGAGTTCGTCCCCTTGATGGGAAAGAGAACAACCGGCAGTTTCAGGCTTGCATATCCCTTGCAGTTTTGATCCTGGAGGATGTTAAACAACAAACTCCGTTCTCAATAAACTCCTTTCTCAACAAGGTATAGGAAAGGACCCTAGGTCTGACTTGTACAGCATGCCCATCCCTAAAATAAGTGTGGTATCCATTGTTGAGATGGTCTGGTAAGGGGTGTATGGGATCTGATAAAGACTATTATGACATCAGAGTGAGGTAGACCCCATAGGAAGGAACTAATCAATATTTCCTTTGGAAAGATAAATAATGTTCCCACTATTCTATAATGCCTGGATACATATTGTGTTCTAGAAATCATAGATGTGGTTACAAGTAGATATACTTCAGAAAATAATGAAAAAATTGGTCAAGAAAATCAGGTTGTTTTTTAATGAAACTTTGAGAAGAGTAACATATCTGATGATACAATATGTGAATAGTTCACTAAAGGGATTGGTGTTTATTTTAAACATGAGCAGGAAGCAGTTACAACTTATAACTAAAAATGTCTGGTACTTCATAAAGCACTTTTGTGTACATCACTACATCGAATAAATTCCTACAAATTAGGTGCCATTGTCTTCATTTGACAGATGCAGTAAAAAACTTCAAAGATTAGGTGGTTTGTCCAGGTTCACCAGACAGATAAGTAGCAGAGTCAGGATTTAGGTCCTGATCCAATTCCAAGACTCATATTCTCAATCCCCACAAACTTTTATGACACTTTAGATGAGTCTGCCACCATGAAAAAGGTTGGTTTTAAAATGGCAGGTGCGAAAGGAGGGTAGTCTTTGCTGAGAGAAACAAATGGGAGTTGAAGACTCCAGCACTGGCTCAAGGGTTTACTCTGTGACCATCTGGACACCTTGGCCAGATTATGTTTAGTGGTGGAGTGTGACTTATTACCACAACTTGATTAAAAAAATATGTATATATAGGGGCACCTGCGTGGCTCAGTCAGTTAAATGTCTGACTCTTGATTTTGGCTCAGGTCATGATCTCACAGTTGTGAGATGGAGCTCCACATTGGACTCTGCCCTGGGCATGGAGCCTCCTTGGATTCTCTCTCCCCCCCTCTCTCTCTGTCCCTCCACGCTTACACACTCTATCTCAAAGTAAATAAATAAACATTTAAATATCTATATCGATATCGATATAGATGTAGATACACATCCATTCCTTTCCTTAAGGGCGGCTGATTCAACCTCTTTCCTCTGCCCTACTTGTAACAGGCCAGCAGTTCCAAGTACTGGCCGTGCATCCTGGCATTTGCAGTTTAACAAGCTCCTCAGGGGCTGTCGATGCTCAGCCACATCTGGGGTACATCATACCAACAATCTTTCAATCCCAATGTGTTTTTCCCCCACTAGGTGCATTGATTTTTATCCCCAGGAGCAAAGGGTTGGAGTGCTTAGTAAAAACGTCAGGTATTGTATACAACCTTATCCTTGGGAAAGAGGGAATCTGCCTCTCCTTCACTAGAACTTACAGTCTCTTGGATAAAAATGAGCAAAATGAATTCCCCTCATCAGCTATTTAATTTTCTATTTTCAAAACTTATTATTTGAAAAGGTTTATTTATCCTAGACATTCTGAATATTTTGGAATTGGGGCTGATTCATCACCGAAGCTTTAAATTTCCTTTGACTTTAAAAGGCTGTGATTACCTCAATATCTTTCTCAAGTTTTAATTTTTCTTACCCTCTGTTTAAAAAATGCCTCTTTGTTGCTTATCCTTCTTCCTTCTTTTAATAAATCAGAACTATTTTATTTTAAATGCTTTACGGTTGCATTAGGAACCAACATTTATTTCCTTGTTCTGAGCACTTTCTTAGCTAATCATTCTCTGTGTTGTTGTTTGTGTGTTAAGCTTCACAAATCCTATCAGAAATGTGAAAAGCAAATTATCAGGAATGAATCAAGGGACAAAACTCTATCAGAACTTTCCCTAAAATCAGATTGAGAAGGACCTGGAAGGGTATGAAAGCTGTGGGGACCCATATGGAGCCAGCCTAGAAGGGAAGGAGGGAGAAGGCACAGCAAGAGAAATTTGGAGTAAAAGACAACATTATCTGTTCTTTAGTTCCTTAGAATGATCCCCCTGCTTGAGTTCCCCCCAAATTCTCAGAATTAGGAGTATATTCTGGGGAGAAGAACATAGAGCAGATGTTTTGATTTTTAGGAGGTGGAACTGTTTGGCCACATAGGGCAAGTTCAAGAACATCCATTCAATATTTCCAAAGACTTCATTATATAAACAAATACGAATTAACAGTTTGGAGATCAAAACACTTGAAAGTGTTGTTACCCATCTACGAGTAGGTGGAGAAATATCACATGCAAGACTATTTAGCGAAGCATCTATTTCATTTATAGCAAATATTAGTGGGAGTTACGTGAATTTGGAGAAAGGGCAACCGATTTCTATCTGTAGGAAAAGAAAGCAAATTTTCGCAATGGGAAGGAAAACTAAAGCTTAATTATCAGACATTTTCTTAAAGTTAATTTTCCTTGCCTTTGTCTCAGTGAACTAGCTCTTCATCAGAGAGCATCTTATTTTAATTAGCAGCGTGGAAATAAATGTTCTGTGAAAAGTTGAGTGTATGTCCTCATTTCACAAGGCTGCGAGGGGAAAAAAACTGTGAAAGATGTCATACAAGTTTACTAATGCCATATATTATATTTTCAGTTGTGTTTCTTTCTAAAGAATGTTTTTCATATGCGGTCCCTACCATGGTGGGTTAACCATGAAGCTAATAATGATGTGAAAGTATAGAGCCACAGGTGTTATCACAATCTGAAGGTATGTGAACAGTGGAAAAGAAACAAAGCTTGAATTTTTGGAGCCGGAAGCTAGTCTCTGGAAATTCCTTCCAGGTATCATGGGTGTAAAATTATAAGCAGAAGATTTGTTTCATAACATGTCTATTCAAAGCAGAAACTTTCTTATGCCATGAGTATACTAATAAAGCAGCTTATACACTTATAAATGTATCAGTCATTTTTATGTAAATCAGGCAAAATAGAACTTACCAGAATTCTGGTATTTATAAGGGACAGATATGCTGCAGAAATATAAAACAGGATTTTTGCATGGGAATTTGCACATTTTATGAATCCCCAATATCAATAATGTTTTAAAAACCAGTGTCAGTTGTTTATACTAAAGGAAAGACTGAATTCTTTTCCAGAATCTGCATAGAAAATATTTAAAAATCATTTTCTCATAAAGAGGTGGTTTTAAGATTATGCAGCCAAAGTTGTCCAAAAAAAACCAGAAACCAAAACAAATAAACAAAAAACAGTGTTAGTGTGGTGTATCACCAAGTAATTCATGAATAAAACTGTTAGGTTACCTTTCTAAATTTTGTGATATTTATGATATCCAACAGCTTAATGAAATTTGTAATTTGTTTTTTTTTTCAATTTTAAATAGGTATTCACTTCTATAGCTAATTTGTATTCATAAATCTGAGTGTTTATTCTTATAAACGGATCCCAAATTAAATAGTTTCAGGTCCCTATACAGCTGGATCTGCCTCTGTGGGTAACTCCATCTAGGAGTGAGGTTTTAGAAATGGAACAGACACTCCCTTATTGCAAAGTGGAGTTGTTCTTTCCAGAAAACATGAAATAGGGTTGGTTCCAGGAATGTAAGAATGGCTAACTTCAGAAAAATCTGTGAATGTAGTTACTCCATTTGTTGATTAAAGGAGAAAAATCATATGATCATCTTAGTAGATCCAAAAAATATATTGGATAAAATTTAATACCCATGGAGGTAAAACGCATAGTGAATTGAAAATGGAAGGGATCATCCTTAACCTGATAAAGGCTACCTACCAAAAGGCTATAGCACTGACTGCACTTCAGGTAGAATATTAGAATCAATCACTTTAGGATGAGGAAGCAAATGAAAAACTGCCACCATACTGCTAACCAAAGCAAAAAGACAACAAAAGGCAATAAGAGATAAAAGGATTGGAAAGGAAATTTTTTTCTTAATCCACATATTATATGATTGTCCTCCTGGGCTATTAAATTCAATCTGCAGGAAATTGCTAGAAACAATAAGCAAGATTGTTGTAGTAAAGATACAAAAATTAATTATAACGCTATGCATTAGAAACAGCGATTAAGAAAATGTAATAATTATTTTTAAAGACACCGTTCACATTAGCAACAGAACCTATCACATAGCCAGAAATAAATCTATCAGGAAAGGTCCAAGACCTATATGGAGAAAATGAATAATATCTTTATTGAAGGACATAAAAAGAGCCCTAAATAAATGGAAAGAGATACTTTTGGTCATGGATGGGAAAAATCAATTTCATAAAGGTGTCAATTCTCTCTAAATTAATCTATAAATTTAATGAATTCCTATCATAATCCCATCACACTTTTTTATAGACTGTGACAAGCTGGTCTGAAATTGCATATGGAAGAGGGTATATAGCAAAGAATGATTAAGTTAATTTAAAATAAGAATGAGTAGGAAGAATTTACCCTACCAGATATCAAGACTTAAAGAGTTACAGTTTTTAAGATACTATATATTCAAAAATAAATAAATATATTTTAGAAACATAATAGAGTAATAGACTCTGACCCTCAAAAATATGAAAACTTTCTGTTTGACAAAGTCAGTATTTTATAATTCAGCAGGAGGATGGATTTTATAACAGGTAGCTGAGACAATTAAGATCCATATAGAAAAAGACAAAATTATTTATTTACTTATTTATTTATTTTTATTTTTAAAATGTTTGTTTATTTTTGAGAGAGAGAGACCGAGAGCAACTGGGGACAGGCATAGAGAAAGGGGGTCACAGACTCCAAACAGACTCCAGGCTCCAAGATGTCAGCACAGAGCCTGGCACAGGGCTTGAACTCACGGACCGTGAGATCATGACCTGAGCTGAAGTTGGACACTTAACTGACTGAGCCACCCAGGCGCCCCAAGATAAAATTATTTATATGCTTTATACCAGTGCTTCTCAATCAGGGTGACTTTGGCCCCCACAGGACATTTGGCAATGTTTGGGTCATTCTTGCTTGCAACAACTACAGGGGAACATACAATTAGCATCTAGTGGGTAGAGGCCAGGGGTCATGCTGAACATCCTACAAAACACAGGGCAGCTCCCACAACACAGGATAATCTTGCCCAAAATGTCAACAGTGCCCAGTGCCTCTACTTGAGAAACCCAGTTTTGACTGGAAGTGGCTTCCTCCAGAAAACCACACAGTTAACTCCTTTATCACCTTCCAAATCTGTTCCAAGTATCACCTCCTCAGAAAGAGTGCTCTGAACCTCTCTTTTTAAAATTACCACCTCAATTCCTTCTTCCATGACACTCCTGATCTCTCTTATTTTGCTCTCTTTATTTATTCCATTGTGCTCACGATCTTCTAACAACCAATACAATTTAGTTATTTATCATGCTGTATTGTCTATTATCAGCCTGCTAGAATGTCTTGTTTTGTTCGCTGATCTATCCCAAATACTTAGAATATTGCAGTAGTTAGTAATAAGTAAATAAACAACACCCAGTGCTAATCAGAATGTAGAGTAGCAGAATCACTCATAAACTGCTGGTGGACTGTGTCACTTTGGAGAGGAATTTGGCTTTGTCACGTATACTTGGAGATGCACATACCAGGGAAATCAATGTAAAGATGGTAGGCTGAGTCATCTCAGAACTTCCTTTCCCCAAGACCTAACCAAATGAGTCAATAAAGTCAGCACCTAGAAAAAGAGTCATTAAGTTACTTTTTGAGGAATAACACAAATCCATAAACTTCAACAACATGTGGCTAAGGAAAGAAGCTTAAGAACAGAAGAAAATTGCAGCATAGCAGGGCTCCTACCCCTGCTCACCTCCTAGTCTGTATACCCTGGTCTCCTTCATCTTTGAATAATAAATAGAAATTCACATATATTTTTTTCTTCTAATAGAAAAACCTGATTTTAACAGAAGCTCTTATCCAAGAGCACAATTCTAGAAGAATCACATCAGTAATGTGTGTGTGTGTGTGTGTTAATGTATTTATATCCTAATACCCAACCCTAGACCTATTGAACCAGAGACTCTAGATAAGAAGCCCAAGAATCTGTGTATGTGGTTTCACTTTTTTAAAAGTTTTTCAGCTGATTCTGATGATCAGTCAAGTTTTACAACTATTTACCTAGTAGGTTTTCCAACATGTCCCAAGAAACCCTGGGTATCTAAGTAGAGGTATCTTACGAGCCATTTCTTGGGCATTCTGGAAAAGTAGCTGCTTTTGTCTCTTCCCTATAGAAAGATTTGTGTAAGCTATTGCTTGGAACAAAAAGTGCTGTTCCTTTAAAAAAAAAACAAGTTTGTAATCCACTGGTCTAGGGACTCCATGTAAATTGAGTGACCATCAAAGTGTATGATAGATACTGTGATGTGATCTTCAGGAATGAGAAAGCCTTCCTCTCAGATGTTGCGAGTGCTGTCAGAAGATGACCCTCAGCTGCCATCCATCCTTGAGGATTGTGTCAGTCATGGAAAGCTGCCGGGGCCAGTTGGCCTCCTCCCAGGGAAAGTCCCTACCCAATGACTAATCTATATGAGTGTAGAAAGGCCTGGCTCTCTTGCCTCAATTCGAGACAACTTTGAAGAGCCAACCCATTGCCCCCCAAGGGGTCAACTGAGCCCTTCATGAGGACAGCATCACAGTTTCTTCCACCCAATTCTGCTCCCTTTCACTCCCCACATCTACACCCTCAGAACACCTGCTAATAAGCACCTTGTTCACGAATCTGAATCTAAGAGTCTGCATCTGAGAAAGGCAACGCACCACACTAAATAAACCTAGGTCATATGATGATATGATGCCCAACACCGTATCACACCCAAGAGGATGAATGGACTAAATGACTTCAAAGGAGGAAAAATTCACCACGTGACAACATCAGACTGTTCTGGATTCCGGCTGTTCTCCATCATGACAGATATAATCTTCTGCAAGTTGTGAGTTAGCAAAATAGGAAATTTGCAAGTCACGCTAGCATGATGTTGAGATGAAAACACATGTGTAACATTAGCCCCATCCAGATGCACTATTTGGAATCCCCATTCATGACAAGAGTTGTAGAAACATAGGCGAGCAATAATTAAAGTCTGAGGAATTAAACTTCTGGAGAAAAATCAAAGAATTTGTTGTAAAGACAGTAGCCCCTACCTCGGAAGCTCAGTGGAAAGAATTCAATAAACTACACCTGCTTTCCAATTTGGGGTCAATTAACATACTTGTAATCAATTTATGTATTTGGGGGCTAGGTGATAATTCAGTAAATAAAACGTATACTTATTAATATGAGGAAAAAATACATCCCCAAAGTTTTGGAAATTGTTTACTGGTGGTGGCAAGTTTCCACTGGTGCAACTGGGGACTTAACAAGCGCCGTTTTGAGTAAGGACATGAGGCCACTAGTGGGAAGCAAGCTCTGACCTGTTTGTCTGTACTGTTCACATCTGAGGCTGTGCACCCTCGAATTCTTGTGTTTCTGGGGATTTACGGTTGTTGTTATTTCACTCTTAAATAAATCCTTGTCTAGGAAAACGCCAGTTAATGTCTCGAGGAACCCTTCAGATGAAGAACCACTGGAAAGGGTGAAAGGATCACTGTCAACACAGAAAAAAAGCCCAGTTACAGAGATATTTGACAGGACTGCTAGGGATGTGCAAAGTCTGGAACATGCAAAGAACTTCCTATGCAGGAGTTTCTATGACAGAGAAGATGGAGAATAAAAGAATTCATAGTTTTATTCTGCAGCTGAATTGATCACCGCCTCAAACTTTTCTTTAATTGTTTTGGAGAATACAGGTTTGCATGCATTTATTTCCTCCCAAATCTGTGTATTTATCATTACAGTAAGTAAATGTGGCAAAAAGCAAATATGAAAACAACATCGACCTAACATTTTTCCAACCCACTGTAACACAGATGCTGCTTAATATATTATTTTATTTCTCATCAGAATATATATTTACATTTGAGTGTTTTCTTAACTTCTTTATACCTTTCATAAACCCAACTGATGCATAAATAAAAAGACAAGCATACTATTGTAAGGAACCCTAGCCAGTTTTCTGGGATTCAGCATATGTTAGTTACTTACATTACTTACCCAAACTTTCTCCAATGCCTACAACTTGGCTCAATACACCAGATAAAGAATACTGCCTTGAGTTTTTAAATATAATCAAAATGCTTAGATTTACTACAAACATGAATAACTGCTACAGATATGATGAAAATATTCTTCTTTTTTCAATGACTCTTTATTATAATGGGCTATTTATTAAAATGGAATATGAATTATTTATCTGCCCACCATAAAAAATGTAAAACTTCTGTGAACTGGTAGCAAATTGAGAAATACAATTAAAACTGTAAAACAAAATCTTCATCTCACACAGATGGGTAATGGAGAATAAGACACATTGTCTAAGAATTTAATTAGACCAGAGTAATTTTAAGGCTTAAATTCACAAAAGGAGCCCCAAAATAAGCCTGTGTGAAGGGACTAGAAAAAAGCCAACTTGCTCTGTATAAGAGAGCAGAAAGTATTTGTTTTTGTCTGAGAAAAAAGAAGCAAAGGATAGAAAAGATGTGGAGAGAAAGAAAGAGAAGGAGAGGTGGGCTGTAGAGATGGCAAGAAGCAGGATCTGGATTTGTAGGAATGGCTAAGACACTTGAAAATGCAAAGGGTCCACACTCAGATATCACCTCACGCCAGTCAGAGTGGCCAAAATGAACAAATCAGGAGACTATAGATGCTGGAGAGGAGTGGAGAAACGGAAACCCTCTTGCACTGTTGGTGGGAATGCAAATTGGTGCAGCCACTCTAGAAAACAGTGTGGAGGTTCCTCAGAAAATTAAAAATAGACCTACCCTATGACCCAGCAATAGCACTGCTAAGAATTTACCCAAGGGATACAGGAGTA
This sequence comes from Neofelis nebulosa, assembly GCF_028018385.1. NCBI lineage: Eukaryota > Metazoa > Chordata > Mammalia > Carnivora > Felidae > Neofelis > Neofelis nebulosa. Next base: position 42,191,815 of record NC_080797.1, on the reverse strand, counting down.
CTGATGCATAGGGGCACTTGTACCCCAATGTTTATAGCAGCACTCTCAACAATAGCCAAATTATGGAAAGAGCCTAAATTTCCATCAACTGATGAATGGATAAAGAAATTGTGGTTTATATACACAATGGAGATACACAATGGAGTACTACATGGCAATGAGAAAGAACGAAATATGGCCCTTTGTAGCAACGTGGATGGAACTGGAGAGTGTGATGCTAAGTGAAATAAGCCATACAGAGAAAGACAGATACCGTATGTTTTCACTCTTATGTGGATCCTGAGAAACTTAACAGAAACCCATGGAGGAGGGGAAGAAAAAAAAAAAAAAGAGGTTAGAGTGGGAGAGACCAAAGAATAAGAGACTCTTAAAAACTGAGAACAAACTGAGGGTTGATGGGGGGTGGGAGGGAGGGGAGGGTGGGTGATGGGTATTGAGGAGGGCACCCTTTGGGATGAGCACTGGGTGTTGTATGGAAACCAATTTGACGATAAATTTCATATATTGAAAAAAAAATAAAGTCAAAAAAAAAAAAAAAAGAAAATGCAAAGGGTCCAATAATCATTTAAGAATGTTTGTGTGGTTGCAAACCAACCTCTGTTTTTTCCCAGATTTCCAGTAGCTGTACCCACAAATGTCTTCACTGAGTGGTGTGGTGTGTGTGTGTGTGTGTGTGTGTGTGTGTGTGTAATAAAGTCTATTTGTGGACTTATGTGAAGAAAGGCACATGTATAGGATGGTGAACAGAAACAAGAACTCAGATCAAAGATGAACTTGAGAAAAGAATTCCCCTGGGAATTTGTAGCCTTCATGGGGAGAGCCTTGGACTTTCCACAAATCATAGAATGCTGGCAGTGTGGTGGTGGGTAGGTAGATAGTCATATTTAAATGTCATAGATTCACCCCAGCTGACATTTGGGGTTCAAATTTGATCAGGTACTGGTGCATCTTATAACTCAAAATTCAACAATACCAGTTCCTGCTAAATATAGCTCTGTATTCTCTAAGGACTTGAGTTAACTTCATCATGACTCTACACTTAAGGTCAGAGATCTTGTGAGTTATGCTGATTCAAACTTCTATTCAAATCAGTAAGAACAATCCCTCTCTCCACCCCAGGCCCCTCCACTGAATCAAGAGGCAGATGCTAGCTTCTCTAGCTAGATCTCAATTAATTGAAAATTTTCACCCCACTTTGAAAACCCTGATCCTGACACGATCCCTATCATACTAGTGAGAGATTTTTGTTCAATTCTTTGTAAACCTCTCATGACAAACTCAGATACGAAAAAAGAAAACGCACACGTTGTGGTCAACACAGTAAGATCCTCCCAAGATGTCTTTTGACCAAGAAAGAACCATGTTGGAGACTTTCTCATGTCTCATACCCCTCTAGTCTCTTCCTCCTCTTAGAACACTTATTGCTTATTGAATATGTAACTGCTCTCTGCAAATCCTCTTCAAGTTTTAGAGATTTTATCATCTTACTTCCTATTGATAGGAACTGACTATTTTCCTCCTTTCATAGAAAGGCAGTTTCCTTTACAGAACACTTTTTAGAAATGGGTTTACTGTTGTTTTGGGGCTCCTCCATATTGAAATAGCTTCATTATTTTTTCTCCCATGCCTGATTTATTAAATATATGCTCATTTCATGACTTAATTAAATATAGATGTAAATAATTAAGACAGTGAAAAAAATCACATATAACTAACTTGGCTGTATTATTTGTTATCCAAACTGGGACATTTTTTAGAATGAAGGAGTGTATTAATAACTACTTTGGGACAATAGACTGTTCCAGGTGAATCAAGACCCATGGTCACCCTAATAACCCCTCAGAACTTATTCTATGAATATATATGCAAGTATATTCATAATAGGTAGAATGCCTATCTATTTAGAAAAACTAGATCATACTATGAAGTTTTGTAGGCTTTAAAAAAGGTATTTATTGATTTTGAGAGAGCGAGAGACAGCAGGAGAGGGACAGAGAGAGAATCCCAAGCAGGATCCTGACTGAACAGAGCTCGATGTGGGGCTCCATCTCACGAACTATGAGATCATGACTTGAGCCAAAATCAAGAGTCTAACACTTAACCGATATTCACTTTCTCATCATGAAATTGTTCTTATTATTTCAGGTAATATCCCTTTGTCTAAAAATCTACCTTGTCTAATATTAGTCTAGCTACTCTAGCTTTTATTTATTAGTATTAGCTTGCAATGCTTTTTTTTTTGCATCTATCTACATTTAATCTGTGTCATTTATTGGAAACAGAGGTCCTATAGACAGCAAATAGTTTGATCTTGACCTTTTTTATCCAGTCTTACAATCTCTACCATCAGAATGTTAAGTCCATTTACATTTAGTTGGATTTAAATACACCATTTTGCTATTTGTTTTCCATTAGTCTCATTTGCTGTTTAAACTTCTCATTTTGGGGGGGCCTGGGTGGCTCAGTCGGTTAAGCATCCAACTTCAGCTCAGGTCATGATCTCGTGGTTCATGAGTTCAACCCCATGTCAGGCTCTGTGCTGACAGCTCCGAGCCTGGAGCCTGCCTCAGATTCTGCGTCTCTCTCTCTTTCTTCCCCTCCCCCACTCATACTCTGTCTGTCTCTCTCTCTCTCTCTCTCTCTCTGTCTCAAAAATAAATAAAACATTTTTAAAAAATTAAACTTTTCATTTTTATAGTGGTTTTCAGTTGGTTCTTCTTTTTTATCTCCACAGATAAACAATATAACCTAAGTATAATGATAATTCCGATTTCTCCTTACTTACTGATATCTGGTATTTTTAATATATGCCAAGTAGTACTGTTACAGATAGATATTCATGTTTTAATTTCTAGAATGAAAATGGCTAACAAATATATAGCAGTTAACAAATATGGCAGGCACGGTTCTACATGTTTCTAAATGGATTCAGTTAATCCCCACAACAATCTTGTGAAATAGTTAGCATTATTATTCCCAGGATAGGAAAGTGATATAAAAAGGTGTAGAAACTTGTCCAAGATCATACAGCTAATAAGTGGCAGAACTGGATTTAGTTCAGGGCAGCCTAGTTCCAAGGCCCATGCTTTTAAGTAACAACACTATCCCTGTATAAAGAAAATGTCTAGTGATCCTTCAGGAAGCATGATATTGACCATAAGTAGATTTTTTTTCCTTTAGGTTAAAAAGTATCTTCCTATTACTCTATAACTTATACCATAAATAGAGAATGGGTGTATTTTCCCCCAATTTTAGCATGTACTAAAGTAAATATAGATTCACCCCTTTTGCCTATTAATATGTTAAATACACATTAAATGTGCTCTCTCTCTCTCTCTTTTGATGATGAATGTACTTTCTTAAGTTTCAGAACAGAAGCAGGGGCAGCTCTTTAATTATAATTTCCTGTGTCATTATAAAACAATGAAAACAAATACTCATCTTAGATGATACAGGGCCAAGTTTCAAGAAGTAGACAGTTTCTTTACTGTTCTCATTATTTATCACCCCTCCTTATAAGAGGTAAGTCTTCTATGGCCTTAGCTGATGTGTTGGTATGCATATTCCCTAGCATCTGCCCTGTTTTACTTTATCTCAAACGATAGCATCTGCCCTGTTTTACTTTCTTTATCTCAAATGATCCATGTAAAAGTCTTCTGTGTATTAAAGTCATCCTTTTCCTGTGCTTTGCTTATTTTTAAGTTAGCCTTCATTTTTTTTTGAAATGGCTTTGTATTTCTACTTTAAAAAAAAAATTCCAATATAGTTAACATACAGTGTTAGGTTAGTTCCAGGCGTACAATATAATGATGCAAGAATTCTCTCGATGACTCAGTGCTCATCATGATACATGTACTCTTAATCCCTTGACCTATTTCACCCATCCCTCCATTCACCCCTCCTCTAGTAACCATCAGTTTGTTCTCTAGAGTTAAGAGTCTATTTTTGGTTTGTCTCTTTTTCTCTTTGTTCATTTGTTTTGTTTCTTAAATTTCACATATGAGTGAAATCATGTGGTATTTAGCTTTCTCTGATTGACTTATCTCATTTAGCATTATACCCCCCTAGATCCATCCATGTCATTGCAAATGATTTAGCCTGCATTTTTGAGATTTTTTTTTCACTTATTCCTAAGAATGCATCTTTGCTATGTTTACCTTCTCCAATAAAGCCAGCTACTTCACCTTGTATCTAGAAACCCCTTGAAACACCGAAATGGGGAGAAAAAATGAAGTGCTGTTTGAACACTCAGAACCTAGTGTTCTGACCCAAAACTCTGATCCTTGGTAGACCGAGTAGGCCTACCCCCCGCCACCAGTATATGCAGCTCAAGTATGTGTAATTTTCTGTTGGGGGGAGGTTTTAAAATATAAACCCCGGTTTTCTTAACTCAGTGGCAAAGAAGAATCTACAGATCTCTCTATATATGAATGCTATTAGGAGTGCTTTTGGCTGATTAGAAATTAGAACAGGTGTACCTCTATGGAAGCTAGAAAAACCTGAGAAATTCTATGTATTGACCAATGAGTAGTTCTCAAATTTCTACCCAGGACCTAGAGTTTAATAACGTATATGCATTATGATATAGTATTTGATATTAAGGTAACCTATAAACTAGTATTTCAAGAGAAGAATAATCATTCAAAATACAAAAGCAGAACGAAATTTGAGGAAAACTATTTTTAGCATCACCTAATTTCCCACTTAAGATGTAAATAATATTGGTATAAATAGTTCCATAAGAAATTGGGTTGTATTTTTTCCCCCCAGCTACTTTCTAGTTTTACTCTAAGTACTACTGAAATGAAATTCTGCCTAAGTGTCTATTAAAAAAATAATGGGAAGATAGAAAGATCATTTTAAAAGATGCAGGTGGAAATTCAGAGTCAGCTGTTTTAAAATTTATGAACAGCAGCAGTAATTTAACTTGTGATGGGGACAATTTTATTCCCATTCCCACGAATGCTAATGTTCACTTTCAGTTATTAAAATTAATCTGACTCAATTATATTCTGTGGGCTGTGTTCAGCTGTACTGATTGATAATAGCAACAAACATTAAGTATGGTTTTGTGATCTGTGACACTATACGGCTATTAACACCAAATATGAAAGGGTTGAAAGCATGTCCTTTTGACCCAAAATGCAAGGCCCATTAGGAATTAATGGTAATGATATTCTAAAGATAATGTCATTCATTCGTTTGACAAATATTTATTGAGTCTGTCCACAGAACCATGCTTAGGGAAAGGAAACCAACATTGACTAAGCACTTCAATATATGCCAAGAATTGTGTTAGGCTGTTGCTAAACCTTTCCTATTTAATCTTTACAGCAGCCACATGAGAACAGGTATTATCATTATGGTTTACAGATGAAGAAGTATAAATTTATCAAGGCTAAATAACTATCTCAATGTCAAACAAAGGATAAGCAGTAGCACTGTAATTCATATCCATACCTTCTATAATCCAAAATCTCCGTTCTTTTTATTATACTATGTTCCTAGTTTCTTGGGTGGATTCCAAGAAATATAAGACATCCTATTGTCAAGAGATTATAGCCTAATTGAAAACACAAGATATGAAAGTGGTCATTCATTCTACAAATATTTTTAGGCCTTTGTAATGAACAGTGTTTCATAAAGGTGGAGAAAAATACGAGTCAATAATAATTGTGATTTATATCCATTGCGATGAGAAATTCAGAAATTTGCTTCTTTTGTTCTTTTGTGGACAAATAAAATCATTTATGTTTTAAAAATCCATTTCAATAAAATTTTTTTTCTTCAGAACTATTAGTAATAAACTAAAGCATGAAATTTTCCAAGAAGTGATCACCTTCTGATGCTTGCAAACTTAATCATACCCTTGGATTTAACTTAAAACACAAGAGTTGCTCATAGCCATTTAAGGGGAAACCCAATTCATGCATCGTTCTCCCTTACATATGTTTATACATATATGTTACGTATCTATTGTCTCTTTGGTTAAAATAGCTCTTTTTCTTTTTGTTTTTCAAGTTCTTTTTCATACACCACTTGGGAATCAATAATGTATTTATTGTCTCTAAAATGAATGCCCTGGGGGGTGGGGGCACCTGGGTGGCTCAGTGGGTTGGGCATCTGACTTTGGCTCAGGTCATGATCTCGCGGTTCATGAGTTCGAGCCCCGCGTCAGGCTCTGTGCTGACAGCTTGGAGCCTGGAGCCTGCTTCGGATTCTGTGTCTCTCTCTCTCTACCCCTCCCCTGCTCATGCTCTGTCTCTCTCTATCTCAAAAATAAATAAAACATTTTAAAAAATTAAAATGAAAGCCCTGGGGCACCTGGGTGGTTCAGTCAGTTGAGCATCCAATTTTGGTTCAGGTCCTCATCTCACGGTTTATGAGTTTGAGCCCCCACATCAGGCTCTGCTGTCAGTGCAGAGCTTGCTTCAGATCCTCTGTCTCCCTCTCTCTACTCCTCCCCTGCTCACATTCTCTCTCAAAAATGAATAAACATTTAATAAAATGAAATGAAAGCCCCTATTTTTATCCCTAAACTGTGACAATCCCAAGTTTTCCAACTCAGTGAACAGCACCAGTTGCTCAAGCCAAAAACCTAGAAGTCATCACTGATTCTTTCCTTTCCAACCCATAATCCCATCACCCATATAATCCACCCGTTCATCTTTCAGTGCTCCGTGTCCACAACATGCACCACAAATACATACTTCCCTCCAATTTCATTTCCTCCACCATAATCTACCCCACTACCACCTGACATCTGGTCAGTGGTAATAACCACCTCATTGGTCACTGCTTCTGTTCCTGCGCCACTCCATATTTTCTCTACATGGTAGCCAAATCAAGTCTTCCTTTGTCTTTTAAATATAATTCATATATTGTCTCTTCTCTACTTTAACCCTTAGCACCATTCAATGCATCCATTTGTTGATTGCTTTAAAAATAACATCATCTCAAACACTTTTTGTTTCCTTCTACATTTTGATTCCTAAAATCCTCTCCTCCTATTATGTTAGGAACAGCAGCATGATATTTCTAGCTCAGGTACAAACACCCCATGAAATCAGGCACAGTTGCTCACATCTTACACTTCAACTCTACTGGGAGCTGGTTTTGTAGCAATAACAGGGGAGTTTCTCCTTTGATTGTTTTGAGATAGATTCAGGCTGCAACTATATGTTCTCTGGCAGGTTTTTGTTTGTTTGTTTGTTTGTTTGGTTTTAGCTTGAATACAAGCATTTTCTTAGTTCACCTTGGTTCTAGAGACTAAAAAATCCATCAATCCTGGGAGAGAAGAGGAGGATACACATATTTTAGTGCAGGATATACTACTTAAAAAGATTTTTTTAAGTCTACTTTAACACATTGATCCCTTTTGAAATGAAAGTTACTTGACACCAGAGATGAAAAGTTAAATCATCGTTATGTCTATGTGGATCTTACTCTGAAGGTTCCCAGTTCTCTTCCTTGACAGCTTTTGTTCAGAGGTCTAGTGCTATGTGACCAGAGTCACATCTTAATAATCCTTGGGAGACACCGCAGTCCATTAGAATGCTGAAGAACAAATTCATTCAAGAAGGTTGAATGATCAAAACTGATAGGGTCAGAATATGATACTCTATACGAGGAAGCATTAATCCAGAGAGAAAATGTAAGACCCATGATCTTCTTACACCTTTGGAGAGGCAGGCACTGACTTGGTATCAGGTTTTCTACCCAGAATCCACCACTACTGCAAATCTCTCATTAGTGGAAAACAAATGATGTATCAATTTTAATGTACCCTGAGTAAAGATTTTCATGTTGCATTTTCAACGCTACATGAATTTTTATTAGTCAATGGCTTGATGACTATTTTGAATCCTCAGGGAGCATTCTTAGAGAAGTCATAACAATGCCAAAAATTATGAAAGGTGTAGAATTTTAAATAAAATCATCAGAGTAGAAGCAAACGACTAAGTAAAGGAGTAATTTATTGTCACATTTGCCTGTGCACTTGTTTATTTACTTTGGGTATTTTGACTATATGCACAGAGGGTAAACATAAAGGTGAGATCAGAAACCAAAACAAGAGAGGAATAATTATAGTATTTGAGCAATATATTGATGTCTGGGCTTCCCAAACAAAACAGGGAAGAGGTCTTTGCACAAGATCTTACATGGGTTTTATTATCTGATAAAAAGCTTACAAGATTTTTTAAAATAGAAAGTTTTCCTGCCACTAAAGGCTAAAAATATCTCATAGAAATTTTTTTTCTTTCACAAGGAGTATCAAGATGCCACTGTGAAAAACATGCACACACCTCCTGGGTTCAAAGAACCAAGTCTTCCTTTGAGACTCAGTTCCCACATCTGCAAAATGACAGTAACAACATCTACCTCATAGAACTTTTATAAAGATTAAAAGAAAATTAAGTAAAATGTAAAAGTGTGATGTAATATAAAAGTGAAGAACTTACAATAGTTCTTGGCACATAATAAGCACTGTATGTTCTATTATTACTATTATTTTTTTATCGTCATGATGGAAATCACCACTTTCTTTCCACAACCTTCTCCTGTCCAGTCCAGCTCCCAAGAGGTCCCCATTTTTAACTATTTCCAGGTTTAGTACATCTGGTTGTTAATTTCACAGAGCTAAATAACATTAAAACATTTGATTCATCAACTTACCAACGCTCCTCCACCTTCTATTCCTGGGTCATGTTCTCTATCCTCCACTGAGCAATTCAGTAATTTCAAGGACTGGCTGCTTAAGCATTCAATACTCATTCATCCAACCCAGGCATTATCGTTTGACTCATACTGTAAAGATAATAAGTCATATTAAGGAAATGATCATTTACAATAAATCTATAGAAGCTGGAAAAAAAACCCATAAGCTATCCAGCAAAATTTTGTATTAGCTTCAAATAAATAGTAATAGCATAGCATCAAATCACTTTCCTCACAGAATCTCTCCAATACCTAAGCTAAAAATGCTTTGCATTCTGGTGCTGTGACCTGATAGAATTTTGTGAGACACCAGAGAAATAGGTGAGTTTGCTCAAATATTAGTCAGTTTAACCATGCTTTTGACAGAAAACAAACCACATGCAGTTTAAGATTATAGTGTAGATATTGTGTGTTAATGACGGAAGGGAGTACATACGCTTGAATTACTAAGCTTTCACAAGGAAGTCTTCACATTCTGTATTAGCGGGAGAAGGATCTGAGGTGTACTCATGTTGGCAACTTACTCTGAGATGCATGGAAAGTAAGACGGATCAACGGATAGACAGATAGAAGGATGGGTAATGTGACAAAGCAAACACAACAAAATGTGAGCAATTGTAGCATCCAGATCGTAGGTATACGAGTGTCCACTATATAATTCTTTCAACTTTCCTACACGTTTCATAATTTTTATCATGAGATGATTGGGGAAAGCTAGAAAGTCCTGATTTCCTTCTATCAGCATTGAAAATGCATGGAGGTGGTTTGTATGGAAGCAGAGCTACATGATTTTTTTCCAGAAAAAAGAACATTCACCTGTTTAAAACCTGGATGCACATTCTCAGGCCCTAAAAGTTTTTATCATAAAGTAGAAATGAAAAGTCTCTGTTCTGCACATATTTAAAATAAATATTAACCATTAGCAAGTTTGAGTTAAGAAAATCGCAGTGTAGGGGCGCCTGGGTGGCTCCATTGGTTAGGCATCCAGCTTCGGCTCAGGACATGATCTCATGGTTTATGGGTTCCAGCACCGCGTTGGGCTCTGTGCTGACAGCTCAGAGCCTGGAGCCTGCTTCGGATTCTGTGTCTCACTCTCTCTCTGCTCCTCCCCCACTCACACTCTGTCTCTCTCTCAAAAATAAATAAAAACTTTTTTAAAAATTAAAAAAAAAATAAAGTTTTTAAAAAATTTAAAAAAAGAAAAGAAAATCCCAGTGTGGTGCCTATAGGCCATATAATTTTCAGTAACGTTGCCTTCTAGTAATCCCCTGGAAGGATGATTTTGCCTCAAAATGTGGACCCCCAAAACCTGTAAGTATTGACCTGTAAGGCAGATTTTCTTAAATATTGTCTTTTAAAATATTAGATAGTGTCAAGAAAGGTCAAAAACTTGAGGTGTAGCTTAGTATTAAAGCATGAATATCTCTTAATCCAGGTTGAGAGAAGAGCATTCTAGGAAGAAAACGTAGAGCAAGGCATGGAAATGTGGAACTAAGAGGCTTTTTTAACAAGTGGGAAAGAAGCTAAGAATGGCTACACAAAACATGAGGCAAAAAATGGAAAATATGGGTTCAGAAGGTGGGAGGGTCCCCATTCAAAGTCATGATCCATAATTTAGACTTTGTTCCACATGTAATAAAAAACTGTCAAGTATTTTTTTAGCAAAAGAGAATGACTAGATTTGTGGTTTAAAAAAGTGACTATCCTGGCATAATTGAGAATGTGCTAGAGATAAGATAAAATTAAAGCCAGAAGAACAGACCAATTAGAGGTTTTCTTTTTACTCCCTCTCTCTCTCTTTAAACTTCTCACTATCTCACTTCTCAAATTCTTGGCTTCTTTACTTCTGTATTTTTGGGAAAGGTATGTGTCAATGTATATATGTGTGTGTGCATATATATGTACGTATATGTGTGTGCATGTATACCAGATAGATTGCGTCTCAAGCATCGATATGTAACAACATCTCCTAAGAAGCTTGTTAAAAATACAGGTGCCAGGGCCTGGCCCCAGACCTGGAAAATACTGAAAGACCTCATTAGCTAGATATTCTGAACATTACTAACAAGCATATTACACAAAATGATGTACCTATAAATGAACTTTTAGCAAGCAATCCACTGATCATTTCATAAGGGCAACATCTGTCCTGCCTTTGGCTTGATGTTTCATTGAATTTTTATGAAAAGTACAATTTGATGTGTGATTTGAGTTATCTCAGAAATTAGTGCTTTAAAGAGATTTGCCTGAGGGGCTCCCACGTAAGAATTAACAATGACTTCATTATCACAGTGAGCTGCCATTTAAAGTCTTATCATAGGAGAGAAAACAAAGCCAGCTGCCATTTCTTGGGAGTCCATTCACTTAGCACCCTGCACCTGAATTGCTGTGTTTTACCATTAGGAAACTATGAATGTCAAAGTCCCTTAAGGACAGGGTGTCCGTGTTGACATAGTAAGCTTAGTACAGAATACTGTCAATTAATGCTATCCTTGTTAGGAAAGACAGATATGCATGTGTTCAATATTATGTATTCACTCATGTACTCATTCAGTCAGTCAACACCCATGAAACTTATATATATATATATATATAATAAACTTATATATATATATCTCATATATATTATATTATATATATAATATACAGTAGGAGGATTTAATGAGAATTAAAATTAGCAGGACATAAAAACACAGAAGTTTGGGGCTTGCTAGGATGAGACATATGTGCCTAATTTGGACAAACAATTTTTTGAAGAAAGTTGACTTACCACAACACAATAAAATATCTCCCTCTGCCAACCCCAACCCCAGGAAGCAGGGAGGACCTTTTGCAGGATTTCTTTTTTTTTTTCTTTCTTTCTTTTCTTCTTTTCTTTTCTTTTCTTTTCTCTCTCTCTCTCTCTCTCTCTTTTTTTTTTTTTTTACTACAATTGACACACAACGTTACATTACTTTCAGGTGTACAATTTAATGACCCACCAAGCATATACATTATGTTATGGTTAATACAATGGTAGTTACCATCTGTCCCAATATATCATTATTACAGTATTCCTTATGCTGTGACTTTTATCCCCATGGTTTACTCATTTCATAACTAGAAGCCTGTATCTCCCACTCCCCTTCACAAATTTCACTCAGACCCCCACCTCCCTCTACTCTGGCAACCACCAGTCTGTTCTCTGTATTTATAGGTCTGACTCTGCTTTTTTTTTGTTTATTCATTTTTGTTTTTTTATATTCCACTTATGAATGAAGTCATATGGTAATTGCCTTTTACAATCTGACTTATTTCACTTAGTGTTCTACCTTCTAGGCCCATCCATGTTGTCTCAAATGGCATAATTTTATCATTTTTATGGCTGCATAATATTATATATATGTATATATATATATATTCCATATGTATAATATAATGGAATATTATTCCGTATAATATATGGAAATGATATTTCCAATAAGGGGTTAATATCCAAAAATATGTAAAGAGCTTATACAACTCTTTGAGAAACCTCCATACTATTTCCTAGAGTGGCTGTATGAATTTGCATTCCCACCAACAGTATAAGAGGGTTCCCCCTTTGACAGCATCTGTTGTTTCCTGTGTTGTTAATTTTAGCCATTCTGACAGGTATGAGGTAATAGCTCAATATAGCTTTGATGTGCATTTCCCTGATGAGTGATACTGAGCATCTTTTCATGTATGTGTTAGCCATCTGTATGTCTTCTTTGGCAAAATATCTATTCATGTCTTCTACTCATTTCTTAATTAGGTTATTTGTTTTTTGGGTGTTGACTTTGGTAAGTTGTTTATAGATTTTGGATACTAGCCTTTTATCAGATATGAAACTTGAAAATATCTTTTCCCATTCTGAAGTTTGCCTTTTAGTTTTGTGGATTGGTTCTTTTGCTGTGCAGAAGCTTTTGTCTTGATGAAGTCCCTATAGTTCATTTTTGCTTTTGTTTCCCCTGTCTCCAGAGACATGTCTACTAAGAAGTTGCTAGGGCCAAAGTTGAAGAGGTTGCTGCCAATATTTCCCTAGGATTTTGATGATTTCCTGTCCCACATTTAGGTCTTTCATCCATTTTGAATTTATTTCTGTGTATGGAATAAGAAAGCAGTCCAGGCTTATTCTTTTGCATGTTGCTGTCCAGTTTTCCCAACACCATGTGTTGAAGAGACTGTCTTTTTTCCAATGGATATTCTTTCCTGCTTTGTCAAAAATTAGTTGACCATAATCCTGAGAAACTTAACAGAAGACCATGGGGGAGGGGAAGGAAAAAAAAAGTTAGAGAGGGAGGGAGCCAAGTCATAAGAGACTGCTAAAAACTGCGAATAAACTGAGGGTTGATGGGGGGTGGGAGGGAGGCGAAAGTGGGTGATGGGCATTGAGGAGGGCACCTGTTGGGATGAGCACTGGGTGTTGTACAGAAACCAATTTGACAATAAATTTCATTAAAAAAATAGAAATAAAAATAAAAATAAAAATAAATTAAAAATAGAAATACCTTATGAAAAAAATTAGTTGACCATATAGTCATGGATCCATTTCTGTGTTTTCTATTCTGTTCCATTGATCTATATATCTGTTTTTGTTCTAGTACCGTACTATCTTGATCACTACAGCTTTGTAAAATAACTTGAGGTCCAGAATTATGATGCCTCCAGCTTTGGTTTTCATTTATTTATATTTTTATTTTTTCATTTTAATATGAAAAGTGTCTATTCGTGTCTTCTGCCCATTTCTTCACTGGATTTTTTGTTTTTCGGGTGTGGAGTTTGGTGAGTTCTTTATAGATTTTGGACACTAGCCCTTTGTCTGATATGTCATTTGCAAATGTCTTTTCCCATTCTATCAGTTGTCTTTTAGTTTTGCTGATTGTTTCCTTTGTTGTGCAGAAGCTTTTTATCTTATAAGGTCCCAGTAATTCATTTTTGTTTTTAATACCCTTGCTTTTGGGGATGTGTCGAGTTAGAGATTGCTACAGCTGAGGTCAGAGAGGTCTTTTCCTGCTTTCTCCTCTAGGGTTTTGATGGTTTCCTGCCTCACATTCAGGTCCTTCATCCATTTTGAGTTTGTTTTTGTGAATGGTGTGAGAAAGTGGTCTAGTTTCAACCTTCTGCATGTTGCTGTCCAGGTCTCCCAGCACCATTTGTTAAAGAGACTGTCTTTTTTTCCATTGGATGTTCTTTCCTGCTTTGTCAAAGATTATTTGGCCATACGTTTGTGGGTCTAGTTCTGGGGTTTCTATTCCATTCCATTGGTCTATGTGTCTGTTTTTGTGCCAATACCATGCTATCTTGATGATTACAGCTTTGTAGTAGAGGCTAAAGTCTGGGATTGTGATGCCTCCTGCTTTTGTCTTCTTCAAAATTACTTTGGCTGTTCAGGGCCTTTGGTGGTTCCATATGAATTTTAGGATTGCCTGTTCTAGTTTTGAGAAGAATGCTGGTGCAATTTTGATTGGGATTGCATTGAATGTGTAGATAGCTTTGGGTAGTATTGACATTTTGACAATATTTATTCTTCCAATCCATGAGATCGTCTTTCCATTTCTTTATATCTTCTTAAATTTCCTTCATAAGCTTTCTATAGTTTTCAGCATACAGATCTTTTACATCTTTGGTTAGATTTATTCCTAGGTATTTTATGCTTCTTGGTGCAATTGTGAATGGGATCAGTTTCTTTATTTGTCTTTCTGTTGCTTCATTGTTAGTGTATAAGAATGCAACTGATTTCTGTACATTGATTTTGTATCCTGCAACTTTGCTGAATTCATGTATCAGTTCTAGCAGACTTTTGGTGGAGTCTATCGGATTTTCCATGTATAATATCATGTCATCTGCAAAAAGCGAAAGCTTGACTTCATCTTTGCCAATTTGGATGCCTTTGATTTCCTTTTGTTGTCTGATTGCTGATGCTAGAACTTCCAACACTATGTTAAACAACAGCGGTGAGAGTGGGCATCCCAGTAATGTTCCTGATCTCAGGGAAAAAGCTCTCAGTTTTTCCCCATTGAGGATGATGTTAGCTGTGGACTTTTCATAAATGGCTTTTATGATGTTTAAGTATGTTCCTTCTATCCCGACTTTCTCAAGGTTTTTTATTAAGAAAGTGTGCTGGATTTTGTCAAAGGCCTTTTCTGCATCGATTGACAGGATCATATGGTTCTTCTCTTTTTTTTTTTTATTAATGTGATGTATCACGTTGATTGATTTGCGAATGTTGAACCAGCCCTGCATCCCAGGAATGAATCCCACTTGATCATGGTGAATAATTCTTTTTATATGCCGTTGAATTCGATTTGCTAGTATCTTATTGAGAATTTTTGCATCCATATTCATCAGGGATATTGGCCTGTAGTTCTCTTTTTTTACTGGGTCTCTGTCTGGTTTAGGAATCAAAGTAATACTGGCTTCATAGAATGAGTCTGGAAGTTTTCCTTCTCTTTCTATTTCTTGGAATAGCTTGAGAAGGATAGGTATTATCTCTGCTTTAAACGTCTGGTAGAACTCCCCTGGGAAGCCATCTGGTCCTGGACTCTTATTTGTTGGGAGATTTTTGATAACCGATTCAATTTCTTCGCTGGTTATGGGTCTGTTCAAGCTTTCTATTTCCTCCTGATTGAGTTTTGGAAGAGTGTGGGTGTTTAGGAATTTGTCCATTTCTTCCAGGTTGTCCAATTTGTTGGCATATAATTTTTCATAGTATTCCCCGATAATTGTTTGTATCTCTGAGGGATTGGTTGTAATAATTCCATTTGCATTCATGATTTTATCTATTTGGGTCATCTCCCTTTTCTTTTTGAGAAGCCTGGCTAGAGGTTTGTCAATTTTGTTTATTTTTTCAAAAAACCAACTCTTGGTTTCGTTGATCTGCTCTACAGTTTTTTTTAGATTCTATATTGTTTATTCTATATTGTTTATTTATTCTATATTGTTTAGTTCTCTTTTTTATTGGGTCTCTGTCTGTAAACCACAATTTCTTTATCCATTCATCAGCTGATGGACATTTAGGCTCTTTCCATAGTTTGGCTATTGTTGAAAATGCTGCTATAAACATTAAGGTACAAGTGTCCCAGCACTCCTATATCCCTTGGGTAAATTCCTAGCAGTGCTATTGCTGGGTCATAGGGTAGGTCTATTTTTAATTTTCTTTTCAAAATTGCTTTGGTTAGTCAGGGTAGTTGTGATTCCATAAAAATTTTAGGATTATTTGTTCTAGCTCTGTGAAAAATGCTGGTGGTATTTTGATAGGGATTGCATCAAATGTTTAGATTGCTTTTGGGTAGACATTTTAACAATATTTGTTCTCCCAATCCATGAGCATGGAATGTTTTTTCATTTCTTTGTGTCCTCTTCAATTTCTTTCATAAGTGTTTTGTAGTTTCCAGAGTATAGATCTTTTTCTTCTTTGATTAGGTTTATTCCTAGATATCTTATAGTTTTGGGTACAACTGTAAGTGGGACCAATTCCTTGATTTTTCTTTCTGATGCTTCATAATTGGTGTATAGAAATGCAAGATGCAACACGCAAAATGCAACAAAAAGGATTTCCATACAGTGATTTTGTATCCTGTGACTTTACTTAATTTGTGTATCAGTTCTAGCAATTTTTTGGTGGAGTCTTCTGGGTTTTCTACAGAGAGTATCATGTCATCTGTGAATAATGGAAGTTTGACCTCTTCCTTGCTGATACGGATGCCTTGTATTTCTTTTTGTTGTCTGATTGCTGAGGCTAGAACTTCCAGTACTTTGTTAAATAACAATGGTGAGAGTGGACATCCCTGTATTGTTCCTAACTATAGAGGAAAAACTCTCAGTTTTTCCTCATTGAGGATTATATTAGCTATAGAACTACCCTATGATCCAGCAATTGCACTACTAGGTATTTACCCAAAGGATACAAAAATGCTAATTTGAAGGGACACACGAACTCCAGTGTTTATAGAAGCATTATTAACAATAGCCAAATTATAGAAAGAGCCCAAATTTCCATCGACTGATGAATGGATAAAGAATTTGTAGAATAGTACTCAGCCATAAAAAATGAATCTTGCCATTCGTAAAGACATGGATGGAGCTACAGTGTATTTTGCTAACTGAAATAAGTCAGTCAGAGAAAGACAAATACCATATGATTTCACTCATATGTGGAATTAAGAAACAAAACAGATGAACATGGTGGAGGAAAGAGAGGCAAACCATAACACACATTCTTCTTTTTTTTTTTTTTTGTTTTTTGTTTTTTGTTTTTTTTTTATTTATTTTTTAATATATGAAATTTACTGTCAAATTGGTTTCCATACAACACCCAGTGCTCATCCCAAAAGGTGCCCTCCTCAATACCCATCACCCACCCTGCCCTCCCTCCCACCCCCCATCAACCCTCAGTTTGTTCTCAGTTTTTAACAGTCTCTTATGCTTTGGCTCTCTCCCACTCTAACCTCTTTTTTTTTTTTTTTTTCCCTTCCCCTCCCCCATGGGTTTCTGTTACGTTTCTCAGGATCCACATAAGAGTGAAACCATATGGTATCTGTCTTTCTCTGTATGGCTTATTTCACTTAGCATCACACTCTCCAGTTCCATCCACGTTGCTACAAAAGGCCATATTTCATTTTTTCTCATTGCCACGTAGTATTCCATTGTGTATATAAACCACAATTTCTTTATCCATTCATCAGTTGATGGACATTTAGGCTCTTTCCATAATTTGGCGATTGTTGAGAGTGCTGCTATAAACATTGGGGTATAAGTGCCCCTATGCATCAGTACTCCTGTATCCCTTGGATAAATTCCTAGCAGTGCTATTGCTGGGTCATAGGGTAGGTCTATTTTTAATTTTCTGAGGAACCTCCACACTGCTTTCCAGAGCGGCTGCACCAATTTGCATTCCCACCAACAGTGCAAGAGGGTTCCCGTCTCTCCACATCCTCTCCAGCATCTATAGTCTCCTGATTTCTTCATTTTGGCCACTCTGACTGGCGTGAGGTGGTATCTGAGTGTGGTTTTGATTTGTATTTCCCTGATGAGGAGCGACGTTGAACATCTTTTCATGTGCCTGTTGGCCATCCGGATGTCTTCTTTAGAGAAGTGTCTATTCATGTTTTCTGCCCATTTCTTCACTGGGTTATTTGTTTTTCGGGTGTGGAGTTTGATGAGCTCTTTATAGATTTTGGATACTAGCCCTTTGTCCGATGTGTCATTTGCAAATATCTTTTCCCATTCCGTTGGTTGCCTTTTAGTTTTGTTGGTTGTTTCCTTTGCTGTGCAGAAGCTTTTTATCTTCATAAGGTCCCAGTAATTCACTTTTGCTTTTAATTCCCTTGCCTTTGGGGATGTGCCGAGTAAGAGATTGCTACGGCTGAGGTCAGAGAGGTCTTTTCCTGCTTTCTCCTCTAAGGTTTTGATGGTTTCCTGTCTCACATTCAGGTCCTTTATCCATTTTGAGTTTATTTTTGTGAATGGTGTGAGAAAGTGGTCTAGTTTCAACCTTCTGCATGTTGCTGTCCAGTTCTCCCAGCACCATTTGTTAAAGAGACTGTCTTTTTTCCATTGGATGTTCTTTCCTGCTTTGTCAAAAATGAGTTGGCCATACGTTTGTGGGTCTAGTTCTGGGGTTTCTATTCGATTCCATTGGTCTATGTGTCTGTTTTTATGCCAATACCATGCTGTCTTGATGATGACAGCTTTGTAGTAGAGGCTAAAGTCTGGGATTGTGATGCCTCCTGCTTTGGTCTTCTTCTTCAAAATTACTTTGGCTATTCGGGGCCTTTTGTGGTTCCATATGAATTTTAGGATTGCTTGTTCTAGTTTCGAGAAGAATGCTGGTGCAATTTTGATTGGGATTGCATTGAATGTGTAGATAGCTTTGGGTAGTATTGACATTTTGACAATATTTATTCTTCCAATCCATGAGCAGGGAATGTCTTTCCATTTCTTTATATCTTCTTCAATTACCTGCATAAGCTTTCTATAGTTTTCAGCATACAGATCTTTTACATCTTTGGTTAGATTTATTCCTAGGTATTTTATGCTTCTTGGTGCAATTGTGAATGGGATCAGTTTCTTTATTTGTCTTTCTGTTGCTTCATTGTTAGTGTATAAGAATGCAACTGATTTCTGTACATTGATTTTGTATCCGGCAACTTTGCTGAATTCATGTATCAGTTCTAGCAGACTTTTGGTGGAGTCTATCGGATTTTCCATGTATAATATCATGTCATCTGCAAAAAGCGAAAGCTTGACTTCATCTTTGCCAATTTGGATGCCTTTGATTTCCTTTTGTTGTCTGATTGCTGATGCTAGAACTTCCAGCACTATATTAAACAGCAGCGGTGAGAGTGGGCATCCCTGTCGTGTTCCTGATCTCAGGGAAAAAGCTCTCAGTTTTTCCCCATTGAGGATGATGTTAGCTGTGGGCTTTTCATAAATGGCTTTTATGATCTTTAAGTATGTTCCTTCTATCCCGACTTTCTCAAGGGTTTTTATTAAGAAAGGGTGCTGGATTTTGTCAAAGGCCTTTTCTGCATCGATTGACAGGATCATATGGTTCTTCTCTTTTTTTTTGTTAATGTGATGTATCACGTTGATCGATTTGCGAATGTTGAACCAGCCCTGCATCCCAGGAATGAATCCCACTTGATCATGGTGAATAATTCTTTTTATATGCTGTTGAATTCGATTTGCTAGTATCTTATTGAGAATTTTTGCATCCATATTCATCAGGGATACTGGCCTGTAGTTCTCTTTTTTTACTGGGTCTCTGTCTGGTTTAGGAATCAAAGTAATACTGGCTTCATAGAATGAGTCTGGAAGTTTTCCTTCCCTTTCTATTTCTTGGAATAGCTTGAGAAGGATAGGTATTATCTCTGCTTTAAACGTCTGGTAGAACTCCCCTGGGAAGCCATCTGGTCCTGGACTCTTATTTGTTGGGAGATTTTTGATAACCGATTCAATTTCTTCGCTGGTTATGGGTCTGTTCAAGCTTTCTATTTCCTCCTGATTGAGTTTTGGAAGAGTGTGGGTGTTTAGGAATTTGTCCATTTCTTCAAGGTTGTCCAATTTGTTGGCATATAATTTTTCATAGTATTCCCTGATAATTGTTTGTATCTCTGAGGGATTGGTTGTAATCATTCCATTTTCATTCATGATTTTATCTATTTGGGTCATCTCCCTTTTCTTTTTGAGAAGCCTGGCTAGAGGTTTGTCAATTTTGTTTATTTTTTCAAAAAACCAACTCTTGGTTTCATTGATCTGCTCTACAGTTTTTTTAGATTCTATATTGTTTATTTCTGCTCTGATCTTTATGATTTCTCTTCTTCTGCTGGGTTTAGGCTGCCTTTGCTGTTCTGCTTCTATTTCCTTTAGGTGTGCTGTTAGATTTTGTATTTGGGATTTTTCTTGTTTCTTGAGATAGGCCTGGATTGCAATGTATTTCCCTCTCAGGACTGCCTTCGCTGCGTCCCAAAGCGTTTGGATTGTTGTATTTTCATTTTCGTTTGTTTCCATATATTTTTTAATTTCTTCTCTAATTGCCTGGTTGACCCACTCATTCGTTAGTAGGGTGTTCTTTAACCTCCATGCTTTTGGAGGTTTTCCAGACTTTTTCCTGTGGTTGATTTCAAGCTTCATAGCATTGTGGTCTGAAAGTATGCATGGTATAATTTCAATTCTTGTAAACTTATGAAGGGCTGTTTTGTGACCCAGTATATGATCTATCTTGGAGAATGTTCCATGTGCACTCGAGAAGAAAGTATATTCTGTTGCTTTGGGATGCAGAGTTCTAAATATATCTGTCAAGTCCATCTGATCCAATGTATCATTCAGGGCCCTTGTTTCTTTATTGACTGTGTGTCTAGATGATCTATCCATTTCTGTAAGTGGTGTGTTAAAGTCCCCTGCAATGACCACATTCTTATCAATAAGGTTGCTTATGTTTATGAGTAACTGTTTTATATATCTGGGGGCTCCGGTATTTGGCGCATAGACATTTATAATTGTTAGCTCTTCCTGATGGATAGACCCTGTAATTATTATATAATGCCCTTCTTCATCTCTTGTTACAGCCTTTAATTTAAAGTCTAGTTTGTCTGATATAAGTATGGCTACTCCAGCTTTCTTTTGGCTTCCAGTAGCATGATAAATAGTTCTCCATCCCCTCACTCTCAATCTAAAGGTGTCCTCAGATCTCAAATGAGTCTCTTGTAGACAGCAAATAGATGGGTCTTGTTTTTTTATCCATTCTGATACCCTATGTCTTTTGGTTGGCGCATTTAATCCATTTACATTCAGTGTTATTATAGAAAGATACGGGTTTAGAGTCATTGTGATGTCTGTATGTTTTAGGCTTGTAGTGATGTCTCTGGTACTTTGTCTCACAGGATCCCCCTTAGGATCTCTTGTAGGGCTGGTTTCGTGGTGACAAATTCCTTCAGTTTTTGTTTGTTTGGGAAGACCTTTATCTCTCCTTCTATTCTAAATGACAGACTTGCTGGATAAAGGATTCTCGGCTGCATATTTTTTCTGTTTAGCACACTGAAGATATCGTGCCAAGCCTTTCTGGCCTGCCAAGTTTCAAAGGAGAGATCAGTCACGAGTCTTATAGGTCTCCCTTTATATGTGAGGGCACGTTTATCCCTTGCTGCTTTCAGAATTTTCTCTTTATCCTTGTATTTTGCCAGTTTCACTATGATATGTCGTGCAGAAGATCGATTCAAGTTACGTCTGAAGGGAGTTCTCTGTGCCTCTTGGATTTCAATGCCTTTTTCCTTCCCCAATTCAGGGGAGTTCTCAGCTATAATTTCTTCAAGTACCCCTTCAGCACCTTTCCCTCTCTCTTCCTCCTCTGGGATACCAATTATGCGTATATTATTTCTTTTTAGTGTATCACTTAGTTCTCTAATTTTCCCCTCATACTCCTGGATTTTTTTATCTCTCTTTCTTTCAGCTTCCTCTTTCTCCATAACTTTATCTTCTAGTTCACCTATTCTCTCCTCTGCCTCTTCAATCCGAGCCGTGGTGGTTTCCATTTTGTTTTGCATTTCGTTTAAAGCGTTTTTCAGCTCCTCGTGACTGTTCCTTAGTCCCTTGATCTCTGTAGCAAGAGATTCTCTGCTGTCCTGTATACTGTTTTCAAGCCCAGCGATTAATTTTATGACTATTATTCTAAATTCACTTTCTGTTATATTATTTAAATCCTTTTTGATCAGTTCATTAGCTGTTGTTATTTCCTGGAGATTCTTCTGAGGGGAATTCTTCCGTTTGGTCATTTTGGACAGTCCCTGGAGTGGTGAGGACCCGCAGGGCACTTCCCCCATGCTGTGGTGTATAACTGGAGTTGGTGGGTGGGGCCGCAGTCCGACCTGATGTCTGCCCCCAGCCCACCGCTGGGGCCACAGTCAGACTGGTGTGTGCCTTCTCTTCCCCTCTCCTAGGGGCGGGATTCACTGTGGGGTGGTGTGGCCCGTCTGGTCTACTTGCACACTGCCAGGCTTGTGGTGCTGGGGAGCTGGCGTATTAGCTGGGGTGGGTAGGCAAGGTGCACGGGGGCGGGAGGGGCAGGCTTAGCTCGCTTCTCCTTAGGTGATCCACTTCAGGAGGGGCCCTGTGGCAGCGGGAGGGAGTCAGATCCGCTGCAGGAGGTTTGGCTCCGCAGAAGCACAGAGTTGGGTGTTTGCGCGGAGCGAGCAAGTTCCCTGGCAGGAACTGGTTCTCTTTGGGATTTTGGTTGGGGGATGGGCGGGGGAGATGGCGCTGGCGAGCGCCTTTGTTCCCCGCCAAGCTGAGCTCTGCCGTCCGGGGGCTCAGCAGCTCTCCCTCCCTTTGTCCTCCAGCCTTCCTGCTTTCTGAGCAGAGCTGTTAACTTCTGACCTCCCAGACGCTAAGTCGCGCTTGCTGTCGGAACACAGTCCGTCCGGCCCCTCCGCTTTTGCCAGCCCGACTCGGGGGCTCTGCTTGACCGGCGAGCCGCCCCTCCGCCCCGGCTCCCTCCCGCCAGTCCGTGGAGCGCGCACCGCCTCGCCGCCCTTCCTACCCTCTTCCGTGGGCCTCTCGTCTGCGCTTGGCTCCGGAGACTCCGTTCTGCTAATCCTCTGGCAGTTTTCTGGGTTCTTTAGGCAGGTGTAGGTGGAATCTAAGTGATCAGCAGGACGCGCGGTGAGCCCAGCGTCCTCCTACGCCGCCATCTTCCGGAACTCCCCCACACATTCTTAACTATAGAGATCAAACTGAGGGTTGCTGGAGGGGAGGTGGGCAGGCGTGGTGAGTTAAATGGGTGATGGGTATTAAGGAGGGCTCTTGCTGTGATGAGCACTAGGTATTATACATAAGTGATGAATCACTAAATTCTACTCCTGAAACTAATATTACACCTTATGTTAACAACAAAACAAAACAAAACAAAACAAGACAAAAAAACACCCCAAAACCTCCAAAAATCTAACACAACTCAACACCAAAAAAGGCAATTAAAAAATGGGCAGAAAACCTGAATAGACATCTTCCCAAAGAAGATGTCAACAGACACATGAAAAGATGCTCAACATCATTAATCAGCAGGGAAATGCAAATTGAAACCACAATGAGATGTCATCTCACACCTGTCAGTATGGCTAAGGCTTTTGCAGTTTTAGGAAATGAGACCTGGATATGTAACTATTGGGTAAGTCTTAATAAGTGATTAAACCTCATTCACCTTGGTCATGAAACAGAGGACCTAGTGTTAGAATAGAGGGAATTATACCTCAAGGATAAACATGATTTAAAGATAACTCATCTGTGGTGAGTAGACACCTGAGTGAAATGGAATGTAATTCCCTGTAAAATTGTGAGGATCTCAGAAATTTGGGGTGGCAAATTAAAGATGGTCACAAATTCTTGGATACTCCTTCCACTTAGAAGCGTGGACTATGCCCTCTCCTTTAGAATCTGGGCAGGATGTGGGGCTGTTTTGATCATTAGAAAGTGATGCTCTGGGGCACCTGGGTGGCTCAGTGGGTTAAGTGTCTGACTTCGGCTCAGGTCATGATCTCGTGGTTTGTGAGTTCGAGCCCCACGTTGGGCTCTGTGCTGACAGCTCAGAGCCCGGAGCCTGCTTCAGATTCTGTGTCTCCCTCTCTCTGCCTGTCCCCTGCTCGCACTCTGTCTCTCTCTGTCAATAATAAATAATCGTTAAAAACAATTAAAAAAGAAAGTTATGCTGTGCCACATCACGTGGACCCAGGACTTAGGAACAGTTTATAGAGCCTATCTTTTGGAACACTTTTGGAACATGGAGCCCTATTTACCCAGGAGCTGTCCTGCTATGAGAAAGCCCAGGGTAGCCACATAAAAAGGTAAGACAGGGGTGTGAGGAGACAGAGAGAGAGAGTTCTGGCCAGTTTTCAGTTGTCCCAGATTCAGCCATTTGAATCAGCTCAGCAGAACCATGTTTTGGGGTAGTTTGCACCATGGCAGTAGATAACCAATGGGGAAGCCTGTGAAGGTGTCCATGATGGTATGGCCTTGAGAGGTTAGGCAAAGGGTCTCATGGCTGAACCCGTTAAGGAGGTAAAAGTGCTCCAGGGAAGCTTCCTATCCTCAAGGAGATCACTCAGGCCTGGCCAAGGAGCAATGACAGTGGTGACCACTATGACAAAAGATACTCTCCAAAGAGTTCAAGGGAAGGCAACCTTGAAAGGTGATGGCCCCTGCACTGCCTGACAGCCTTGGAGAGATACTTGAGCAGGTTTAATTTAAACAAAGAAAGTTATCATCTCACAGTTGAGTGTGAAGCAATTCTTCACTGGTTAGAAATGGATTGAGTGGTCTCCATCACTTCCTTGAAGGATGAACTTGGAAAAACCATTGAGTCTCAATTTCTTCTTTTATAAAATAGTGGAAACTCCTGCCCTGTATACCTTGGAGAGTTATTGTAAGATAATTAAACTAATGGACGTGAAATCATTTTGAAAACTATAAATAACATATATGGACAATAAACACCTAAACTATGATAACCACTTGATCTATTATATGCGCAAATATGTTTTGAATCAAATGAAAAGGCAATCCCTTTGCCCGTATCCATGTATATGTGTGCACACACACATACACATACACACAGAACTCTCTTTCTTGGCCATCTCTCTACCTGAGCATAGCCTCCGTATTCCATAGACAGAGGATAGGCCCAGTTGACAAGATGATCTCAAAACTAAAGGGGAAGGTAGGTGGAGTTATCTCTCCTCTAGTATCATGCTGGGTGCTTTTCATGCAATTATGTCATAAACCATATAATCTAATTTATTATTATTATCCCTTTGTTCAAATGAGGAAGCTGAAGCATAAGTAGGTAAGTTAATTTTCCCAGAGTCACAGACTGCTCAATGGTAGAGCTTGGTTTGGGCTCCAGTATGTTTAATTACCCAAACCTGTGCTTTTTCTCTTTCTATGCTTTGTTGAACAAAATAATAATCATAATCACAATCATAATAGAGAACAATGAAAACTTTTCATTGTAGCTGGTGTACACCAGGGCTGACCAGCCTTGTGAATTACACAGTCAGAGTGATGACTAAACCAATTTCCACTACACGTCTGGACTCATCAACTTTTGATGTGCAGATCTGGATTTCTGGGCTCAGCCAAATGCGAGGAAAGCCTGACAAGAAAAGTGAACCAAGCATTGTGTAAGAAATGAAGGTTGAAAATAGAACTGAAGGCTCAGCATCCTATTAGAGAAGGCAGCAATTTGCTATTTCCTATCCTTTCCCCTCCCTATTCTTCTTACCAACACGGAAACCCATCCTCAAATCCCTGTTGTGCTGTCCCATACATGCACCTTGTAAGCTTTAAATTTTAACCTGCTAAACCACCCTCCTGTCTACACCAGGACACCACAAGGAATTCAGCCATGTGATTGAAAGACAGCCTCTCTCCATCGATCCTGCAGGGTGTGGAGAAGTATAAAAGACAGTAAGTATTAAGTCCAGAACAAAAAATAAACATCCATCTGCCTTGCTGGGATGGTGAGTCAATGAAACAGCCTATGTAGTTCTACTGAGCAGCTAGAGTTGAGCTTGATTGGGTAAGTTTGAGGTGCTGAGGAGAACTGGAGAGCTACACTTAAGAAGAAAAAATATTTGGGAGTAATTGGGCAGGAGAGGGAGAGGACCTGAAAGGAGAAGATTCCATGATGTGACTTGTTCTCTGTAACCTCCACAATCTTCTGCAAGTCTACTAACCTTACAAAGCACTGTGTGAGTAGATTTGTCTTAGAAACTGGTAGCAGCATTAAGCTTTGTGTCTGAGTTGATGTGGAACACAACAGAAAGTAAGTTATCAATGCTAGAGTAGGAAGGTCTTTAGGGGTGCCTGCATGGTTCAGTCGGTTAAGCATCCCAACTCTTGATTGCAGCTCAGGTCATGATCTCAGTGTTCATGAGATAAAACCCTGGGCCAGGCTCTGTACTGACAGCAGGGAGCCTGCTTAGGATTCTCTCTCTCTCTCCCCCTCCCTCTCTCTCGCTCTCAAAATAAACAAATAAACTTACCAAAAAAAAGAGGGTCTTTAGACTTCCACACTGCGTGAATTCTGTAGTTAGAACCAATTTTAACTAGATCTCTTAGAAAAGGAGTCCTTCCTGTCACATATGGATTACATATGAATCTATACAGATTTCTTACCCATTAGCTTTTTCATTCATTTCCTCATTCACTCAACACCTGTTGTGGTCACTATGCTAAATAATCTGAGTAGAGAAATAATAAGTCACAGTCCAGTGCTGCTCAAACTTGTTTGCACCAAATTACACATTTGTTGCAAAAGATGCAGATTTGGGAGATTTTCTCCCCATCTCCAATTAATCTGACTTAGTAAATCTGGAGTGGGGCCCAAGAAACTTGCATGTTCTCTATGGACCGCACTTTAAAGGAACATAGACCTAATCTTCCATTCAAGAAATGCAGTAGGGAAGGCAGACACATAAACAAAGACCATCATAGTAAGAATTGTAAGTGTTGTGATTGTTGTACGTACAGTGTTGGAAATAAAAGAGGGATGCTCATTTCTTCCGTAGAAAGGAATTTCTGGTAGAAGTGACAGTAAGGCTGATACTGAAAAGTGACTAGGAGTTGAATAAGGGTGGGAGTTAATTTCCAAAGAGAAATAACGCAAGGCAGGTATTAGAAACATGAGTTGGCACAGAGAACTGCAAGAGGTTGAGAGGTGGTTGTGTAGGACCAACAAAAGGTACAGCATCGTAGGCTACTAGAGGTGAACACAAGCAAGACTCGGAAGGCTTTGCCAGCTACATGAGTTGCTGGACATTAGGGGAACCACTGGAAGAACTCATTAGGGGAGCCACTGGAAGAACTCACAAGAACCACTGCAGGAGGGTAAAATAGTCCAACTTTCCTTCATTGAGGCTTAATACAGCTACTAAGTACAAAGCTAACACTGAATCGTGTCTCACCTCTAGACTACAGCCTAGGAAAGCTGTCCTGGTACAATCTCAAAGTTGTGAGGTGCAATTCCTTAGAAGATGAACTGAGGCTCTGAGTAAGCAGAAGGAGAGCTGGAAGAGCATCCCCCCCCCCCCCCCCCCCCGCTGAGTATGACCCCAAGAAGACAAATGCATTTGTCTGTGCTGATATCGTTCCGGTGGAGAATAGTGGGTTTCATGCCTGTCTTTTAGTGGATCACCAAATAAAGTTATACGTATTGCTCTCTGCTTCATCAATAGAATCTTTAGCTTTCCAGGTCCATCTCTGAAAACTTAGAATTCTAAATCTGAAGGCTAAAATACCCAAAGGAAATAGATGTGCTTTTTTATGTTGTTGTATTTTGTCTTCATTCCTTTGCAGCTTCTGTAAGTTTGTAACCAAAGATTTACCACAGCCTGACTTTCAATCTGCACATTTGCGATTGAATTCAGTATTTGTAGAATATCCAGAAAACCACAAGTTCCCTAGTTATCCAGGGCCAAATCATAGCTAGACTCACCTCTATGAGGGACCTATAACACTGGATAAAATTGGGTAGTATAGACATTTAGGCCAAAGGGAGGAATTAGAGATCAAGATAGTTCTATTCCATTCATTCCTTAATCTGTACTAAATATCAATTGCTGAGTCTTTATTCAGGGTTGAATGTCATCCTAAGAGCCCAGCTAAGTCAGTTTGAATTCCAAAATGTCCCACTGGTGCCTTCATGCCCAGAAGGACTTACCTAGGTATGTACAAGCATTTCTACTTAAAGATGAGCAATCTGGGACTCCTGGCTGGCTCAGTCAGTAGAACATGCTTCTCTTGAATTTAGGGTCATGAGTTTAGCCCCACATTGGGTGTAAAGCTTGTTTAAGAAAAAAAAGAAAAGTAAAGAACTCTTTAAAAAATAAATAAGAGGGGCGCCTGGGTGGCGCAGTCGGTTAAGCGTCCGACTTCAGCCAGGTCACGATCTCGCGGTCCGTGAGTTCGAGCCCCGCGTCAGGCTCTGGGCTGATGGCTCGGAGCCTGGAGCCTGTTTCCGATTCTGTGTCTCCCTCTCTCTCTGCCCCTCCCCCGTTCATGCTCTGTCTCTCTCTGTCCCAAAAATAAATAAAAAACGTTGAAAAAAAAAAATTTAAAAAAAAAATAAAAAAAAAAAAATAAAAAAATAAAAAATAAATAAGATAAAATTGAGCAATCTAATGTTCTTTAGACATGGATTTGGTAAAAATACTATCGATCCTACTAACAAATAGTAACTCAGAAAATGACTGAATAAATAATATTAGGGGCATGAATATAAACATTAGCACCATCCTAAGTATATACAAACAAGTAACATGCCATCACTCATTTGAAAGCAAAACTTTTGGTTTTAAAAACTCTTGGAAACCATCTGTTTAATCACAGTGACATCAAACAGTAGAGACATAGGATTTAGAGCGAACTCAGAAAACCTCACATTCCATCTTTCTTGAGAAAAAAATTTTTAATAATTATTTTTAGAGTAGTAAGTGTTAATATTTCTTTATCACCCAGAGAGCTTAAGATTCTTGATCAAGGTCACACAGGTACTGAGGGGTAAAGCCAGGCTCACAAGATCTTAATGTGCATATACGTGGACATTCTCATTGCCTTCCTTAACTTCCCCGTTCCCTTTCCAGCTATCATGACTCCCCCACCCCCACCCTTGACATTGAGTCTGAAATTGAGTCTGAACACTGAGAAGCACAAGTCTTTATCTTAAAATTTGTCTTCAAACTCTCAGCGACCACAGCCCCTTCTTTCCTGCACTTGCTTACACAGGATTATTACAAGGCAATGTTGTATATTGCTATCCAGAATTGGCAGAAGGTTTTGGAATTGGAAAACTCAAGGAGTCAACCAGGGATAAAGGGGAAGACTTACTCTTACTTTCAAGTACAAGGTGTGATGTGATTAATAACGTACCAGAAAAAAACAAAACAAAACAAAACAAACAAAAAAAAAAAAACCAGGATCACATTTTCCTGGAACCTGAGAAGGTTCGCATAGGTGAGAAGAGTCACATTGTTTGAGAATGAGATGCACCAAGGTTCTAGTGCCCAAATGATTGTTCTGGACATTTCAAAAAGAGGATCAAGGAGGGGAAAATATTAGCAGCTTGTTGATATACAAGAATTTTCTTTAGAATGACTTCCAACCTGCACAGAGTGCTTTTTAAACAAGAAAAACTGGAATCTAGTCCTGTCTTAGCCGCCTGTCAAGCTCTGGGACTTGGGAGGTCCAGTCATTTTCTTCCCCTAGACCCCATTGACTGGTCTTTACAATGGATCCACTGAACTAAATTATGAATCACTCTAGTGGGTTTTTTCCAACTCTTAACTTTCAGGATTCTAAATAGAAGAAACCTCTAGTGTACCCATACACATAAGAATTATTTTATTGAGGAAGCAGAGAATGTCTCCAGATACCACAGGTCTTCCTCCTTCATGGATTCCTGTCCAGTCACCAACAGAGTGCTGATCCAAGACAGTTTGATCTTGTTTGATCCTTTTATCAGTAAATAAAGTGAAAGGATTCAGTCCTACTTCAAAATATCTATAACTATGACTCAAGTAATCAGGGCAGCAAGAAGGGAATTGCAGTTTAAAATCACCTAGAAACTGTCTCAAGCTTCACTGACCACAGACTCCTCTGCCCTCAAGGAAAACGAAGAGCCAAGTGTGCGATGGGAACATTCCCTAAGGGATTCTTGTAATCAACCAGTTGGGGGAATCAGTGGCATAGACCAGTAACCTTCAGGCAGGACTGAGCTTTGTAAAGGGGAGACTCAGCTGGGAGAAGTTGAGGAAGGTAGAAAAAAAGTACAGCCAGTGGTACCCTCTACTGACTGTCCTATGGGAAGCGTCCCATTCTTTGAATAAGCAGCCAACTCGGGATGTCTCTTGTTGTTTTTTAGAACTTTATGATTTACATTATTAGCTCTAATTAATCTTCCGAATTGGTTTTGCCTAGATGGGGCTTTTGTGTGTGTGTTTTTATTATAGCTGCATATTTTTAACTATTTTATCATTGCCACTTTATGTAGAGATCTTTTAGCTTATTTTATTTTATTCATTCTATTTCTCTTTTACTTTCACTCTTAAAAGTGGAACAAGAAGTGACAGAGTGATGGAGGTGGTTATGAGAATAGTCTATGCCCCAAAGAGGAGGACAAATGTCTCCACTCTGGTTAGCTCTGCATAGCCCCCAGGATCACAGCATGATGCTAAATTCAGCCAGTCAGGACAGGCTAGGGGCTCTGCATTACAAAACAAGTGTTTAGAAGGGTGTGGAGAAAGGGAAACTCTAGTGCACTGTTGGTGGGAATGTAAATTGATGCCACTATGGGAAATAGGATGAAGATTCCTCACAATCTTAAAACAGCACTACCATATGAGCCAGCAATCCCACTTCTGGGTGTATATATTCAAAGGAAATGAAAGCAGGATCTGAAAGAGATACCTGTACTTACACTTTCTTTACAGCATTATTCACAATAGCCAAGATACAGACACAACCTAAATGTCCATTGGCAGATGAATACGTAAAGAAAATGTGGATTATACTGAAAATTAAATATTATTCAACTTCAAAAAAGAAGGAAATCCTGCCATATGTGGACAACTTAGATGAACCTGGAAGACATTATGCTAAGTGAAATAAGCCAGATAGACAGAGATAAACAAGGCATGACCTCACTTATATGTGGAATCTAAAATAGTCAGACTCATGAAAACAGAGCAGGGTAGTGATTACCAGGGGTGCAGTGGAGGGGGGAGAGGGGAGGTATTGGTCAAAGGGCACAAAGTTTTATTTATACAAGAAGAATAAATTCCATTGATCTGATGTACAACACTGTGACTGTAGTTAACAATACTGATGTGTATATTTGAAATTTGCTAAGAGGATGACCTTAAGTATTCTCACTACAAAGAAGAAAGAAATGAAGGAAGGAAGGAAGGAAGGAAGGAAGGAAGGAAGGAAGGAAGAAAGAAAAGAAAAGAAAAGAAAAGAAAAGAAAAGAAAAGAAAAGAAAAGAAAAGAAATTTTAGTTATAGGAGGTGGTAGGTATGTTGATTAGCTTGATTGTGGTGACCATTTCACAACATATATATAGCACATCAAAACATCAAGTTGTATACATTAAATATATACAATTTCTATTTCTGTTCTCAATAAAGCTGAAATTTAAAAAAAGAAAAATAGAAATAAGGAAGGTGGGAGAATGTAACAAAAGAGAGAAAGAAATAAAGAGAGAAAAAAAAAACAGAAGAGAAGTAGAAGGAGAGGAAGAAGGAAGGAAAGGAAACCTACTTATACCGGGAACTCCAAAGGACCTCCAGCCAAAACTTACTTAAAGCAGCTTGAGAGTAAAGAATATTCCTAGCACAAGACTCTTATCTTGTTTCAGAATTCCTAAAAGGGAGTCTGTTGCTGAAAAACTAAATTCTGTGGCATAAATTTAATAATCAAAGTAATAGCTATACTAGTGAAGAAACAACTCGGGATAAAAAATCAGATTCTAAGATCAGACTTCCTAGGTTCACATCCCCAATCCACTAATTCTTTCATCACTTACTAGCTATATGACCTTGAGCCAAATATTAAACATTTATAAGTTGAATTGCCTTTAAAGCAAGGGTAAGAGGTTCATTTACCATACTGGGTTCTGAATATTGGATGAGATGATACATGTAAGCTGTACACTGTCCCAACACAAATTGATGAATGTATGTTAGCTCTGATTACTCATCATTAGTTAAGCATCTACTATGGGCTCTGAGCTCCCTTATAACCAGTCCTTACAACATGCCTAAAATTCTTTCTCCCATTAGACTGAATACCATCTTTTTATCAAGATCATCCAACAAATAAACAACAGAGTTGTCTGATTCCAAAGCCTGCATGCCTTATGCTATATCACTATCCCTAAAATAAGACCCTACTAACAGAAGCAATTCAGAAAAAAAAAAAAAGATAACAAAAGGATGATGATGTAACTAAACCCATATGCCTGAGACAAAATAAATTAGCACTAATTTCAAGTATTCATATTTTCGTGGGAGATTTTCTCTTCTATTACAACTGAATTTTGAAACAAAGAGATGATTCACATTGTTGTTCTCCATTCGGCTTACTACATATAGTAAATGGTTATAACATTCTTTTTTTTTTTAAGTTTTCATGAGTCAGGAAAAATAAAAAAGTAAATGAGAATGTGCATAAATCAAATGGACAAATCTGGGGGAAAAACATCTAGAGATGGAAGATAAAATAAACTTTTTCTTTAGGTCAAACAAAACTTCATAACAGGAAAACATAAGGCATAATTATCAAACATTTCAGAGATAGGATTTTTTAAATCTACAGTAAAGATATTCACTTTGATTAATAAGATATTCAAAATTGGATGATACAGCAATACTTCCCAGTGAGTGCACCACAATGAATTCCAAATGGCAACACATTTGCTATTGAGCTCTGGACTACATTAGATGCTCACTGAAAGAATTTGTTATAATTAATGTCACTGCACTGAATGTCAAAGGAATTAATAATGATTAGCCCCTGATTATAAAGAGCTGCCTATCATGGTTATTATGTTAACATTCAAAAACAACTTGCTTTATTAAAGCATTTGTTTTTAAATTGTCAACAGCAATCTGTAAATCAATGAGTTGCATTTTTAAGGATCAGGGATCTCATATAAGTCGCTGGTTTTCTTGCTGGAGCTGTGTTCCATAATTATGTTATTCAGGCAGATGATCAATTTGAAAAGGGAAGAAAGCCGAAGCTCCTTATATCTTATATATCTTGACATTGCCCATTACCCTGTGTGGGGTTATGTCTAGACTTACCTGGATAAATTGGAAACCATTTTGCTATTTGAAATGTAGACTGTATCACTAGCTATGGTCTAATCTAGAATCAATGGACATAAAAATTGACTTAAAAAAATTGACACATTGGCCTTTGTGAAATGCCAGAATATTTGTCCAGATATACAAAACAAGTATCTACAAAAATTAACTAAAGGCCCTGAAGTCCGAGTGTCACCCTTCTCTTTATCAATTTGAAAATCTTCACAATTGTTGAAATTGATGAGCAAAATGCCTCACAAAATAGTTGAATTTTTGAAAATGTAAAATTATCATTGATATTCTGAACTGGGAAAAACTGAATGAGCAAAATAAAAATAGTCCAGGAGAGTGGTATATTTAAGTCAAAGAAATGGTGGAGAACACTGCATGATTATCAAACCCCAGAGAACAAAAATCTTCAGAGTTTAAGGCAGATAA
Source organism: Neofelis nebulosa (assembly GCF_028018385.1). NCBI lineage: Eukaryota > Metazoa > Chordata > Mammalia > Carnivora > Felidae > Neofelis > Neofelis nebulosa. Next base: position 42,158,303 of record NC_080797.1, on the reverse strand, counting down.
TTAAGTTCAGACAATGTGTGAAAAGGAGAAAAGCATCCTTTCCACATACACATGCAGTCAGCTGGCCATCAAAAGATCATTTACTTCTTTCTTTTAACACAAGATGATGTATGTGAAATGCACATCATGTTTGCTTGTACTGTAAACCTTTCAGTCTTTGTCAACTTCTTAAGAGAGAAACAATAGAAACAGAGCTTTGAAGCTTCAATACAATATGATTTGAGATATGGAAATCAGACAAACTACCAAAGTATGGCTCACTTGAGCTGGCCATGAAAAGAACTTTTAACACAATAAACAATATAAGAATATTCTATACCTTCCATGAAAAAAAAATCCTTGTTATTTCTTCTTTTTTCTTGTTTAAAAATTTCTTAAAAAAAAAAAAAAGATGCTTGCTGTTTTGACCTCTGCTGACATATCACCCATAAAACTTCCATTTATACATCAATGGGAATCTTTCAAAGAATAATAGTAAAACCAGGGAAACAAAACCCATATTTCGAAGGAAAATCAGTCCTGATGAACTTCTAGCCACCCTTTTTTTTAAGTTTATTTATTTATTTTGAGACAGATTAGAGAGAGCACAGGCAGGGGAGGGGCAGAGAGAGACGGGGAGAGAGGACCCCAAGGGGGCTCTGTGCTGACAGCAGATATCCCAAAGGGAGGCTCGAACCCACACACTGTGAGATCGTGACCTGAGCCGAAGTCAGATGTTTAACCACCCAGGCACCCTGTCTAGCCACTCTTAAGGATACATTGCTCTTCTGTGCTGCCATTCCTTTGTTAGTATGACCACTGAATTCTGGAATGTTTTGGAATTCTGGACTAAAATTTCTATTTCTAGATTTTCTCTCATATTATATTAGAATTATTTGTTTATGCTTCTGTATCATTTCACTTGACTCGGGGTTGGAGATTCTGACCACATTTTCATTGCAGCATCTCAGTCAGACACACTGACTAAAGCCCCTGTTCACCAAATTAAATGATTTCTCAAATTCAGAATAGTTAAACAGTCATTCAACTACTCTAAGGAGAAGTCTTTCCTAAAAATGGCTGATTTTAGATTTTAAAATTTGTTTTAACTCCTATTTGAGTCATAAAATAGTTAGCTCAAACATCTTGGTCTCAAAAAACCTTTGTATTCATAAAACTAACTAAAGACCCAAAAAGCTCCTGTTCGTATGGGTTGTCTATTGATATTTGCCATATTGGAAATTAAAACTGAGAAATTGTTTAAAGACGAACAATACACATTAATGATGCACTGCAATGATGATGTCATCACATATCACACAACAGGAAACTCCACTGTTCTCTCAGGAAAGAATGATAGTGTGTGAAACAAGCACCTTATATTTATGATGAAAATAAATTGGCCTCATAGGCCTAGTAAAAGGGTTTTTGGAACCCCTCAGGGTCCCCAGACCATGCTTTGAGAAATCGCTGCAATAGGCTAATAAAACTAATAGGTAATGACTAGTATTTTTATATCATTTTATAATTTCACACTACTTTTGCATCATCCCATGTGGTGCTGACAGCAATTTAGGAAAACTATATAGCAAACTGGGAAATCAAAGCTTGGGCAAAAGAGCTTGCCTAAGGACACACTATAAATATCAGAACCACATTTTATTTTTTTTTTTGTTTTGTTTTTTTTTTTTTTTTTTGAATTTTTTAAATTTTTTTTTTTTTTTCTTTTTTCAATTTATTTTTGGGACAGAGAGAGACAGAGCATGAACGGGGGAGGGGCAGAGAGAGAGGGAGACACAGAATCAGAAACAGGCTCCAGGCTCCGAGCCATCAGCCCAGAGCCTGACGCGGGGCTCGAACTCACGGACCGCGAGATCGTGACCTGGCTGAAGTCGGACGCTTAACCGACTGCGCCACCCAGGCGCCCCAGAACCACATTTTAAAAGGAAGGTTTCTGATTTCGATTCCTTTATCCTTCACATAACATTAAACAGTGCCTTTCATCATGATCTTGGAGAAGTCTTTAGGATGTTAATGAGTAGGGTATTCTTTTTTAATTTGTTAAACTTATTTTCAGTTTTACTTATTTTGTTCTTTGGATTATAACTCAATACTGAATGTAGTATGTATGTGTGTGTGTGTTTATATCATTTTCTTACTTTTTTGGCATTATAACACGCTTCTGGTCTACCTTATGTTTTCTGTGCCATAACCACTAGCACCAGCCACTTCTCCAAAGTGCTCTGACTTCTTTGATTGGAGTATGGTGTTTAGAAACCAAGATCCAGATGCTGAGGGTGCTTGCTTCTGCTGAGCTATTACTGTTTCGAGGCCTCCTCAGGAGACAGAGCCAAGAAATGCACATACACATACACATAATAATCCACATATCCACACATATCTGCATCTATCCATCTATTTATCACTATTTATCTATAAATATGAGTTTATACTGATATTTCTGATTGTAACCCAGTACCAAAGGGATTATTCTGATCTTTTTTTCCCCTTGCTCCTATGTAAGTTCTGTAACAGTAAGAAACCTATAGAATCTGTGTTTTTAACCATATACTATATCTTTCCAATTCATACATAGGTGTATTCGAAAAACTGACTTTAGAATTTGGGATGTATTTTCCCATAGACAGAAACAATTTTGGACACGGTACCCTATTATATATTGGAATTAGGTCCCCTGTTAGCCTACACAAACCAGATAAGAATTGAGGACTCACCTCCCTGTCCAAAATCCATACTATCAAAATTCAGTGAGTGCTATCACCATTAGCACGATAATTACCACCACATTTCACAGTTGAATAAAACTTCTCATTTTAGAAAGTGCTTGCACATGGACCATCTCACCCAATCCTCATAAAAACTATAAAAGGTAGGTGTTATTATGTGCAATTTCCATTATATTAGAAACTAGAAACATGAGAATCAGAGTGAAAGATTCTTAGAGAAAATAATATATTTGTTTGCTGTATACTCTATTAGCTTAGCCAATACTTACTTAACATAACCTGTGAGCAAATTAATAGACAACACAGTAGCACTTTAGAAAAGTACTTCTCACTGTACCCATTAGGCCAGCAGCAACATCACCTGAGCACTTGTTGGAAATGCAACTATTTGGATTCCACTCCTGGTGAGTTGAATCAGAATGGCTGGATTTGGGGTCAGGAATTCATGTTTTGAAAATTTTTCTAGAGGGAGTGCCTGGCTGGCTCAGTCGGTTAAGGGGCCAACTTTTGATTCGGCTCAGGTCATGATCTCATGGTTTGTGAGTTCCAGGCCTGAATCAGGCTCTGTGCCAGCAGTGAAGAGCCTGCTTGGAATTCTCTCTCTCTGTCCCTCCCTCACTTTTTCTCTCTCTCTCACTCAAAGTAAATAAATAATCTTAAAATTTTTTTCTAGGCAATTTTGATGCTCACTAAAGCTTGATAACCACTGCCTTCCATTTAGATAAACTTGCAAGGGGCTAGAAATCAAGATTCATGAGAAATATGGCTTAAGCTGGGCTTTTTCTGAGTCAGGGACAGGGTTTTATTATATTCTATTAACTATTTGGGTAGGTAATTCCTGCCATGTTTTTTTTTTACATTTATTTTAGACATTTTTAAGGATTTTGGAAAGCAAGTAACAAACTAATTGTTCCCTTTCCAGGCAGACCTGGGTAGAAAGATGATTGAAAATATTCTTGGTGGCCTGATAAATATGTGATTCCTATTTAAAAGGCTGGTCTATATTATCTTGGCTTTCCTCAAAACAAAACAAAACAAAACAAAACAAATTCTTAGCGTTATCCACGATCACCCTGAAGAATGAGCCATGGATCTGAGAAAGAATATTCTTGGACCTGAAGCTCAGGAGAAGGAAGATCCTAGTAGTCATTGGAGCTCATCCTATGAAATATCTAAATGCCCTCATTAGTATTCACCAAACCCGATGAGCAGCACTTCTGAACACAGACTTTAAATCAAAAGCTTTTCTCAAAATTCTCATCTCTTTGCAAATCACAATGAATATCAATGATGAAAAAAAATTATAGCATAGAAGATTGCAAATGGATCTCAGAAATCATCTGGTCTGACTCTGTCACTTTACAAATGAGGAACCTGAGGTAGAGAGAGATTCATTGGTTTGTCCATGGTCATACAGGGTCAGCAACAGTGCTGGGACCAGCTTAGGGGTTTCCTGCCTTCTAGGGCGGCTGTGGATATTTAAATCTGACCCTAAAAACAGGATTTTTCTCAAGTGTCTCATCCAGTTTATCACACACAAAATAGCACTATTCTTAAAAGAGAGGTTTTCTTAGATGTCTACATATCATTGTCAGGCTGCTTGGAAAATATGTAAGATGATACAGATGACAGGGAAGCCAGAGACCCTAGTGAATTAACATATATGGAACAAAACTGGAAATAGCACAGAAAGGTGATGTTTGTAAATTCCCTGAATAATTTTGTTGTAAGTCAACTCATTTTAGGTGAGTGTACATACAGGCAAAGTTGATTTAAGTTTTCATAGTCTTAAGTACCTGTTTGAGAGTGAAATGAGAGTTACAGGATTTTTAAATAAGAATGTCCCACAGAGGGGGCTAGCGAACCAAGGGGCAGAGTACCTCATGGAGAAACATATGGGCACAGAAAACAACTCTCCAGAGACAAAAGGATGTAAAGGAAGAAAAAAAATATGACTATTGTCTGCGAAGTGGATTTGATTCTTGCCACTCCTGCAGGACAACCAAGAATTCATTGATAGGAAGCTGCAAGGTGAAGAAAAACCATAGAAGCAGCCTGAAATAATGACAGGAGTCATCAAATCCTGAAAGCTCATAATTGAACTTTACCAAAGTACAAATAGTAAAAAGAAGAGCTATGTATGTTCAAGGAAGAACTAAATCTTCAGGAAAATTTTAATGTACAAACTTCAAATTCTGCAAGTAGATGAGGTGAATTGATTTTAGAGACTGAAGTTGCCCAGAAATTGTTAGTGTCTATATATAGCCTGTGTGCTTAATATTAAATAAATGTGTTATGTAATATTTTTGGTTAATTAAATGTCTTAATGCAGGTTTATGGTAAGAGTGCTTACATTAAATTGAAGCTCTTTAGGAGTCCTGTAAAAATTTTATATGCTAGACAATATCCCATGAAAATAACAACATGGTAGAATTCATGTAAATATCCATGGAAAAATGTGCTACAGAAATAAACAACCCTCCTTGGGCCTAAAACTGGGTTTCCTGCTTCCTTGGACAGCTGTGGATATTGAAAATCAGAACCAGACCCTAAAAACAGGACCCTAAAAGCAATTTTCTAAACCTTGTAACATTTTTTATTTTATTTAGAGTTGACTATATGCCTATCACTCTCTTAGGCTCTGCAAGAGATTAAGTGAAAAATAGGACACAAATGAGCACATATGAGTTGAATTGTGCAATCAGGAAAACACTGTGAGTCCTGAATTAAGTATTTATCTACTAATTTAGGAGAAAACTCAAAGATGAATCAAGGAAAAACCAAGCAAAATGCTAAACTGAGCATGGGGAATGAAGGGATTAGCATGTCCTGGATACACAAAGAATGTTTCACAGAAGTCATAGAGGTTGGTTCTCAAAGGGTAAATAGGATCTAGGTAGATGAATAAAAGAGTTGATGCCATTTAGGCTAGGAAAATATCACCAAGCCAATAAGAGCATGGCCTATATGTATGGAAGGTGGAAGAAGATGGTGGAAATGATGAGAGAAATGGCCTGTCCAGACTATGGGGAACATACTGGAGAGCAGTCATAATGGTAGATATTACTCATCAACTTGACTAGGCCACAGGACATCCAGATAATTGGTTAAACATTAGTTATAGGTGTCAGTGAGGGTATCTTTAGAAAAGATTAGCATTTGAATTGGTGGACTGAGTAAAGCAGATGGTCCTCCCCAGTGTGAATTGACATCATCCAATCCACTGAGGGCCTGAATAGAACAAAAAAACAAATGAAAATGGAATTTACTCTCTGCCCCACTGCTCAGGATGGGACATCTTTCACCTTTTTCTCACAGCACTCCTGGCTCTCAGGCCTTCAGACCCACACTAGGATCTACACTGTTGGCTACCTGAGTCTCAGGCTTTTGAACTATACCACAAGCTTTCCTGGGTCTCCAGTTTGCAGACAGCAGATGGTGGGAATTCTCAGCCTCCATAGTCATGTGAGCTGATACAATATAATAAATCTCTTTCTAGATAGATTGGAGGTGGAGGTAGAGACACAGACACAGACACAGATACTGACACAGACATAGACACAGACCTATCTGTAGACATTCTATTGGTTCTGATTCTCTGGGGAGCCCTGACTAATACAGCAATAGAAAATTAAGTCCTCTGGATGGTATGGGACCAGCTGATGCAAAACTCTGAGATCCATGAGTGTTTGGACTTGATACTGAGAAAAATAAAAAAGCCATTTATGCAGGGAAGAAATGTGGGGGGAAAAAACTTTGTTTTAGGAAGATATTTCCAGAAAAACAATACAGGATAAACTGAAAAAAGAAATAAAGAGATGTCTGAAGTGATACCAGCAGAAGTTTATGACTTGGTGGTCTAAGGTAGCAATACTGAAAATGTCTGACTGATATTTTAAAAGAAGAAATGATAAGATTCGGTGTCAAATTTTATATAAGGAATAAAGTAGGATGATTTGTTAAAGATAATGCTTTTAAGTTTGAGATACGAAAAAGTAATGGGTAACTATTGGAAATAGTTTGTTATAATTGGTTAGCTACTGTTTGGAAAGGAAAATGATAAATTAGATTGGAGTTAGATTGGATTTGAGGGAGAACGCTGTTGTAGAAAAAAATATTCTTTGTTTCCTTTGGTGCTCACATGAAGACTACATTTATGAGTCTCCCTCAACTTAGGCTGGGATCATGTGACCGGGTTCCAGCCAGTTGGGTATGTTTGGAAGAGAAGTATGCCACTTCTGCCTCTCGCCTGAGCTGGATGCCACATGTTTAAAAAGGAAAGGTTTTGGATCCTTGAGTCACTGCTTAGAAGAAAGCAATCTGCCCCTCACTGGGCATGAAATGGGTAGCAATAAAAGTTGTATTGTTACTAATCTTCCAGGCTTATCTGTTGTGCCACAGAGTTTGTTTTGCCCTGGCTCTTGTAGACGTGCCATCTAAGGAGACACAACCTATAGACAGTGCTGGATATGTATGAACAGTCAGTAACTGTTCATCAGTATGGATAGTACATAACTAGAACCATACTTTGAGATTTAGATTTGGAACCCATTTGCCAGGTAGTAATGGTTGAGGAAACAAGAGAAGATAAGCTTTCTGAGGGAGGGAGGGAGTGCCCAGAAATCAAGGCATGAAAGATGGGGTGTGAGTAGACATTAATAGCTAAAAAACAGGAAAGAGAAGATGACGGAGCAAAACATTTCAGAGAGGTTTAAAGAAGCAATGTATGATTAATAGCATTCAGTGCCTTAAAACCATTGAAGATAGTGATGATTAGGAAAAGAGACTGAAATTTTCAAAAGTAGTTTCTCAGTGATATTTGGGATCATTTCAGTAGAGTAGTGGGGTCTTGAGTCACACTGATGAGAACTGGTAAGGGAAAGGAGAAAGAGAATTTGTGTCTATTAAGGTACGGGAACCTCCAAGTTCTGTCCACCCAAATCCCCCACAAAACACCTAACGGCCTGGTTGGCCTATGTATTGAAATGGCTGAACAGAAAGCAGCATGCCTATAACAGAATTCTAAGAGACAAACCCCAGCCAAGATGTTCTCTTAATCACTTTGAGACTTCCGGGTTGAAACTGGCTCACAGGGTGCCTTCCTACTGCAGCCGTCTTCTTGCCGAGTTTCTTCAGAGCACACAGCACCCGAAAATGACTTAGTTCTAATCATTGTATTCTCTCATCTATCCAAAAGCAGGTTGGTGATGCTTTTTTCCTTTTTCATCTTCCAATTCCATCAACATGGAAAGACATCTTATCTTATGCTAGATGCAGCTAAACAGATCCATTCATTTTAATCCCAGACTTTGCCACATCTAAGATGTCTTTGAGGGACTTGCTATAATCATGTCTTTGTTCTTATCATTCTTGGGCAAATCACATTTCCAAAACTCTGGCCAGCTCTTCAACCCTGTCACACTCCCTACGCCGAATTCTGTTTCTCTTCTTCACTTTGTTATTTAGATAAGGTTCCTATCCCACACATCTAAGGAAAAGTTGAAAGCCCACTGTGTAGGTGACAAGTTTCCAACAGAACAGAAAGCTGATTTCACCTGGATACTCATTGGGTATTTTTATTAGAATTTTATTGTTCAAGTTCAAGTGAATTTTAAGTACTGCCTTACAAACATATTAAGGACTGCCTGTCCAAGAGCATCACCATTAAAATATGTTTGCATAATTTTAATGCCTTACAAAATTATATTCCCTGTGGGCATAAATTCATGAAATTTTTAGTCCTCCTCTATATGGTCATTTCCAAATAGTCCTAATATGATTGAATAGACCTTGAAAAGTGTACACATATTAAAATAAAATTACAGTATTTCAGTATTTTAAGCGATTTAAATTTCATTTCATCTGACTACTCTTTGAAGAATAAATCTCCTCTACAATGGCTTTTAATTGGACAGTAGAAGCACACAGCAAACTTGTTAACTCTGAACTGCTGCAGTCCAGACAAGATGATTATTGATTTATGGATAAATAATATGGTTATCATGCTCACACTCAACAGAAAAACAACTTATTTCTGCTTGAAATGAAATTGGGGAGTAATTCCTTCTACCAAAATTACTCTTTTCCACAGCAGTAGAGATAGCACAAGGGACACCATAGTTTGGGTCACCATGTATTCCATGTGGATACCAGAGACAGCAAAACTGTATACCCAGAGATGTCATTTCCAGGTTAACCTACATGAGAGCAAGCATTTTTCAGGGAGCCTTACAGGCCACAAATTTCTCTAGAAATCACTTCATAATGGCCATCCTTAAAATGAATCTTGGGCAAGTTCATAAGTAGAAGCTGACGTGAAGGCCCTGGTAATCCTGTAATAGTAATAATAAACACTTATTGTGTATTTACTAAGCACCCAGAGCTGTGTGTGGTGCTTTGCATTTATTATCTCATTTAATACCTGCAACAACTCTTAGAGGGAGTAAGATGACAAAGTAGGTCAAATGAAGAAATGGAGGCACAGTGATTTTAGAATTTCACCAAAGTCACATAATCAGTAAGTGTCAGAGCTGGGATTAAAACCCAGGTATGTGTGATCCAGAGTCTTTGACTCTGACTCTTGGACATCACGTTATCTCACAATGTGGGAAGTGACATCCCACAACAGCATAAGAATAGGGTGGGGCACAGAAAGGGATCATCGCAGAACAGGAAAGAGGATCCCAGACAAGACCAAAAGAAAGGCTACAGGTAGTGGATTAAGATCAGCTGCAAATTCTTTGCCTATCTTCCCTTAAGAGGTAGCACTATTTTCCCTCTCCTTCGGTCTGGCCTGGTGTGTGACTCACTTTGACTGAAAGGATGTGGCAAAAGTAGTGAAATGGGCCTTCTGGGCCCAAGCCCTAAAACAGTTGGGAGTTTCCTCTTTCCCTTTCTCGGAAGCCAGCTACCATGTTTAAAAATCTTGGTTGGGCCAGACTGATTCTTCTCAATCCGGGGACAAATTTGCCTCAGGACATTTGGCAATGTCTGGAAATATATTTGATTGTCAGGACTTGGGGGAGAGGAGAAAGGGCTGTCGCTGGCATCTGGTGGGTAGAGGCCAGGGAGGCTGCTCCAGAGCACAGAACAGCTCTTGGCAGCAAAAAAACTGTTCAGCCCAAAACGTCAGTAGTACAGAAGCTGAGTAGCCCTGGCTTAGACTACAAATGACAACAGCATGAATGTGGAAGAGAGGTCACCTGAAGCACCAACTGAGACACCAAAGCTTTGAGCAGAAGATTTACTGGACATTCTTCTTGCTCAGCCCTGGTGGTGGTTAAATGAAATTCAAAGAGTGAAATACCTCAGCGGACCCAACTTGGAGAAGAATGCTGACCAAACTCCCATACTACAGGATTGTGGAAAATACCACATCGAAGTCACTAAGTTTGGGGCTGGTTTTTTACACAGCAACGGACAATGGAAACACTATCCTTTCAGCCGTATGTGGATGGATTAAACCCTTTTGTTAAAAAGGGTATGCATTGAAATGCAACTGTCCAATACCTCCAGACTGTGACATATTCGTATGCTTACATTAGTAGCACCATTCAAGCTTATATGTTTTATGTACTCTCCTGAATTTGGGCTCATTCGTTCCCATTAAAACATTTATTTTCTGTGTGACGTCCCAAGCCATGCCATTACTCTGATGACCTTATTGATTAAAATGTCTAATTCTTTCTCAGATATGGTGTTCCTGACACCTATCTGCCCCATTTTACATTTGAACTGTTGGTTTTTCAACTCAGATCCAACTTCTAACATTTAGTTCTTTTAAATTCCATGTTGTATCTGCACTTGTGGTGAGCATAACATAATATATAAGCTTGTCGAATGAAAGCTGAAACTAATGTAATGTTGTGTATCAACTATACTCAAATTAAAAAAAGTTTTTTTGGGGGCGCCTGGACGGCTCAGTTGGTTAAGCATCTGACTTCGGCTCAGGTCATGATCTCACGGTCCATGAGTTCAAGCCCCGCATCGGGCTCTGTGCCGACAGCTCAGAGCCTGGAGCCTGTTTCAGATTCTGTGTCTCCCTCTCTCTCTCTGACCCTCCCCCATCCATGCTCTGTCTCTCTCTGTCTCAAAATAAATAAACGTTAAAAATAAATAAATAAATAAATAAATAAAAATTTAAAAAAGTTTTTTAAATAATAAATAAATTCCATGTTGTTTTATTCATGTATCATCCCAAACTGTCAAGTTTCTTTTTTCTTTATGGTTTTTGCAATTGAAAGTATTTTTTAATATTTTTTAGCTCTTGTTATTTGAAAATTTGGTAAGCCTGCCCTCAATTTGGCATAAAACTCTGAAGAGGTCAGGGCTGTAGACAAAACTCTGTATCATGCTCTTAAAAAACGCCTGTTTCCTGGGTTGACATTTGAAATATACTATGTGGCAGGCACATACACAGTGGAAAATTATGATGAACTGAGAATTTTTCAGGCACAGGTGCAGCCATTTGGACAAATGAGTTGTAATGGCGAAGTTTTAGAAGGATGTTGTCCTCTTGTGAATTGATCCAAAATAAACAAATGAGCATGAAGCCATTAATATGGGCATGTTAGGATGATGTTCAATTGCTAAACCCACAGGCTTCTAGCATACTTTAGTTTATTATGATTACTTCGGTAATAATGAAATCATTCCATTTAAAGTTGAGTCACATCATATTCTTAATTAACTCATGTAAATTCTATCATACTTGTGTGGTCTGTAAAGACAAAGGAGAGATTTAAATAGCACGTGATTCCATCTGCTTTTCCACTCACTGAGTGCACACCCAACAGCAACCTTGGTGTGGGGGATGAAGATCTGCTGGTCTCTTAAGCACAGGTTCCTCATGCTTCTGACAGCAGAGACTTCTTACCTCTCTGAGTGATTATGACATTTACAGATACAATTTTTAGTATAATTCCATCCTTAAATATAAGACAACTCCTTTATATACTTTATATATGACATTTTAACTGGAAAAAAAGAAAGTTTCCAAAGCAGGAGGTGAGATGCTGTGCTCAGTCTCAATGAGACTGACTGTCTACAGGATTTTCAAGGGAAGTTTGGGCTACCTTTCATTTTTTTTTGACCAAGTTGTTACCCCACCATACAGTGCATTTGCTGCTACTATGTTGGTTATTTCCCCACCTTGCTAGTGATTTATTGATTTAGTCAGGGTACCAGCGATTTTTGTTGTTGTTGCTAGGTGTTATTTAAGTACTTCTGCATCCAACACGGGGCTCGAACTCGCAACCCGGAGATTGAGTCATATGCTCCTTTGACTGAGCCAGCCAGGTGCCCCTGAACCAGCATATTTTAATATCTGCTATATGCTTGTTTGGGGTAGTAGAGCTTCAAGGAACTCAGTTTTCTTACATGGAATCCCATGTTGCACACCAGTTGAACTGATTTGTAGACTAAGAAGGAGGATTGATACCTCCCCCCTGGGGAGAGTGATAAGGAAGGTGCTGTGATATATTCCCCTACAGTATTTGAAGGCTGAAATCTCTCAGAGATATGACCACCCGGCTTTTGGTGTCAGGTTCCGAGTCTTCTGCACCTCCTCCTCCTCTTTGTCTTCTTTTACTTCAACATGTATAAAGTTCTCAAGTAGAAACTCAAGCAGGAAATATGGCGCACAAACAAGAATGGGAATAATGCTATGGACACACATATTCGCAATGCTTGATTTAACACTTTATCATTTTGGCACACTTGTTTCAGAACATATTTTGAAAGAAGTAACAATGAAAATGGAACCCTTCCCCTTCCCCTTTCCTCTGTGGAGGTAAACATGATTTCAAAATTGGTGTCTACGCTTTATATCCATGATGTCATTACTTTCACTACATATATATCCCCAAAATACACCCAATGTTTTTTTAAGTTTATTTATTTTGAGAGAGAGAGAGAAAGAGAGCAATATGAGTGGGGGAGGGAGAGTGGCAGAAAGGGAGGGAGAGACAGAATTGCAAGCAGTCTCTGCACTGTCAGCACAGAGCCCAACGTGGGTCTCAAACCCATGAACTGTGAGATCATGACTGAGCTGAAATTAAGTCAGAAGCTTAACTGACTGAGCCTCCCAGGCGCTCAAGAATGTTTTCTTTTTTATTATTTCTTTCATTTAAAAAAATTTTAAGTGTTTATTTTTGAGAGAGAACATGTACACACACGGGAAGGGGCAGAGAGAGAGGGATAATCACAGAATCCGAAGTAGGCTCCAGGCTCTGAGCTGTCAGCACAGAGTCCTATGCGGCACTCAAACTCACAGACTGCGAGGTCATGATCTGAGCTGAAGTGGGACACTTAACCTACTGAGCCACTCAGGTGCCCCAGAATGTTTTCTTTTTTAATGCAAACAAGACATGACACAATTCAGCATGCCATTTCAATTTTTGGCCACCCAACATTGTTTTGACATCCCTGGTGCATATTTGTTTTGTTAATCCATTTTAACTATGTGGAGTTTCATTGACTAAAACTGGAATCATTTATATATTTATCCTTCTATTGACTTCCTGGGTTGCTGTCAAGACTTAAATGTTACAAACATCTTTGTACACACCTCGCTGAGCATTTAGAAAGGGCATCTCCAGACTACCTACTTGTCAGGTCATAGGTATGTGTGGCTTCCATTTGATCTAATAAGTACTCTGCCACATAGCTGTACCTATTTACATCAGCAATTGGCATAGAGCAAGTCCATTTACATCACAATTTCATCAGCAGTAGTGATAAGTTATCTTTTACCATTGCTCCTTCAGCTGGTCTTAGTAGATGTTTAACGTTGTCTTCTGTGATGAGCGTGAAGAATTATCTCATTGTTTAATTTGCATTGCCCTGAATACTAGTGCTGTTGAGCATCTTTTCATATCCTAGTTAGCCATTCGGTTCAGGTTTTCTCCTCTGAAATGCCTGGTCATTTGTAAATTCTTTTATGGATTTGGTAAGTGTTCTTTATATAGTTTGGATATGAATTGTATTAGTCGCTGTTCTTACCTGCAGACAGAAGAACACACTTGAGCCAGTTTAAGCAGAAAAGTTCTGTAGTAGAAGGATATTGGACAGTTAATAGGATCTCTGGAAGGACCAGAGGGTCAAGCTTGGAGGATCTATGGTTCACTCAAGTCACATTGCAGGATTGTCACAGCAAAGCCTTCCCTGCGGTACAGCTGGAACCAAACACTGTGTGTGCCATTAATGAACCTGAAGACTGAAGGCTGAAAAAATTGCTTGCTGTCCCCTACAGCTGGGACTTTGCTCCTAATCAGACTCTTGCCCGGCACATCTGATCATTGACATCTAGGCCCCCTCCCTTTGCCCTAGCTGGTTTCTGCCTTGGGGAAGCAGCACCCACATGATGGGAAATTTGCCAAATATCAGGAAGGGTGAGCAAAACATTCTAGGCATGGTTAATGCCCACCTCGCTAATCAGTTGTGGCCTATATGTGATAAAAATATCTATTTCTTGTCAGTGGCTCATCTTTTAACTCTGTTTTATGATATTTTTTTGGTATGTAGTAGCTTTACATTCGGATTCAGATTTATCAATCTTTTCCTCTATATCCTGTGCTTTGTGTGAGTTATTTATGAAATCTTTCTCCATGTGAATATTTTTCTACATTTTTTCCAAAAATTGAAGTTTTATTGTTCACATTTGTATCATTATTCTATCTAGAATGGACTTTCTCATGGGAGAAAGAGACTGGATTTTTTTCTCCCAATATTTAACCCAGTTGTCGCAGGACCGTTCTTGAACAGCCCCTGACTTTCTCAATCATTAAGGCTGCTATCTCATATACCAATACTCCCTATTTATACAGGTTTCTGTTTGGATGTTCCATTGTGTTCTATTCATCTACTTGGCAATTTTGCATACTACTGCATGGTTTTCATTACTAGACCTTTATAATAGGTCAACGTCTTGCAGAGTGAATGCCACTTTTTACTATTTTTCTTGTTTGGGTTATTTTTGGTCCTTCCACATAAATTTTCCTCATTTATCAACCCATGGTATGATTTCAGGTGAAACTGTATTAAATGCATTGATTTATAACAATTTTTTATTCTTTTAATTATATCTTTTCATTAAAATTTTCTAATTGGTTTTTGCTTCTGAATCAGAACATTGTTGATTTTGGCATATTAAACTTGCAACAGATAAACTTACCAAACTTTTTATCAATTCTGTTTTTCTTTAGATTCTTTACCGAACTTCTATAGACGCAATTATTTCTCTTCAAATAAAATCTGTTTCATGTTTTCTTTTCTACTTTTGTACTATTTGTTTATGATGTCTTAATGGATTGACATGACCACAGGGTGGTAGAGAAGAGAAATAGCAATAGTGGGTATGGTTGCCTTGTTCCTTTGAGGGAAGTCTGCCAACATTACTCAATAAAGTACAATGCTTGATGGAAATTATTGGTGGTAACCCTTACCAGATTAAGTATATTCTATTCTGTTATCAAGACTAGATGTTGAATTTTATCCAGTGCTTTGTTCTCTCTTGAGATGATCATATTTTTCTCTTCTTTCCTATTATTATGGTTAATTATGCTAATAGATTCTTGCATTCTTTGAATCAATCCTAATCATTCATGGTATATTTTTACTGTGTGTGTATACTTGTGTATATGTGTATGTAAGGAGATGATCCAGGTTCTATAAGACCTGAAACCTACACTATTTGTGG
Source organism: Neofelis nebulosa (assembly GCF_028018385.1). Lineage (NCBI taxonomy): Eukaryota > Metazoa > Chordata > Mammalia > Carnivora > Felidae > Neofelis > Neofelis nebulosa. The sequence goes on along the minus strand of NC_080797.1, from coordinate 42,142,880 downwards.
ACCCTCTTCAAGATAAAGATCACAAATTAAATTAAAAAACCCAAATTAAACAATATGACTTAGAAGGACTCTGAGGCTTAAATTTCATTATTGCCATGGTAAATCCACTTCTGTCTGTGTATGATCAACTAGATTCTGTTTGCTCAATATTTATTTAAAACCCTATTATTTATGTTAGAAAATGAAATTGCCCTATAATTTGCTTCACTCACATTTTCCTTAAGATCGTACTATCATCATAAAATAAGTCAGGTAGCTTTTCATCATTTTTTTCATCTCTAGGGCAATTTGAATAAGATTGGAGTTAGCAATTCCTTGAAGTTTTCAGTCTGGAGCTGGTACTTTCATTAGTCCAATTCTGACAATGGGCCTACACTTCAAAGAGGAGGAGGGAAGGGAACGGAAGAGGGATGCAAAGGAAAGCCCATTGTGTGCCATAACTATGTCATATTCTCAACTTTGGCTTTAACAAGTAATAAAATGATGCATTTCCCCTTCTTCCTTAATCTTTTGTCTATCTCAATTGATTCAGAACTCAGAAAAGGAAAATGGGCCTGTCATTTATCAGCATTCCTGCCCCCAAACCCTACCACTTAAGTTCCTATTACGTGACTCACATTCAGAAGCCTGAAGTATGGGCATCATTTGGACAACCTGCACTAACTATGGAAGCTTCCACACTTCTACAAGGGGCCAGCCACCTAAATGTTTACTGAGCCCCTACCAAGTGTTCAGAAACACTCAAGATAGATTCTGATTAATAGACACTATCCTTGCCCTGGGGAAGAAAAGTCGAACCCAAGAATGAGGACTTGCTTCTGCCTCTGGTTTTATATTATCATAACACTCATAACACCATGTGAATAAATTATTTCACATAGAAGAATAACCCAGATAAATATATATTTCCAAAGTCAACACCAAGATTGCATCATTAACTACTTGGATAGGGAAATGTCTAAAGTTTCTTTACCTCTCTATTTTCTTATTCAAAGCAGTATACTGAGCATGAACATCTGCTTCAGGGCTCTGGATTCACACTGCAGGACTTTACAAAGACCTTTATAGCAAGGTCCTAAGGAAACACTCATGAATACACAACAACCAATGACCACATATGCCTCTTGAGAGTGTGAGCCAATCAGGCTCAAAGAGGCTGACTAAGACAATGCACTGGAGTTGCAAAGTCACATACAGTTAGAGAGAGAATCAGACTCATGACAAGCTATTGTCTGTGCAAGGCACAATTATGGGAAAAGAAATTAAGAGTCTCACTGACAAAAACATGAAACAAAGACAATCATGACATGTTTGGAAAGAGGCAAAACAAATTTTACCATACAGCCAGAAAAAGAGAAGAGAGAGAGAGGTTGCCTAAAGACTTTTCAGTCCCATGACATGCAGTTCTGTTTTCTGCAGTTGGTTCCATTAGATTCTCATAGAGCCTTTATTGGGTATCATTGAGTGGCTACCTTATCTTTGCTACCAAACAATCCCTAAATAAGAATTAGTAATATTGGGGCTCCAGGCTGGCTCAGTCGGTTAAGCGTCCAACTTCGGCTCAGGTCATGATCTCCTAGTTAATGAGTTTGAGCCCCACATCAGGCTCTGTGCTGACAGCTCAGAGCCTGGAGTTTGCTTAGGATTCTGTGCCTCCCTCTCTCTCTGCACCCCCTACTTGCCCTGGGTCTCCCTCACTCTCTCTCTCTTTCTTAAAAATAAACATTTAAAAAAAGAATTAGTAATATTCATTTGAACTATAATGAAGTATTTATATTAATATAAGTAATGAAGACTATACTAATATATTAATATTAGTAAATTAATATGTAAATTAATGTGTAAATTAATATGATCACTGTTTATTATAAAATTAAATTTTTCGTCAGTTGCCATTTAAAAAATTTTTTTAACATTTATTCATTTTTGAGAGACAGAGTGTGAGCAGGGGAGGGGCAGAGAGAGAGAGAGCAGACAGAATCTGAAGCAGGCTCCAGGCTCTGAGCTGTCAGTACAGAGCCTAGTGCAAGGCTTGAACTCATGAATGACGAGATTATGACGTGAACTGAAGTCAGATGCTCAAACAACTGAGCCATCCAAGCACCCCATCAATTGCCATTTTTATAGTAAGTTGGTACCCAATGCACCCAAAGATGTGCAATAGTTGTACAAGGCTGAGTCCAGAGTTGAATGAGTAATGGGAGGGCAAATATTTATTCACACAGAAATATTTACTGAGTTTCCATTATATCCTGGATGTGGGATATGTAAAACCAAATAAACGTGGTCCCTGACATAGTTTTTAACCACTGAGAAAAAGGTGGGATGTATTTTAAATAATTACATGAAAACTACAGAGTAAGAGCATATGGTGATATGAGACGGGAAAATAGAGAAGACAGTGGATCTCCCCTGGAAAGGGCAAGGTCCTCTTTGAGAAAGTGGCACATCAGCTGAGACTGAGGTCAGAGGTTAGAGGTTGGTCAGACATGGCGAAGCGGGTGAAAGAGCGGAAACAGGAACAGAAGCAGTCTGTGCAAAGAAGTCAAGTCTGAAAGAGAAGAAGCCAATGTGTATGTGAGCAGGGGAGAAACCGCAAACACAATGGAGGAAGGAGACAAAGCCAGATCATTTGGAATCTTTCAGAGGTTACTCTGTGGAGGGAGATTGCAAGTCATAAACCCAGTGCCCTTCATTTCTGGTCTGGATAGCTTTTTTTATGAGGTTTGACCTCTGGCTGGTTTTTAATAAATGGTTTTACGTATTCATAAAGTAGGAAAATACTGATCCTTCATGTTCTCGTCCTCACTCCCCACAAACACCCAGAAAGTAAAATAGAAGTCATTTGTAATAGCACATTATCCAAGATACCTGGTCAACCTCTAAAGGAGTATCTATTTCATGTAAGCCTGCCACAATGTGTAAAATATTTCATTCTTCCAAGACAATCATGCCCCCCGCCCCCAACTGTAGGCCAAACTGCCTTACCAGAATCCCAGTTTGGGTGTGTGAACCAAACCGCAGCGTTACAACGCGTGGCACTGAACGAAATGCCAAAGAAAGAACCATTAGACAATAAACTGACATCCAGTATCAAATCTCAGTCTTGCAATCATCCAGTTAAACATATAATGGAACCGGTAATGATATTTAGCATCTCTAAACAGTGTAGGTGACATTAGAAGAACTGCTTTCCTTGTAATGTGCCAGAGTGATCCAGAATAAACCTTGCTGAGTTGCAGGCTGCAGGGGCTGATGGTAAGAACAAGAACATGGAATTCTGTTGGGGGAGGAACGTTTGGTGAATTTCAAAACAGGAGCTAAGTGCTGTAGGAGGAGGAAACAAAGCTGATGGGCTGTGACTGTGTGGGAACCAGAGCAAATTTAGTAAAATAACTTTCATAGGCTAATTGACCCATTTTATTGCTGCTGCTGCTGCTGCTGCTGCTGTTACAAAGGACAGGACCAGGGACAAAATCTAGCATCCTCTGGTAGACTGATATCCCAGCAACAGAGTCAAATACTTAAATAAAATTCACTTTAATAAAAGTCTGGGGGGTGAATACACCTGAGTGGCCCTCTATTACAAACCTTCTCTGCTTTTGGTATATGAGAAGTGAGGCGTGGGAAAAGATGCCATTTTTAGCTACCATCAGAGAATGATCGAATTTGGAGGGACCATCAAAATACCTGTTCATGTGTCTCATTGTACAGGTAGGGAAGGACTAACAGGCGAAGTGACTTGCTGAATCCACAGCAAGTGAGGGGCACAGCCAGATTTAGAACTCAGCTCTGACTCCCAAACCTGGTGTAGTTACACTCATATGATTGATTCTTTCGGCAGAAAGATGCTTTTACCATATTCCACAGTTCATGGAACACTATCTTCAACTGCCCGAGAAAGATTGCTCACTGGTTTATTATTTCTTCACCTTCATCCCAGATCCAAATGCCTATTCCCACCTTTCTAGATTTCAGCCATGACACGGGTCACTTTCCTTTTTCCTTTAAATAATATGATAGAAATACTCGAGTATCTCTTATACAAATTGCTTTGTAAACAGAAGTAGTTTTAGGCAAAATTGTGAGGTTATTTTGGATAGAGAGAAGAGGGGACTTTGAAGAAAGTTTCATGGTAGGTAGGAGACATTGAATTTCTCACGTAAGAGTTTCTACTCATTTATCTTACATGGCATCATGGATATTAGAACAACATAACATAATTCTGTGTTAAATATCTGATATTCGAGCTCCCTGGTGGGATGGTTTCTGGCAAGCCCTAACCCTTTCTGGCAACCCTAACCCTAACCCTTGAGTTCATTCAAGTATCAAATGAGGGGTTTTGACAGATCACTGGTTCGCAGACCTCTGTTCTGTTGATACGTGCTTTGTTAATAGTATCACCCGTTCTTTTCAACACAAAAGAGATGAAAATGGAGAACTCTTCCATCCCTCGGGTGGTGTTGAGGACAACTCTGAGAAACCCCAGGGATTCATACGATAGAACTTCAAAATTCTGGGGGAGATGAGTCCCATGAGCCCGTACAGCTGTAATACTTAAAAGTGATTAATTCCCAGTCTATTAGGGAAAACCATCCAAGTTGGGAAGAAAAGTAGAAGGTCACGCATCCAGTAGGTGGCAGGTACTGCATTAGCTGCTTAAGTACATTCTCAAATTCAATGCTTAGAGCCACCTTAGGAGAGAAGTACTATACTCAGTTATACCAACAAAATAACTGTACTCAAAGGGGTTGGTCATTTCATTTCAAAGAGATTAAATGACTCTCAGGGTCATGGGGTTAGGAAGTAGCTGAGCCAGAATTTGAACATAGTTCTTCCTGGTTACAAAATCCCCTGATCTTTCCACCATGATAAGTCTGAGTTACGAGTTCAGAGGCTAGTCTAGGTATCAGACATGCTCTATTCATTTGATCTATCTGGAGGTGTTAGCAGCTGCACCCGTTGGGCGGGAAAATTAAGTAGACCCCCTGATTCCTCTCAATCTGAAATAAGTCTCAAGTGGTTTAGTAAGCTCCTGAGTTATCTTACCTCCTTATGCATATTTGATTCCACTTCATCCCCATTTCTGAATCAGCTGGGTTTTTTTTTTTTTCCATGCTCATGAAGGACACAGAGGTATAATAAATGTCCTGTCAGAACGTTCTCTTTTTTGAAGGAGAAATGAAGGGACATTTATTGAGCACCAATTGCACGCCAGATTTGAAGCTTACATATCTATTATTTCATTTTATCACCAACAGTGCTGCAATGTAGAAATTAATATGTACAGTTTATGGACAAAAGAAGTGGAGAGGCAGCTACGAAGGCAGAGCTGAGAACAGGTGAACCAGGGATTTCAAATCCAGACCAGACCTTCTGGCTCTAAGCCTAATCCTTTTTTTTTCATTTTTCCATGCTGCCTCCCTAATGGTTCCCTGTCTGAACTAAATCACAGTTCGGCTTCTCTTTCATCCTGCTGCTGTTGAGGTTTGTATGCTTAACCAGATTTCAAAATAGTTGCCTGAATTTTCAAAGAAACGTGTTATTTCATTCTGACATCTTTACTCTCATTAGTTCTAAATGCTGTTAACTTAACTGCCAGTTTACTCTGAAATTCTCCCACCACCAGATAATGATCACCAGCGAAGGATTCGAACCCCATGACAAAGTAGAAAGATTAATGTGTGGGTGTTAATTACGCAGCGTGGAGGATACCAAGTGTTCTCTCCTGTCACCAAAAAAAAAGATTACTTCATTTTAAAAGATGAACCTCTCTCAGGTGAGCACCATATTACTCCTGGAAAGCTATTGCTTGGTGATAGGCAGATGACACAAATACTGGCTTTGAGGTGACAGCCAGGCAAAGGCTCTTGGTTCCTGATCATTGGAACTGATTATGGCTACGATGGAGTCTAGAGCTGAGACTGTCTGCTCAAAGAATAAGTACCCATAAGGGTGAAGGTTTCTGGTCTCACATGTGTGACTCATTCACTCACCACTCATTGGTAGTTTCCTTCTTTAGGCAAATATTTAATTGCTCTTCTAAGCGCTGTGCTGGGCATTGGAGATACAAAGATGCATCGGGTCTCTGCTCTCAGTAGGTACACCTGCTAGAGGAAAGGCAACAGTTCATGCAGCCTGAGGAATGAAAGGGGTGGAGAAGGACCCAGTGCGGTCACTGGGCTGAACTAGGAAATAAGAGAAATTACTTAGCCTTGCAGGAAAAATAGGAAGGGCTCAAAAGGCAGAGAAACACATCGTATGTAGGAGACTGGAAGAAGATACAGTGACCTAGAAATAATAATGGTAATTATCTCAGATAACTGGTAGGCTGATTTGGAGACTGAAAGTGATGGAAGATAAATGCAAGGAGTAGATTGATACCAGATTAGGAGGGTCCTTGAATGCCCTGCTGAAGGCTGCAGACATTATTATATAGATGTTTGGAAGCTAGCTTCCTTTCCGATCAAGTGTCTCTGGGATCACCAGTGGGGAGGAATAAGGTGAAGGTCACAAGGACTTTGGACAGCTGTTTTCAGCTTACACCAATCACACAGCTCCTGAGCTAGCATCATATATTAGAAAAAAAGACATGATGTTCTCTCCATTTCAATTTTCATTTGCACTAAAATGGATGGCCTTTTTACACACTATCAATAATGCCTGTGCTGGAGGAGCTTTTAATAGGACAAACATTCATCATTTTAAGGTTACTCTTTCCCCAAAAGCATGAGAGCAATCTGTTGGTAAAATGGAAAAAACCTTGTGCACTGGGCTGCCCTGCTGCCTTTTTTCCAGGTGGTGCCCACTGATAGGAAACAGTGGCAGTGAGTGGAGACAAAGTAATATGAATTATCATTTTCGTAAGCATCCGTCCCTCCGAAGAAGCTGTGCTATGTAATAGAAAGGGTCAGCACAAGAGCAATTGACAAAGGCTCTAACTCCATTTTTGCTACCAAATAATTGTATGGATTCTCAGTGTAACTCCATAATTGTGAGGTCTTGTGCAATCTTGACTGTAGTTCAAAAATGAAAAGCATCATGTTCAAAGTTCCTGGTATGTTATCCACAACACCACTGTAGTTCACATACCTTACTTGAACATAACAGCTACTTTTGACCATATTATCACTCAGATTGAATATTCTTTCAATTCAAATATACCCAACATTGGTACGATAATGAACTGTGATTTGCTCACTTAAATTTAATACAAGCATTGCAGATGGGCTGTCCGTCCAAACCGAAAGACCAAAAATGTATATGGTGCTCAGACATTCTTCATTAATGAGATTTTAAACTCCAATTCCCAGTTAGTCCACTGGGTGGTGACTATGGTGTAGAGAAGTTGCTTTGAGCCAGATCATATAATAGTGTAATCATGCAGTAGGTAAACTGGATTTGAATTCAATCTACCTTCACACCGTCAACATTTAGAGATGACCTGGTATGTACCAGACTCTGTGGGAAGTCTTGGTAACCACTGGAAAATAGCAGAAGAAAACATTCCAGACCTCAGGAAGGCTATAGGCTATTTGGTGGGGGCAAAACAAACACCCATGAGAAAGAAAGTCCAAAGTGTTCTATAACAGTGCCCCAAGAATTCATGGTAATAAAGGTTATCAAGGGGTACAGTTGTCTCAGAGCGTTTCAACTCAAAGTGATCGTCCTCCTCCCCATTTTGTAAATTGTCCTAGCAACAAGCGGTTCCTTTTCAACGTTTCTTCTAATTTCTAGCACTACAGTATAGGGATTGGTATCTTCTCCTTTTTGTTTTAAGTGCTCTGAGACCAGGAACTATATTGTTTTCATTTTAGTGTCCTCCAAATGGCCTAGTAAAGTGCACTGCTTGCATCAGACGTTAAAAAAGGGATATCGAACACATTGGTTGAATCAATGATGAACATGAATTGAAATAAGCATCAAAGGATACAGTAATAGGAGTCACAGAATGCCTGCAGGGAACAGTAGAGGTTCAGAGAGGCTGAACCAAGGAACCCATTTTGAGGTATACTGGGAGATAAGTTTGTGTAGGAAAAAGAGGGCTGTCTGAGAAGTGGTTGGTAGATACATATTAGACCCGAGGACTTTACTTTTGAGCTGGCAAAGTAGTAAAGGTTTTGGAGAAGAGGAAAGGCATGTGATAAAATCTGTGCCTTAGGAAGATCTATCTGACAATCTTGTATGTGATGGCTGAGTAGAGGCAGGAGAATCAACCAGGGGTCTATTACCACAGTACAGACATAGAAATACTGCCTTTACTATATGGCTTTTGATCTTTAATTAATTAAGACTTAGTATGAGCAGAGCCTTATTTTGTCTTGTCCCAGCTACTTCTCTAACTTCCTCTTCAACCATTCACCCTCTTGCTTACTCCAGTCCAGCCTTGCTGCATCTTCAACAGGTCTAGTAAAACTCTTGATGCAAGACTTTTGCTCTTTGATTCTTCCTGGAAAGCTATTCTCTGAGCAGAATACTCTTCTCCTAGATAACTGACTGGCTCCCCCCACTTCATTTAAGCATCCCGTCACACATCACGTTATTTGGGAGCCTCTCTAACCACCCTATCTATGGTAGTACCTTACACCCTCCACCCTGGCAACTCTATCTCCCTAATCTGAACTGATTTTTCCTCAGAGTTTTTATTGTCTACCTAGGTAAAATGAAAACTCTATAATGGAAGATATCAGAGACTTTTGTTTGTTTGTTTGTTTGTTAGCTGTATTCCCAGGAGCAGTGCCTGGCAAATAGCTGGTGCTTAAAAATACTTACCGAATGGATGAATGAATCGGCAACTCCAAGTCCCAACATGAGCTAATAAACAGTTTTTTCTTTTCCATCTTACTTCCATTCCTATTATTTTATCCTAACATTCACACTAAGGCTAAAATTACCATCTTTCAATGCAGTGTAGAGGACAAGCACTAGCCTGTGGATACAGGATCTTGGCTGTAGAGGTTGAAATGTGGGGCTCCAACTCATGACCCTGAAATCAAGAGTCACATGCTTCTCTACCAACTGAGCCAGCCAGGTGGCTGCTGTAGATGTCACTCTGCATGTTACATGTTGAGTGGCTTTGGGCCTTTCCTTTTGCCATATTCTCCTGCCTTACCTACTGAACCATCTTCCTAATTATCATCTCTGCATGGTCCCTTGCCTCCTACAATCCAGTCTCCAAAACAGCAGCCAAAGTAGTGCTTTAAAAGTGAGTCCTCTTTGTTTAAAACCAGCCAATGAACTCACAAGGCTCCATATGCTCTGGTGATTTATCATTTCTTTAGATTTAACATATGTCACAAATGTCTTTTCCGCTCAAACCATAAAGGCGTTTCTAGGATCTTGATTATGTCTGGCTTTTTCCCTCTGAAGGGTTCTTACACATGCTAGTCCATACTGCTTGGAATGCTTTCTTCCTTATCCCCACCCTCTCTTTCCTACTAATTCCTAGTCACTGGGAAAATCTCATAGTGAACATTTCCTTAGGGAAACCATCCCTGGTTCTTCAACTAGGCTGCACACCACATACTTTTCTTAGTAATAGCAAACTTTTTTTCCCTTAATGTCAATTATTTTAAACCAATTTTATGGAATCAAACTAGTTTAAGCAGATAATTATTTCTAAATAATAGGCTTATACCTCTTTCTTATCTATTAAGTTACTATTAGGGGAAATGAAAATTTTTAGCACTCTTACACTGCCATTTTTTTTCTATGTCCCCTCATCCTCTTGATAAAATTATAATATACCTCTTGGTTAAAAAATATGCAATATTTGTGTTCCTATGGCTAGACAAAAACCGTTCACAGCCAAGCAATTTGGGTATAACAATTAGATTTCCCTTCTTTTTAAAAAAAATAATAGTCTCATTTTTTCATTTAAAAAAGTCCTTTGTGTCTATTTACAATTCTTCCCACCTCTCAGTAAGTTTTCATGATATTTTTCCATAAACTCAGTCCTATCAGAGGCACCATCAGATCTAAGTTTTATTTTTCTCGAAGTCATTCCTCAGATAGACTTCTGTTCTTCTTCCATCTGGGCTGGTGGCTCTCCAGGCCCATAGAGTGGATGCAGGACACAGCTGTTATCCCTGGTTTCCCTTCTGCTGTTATTTTTTTAATTCCCTTGGCCTGCCTCTTAGGTTGCATTCTCTGCTTCCTTGATACTGGCTTAGATTTTGATTATGTCCTTTTTTTTTTTTTTCTCTTCCAGGAATTTTTTTCTTATTTGCATGGAGTACTTTTTCTAGTTTGTTTCTCAGGTTAAAAAGATGGCACCCTGGAAGAGGGGATGATAATGACAGTCCTTGGATCTTGAGTCACGTTCTCCAGTTGGACTGGTTCCCCTCCATAGCGGGGTCCCAGCTGTTCTCAGGCATTTTCGCTGCACTAACATCCTAGGGATGCCTTCTGCATTGCTCCTATATCCCCTCTTCTTCTTGCCTTCTTGCTCTACTCATTGTAGTGGAAGAAATCCTCCCGGAGTTTCCAGAGAAGGAGTTCATGGGAGATTATTTCTTAAGACGTTAAAAATGCCATTATTCTACCCATACATTTAATTGGTATTTGGCTAAATAGGATTTTAAGTGTGAAATAATCTTCTTTTTTAATTTTAAGACATAGATCCATTATCTTCATGGGTCCAGCTTTGCTTTGAGAAAGCTGAAGTCATCTGGATTTCTGTTTTAGGACAGAAAGCTCATTTGTCCTCTGTACTCTGAAATTATAGAATGATTTGTCTTGGTGTGGATGTATTTTCATCCTTTATTCTGGGCATTCAGTGATCTCTTTCATTCTGAGAATTCAAGTCCTTCAGTTCTAGAGACTTACTATAATTTTTTATTGATAATCCCTATTCCAACTCCTCAATTTTCCCTTCCAGAGTGCCTATGATTCAGATGTCCTGGAACTGATTATTTCTTGTTGTTGTTGTTATTTTTTTTTAATTTGCTTCATATCTTTCCCTAACTCTGTCTTTTTGCTTTAAAGAGATATCTCCAATTTTATCTTCCAAATCATCCAGTTGGTTTTTAAATTTTGCAGTATAATTTCAATTCCTACATCTTTTTATATGCATGCATATATTTACACATGTAGTTTCCAATACATAATCTAATCTATGTGTGTGTGTATATAGTTTCTAATTCCTCCAATTTGCTTCCCTCCCCCCCCCCTTTTTTTTCTTGTTCTTGTCTCCTCTGTTGGAGGCTTTCTTCAGTTGTCTCAGGTATCAATGGACTGTGGTCTGCACATAGTTAATAGCAAGCAACTAAAATCTGATTGGAATCTCTGAGAGGATATGTAATTTGGGCTTTGCTTTAGGATGATCCCGGTGGGCTTTTTGTTGGGGAGCCCTTGATGGGGTGCAGTGGACTCTTCCATTGGTGACCTCTAATGAATGATGTCTCCTGGAATTCATGGATGTCCACACTGACTCTGAGCTGGGCTTATGTCTAATTTCATAAATAGAATACGGCAGAAGTGAATACTGTGCTAGTTCTCAACCTTTCCGGGCTTCCCTTTTAAACTGCTTCCTCTTGAAACACTACTTGGAAACTCCATGGTGGAAGGCAGCCCAAGCAGCCACGTGGAGAGACCCACAGGGAGGGGAGATCCAACTGAGCACCCAGTTGAGACTTCATAGGATTCCACCCATCCTAGTACCTCAGCCAATCCCAGAGAAGCAGAAGAACTGCTCACTGAATCCAGAGAATTTTGAGAAATAATAAGCTGTTACTTTAAGCCACCAAGGTTTTCAGTGGTTTGTTACACAACATTAGATAATTTAAAGAGTCAGTGTAGTTAGCTTTTTTTTTGAGGGGGGCGGGGCTTGTTAGATTTCCAGGAAGGAGTTTTTCAAACCCCTATCTGGAAGTCAATGTTTATCAGCCTATACTCTGAGACCTAACTGGAAGAAGGTCTCAGCATTCAGTATGCACATGGTCAGTTGCACCCCCCACCCCCTACTTATATTTCAGCTGGTACTCATGTTCTCAACTCTTCCCCTCGATCCTGGTGAAAATGAGTTTCCCCAAAAAATAAATATCCATTCTTCTGCCAAGGAGGAGGATGGGCTGTCACTCAGCATCATGGGATAGGGGAGAAGACTTAGATTGCTAATTTTCAAAAATATTTTACTCAAGAAAATATGTTTTAGCTTTCCCCACACCCCTTTCCCCTAATTCTAAAAGTTTCTGGAACTGCCAGAACGTAAACCTTTTAGAGGTTTTGTAGTATTGAGTTGCTTTCCAGCTGTAATGCTGGCTCAGGATTTGCCTTTCTTTGGGGTACTAAGCCCATTATAACTGGCTCATCTGCTTTTCAGGTTCCAAAACACCATTAATGTTACTTTGCTTCTGTTTTCCCTGCACTTTTGGATTGAACTCCTAAGGAAAATAAATGTTTCCAGTAGTTTTAATGGTGCTTTTGGAGAAGGAGAAATTAGATATTAGATGAATGTGTTCAGTCTGTCATCCTAACGGGGAATTCCTCATTATTATTATTTTATAACTCTGTGTTTTTACTTTTATTTTGAAATAATCATAGATTTATAGGAGGCTGACCCAAAAATGTACAGAGAGGTCTCATGTACTCTTTACCCATTTACCTTCAATGGTAACACCTCGTATTAGCTAGTAAAATATCAAAACCAGGAATTTGACATGGATACAACCCATAGACACTATTTAGCCTCATTATTTCATGCTCGTGTGTGTGTGTGTGTGTGTGTGCGTGTGCATGTGATTCTATCATATATGATACAGAAATATTCCAATACCACAGACCTACTTTATAGTCACCCCCACAACCCCCATCCCTAACCCCTGACAATCACTAGCATGTTCTCCATTTCCATCATTTTGTTACTTTAAAAATGCATTTAAACAAAATCATACTGTATGGAACCATTTCCCGAGATTGGCTTTTTTTTTACTCAGCACGATCTCAGGACCCTTGAGATCCTGGTTGTATTTTAAACGTCTGAAATCTTCACTAAGCTGTAGGCTCCATGAAAGTGGGACAATGTCTGACTCACACATAGTAGGAACTAAATCAAAATCGTTCTAAGTGGCTGAATAAAGCTCTGGTTCTTGATCCTCTTTATTAAGGATCATTTTGACTCCATGTACTAGAAAAATAGTAACTTCAAAGGCTTACAAAACACAGAGATGTTTTATCTTACATATCCAGGAGTCAGGATGCAGAGTAGTTCCAACTGTATGTCAACATTGATTGTTATCAAGTACTGAGGCTCTTCTTGAGCTATCCTCCCTAATGGTCCCCGCATACTGACCACAATTCTAGACATCACAATGCAGATGCTGCAATATTCAATGAGATGCGACAGGTATATCAATGATAAAATGGAAGCATTATTGATATAGAATAGCAAAAAGATCATTTTCACCTCTGAGTACCCTGATTATAATCTAAAAGTTTTGAAAATATATCCACACCCCCATGTTCACAGCAACATTATTTACAATAGCCAAAACATGGAAACAACCTAAGTGTCCATCAATAGATAAATGGATAAAGGTGCGTGTGTGTGTGTGTGTGTGTGTGTATGTCTGTGTGTATTTTTCAGCCATAAAAAAATGATGATAGCCTGCCATTTGTGACACCTTGGATGGATCTTAAGGGCATTATGTTAAGTGAAATAAGCCAGACAGAGAAAGACAAATACTGTATGGTCTCACTTATATATGAAATAAAACAAACAAAAAACGCATAGAAAAAGAGATCAGGCTTGTAGTTACCAGAGGTAGGGCAACAGGGAATTGGAGAAAGGTGGCCAAAATGTACAAATTTCCAGTTACAAGATAAATAAGTTCTAGGAAGGTTCAGAATGTAATGTGCAACATGATGACTAGAGCTAACACTGCTGTATGATACACATGAAAGTTGTTAAAATAAATCCTCAGAGTTCTCATCATCAGAAAATTTTTTTTCTTCATTGTTTTATCTCTTTTTTTTTCTAAAGAGAGAGATAGAGGGTGGGAGACATAGAAAGAGGGGGAGAGAGAATCTTAAGCAGGCTCCACACTCAGTGCAGAGCCTGATGCAGAGCTCAATCCCTCAACCACGAGATATGACCTAAGCCAAAATCAAGAATTGGACGCTCAACCAATGGAACCACCCCAATGCTGCTTTTGCTTTCTCTTTTCACCGTGTCTGTATCCCATAGATGCTAACTAAACTTTGTGACGATCATTTCACAATAAATAATTTAAGTCACCTTAAACGTATACGGTGATGCATGTCAATTACATCTCAATAACACTTAAAAAAACCATCGAGAAGTTTTGGTAGAACTCTTAACTCCTATAAACCCAGGATCTGCAGTGTTTTGAAATTTATGTTGTTCTAAAAAACAAATTTAAAGCTGTGAGATGGTTTATATTAATGATGCGGGGGTGGGGGGAAAGCGAAGGTTTTGCCTCTTACTGAGGAAATATTGCCCTTCGGTTTTCCCCTGAGCTTTTCAGTACAAGTTCCCATTGTCTTCTTGATCATATCCACTCTTCTCTTCAGATGGCACTGCTCTACCCAAAAGGACTAGCAAGATATTCAGGAAATGCTGCTAGTGGAGGTTCCACAGAAATGTACAAACAAGCACCAGCAATCCCTGGGGCTGTTGAGAATGTGGGTGGTTTTGCATTTTACTTCTGAGATCTGATTTTCTCCATTATGAAAAGAACAATCATTAAGGGAGTCTGCTCTGTCCATAATGTTCTTTCCAGACCCTTCATTTCAGTCCAGTTTCATTAATTTGGTGCTTAAATTTATTGCTCTGGAGTCTAATGGGTATTACTCCTGTCAGCATTAAATTTAATTTACTGCGACGGGGCAAAGGGGTGGCTGAAACCAGATTTTAATTCCCAAGCCATTAAAACATGTTGCCCTTGATAAACAAGATCTTTATTACAGACCAGTACGATGTGTGTGCCTACAGAGCTATCGCTCTGCAGAATGTGCTTTTGGGATAGCTTTTTTCTTTTTAAAGTGAGGTTTAGTCTCTTTCTTCTGCAGATATGAATGTTCCAGAAATGTTGGGCTGTTGAAGCATTTTGTTCTATGATTTTTTTTTCCCTGATGAAATAGGAAATCTAAGCCCAGCCAGACTACAGAATTCTGCTGTATTCCTGCTGAGACCTTCTCACCAGTGGATTATAGCCAAAGACACAATGTTGACATTTTTTTGTAAGGGCAGATACTAGAGCAGCAGGGATTTCTTTATTGTCAAAATGAAAATAGATTTTTTTTAATATTTAAAAATTTCAAAGAATATTTTGTTGTTAAAGTCATATGTGCTTGTAAAGAATGCAATTTGCACGAAATGTTATACACTGTCAGCATTTTGTCCTATATCCTTCCAGATCACTCCTACTTTTTTCCTCTCCACCTTCTGTCCTCATATATGTGTACATGTATAAGGTTGCTGTATATATATAATTTGTGTGTGTGTGTATACATTTGCTGCATATATGTATTAAACTCTCTATGTCTATGCATAGTACATAATCATTTAATAAATGCTTATAGAATAATTGAGTTGACTAACTTATTCTTTTCATTCATTGTATCAATTAAATGCATACTACTGAATGTAAACAAAGCAAACAAAAAATAACCTCAAATTGACTGGAGATGAGAACACCTACTAGCTCACCTTACAAGAAGCTCATCTGAAGAGTGGACTCAGGTTGATTTATGGCCAGCTCCAGGATGTTTTCAAGGCCCTAGACTTTCCATGTCTCCCTACTCTGTGGTCCCCAGTAAAGGCTGTGTCCTAAGATGAATTTCCTTGCTCCTGTAGCAGTTAGAGATCCATATTTCCTCATTCACAATTGGCATTCTTTGGCTCACTCAAACACGAGGAAAAACTTTCCCGGAAGTCTGTAGCATGCCTCTTCTCCCACATTGTTAGCCAGAATTGGTTTGCATGGTCATTCCTCACCACACCCCTGGCAGGGGAGGTGAGAGTTCCAATGTATCCATCAGGCCATTCCCTAGCTTGTTCTGAGAAACAGAACTGCAGATCTGAAGGGTAGCAACATCTAGTTTCTAGTAAGAAGAAAAGGCAGAATATATCCAGATTTACCACCAGAAAAATCCGCTATGGTAATATGAGTGTTTAAGGTTCTGAATGTTTCAAAGTTTTCCTGTGGAAAACTACTAGAGACCTACTGGAGAGAACTGTTTTTCATTTAATTTTCAGGTGCTTGCTTTTTGTTTTGTTTTTAGTGGGTATTATTTTTAAATGTTTGCTTTGTGATGTAGGTTTCTTTCTTGCTGTCTTTTTTGCCTTTTCCCCCTTTTGGTAATTTCAAAGCTTTGAAATAAAATTGTAGGTTTTCCAGTGGCCCTTTTAATATTTTCCAACTTTAAAATAATACAGCAAAATTTTATTTGCTAGTTTAGCGACTTCAACAATATCTATTGATAACTTGCCCTGAAAAAATATGGACAATATTATACTTAAAATGCCTCCTACCTATAGTGTCTTCCTTTCTTTGATTTTTATTAGTATAAAATTTTACATTGTCAGGTCTCATACCCCTCGGATTGTATTCTGTAAACCATTAAATACAGATTCTAAAGTCTAATTTTTGTATTTATGTACATTCAGTGATCAATTCTTTTTATCATTCAGCTCCCGAATTTCTGGTTTATTCATTTTGATTCTCCTCCTCCTCCTCTTTCTTCTGATTGGCTAGATTTCAAAAATATATTTATCCAATCAATCTAGCTGAGTGCAACTTTTCTCTAAATTCTTAAATTACAGACATTAAATTTCCATGCCATTTTAAAAGAACAAAAACGTAGCAGGGTATGGAATTCTTACATTTGCTTTTCTCACAATTCTGAAAATATCATTCTGATGTATTGTTCTGCTGAAGTGTGGCTAAGGAGAATTGTGAAGCCAATCTGATTTTTTTCTTTGTTTAGATATATCTGTTCTACTTAGATAACAGTCGTGTTAATTTTCATATCCAGGAATTATAGTAACTTGATCAGGATATGTTTCAGTGATTGTCATTCTTTAGCAGTTTTTCTCCCTTGGGTCACATAGTATTCTTTCAATCTCTGCATTTATGGCTTTATTCCTTTTAGAAAAGCTTTCTTGTATTATATCCCTGCATATTTTTTTCCTGGCTCATATGCAACATGTGTTGTGTGTTGTTTTTTCTGTTTCAGCAATGAGGATGGTGATTATCTATATGTTGAATATATTTTTTGTGTCCTCCAAATATTCCTACCTCTCTCTAACTGCTGTAATTATTACCTTCTATATTATATAATTTTCATAATCCAATTCACCATGCCCTTATGTTTTATCAGTATCTATTCAAACTCTTTCTACATTTTTGTGTGGTTGTCATTTACATAAAATATCTTATTTTTGTCTCCTCTGACATATGGCAGCTCACTCTTAACTCTCTTTCTGTAGACTTAATAGCTTTTCTTTGATTCCTTATAATTTTTGAAATGCTTATGTTTCTTTAATGATTTGAGAGTATGACAGTAGTTATCTAAAATATCCTTTTATTCATTAAATAACTTTTTTAAGATATATATTTTCCATTTGTCTTTTAAGTTTTAGATCTCCTTTTTATTAGGTTAGTTTTGCTTGTTTTCTGAATAAGAATAGTTCATTTGCGACCTCTATTTTTCTCAACAGGAGGGAACAGTAGGATAATTTGGAGCAGACAGTCCCTCATTTCTGATTTGTTGGCTGAGAATACTATCTTATCCAAACTGTAATATATTCTGTGAGTATACTCCCTCCCGGGGTTTAGAGTTCCTTCTTTTATGGGTCATCATATCAGTCAAAGAGGGGATTATGCTTTTTAAAAAATTTTTTTAATGTTTATTTATTTTTGAGAGAGAGAGAGAGAGAGAGAGAGAGAGAGAAAGAGAGAGTATGAGCGGGGGAGGGGAGAGAGGGAGACACAGAATCTGAAGCAGGCTCCAGCCTCTGACCTGTCAGCCCAGAGCCCAACACAGGGTTGAACTCATGGACCGTGAGATCATGACCTGAGCCAAAGTTGGACACTTAACTGACTGAACCACCCAGGTGCCCCAAGAGGATTAGTTTTAATCAGCGAATTTCTATAGCTCATAGGGATTTTTAATGATAAACTACCAATTTAGCTCTCCTCAATTACCATTGTTCAGGAACTACCAACAGCATTGACATTTTTCCATCTCTTCTCTACCAAATGTAGATCTGATAAAACACAGATGTCACTTTGCACTGCCCCTCCTTCCTCCTTGCCTCTTCCACCAATCTGAAATGTGGATTTGGCTTCCCCAAATGTATTCCCCACATATGATTGTGACCACAGGCTCAGGAGTCAGATGGTCTCAACTGAATACTGGCTTCACCTGTGTCTCTTAAGCAAGTTGGCTTTCCTCTCTGCTTTATAGACATTACCTCATCCATAAAATGGGGATACTAACAGTACCTGGCTTAGTGATATAATAAGATGATGAAATAAACCAGTATACATAAAATACTTAGGGAAGTTTCTGGCACACAGCGGGCATTCACAGGCTCCTTATACCCCTGCATCATTACAAGATGCTTACTCATTTGGCCTTCCAGGATAGTTTAACTTTCAATGTTACATACATTTTATTTGAAATCTGGAGAGGTATGAAGACACTTCACAGCCTTCTTGATTTGAGAGAAAAGTCACTGTATTGCAAGGACTTTTCATAGCTTAGGGACCAAAGTCTCAGTTACTTCTTGTTGTTATCAATGATGATGTTTTATTCCCTAATATGGGTTTCAATCATTTATTTATTATAGTTTCAGAACCAGTGGAATAAATAGTTTATTTCTGTCCTTCAGGGGAATTCTGTTTTACTTTTTACTCTTATTCTAGAAATATATATGTTCCTTGTTAAAATGTTTTTACATAAATAAAAATCTATCACTACAAATCTGACCAATCAAAATTTGTACCAATTTGTACTGTTCACCAGCAATTTGGTGAACATCTTTTAAGCACTTACATGCACATGCATGTACACACACGCACACACACACACACACTCACACACTCATGCTATTAATTTGAGTACTCCCTCCATCCTCTTTTTTCCTTCCACAATGTTATGAACTTATTTCTATGTAAAGAAACTGATAACTTTAAATGGGTGCATATCATTCCATTGGATAAAAATAACTTAATCTCTTGATAGACATTCAGTTTGCTTCCAGATTTTGTGGGACCTTTTCTTCCAATGACAAATAATGCTTTAATGAGCATACTTGTCCAGCAATATCTTTAATGCTACAATCCAAATCATAGAATGAGACAGCAGGTCTGTGCCTCGCTCAATTTAGCCTGCTCTTTGAAAGTGCACCTTTTGGCCAAGAGGCTGATAACTCTCTCTTTTTCTCTAAGAGATAAGTCATATGCTTTAAAAAAAATGCTATATCAGCCAGCACAAAGATGGGCTGTGACTCAAGCCTAGAATGAAACGTGTTTTCTCTTTTCAGGGGAAGTCTGAAGTATTAAAAGGGTGGATGTAGGGTGCTAAAAGAACAATTACAGTCTCTGATTTTTCCCTAAACTGGCATCTCTACCCGAGGAAGCTCTAAATATGAAATCCACTTGTTCGGCTAAAGCCTTACTTTGTTCAGTAAAATCCAAGCTTGAGGGCTGTCAAGAATCGTGAGTCTCATCACTTGTCAAAAGCCCAGAGAAAAGACAGGGCTATTGAAATCAGCTGGAAAGGAGAGAAAGGAAACTCTCAGAGGTGCAGAAATCAAAACTCAAAAGTTTAAAAAGTCTGCTCCTTCTTTTTTTTGGTATTTATATAAATTTCTATTTCTGGACATTTTGGGAAATTAATGGGCAAGCCTACAGTGTCTGTGTTAATGACTCTAGCTATCCAGCAGTGTATCATCTCATATGGTTTCTTCTATCATGGAAATTCTTCATGACACTCCTTTTACATAATGTATATTCTTTGAGAATCAAATTCTAGCAATATTTTTTTATGTGGTTGCTCTTTCCTTGTATTTTTCCCATGCAGAAATATTCTGTTTCCCTGTAGATATTTATCAGGCAGATTGTGCCTATGTTGCGGAGAGAGAGTACTCTGCTACCATTGCCTGCGTGGTAAATAGATAACCCTGAAAGAGTAACCGTGTGTATAAAATGTTCCAGGAGAAGTGCTAACACAAAGATGGTAGGGTATATATCAACCAACATCACGAGTCTTCTCTGTTAATGGGCATTACTGCATCTTTGAAAAGAATTTTGGCTGATCCCAGCACTACTCTAAGATTCTTCTTTTTCAAGTCTTTGCCAAAAAAAAAAAAAAAAAAAAAGACAGAGAGAGAGAAAAGATGTTAAGTCTGCTAAATCATCCAAATAAAGTAAAAGATTTATTCAGATTCATCTTATAACCAGTTTTGCTGTAATACTTGTTGTGAAAATATAAATTTGTTCCAACGTGATTGATATATTAAGGAATAATTTAAGCATACCTCAAATGTCACATTTGCTTATTTGTGATTTTATCAGGAAGAAATTTAGCGAGTGCAGAAAACCACACTGAGTTGAACCTGAACCCAGTCAAGGAGAAATACATAAAATATGGCATATCCACACACGGACAAATAGATTGCAAAGATCTGCAGCTGCTTCAGGTCATTGTTAGAAGCCTCATCCATCCACATCTGGTCGTACAACTTTCTCTGATTTCAGATAACCCTCCGTCCACCTGACAGGATGCAGTGAGGGGAATAAGCAGCATTTCTGTATTATTCCTGCCAAAGATACATGAAATGAATCTAAGTTGAAACACTAAACAGACCCAAATTAAGGGTCATTCTACAAAATTGACCTGTTCTCTTCAAAAGGAGAGAGTAGCTCTTCCAGACTGGAGACTAAAGAGACATGAGAACTGCATGCAATACCTGACCCTGAGTAGGATCCTTTTGACATGTGAAACATTATGGGGATACTTGGGGTGCCTGGGTAGCTCAGTTGGTTAAGCATCCAACTCTTAATTTTAGCTCAGGTCATGATCTCATGGTTCGGTTCATGCGATCAATCCTCACATCAGGCTCTGTGCTGACAGTACAGAGTCCGCTTGGGATTCTCTCTCTGCCCCTAGCTGAGTCATGCACACACTCTCTCTCTCTCAAAATAAATAAACATTAGAAAAGTAAAATAAAATAAAGGCCTTATTTCTTTTAAAAAAAAGATAGCTTCTTATGATATGTCACAAGCTGCTTGAAATTTTAGATGTCAATTTGGCTAAGTCACAGTCCCTAGATATTTGACCAAATGTTATTCTAGATGGTTCTGTGAAGGCATTTTGTAGATGAGATGTTTAGATGAGATTACAATTAATCAGAAGATTAAGTAAAGCAGATTACCCTCCATAATATGAAGATTACCTTCATCAGATGCCTCCAGAGGCAAGCTACAATTCTTCTCTGAGCCAAATTGTGTGAGCCAATTCCTTAAAATTAGTCTCTTGATAGATAGATAGATAGATAGATAGATAGATAGATAGATGTGGAGATACATGGGTATAGGAATGTATGTATCCATCCTACTGGTCCTATTTTCTGAAGAACTCTAAAACACTGCTCTTCTTTTTTTTAAATGGTCATTTATTTCTTTTGAGAGAGAGAGCATCCAAGCAGGGTTGGAGCAGAGAGAGAGAGAGAGAGGAGAGAGAGAGAGAAAGAGAGAGAGAGAATTCCAAGCAGGCTCCATGCTGGCAACACAGAGCCCAAGATGAGGCTTTATCTCATGAACCTCAAGACCATGTCCTGAGCCGAAATCAAAAGTGGATGCTTAATGACTGAGCTACCCAGGTGTTTTCTTTTCTACACTGTTTTTCTTTTCTAAACTAGTTTTTCTTTTCTAAACTAGTATTATTGGGTGAGAATTCAGGTTCCATACTGAATGAACTTCAATATTCAGGAGAGACAGAAAACTAAACCATTTAATGTGAATTACAACATTTAAAGGGGCGCCTGGGTGACTCAGTTGGTTAAGCACCGGATTTTGACTCAGGTCATGATCTTATAGTCCATAAGTTTGAGCCCTGCGCGGGGCTCTGTGCTGACAGCTCAGAGCCTGGAGCCTGCTTTGGATTTTGTGTCTCCCTCTCTCTCTGCCACTCCCCAACCCTTCTCAAAAATAAATAAGAAACATTCAAAAAAATGTTTTTAAATAATGACTCAAGTTTTTGTAAAACATTGTGAGATCCAAGCCAGACATCCATGTGCCAGATCCAGCTCTAGGGACGTCCATTTGTGGTCTCTGCTCTGTGGACATGACACTGAGAGCTTTGCCAGCCTTGGGTGCTGCCATAGTGAGAGGGTTGGAGAGGAAAGATGGTGGCCAGGGCTCAGGCACTCCACAATTGCTTCAACGTGAGCAGCTCTGTCTTGGATGCTTTCCATATTAATTTTCTACATAAGTTTCCCTTGACAGAAGGGTTTCAATGCTGAATTTTTAAGAGGTTAAAAAAAAACAAAACACTGCTCTTAAGAACCAGCATCAAATCCTTTTAAAATGGCAAAATATCACCACAGAGATGCTCTCAATCATTCTCTTGCTCAGCACCCTGCCCACAAGTACCACTTTTCATTCTGTCACCATGCAATGTGATGGTCCCACAGCAGGGTCGGCTCCTGCCACAGCTTCTTCAAAGCCTTCATAACCTCTTTATCCTGGGAAGACTGGAGTGCTTTTGTTTATATGTGTTCAGATCAAATAAAAACAAAAATCTGAATTTTGGGGGGAAACTTAAATGTATGGTGATGTCTGGAATATCTCTTCTCTGCATCTCTTTTTCTTGTGGTTCCTCTTCCACAGCTCTAATCCTATACCTCATTAGCTCCTACATGGATTCTTTCCATGTTCTCAACTTGTGTGGAGAGGCAACAAACAATACTCTAGATAATCAGGGTCCAAGAAGTCTATTCAGTTGTAAAGGAGGCTTTGGGGAGATGAAGAATTTAAAGTGAGTATGATGATATTATCATCTCCAAATCCTAAAAACAGTCAGTGCTGGGACATCACATCAAGTCAATGCTCCAAAGATCAAGGCAGCAACACAAATTTAAGAGCCAAGCACTCCTGATTCATGGATCAGAATGAATGAATGATTTTCTCATATGTGTCCATTCACCAGGAAACATGGTAAGAACGTGGAATATAGAATTTAGCAGTCAGGGGAAAGTTAAGTTGGGTATTAGAATACCAACCAAGTGTTTGGGATTGTATAATGGGAACCCAAGTTCTAGAATAAAAGTAGAAGTCTGCTCCAGGAAAAAGGGTAGTCTATGGGTGTAAAGGGAGAAAGACCCAGTCTATAGGAGTGAATTGACCCAGAAGGTAGAGAGTGGTACAGAATGGGAGCCATGTGTTTGTCTACCATTTATTCAATAGTTGAGTCTTGGTCAGGTTGGCAGAGGGAGACTCAGATAGAACAAGGATATGGCAAGTCATGAAAGGGCCCATAGGTCATGGCTCAGCCCTTACATCCAAGGATTGGGAAATATGATTTTACCCAAGCTTTCAACAAACAGCTAAGTCTAATGAAGCCACCAAAGTAGGGTTGATTCTACTACCGTGGCCAATTCTAATAGTGCAACGAAAGGATAGAAAATAAATCAGGATCTGAAAGTAGCCTCTGATGGCCACTCTTTCCTAGAGCATAGTTACACACTTTTCCTTAGATTAAGTCTCATTTCCCTGGAAAAAATAGGAAGCTCTTGAGGCAAGGACAGATCTTCTGCTTTTCTACATCACATCTGCCTGTCACTGTGGCCACTGTGCAGAGGCCTTCCACCCAATCTTGACTCCCTCCCAAGCATTGTCGTGAGCCTGTTAAAATTTTCTATTTAAAGATATGCAATGTTTCTTATCAGTGCATAAAACAATCACAACACACAAAAGCTTTATAACCTGCCTCCCATCCAACCTCCCTAATTCCCCTTTCATCCTATATGTGAGCCATGCAAACCACTCAAAGTTCCCCATGTGTATCAAGCCAGAAATAAGTATTGAATTTCACTCTGAAAACTCATATGCAAGAAATATCTTATTTCTTTGTTCTCTCTGAACTGATTAGATCTAATGTTGCACCCATTTTAACCCGGTTGAAGGGAAATTCAGTCTTAGTCAATATGGTGCTGCCTCCTTACCCACCCCCTCCTCTAGGACTCTTTACAATTTTATACTTCAGGGTATAAACTGTATAGAATACTGAGCAGAGTATTCAGAGGTGCCGTCCACACTCACGGGTGACATGACTGCGGTCCAAACCCAGGAGGTCTACAGACCTCAGCTTCCCCTCTCCCCCTCCCCCCTACACCCCAGCTGTGCACCTCCCTTCTCACACATCCCGCTGTCCCCTCAGCATCCATTGGAAGGAGGTTGCTTCCAGATATCACCTTTAAGCCCCAAACACAGAGCTCCCCTGATTTATTTATTCATTTGTCTGTTTGGCCTTCATCTTAGAAATGAAAAGGAGTGGCACCTGGATGGCTCAGTTGGTTAAGTGTCTGACTCTTGATCTCAGCTCAGGCCATGATCTCATGGTTCATGGGTTCAAAGCCCTGCATGTCTGCCTCTCTCTCTGCTCCTCCCCAGCTCAAGCATGTGTGTGTTCATGCTCTCTCTCTAAATAAATGAATAAACATTAAAAAAAAAAAAGTGGAAAGGAAGTGTTGTGGGAGTGGGGAACAACAACAACAATAAACGCTACAAATTAATCCGTTAATAAACTATGCTTCTTATACTTCCAGTGTTCTCTCGTCCTAGGCAACACTCTCTCTCCTTCTGGTAATTTCTCTCCCTTCTTCCAAAAGGAGCTCAAATGTTATCTTCTCAGTGAAATCTTTCTACCTTTTTTTTCCCTACCAGAAGTTATAGCTCCCTCTTCTGGCCTCTGGCACTTTATACCAACCCTTCTGTGGCACTTCCCCAGCTGCACTGTGTTTTTATTAACCATGTCTGTCCTGTCTTACATATTATGAGTTCCTCAAGGGTAAAAAATATATATATTATTTTTGTATAGTGCTGGAAAATAATGAAGGCTCAATAAATGCTACATGGAATGAATGGGCTTAAAAATAAGTTTTTTCAACACATTTCATTGGACTACATATATGTATATATTTGTGTGTGTGTGTGTGTGGGTGTGTGTGTATTTGGGGCAACCATACACAACATCTAAATAAATAAGCCCAATTTATTTTTCCTGCCAATCTGGGTTAGATTAGGACCCCAATCTAAGAGGCAGCCCAGAGACACTGTCAAGGACCAGTCCTGACCCAGCAGCAAGCAGCTTTCTCCAAAAGGGCAGAACTGAGTCCAGGTGGCAAATACTCTTCCTTTCCTAGGGAAAACATTTTCTAGATGCTTTCAACTAGGAGACTATTTTCAGTTGGCTTCCTCAAGCCAGACCCTGAGATGAGGATTTATGAGCAAGTGATTTTATTATGTAAATTTGAAGAAAACCCAGTAGGAGACTGGGAAATCCAAAAAGGTCAAGCAAGGGTACAATTTCAGGCAGGTTTCCAGAACTTACACTCATCCTGACCACCCCTGGAAACAGGAGTGGAGAGGAGACAAACTCAGGCACTTCCCACTTTTTGTACTTGAAGCACAAGTGGCTCCAGTGGCTTAAAAGTGGCCTCCAAAGAGGAGCCACAGGCACAAGCCATTGAAGGCAGAAGCTCACAGAAGCCTAGAGAGGGGCTGGAAACAGAAGCAGAAGAGATGTGATTTGAAACATGGGGAGTGTCCTCCAGAAAGCACACCTGCCTCCCAGCAGCAGGGCTGTGCCTCCTCACAGGGGCTCTGGGAAGGGGTATGTTGAAGAAACTATTCCAAATCAGCAAATACCCTCTGCCAACAACAGGCTTGTGTCAATGTCATCCAACCATAGTCATCAAATGCCCCAGAGTGACCACTGTCCTCAGACATCAGAATTCTGCACAAAGCCTGAATACATGGCATATTGCTTAGAATATGTACATTGGGATTGGAGAGATGGCAACTGAATCCAGAAAAATACCCTTCAACAGCTTAGTATATTCAGTTTCCTCAAACTTTAAATAGGAATAATAACATCCATCATATAGAACTATCACGAAGATTAAATGCAGGTAACAATAACTTATGTAAAATATTCAGTAACACATAGGTAACTCAATATATGACTTACCAGTGTTGTTTTTTCTTTGTTTTGTTCATTGCTGTTCCCCAGCACCCAGAGATGAGACTGGTAGTCTGTTGTTAAACAAATGAGTGAAGGAAGGAAGGAAGGAAGGAAGGAAGGAAGGAAGGAATTTACTATGTTAAAGCCACTCATTTATTCCCCAAATACTTAATTAACATAAGTCACAGTAATTTGGGGGATTCAAACTTTAATAAAATAGCCCACATCCTTGAGGAGCTTATAGTCTAATCAAGAAGATGAAATTATAATGCCTATTATATGTAGAACAACTAGGTATGTGATCAGGTAAAAAAGTGTTCAGTGTCTTAAATGTTTATTTATTTTGAGGGGAGGGGGGAAGGGCAAAGAGACAGGGGACAGAAGATCCAAGCAGGCTTCACCCTGTCAGGGCAGAGCCTGATGGTGAGTCTCGATCTCATGAGTCGTGAAATCATGACCTGAGCCGAAGTCAGAAGCTTAACCAACTGAGCCACCCACATGCCCTATGTTCAATGTCCTAATAAAGGGTTATAGAAGCAGAGGAAGAGAGGAGAGAACCAAAGTTAGAGGTTAGGGATGAGAGATGGCTTAATGAAGTAAGGGGCACATTTTAACTGAGATTTGGGGGAGGGGTTGCATTGCCATCAGTTTCGACAATATTTGAATTGCTTCTCTATAGGAGCAGCGCACACATAGACACAACCCCTACTCTAGTGGAACTCACATTCCAAATACAGGGACAGTGACAAACAAGTGACAAACAAAGCAATTAATAAATAATTAGTAATTAATTAATTAATAATTAATATATAAGTAAGCAGTGATGACTGCTAAGGAGAAAAATAAAACAGGGAAAGAGAAATGGAGGAGAGGGTGGTGTTTCTGACACATCGACAGGCCACAAACAGAGCAAGTCTCATTATACATACCCAGGAGAAGAGCATTTCAACTGAAGAACAATAGTGAAGACTCCGGGGCAAAAGCAGGTTGGTGGGTCTGGAGCCTGACAAAGAGGCCAATGTGGCTGGGGCAAACTGTCTGGTAAGAGATAAGGTCAGAGAAGTGATGGGGAGATTATGAGCTTGAAGCAATGGAGAAAGGATATTTTAGGTCAAAAGATCACTTGGATAAAGTTCAGGGCATGACCAGCAACACTATCTAATAGCTGATACCAGCAAGGGCAACAGGCCCATTTCAGGCCATGTGAAATATCTTCCACAAATAAAGAGTTTCGTAGGAGAGTCTGGATTCCCTTTGCTAATTGCCAGGGCCCTGACCAGCTGCTCCTTCCTAAATCTGTCAACCTGTGTCTTCAAGAAGACTAGAATCCTTGGTCTCGTGAGCCAAGTAGGTGGGGCTGTTGAAGAGAGAAAAGGTCTGCTAGGGAAGTTTCATTGACTGTTTTGCCTTGGACTTCACCATTTTAATGCAGCAAAAGATCAGCATTTTCAGAGAAAGTTGGCAGAGATCATGCTGGCCCAAGTTGTGTTTGGTGATGCTGTTATTTATCATCCCTTAGCTCTTGTCTGCTGACATGTGTGACAGCTAAATGGTAGTTTTGAAGGGGTCCCTGTGATGCTGAGGAATGACTTAAAAGCAATGAGGGGACCATGAGCTTGGCTATTAGGTTAGACTTATTGTCAGCATATGGTATTCAAAGGTACCTGAGTCCCTTTATGACAGCAGGAAGAATTCTGTGGCAGGAGGTACTGGACTTTATTGGCACAAATGAATGATACTAACCATGCCAGGGGTTTCTGAATTATGGAGATGAACTGGCTGACAAACAGGAGGTCTGAAATTACGTCCCACACAGCTTTATTTGGGAAAACATGTGTACTATTCCCCCAGATTCAGTTTCAGGGAAATATGTACTCTTGTTCATGAAAAGGAGCATCTGATAGAAGAAAAAGTACATATAATCTGCCCTCTACCTTCTTACACCACCTTGGCTTTCTAGATCTAATTCTGTTATCAAATAAGAGAGACAGCAGCAAAATAAGGTTAAGAAAAGTCTCTAGACACCTGGGTCCAGAAATTAGTAAAAGGAAAGTTATCTTTGCCATTGGCAGGTTAATTTGGCATAGGGCTTTGCCATTTACAAAGTGTATATAAGTGTGTGTGTGTGTGTGTGTGTGTGTGTGTATTTAAAATTAGCTTTTATTCATCTGATTATCATAAAAATCCAGTAAGGTATGTATGTCAGATACATTACCATTCTAGATATAAACAAACAAAAAAAAAACAAACATACAAACCAGCAAACAAAAACAAAACCTGGGATCCAATGAGGCTATGTGACTTCCCAGAAGATGAATATTGGCAAAACCAAATCCACTCATGCTTACTCTTTTGCATGCATTTTACCTGATGCATTTTAATTCAATACTGAGCACAGAATATAATAAATAGATTATCTAGTATTAGCTTTCCTTACTTGTATGTACATATTGTTGAAAAAATTAAAGAAGACACAAATAAACAGAAAAACATCCGTGTTCATGGATTAGAAGAATTAATATTGTTAAAACGTTTGCATTACCCAAAGCAATCTACAGATTCAATGCAATACCTATTAAAATTCCAATTGTATTTTTCTCAGAAATAGAAAAACAATCCTAAAGTTCATATGGAACCACAAGACCCCAAATAGCCAAAGCAATCTTAGCAAGAACAAAGCTGGAGGCATCACACTTCCAGATTTCAAAATACATTATAAATCTATAGCATTAATCAAAATAGCAAGGTACAGGCATAAAAACAGACATAGAGATCAATGGAACAGAATAGAAATCCCAGAAATAAACCAATCTAGTGTGAAAGGAGAGCAATTAAAAATAATCGCACAGGTATTGGTACAATGATAGACAAGGCAATAGAAGAAAATGCTGAATCTAGACACAGAACCATTCATATAAGGTCACCTAATGGCAAATATACCACTGCAATTCACTGGGGGGAAACTGGTATTTTTAATAAGTAATAATAAAATAATTTTGATCCCATCTTAATTTGTTTTTTCCATATTTATTGAGATATAATTAACACATAACATTATATAAGTGTAAAGTGTTCAATGTGATTATTTGATAAATGTATATATTGTGAATGATTACCACAATAAGGTAAATTAAAACACCCATCATCTCATGTAATTACATTTTTTTTTGGTGAGAACGTTTAAGATTTACTCTTTTAGAAACTTTCAAGTTTATAATACAGTATCATTAGCTTTAGTCACCATGCTGTACATTAAGCCCTCAGAACATATTCAGCTCATAAATGGGAATTTGCACCCTTTGACCAACTTCACCCATATCCCCCACCTTCTCAACCCTGGCCACCACCAATCTATGTTCTGTTTCTATGAGTTCCTATGTAAGTGAGATTACATAATATTTGGGTTTCTCTTTCTGGCTTATTTCACATAACATAATACCCTCAATATTTATCCAAGTTGTTGCAAATGACAGAACAGGGTCACAGACTGTGTCCTCAAATTGAGTGGGCTTTGTGATTGTGTAGACCTTTGGCTGTGCTAAACTATTGGGTGAAGTGGCTGGCTGGCCTCTCTGGTTGGGCAGGGTTCTCTAGATGGACTCCCTGCCTAGGGGAAAGCCACAGGCTGTGTTCAGCAATCAGACAAGGTTGTATGCTGGACTCCACTGCTTGGTAGGGTTGTAGTCCTGACTCCATGGCTGAGTGGTACCATAGGCTGTGCTCCATGGCTACTTAGGGTCACTGTTCAGGCTCCCTGGTTATGAGGACCAGAGGTTATGCTCAACAGCTGGACCAGGCTGCTGGCTTGACTGCCCACCTGAGTGGGCACCTGATGTGCTCTACAGCTGCTGGATGTCTGTGGCCATGTTTCCTGGAGGGGTAACAGCAGAAATTATGCTCAGTAGTTGGACAAGGTACATATTTGCTCCCCTGCCCAGTCATGACGTTAGGATGGGCTCTACAGCTGGTATTTCCCACTGGCTGGGTATCCAAATCAGGGAAATCCACCAACTGAGGTCCCTGGCCAGATGGGGCACTGGTTCTGCTCAGCAGATGGGCAATGCTGCTGGCTGGGGATCTGGGCTATAAGCCCCACCCCCATTCCAGTCTCTATCTGATCCCCATTGTCATGGATCCTTTTGAGGTGAAGTGTCCCTCAAGGCTTGGGTTCTCATTTTCCCACTGGAGAAACTGTAGGCCCATGGGAGCTATGTGGTACTGCATTGGTCCAGCCTGGGGGAGGGGCAACCTGGTCAAAGTGTAGCTGCTCCTCAGTCTGTGCTATCCACAGAGGTGCTTCAGCCTTACATCCAAGGGTTCTGGGATTTTCATAATGGTGTTCTGCCTCTGGATAGTTACTATGTGTCTGTTTGTATGCCAACACCATGCTATTTTGATCGCTACTATAGATTTATAATATAGTTTGAAATCAGGAAGAGTGATGCCTCCAACTTTACTCTTATGAAGGGGACTGAAGTCAGTGAGCGTCCTATGTTGCCATCTTGATGATGTCACTCCCTTACCTTAATTAAAACTGAATTAAAAACATCTTTGAAAAAGAAGAATAAAGTTAGAGAACACACACTATCTGATTTCAAGGGTTTTTTTATAAAGTTAAAATAATCAAAACAGTGTAATATTGGTAAAAGTAATTAAATTTGAAACCAAAAGCATGATCCAAAAAGAAAAACATGAAGGTAAATTTAATGGTCAACTGATTTTTGACCAAGGTTAGATTTAATGGACAAAAGATAGTCTTTTCAACAAATAGTGTTGGGCCAATTGGACATCCATATGCAAACAAAATTTAACCTCAACCCGTATCTCGCACTTTATGTGTAAAAATTAACTCAAAATGGGCCATACACCTAAATGTAATATCTAATACCTATACCACTTTTAGAAGAGAACATGCTCATGGATTGGAAGAATTAATATTGTTAAAATGTCTGTACTACTGAAAACAATTTACAGATTCAATGCAATTCCTATCAAAATATCAATAGCATTTTTCACAGAATTAGAATAATACTAATATTTGTATGGAATCACAAAAGACCCCAAGGGCCAAAGCAATCTTGAAAAAGAAGAACAAAGCTGGAGGTATCAGAATCCCAGATTTTAAGATATACTACGAATCAAAACACTATGGTACTGACACAAACAGACACATAGATCAATGGAGCAGAATAGAAAGCAGAGAAATAAACTCACACTTACATAGTCAATTAATCTATGACAAAGGAGGCAAGAACATACAATGAGGGAAAAACAGTCCTTCAACAAATAGTGTTGGGAAAACTGGACAGCTACATGCAAAAGAATAAAATTGGACCACTTTCTTACACTATAAATCAGAGATAATCTCAAAATGGATTAAATACCTAAATGTGAGACCTGAAACCATAAAACTCTTAGAAGAAAATATAGGCGGTAATTTCTTTAACATCGCTGTCACCACATTTTTCTAATCTATCTCCTAAGGCAAGGGAAATCAGAGCAAAAATAAACTATTGGGACTCCATCAAAATAAAAATCTCTTGTATCATAAGGGAAACCATCAATAAAATGAAAAGACAACCTACTGAGTGGGAGAAGATATTTACAAATGATAGATATTTATAAATAATATCTGATAGAAGGTTGTGTATCTAAAATATATAAAGAACTGATAAAACTCAACACCAAAAAGACAAAGAATCCAATTAAGAAATGGGCTGAGAACTTGAATAGACATTTTTCCAAAGAAGACATACAGATGGCCAACAGACACATGAAAAGAGAGTCAACATAACTAATCATCAGGGATATGCAAATCAAAACCACAATGAGGATATCACCTTATACATGTTAGAATGGTTAACATCAAAAATAAAAAAAAAAAAAAGACAAGAAATAACAAGTGTTGGTGAGGAGGTAGAGAAAAAGGAACCCTCGTGACCTTTGGTGGGAATGCAAACTGTTGCAGCCGCTGTGGAAAACAGCATGGAATTTCCTCAAAAAACTATAAATAGAAATACCACATGATCCAGTAATTCATCTACTGAGTATTCATCCATAGAAAATAAAACACTAATTCAAAAAGATGTATGCACCCTTATGTTTATTGCAGCATTATTTACCATAGCCAAGATCTGGGAACAACCTTAGTGTCCATCAATAGATAAATAGATAAGGAAGGTGGATACACACACACACACACACACACACACACACACACACAGTGGAATATTACTCAGCTCTAATAAATGATGAGATCTTGCCATTTGCAATAACATGGATGGACCTAGAGGGTATTATGCTAAATGAAATAAGTCAGAGAAAGATAAATGCCCTATGATTTAACTTCTACGTGGATTCTAAAAAATAAAATGAACAGAAAGCAGAAATAGACTCACAAATACAGAGAATAAACTGATAGTAGCCAGAGGGGAGGAGATGGGGGGATGGACAGAAAGAGTGAAGAGGAGTGAGAGATACAGGCTTCTGGTTATGAAATGAATTAGGCATGGGAATAAAAGGCACAGCACAGGGAATATAGTCAATAGCACTGCGGTAGCATTGTATGGTGACAGATGGTAGCTACACTTGTGATGAGCATAGCATAACGTAGAGACTTGTGCAATCACTATGTTGTACACCTGAACGTTGTGCACATTGCGTGTCAGCTACACTTCAAGTTTTTTAAAAGACACCAGTCAGAGAATGAGAAAACAAACAACAGACTGAAAGAAAATATTTGCAGATCATATTTCTAACAAAAGACTTGTCTTGAAAATATATAAACAACCCTCAAAACTCAAAAAAATAAGAAAACAACCCAATTAAAGATGTCCCACATTGTTACTCATTAGGGAAATTTAAATTAAACCCACAATGAGATACCACTAACACCCATTATAGTAACTAAAAAATAATAATAATGTTTTTATTTATTTATTTATTTATTTTAAAAATTTTTTTTTCAACGTTTTTTATTTATTTTTGGGACAGAGAGAGACAGAGCATGAACGGGGGAGGGGCAGAGAGAGAGGGAGACACAGAATCGGAAACAGGCTCCAGGCTCCGAGCCATCAGCCCAGAGCCTGATGCGGGGCTCGAACTCCCGGACCGCGAGATCGTGACCTGGCTGAAGTCGGACGCTTAACCGACTGCGCCACCCAGGCGCCCCAATAATGTTTTTAATTACTATACCAAAGCAAGGATGAGGCACAAGGAACTCTCAGATGCTGCTGGTAGAAGTGTAAAATTATGTCGCCATTCAAAAACCTCTCTGGCAGCTTCTTATAAAGTTAGATACATTTATGATATGATCCAGAAAAAACTCTCCTAGGTATTTCCCCCAAATAAATAAAAACTTATATTCACACACAAAAAATTTACACAGAGGTTTGCAGCACCTTTATCTGTACAGCCAAAAGTTGGGAACACCCCCAGGTCCTTCCACTGGTAAATGTATGACCCAATTTTAATATAGCCATACAAAGAGTACTATTTATCAAAAACAAAAACAAGAAACAATTGATTTACATACAACGGGGTGAACCTCAAATGCATTTTCCTAAGTGAAAGAAGTCCAACCAAAAACTTGGACATATCGTACGATTCCATTTATATGATGACAAGTCAGTGAGAGAAAGATAGACCCCAATTAAAGGAGGAAAACCAGGTGAAGAATGCAAATTCACGAAAGAATGTCAGTGCCAATAAATATATGTCAGTCAAATATATTTAGAAAGTACACATAAAAACGCAAAATGTTACCATTTGTATTTATGAGTTTGGAAAAGTAAATTATTTAAAATGCCTAATGTTGATTTTTTTTGAAGTGTAGAGAAACCGTCTGCACTTTTAGTGGGAGTATATAAGGCTTTTGGAGTGATTATTTACATCAATATTTTATCTTGTCAATCACTAGACCCACACATACCACTGCTCACACACACACAAAATGTATATTGCGAAATCATTACACATGTTCGCAAAAATATAAACACAAATATAATCAGTATGGTATTATCTGTAAGAGTAAGAAAGTTAACAAAACATAAATATGCCTCAGTAGGAAACTGGTTATATATCATTATACATAACAACAACGGACCCTCAGTCATGTCCAGTGCTAACACTCCATGGCTCTGAATTCCAGCAACCTGATTTACACTAACATTCAATTTCCAAGATGTTTCAGGATCTAGAGGGTACAATATCACTGCACTAAGTGCTCAGGTTACAAAGATGAATAAGGCACAGACCTGAGTCGCAGGGATCTTACGGTTTAAAAGAAGACCTAGTCTTGGAAATTAACAACTTCAATAAACCATAAGTGCATGTGATAAAGGTATTTATAAGTTCCTAATGGAGTACAGAGGACGGTCATTTAATGCAGACTTTAATGAAGACCTACTTGCCAAACAGTTAATACTTCCTGCACTTTCCACTAATAATTTACCCGATGCCACAGAGCAGTAAGTTTTTTTGTCAGTACTGGAGCACGTGTCTGCCTGGGGTTATAGATCCTTTAGACCTCCGTCGCACCACTTATGGTTGGCATTAAGGGATATCCATAGGGAAGAGATCACTCTTGGGGCTAAAATAGAAGGAGTTATGTGTCAAGTATAGTGGACCGGCTCATTTCCTTCGCAGAGCACAGGGAATATAGTGGATCCTTAGTAAAAGCTTGTTGTTTCAGTGATTTTCCAAAATTCTCCACGAGAGGATTGTCATGAGGTATGTCAAGATGAAGTGCTAAGACTGCAACCAAGATTAGCAAGAATAAACTGTACTTGTTGGATATACTTGATAGAGTCATACGCTGGTGAGTACATTTGATGATGAAAACTCTTAAACCCAATTCTTTGTTATTCCAAACACTGGGTCATGCAGATGCTAATGTGTTCTCTTAAAAATCTGAACTCTAACAGACTGTCCAGAGGAAGTTTTGGTATGAATCATACTAATATTCCAGCAGCCGCCATGCCCAGAGAGAATTTTGAAAACCAACAACTTCTTTGTTAATTTTTTATCACCTGCCCTAAAGAAAACAACCAAAAATTTAAAAATGATAATGAAACCATTCATTGCACTAAGTTTAAAGACAAATCACTTGATCAGGCTTTTAGGAAGGAGGGAAGGGAAGAAGCAATTAATTTATTTTTTTTTTCTTCCTTTGAACAATGCATAGATAATAGCCCATTGTGTGTGCAAATTACAGTCAGGCTGCAAAAATGCTGTATAATTTTAACATTCGACTAGCCTTTCCCAATCAATCTCATTGATGTTCTTTCCAAGTATAAAAAATGGAAGTTTGGCTTCTCCAACTTAAAGAAAATATAAGATCTCATTCTGTGCTTCTTAGTTTCTTTGTTATGATTCTTTAATGCCACTGGTATAATTGATTTCTTTCTTTCTCCTGGAGTTGAATGCTCATTTTTGATTCTAGAATGACAGAATCTGCTTCTCTGAAGCTGTGATGAATGAGGTATATGTACTTTTCTAACTCTTCTGTTTACGTCCAAAAGATGCACTTGAAGAAGGGAATTGCTGCTTGTCAGAACTGGATGCTCATTTTTCCACACTGGTGAAATATTTCCTGACTGCCTTTGTCTCAACTAGAGAACAAGCAAGCAAGACAGTCATCATAAAATCCTAAGGAAGCAGGCAAAAATCCCTTGCAGGCTTGCATAGAAAAATCCAGACCAAAACTGGAGAAATGCATCAAATGTAATGATACATGGATAAACATTTTTAAACAATTTCTCTTCAAATACCTGTTAGCCACCCAAACTCCCAAAGAATATAGGAAACCCAAAATTCTCACTAAAGCCAAGTAATATTGGGAATGTTTAGGAAGATTATACAAATTTCACTAACTCCTAAAATACCTTAGGAAATTACCATCATTAATGATCTTCCCAGATGGAAAGCAATATGACTTCATAGTTTCACAGTCAGTCTCAAGGTTACTGAGCTAGTAAGTACTGGAGTTGAGATTCAAACCCAAACACATGTGTCTTCAAAGCCCAGGCTCAACCAAACCATCTCACTGACAAGGATGTGGGATGACTGCAAGATACAGTCTTGAACACTTGGCTGGGCTCAAAACCATAACCAACATTTTATCTCTCCATCCCACTGCCCCTTGAACCAATCAAAAGACACACCGTATTCTCTATTCCCATTTAAAAAAATCAAGAACTGTAATTAATTATTTTTAATATTTTTTGAACTCCAGCAAGATATAATTTGAGTAAACACCGCGACAGGCAATGAAGCCTACTTTAAAAGGATTTTGTTTTATAGACTTGGCTCTTTGTGAAGTTGATTTTTACCTGTTAGCTGCTGATATAATTTAAGTGCACCGCCAGCAGACAAATGGCAGTATTGAGAACAGGATAGCACAGTAGTGAAAATGCATGCTTCCTTTTTAGCTCCCAAGAGAGTGGCTTTTGTATCACCTCTCCCCTGAAATAATATGTTTTATTCCCAATACTTTGCGTTGATACCGCACCCCATCAAAAGAGTTTTCTTTCTTTGTCTCTCTGTCTCCTTGAATCTGTTGCTTTTTTCTCTGTCATGGGCCTCTTCAGTACCAAGAAATGTTTATGTTATCTCATTTCATCCACTAGGGAAGAACTGTCCTATTTTCTACTGCATGATTACATAGCCAATAAGACGTGAACTTAAAATTTAAGTCCAGATAGTTCTGACTTAATTTCTACAATATCGTGGCACATTTCTATTATTCTTTTTTGGTCTCTTTGCCTTTATTTCTCTATATAGCCCGGCTTAACTGAATTTCCTTTCTTTGGCCCTCTGCCCAGTGATATATCTTCACTCCTATTCCTTTCATCTCTTTCTTTTTACCTCCCTCTTCCACCTGTACTAGACCACCATCTGACTAGCTCTCTATTTCTAGGACTATATTATACATTTATTCATTCAACCAATCATTCATACATTAATCCCTTCATTTAATAATTCAACAAATACCTATAAAACATATATTATGTGTCAGGCCCGCTGATGAGAATCACATACCCTCCCGTCTATGAAAGAGTTCATCGTCAACCAAGACAAACACAGTAGAAGTGTAAACAGGCCTAGGAAGCAAAAACATTGGGCATTCCATTTCATGGAAACAGAGACATCTCTCTACATACATATTTTTTCCAAAAGTGAAAACCTTGTTTACTTAATTTGGATCCTAAGTAACTCTTTAAAATCTAATTTATCACGCATATTTTCTAATGAGATGAAATATTCTTTGAAATATTCTTTTAATGACTACATAATAGTCAGTGCATGGATTTATTATAATTTATTTTTAAATTCTACCCCTGTTGGTCACAGAGGTTGTTTCCATTTTTTCCTCTATTAGACTAGTAATGTTGCAATGATTTATCCACATTTAAAAAAAAATTTGTTAATGTTCATTTTTGAGAGACAGACTGCAAGCAGGGGAGAGGCAGAGAGAGAGGGAGACACAGAATCCGAACTAGGCTCCAGGCTCTGAGCTGTTAGCACAGAGCCCAACGCAGGGCTTGAACCCACAAACCATGAGATCATGACCTGAGCTGAAGTCAGATGCTCAACTGACTGAGCCACCCAGGTGCCCCTATCCACATTTCTTATTGTACTTATAAGGTAGATGCCTAGAAGCTGATCTTCTGATTCAAAAAAAGAAACATAGGAAAGTGTCCGTAACACATCTTGCTAAAGTGCTTTTCACAAGTTTCAAATGTGCATGCTCACTGGCAGTCTATAAAGGGGCCACCTCCCAGCACTCAGTATTAAGTAACATAAAATTTTTAAAGATTCAATTTAACACATGGAAAAGAATACTTTGTTACATAAACTTCCCTTCATTTGATTATTAACAAGGTTTAAAATATTCCCAAAGACTTATTGGTTATTTGAATTTCTTTAGTTTATTTCTTTGCCCTTGTAGCCCACTGAGTCATTACTATTTTTTGTATCTATTTATAAAAGCATCTCTCTATGAAATGTTAATTTTGATAGGAAACATTTCATTATTTGGCATTTTATTTAAAATTGTAAAGTATGCTTCCATTTCCATTAAATCAAATATTCCTACAACATTTATTGAAAGACTACTAGTTCCAGATGATTGACTGAGCCAACAGTGTTTTTCTCCGTCTCTATTGTGTTTCCACTAAAATTATGATACAGTAGGAAAAAACGGAAATAAAATCAGAGGGACAAAAAGAACACAAGCGGAGCATCAGCAGAGGAGAAATTGCAACAGATTTTTTTTTCTATCAAAAATACATGGAAGCATATCACGGGTATTTGTATACGCCCAAACTCCTCAAAACGCATACTTTAGATAGGTGCCATTTAAAAAAAATTTTTTTTAACGTTTATTTATTTTTGAGACAGAGAGAGACAGAGCATGAACAGGGAAGGGGCAGAGAGAGAGGGAGACACAGAATCTGAAATGGACTCCAGGCTCTGAGCTGTCAGCACAGAGCCCGATGCGGGGCTCAAACTCACGGACCATGAGATCATGACCTGAGCCGAAGTCGGACGCTTAACCGACTGAGCTGCCCAGGCGCCCCAATAGGTGCCATTTTTTACCTATCAATTATATTTCAATAAGGCTTTAAAGAATTAGTTAAAAAAATTAAAAGGAGATGGAAGCATGTTGATAATGGAAACAGTCTGGAGGACCCACAGCCCCCAAAATCAAGAAGGGAATAAGCAGAAGAGGAACCCCATCTGCCCAGGAGACCTCCAGAGAGGGTCAGGCTGATGAGAGGAAGGGTAAATGTGAAGAGGAAGACTACCTCTGTTCCCAGAAAAACTCCGAGGGTCATCCGCACCCCCTTCCCCATGCCTGTCTACAGTAAGAGATAGCCGAGTGTTTATGCCCAATCAAACAAACAGAATCTGGAGAACACTATGCTAAGCGAAACAAGCCAGATGCAGAAAGAAAAAAAAATCTGCACGATCTCACTTAAATATGGAATATAAAAATTTGGATATACAGAAGCAGAAAGTACAACAGTGGTTACAAGGGATGATGAGGTAGGGGAAATGGTAGATGTTGATTAAAATGTACAAAGTTGCAGTTATGTAGAAGAAATCTAGAATGAATCTAGAAATCTAATGCACAGCACCATGATCATAGTTCACAAGAGAGTAGTGAATACTGGAAATTTGTTGAAAGATTGGGTTTCAGAGGCTGTAACTACACACACACACGGTAACTATGTGAGGAGATGATCTGTTAATTAGCTTGACTGTAGTAATCATGTCACTATGTGTATGCATATCAAATCATCATGTTGCATACTTCAAATATATATAATTTTTATTTAAAAATTCAATTATTTGAAAATTTTAAAATAAAGAAATTAAGTAGGTAACCTGGGAAAGCTAAGGCTGCTGGGGGGCGGAGAAGTAGGGACGGGGAGGGGGCAGTACAAGCCCTAGTAAAACGCACGTCACTGATGGGGGTAGGGTCACCAGCATAACAGTCAGTCCCTGGCTCCTCACCCTAAAGACATGCCTGATAGACTCAGCAAGCATAGGGCGTTCTGTTTTAACACTCAAAACCTCATTTTTATATAGTACAAACTCTTTATCCTTATGGGGGGATTCCTGCCGTTGGTTTTAATGCTTAGAAAAATCACTTAAACTCATGGTCAATTTAATTATTGCTTATCTTTTCTCCAATATTTTCTAATATTTAAACATTTCTAAATATTCTCTAATATTGAAACATTTCATGCTTTAATCCCTCAAAAATGTATTTTCTAATATATCATAAGATCTAACCTAATATTTGAATATCAAATTTTAAAACATCATTTTTGATGTTTTAAATTATGATTATGATTATTATTATTAGAGACAGAGAGAGAGAGGGAGGGAGATAGGAACAGAGAGAGAGAGAGAGAGAGGCAGACACAGAATCTGAAGCAGGCTCCAGGCTCTGAGCTGTCAGCACAGAGCCCAACGCAGGGCTTGAACTCACGAACGGCAAGATCATGACCTGAGCTGAAGCTGGACGCTTAACAGATGGAGCCACCCAGGCACCCCATATGTTTTTATGTAAACTATGGAGTTTTTCAAAAGCTATTTACTCTTTTCCATTTTACTATAATGTGTCAATTCCACTCTGCTTTAATTTTAACCTCAAAATACCTTTTAATATTTGAAAAGAGTTATTATTTTATTGTTTTTCAAACTTATTATTGTATTATTGTATTCTTTACTTTATTATTTTTCAGAATTATCCTATTTATTTCCCAGATTAAATTTAATAACATTTCACCAAAGCCTCTAAAACCTCTCATAATATTTCAATTGATATTTTCTTAAAACTATAAATAAAGAATAGACAATATTAAAATATTTAGTCTTCCTACTCAGGAACACACTATGTCTCTTTATTAATTTATATACATTTTTCCTTCTGGTAAAATTTTGCCGTTTTCTTCACATAACAGCAAAACATTTTTCTTCATGGTTATCGTCAGGTATTTTTGGTTCTCTTACTACTGTGAAATGATATTTCTCTCTAGTAATTCTTTTTTAGCTGTTGTCATTAAATTTTTATTGTTATCACAACATATACACATACAGAGGTTAAAAGGGTCAAATACATCTACAAATCCTGCTACACCTAAAAACACTCTCATGCCACCCACCTGCACATTTCCTCATTCCTAGCAGTAACCTTCAAATGTTTGAGCTGGTTCTTTCGTAGTTAACTCCACATTTCTAGATAACCTGCTTACATTACTATTTACTGAGCATTTTAGTTTTAAGGACTATCTACTGATTTTTCTCCCATAAAAAGTCTAATTAAGCTTTCTTTTACAATCCCTTCGTTCCATCCTTCAAAATGTTTTGAGATATAATTGACATTTAACATTCTATTTCTTTCGAGTGTACAAACACAATGATATATACAAATATTTGTATATTGCAAAATAGTTACCACAATAAGTGTAGTTAACATCTGTCACCACAAATAGTTACAAAAAATCTTTTTTCTTGTGCTGGGCACTTTTAAGATCCTCTCTCTCAGCGACTTTCAAATACACAATACAGTATTGTTAAATACAGTCACCATGCTGTATATTACATCCCCATGACTTATTTTATAACTTTTGACTCCCTTCACCCATTTTGCTCAGTCTCTTAATTTTTATTTGAGCAATGTTTACATTGTTATTTGTATGTAAATGTTACTGAGAGCTAAGCAGTAGTTTAACTTCCCTGGTCAGCTTTTTATTCTGACATTATCATTGTTTTGTTTCTATTTATTTATTTGTTTGCGTGGGGATTTTTTTTTAATTTTTAAAAAATTTTAATGTTTATTTTTGAGAGAGAGAGAGAGAGAGAGAGAGAGAGCGAGCACAAGTGGGGGAGGGGCAGAGAGAGGGAGACACAGAATCCAAAGTAGGCTCCAGGCTCTGAGCTGTCAGCACAGAGCCCCACACAGGGCTCAAACTCGGAACCGTGAGATCTTGCATGACCCGAGCAGAAGTCGGAAGCCTAACCGACTGAGCCACCTAGGCGTCCCAGGGTGGGGTTTTTTAGAGGGGGTGAGGCAGGCATAGTTTTCCATGTGCTACTCTTTGTCATCATTTTCTTTCCTGGTGGAGTGAAATCCTCTCGAGATATCCAAAAACATAAAGTGTTCTTTCATGTTCGTTTTTTTCGAGAAGTTTTTACTAGAGATGTCTGCCCTTTAGGTCTACTTCAGGTGTGATCTCTCTACCTATAGTGTTTGTTTTGTTTTGTTTTGTTTTGTTTTTTTGGTTTTGTTTTGTTTTGTCTTTCTCTTCCATTGATGATCTCTCTCTGGTATGTTGGATCCATTGTCTCCTGGATTCCATCTCTTCCTCCTTTTGCTTTATTATTGTATTTTGGCAAAGCATATCCGCCAGTAGCTTCCTGAAGCAAAGGAAATAATTTTTGCCTGTCTATAAATGCCTTTATTCTACCCTCACACTTCATGATAATGACATTGGGTATAGAATTCTAAATTAGAAATTATTTTCATTCAGAAATTTTGAAGGCATTTCTACGCAGGTCTCCCAGTTTCTAGTGTCTCCGTGGAAACGTACTTTGCCAGGAGGACTCTTGGTCCTTTGCATAAACCTCTTTTATTTCCTGGGAAAGCTTGTAAGACTTCCTCTTTCTCCCTTGTGTTATGAAATTTTACAATAAGATGAGGGTTTTTTTTTCATCCATTTTGCAGGGTACTCAGTGGGCCTTTCAACTCTGGCATCATGAGTCGCTCATGAACACTTCCATTCTAGATCTTCTTTCATTTTCTTGAATTATTTCATGTTTCATCTCCTTGTCCATTTTTTCTGTTTTTCTGAAGCTCTCATCCACTGTTGTACTTATTAGTCTTTTCCTCGAATTCTTTTCCTCTCTCCTCATCTGAGATTTGACTCTACTTTCTGAGATACAGCCTCAATTCTATTGTCCAATTCCTCTTTTAAATTTTGCCTTTCTGCAATTATAGTTTTAATTTCCTACAGCTCTGTTTTGCTCACAAAATGTTATTTGATTTTACTCCCATTCTTTAGGGTTGGGTG
Organism: Neofelis nebulosa; assembly: GCF_028018385.1. Taxonomy (NCBI): domain Eukaryota; kingdom Metazoa; phylum Chordata; class Mammalia; order Carnivora; family Felidae; genus Neofelis; species Neofelis nebulosa. The sequence continues at coordinate 42,100,077 of NC_080797.1, read as the reverse complement.
GGTTTTTAAATTTTTTATTTATTTTTAAGTTTATTTATTTTGAGAGAGAGAGAGCAGGGGATGGGCAGAGAGAGAGGGAGAGGGAGAATCCCAAGCACGTTCCATGCTATCAGTATGGAGCCCAATGCAGGTCTTGAACTCACAGATTTTGAGATCATGACCTGAGCCAAAATCAAGAGTGAGACACTTAATCAACTATTTATAGTTGGCTATTTATAATAGCCAAGATATGGAAGCAACCCAAGTGTCCACTGATAGATGAATGGAAAAAGAAGATGTGGCATATATATACGATAGAATATTACTCAGACACACACACACACACACACACACACACACACACACAATGAAAGCTTGCCATTTGCAACAACATGGATAGATCTAGAAAGTGTTATGCTAAGTGAAATAAGTCAGTCAGAGAAAGACAAATACCATATGACTTAACTCATACATGGAATTTAAGAAACAAAGCAAATGAACAAACAAAAAAACAGACTCTTAAATAGAACAAACTAGTGGCTGCCAGAGGGGAGGGGGGTGGGGGATGGGTGAAATAGATAAAGGGGATTAGAGTGCATTTATCATCATGATGAGCACTGAGAAATGTATAGAATTATTGAATCATCATGTTGACACCTAAAACAAATTTAACACTGCATGTTAATTGTACGTGAAGAAAAAAGTAAATTAAAAAAATTTTAAATTAAAAATAAATAAAAATATCTCTTGAAACAATTTGTTTCTTTCAAGTTCCTTTAACGTTTGCAGTAGATGTGATCTTTGTGTTCCCTCATATTTTAGAAACAAAAACTAAAAAATTGATTGGAAACACTGTGGACACCAGTAGATGTCTTCACAGTGGGATGATCTGATTGAACCGGTTCTTTTGGAACTCCCAGTGTTATACGTTTTAGTCTTTCCTCTTGAACTGGTCAAATTCACTACAAAAGCCTCTTATGGTCTCCTGACTGGAGGATGTAAACTAACTGGTCCTCTGTCTTCAAGGGCCACCAAGAGAGAGGAAAGGTAAAGATCTCCGTAGTTGGTGAATGAATGTATACCTATGTCCTTCTTCTTGTACTAACCCTCTTCACTGAGGCTGTGAGCTTCCACAGATATCCTCTGCAGAGAAAACATTCAGTCTTCTGCTACCACAGTAGTCAAGGGCAATCATGTATGTGGGCAAGGAAGGGGAGAGCCTGGGCAGTTTACACAGCCTTTTAATCCCTCTTCCTGTTTTAAGGTCCATATCACCCATACCTACTGCCTCCCATTTCTGAGCCTTTTGATGGATCCACAGTAAAAATTAGTTTGCTTCACTATTTTTCCTTCTGGAAGCCTAGAGTTCACATTTCTTGGGTCTATAAGTGAATTTTGCATGAGAGATGATCAACCTTAACCTTTTATGCTTCCAAAAGATCGTCCATGTTCTTTATTATTGTGGGTGAATGTCTTTAGCTGGTAGTCTCATTACTTTTTTTAGTCTGATATAGATATATAGATATAGATATAGATATATAGATATAGACATAGATATAGATAGATATAATAATGATATATAAATAATATATATAATAATGACATATATATTTATAAATAAATATAAAGAAAATATTATATATCTTATATATTATAAATATATATGAATATACACATATATATAATATATGTGAAATATATAAATATATAAATATTTATCTATATTTATATATAAATATAAATACAGAATTATATGTGTATGTGTGTATATATGTATATATATATACATATATATATGTATGTATATACATACACACACACACATATTTGTTTTTCTTGTTTTCCTCATGTATTATCACATTTGCCAGAACTTCCTGGAAAATGCTATATAACAATAGTTTTAGTGGCTATTTTTTTTTTATTGCTAAGTTTCTCACATTTTACCATTGAGGCTTTCCTTCACCATTAGTTGTTGGTAGTATACATTTTTTATGGTCCTAGAAGAATATCATTCATAGTATCTTAAGAAAGTATCAAAGCTATATGCTTTACAAAGCTTTACAGAAGAATAAAAGCAAATTTCTTTGCATTAACTGTATATGCATTTTTACATTATTTACAACTAACATACATTGGCTTTGGAAACTGCCTTCGGAACAGATTACCCAAATTTTAAAAAACCCCATAAGAGTTACTAGAAATATCGATTGAATTTTATTTTGTCCAATGCATGCTCCTTCATCAACCATTCACTTACGAACAATATGGGGGTGATGCTATATGGCAGGCAGTCTGGCAGGCACTGGGCAAAATCAACAAGGTCCTTACAGCTATGGAGCTGACACCTTGTTCATGTTGCAATAAAAGGATCCAGATATCCAGATCGAGTAGTCAGGAAAGACTTCTCAGAATATGTGGACATTGAAGCAGAGGTTTGGGGCCTCAGTAATATGGTAAATGATGGTGTTATTTAATGAAATGAGAAATATGGTGAAGGTTTGGTTGAAGGGGTCACAGGTCATATTTGGGCATATTAAATACACGATATCTGTCAGGCAACAGTGGTGGAAAAGTCAAGTAAGGAGGCTGATATAGAAATCTGGAGCTCAGGGGAGATGCCAGAATGGTAGATATAAATTCAAGGGTAAATGATGTTTAAAAGAGCCTGCATGATATCATCAAGGGAATGAAGTCACTAGAGAGGAGGAGAGGAATGAGCATGAAGCCCCGAGGAGCACCAAGAAGTTACAGGATTAGAAAGGAGCCAGCAAGAGAGTCTGAGAGGAGCGTCCACAGAGACAGGGGGAAAACAGGAGAGTGAAAAATAATCAGCACAGTAAAGCAGCCTCTCCAGAGGAAGGAGAGCTCATCAGTCATAATGAGTTGTACCTGTGGTTGTAAGATGCAAACATTCAAGCTGTCTGGGTGAGGAGTACAAGGGAATTCCCTGCACTATTTTTGTGACTTTTTTTGGAAATTGAAATTGTTTTGCAATGAAAAGTTAACATTTGAAAAGCAAATTTAAAACTCAAGTGTTTAAAAACCTTAAAAACTGCGAACAGGTAAAATTAAATTTAAGAATATCATGACATTCAAAAAAGGCTTTCAAATCAGTAGTGTTTTCTCTCTAGGCTCCTACTAAAAGGCAATGTGTAAAATTTTAGCAAGCCTCAGGTTAAATAATTAAATGGCTAGAAAATAAAGTGAGGCCAATAAAGAGTCAAGACCTAACATAATGCGATAAACTCGACAACTATCAAGTAGTGATCAAACACAATTAAAGAAGAATTAAGAGATGACCTTATTTGGTGACATTGCCAAATGCATCTTTCTGATCTGCGGGACAGGCTCACAGATAGCCTGTGGGACAGGCTATTCCTGGGGCACTGCTGTTTCCGCCCATCTCAGTAGAGTATAGCTCCTTCTAATGGCTCAACCCACATCCTTAGGTCACAGGAATGTCATAAGGACAGCACATGTAGCACAAAAAACAGAACAGCATAAGAAGGGCAAGCATGGATTCTGCAGCCAGACAGATGTCCAAGTTCAGATCATGGCTCTGCCACTTACCAGCTGTGTGTCTTTGGACAGGTAGCTTGACCACTCTGTGCCTCCATTCTTTACTTAAAAAAAATGAGAATAATAAAGTACAGAGTTGTTAAAAAGAGCCAAATGATTTAATATGTGCAAACACCTGGCAGGAAATAAATGTTATACAAATATAATTACTCTCTTTCTCATACCTGCCCCACCCACAACAGTCCCCACAGGCACATATACATGATCTTTCAGTGAATCCTTTTCACGTTCCTCAAAACAGATTTCCTAAACGAACCCACTTTTCTGTCTTCACTGCTAACTTGTCCATCGTGATCATCTCTAATTGTGTCCCAACCAGTCCCTTTGTTTCCACGTTGGCTACCTACCATCCGTTCTGCACACAGCGAGAGCATCTTCCTAATGTGAAGGAGATGCCACACTTCTAAACCAACCAGCAGCTTCCGACTGCACTTTGAATAACTGCTAACTTTCTTACCATGGTCCGAATGCCCCCTGTGGTCTGAATAGCTGCTTCTCTTTGAACGCATCTGAACTCCCTCCTGGTGGTCACCACCCTCCGGCAGATGACCTGTCTCTGTCTCCGTCACCCTGTCGGCTCATCACTTCCTTTGGACTTGCTCTTTCCTCACCTGTGTTTTTCCCTCACCTCTTACATGACCCGTCTCCTGCCTCTCACCTGTTGCACACACTGTTGGCCACTTCAGCGGCAAGGCCCCACTTCTGTCAGGATCCAGTGTTGTTCAGGTATTCATCCTTCCTTCACATGACCCACAGGATGACTTTAGAATAGTGCCAGTTTATGCCTATTGTTTAAGTTTAAAAAGTCACGGCATCCCCCTTCAATGTCAAAGAACCCTGGTTTGGACTAAAAATCGTATAGTCACCCTATCCACGGGCAAATCCCAACTGCAAGCCAGCTGTCAGCAAACTGTGGCCTGATGGTCAAACCCAATGCCTGCTTTTGTAAATAAAATGTTATTGGCCACAGCCACACTCATCCCAGCGCATACTGTCTATGGCTACTTTTGTGCTACAACAACAGAGATAAGTGGTTACAACAGAGATCTCATGGTCCACAATGCTGAAAACATTTACAGAACCCCGCCCCCCCATTCATAGGGATACATTCCAAGACCCTCAGGGAATGCCTGAAACCACATAGTACCAAATGCTATGTTTTTCCTATACAAACATACTTATAATAAAGCTTAATTTAATTTTTTTAATGTTCACTTATTTTTTTTTTGAGAGAGAGAGAGAGAGAGGGAGAGAGTGCACAAGTGCGGGAGGGGCAGAGAGAGAGGGAGACAGAATCTGAAGCAGACTCCAGGCTATGAGCTGTCAGCACAGAGCCCGACACGGAGCTCGAACTCCTGAACCCCAAGATCATGACCTGAGCTAAAGTCAGATGCTTAACCAACTGAGTCACCCAGGGTGCTCCCGATAAAGCTTAATTTATAAAGTAGGCACAGTAAGAGACTAACAACAACTAATAATAAAACAGAATAAGTATACAATATACTATAATAAAAGTTATGCGAGTGTGGTCTCTTTCAAAATATCTTATTATACTATACTCACTCTTCCTGTGATGATGTGAGATGATAAGATGCTTAGTGATGAGATGAGGTGAGGTGAATGACGTTGGTGTTGTGTCCAAGGGTTAGTTAGGCTCTACTGACCTTCTGAACATATATCAGACGAGTCATTACCCACGGTTGACGGTGGGTAACAACGGTGGAAAGCAAACCCACGGATGGGGAGAGGACTTACTGTATTAGTTTGCCCTTTACAGAAGACTCTTGCTGACCCCTGATCTAAGCCAATCAAAGTTGCCCTATTCCCCCTCCCAGTGATGGATTTAGGAAGGTGTATAAAACCCAATCCTGGCCAACGAAATGTGAGGGGACATCTCTCTTAAGAACCTAAGAATTCTTAGCTGGTGAAAGAGACACACAGGGAGAGCTGCTACTTTTCTTTGTCTTCCAGATGACCTAGGTATGGGGATAGGATAACCTGAACACTGACTGCAGCCATCTTTCAACCAGCCTGAGGCTGAACCCAAGAGGCTGAAGTCAGAGCTGGGAGATTTTCAGGCAAGTGGCGCTAAATCCCCAAAGTGCCACGTCTGGAGGCTGCCATACCTATGTATATCCCCTTAACCTTAAAAATACAATTGCCAGGGGAGCCTGGGTGGCTCAGTCTGTTGAGCGTTGACTTCTGCTCAGGGCCTGATCGCCTGATTCATGAGTTCCAGCCCCGCAGCAGGCTCTGTGCTGACAGCTCAGAGCCTGGAACCTGCTTCGGATTCTGTGTCTCCCTCTCTCTCTGCCCCTCCCCTGCTCGCATTCTGTCTCTCTCTTCTCTCAAAAATAAATAAACATTAAAAAAATTTGTTTAATTAAAAAAATACTGTTGCCAGTTAGTTTACCAGCAAAAATGGGTTTATTCGGGAATAGCAGAGAATTGCAACCTCAGACAAGCGAGCTACAGGGAAACCAAAGGCAAGTCCTGAGAACAAAGGAGAGAAAAGCTCTTTTACATTGAAAAGGGGGGAAGTTGGGAAGCTGTTAAAAACAAAAAGTCCACTGGAGTAAATTGGGAGTTGGAAGCATAGCGGCTTTTCATTGGCTGAGTTGTGTCGGTCTCTCATTGGCTGGGCTGTTGCCGGGGCAACCGGGGAGGGGGCTGAAAAAAGCCTTTCTTGCTCCTGCTGGGATTCTAGCATAGGAGCTAAAATAGTAGGGACTTGCAAGGTCTTCCTCTTCTGTCTGCAGTTGACCATGAGTGGTAGTGTCCGAGAGCTCCCCCTTCTGGCCTCCTGACCCCATTTTAAATGAGGTTTCCTTTTATTAATTTCCACAATCTTCTCATGTGAGAAGAAAATCCGATTATTTAAGCTGATTGAATGCTTGCTGTTATAACCGAAATCACATTAACTGATATAAGGTCACACCATCCAAATGTCACCGCTACACAGAGTCACTAAATTTTCTATTGTTTCTGTCTAACCCCATTGGCCACTATATTGCCCTGTTTATTTTATTAGCAGCACTTTTTAAAGTCTCTGAAATCATTATTTTTTATTTATGTGCTTTGTTGCTCATTAGCTGATTCCTCCACTGGAGTGACGTTCCCATTAAAGTAGAGATTTCACCTGTATTGTTCTACCCTAAACCTCTGTCACCTCTGTTTACTCCATCACATAGAAGCCCTCAAAATATACTTGCTAACTGAATAAATAAAAACTAAAACTCTACAAGGGAGCTAGGATTTAAGTTAGGAAGGATGCCAGGACCTGGGGTAGCCTGGAAACAGTGGGAGTTGGTGTGTTTTCTAGGGAGGCATAACAGGATAAAAACACTGGTCACATCTCTGTGTTGTGACTGGGTCCCACTCCCTGAGCTTTGTTACAAGGCTTGCTGAGATTTCAGTAGTGGCCTGAGCAGCAAGGGAAGGGATCTGGGAATGGGCTTAACTGGACTTAGGGAATTGACCAGCCTGTAGGATACACTCTTGAAGGCATCGTCCAAAAATCTAATGAGAGTGTACAGGCTTTGTGTATTCATACAATATCAGTACCCAAGAAGGTCTCACAAAGGGAGTGGAGGGAGAGAGAAAAAGGCTTAGATAGCTGTCTGCCAACTGAAGAGATTACAGTCTGTCTCATTTCAATGCAATGTATCTTTCCTGAGCAGGACAGAAAGATCACAGTTGTGCTGACCCTGGAAGAGAGAGTCAGCAAGAACTCAGCAAGTGGCCAGTGTTCCAGCCAAGCAGGCTGAGTTTCCGAACAAGGCTCCAGAAGTAACATGCGAACCATGTCAATGCAATAGGTTTCTATGTATCATCCAAAATATATGGAATCATACGAACCAGATCAGAGGTGGTGAACTCACCCATCTACAGCACCAAGCTAAGTGTGTGTAGAGTGGATCAATGAGCATGTACCCCCTCTAAACGAGAGGGTGGCTCCCAGATCCATCTGCTTAATGCCATTTGCAACAATGAAAGCAAGAGTATTCCTAGATCTGATCTAGAAATCGGAATATTTTTTGTCTCAGAACCCCACATTGTAAATGTCGACAACTCACTTAAATGTTCAGACAATACCATGCTACCCAACCAGGGAAGGGCCAAAGACATTTTTTCTATGCCTGAACGAAACAGACATGGCAGTGGTTAGGTTGCAGCTTACTGAAATGGGGAGGTCCAAAAGAACTCTGCAGGTAGAGAAACCTAGAACAGCAAGATGGCTCCTTGATGCCACCTATAGGTAGAGGTGGAGCTAACAACATACTTCTTCACCCAGGCAGGACCAATTCAGTAATGGGTCAGCCCTGAACCTGTGGTTCAAATCTCAGTGACTCCACCTGCTGCCAGCAAAGAAAGCTAAGTCTGGTTCAAGTAGAAGGTTTGTGTATTGGGGAATGAGAGACAAGGCTAAGGACATAGATGACGTAAATCCAATTTGTTGTAAAGGAGTATTATCAGGGTATGAGGCTAATCAAAAGACAGAGATCCTTTTGCCATAAGTAGACGTATAATGAATATGCCAGAACTTGGTTTACCTAACAGAAGTGTTTGCACACCACTGAGTAGATACACCTGTCTTATTAGCAGGCAGCCTGAGATCAAATGAACCAGAAAAAAAAATAACATCACAAATGTTACAATTAAAATTCTCATTTTTTTTTAAATGTCACTATGCTGATCTGGCCCTAAAGCTATGGCAGTGAACATCAGGAAGGTTTGCAAATAACATCTGCAAAAAGTGAGAGTTGTGAGCTCATACCTTTCTCCCTCAGTTCCTAAATTTATTCTCAAAGCTATAAAGGAATTATTCAGGAACAAGTGCCTCTTCCCCCTTGCCCTCAATCTGCCTGACATCAGCTTATATCTCTGTGGAGAAAGGGTGACAGTTTTTGAACAGAAAACAGTCTTGGGAACTTGGTCATTTACCTGTTAAGGTGAAATAAGAGAAAATCTGTGTCCACACTGCTGTATGTGCATCCCGATGGGTACCTGGGAGCACACAGCACGGACACACAATCACTGGCAGAAGCAGCCTTCATCCTGCCTCAGCAGGTAACACAACCTGATAATAAGGGGCTGGGGAAAGCACTGCCTACAACTTAGGTCTTTGCTGATCAATTTCAAACCCACAGAAGAAGGCCCAGAGCAGTGACTCATGCGTAAAAATAATTATGTCGCGAGATCTGAATCTGCTGTAAAAGAAACTGAAGGTCTTTCACCAGGTAAATTCACAGCTCAGGAACTTCACACTGCCTAGCTGGACGCTTTAAGTGTACAAATTCTTTCGGTGTAATTTGTGTCCATAAATACCCATTTTTCTTTCTCAACACCATCATCATCACCCTCATCACTGTCACCTTTAACAAGCTAAGCAGCATTTACGTTATGCCAGACACTTTAGCAGACATTTTATATGACTTATCTCAGTGAACACATTGCTATGGGGTAGGTACTATTTTTATTCCCCATTTAATAGATGGGCGGAAATAAGACTGAATAAGAACTTCACCAAGGTTCCAAGCTAATCCATGGAAACATTAAGATTTGAACTTCAGTCTCTCTGAGGTTCATCTCTGGCTCTCCACCTTGATTTCTGATTGCTTCTTTAACACTATTTGCCTCTGACACTCTGTTTTGGACTTTCCTTTCCAACTCAGCTCTTAAGTTTACCTTTGAACATCCCTTTTCCCCCCCGACCCCAATTCTAGTCCCCAAAAGATTCAGACCACCTGAATCTACCCTACCTCAGCCTTTCCCTTAAGAAAGAGAAAACTGACAGAGCACCTGTGTGGCTCAGTCAGTTACGTGTCTGACTCTTGGTTTCTGATCAGGTCATGATCTCACAGTTTGTGAGATTGAGCCCTGGATCAAGCTCCATGCTGACAGCGTGGAGCCTACTTGGGATTCTCTTTTTCTCCTTCTCTCTCTGCCCCTCCACCACTCGTTTTCTCTCCTGTGCACATGTGCTCTCTCTCTCTCAAAATAAATAAACTTAAAAAAAGGAAATAAAGAGAAAACTGACAATGAATAACCAGTTATGGAATTCCAGCTAATTTTACTTGAAATTTCTGTACCTTCTCCTCCTGCGTCAGTAACTGGCAGTAACATACGGAGATCCCACGCAGCAAATGTCAAAATCCAGGAGACCCTGCCAGCATTTCAGGTCATTACTCCATCTACACCTGGGGCAGGCGTTCCAGGCAGCCAATTACAATAAGCCAATTATAGGGCCCTGACCAAGGGCTGAGTCTGACCCATGTTTACGACAGCATGAGGTAAGAGATTTAATGAGAAGTAAGAAAAACAGGTTGCTTTCTATTTCCTGCCTTTCCTTGACTCAAAACCCACTGTCTACCTCCATGTGTTCAAGGACTGTAAGGCAGGGCTTTTAATGGGCTGGTTGCCATTCCCGAGGGAAGTACAACTGAGCTGGATCTGGAGTCCGCTTGCAGCTAATAAGGTCAGAGTGTGCATGCCCAGCCCCAAATGGAATAATAATATACGGTCACTCATAGTGAGAGGATTAAGTTCCCATAATTCACATCATTAGACAATAACAATAAAGCACCAGCAGGCTCTGGTCTAATAATGTGTCTGGTTCCTCAAAGAGAGTGAAAAGAAATCCCTGGCAATGAGTCCTTTGGTTCACACTACTATTTACCGTACCTGGTTTTATTGGAGGCTTTGTCCAAAGCCCTACATGGGAGCTGGGGCCCTGACAAAGTTAATGTACCTCTTTGCTTCATTCAGTTAAGCTAATTTTTCCTAAAAACTGCTGGTTGATGACGTTGCTAACTGATCTTCCCCACTGTTAATCCCCATGCATATTTTTTTCTTTCTATAAATACACACTTGTACACGGGCATGCACACGCACACACACACACACACACACGGTAGTTTGTGTTCATGATACTGTTGTTCTTGGTGCAATTAAGCATTCTCTTGCATGTTTCTATTCTTGACATGTACTGATACCTCTTCCTGGAGACTCTTTCCTCTTTTCTGGACCTCAAAGACTCTTGCTCGTGCTTCTATAACCCATATGAATGTCACCCCTCTGGAAATTTTTCCCTAGCTCCTGATAGAACTCATTGTTTCTTGCTGTTAATATTTTAGGTATAACTACAGTCATACTGCAAACCACTACTCTCTTTTTTTGCTTTATGGACAAATCTGTTCAAAGCCACATACGAATATAGTTTCCTTTGACTTTCATCAGTCTTTGATTCTGTACATGGGAACCAAAGAACTTAATATGTGCTAAGGTTATTACTAAATAGTCATGTTTATTACCATTTCTTCAAAATCTGTACTCTAAACACTGCCAAGACTAATGGAAGATGACACTTTTCATAATCTATAAAAATGTAATTCGATACCTCTCTATTTTAAAATTTATATTTATGTTGAAGTGAATTGGGTTCTTCTCACCATACTGAAACAGAAGGCTAAACATTCTTCTATATTCCAAGCCAATATCTGTAGGACAGATCACCCTTGCTTAAGTGTCCATTGCTACCGATATATGGGCATATCATTACTCTAAAAATAAAGCATGGCCTTTGCATAATATCTCTAACACATAAAGAGTCTGTATTGATCAGTGGAACTCTGTGCTTGGGGGTTCCCAATAAGGGTGTTGGTGCTAGTCAGGGAATCAGAGGCAAGTTTCCATGTGAAGGAAAACTTCACATTCACACTACAGCCCATTCAAGATCATCAGCCAAACTCAAGTTAGACTGAAAGGTAGGAACGCAAAATCCAAGTGTATGTCAACAACAGAGCTATAACATCTCCATACCTGAACTGCTCACATTATTTTTGGTTAATGATGACCTCTGCATCAGCCATCTGTTGTTGCATAACTAGGCTAAGACTCTAGTGGATTAAAACAATAGCCATATCTTTATTCCAAAAAAAAGTGTATTTAGTTTATTTTTAGAGAAAGAGAGTGCATGTGCAAGGAGGGGAAGAGCAGAGAAAAAGAGAAAGAGAATTCCAAGCAGGCTTCTGCTGTCAGCGTGGAGAGCAATGCAGGGCTTTGTCTCATGAACCTCAAAAATCATAATCCGAGCCGAAATCAAGAGTCAGACACTCAACCAACGGAGCCACCCAGGTACCCCAACAGCCATTTCTTAATGCTTACAAGTTTACAGGTCAGCTGGGTGGTTCTCCTGATCTAGGGAAGTCTCAGCTGATCTTGGCTGGGCTTGATTTTAAGTCTGTGTCAATGGGCAGCGTGGCTGGAGCTTGGCATCCCTGTGATGATCTTACTCACGTGCCTGGAAGGTGGCCAGCTGAAATTTGGTGTGATGCATGGAACCAAGCCACATGCTTCTCTTTCTCCAGCAAGCCTGGGCTTGCTCACATGGCAGGGTTCCAAGAGAGCCAGTGGAAGTGCTGGCACTTAGCCTTGGAAGTAACACACCATGACTTCTATTGTATTCTATTGGCTACAGAAAATCACAAGTTTAAAATCACGCTTGCAGCTTGACAATTGTACTTATCAAGGCTCATCCCCAATGTTGTTTCCATAAGCAATTGGGAGTCAACACGTAGAGGCAAAAAAATCTTTAGTTCCGACAGATCAAGGTTAAGGCTGTTCTTGTTGGGAGGATTATAAGAATAATGCTCAAGTGGAAGAAATAGCCTCGTCAAACGTTTCATCTATAGCTGGTTCTAATAATAGTGCAACCAAAAGCAACTGGTTGGAGGGGGTGAGAGGAGGGAATCTGAAGGCATCTCTTTTGAAAAACACAGTTCTTCTTTGGGGAAAAGAGCACTGTATAGGCTATCCCCTGGTGAATCTGCTCTATCCTGGATATTTTGATACAGAAGATATTTCAGACAGTGAGCACCAGGCTCTAGTTTCAAAAGAGCTGCTTATGAATTTACTCCAGAAGCATTAAGCTAAAAGGGATGCCATGCTGGCTGCAGTGACACTGGGGGATCTCAAAGACCCCAGTCATGGATAGGCCACAGGGTCAAAGAAGGATGGAGTACAGGCAGTCAGAGGATTTGGCTGGAAATGATTCAACCCATAAGAAATGAAGGCGGTATCCTGCATCCATAATCGCACACCATATTTGCATAGCACTTTAAAATGAAAGACATTTGCTGCAGAATTTTCACAACTTTCAGTTTATTTTATCCACACACCTTCCCTTGAGGACTGTGTAGAGCAAGATCCATGAAATTTGCTGCATTTCGCAAGGGAGGAAATGAAGGCAAAAAGAGATAAAGTGATTTGTCCAATGTCAATCAAATCATCAAGAACAAATTCAGAATTAGGACTTCTCCAGGACTCTGCTTTTGAAAGTCACCCTTCTTCCAGAAGCTTAGTGAATTTCTCAGACACGTCTAGTAACAACCCCTCAGGGAGAATGCCTAAATGCGACTAATTAAATTCTTACTGTTCATCCCTTCCTTCTTCCCATTCAATCTCTGGTCACTTCCTTCCCACCATCCCTTCCTGAGGCCTGTTAACTGACTCTGGGCAGAGGGGACATGCCTTTAGCAGCTGCTTACTCTGTTTTATTAACTGAATCTAATTCTCAAACTAGACTAGAGTGATATTGAAAAGCAAAGAGGACCAATCAATATTAGATGTAGTCATTTGCTACAATCCCTATGGCATAATAAGCCTGCTGTTGGTCAGTGGACAATGGCCATAGGTAAACGTGGTCCAGCCTTGGAATCAGCCAGACCCCATTTGCTTATTCTGTGACCTTGGGCAGGTTATTTAATCTCTCCAAGCCTCAGTTTATTCAACTACAAAAATGGGTATAATAACCCCCATCTCACAGGATTCTTGGGAATACTGAATGATGATAAATGTAAAAACCCCCAAACAGTCCAATAATTATTATTTCCTTTACACAAAGTCAGTTGCAAAGCAGTCTATGGATAACTCACCTCGGTAATTCAAATAAAATAGGGGGGAAAATTTGTCTGAAATATCTAACATAGTTACATATTTTTTATTCTTTCAATATATTCAGAAACATAATGGCCAAATATTTCCAAACTAGAAGTAATACTCTCTGTTTAGTTAAACAAAATACTATGTCATTTGAACATTGCATGTAAATATTAATAAAGTTATGAAAGAATTGAATGAGGTAGACATTTCTTCTTCACTGTGCTTTATTGACTTAATTTATTAACTAAATTTCTGTGATGGTCTTTTTGATGTGTCAGTTTGCCTGGACTATACTCCCCAGTGTAAAAATAAAGGAAACCTCATTTGTTTTTTAATTTTTTAATGTTTATTTGTTTATTTTGAGAGAGAGAGAGAGAGAGTGCACAAGTAGGGTTGTGGCAGAGAGAGACAGAGAGAGGGAGACACACAATCTGAAGCAGGCTCCAGGCTCTGAGCCATCAGCACAGAGCCTGTCGCGGGACTCAAACTCACAAACAGTGAGATCATGACCTGAGCTGAAGTCAGCCCACTTAATCGACTGAGCCACCCAGGTGTCCCAAAGGAAACTTCATTTAAATTGGAGCCAACGTGGCACCTAGCAGGCTCAGTCTGTAAAGCATGAGACTCTTGATCTCTGGGCTGTGAGTTAGAGGCCCATGTTGGGTGTAGAGATTACTTGAAATAAAATAAAATAAAATAAAATCTGGAAAAAAAAATTGTGCTGGGAAGCCCTGAAAGGGGGAGCTCTCACATACATTTCACTCATGGCAGCCTGTGTGACCAGCAGGAAGAAGGAAGAGAAGAATTGCTTTGACAAGAGAGGACATTTTTCACATAGGAATTTCATCCCCCGCTTTTAAGAAAAAGAAGGGATATCTCTCTCTGCCCCAGCAATAACCAATGAGAAGCCGGCAGCCAATGAGAAGTTGCCACAACTTTAAACTCTTGGTCTTCTCCAATAAATTTTGTTCAGAACAAAATCCCCCCCCCCCCAATTTCCTCCCAAAACCTAATAAAAGCCGACCTTCCCTTTGTCTTTTCAGATTCGCCTATGGTTCTCTATAGCTTGAACATTCCTAAATGTAATTTCTCCACTATTCCCGAATAAACCCATTTTGCTAGTAAAATAAATGACAATTTTGTTTTTAAGTATGACACCAGCTACACAACCAAACACGAATCTCAGCAGTTGCTGTGAAGGTACAAAAGTAGATGAAGAAAGTCCATAATCAGTTTGCTGAAATTTAAGGAGATTATCCTAATAACCTGGGTTGCTTGATTCAATCATTGGAAAGACCTTAAAAGTAGAGCTGCGGTTTCCCTAAGGAAAAAGAAATTTTGCCTGTGGATTGCAGCTTTCATTCATGCCTAAGAGTTCCAGCCTGCCTTTCTTGCTGATCTGTCCTCCAGATGGCAATTCCTTGTGTGTGTGTGTGTGTGTGTGTGTTGTGTGTGTGTGTGTGTGTGTGTGTATATTTCTGTAATGCATGTACATACATATATTATATAAACAATATTGTATATATTTTGTGTAAAAATATTGCACATATATGCATACATGTATATGTCTGCGCATAAATGTATGTGTAATTGAACTTTATGAATTTTCTTTTGCAGATCAAAAGAGATCCACGTGGAAAATAGATTTGACTGTACTTCTGTGTTCTAGAGGTCTTGGCCCGCTTTATCTGGCAAGTACTTGTGAAATGTGGGCTCTTAACGAGCCCACGTGATTAACTCTGGCCCCTGGTCCTCAATGCCCTCACAGTCAGCAAACAAACTGGGAGCCTATAAGAATTCTATGAACACAAATGGGCAGTGCTTCTGTCTCGCTGTTCCCAAGAGCGGTGGAAACTCCTGCCAGCTTTATGGAATACACTTGTGCATTATCAAACCTCAGTGTCACCTTGACTCATCCAAAACCTTAGCAGGATTTCGGAGCAGAGTTTAGGAGAAGTCAAACATTGAAAGCGTACAAATGAAACATCCATTTGTGAACCCAAAGCCTCAGAAAAACAAACTCCCAAGTAATAGGTCCTTGTTCTTTTCATTCTCAGACAAACATAATCAATACCTTCAGGTTTGAGGATATAATCTTTCTTGCATTCCCCCACCCAGTCTTCCAGACACCCCTATTGTTCACAGAATTATATCTAGCACAACATGGCAAAGAGGCCATGGGCCTGATTTGAATTGAACCAAAACATTTCTCCTGCCCAGACAAAGCTGAGAAACTTTTTTTTGTGCACTTTTCAGCTGATGTGCAGTTTCCTATTATGTGAGCAAGCAGGCCACCATCCATCTTCCTTTGGAAGGTTGTGACATCGTTCTGCAATTCCTAATGAACTGGCAAGGCCAATTAAGCACTGCATAGAATATCCATAGCCAATTCACCCGATGAAGACAGTTACACGCATTAATACTCTGTCTTTTGTAGGTGAGAATTATTTGGAAAGAGGACTTTTGTGTTATATGCCAGCCTTGAGGAAAGCAATTGCCCAAATTTACTGGACCAGCGTCCTTTTCTCCCCTTTGGGACCTCTTGGCCAACTAGATTCAACTAACATTTATTAGGTATCTAATACGTGCTGGGTACTCAACTAGTCAGTTTTGTGTCTATAATGTCATTCACTTATCACAAGAAATACAGGATGTAAGGATCTCCATGTGATGGAAATATTGGCACTCATAAACTTGCCAAATCATGCAGCTAAAATAATGGCAAGCTAAAAAAAAAAAATGCAGATTTCTTAACACCGAGTCTGAGAACACCATGTTCTTTCCACTCTGGTATAGCTCTGATGCGTGTTAGTGCTTGCATTTAAGAGACAACTGACTTCACTGGGTATAGTTTAGAGTGGGTTCCCCAAAATGTCTTCCTCTCTGGATACCATGCCTCTGCTTTCTTCTGAGTACTTCCATTCTCCCACCTCCACTGGAGTTCTTTCCATGGATTTTGGAAAAAGAGACAGAGGGGAGAAAAGTCAGTTTCACCCTGGATAATGGAAATTGAGAATCAAGAACCTTGGGAGCTGTTATTGGCTATATCCTACCTGGACCTGTTCAGTCTCCGAGGAGAAGGAGGCCATGACAGGGATGAGCATACAGAGCAGCAGCAAGAGGAAAGATAGCTCTGTCCCCTCTTTCCAGTCTGTTACTCGCATCAGCCCACCTTTGGGTGTCCCCAGAATAGTTCTCTGAATCCTTTTCTTTTGTTCAGGCAGTTTTTGTTCCTTGGGATCCAAAGAGCTCTGATACACCAGAGAGTACACTGGGTCACTGGAAACTAATCGGGGGCTGTGCTTGGATGTGTATCAGGATCGTTTTGTAAGCATGACCATGGGAAATGCAAATTGTAATAAGACAAAGGGAGTATGGGCATGGAATTTAGGTCAGCCTAGAAGTTAGCCAAAGCCACCGGGGAAACCACTGAAGGGTAGGTAAAGAAGAATTCTGGAATTGGTACCCACAGGTAATGTCACATTTATAAAGTGAGAGGAACAAGATGGTCAAAGGGAAAGGCAGAGGAGTCATGGTCAAAAGAGTAGAAGAATCAGACAAGTGCGGAGTCATAGGAATTAATGAATGTGTTTCCAAAGGGGAAAAAATCTTCCACAGCAGCCAATGCGGGTGACAAAGTGAAGGGAACTGGAGGCCATTTCTGACCCATAAGAAAGCTTTTTCAGGGGCGCCTGGATGGCTCAGTCAGTTAAGCCTCCAACTTCGGCTCAGGTCAGGATCTCACAGCCCGTGGGTTCGAGTCCTGCATTGGGCTCTGCTATGGCTCAGCCTGGAGCCTGTTTCAGATTCTGTGTCTCCCTCTCTCTCTGCCCTTCTCCCTTTCATACTCTCTCTCTCTCAAAAATAAATAAACATTAAAGATTTTTTTTAAAAAGGAAAGATTTTTCATAAAAGACGTAGGCACAGAATTGCCATGGGTTACAGAGAAAGCAGGTGGTAGGAAAGTCGGTGCACTGAGTATAAGTGATTATTTTATAGAATTCTGGTGTTCAATAAAATGAAAAGAGGGCAGTAGCCTGAGGGGATAGCAAACTGCGATTCATGTGTTTTTAGCACATGGGAAATTCTAGTTAGTGATCTATTAGCTAAGGAGAAAGCACATTCACTTCCCTATAGTGATACCCTAGCACCACATGGCAGAGACTGGTAATTTTCCCACAGTACACATTCTCCCCTCTTCCTTTTGCTTTTTTAATGTTGATTTATTTATTTATTTTGAGAGAGACAGAGAGAGACAGAGAGAGAGAGAGAGAGTAAGCAGGGGAGGGGCACAGAGGGAGGGGGGTAGAGAGAGAATCCCAAGCAGGCCTCACACTCAGTATTGAGCCCAATGCAGGGCTCAATCTCATGACCTTGAGATCATGACCTGAGTTGAAATCAAGAGTTGGACACTTAACTCATTGAGACACCCAGGGGCCCCTCCCCTTCTTCCTCTTAGTAATAAACTCCTAGCATCCTGTGTGTCAGCAAGGCCTATGGCTGCCCAGCTAGAAACTGCACATCCCAGCCTTCCTGGCTGCAGCCTCCCATATGCCAATTCTCATTAATGGTCTAAAAATAATATGTGCAACTTTCACATCCCTTCCATAAGTAAGACGTTCTTGTCCTCTGTGTGAGCTCTTTCCCTTTTCCCATAAGCTAGAAAGTGTACTTCCTGATGGGCCAGCTCAACAAGCATTCTAAAGAATGGTGGAATAATCAGAAAGAAGGAACACGAGCCCCTGATGGAGTAAAGCTGCCCATCGGTTGCTCGTTTGACGATGCATAGACCTTCTGGACTGCTATGAAAGAGAGAGAGGAGGAAAAAAGGAAAGGGGAGAGAGACTATCATTCTTGAGTATTTATTTTGTCTTGGGCATCTACATTTCAGAAGGCCTTGCCCCAACATATACCCCTATCAAACACGAAAGCTGTAAGTATCCTCTGTGGTTTTTACAAGTCTGTCTTAGCGACCACTGAATGAGATCGCCCAAGTGGAAAAAGTTGGGAAGAGTAAATATGGCTATTTCTTAGCTACAGAATAAGCCTAATTTGGGACATTGTCCTTCTGAGAAAGTCGACTATTGATTTCGGAGAAAAAGAAGTCAGAATTTTTTTTTTAAATCCACTAAGTTGATTTATAAATGCCCAGGGCAATTGGAAGAGGGTTTGCTAAGAGGGGCAGAAGATTTCATTTTGATGTTGGTTGTGGAAGTTGGTTCTTATAAGTGACAGAATCAGATCTCAATGAGCTTAGGATATAACAGGGATGTGTTGGTTCACACAACCAAAGAAAGATCAGGGATAAAACTAACATCTATGAAAAAAGAAACTAAGGTGTCCTCTTCTCCTCCACCCCCTCCCCTCTTCCTTTTATCCTTCCTCTTCCTCTTCTTCTCCTTCTCTCTCTCTCTCTCTCTCTCTCTCTCTCCTCTTCTCTCTCTTTCTCTCTCTCTCCTGCCCCCTGGCATTTATTGCAGGCCAGCTTCCATCTTTTACAGAAGCTTTCTCCACAAGATAGAGAAACCAGACACAACAGCTTTGGCACGTCTCATCACTCAACTTCACCTCCTGAAAGGACCTGGGATTTCCTCTCCCAAATTCAACAGACCTGGAAAAATGCTCAGACTGGCCTAGCTCAGCTCTGGTCTCCATGCTGGGGTCAACGAATTCTTGGCAGAGAAAAGGATATCTAAGAAGATAGTAACTCCCATTTCATTATTTACTCAATGATTTACATTTGAAATCAAGCACCTCACTTGCCCCAGAAAGCAGATGAGAGCATTTGGGAAGAAAGTTTGATACTGTTTATTCTGCTTCTCAGAACTCAGATCTTACAATAAATAAAGTGTAGGCTTCTGAAAAAGAGCGTGCTTGTCTGCAGATAAGCTATAGGACAAATCAATGCCCTTCTCACCTCGTCTGCTATTTTCTGGAACAAGGACATTAAATGAGTTTGTAGAAATCAGGCCTTCATCTACTTATTTAACCATAATTTATGAATGTGGACCTTCTGTTAGGAAATAGCCAAATCACAGCCTGACAAATATAGGAAACAACTGAGTTGAAATATCTGGAAACAATGGTCAAAACAAATACATGTGGCATTAAGCAGGGCAATGGCTGCTGGGGCACCTGGGTAGCTCAGTCAGTGAAGCGTTTGACTCTTGATCTCCACTCAGGTCATGATCTCTTGGTTTGTGGGATGGAGCCCACGTCCAGCTCTCGGCTGATGGCACGGAGCCTGCTTGGGGTTCTCTCTCTCTCTGCCCTTCCCTTGATCACACTATCTCTCTCAAAATAAATAAATAAACATTTTAAAAAAATAAAAGAAGGACAACTGCTGAAAGTTTTGTGTGATAGAGGTCTCACCCAATACCAGCCTCTTTGGGGCCCTAAAAACAGAATATGATTGACCGCAAAGCTCGCCTCCAACTTGAGTCAGGCTTTCACAATGCAGAAAGGACCCCCTTGGTTGCACCACGACCAGATCTGCTTAGCACCTCCACGGTCAGACCAGGATCTGCACCCATCTTTTTCTTTCTTATTTGGTACAGTGGAAGAATTCAAAGGGAGTTCCTCATCCCATAAAATGACCTTGGGCTGAAGCTGAATTATGACTTTCAGATCCCAACTTCCCCATCTCCTCTACCTCAGGGGAGTGTGTGTCCTGCTGAATGCTCACCTGCAGAGTTAAATAAAATAAGAGGCTGGAATCTTTGAGACTAGACCATAAAACATAATTGGACGAATCTCCGTAGACAGCATAAAATATCGTATCCTGTCTCACACAGATGGGATTATTTAGCCTTCACACAACCTTCAAATAACACGTTGTGCTCCTTTTAATCAATCCATAATTCAAAGAGGACATGCCTTAGCCCCCAGAGGCTTTCACTATGACAATAGTGTGGGCAGGCTAAGGCGAGCTATGTTTTATTAGGAAAGTCAAAGTCAGCTTGGGTTGAATTTCATAAATCTCATTAGTGATTATGGTTTCTGATTTCCAGGTTCGATAAAATACCGTTTTTACTTTGTAAACGTACCTCCGCCAGGAGGAGGAGTCCCAGGGCCTCCCCACCAGGCACAGTAACAGAGGGATCCCTGGTGTGGGGAGGATGCCAGGGCCAATAGGAGCTCTGCTGAGCACCCGTGTCCTTTGCTTACAAGCCTTAATGAAAGGTCCCAGGGCAGAGCGGCCTCCGTCTGTGTGTCCCAAGGAGAGAGAGGCGAGGAGTTTTATGACTGTCCCAACAAATAGCTCCCCGCTGCCTCTCATGCTCTCATCCCTCTGTATGGCCCGCTGTCATATGATCTGGGAATAAGAATTCCCTACAATCACCAACTGCACATGCACTTGCAGAAGCAGAGATGTGGACTCTCAGAGAGGTTAAGTTGCAGCTGGAGAAATCCCTAATGGAAGATGGTGGCATCCCCATCAATCTCCCCACAAAGCAGACCTGTGCAGCTGTGGCTCTTAGCTGGGATGAGAGGGAAGAGCCAATTAATACTGGAAACACTTTCCAAATGCAAAATCCAGGCAAGACCATGCGCTGGGTGCTGGGGAGACAACAAGAAAAAGACACGTTTCACGTGCTCAAGAACTAGACAAACAGTGGAGGGATGGGGAAGAAGCCCTAATAATATAGGAGACAGGGCGGGATGGGGCAGTGTGCCTGGAAATCACTCCAGCGGAGTGCCCAATGGGTGGTGGTCTTGGGGGACCGTTAAAGAAATGCATACAATTAAATCTGAGAAATGATTGGAAGGGAGCCCTGACAGGAAAGAGAAGGAAGAGTATTTTAGGTAGAAGGAACAACAAAAGCAAATGCACCTGACTCGTGGGTCAGCAAAGCTGGACTACAAAAGGGGCTTTCTTGGGCCAATCCCAGTTTATGCCAACAATGTTATCCCAATATTGTCACTGACAGTGCCCTCTTCCCATCGGGAAAGTGTCCCACATTGTTTGAACAAAAAATTAGATGTCACCTTCATTATCAGGCACATATACAGAGGGGTAAGAGTGGCTTACCTTCCTAAGGTGGCAAAGTTGAGGACTGAAGCACGGAAAGCCAGGGTGAGCTTTGTAGCGGTATTGGGAGGGCTGGATTTTATTCATCAGGCATTGAGAAACCAACAAAAGGAGTTTAAGACTGGACAAAACTAGCTTTGTGTTTAAGGAAGTAAACTCTGGCAGGAAAGGGAAGGATGGATTATAGGAAGGGAAAAACTGGACTCAAGGAGACCAATTCATTCAGTGAAACTCGGGGTTCAGGCCCCACAGAAATGCATTATGTATATCAGTGCTTTCCAATTGAAATAGAAAGCAGGGCAACATACGTAATTTAAAATAGTCTTGTGGAGCACCTGGATGGCTCAGTCAGTTCGTGAGTTCGAGCTCCGTGTCGGGCTCTGTGCAGACAGCTCTGTGCTGACAGATCCTGGAGCCTGCTTTGGATTCTGTGTCTCCCTCTCTCTCTCTGTTCCTCCCCTGCGTGCACTCTGTCTCTCTCTTTGTCTCTCTCTCTCTCACAAATAAATAAAGATTAAATTTTTTTTAAATACATAGAAAAAATTCTCGTAGCCACATAAACAAAAGTAAAAAGAAGCAGATTAAATTAACTTTAGTATGTTGCATATAATCCAATATATCAATAATATTATCATCAATAAATACTAAAAAATTAGTAAGTTTATTTATGTTCCCTTTTGTACTAAGTCGTCAAAATCTGGTAGGCATCTCAAACTTACAACAGATCACTGGCCACGTTTCAATAGCTCAGTAGCCTCATTTGCTAGAGTCCACTGTGTTGGCCAGCACAGGTGTAGACAGACAGAAAAGACACATGCCTAAAAAGGGTTGAATGGTCAATTTAAAAATTTTACCACTTAAAAAACATTTTTCAGGTGCCTTATATTTCACTAAAATTATCAAGTGAGTTATAAAACACCTGTACACATTAAGAGTGACTTTTTACTTTGTAGATTTACAAATATATAGAATATGGCATTCACCTTCACTGGCCTCACAGAGCTCATATGTGGTGGAGGTGGCTCTTGACCCTGGATTCTCACGCTCCCTGGATGTTTGTCTGCCGTGTTAACTCCATGTGCCCCCTTCCTTTGCCCAGCGTGGGGTCTTACTGACTCCCACATCTGACCACTGAATCTCTAATCCTTTCTGTTTCTGTATCAGCCCCCTGTTCTAATCCTTCTGTTTCTGTATCAGCCCCCAGGAAGAAAGAATTACAACCCAAGGGAATTTGGGGAGCAAAAGCAGAGAGATAGGAACGGCATGGTATATGGTGGACAGAAAGAGAAAGGCAAGGATATTTACCTGAGTTGAGCAGTGGTTAAGAGGCAGGGTGGTTTGCTTTTTGGAGTCAGACAGACCTGAACACAAGATCTGGCTTCACTGTTCACTTCATTCTGTATGCCAGGCCCGGGCTTAAATCGTGAATTTCAATCTCTGCATCTGGAAAATGGGCAATCTGATATTACCATCTCATTTGAATTAGTATTTCCTCAATCACTCTTGGGATAAGTAGAGCATCCTTTCATATAGCCAGGAGCCAATCATATTTCTTTGATTCATCTGCCTATATTTTTTTCCTATATTTGCACTTAAATGTATCAACCACCATTCAGGCTTGCTAAGAAGATTATACATTATTTTCATAAAGGTCCTAGAACATAATATGCATTCAATAAATGGGAGCTGTGTTTACTATAGTAGAAAATTGTAATAATTAACTCAATCATTGTGTCCCTCCCCTGGCTGGAAATCCTCAACAGTTCCCCATTAATACCTTGAAAATGCTGCCAGGATTCAATGACCATATTGGAGATGCACAGCATAATACAAGTAACAAGTGATAGATACCATTAAGAGCTCTGTGTTCAGAGAAAGAAAAAAAGCCAAAAATAAAACCCAGTGAAAAAAATAGATAAAAGAAATAAAGATTTAAATAAGAAAAGCCAAACTTAAACCACTTAGAAATGAATACAGGAAAATATTTTATGACTTTGAAGTAATTAAGAATTTTAAATACAAAATATAAAAGCACTAAACATAAAGGAAAATATGTACAATGTATCAACAGACAAAAGATTAATGTTCCAACTGTCCAACAGGAAAAAAAATGCTAAGAATACAATTGGCAATTCATAGAAGAGAACATACAAATGACTAATAATAAACACTTGAAAAGATGTTCAATCTCATAGATACCAACAGAAATGAAAATCAAACCAAATTATATGTATATATATATATATTTTTTAATGTTTATTTTTGAGAGAGAGAGACAGAGCATGAGCAAGGGAGGGGCTGAGAGAGAGGGAGACCCAGAATCTGAAGCAGATTCCAGGCTCTGAGCTGTCAGCACAAAGCCTGACGCAGGGCTCGAACTCAACAGAGATCATGACCTGAGCTGAAGTCAGATGCTCAACTGACTAAGCCACCCAGGCGCCCCTCAAAGCAAATATTTAATGGGAATTGTTTGCTTATCAGATTGGCAAAAATGAAAGGAGATTGTAAATATCAAGGGCTGGTCAGGATGTTGGGAAATGGGCACTTTCATATATTTTGGGTGAGAAGGTAAATATCCAGACACTTACGGAAAGTAATCTGATAATTTTTATGAAAATGAAGAAGTACAGTCATGGGAGCAAAGGCATAGCAGAGGGGAATACAGGCAGTTAAGATTGTGCTAACACTGTGTGCTGAACATAGCATGACATAGGGAGCAGTTGTACACTTGACACAATGTAGTGTAACATTGTGTCAGCCACACTCAAAAAAAAATAAAACAATGAAATTAAAAGTGCGTACATACTTTGGTTCAACAATACAACTTTTGATAATAATAAAATACAATATTAGTGAGCAAATACAGAAAGATAAGGACAAATTGCTGAATTGCATGTACAAGCAAAACACTGGTACCAATCTGAGTCACGTGGGGCATATTTTCATAATAATACATCATGCTAGAAAATACTAAGATCTATGAAAGCAGACCTAGCTTTAATTGTATTGACTTGGAAGCGTGTTCACGGTTTGCTTTAGCATAAAGAAAAAAAACTACAAAGTAATATTATCTGATCCGTTTTCATAAACGAAAAGGAATCAAATCAAAATGCTTTTAATGTGGGACATATATAACTATGTAAACAAAGTTAGCAGGTTTGGGGAAAAAAAAAGAGAGAGGGAGGCTATTTGTTTTACTTTGGACACTCATGGTTCTTGAGTGATTCAATTTGATTTTTTAATTTAATTCAAATTGCTGAAAAACAGATAATCAATTAAACACCTTTTTAAAAAATAATAAGACAGAAAAAGAGAGAAAATGTATCCAGGCTACATCTGGGGCCATAACACGCAGAAAATAAACTGGCATGATGAAGACAAGCATGGACATCAAAATAAGAATCAAGTAGAAGAAAGCATTGTGTGAACCTGGAAAAGAAACCGAGTCCTTAAGTGAGGTTGGGTGGTGACTAGAAAATAATGCAATCTGATGTTATCATCTCATTTTAATTAGTATTTCCTTGATCACTCTTGGGGTAGGTACAGCATCCTTTCATATGGCCATGAGCCAATCATATTTCTTCACTTCATCAGCCTACATTTTTTTTTTCCTATTTGTACGTAAATGTACCAGTTTGTAAGAGCTCCAGGTATTTTAGGGACATACACACTTGAAAAAAAATTCTTACCTCCTCAAAGTTCCAGTCTGTCACACACCAAATGAGCATAATAAAACCTACCTTACAGGACAAATACTTTGTTTTTCCACAGAGAAAATATCAAAACTTAATAGGAAAGGCAAGGGTTGATGTCTGGCTATTTGCATAAGGTGTTGAGTTTGAAAACATATCCTGTATTTCTACAATATGTCAGTTACTCTGCTAGTCGCTGGGAACAGAGAGATGAATAAGATGGGTCCTTAACCCCCAGGAATTCATGCGTGTAAGTGATAAAGTAAAATAAGTCGACGGTTGTACCAGTTTAATAGCTGTAATATTAGTTTAACAGCTGTAATAATAGAAGCCGTCACCAACACCCTAATAACGCGCCTCCTCCTTGCCTTACGCTCTTAAAGAATCCTGCACTTCTCCTTGGTGGCATTTACCATAATTGCAATTAATCAGTGATGGTTTGTCTCCTGGATGACTGCCTGCAAACACTGTTCACCACACCTAGAGTGTAGTTAGCATGGGGTTGGCTTCCAGTGAGTACTTATTGGCTGAATGACAGAATGCAACTGGTATAGTGACAGGACAAGAAGAAAAGACAGCGTGGATGGGGTGGTGAAGGAAAATCGGAGACATTTGATTTTCCCCTCACACGTGGGGTGAGATTCCCCAGATGGATGAGAGCAGAAATACTGGCATGGCCAGTGAGAATACCCAATGTGATGGTAGAACAAAAGCACAGAAAATGTGAAACAGAATTGGTAGGAGGTGAAATTGAAGACTTAAATAGGGATCAAACCCCAGAAAGTTATGCTAAAGACTTTAGAGTTTTTCCTGTAGGCAATGAAAAGCCGTTGGGTAGTTTTTAACAGAGTGAAAAATCACACTTGGGCTTTCAGAAAATCATACTGTGGCAGCATGGGGGAAGAAACTAAGGCTGAGCACACGTTAAGGAGAGTAAGTATGGCACACAGTAGGCTCAGTAAATATGTCTTAAATAAGTGCATGGGATGGGCAAGTCACAGTTAACCTTTACATAAGAAAAAAAAGGCGCTTCTCTTTTATGTTGGCTTATCCATGTAGAATCAACGGATTACTAACATCAGACATTGCATAAATGACCCAAGATCCCCAGATTTTCATCAAAGAACCAAATTCTTCATGGCAAGCAAGAAGGCGATATTGAGGGAGGAAGTGAAGCAGCCAGTCAGGGTGGGAATGGGTTTCCTCAATGACTGGAGGCAGCATTTCATTAAGTTGCATGTCAATGGCAGGAACAATTTAACTTAGAATGTCAATGGTTTTACCATTTTTTTAATCTTGTGCTGAGATAATCTGGGTAAATTTCAGCAGTAAACACTACAAGTCAAAGGGGAGATAAGAAAGGAAAAAGTAATGCATAATTTATCCTCGTCCATATTTTATTATAAAAAGTAAAACACAAGAGAAGATCTTGAGAGGAGAACTCATTTTCTTCCCTTGGCTTTCAATTTCTTGTTTGGAAGTTTGGTCGCAATGCTTCATCTCTATAACCTTAAGGGACAGACTCTTAATGCCCTAGGCACCATTTTTGGCCTCTTTGCATGCCAAAGTTGTTAGCTGCCTATATATTTTTCATGGATGCCAGCAAGAGAGCAAGATTACATTCTCTTTAAACTTGGAAAACAACTGTCTCAGGGTTTCAAACAAGCAGATTGACCTACACCTGTTGCCATCTCTTAT
This sequence comes from Neofelis nebulosa, assembly GCF_028018385.1. NCBI lineage: Eukaryota > Metazoa > Chordata > Mammalia > Carnivora > Felidae > Neofelis > Neofelis nebulosa. The sequence goes on along the minus strand of NC_080797.1, from coordinate 42,073,155 downwards.
TCTGATAATCAGGGAAACATATAAAACCCAGCATTTTCTTTTAACCTGCTGCTTGAGAGGGCTGCTTAAGCTATCAATGAACTGATTAGGAAGAGGCACAAGAAAATAAAATATATCCGCACCTCACCTGCAAATTCCCAGCTCTGAGATTAATTCTGAGTCTAGATTCAGTAAATATTCTCTTACCAGGACAATCGTTAAACTCTGAAAATTAGCCATTTCTCTCTGGGCCTCTGTTTTCTCATTTATAGAGACTTCCCAGAGACCTCGAAGGGCCTTTCCAGTCTTACATTCCAGGATTTACAAGAGACGATAAAACTAGCCGTGCACGGGAGATAATTAAGGAACAAAATCTCTAATGATTAGGAGAATAAGGAAGAATCAAAACCCAGTGCTGTTGGCTTTTAAATACCAAGTACTTCCTCCTTCTCTTCCACCCCTTCATGGGTAACATAGAAAACTTTGACATAGATCTCTTTAAAATGTCCTAGGCCGTTGCTTATTCCACTGTTGCTACTTGAAATACACTGCCTTTTAAAGGGTGAATGAGTTGTTAAATTCACTTCCGCATTTTGGCTTATTTTTAGTACAGTTAATTGAACGTGGCTGCATTTTATCTATAAGATCTGCTGGGGATTTCTGCTCTCCGATGCTTCGTATGGTATATATTTTGCTGTAGATACTACCCAGTGTGCATGTCTTCATACCTTTTCAATAAAATATGTGAACTTCTGCAGGAGCGGTGGGGAGCAAGAAATTGGAAACCCAAGTTACGCACCGTGCGAGCCACAGGGCAATCCAGCGTTCTGTGTTTTAAACGAAATCTTTTCATCTTTGCGGATGCCTCTCTGGCTCTCTACTTAACACAGGTCTGTTTCCAGGACAGTTGACTCATCAGCAGCCCTCCTCATGCCCCTGCAGGGTGACAAAGGCCATTAAGCACAACTCCAGAGACTTCTCATTGTTTCAAATATAGTTGCTTTCTCTCATTTCCTTGTTCTTTTTTTTTCTTTCCTTAATTTCACAGACACCCAGCAGAATCACTTGCAAATGCCCTCTCTGCAATCTTTTCCAAAGAAAGAAAGAACTGACGAGGGGGGGAGGGGGGCACGGGGTGACTTTGTTCGACTTGAGTGTTCCTGTTTTTCTCAGTGGAACAATTGGACTTTTTTTTTTTCTGGTGTCTCTCGCCGGACCATTTTAGATTTCCTAAAATAAAAGTGAGGATTCCAAACCCCACTTCTCTCCTGTCTGGCTCTCACTCATATGCAAAGGTCTATAAGGGTCATGTGTCTGGATTCCTCAGCATTTGCTTGCATTTCTTTCTTCTCTCCTCTCTGGTTGTTGTTGGCCTCACCAACAGAACATTTCCTCTAGCCTCAGCTGTTTCTTGTCCATCCCACTAATGAAAAACCTAATTGCAATGTCTTTCTTCTCTCAGTACTTTCTCAGATCCCTGGCTCTGAGAGCTGGAGAGCTGGAGAGCTGGAAGTGGGTCTCTGTGTACCTTGTTCTGTTCTGGTGACTTGGTCAAAACTTATCGCCTGTTTTTTACCCGCCTGCCAGGGCAGTTTGGTCAGGACAAACGAGAGACAGGCAGAAAGTGGGGACCATCCCATGGAATACCCCCAAAAGGAGAGAAACCTGGGAGAATTTTTAGAAACAACTAAAAAATGGCAGTTTTTAGTATAGGCCCTCAATATCTTTAACCCAGATTCTTCTAAAAATGTCCTATAAGGTTCTCCTTCACTAAGCTTACACCTTTCAGAACTTCATAGCATTCCTCTGGGACTCATCTCTCTAAATGTCAAATCTGATTGGCATGTCTAATGTAGATCTCTGCATGGCCCCCGGAACCTTCAGGATAATGTCTTGGTCTTTTGGCAGGGCCTGCGAAGCCCTCTATGACCTGGCCCTTCTTACCCCTCCAGTCCTGTGTCTTACCTCCGCGACCCGCGACCTCCTACTTGAATTCTATGCTGCAGGCACACCGGTAACCGGGTAACATGCAGATCACTGGATGCATCCTGTTCAAATGTCTCCCTCTCAGAATCCCCTCCATGATTTCATTCACTCAGAGTGCCTCCTTACTTTTTAAAAACTCAGCTCATGCTACCAAGCCTGTTCCTGAACACCTCTTCAGGGAAAACTGAAAACTCTCTTCAGAGTCACAAACGTATCTTATATCGACATCTATCAGTATATGAGCAACACTTCTTGGATTTACAACACAGAGTCTGTTATTCTCTTCCCCAGGAAGCCTTTAAGTTCCTCAAGGATAAAGTCATGCCTGCTCTATTTATTTCTGACACACCAAGGTCTAGTGCAGTGCCTGCCACATAATGTCTACACCATAATAGGTGCTCACTAAATGTGAAATGAATGAGCAACTTACCCCATTATTTTCCTTCCTAAAAATCTATCTATGAGCACCTTAAAGTGCTTCATTTAAATGAAGCCTAAACTGGAATCAGTTTATTTTCATTTTCTCCACTGATTCTGTCATGAACTTAGCACCCTAATCAGGAAAAGGACCTGTCGGGCATTTTGATAATTTCATCCAAAGGACTACTGGGCCCCAAGTGAAGCATTAGGTCAACTGTGACATGTACCATGGAATTTTTTTTTAATTATGCAAATGGCCATCTGTTCAGATACCATTCTGGACTTCTTTAATGTGTATAGTTTAGGATAAAGGGGAAACTAGAAAAGGCATGTCTCACTTTGGACCCATAAAAATCTGAGTGGTACCTGATTCATTTCAAGTTATGAAGGGTCTCAACTTTAATGGTTGCATCTTTTCTCTTTGGTCAGAATTCTAAATCTTTTTAATTGCAGTTTAAACACCTGTGGTCAAACCTTAAATGTCTTTCTCATTTAAATTCCAAACATTAAAATTCCAAGCACCTCAATGATGCAAATAGTAAAAGTAAGGGACAGTTCTTCTTTAAGTTTCTTTGGTTCTGGTTTTGTTTTTTTGGGTTTTCTTTTTGTGTCCACCACTACCTCCCACTGCTCCCGATTATGATTGTTCTTTATGTCCCTAGCATGGTGGCTAAGTTTCCTGAATACTTTTGGAATTGAACAGGAAGGTCAAATCCTGGTGATACGTTTTCAAGAGAGCAAAAATAGCAAAAAATAACTACCATTTGTTTAGCACCTGTTATCTGCTGGTCACAATACTGTGCCCTTGAATATCTGATATATGTTCACTCTTCACAACTGTACAGTTTTATATGATTAAGCCCATTTATCAGTTCAGGAAACTGAGGCTACCATACATAAGCAACTTTTCCTGGGTCGTACAGCTAGCAACTGGTGAGGCTAGAATTCAGAATAGACGGGTCTGAGTCTGCATGATCTCTTTACCACATTGCTGCCCCCCAGACACCTGGCTCATTGTTTTCTGCCAGGACATATTGTTGGAAATTTTCTGAAGAATGGATATAGCAAGGAAGATTGTGATTCAGTGGACAGACAGAGACCTGGAGAAGTATGCTTTAATCCAAAGGGAAGATAATATACAGAATGAATAATGTTTGTGGTTAAAATTTATTTTTTTTAAGAATGGTCTAGCATGCACACCAGGCTGAGGCGCGAAGAAGACACCATCAAGGAGCTCCGTCTATTAAAGACCTGTGTAGCTTACCTTTCAGTTTGAGACCAACTTCAGTGTTTTCATTCTGCTCTGGCTTCCTGTGAGACCTACCTCCAACCCTGTTCCATCTGATTCCTACATGGAATGATCCTTATCATGGTTTAATGGCACAGCTCTGCTCTGGATATTTCTGGTCCTTTTCGTATTACCCAATTGTTTCCCCTAGACTCAAATATTGAAGCGTACTCCTCCACCCTCTGCTAACTAGCCATGCCTGTACCTGAGCATTCTTCACCCTGAGCTGCCTACTCCTTTTACCCAGACAGAGCAGTTATGCACCAATGGTCTAAATCTTTCTCCTTGCCAGATTGAGGCAGCATGGTGTACTGGAAGGAATATGTAGCAGACCAGTTGTACGAACTTAGTCAGGATATTGAAGCTCTCTGGCTCTCAGGTTCCATATCCGTGACATGAGGAGAGTAAAAGCTACAGCCCAGAAGCGTGTAAGATTATGACAATAATATATACAAGAGGGCTTGTGACACAAAGCCAAGTGCTGTATGAATCGTATTTACTCGACAAATACTGGGAGTGCTAGATGCTCTCCCTTCTAGATGCTTCGGGATACATTGGTAAACATAAAGTCTTGGAACTTTATTCTAGAATGTGGAGTCAGATAATAAACACCAGACAAATTGGGAAAGTCTACACTACGTTATAGAGGAACTTGTGCTATGGATAAAAATAAAGGGAAGGTAGAGAATAAATATGAAGATCAGGAGAGCAGAGAAGGGTGAGGGAGGAGATATAGTTGGAATATTAAAGAAGATAATGGTTGAGAGAGTTAAGAAAGTTAGCCAAGCAGATATATGGAAGAAGAGGTCTGTGGCCAGAAGAAACAGTCACTGCTAATGGTTCATTCAGGGAACAATGAACAGAACTGGGATGTTGGAGCTGAGTCATGGGAGGGGAGAGTGGGGGAGATGAGGTCAGAGAGATGAGAAGAATAAGATATGCAGACCAGGGGGCTATTGCAAGGATTTTTAACTTTACTCGAGTGAGATGCTGACTTAACCTTCCTTTGGTATGACAGGGGATCCTTAAGAACTTTTCCCTATTCTCATGCGTCCTCTGTGTGGTGAGTTCAGAGCTAGATGCTCATGGGTAGGATCATGTCCTACTCATCTTTACAATGCCAAAGCCTAACATAGTGCCTGGGATATAGACCATACTCAAGAAACATCTCTTGAATCGGTGCCATTGTTTTAGCTTCTTATCCTGGAACATTTTTAGGTATCATAAGGCTTTCACATGGTTAAACTGTATATGTCTCCCGAAGGCCACTAGGAAAGATGGCTTATTATAGGCATTCTTCAATTTCTCTCAAGTCAGAGCCATAAGTGGATGTGTGCTCCTGCTGTGTAATTATGAACCATATCTCATACGATTTAATAAAAAAGTATGGACTTGGAATTTAGACCTAGGTGTGACTGCCAGAAATACTACTTAGTAGTTATGTGGTCTTAAATTACATAATCTCTCAAAACCTTTTATATCACTCTAAATTATATCCAAATCATGGGGTCAATGAGAATCTAAAAATATAATGTGTAGGAAAACATTTCAGTAAATTACACTGTAACATACAAATGCTAGATGTTGTTATAATAATTCAGGCACTAGCTGACTAATATTTGGCATAGAAGTTTGAAATTTTGTCTAAAAATGATTTACATGCTCCTGGGCAGAAGAACCAGAGATTGCATTGTATTTGTTGCTCTGGATCCACAGTGAAGAGAAGACCCATTTCACCAAAGAAATAAACACTTCTGTTGCTCTAATAGCTTACCATGCTGTTGAATTTTTCCCACTTTTGTATAACAACTGTACTTGCATTAGAATGTTCTTAAAATAGCATTTTGCCCAATTAAGAGGTCATTAAAGATGCAGAAGAGTTTGTGCCAGATCAATAACACCAGTTCAAACCATGTGATCTATAGGAAAACTCAGTTACAAGGTGATGGATGCACTCAGCTCTCCATTTACATTCTCTCAATTGATTAGACACTTCTCTGGGCAACTACAGCAGACCCAGGGGCAGAGGCTCTGCTATCCTTCAGGGTTTGCTGAACTCATTCCCAACTGGCATGTTGAGAGGAATCTAGAAACATCTCAGTAACATTAGTAAGGCAGCTGCCCAACAGATCCACAGGAGTCCCCACTCTCAATTTTGACCAAATTCTTTCCAAAACCAAGTGTATTTGTAGATAGACAGCATGAGCATTTCCCCACAGAAGATTATATAAACCTACAAAGAAAATAGAGAGATGCATCCATTTCCCATGACTGAGTGGGATAACATACTCAGCTTTAACTGACTCTGGAGAATCCAAGTCAATCAGACTGGGGGTATAATAAGAATGAGAAACTGTATTATTTTACTACCTTGATCATTTTGTAAAAATAGAAAGAAAGAAATGTAAAATTTGAATAGTCCCACAGCATTGAGATGTGTCATCTATTCTAGGCTGTTTTAAACAATTAAGGGTAGGTTTCTTTAAGTTATTTTTAAATGAGTTGAAAAGAAGATCTACTTGTCCAATAGTCTGAGTCTTAAATTGTCCTATAAAACGTTAAGTCACCTCTGGTCAAGTGACCAAAGCACTTCTGTGTGGGTTAAATATATTTATGAAAGTAGAACCAAATGTCAACATAATTTTTTGGAAGAATGAACCAAAAGTAAGAAATCTGAGAAAAACAAGAAAGGATCAATTTGACATTCATTAGGCACCTACTATGTTCCACACTCTGAGCTAGGTTCAGAGGATTGAGGAATAAATAAATTCCTTAAAGGGTTTCTCAAAAGCACTACAACTATACAGACAGTCAAGGAAAAGTAATTCATTGGCTACAAAAAGATTATTTGGGGGAGAGCACTAATGAGAAAGTGGTTAATTTTATTAAAAGAAATGAGTTTATGGAAGTTTCTATGGAAGCAGAGAGATGAGTCCCACAAGATTCATAGAATTTCAGCAGATAGAGGTGAAGGAGACACATATTCTAGGCAAGAACACCATCATATAGCTTGGAAAGTACAAGAACACATGGGGTTGAAAATAGCCCTGTCTAGCTAGCCCAGAAGGAATGTAGTGAGGGAAAAAGCTAAGACAAAGCCTTGAGGCATGTGAAGAGGGGAGGCTAGATGTGCTGATCCAAATGGATTGTAAAGAGAATTGTTCTCTGTAGACTTTGAACTTTGTGCTATAAGAAATGAAGAACTATTAAAGATGATAAAGACAAGATAGGGCATAGCCAAGCTGAGAATTTCTTTTTAATTAGTAGGTTAAATATCAGTAAAGGTGAGGTACAAACCCATCTCCTGAAGTACAAACCTATCTATCATCTGTTTCATACTAGTAATATTTTGCCTAGACCCTGCAATAATCACTGATTTTTCATACTTAATCATCCTTTTATCCAATCAATATGTATTAAATTCCCTGGATTGGTGGAACGCAATGGGGACCAAGACAAATATATTCCTGGTCCTTATGGGGTTTATAACATTGGGGCAATAAACATTGAACATATAAAAGAGATAATTACAGATTGTGATAAGTACCACTACAACAACATGCTAAATAGCCCCAGCACTCACTTATACCGAGTTACAAAATTTCATATTGAGCTCATCACCAAAAGTCTGAGTATAGTTACCTTTTTTTTTTTTTTCTGAATAACAGAACAACATTCTCCTTTGGAGCCATGCCACTTGCCAGTGAATTGGGGGTTGGGTAACCTCAACACAAACCATTGTAATATCTACAAGACTTTTCTCTATTCCAAACATTTATAAATTACTGGAAATCATTATATTTTGCTGGAGAAGAAAGATAGTCAAGATTTTCTCAGCTGGAGTCTTTGAAATGTATGGGTTCACTGGTAGAAAGGACAGATGGCTGAGCTAACGTTAGTAATTACAGAGAGGAAAAAGTCCACTGTTGACCTAAAAATGCAACAAAATCTATTTCTTTATAACTTCCCAGTGACTGTTTAGTTCAAGTCCTAATTATTACACTGAGAAAAGAATAACTTAACATTAGAAAATTTCCCTAAGAACATAAGAATACTAGGCCATATCTCTATATGTGACTATAAGCCCATTTACTTAACGGCTTACTTACTCAATCTTATCTTATCTGTGACACATTTGAGAATTTAATTAAATGCTCACATCTTGTCCTATGGGAATGAAGGTGAAGGCTAGCCTCAACAGAAAAGCAATTCAACAATCTAATATAAAAAGATTCTTATGAGATAATTTTTCTCTTTGAAAATTCAAAGTTCATTTTTCAGGGTATAATCATCACCCTTTCCCATTCTGATAACACTGTATTTGTTTGGTGGGGTTTTGTGAAAAGTACCACAAACTGGGTGGCTTAAAAAACAAAAATGTGTGCTCTCACGTATCTGGAGGCTAAAAGTCCAAGTTTCAAGAGGTCGGCAGGGCTTCTTTCTTCTGAGGGCAGTGAAGAAGCTGTTTGTGCCTGTTGCCTATCTTCTGGTAGGTTGCTGGCAATCTTTGGCGTCTCTTGGCTTGTAGATGCATCACCCACCCGGATCCCTGCCTTTATCTACACATGGCGTTCTCCCTGTGTGTTGCGTCTCTCACCTGTTTTTAAATTACCTAGTTTTTATAAGAATATCAGTCATATTGCATTAGATCCCACCCTAATAACCTCATTTGAAATTGATTACCTCTGTAAAGTCCTTATCTCCAAATAAAGTCACATTCTGAGGTATTGGGGGATAGGACTTCAACATACAAATTTGGGATACACACAATCCCAAATTTGAATTGAATCCCTCATAGAATCCCTCCCCTTATGAGCCTCAGAACCAACATTCTATGAGCTAAAGAGCAAATTTTCTCTTCAGCAACAAAGCTTCAGCATCTTTGATATATATATAAGCATAAAATCGCTGTAATACAATTTTTTTTCTTCTTCAGATTGTGTATGTGTGTGTGTGTGTGTGTGTGCACATGTGTGTAGTTCATTTTCATTTTTCATGTGATCTATAGTTGATCTTTGGGAATAATTGCGAGAGTTAAGGTTGGGATATAAGGTGTGTGGCAAACAGTATGGGGGCATGGGGTGGGTGGCTATTCAACTCAAAACAAATACTCTTGTCTGAGACTGACCCAGGCCACATGGATGTGTCCCAGAAGCTTTGTCCATCCTGTGTTACTCTACCCCCTGACCTAACAGTTTAATTCAGAGGAGCCTAGGTGGCTCAGTCAGCTATGCGTCCAACTGGCTTAGGTCATGATCTCATGGTTTGAGAGTTCAAACCCCACATCGGGATCTGTGCTGACAGCTCAGAACCTGGATCCTGATTTGGATTCTGGGTCTCCCTCTCAATCTGCCCCTCCTCCACTCACTTTCTCTCTCTCTCTCTCAAAAATAAAAATAAACATTAAAAACCACTAAAAATAAAACAGTTTAATTCAAAGATAGTCACCTAACCCAGAATGATCTGCTGGGGTTTTGACATTTGGAATGGCAATATTTGGAAACAGAACAATTGAAACTGATCAGTTGTTACCTCAAGAAAAAGACCCTAAATTTCTACTGACAAAGCATCCATGCTGCCTTCATTCCCTCCCCCTATGAGCCTCAGTTATTCATCTCTTACTTCAATTCTGTAAGAACCACGCTATGATTATGACAAAATGTTTTTTAATGTGCCTGAGCTTCCCTGGGTTATTTTACAGTGCATGTGACCAAAAGAACCTTAACAACTACAGGTGGCTCTGCAGTGATCTATGTCCCAATTGTGCACTTCTGGTTCTTTATCTCATCCCATCTCTTCTGGCTCATGATTGCAGATGATACTCCTGGCACCTGTCGATCCATGTCGTTGGTCATAATAGGAACTCGGGGAAAGAGTAAGAGTTTGGGGCAGAAAAACAGCCCTCCTTCTGGAATAACAATAAAAAGCATGCATTTTATCTATGCTGGGTCTATCCTGTGATCTTTGTACATCTAATTTTTTTAATGATATGATGGACTGCCAGATTGATTCTCTAATTTAAAAACAACTCAAAGTAGTAGCAAATACCCTGGAACAAGTCTGAGGGTCAAAGTAGTCAGCCTATATTGAGAAAAAATTGCAAATATAGATCCCTGGAAGTTAATATTTGCAGTCCATGATTGCCATTCAGGGTGTCCTTCAGAGTTTCTGCTTCTACCATTCATAGAAGCAAAAACAATTTCTGTTGCCTGTGAGAAAGGACATATTAAATGTGGGCAGTAGTGCACAACAACTTAATCCCCTGTGTTCCACTCATTCTCGGTCAAGTGCCCATCAGTGCCCAAACATTGCACCCAAGACCTCTTTGGTTCTGTTATCATTTATGTAAATAAAGGTCAAAATTAGAACTGGCTTTATTTTGTGGTGTTATATCAAGTGTCTCTGAAGGAGTTCCTCATCGATTTATCTAGTGGTATTTCAGACATTTGCAAGTATATATGCAAGGCTCTTTGGATGATGAAATAAATAACAAAAGGAAAATTTGAGGTGCCTAAAGCTTGTCCAAGAAACATGGCTCACCATCAGAAGGAAGAGCTGACCCCCAGCCATGAATTCCTGCTCTGCCAAACCTCATGAAGGGAAAGAGTTGCATCACTGAAACCCCACAATGAGTATCTGAGAACTTATTCACAGCTTTACATCAGAGAGTAACAGAGAGTTATAGCTCAAGGAAAAGGTAGATGATATGAGAATATTAATGTCCTTCACAGATCAGTTTCCTTGTGATATCTACATCAACCTTTTCTTTTACCTGCAGATCTTCTAAAGACTGGTTAGATCAAGACAGCTTGGTGCAAGAAACTATTGAAACTTATCAGCAGGAGAAAACAAAGGAGCTGGGTCGGTATAGAATCTAGGTGGGTGTGTTAACTGAAGTAGAGAATTGACACTTGATGGCGTTGACTCAGGGTCCAACCACAACATTCAGAAATATGAGGTGAGCTTGGGCTTATTCTGATTCTGTTCTCCATCTACATGGAGCAGGACACAGTCAGTATCAAGGGCTCCAAATGACAGCGCCCATTTCTGAAAGGGGTGAGTGTTAAGGACTAGGCAGGCTGTCACGGTCTCAGCAAAGTGTCCTGAACTCGACTAGAGGAACCAGCATGCAGATCAGGACACCAAGGCAGATGTTGAGGACCAAAGCTGTACAAACTAATGAAAAGAAAGAAAGTAAAAAACCATGCTCCCAAGCATATTGGCTAATATGCTTCAGGACTCAAAGAATATTTCCAGGTCCCAGCAGCTAGACCAGTTGGTTTTGCTGTTCTGACCCCTATCTTACTCACATTTGGCTGAGGACCTCGACGAGGTAGTTGAAATAGTCTTCAGTATCTGAACTGACTCATGTCAAGAGAGACAGGAACTAATTTATGAGCACACTGGATTTGCCTAGACTCATTTTATCCGTCTATTCACTTCACACAGACACCTGCACAGTGCCCATTTTTCTCTTTATTCCTAAGATTATGTAACCCTTACCATAACTTCTATAAAAGTTAGGTTTGATGTTGCCTGATAAATGCTGCTATTTTTTGAGTACCTATTATATCTCAGGTACTGTGCTCTGTATTTCACATGCAGTGCTGCTAATTTTCACAACAACATTGCAAATCAGTATCCTTATCGTCGGAAGAGGTAAGTTACTGACTCAAGGTCAGAACACAGGGCTGAGATGTAAACCCAGATCCATCTGGCTCCAAAGTATGTGTATCTTACACTATATTCTTCTGAGAAATCTTTGAAAAGGATGATTCATTTTGATGTAATTTTGCTTTGTGAAGTTCTTAATACAACCAATTAAACATTAGCTCTTTCCTTCAACTTGAGTTGAATGTGAATATTGCACATTCAACATTTTTAAAAAATACTTTTCGTAGTGAAAAACAATTTTAGCAGAATGAGCACTGATCAGAAATAAGATTTGAGAATGCATGCCGATGAGCCATGTGACCTTGGGAAGACCTTCACTTGTCTGGGAAATTTTCCTTATTTGTAAAAAGGGAGTCGAGACTGAGGGGTGGTGGGGAAGGTTGAAGCTCAAAAATTAAACTCTACCAGTCTCTTCTAACTCTCCCAGATCTAAAGGTCTTTCCAATTCTTCAGAGCACATGCTCTTTATATATTTCAATGCTACCTTTTGCAAAGGAGCCATAAGAATTTGAGTTCTATTTTTCAAATTTATTTTTTAAAGAAAAATTTCCCAGCTGTATGCATATCCCAAGTTAATCAATGTCTTTCATTTGTATGCAACTTAAGAAAAAAGCAGTTACAGTACTTGAAGTTGACAACTAAGATCTAGTTGAAGCCTTGTTGACCAATGAAAATAAATAAATATACCTGACAAATAAGTCCAATTCTTGTCCTCAACTAGAGATGGATTTTCCAGATAATTCAAGTTAAGGGACTGGTGTCTTCATTTTAGCCATGAAAATGTCTTTAGATGATTTGGATGAGAAGAATGGAGACTGGACTTAGTCATGTTCTTCACAAAAGCCGTGGCAGCTGCAACACTAGAGAAGGTACTACAGATAAAACCATCCACAGACCTTAAAATGAGGAGGCCACAGAATGTTTCCACCAGACAGCTGTTACAAAATCACCTATCTCATTGCCTTTGTGGCCTAAGTTAAGAACTACATAGAAGATGGAGAGGAAATAAAGAAAGGGAAGGAGGGTATGGGAAGACTGGACAGAAATACATAATGAACATATGTTCATTACATAATACATAATGGGGTAATTTTTCACACGATGGTGGGTGCAGACAGTTAGAATAGTTCACCATGATTTTGCAGTCTGGTCTCAGATTTATTGCTGGAATTAATTCCTACATTTCTGTGAAGGGCATTATACATTCCATTCCTACCATTTTAAATAATAAATTAATTTTAATGCATTTTTTCTCTAGCTTGAATGGGAAAGATGAAGAGCAATTGATAGGCTCTGAGTTTTTAGAGCGCCTTTCAACAAGATTAAATGCATAAGGCAGCCCAAGTCGCCTCTTCTAGAAACAGAAAGTAGCCAACTTCTGGGGCTGCAGAGTTACTCTACTCTAAAGTGCTGTGTGGTCCAGTACTGTAGACGCTGCCCAAAGTACACCCTTTGACCAAACTGATCCTTGGACAGAGTTGTAACCCTGTGGGCTTTAAGCAACTTACTTAAGATGCTTCTTTACGATGCCTTCAATCTATATTTGACAGAACTAATGAAAAGTAAGAGGCTGCTTATAATTATCTTAGACCTAGAAGATGTAAGTACCTCTAGAGAACTCACTAGTATTCTTAAAGACTACCCGGGTCTCCCACAGTTATCCAGCGAGGAGGTGGGACCAGGAAGAGAGATTGCCTTGTTCTTCATAAAGTAAATGCTAGGCTAGGACTTGAGCAGAGAGAGAAATGACACTATTTTAATTTTGTTTGTTCATTTGTTTTGTTTTGTCTTCTTGGGTGTTTCGCTTTCTTCTGGCACCTCTTTCCTGTTTCTAAATCTTCTCTCAACTATAGTGTTTTTGTGTTTAACTGTCTACACTGGACTGGATTGGAAACTGCAGTGGAATGCTACTTTTCAGGGGCCCCTTCTTCTCTTAACATCCTTGATCAGCTTCTAATGGTGCATTTCTTTCTCTTACACCCCAGGGAAAACTCTATGATCTTTATTTAAAGTTTATGGATATCTTCTGAGGGTTGATGGGGAGGGGGGGGGTGGGAGGGAGAGGAGTGTGGGTGATGGGTATTGAGGAGGGCACCTGTGGGGATGAGCACTGGGTGTTGTATGGAAGCCAATTTGACAATAAATTCCATATTAATAAAATAAAATAAAATAAAATAAAATAAAATAAAATAAGTTTATGGATATCTGAAGGAAAGACCAGACAACCAAAAACACATGCTGACTCTTAATCACCCTTAGTGGTGACTTCCTCCCCCACTGGAAGCTGCTTTGAGAACTCAGTGCTATGCTTGATTATTCAACAACTGATTAAAAACTGATATGTTCAAGAAAATATCTGTGGCAAACGCTGTTGGCTGGCAAGCCCAGCATCCACTCTCAACCTCCTTCTTCCTTGCTCACCTGAAGTCTCTAGTCTTCCGTGGCACGTGAAGTGGCCATGGGAGTTCCAGGCATTGAGATTGAGAAGCTTGTGCTTCTTAACAAAGAGAACAAGTGGATCTTGTGCTTCCTCCTTAATCTCCCTTTGTCCTGCCATGAATGAAGATGTCAAGTCTGTAACTACTGCAGCCATCTTTGAGGAAACAAGCATGAAGACAAAAACCAATGTGCTTAAGATGATGGAGTAAAACTAGAGAACGGACCCTGAGTCCCTGATACATTACTGAATCAGCTGAACCAACTATTTACTCCCATATTTCTTGTTGATGAGAAAAATAGACTTCTGTTTCTTAAACCACCATTTTTCCGGTTTTGTTTCTTGCAGTTGAAATCATTCCAAATGACTGAAAAATTGTGCTTTCAGTATCAATAAACCATTTAGGTGTGGTGATCATACTATCTTGTATTTTTAAAGCGTTCTTCAGTTCACAAGGTTGATTTGCTACATACGATCTCATTTAATCTGCACAATAGGATAGTAAGGCAGGAACTGTTAGCCTAACTTTAAAGCTGAGCCAATTTAAGCTCAGAGGGCTTTTAAAAATAACTTGTCTAAACTCACAATAAGAGAATCGGGTGAATTCAGGACTTTAACCCTTAGCCTCTGACCCCAACTCCCAGTTGAGCCCAGTCTGCTCATATTGGAGATCAAACTCTTGTCCTCACATATTTATTATGTTCTTAACAATTCCTGAAAAACTTCTGTGAATAAGTCTTTAGACAGATAACAGGAATTGGATAAAAATGACTGAATACATAGTCTGGGGTGAACTGAGGCACTGTGATAAACCCTGTGGTTTTAATGGTGAATAGTATAAAATATCCTATTCTAAGGATTTCACAGGCCACTAGGAAAGACAAACATTTAAATAAGTTATTTTAAATATGCCATATCATGGGCCAAACTCATAATTTGAGTTTTAGTGTGAGTAGTTTGTTTAGGAGGTGATACCAGGAAGCACCAAGAGGGAGATGAGGAAGTGAAATGCAGAAGACAAGGGAGCCATTGCAGGATCCCCCTGTGGGGAGCTGAGGTTCAGTGTCCTTGGGGAACTCCACGAAATGGAGCCTAAGAGGCCTTAGAGTTGACTCCCCCTCTATGAGGAGAGGAGGAAACAAGATATTTATCTACCGTTAGTCATTGATGAGAGCTACCCCCCAAGGGGGTTGACTCTGCTCCCAGGGGTGTTAATTCCCTGGCACTTCTGGGCTGCTTGGGGGCTAAAGCATGCCTGTATCGATAAGAAAGCTCCAGGCAGAAAGTCATGGATGGCAGCAGTGAGGAAGCTTAGGTAATAGAGGCCAGACACAAATAGTATCTACTATAAGCTCCTGCTCATGAACTGAATCTCTCAATTGCTATCAGTGTTTATATTTTATAGTGCACATGTCTGGAACATGTGGGAAATGAGTCTCTCTTAAGTCCATGTGCCCAGCAAGATCTGTCTGAGACTCCTTCCTGCACTGTGGACAGTAGACCCTTAGGATGGGGGTGGGGTTGTGGGGAAAGGACAGCTACAGCTCCCTCTAGTCTTCAGTCATAATGGAACAAATTCTAGGCAGAACACTACCAGAAAGAGTCTCTATTCTTTAGTCACTGAATTTCATCGCAAATTAAACATACACAGCTATGAAATCACAATAGAGACATCAAAAATGTAGCCGACTTATAGATAGAACATTATAGATTCAAATTTGCTGCCGCTATTTCCTGGATAAACTTGGGCCAACCGAGGCTTCAGCTTCCGTGTCTGTAAACAAGGATTCTATGTCCTGTCCCATCTACTGCATCAGGTTGTGAAAATCCAACGAGATCATGCACATGAAAATAATTTAAAACCACATCACATCCCGAGTATTACTCATCACCATTACTGCAAGAGGTGGCCTTCTCTTTCTTCCTTTCTTCACCAAACAATGCTAACCACGTCCTGTTTGCCTCCCCTGCTCCCCTCCATCTGCCCCTGCTCTCTCCATCCCTATTTGTATGTGTGTGTGTGTTTGCAAACGTCCACACATTTTCTTTGTCCAAATCCTAAACCTTGAGAAGGAAGGTGTCCATTTTTCATGATGAGACTCGCACAACAGGTGTAAACTGAGCCTTTCATGCATTAACCTGAAGTCATGCTCTCAGGAGGAGGAGACCAGCAAGGGAAATGGAGGGTGAGGAAGGAAGGCACTCAGAGCAGTGCCCTCTAGTTCTAAGAAAGAGAGAGAAAAAAACTGAGAGAAAAAGAGAAAAGAAGGAATTCCAAAAGAGGAACATGATCATTTTCACCAAGTTCAAAAGTAAGAGGTCACCTCCTCCAGCTTATCTGAATAGAAGAAACCATGGCGTCAATCTGGTGTGACCTGTTTGATTTATGATTCCACCCCTTCAAGCCTTATTTCCTCTCTCATGTTTGTACGTGGTCTTATTTTCCAGCAAACATCCACTAGTTATGTGAATAAGCATAAATCAATCCAAGCGGTAGCTGTGGGAAGCTTACTGTGTGGCAGGTGCTATGCTAAATGCTGGAGACACAGAAATGAGTAAGATATAGTCTGCGCCTTCAAGAAGTTATAATTAAGTAAGAGAGAGATATAAACAAATTATAATATACAGTAAGTGCACCAATACAGGCATGTACAAGAGACAGAAATAATTGTGAGGAGGAAATGATTAAATACACAGACAATAAGTCAGAAAAGATATTCTAAAAGAGGTGCTGGCATGGGGTTTGAAGGATGACTAGAACATCCCCAGCCCTGAGATTAAAAAGTTGCAGCATTCCAATCAGAGGCATGGAAGGCAAAGGAGCTATGAAAAGCACAGCTGTGGGTAGAGACAGAGAACAACCATGAATTCCATTATAAGTAGTTTGGACTTGATTCTATAGGCAATAGGGAGCCATAGACGTTTTAAGCAGGAGAGCAATGCAATAGATATATATTTTTGGAATATCACTTTCGCAACTATGTGGAGAATAGTTTGTATTTCTTTTTGGCAAGAGAGGTGGAAACTGGAGACAGGAAGGCGAGTTAAGATGTTATATTAAAAATCCCATCTCTGAGGTGTATCCAGCAGCCTCCTTTTGAGTGACGTGGTAAGGGCTGAGAAAGGGGTAGGAAAATGGAGATAGGAAGTGATATTTGGGAAATGGCCCTAAGGTGGGTTGAGCACACAAACACTCCAGACTAGTGAGAATTCAGAATCCAGCTTACAGCTCGAGAAGACATTTTTGCAGAGGGGACAGGATTACAAGCAGCCTTTAGGGTAACATGAAGCCTGCACATAATGCTTACAAATACATAAGACATCCAAACAGTCTTCCTGATTCAGCTCAAATTAAATACACTTACTTTCGAAAGGTTAGCGAGCTTGGCTTTTGCTGAAGTGTTTCTTCTTCACACTTCGTTTTAATATTGCGCTGACAAATTGCCTTCGCTTTGAGGATTTATCTCCCTTCAGATGCAGCTCACCAAACAGTGGTTGTAAAGTCATAAAACTTCAAGGTGGTGATTAGCAGTAATGGGGAGAGGGCGGAGGGCGGGGTGCGGTGTGCAGGGAGAGGAGTGTGTGCCGTGCCATTTCTGGAATAGGAGGCATCCCCAGAGCCAGCTGAAAACATCTGCAACCCAGGCTTTCAAGGTGTCGTCAGCACCCCCTCTAATCGGCCTTCTGGTTATGCCACCAAGCGAAATTCCGCACTTGTGACAAGTGTGAGTAATCACATGGCCCGGCGGTCCCCTCTCAGAGCTTGTTCAAGGGTGATCCTCAGAGAACAACGATTCCGTTAGAGCCTGGAAGGGGAAAGCTGCCTTCTAATTCAGCTCTGGGCTTCCAAGGATCTTGTCCTGGCAACCACCAGGCTCTTGTCACTGAGAAATTAACAAAGCAGTGTCAGCTCTTAGCAGGCAGCCCCTTGGTAGGCAAGACTCCTAGGAAAAAATAGTCTGCCTTATTTTGGTCCCTGCTCATGAACTCCCCTAGCAGCAGCGTCTCCAAGGTATTTCTGTACATGCAGCTGGCACTGGCTTTTCCAATTTATCGAGATGGAAGCCTGCAAAATACCAGGTATTGTGAGGGCACAGGAACTTTGCATAAGCCTTCGGTTAATGTTAGTTGTTCTTATGGGAGTAGTGGTTCCTTCTTAGCTAGTGGGAGGGAGGGTAATTTCCGTCTGTTACCAGCAGAACAAATCTCTGCTAGGCAATCTTGAACTCACAGGGACCAGAGGTGGAGCAAAATGGTCCTTTATTTTAGTCATGCAATCACCTGTTAGTTCATACAACTGGAGTCCTGAAGTCTGCTTCATTACTGGTGGCCCTCACCCTTCTTCCTTAGCATGGCTTCTGTCTACCAGGGTCAGAGCACCATCCTGGAGAGAGGGAAAGAGAGTGTCTTTCAGACTTAATGCTCTGGATGGTGGCCCATGTCCTTCTTCTGCTGAAGAGGGAATCCTATTCAAGACAGACAATCTCTTCCTTACACCGTATTGCCTTCCTCTCACAGCAATACTCCAGTGTATTATTATTATATGAACATTGTCTCTGTTTTATCATCTTTCTTGCCGGACACCTCCAATCCTATAAGGAATAAAAAAGAGCAAAGAAGGATGAGTGGAAAATAAAAATATGCCTTGCCATATCACTGTTGCTGTCATGCTTGCTATCATTACTATTATCTCTGTGTTTATTATTGGAGCTGGAGATAACAGCTCCCCCACTCAGATCTAAACTCCAAAGATTCAAAAAAGCCTGTGTCTTTCCACAATAAATGTTTGTCTCCATTTTTTCCCCCTAGTGAATAACTCAGAAACCTTTATGGTTGCAAAAGTTCAGTTATTATAGAAAATGCCTTCATTTTCTAAATGAAAAGGAAAAAAAAAACTATAAAAAGTGTACTGTAATCCAGTAGCCGGTATCAGAAAAACAGTGGCAGGGATTTCAACAAGGTGAGGAGAATTGGTTTATAACACATTAAATCCAAGCATTAGGAGAGATTAGAAAAAAATTAGAAACCAGAGCATTGGAAAGCTGATTCCAAAGCTGGCTTACAACTGAAAGCAATACCTACGCAGAGCTGAGCCAAGAAGCAAATGGCATGGAGGTCCTTCTGGCTGTTCTGTTCAGAGCCAGGACTGGTTTTGGGGTCCAGGGCATCCTTCGTTGCAGGGTAGGATCAAAGAGAAATAGGTCTCCCCGTCAGAGGCTATAGGAAAGGAGAGCTGATATTACCATCATTTGTTATGAAGAATTCCTTGTTCACATTTGATTGCAGGAAGAAATCTCTCTTTTTTTCAAAGTTTTATTTATTTATTTTGAGAGAGAGAGAATTCCTTGTTCACATGTGATTGCAGGAAGAAATCTCTCTCTTTTTTAAGTTTTATTTATTTATTTTGAGAGAGAGAGAAAGACAGAGAGACAGAAAGAGAGCACAAGCAGGGGAGGGGCAGAGAGAGAGAGAGAGAGAGGGAGAGAGAGAATCCCAAGCAAGCTCCTCCCTGTTAGTGCACGACCAGAGACTGGGCTCCACCTCATGAACCTTGAGATTGTGACCTGAGCTGAGATCAAGAGTCCTATGGTTAACGGGCTGAGCCACCCTGATGCCCCAGGAAGAAAACTCTCAAAAACAATCAAGAATACAACCTTTTAGGGGCATGTGGATGGCTCAGTCGGTTAACTGGCCAACTCATGATCTCGAGTCAGGTCATGATCTCAAGGTGGTAAGATTGAGTATGGAGCCTGTTTGGGATTCTCTCTCTCTCTCTCTCTCTCTGCCCCTCCCCTCTGTGTGCATGTACTCTCTCTCTCAAAATAAATAAGTAAACTTTAAATAAATAAATAAGTAAATAAATATTAATAAATATATTTATTATAAATATATAGATAATAATAATTAATAAATAAATTCTGAAGATTTCAATGGTGGTGGTACTTTTTTAATGTTTCTTGGATGTAAGTTATTATTTTAGTCTCCAATTCAACTTTGAAAACTGCTTCCCAAGTCCCAGCCTGCCCCCAGAGAGGGACAAAGGTGAGTTTTCAAGTCAGAAAATAAACACTTGTAAAAATATATATTTTCTGTGTTCAGATTATAGCACAATACGTGTACACAGGTAGCTTTCACGTAATAGCACAAACTTCCTAATTATACTGTCTGGGCCTGCTATATTTTCTTCCTTACCTTTCAGGGGAGAGTTAGGTATTGATACATTATTCATGTCTGCTCAGATCACAGTAAAGCTAATGGACATCTTGCCTGCCTCACATCCAAGGTGAGAGGAAAGGGGGGGGGGGGGGCGTGTACCTTATAGTTACTACTCTTCCTGGTTCCCTTCTCCACAGAGCAGCCTGCGGGATTCTTTAAGACAATGGTTCTCAGCAGGGTACCTTCCACAAGACAACTGGCATTGTCTGAAGACATTTTGGCTTGGGGGATGGGCGTTCTACTGGCATCAGGCGGGTAGAAGCCTCAGGTGCTGCTAAACAGCCCAGGGGAACACTCCCCACAAGTAAGAATTATCTGACCCCAAATGTCAATAATGCTGCAGTTTGGGAAACTACTTCGAAACCTGAGTTAGATCATGTTGCTTTTTGTGCCTAAGTCACTCCAACAGCTTGCCCCCACACTGAGAATGAAATTCACCTCTTTTGAAATTGCTTGTTTATAAATAAATAAGCAAAACACAAACAAACAAGCAGCAGGATTCGTTTGCCATCCTCTGCGATCTTGTTGAAAATAAATCTTAAGTTGAACCAAAAGGGACTGTGGGATAAACGTCATATGATTGAGGACAGAACATTCACATCTAAAGGTTGCTGGACTTCATAGCTGGGTAAGGTGTGGAAGAAGTCCGTTTTAGGTAGTGACTAATATGATCAAAGAAGCAACAGTGGGGAAACGAAAGACACGTAAGGAGTGACTAAGCCAGCTGGAATCGGGGGTTCAGATATGGGAGGCAGTAGTAGGGAAGGGAATGAAAAGTCAGATGGATTTACTTTGGAGGGTTCTGAATGTCGGAATGATGTTTTTAATGATGTGAAGCTGTGGAAGATTCTCAGACCAAGCCACAAGTAGATTGTTCTGGCAGCATAGGGCACTACGGATTAGAGAAGAATGAGCGGAGACAGGAAACAGGAAATTTACAAAAATCATCTGAGTGTGACGTCACTTGCACCTGAATAAGAGTGAAGGCAGTGAGAATGGACAGGAAGGTGGGAAAACATTCACAGTTCGTGAGGGTTTTAAAAATCCATCCAGGAACAATTGGTAAGTGCACGTGGGCCAGACAAAATAACTCGGTGCTAAAAATATAAGAAAGAAATTCCCACTCTAGAAACTCCTAGTTCCGTGAACATGATTCATTCATTCGTTCATTCGTGGCTAAATATTTAATGACTGTCCATATGTGCCAACCAAAGTTTTAGGGTGTTTGCAATTCAGCAAAGAACAAAACAAGTAGATGTCTCCCTCGTGAAGTTGATATTCCGGTGGGGAAGATAGATAGTCAACAAGTATGAGAACACAAATGTTCAGTTCTATGATTTTAGTAAGTAAATATTGAGAGCCCAGCCTCTAGTCCAGATTCTTGGAGGAGAAACAAAAGTACATTTGAAGCATGAGCTCAGAGTCTTACAGCCTTGCTGGCAAGGCAAACCTGATGCACAGGACACAGACAATGACATGAGACAACATAAGATAGCACCATATGGTTTACAAAGCTTATACCAGCTCACTTATTTGACCCTCACAAGTACTCTTTGAAGTAAAAGTGTTGATGGCTCTATTACAGAAGAGGAAACAGAACCTCAGTGATTTATCAATCGAAGCCCCTAGAGCTAAAAAGCAGTAGACAGAGCTTGCACCCTCTCTAGCCATGGAGGCATCGCCCTGGTCATCCCCCAGGAGTAGAGGGGCACCTGTTGCCAGCTATGACCTCCTGAGGCCACATGCGTCCACCGACCAGTGTTTCTTTGCTAATGCTGCTTTTAATCTCAACCAGTAATTCAGGTGTGATCCAAGGACACGGGTCATCCTTAAGACAGTATGTAAATTCAGATTCCGGTCCCCAGAGTGCCAGATTACAAGGAGACATCACTTCTGGGGGCTTTGTGGATAACTGGAGCCAGAGTGAGAGGCAGTTAAGTAAAGGCACATGGAGGCATCTGATTTACTCCCCCCTTCTTTACCATTTCACCATCATCAGGGGCCATTTGGGGAGCTGCCATTTAGGACACGGCTTCCAGAAATTCGTTTTAAAATCTCAACTTTTCTGTGGCACCTGGGTGGCCCCGTCGATTACCTGCCTGACTCCTGATCTCAGCTAAGGTCATGATCTCATGGTTCGAGCCATGCTTTGGTTCCTCGATGACAGCACGAAGCCTGGGATTCTGTTTCTCCCTCTCTCTCTCTCTCTCTCTCTCTGCCCCTCCCCTGCTCTCTCTGCTCGCTCTCTCTCTCTCTCTCAAAATAAAGAAATAAACTTAAACAAATCAGAACTTTTCTTTCAGAAGCAGCATGACTCAGTAGCAAGGCTGGAGTAAAGTAGCATGCTGGAGTGGTTACAACGTCGTGTATATAAACAACCTACGGTTTGGATACTGAGGATCTTGATTCAAGTCAGATTAGATGCTTCATAGAATGTGACTTTGGGAACCAAAGAACCGTTATCAGACTCAGCATCTTCCTGTGTAAAATGAGGAGTAGGACCATAAAGTACCATGAACCATGTAAAGAGCGTTAACTGAAGGTGTAAAAACGTATTGTTAACTTTGGTTACTCGTGAGGTATTTTTCTCTCGCGTATTTCCGTATGACGTGAGAAAAATAAAGACATAGTTGCAAAGAGCAAATGAGACAAATATTGTAAATTATAATGATGGGTATGAGTGTAAGTTGTCATCACTGACAGCTATCACCTAAAAATCCTGCCTCACCAGGCAAAGACAACTCCTCTGGATTTGTCTCTATGAATCCATGTGCCTGCCCAGTACCCAAGAGAAGGTATTCCACGAGACTCAAGAGTGTAGGCTTTAAAGGGCGCCTGGGTGGCTCAGTCGGTTAAGCGTCCGACTTCGGCCCACGTCATGATCTCACGGTTCATGAGTTCGAACCCCGCGTTGGGCTCTATGCTGACAGCTCAGAGCCTGAAGCCTGCTTCCGATTCTGTGTCTCCCTCTCTCATTCTGTCCCTCCCCCACTCATGCTCTGTCTGTCTGTCTCTCTCTTAAGAATAAACATCTTTAAAAAAGAGTACAAGCTGTACAGTCTAGAAAACTGAGATTTGAATGCTAGCTCTACCCCTTTGCAAGTATTTAAACTAAAGTCCATTTCCTAAAACCCTATTAAAATCATGTTGTGGTGGGGCACCTGGGTGGCTCAGTCGGTTGAGTGTCCGGCTTCCGCTCAGGTCATGATCTCACGGTTTATGGGTTCGGGCCCCACATCGGGGCTGACAGCTCAGAGCCTGGAGCCTGCTTCGGATTCTTTGTCTCCCTCCCTCCGCCCCTCCCCCTGCTCGTGCTCTGCCTCTGTCTCTTCCTCAAAAATAAATAAACATTAAAAAAAATTAAAAAAAAAAAAGATCATGTTGTGGTGTTTTACTTCTTCCACTTTATCTGTCAAATGATCTTATATTTTTGATCCTCTCATCCCTCTGTTCCAGTACGGAATATTTACTTCCCAATCTTTGTCTTCCATTCCATGAATTCTCTCTTTTTTAAATGTTTACCTATTTTTGAGAGAGAGAGGAGAGAGAGAGAGAGAGAGAGAGGGAGGGGCACACAAGATGCCAAGTGGGCTCCACACTGACAGCAGAGAACCCAATGTGGGCCCCAAACTCATGAACCACAAGACCATGACCTGATCTGAAGTTCAGTGCTCAACCAACTGAGCTACCCAGGTGCCCCAGTGAATTCTCTCTTAAGCTATGCTTAAGCTACTCTTTGGTCTGTCTATTGAGGGGTTTTTTTGTTTGTTTGTTTCCTCATTCTATCTTTTGTAAATGTGTATTTAGCTCCTTGCCAAATATATCTTTGTTCATAAGTGCCTCTTTCTCACCATTGTCTCTGTAACTTATTTTATCTCTTTGCACATTTACCCATAATTAACACCTGTATTGGAGTTCCATTTCCCAAAATTCATTGCCCATGATTTCTCTAATTAGCCCCATTAGTTGACTATTTTTCTAGCATTGTTTAAAAATGTGTGTGCTTTACAGCAAAGGAAACAACCAACAAAACTAAAAGGCAACCAACGGAATGGGAAAAGATATTTGCAAATGACATATCGGACAAAGGGCTAGTATCCAAAATCTATAAAGAGCTCACCAAACTCCACACCCGAAAAACAAATAACCCAGTGAAGAAATGGGCAGAAAACATGAATAGACACTTCTCTAAAGAAGACATCCGGATGGCCAACAGGCACATGAAAGATGCTCAACGTCGCTCCTCATCAGGGAAATACAAATCAAAACCACACTCAGATATCACCTCACGCCAGTCAGAGTGGCCAAAATGAACAAATCAGGAGACCATAGATACTGGAGAGGATATGGAGAAACGGGAACCCTCTTGCACTGTTGGTAGGAATGCAAATCAGTGCAGCCACTCTGGAAAACAGGGTGGAGGTTCCTCAGAAAATTAAAAATAGACCTACCCTATGACCCAGCAATAGCACTGCTAGGAATTTACCCAAGGGATACAGGAGTACTGATGCATAAGGGCACTTGTACCCCAATGTTTATAGCAGCACTCTCAACAATAGCCAAATTATGGAAAGAGCCTAAATGTCCATCAACTGATGAATGGATAAAGAAATTGTGGTTTATATACACAATGGAATACTACGTGGCAATGAGAAAGAATGAAATATGGCCTTTTGTAGCAACGTGGATGGAACTGGAGAGTGTGATGCTAAGTGAAATAAGCCATACAGAGAAAGACAGATACCATATGGTTTCACTCTTATGTGGATCCTGAGAAACTTAACAGAAACCCATGGGGGAGGGGAAGGAAAAAAAAAAAAGAGGTTAGAGTGGGAGAGAGCCAAAGCATAAGAGACTGTTAAAAACTGAGAACAAACTGAGGGTTGATTGGGGGCTGGGAGGGAGGGAGGGTGGGTGATGGGTATTGAGGAGAGCACCTTTTGGGATGAGCACTGGGTGTTGTATGGAAACCAATTTGACAATAAATTTCATATATTGGAAAAAAAAATGTGTGTGCTTTATAAGTTTTGTCTGTGGGCTGATCCTCAGTGGTCCCTCAGAATTGTTTTCTAAGGGTGCTGCAGATGTTCCTGTGTTTGGAGAAGCCTTTAAGGGGCTGTTTTGTGAACACCCATGCTTGGGCCTAATAGAGCCCAGGCCAATGTTTACATTAGTTTCCATCTATGGGCTTTTACACAAAAGGATGGCATACACAGTCATATGTGGTTCAGCATTTTTTATTCAATTTCCCACAATTAACTCTGCTCATAGCCATGGCTTGGGGGAGTTGACTTACTTTCTGGAAGCATCCTTGAAGCGATAGGTTAAAGTTTTCCAAAAGGGACTCCTTTCTTGTCTTCCAGATTTTAAAAGGAACCATAGTTCCTATTCCAGTTACATAAGGAGTCTGAGACTTTGATACCAATTTCTATGAATGTGTTTAGACATCAGCCATTAAGGCACATATCTTGTGCAATTGCCCTATGAGCCATGCAATTTCATGCACCTCTGAGACTACACTTCCATTGTGGTGGAATAGTTTATACGTGTTTTTAAAAATTCTTAGTTTGGCTTGGTTCTATATTTAAACGACGGTGATAATTATAGTAATCTCATCATTTTCATCAAGCATTTCCATCTGTTTAAAATTGAGGGAAGAGACTCAATTGAGGGAAGTAACTCATTTTGTCCATCTCTACTGGAAGATCCTCCTTGACTTACTTTGGAGATGGTACTTTGTTCATTATAATCCTAGATTCAGTATAATTCTCTCCCATTCTTAAGACATCATAAAAATGAACAAACACAACATTATCTAAAATACCAAAATCTAAAATAAGTTCTAATATTCTAGTTTAAAAAAAAATCAAACAGATGAATCCATCAGGGGAAACCATCTCAGTGGACCTCTCTTTTTGATGCTAAAACCGGAATTACTGCCAGCTCACTAATTTGTGAGAGAGAAAGAGAGACAGAGAGATAGAATAACAAGAGACACTCCCCTAGGAACCACATGATTTCTGATACTGATAGTGATCACAGAGAACAGGAACTCCAGATCTGATCCTAACAGGAGACACACCGAATTAGTTTTCATCCGCTTTCCTTAAAAACAAAACAAAACAAAACAAAACAAAAAACAGGGGCACCTGGGTGGCTCAGTTGGTTAAGCATCTGACTTCAGCTCAGGTCACATCACCATCTCACACCTTGTGAGTTCGAGCCCCGCGTTGGGCTCTGTGCTGACAGCTGGGAGCCTGAAGCCTGTTTTGGATTCTGTGTCTCCCTCTCTCTCTCTGTCCCTACCTCGCTCACACTGTTTCCCTCTAGCTCTCAAAAATAAATAGACATTTAAAAAAAAAACAAACAAATCAGTGCAATTGTTTGCAAGTAGTTTATCATGTAGTTTTAAGATACATATTAAGAAAAGAACCTGGGGCACCTGGGTGGCTCAGTCAAGCATCAGACTCTTGATTTCCAATCAGGTCATGGGATCAAGCCCCAAGTTGGGCTTCTTGCTGATAGCAAAGGAGTCTGCTTGGGATTCCTTCTCTTCCTCTCTATCTGCCTCTCCCCCACTCTCTCTCTCTCTCTCTCTCTCTCTCTCAAAATAAATAAATAAACTTAAAAAAAATGAATGTCATTAAAAAAAACCCACAAAATTGGTGTTTGGGTAAGACACTTCACCCTGTAGTCTACATCCTATAATAGGCTTTTCAGCTTGAGTGATTTCCCTTTAAGGATTGGAAACCTATGAACTTTCTTTTCATAGGAGAACAACTAGTATACATTTGTAGACAGCTAGCCTGATCCTGAAATATTCCTGCAGCCAAAATTCAGGCTGCAGCTCATTTCTTAGGTTTCCAGTTTTGCCAAAACAATAGGCTAGATAACCAGAAAATGTCCTCACTTAGAACACTTACGAGGTCTAAACAAATATATTGAACATCCTTTAAACTCATAGCTAAACTTGTGATTAAGTAAGAGAGATTCTCAGGGATCAGATATGAAGAGAATATTGAAAAGTACAAATGTCAGCAGGTGAGAGGAGGTTGCAATGGCCCTAGGAGGTGCCGTCAGCTTCAATGATGTGTTTTATATTCTTATATTTTATTACCATGGTAGATGAAATCTTGGGCCAATGGGAAACAGGGAAAGGAAACGAACTCCTACATAAAGCTGAGACCCTTGACAGCTGGATTAGTAAAATATATCAAAAAGACTTTGTCTGAGTCTCCTTGGTATTTGAATGAGAAAACAGAATTCCCTTAAAAATTCATAACGATGCAACTGTACCACATAGATTTGGGGTCAAATGTAGAGCATCTACATGGTGTGTGCACTTTTGAACAAAGAAAAGGATATTAAATTGACCCCAATTTGTAATACTTCAAAGCTCTTGGCAAAGAAAATTCGAAACCACCTTAGAAAAGCATGCCCTTTAGCCAAGTCATACAGGATTACACAGGGAAGGCCAGTGTAAGGAAGCTTCACATTAAAAAATGTAAAGGTCATGAGGAAACAATAAACCATGAGCAAGAGTCAGTGTATACACACATACACACATACACACACACACGCACAGAATTAGGCTACCAAGAACATCAGATTGTAGAATAATCTGAAATTATAAATAATTCTATTGAAAATTATTAATCATATAATATAAGGAATTAAGATGTATAAGTAGTTTATGAAAAAAAAGAACAGAGATATTTGAGAAATAAACACCTAACACTTGCAGAGATAGAAAACCTTATCATTTAAATTAAAACAGAGCAAATGGGTTAAAGAACAAATTGGAAACAATTTCAGAGAGCTGGAAAATACAGGAAAGAAAATTACTCCTCATGAATTACTGATGGGGCACCTGGATGGCTTAGCCAGGAGAGCATGAATCTTTTGGTCTCAGGGTTGTGAGTTCAAGCCCCATGTTGGACATGGAGCCTACTGAAAAATGAAGAGAAACACTGAAAAATTAAAAGATAAAAAAATATAAAAGGAAAGTTAAAAAACATGGGGTTAGAGAGAAGATTTTCCGTATATATTGTAGAATTTCCAGACAAATAGGTCTTTGTGACCTTGTATTTAAACAATTATTTCTTAAATATGATATCAAAAGTACAGTGAGCAAAGAAAAGCAGACACACTGGATTTCATGAAAATTAAAACTTTTGTATTTTAAAAGACACAAGAAAATGGAAAGAAGTCACAAAATGGGAGAAAATATTTGCAAATCATGTGTCTGATAAGGATCTAAGCCATAATATGTAAATAATTCTCAAAACTCAACAATAAAAAGATAACCCAATGTTAAAATGGTGCAAAGGATGTAAGCTGATATTTCTCCAAAGATGATACACGAATGGCCAATAAGCACATGAAAAATGCTCAGCATCATTATTCACTGGGAAAATGGAAACCAAACCATGAGATACTACTTGATGCTTTCTAAAATATGTACAATAAAAAATGGCAGTTACAAGTATAGATGAAGATATGCAGAAATTGTAACCCTCACACACTACTGGTGGGAATTTAAAATAGTGTAGCCATTTTGGACAATAGTTTGGAAGTTCCTTAAAAAGTTAAACATCGAGTTATGTTGTTATGTAGCAATTTTCCACTCTAGTAGACAAAATAGTTGAAAGCATGTCTACACGAAAGCTTATGCATAAATGCCCGTAGCAGCATTATTTATGTTAGTCAAAAAGTGGAAACAATTCAAATGCCCATCGACTGTTGAATGGATAAGCAAATGTGGCATGTTCATATGATGAAATATTATTCAGCCATAGAAAAGGAAGTGCTGTCTCATGCTGCAGTGTGGATGACCCTTGAAAACATTGTGCTGAGTAAAAGAAGCCAGAAAAAAAAATCAACAGTCACATATGGTGTGATACCATTTTTATATGTGATGACCACAATCAGCAAATCCATACAGACCTAGAAAGGATTAGTGTTCACCAAGAGCTGGTAGAAGAGGGTACTGAGGACCGCTAACGGACATGGTGTTACTTTTGGGGTGATGAAAATGTTCTCAAATTAGATAGCAGCGGTGGTTGCACTACTTTGTGAATGTCCTAAAAACCATTCAACGCACACTTTAAAAGGGTGAATTTAAGGTAAGTGAATTAGATTTAAAAAAAAAAAAAAAGGAAATAAATAAAGGAGCCCACTGTACAAACTTGTCAAACTCTACTCACATCACATCTATGAATATCTCATGAGCCAAAGCATGCCACATGATGTATGGGGGCAGGGAATCATACTTTGTCCATGGAGGTAGTGGGGAAAGACAGGATATTTACTGAGCAATAATCTAATGGACCACAGACCATAGTAAATCATAACTTTGGGTATATGAAATCATGGAGGAATAAAAATACTGGGCAAACTCAATATGTAAGGTCAGTGACTTAAAGCATTTTAAGTTTATTGTATTGATTAAGTGGAGGGTAAAATATTCATTAACTTTAGACTTAGTCAAGAAGCACATCACACCTCTAGGAATATATACATACATATATACCTATATGTATATACATATACACCTACATAAAATATGCACATACATGTATGCATATGAGTATGTGTGTGTGTATGCACATGTAAATTCTAAAACAATAGGAAAGAAAAAGGGAACAAGGATGACTTAATTCATTCAAAAAGGTGAAAAAGAAGGGGGAAAAGAGGTAAAGAGAAAGACTAGGGCATAGAAAACACAAAGTGTCATAGTAGAAATAATCCCAAATATATGAATAGTCACAATAAGTGCCCCAAAGTCATCAGGGAAAACAAATTCTCTGCCGCAGTTTTTAAAATAATAACACCTTTATGTGTTACACACAAATGAGAGCAAAGGAGGTTTTTCACCTTATTGCTAACCAAATACAAATATCCACTCTCCCCCCCACCTTCAAGTTTGGCTCTAATGATAACACTTTATTCGTGTTTGAAAGCACTTTGCTTCAAATCTTGATTTGAAGGGCCTTTAAGCTCGCTGTAGAATTTTCCCACGCTCATCCTCATATCCACCCCACACTGTGGGTGGCAAATAGGAAAAGCCAACTTTTTCAAGTGGAAAAAATGAGCAGGCCCAGAGAAATTTGCAAGTGATTTCCCAAGTGTATGTTGCGGAACGCTGGAACATAAAACACGTTATCTCCACGTGAAGATACAGCTGGGGTGAGTCTGTGACACGGAGCAGATCCGTGGTCTCTCCTTCCCTAACCTATTGCTTTCAATTGTCCAAAAGCACAGCCCAATTTGTAAGCCAGCGAAGCGAGGTTCGGAAAAGTAGGCAGGACACTGTCTGAGGTCAGTTGCTACAAACCACAATTCCCCTCTCAGGTTCTGGGCTTGGAGACTATGGCTCACTATGCTCTCTGGTTTGAATGAAGTAAATAGACAAAAATATCCCAAGCATTTCATGGAATTGTGTTGGGAAAAAAAAAAAAAAAACAAAACCAAACAAAGCAAAACAAAACAAAACAAAAAAACAAAAAACCAAGCTTGTCTGTTGTCTGTAATTGTTTAACCCCTAAAAAAAAAAAATCCCCTTGTCCCTGAACTCACACTGTGCCACATAGGCTGCAAACTGCATATAAAAATGGAATTGTAGACAATGGCCATATTAAAATATAACCACAGAGTTCAATGAAAAGGAAGAACCTAGAATCTACCAAACAACAGAACTTGGGGCTACCAGACTGACCAAGAAATTCCCTAGCCTATCAGGGATCAACATTCCCATCTTCAGACCTACAGTATGTGATGATCATCATGGATATATGATGACCACTGTATATTATCTACCAGTATTTTCTTCTCCAAAGAGAAGGTTTATACCATCTATACCTCCACAATGTCCTGGATGAGTCAGGTGTGGATAAATTTATAATCTAGACATATATCAAAAGACAAGGAGATGTTACATCCCCACGGGGCCAAGAGAGTTACGTATCAGCTAAGGAGGAATATTGGACTTGAACCTTCTCCCTTTGAGTGAGTTTTATGTATAGAAAAGTAGATGTATGATTTATTTTGAACAGCAGAGATGTAGACTTTCCAGGATGCCTGTGATTATCATCCCTGCATTCATTTCTCCTCCTTTTGGAAAAAAGACCCTGAATTTCCTTTGGAAACTATCCCACCTCCTTTCTCAGTCCTGCAGATTGGATTGGATTGACCACACACCTACTCAATGGACCCTGAGTAGCTTAAGCCAATAGGAGAGATTCCATTTCCCTATTCATTCAAATCATTGGCAGAATTCAATTCCCTATGTTTATAGGACTGTGGCCCCCATTTCTTGGCTGAATGTCAGCTGAGGGCCATTCCCAGCTACTAGAGATTGCCCGCATTCCTTAATTTGGGGCCCCCTTCCTCCATCATTAAAGCCAGCAACATAGGGTTGAGTCCTTTTCAAGCTTGCAGCATCCTCTCTTTTTTCTTCCATCAAATCTGTCTGATTTTTCTGTCTTCCTCTTCTACATTTAAGTATGCTTGTGCTTAGATTGGGCCCACCTCGATAATCCAGGGTAATCTCAGAGTTCATACCCTTAATCAGATCTGCAAAGTCCCTTTCACCATGTAAGTAACATAGTCATATGCTCCAGATATTCTAGTCTAGACATTTGGGAAAAGGGAGACATTACTCTGCCTGCCGTAGCATTGTTACTATAATTTTTAACAGGATTTCAACAGAATTTGTTTTGGATACAGAAATCACAGTCTGAATGTTTATAAGAAGAGACTCCGTCTACTCTTCAAATTAACTAAGCATGTTGTTTGTAACATTTGCACAAAGTGAAAACAGTACTCATTACCCAAGTCTACTGATGTGTGACATGTTCTTTACATCTGAGTGACGTCTCCAAGTACAGTGTTACTAGTATGGGAATAGTTTACCAAAAACAGAAATCTTCCACTTTGGGTCACTAAAGTGAATAATCATGGATTATTCCTCTCTGCCTAATGGGTCATCATATCCACATCTCCAAATTCTATTTAGCTGGATATGGCCAGGCCAGTAGGACTTCCTAAAAAATATGGAAACCATCATCTTCATATTAAGGTTTGTCCTAATTGTTTTTATCTGGTCTATATCAGAGCCAAATGCATTGTGTTTAATTTACTAAATTCAAACCTACCTTCCTGGGTGGCTCAGCCCGTTGAGCATCATCTCTCTGCCGTCAGCTCAGAGCCCACTCTGGATCCTCTGTCCCCGACCCCCCCACCCCTCCTCCATTCATGCTCTCTTTCTCCCAGAAATAAATAAACATTTAAAAAGAAAGAAAGAAAGAAAGAAAGAAAGAAAGAAAGAAAGAAAGAGCGAGCACTGGGGATCAGAGGCTCAAAGTTCCAGTCTCTACTTTTCCTGTGCCCTTGGGCATGTCACTTCATTCCAGAGGATTTTCTCATTTACTAAAGGAAAGAGGGAAGAGAAAATAATTTCTTAGGTAACTTCTAGTTCTGGAAGTGTATGTATTACTAACTATATCAGATATAGAATCCAAAGAGTATTTTGAAATCCCTCAATCTTATTGAATTTGCCTGTTAAATCAGAACCCAATGGAATAACTATCTGTTAATACTTAAAAACACACAAAAATAAAAAATTTTTAAATCCTAAAAATACAAAAAAAAAAAACCCACAAATAATGGGTGTTAACTAGACCTATCGTAAAGATTATTTCACAACATATATAAATATCAAATCATTATGTTGCACACCCGCAACTATATGTCAATTATATCTTAATTTTAAAAGGAAGAGGAAACAGAAAATCCCAAGCAGGCTCCATACTGTCAGCACAGGGACTGAAACCCACGGACCATGAGATCGTGAACCTCAGCCGAAATCAAAAATCAGACTTAACCGATTGAGCCACCCAGGCATCCCATCAATTGTAAAAGGTTAAATAAATAAATAACATAGTAATATTCACTATTAGCTATGGAAAATTGCATTTTGCTTTTTACAACCTATCTTCTGAAAGATCACTTCTCTGAGCTCTTAAAGAGAGTACATTTCCTTTCACACAAGAGGCCGTATGTTGTCAGGTAAGCAGGCGCTATCTGCACTGGACCACCTGCATTCAAAGTCCAGGCTCTTACTTAGTAGCTGTATAATTGCGGAAAGGTCACTTAGCCTCCTTCTGCTTCAGTTCCCTCAGCTACAAAATAAAGACAATAATTTATTTTGATTGTATCCATATGAGACGATGGATGTTAACCCACTATGGATACCATGTGACAATGTATGTGAGTCCAACCCTCATGCCGTATACTTGAAACACATATGGGGACATATGTCAATAATATCTCAATAAAACCTGGACGAAGTAAAATAATAAAAACACTCTCACAAGTAACAGAGTGCAGTCGGTGAATTAATACAATGCACTTTCACTACACAGTGAGACATGTAACAAATCCCGAATAAATGAGTTATTATTATTGCAAGACTTACAGATTCAGTTTTTATAAATGAAAAGTCTACCATTGTGAGATGATCATAGGGCCCATTCTTGAATTTACATGTCCTGTGTCCAAATGCCTGGGTTTCTCAAATAAATTTTCAGCAGAAATAACAGCAGGGAAGACAAGGAAAACACATACAAAGGGGCACTCCTTGTAACAGTGGGGGTAAAACTTAATTGAGCTAAAATTGTTTTTTTTTTCTGTTTGCATTTTAAGCATTTAAGAGTTTTTAAGCAAGTCTTGGAGCTGCTAGAACAAATTATGAAGCTTCTGATTCTACACTGAAAAATGGAAGGGTGGGGGTGAGGTCGTTGTTAAGCAGGCTTTAAAAATTCCTGTGAGCTCCTAGACATTAGCTCTTAGTGATATTCAGGCCAGGACTTGAGGCAGGCTCTGGGGGTTGAACTGCATCTTCTGAGAAGACACCATTGTGCCTCCCTGCAAACTTTAGACCTTCACCCGATTTGTACGTTGGTGGCACTAACAAGCTCAGTGTGCATTTCCTGGGGCGCCTGGGTGGCTCTGTCTGTTGAGCTACCCACTCTTGGTTTCTGCTCAGGACTTGATCTCACAGTTGGTGAGATCAAGCCCCCTATGGGCTCTGCTCTGACAGCACAGAGCCTGCTTGGGATTCTCTCTCTCTCTCTCTGTCCCAACCCTACGCTCTCTCTCTCTCTCAAAATAAGTAAATACACTTAAAAAAGAAAAAATAAAACAGGAAAGTGTGTCTTCGGTCATTCCTTCCTTCAAGGGTGATTCGTACAGCCCAGGCCTTCTCTGCAGAGACAGTACAGGAGCATACGTGGTGACCAGCATGAATGGTGGTTTCTTCTGGGACTCCCCCAAAATAAAAAGAGTTCCGTAGTAAGGAAAGCTTGGTAGTCCTAGAATAAATGATGATGTTGATAAGAAGAAACATTCGTGTGTTTATTAAGTATCAGCACTTTATTTTTTAATGTTTATTTATTTTGAGAGAGAGAGAGAGCAAGTAGGGGAGGGGCAGGGAGAGAGGACGACAGAGGATCTCAAGCAGGCTCCACACTGTCAGCCCAGAGCCTAACATGGGGCTCGAACCCGTGAACCATGAAATCATGACCTGAGCCCAAATCAGGAATCTGATGCTTAACTGACTGAGCCACCCAGGGGCGCCTGAATGCCAGCGCTTTAAATACACTGTGTAACGCGATCCCTGTCACTAATCCGTAAGGCGGAAATATCACGCCCATTTTCTGTGGAAGAAAACCAACGCACGCACGCCAAGCTCAAGCAACTGGCACACGATCACAACATTATTTAAACCTGTGTCTCTCTGCGTTCGGAGACCCTGATATTGACTGCCGTACTTTATTGCCTCCGTAAAGACTGCAGGGAGGGCCCCTGCCACCCCTCCTAACCTCATCCCCAGAGGTGGTCTCTCACTTGGCTTGTCTCACTTTTCATCGGCATCCAGCTTCACATCCCCTATTTGTGTTTACTTAGGAAGGGCTTTGCTCCAGTGATTAAGGACCTAAGGCGGATAATTACCCTGTGATTTGCAAGCAGTGCAGTGGCTGGTATTTCTTGAGGTAGCATCGCCATATAAATATTACCTGTGTGCTGTGTCAGCTTATTGCCCACCTTGAGAGCAATCTCCCTGTTAGTTTTATGGCACATTAAGTCTCCTTTTGGAATGAATTGAGTTTGCACGAGTGGGATTGGTTACATCAGAATAAGAGAGTAAACAGCGGAGATGACTGGAAAAGCTATAAAACAGAAGCATTAGGCAAAGGAAAGGGAGGGGGGAGGAAGGAAGGGGAGACACTGAAAGGAGAGGTTCAAAATGATAAACTGATTGAAATGGGGTGACTGTCTGAGCAGATCATACCCAAGGCAGAGAGTATGACCGTTACCAAGAACAGTGAGTCAGAGGATGGGATGACACTTAGCTCTACAGGAAGGAAATTACTTGGAGAAGAGAGCGGGGAGAAGAGAATCATTACTATTTATTAAATGTCTACGATGTGTTTCTCCCTGTACCTTCAAGCCAGCATGAGAGCCCAAATAGGCACTCCTGAAGTCTCTCGACTTGCCCGCTGCAGACTGCACCATCACCGAAACCATCAAGGGAAATTAAGCACCATGAGCCAAGCACTTATCACACAGTATGGTCACCACTAGTCTCTGCTCACACTTCAACTATATGAAGCCAGAAAGCATCTCCTGGATCTTGGTATACCTAGTAACTAACACCAAGTTCTCCATAAGCATCTGTTTATTCAAAAGAAAATAAAGCGAATGCGCTGAGCAAGAAAGCCTCTCTATGAAAGAGCAGAGAGAATTGGAGTTCTTGGTGTGAATTTCAGGACAAGAATCATAGCCATTCAAACGCAGTTCAGTTTACTAATTTTAGGATACTGGGGGCACCGAGTTTGATCAGAGTCCCTAACTTAAATCATCTATTAACTTTGAGATTGGTTTGTGTTACAGGTGTGAAATTACGATAGTGCAAGAAATACAATATTTCTTCTATTCACCACTACAGAGGTGTCTCTATGATGTACCATTAAGGGAAAAAAAAAATGCACGGTGGGGAGAAGTGTTTTAAAAGAGAGCACACAAACATGTGTGCTGTTTGCTCATTTTAAAAAATAATTGAGGGCGCATGGTTGGCTCAGTTGGTTAAGTGTCTGACTCTTGATTTCAGCTCAAGTCATGATTTCATGGTTGTGAGATTGAGCCCTGAGTCAGGCTCTGCACTGGGCCTGGAGCCTGCTTAGGATTCTCTCTGTCTCCCTCTGCCCCTCCCCTGCTTTCTCTCTGTCTCAAAACATAATACATAAAATAAAAATAAAAATAAAAATTGTTTTAAATTGATAAATTGAAAAATAAAATGGTAACCTATGGGAGGGAGGAAGAAGGTCTAAGGGACAGAGATTGAAGCTAGAAATATCTAAATATATCTTGTTTTATATGTTTTATCTCAGGATCAGATATTTAATATAAATAGAAAATAAAAATAAAATTTAAAAAGCAGTTCCTAAAAATCAAAAGCATAGTAAAACAAAGGAACCGAGCTGTGTATTGAGTTAGTAGCATAGCCATACATAGAAGAATTATTTCAAGCAATGTAAAACATTTATTATACTGAATATCTCTAGTGGCATATATCCTAAACAGTAAGATTACTTTTAAAGTTTTTTAATGTTTATTTATTTTTGAGAGAGAGAGACAGAGACAGAGACAGGGAGAGAGAGAGAGAGAGAGAGAGAGAGAGCATGAGCAGGAAAGGAGTAGAGAAAGGAGACACCGAATCTGAAGCAGGCTCCAGGCTCCGAGCTGTCAGCACAGAGCCCGATGTGGGGCTCAAACCCATGAGCTGTGAGATCATGACCTGAGCCAAAGTCAGACACTCAACCGACTAAGCCACCCAGGCACCTCAACAGTAAAATTATTTTTAGAAAGTCTTAGTGACCATGCTTTCGAGGTGGCACTGACATTGTTATTCTGAGACTGTCATGAATTTTGGAATTTCACACATTAACCATTAATGTGATAATGGTTATACTGGTGATACTGCAAACCGAGCTTTTTGACATAACAGGATGTTATATAGACGTAAGCTGAAGAAATTAAGGTTAAAACTTGGTAACCCTAAATTTTAATTGGAAGCATATATTCTATCTTTATAAATACATGTAAATAAATATGCATGTATCTGACACACATTTTCATATTTATATACACATACATCATGTATACGTGGATGTACATAAACACACATATTTCCTCCCCCTATTATGTTGTCCACCTAAAAGACCCAGAAACAAAGTAGCAACCAGTGCCCCTACCACAGATTCTGGTCTTAAATACCTGGGGTCTTTGAAAAACAACTTTAAAAAAAACTTTTTTTAATGTTTATTTATTTTTGAGAGAGAGAGTACGCGCAAGTTGGAGAAGAGCAGAGAGAGAGGGAGACACAGGATCTGAAGCAGGCTCTGGGCTCAGAACTGTCAGCTCAGAGCCCGACCTGGGGCTTGAACCCATGAACGGTGAGATCATGACCTGAGATGAAGTTGGATGCTTAACCAACTGAGCCACCCAAGCACCCTGAGAAATTTTTAATTTTAGATCTTGAACAAGAATTGTACAAGATTAGCTTATAATATTTCATTATACCATAAAACAAAGAAGTATTCAAGTACTATGTTGCAAAAAATAAAAAACAAAAACAAAACAAAACAAAACAAAAAAACCCACAACGACTGTGTTGCTGTTTTATGTACTAACACATTTTGGAAACAAACAGAAAAGTGTTTTTGTTAATCACTATTTTTGTGTTTCTACTATTTTCTCCTGCATTAGTGTAACACACACACACGCATACACACATACCATAAATTCATGGTGGATAACATAGCATGGTTACATTTGGAGGGAGGAAAAGAGTAAACACACACGCATACACACATACCATAAATTCATGGTGGATAACATAGCATGGTTACATTTGGAGGGAGGAAAAGAGTAAACCCACGAAAAGTCCATTTAGATAAATACAAAGTACCCTTTATGTCTGGCATAGGGTCTCCTAAATCTACTGTCATTTAAAATTGCTGTTACATGTTACTGATTAACTTAAAGACGTGGCCATTCATTGGCTTTTTATTTTATCTTTTGTTTTCAAATAAATAGTATTTTCAGTTGTTTTGTTTTGCTCACATTATGTGCTCTACTTTCACTACCAAATTAAGCATGGGGTAATTTTTATGCTTTTACCAAAATCAATAAAAGGTTTATGTTGCCTTTAATACAAATTAAATACAGAGGAAACTGGATAGAATCAGCTGCAAGGCCGTTTCAATTACACAATTTATATTAAAACCTCTCACAATTTTTAAAAATGTGCCCTATTTTGAAAAGTTACATTTTATATATTTGATGTTTTATTGGTGCATAAATGCTCACAATTGTTATCTCTTTATTAGAGACTGTGCTTCAGCAGTATAAAATAACCAGCCTTTTCCCATTGAATGTTTCTTACCTTGAGTTCTACTGAGCTGGAATAAAAATTTTCTCCCATGCGCCCGTTTTCCTGGTGCATTTCTCTTAAGCAGCACAGGCTTGAACTTTGCATTTTATCCAGTCAGCAAATTTTATGATAGTTCCCCTCTACCTATAGAATTTCACCAAAGATAAATGCCCCTAAACCAGAAAAATTACCCTTTTCAGCTCAACTTTGATACAACAAAGGGAAATAGCCTGACTACAATTCTGTGGCCTCTTAAAAGATGGCTATTCACGGGGCGCCTGGGTGGCTCAGTCGGTTAGGTGGCCCACTTCGGCTCAGGTCATGATCTCACGGTCCGTGAGTTCGAGCCCCGCATCGGGCTCTGTGCTGACAGCTCAGAGCCTGGAGCCCGTTTCAGATTCTGTGTCTCCCTCTCTCTCTGACCCTCCCCTGCTCATGCTCTGTCTCTCTCTGTCTCAAAAATAAATAAACATTAAAAAAAAAAAAAAAAAAAAAAGATGGCTATTCAGGGGCACCTGGGTGGCTCAGTCGGTTGAGCCAATTTGGCCCAGGTCATGATCTCACAGTTCCTGAGTTGGAGCCCTGCATCAGATTCTGCTTCGGATTCTGTGTCTCTGACTCTCTCTGCCCCTCCCCTGCTCTCTCTCTCTCTCAAAAATCAATAAACATTAAAAAACAAAAAAGATGGATATTCAAATGTGGTCTGTGGACCTACCTGCATCAGAATCAGCTGAGATGTTTGGAAAAAGGTAGGCTGGGGGCTCCACCTCAGAGGTGAAGTCTGCATC
Source organism: Neofelis nebulosa (assembly GCF_028018385.1). NCBI lineage: Eukaryota > Metazoa > Chordata > Mammalia > Carnivora > Felidae > Neofelis > Neofelis nebulosa. The sequence continues at coordinate 42,033,871 of NC_080797.1, read as the reverse complement.
TTTGGGGAGTGGAGCCCTGGCATGTGCATTTTCAACAAGTTCCCTGGGTGATTCCTACAGTCATTAGAGCTTGAGAACCACTGACCAAAAGGCTAGTGAAAAGGCACACTAAGTTTGTTTCTTATTTATTTGGATGCTTTTAAAAAGAAGGGTTTCAAATGAACTTTTTCTCTGGACAGGAACAGTTAAAGAGTTAATAAGAAGAATTTGGCAAGATTCATGGAGAAATTTGTTTTCCTATTCCCCCTCCCTCACCAACTCAGGGTAACTGAAGATAAGAGTTGTTTGAATTTGCCCTCTGTCCGGCTTTCTCCTGCATTTTTCTCCCACTTTGCCCAAATGTTTCCCATTTCTACCTTTCTTCCATTGTTAGTTCTGGCTGCTTGCCTATTTATATTTTACGATCCTGGCCTATAGGATCTTTTGTGTAAACAAACCAAGGCTCTTTCTCAGATTTTTTTTTCCTTGCAAAAGGGAGAAAACACATATTTGAAATAATAACAGTGTGTTAACATGCTCTGATTACACAATCAAGGTTTCTTCCTTTTTTTTTTTACTTCCTATGCAAGAGTTTCAATTTGCCAGGCCAAATATCTCAGTACTTTTGCTGTCAATCAATGAAGCTATAATATGTAATTCAATCATCATGCATTTCTTTCCCCACTGAACAAACATTTACTGACTTTTTAGATTAATCTTTTGGCTGAAGAACTCGCAACATTGTCAAACACATAGTAGAGTATAATAACTAGATTGAGCCTCTTCCCTCTGCCCAAGGCATTAGTGAGGCAAATTTCTGTTTATTCAGTCTGTTTTATTAGGTCAGGTCATCAGAATGGGATTCTGCGTAAGCTTTAAATGACATCTCAATTCATTGGGTACACTCCTAATGGAATTCTATACACTTTTCCCTTAGGAAATACTTCTCTTGCAGGCCCCTAGGAAGTAAAGTCACCAGCAAAGTCACTAATGGGTTCAGAATATCTATTAGCAAATAAAGGTTGCGTTTAATCCTTGGAGACGTTGCACAAATGAAGTAAATGGACTTGTAGAGAGTATATACTTTACCCTTTAATTTCTACATATAAAAAAACCTGAGGTGCCCAGTGATGGGAAATTTTTTTTTGCTCAAGGCCAAATCATGAGTAACAAGGCTCAAAAAAAAAAAAAAAAAATGAGTTAGTCCAGTGTTATATTATTGGTTGTGCCATGCTGTGAATGGGCTGTGTCAGAATATAATTTTTGACATATCAGTGAAACTTTTCTTTGGACCCACTGATTCTTTACCTGTTTGTAAAAACCGTCATGCACATGTTTTACAATGAATTCCTTAACCCTCTGTTTTTCCATCCCTATAATTATCAACAAGTCCTGTGAACACTACTCTTCAAGTAGATTCCACATTCAACCACTTGCCCTAGTTCAAGTCCCCAACGTCTTTGGCTGTGATATTGTGATTTATCCTAAGAAATATGTAGTTGGTCTTCATCCTGTCATTGGCAGAGAGCTCCAAAAGCTCTTGGAATTATCCTACCTTTTGTTATGTTAATGAGGTGGCTTGAAGGGCTGGTTGGAAGCCACTGGGGAGTTGGAAATTAAGGTCCCTCCTCTCTCCTTCCCAACACACACACTTCCTGGACTGGAGGTTGTATCCGTCCTGTTCTGTGTACTGAAGCCTCATAAAACCCCAAAAGGGCAGAGTTCAGAGAGATTCTGGGTTGGTGAACTCACACACGAAGCTGCTGGGAAAGCCCAGCCTGGAGAAGGCAAGGAAGCATGGAGCCCTTTTGCCCTGCCTTGCCCTCTACATCCCTTTCATCTGCTTGTTCCTGAGTTATATCTTTTCATAATAAATCAGTGATCCAGAAAGTAAAAGGGTGTCCTGAGTTCTGTGAGCCACTCTAGCAAATTAATTGCACCCACCCAGGGGCTTGTGGGAACCTCTGATCTATAGCCAGCGAATCAGAAGTACAGGTCACAACCTGAGCTTGGGACTGGACTGGAGTCTGAAGTCTTAGGGTTGGGGGCAGACTTGCGGGACTCAGCCCTCAACCCGTGGAATCTGATACTGTCTCGGATACTCACACGGATAGCGTCAGAATTGGGTTGAATTGTGGGACACCCAGTTGGTGTCTTGAGCATTGCTTATTGGTGTGGTGACGTCCACCACTCTCACACACATAGATACACACTGGAATTGGTCATCAGAACACCATTTTACCGGCCTAGTCTTCAGCTATCACTCATCCCAGGTGATCTCCCCACTTCTCTCCATGGCTTCCCTACCACTGTCACCCAGATCAATTCCCTACCCTGGAGCCAAAGTCAGTGATCTCAAAATGACAGTCTTTGATGAAAACACCCAATGGATTCCCTATTCCTCTTGGCATAGAATCAATTTATTATCAAATCCTACAAGGTGTGATAGCATATGATTTGTGCCTAACTCCCTGACCTCACCTCTTACCACCCTCCCTCTTGCACATTTAACCAGAGGCACCCAGGTCTCTTATGGTTTCTCAGACATGCCAAGCTCACTTGCTTCTGAGCCTTTGTACTTGTTCTGCCAGAAATGCTCTTCCTTCAGATTCCACTGGTTCATTCCTTTGCTTTTTTTCTGCCTCCTATTTAAATGTTGCATCATTGGGGCACCTGGGTGGCTCAGTCAGTTAAGCGTCCAACTTTGGCTCAGGTCATGATCTCATGGTTCATGAGTTTAAGCGTCACATTGGGCTCTGTGCTGACAGCTTAGAGCTTGGAGCCTGCTTCAGATTCTTTTTTTTTTTTTTTTTTTTTTTTTTAAATTTTTTTTTTCAATGTTTTTTATTTATTTTTTGGGACAGAGAGAGACAGAGCATGAACGGGGGAGGGGCAGAGAGAGAGGGAGACACAGAATGGGAAACAGGCTCCAGGCTCCGAGCCATCAGCCCAGAGCCTGACGCGGGGCTCGAACTCACGGACCGCGAGATCGTGACCTGGCTGAAGTCGGACGCTTAACCGACTGCGCCACCCAGGCGCCCCTCTTTTTTTTTTTTTTAATTTTCTTTTTTTTAACGTTTATTTATTTTTGAGACAGAGAGAGACAGAGCATGAATGGGGGAGGGACAGAGAGAGGGAGACAGAGAATCTGAAACAGGCTCCAGGCTCTGAGCTGTCCGCACAGAGCCCGACGCGGGGCTCGAACTCACAGACCGTGAGATCATGACCTGAGCCGAAGTCAGCCGCCCAACCGACTAAGCCACCCAGGTGCCCCGCCTGCTTCAGATTCTGTGTCTCCCTCTCTCTCTGCCCCTTCTCTGCTCATGCTCTGTCTCTCTCTCTCTCTCTCTCTCTCAAAAGTAAATAAACATTAAAAAAAAAAGGTTAAATATTACATCATTACAGAGAACAGAATGGTGGTTGCCAGAGGGGAGGGTGTTAGGAAACATGGGTGAAATACATCAAGGGGATTAAGAGGTACAAATTTCCAGTTATAAAATAAACAAGTCGTGTGATGTATAGACTTGTTGAATCCCTATGTTGTGCACCTGAAACTAATGTAACATTGTGTGTCAACTGTACTTCAATTAAAAAAAATAAGTCACAGGGATTAAAATTATAGAATAAGGAATATAGTCAATAATATTGTAATAACTCTGTATGGTGGCTACACTCATCATGATGAGCACTGAGTAAGTATAGAGTTGTCAAATCAATACGTTGCCTACCTGGGACCTAATATAACATTGCATGTCAATTGTACTTCCATAATAAAAATTTTTAAAAAGATATGCTGATTAAAATAAAAAGTTACATGATGAGCAAGGCCTATCCCGATCACCTGATCTCAAAGAGCTACCCTTTCTTCATCAGCCATTCCCTGTTACCTTACTCTACTTTCGTTTTCTCAATATTTACCTAGATAATTATACATTGATATATTTGTCTCTCTCCAACTAGCCTCCCGAGAGCAGGAAATATATCTATCGTGCATGTCTTTGATGTCTGAGTAGCAGCATCAGCACCCTGCGTGTCAAGACCTTAATTAATATTCATTGAGTAAATAAATAAACACCATCATTTCCTACACAGTCTGTTAAAAGCAAGAGGACATACAGTCATACGCATACGTACACAGTACAGACACACACACACGTGCCAACACACAAATGCACGACCTACCCTGGTCAGAACACACTTGAAGAGATACGTTTAATTCTGGGTACACTTTCATAGACTGAAGAAGCCAGGCTATTAAAAAATGATTGAGTATAATGAAAACATCATTGAAAACCTGAAAATTTGCTTAACTTGAAAGAAGAGTAAACAGAGCATGGATAGAGCCAGGATAGATGGCAATTTTAGAAGAAAAATGTTACAGGAAAACAGATTCCAACTCCATTATTAGAAGGATTTTCAAAAGGCATAAATAACCAAAGATAGTATGGACTACAATGTGGAATGGTGAGTCCTGTGTCACTTAGGGTATGCAACCATAGCCTGGACCACCAGCGATGAGCACGACGATGGAAGGAGTTTTAGTATTACACAGAGAGCTGCGGGCGGTGGTCTGAGTGGTCCTTTCCAGCCCCAGGATGCTCTAATCCAGGGAGTCTACCATAATATCACTATTCGGAACACTGCTGAGAGTCTTTCTTAGAGACTGCTTTCAAAATCTATGACTTATTCTTTAGAATATCTTCATGAAGAATGAACTCTAGTTTTCTGAAGAAAGTGAGTGATAAAACTTGTTTATACATTTTCTAGTTTCAAAAAAAAATTGGTTGTGACTGTAAATTAGCCATTTTATTTTGGCATGACTTTTAAAATCCATTTTTTAATGTTTATTTATTTTGGAGAGAGAGAGAGAAAGAGAGAGAGAGAGAAGGGGAGGAGCAGAAAGAGAGGGAGACACAGAATCTGAAGCAGGCTCCAGGCTCTGAGCTGTCAGCCCAGAGCCCAACGCAGGGCTTGAACCCACAAACCGCGAGATTGTGACCTGAGCCGAAAGTGGACGCTCAACTGAGTGAGCCACCCAGCTGACCCTTAAATTCCATTTTCAAATAAGAATTGCCATACTCTTTGGAGAAACGATGGAACTGCTGGAAAAATCCTTTTTAGAGGCTCTTCTTTGGAAGAACAAAATTTTCTGAACATGAAAATTCTGCAGGAATAAAAAAACACACAACGAAAGATACTAACATCCTCAAATTGCATGATAACGTCGCTGTTTGTGTAACCTTCATCAACCTCCATGATATATGTAAAGTGCTTTAATTAATATCTTATTTTATTCTCTCATAACATGTTTAGTAATAATATTATCTGTGATTTTATGTTTCTGATGTGTAAACTGAGGATCATTTAGGTGAAGTGGCCTTGTCCTTAGTTACAGAGCAAATTAAGTACGGAGCCCAGGTCCCGAACCCTCTGATGCCATGTTCGTGCTCATATTTTCCACCCGGGCTTTCTGAAGGGAAGACCCTCACCAACACTTCAGGATCCCAGGCCCCAGCAAAGGTGCATGGAAGAAATAAGTCTGGGAGATTTACTTTTTATTTCCCCTCAAGCTACACTGTATAAGAAACCTCCTATTCAGCTTCCTTGTTGGACTGTTCCAGCTATAAAGCACAATAAAAATGTCAAAAATTATTCTCCTCTCCCATAACGTGGGCCTTTTCTTGCCAGTGTGTAGAAGGCAATGATGGATTTTCCATACACTTTATAAATTGTCACACCCTTGTTATTTTGTTTTCCAAAATCTATTTACATTCCGTGGCTTTATGTTAAGCTTGGGTTACTAACTCGCACATTTATTCTAAACTTAATTGAATTTTTATTACTCATGATAAAATTGGTGTTTTGCATTTGGCACAATATTTCTCTGCTGTGGGCTTTCATAAGGTACAATTATACTTGAATCAGAGCCTGGGGCAATTAATTATTAATAAATAGAATAAAGATATTAATGTTTATCTGTAACAAATGAGAGGCTACATTTGCTCTCCTCAAGTGTCACAGCACAGCCTGGATTTTGATGCCCTTCTCTTGTGTTAATTAGTAAATTCCAATCCCAGGGCTACCATAGATAAATTATGTAATATTCAGACATTTGCAAGTCAAAGTCCAAATTAAGGCTTACACATTTGTACATGTGTGTGTGTATACAAGCATATGCATATATACATACATATGTCATACACATACACACAGGTGTACATATAGATATATGTATATATACAAATATATAAGACGTCTTGCACTGAGTTTTTCATCAGACCCACTACCCATTTACCCAGGGAAGTTGGGACACTCAGTATTTGTCTCTTAGTTTTAAAGATGAAGAAACTAAGAAACTAAGTCAATCACCCAAGATCACATAGCTAGTTAAGTGGCAAAGCCTTGAGACTCAAATTCCACATCGCACCGATCTGTCCACAAAAACTGAAGAGCTTAGGAGCTAAAAGTAATGGCCCCAGGAATATAGGGCTGACTGTGCACCAGGCACTTTGTATGTCTTACCTCACACATTTCTCAAAGTACCCCAGTAGGGTAGATACTAATCCACCTATTACAGAATCAAACAAAACAAAACAAAACAAAACAAAACAATAAAAACAACAAGTAAAACACAAACCTATCTGGGGAAATGTCAAGTAACCTGCCCACATCACTTCTAAATGGCACAGTGGTGACTTCAACCCACACCTTCTCATTCCTATCGCTGTTCTCCTTCAAGTATCTTCCTGGTGTCCCCCCCACCCCCACCCCATAAGAATAAGAAAAGTTTAGTTAGTGAACATCAAACGAATATTTGCTTAACATGTAAATATCTGTTTGTATAAGTATCCACTCCACTTTATGTCACTTTCCTAACCCAGAACCCCACCAGCTAATCAGACACACCATAGTAGCTAGGGTGGAAAGGGATACAGAACAGGGTACATGAGAGCCATACCTTAGTATATGCTGAGTGTCTGGTACCTGATGTTTTAAAATTCCCGTTTGGCATGTTTTTTTTTAAAACCACAGGTTACAGGGGCGCCTGGGTGGCTCAGTCGGTTGAGCGGCCGACTTCGGCTCGGGTCATGACCTCGTGGTCTTTGAGTTCGAGCCCCGCATCGGGCTCTGTGCTGACAGCTCAGAGCCTGGAGCCTGTTTCAGATTCTGTGTCTCCCTCTCTGTGACCCTCCCCTGTTCATGCTCTGTCTCTCCCTGTCTCAAAAAACAAACAAACAAACAAAAAAAAAAACGCTAAAAATTAAAAAAAAAATAAATTTGAATTGAAATTAAAAAAAAAAAACACAGGTTACATTTTCCAATTACAGGTCCTTATAGATTTAGGTTAGTAATTATTAAGTATCTATAATGCATTAAATGCTTTTATGTATACTATTCATGCAATTATCTCAACAATTCTATACGAGAGATGTTTTTATTCTGCTTTTGTAAAGGAAACTGTGGCTTAAAGCACTCAAGTGCCTTTTGAAATCTCACAGATGGTGAATGGTAGACCTCAGATTCAAACACCAGCCTTCCGATTTGAGGTCCAGTCCTTTTTCATCCACTGTGCTCTCTGCAGGGCTAAGGTTAGCTACTTTTGAATTTAGAGTGACTCACCTCTGCCATCAAGCTTTGCTTGGTTCATACTGGACATTTCTTTTCTGAGTTCCTATAATGGTTTCTAAGTCTGTAGGTCAGATGTATTGCCTATCCAATTCAGACAACCTTAGGCTCGAGTCTCCAGACTAGAAGACCTCTTTTCTGTTTGCCTCTATACTGTTATCTGGCAGGTTCTAGGAACACGGAAGTGAAGCATGATCTTTGGCGCCACTGGCTATTCGGAAGCTGGTCCCAATCATTCTTAGGAGGAGGGCTTAGCCTTTGATTATGGTGGAAAAGCCAAAGTTATGATATTAGAAGGCAGGGGAAGAGACTTTGGGATAGGCTGCTTAGTCTCATAAGGCAATGGGAAATTAACACAGAAACAGGTTCTGGGAAATCGCATACAGCATATACGAAGTTATGTGTAACATATCAGAACTGCTGGTGAATCAGAGAGAAAAGTACTGGTTAGGTCTCATCAAGCCCTGTGAAAAGCAGCCAAGAAGCAACACTTCATTTTCAAAATCCTGGACGACAGCAACCTATGTAACTCTATAGCATGAGAGGATAATTTTCCTCCATCAAAGTCCTGTTGTTGTAATTAGAGGGTGCCAGTTACTAACCTATCATCCCTCCTTTTCAATTCCTTCCATCCTCTGCTATGCTGTGGCTGAGTCTTTAGCAAACACATTTCTCTTTTGTCAGGCTCTTCTCTGCTAGGTTTTTGTCAACAGGGGGTGGTAGAGGGAGATTAGAAGGCTGGAAGCAGAGAAAGGACTTGATCCATTCAGTTTTGCATCCAGCGTTTGCTTCAGCAAGGGGCAGTTGTTCCAATTTCCAGTCTTTTCCAGTAGTGTCAAAAACTGCCCCCTTTGCGCCGCATCAGAGATAAAAGATATTAGTCTCAGCGGAGCAATACCCTCCTCAGGGGTCTGAGTGACAACCCCTCCTCAGAGTTTCTCAGGTACCAGCACCAATGGGAGAGCACCTTCTCTTGAGGGGTACAGGTGCTAGACCAACAGGGACCCCTCCCCCAAGACTTCTGATAACCCTGACATCTTTGCTTTGTCTCCCCTGTCATAATGGTAGTAGCTGTTCCCTACACTTACTCTGTCCCTGTTAATTCAGTGTTTCCTGTTGGCTATTCGGTCATCCAATGCCTGTTCAACCAATTCTCTACATTAAATTCTCTCAGAAAAATACCGAGTGGTTTTTGTGTTCCGACAGGACCCTGCTTCGTTCACTGGGTCCGCGTTATCTAATTTGGGTTTCCTCTAGAGTAGCTAGGCGTGTCTTCCCCTCAGTGGGGAATGGTGTAGGGGGACCCTCTTAGGTCCCCTTACCTCTAGTTACCTCCAAGTCTGGCCATTGCTTTTCCACAGTGATAAGGCATATCCAGGCTGACTCAAGGTTGCACCCTGCTGGTGTAACGTGGATAGCTGGGAGCAGGTGGCCAGAAGAGGCTCTCTTGACAGTGTTCCGTGGCTGGTTTGGAACGAAATCAGTGTCTGCACCATTATTGACCCGACTTCCCTTTACCAATGGGCCTTATCCAAGCTCTCCATCATTTGATTTTATGACACAATCACCCCGCACCTCCTTAAAAGTCATTGCAATTCAAGTATATTAAAATCAATTTTCTTTGAGAATTTTATGAAATTCCTGCATGTAAATGAGAAATCTTTGAGAGTGGCACTCACATTCTGCTTTATTAGGGGCCCGGTTCTCTTTCTTTGGTTAGTGAGGACTATTGAACAAGCTAATTCAATTAGTTATTGATGAGCGGAATGCAAGAATCCAAAAATTATTATGGCAACACCTCCAAACGTTACCACTGCCGCCTTCTGAAATTCACTTACAGGAGAGGAGAAAATAAGACTCATTCCACTCATTTTCTCTCTAATGAAAAACCGGAAATGAAGAGGGTATGATGAAAATCTGTGTCCCGTTTTGTAGGTAGGAGAGTGAGAAACAGCCACCAGGAACTCCTATTTTCTTACGAGAGAAATTAGTGACATGAAGTGAATGCTCTCTTTTTTAATAGTTGATCATTTAGGGGCGCCTGGGTGGCGCAGTCGGTTAAGCGTCCAACTTCAGCCAGGTCACGATCTCGCGTTCCGTGAGTTCGAGCCCCGCGTCAGGCTCTGGGCTGATGGCTCGGAGCCTGGAGCCTGTTTCCGATTCTGTGTCTCCCTCTCTCTCTGCCCCTCCCCCATTCATGCTCTGTCTCTCTCTGTCCCAAAAATAAATAAAAAACGTTGAAAAAAAATAGTTGATCATTTAAAGCACACTTAAGATCTCATTCACATCTATTTAAAATCCATTTTCCTAAAAATAACTTAAGGGAGATAAAAAGGAAATATGTTTGCACATGTGATATTTTTATGTTCTTTCCCCTCCCAAGAGGAATTTCAACGTAAGGTAACATCAGCTCATAAGGGTCTTAAAAGATTCATTAAGAGAAAGTATTCAAGTCGGTGAGATGAAAACCATCGCTGGGTTATAAGTTTATGTGACATTTGCTACAATCTTGATATGTTACAGTCCCTGACAAAGGCATGTTTACATCTTTGTAACAAAAGCTCTAGTCTTACAACCCTCTTTGGTCTCAAGTGTTGTTAACTCTGTGGTAGGGTTATGGCTACTCATCTCTCTCCTGTTCTGCTTGGCAGGAAGTTCTTTTTGTTTTAATGAGTTTTCTCCTCTGTCCAGCAGCAGAGAACAGACACAGAGCTTGGTGGGTTCCCTACCATGGCAATCCAGCTCCTGCTTTATTAAATCCACGCAGTCGTATCAGGAAGAAAAACAATATATCTGTTGCTGAAGTTGGCTGAAAATCCAGAAATTCCATGTGCAGGAGAAGGAAACAAGGGAGATGTGGAGACCCCTTACAGCAAGGTCTCCTCTGTGTTGATTTAAAAATGGGATTCTTTTGGGGCACCTGGGTGGCTCAGTCAGTTGAGCATCTGACTTCAGCTCAGGTCATGACCTTATGGTTTGTGAGTTCGAGCCCTGTGTCAGGCTCTGTGCTGACAGCTCAGAGCCTAGAGCCTCCTTCAGATTCTGTGTCTCCTCCTCTCTCTGCCCCTCCCGTGCTCAGGCTCTGTCTCTCTCTGTCTCTCAATAATAAGTAAACTTTAAAAAAATCTAAAAAAAACCCAGAAATGGAATTATTTTCAGAATCTTCCAGTTGCAGTATTCCTCAATATCAAACATTTTCAATGCTTTGAAGAAAAGGGCACAAGCATTTGATGTCTAATACTGTTGAGGGGGGCAGGTCTGTTTTCCCAAGAGTGACTGTAGTGCTGGTGAGTGCCTACCCAGGACTGAGGGTGTGGCCAAGACACGGCTCTTTAAAGAAGTGTGTGTGGAAGAAACACAGGCTTGAAGCACTTAACCTTGAGGCGTCTCACTTAAGCACGAAAGACCCCACATGAGGCCCCTGACAACGGGAGACGGTGTCTGGCTGCTGAAGAGACAGAGCAAGGGCTATAGCTTGGGGAGGGAAGACTCCCTCAGATTTACTCTTGACCTGAGCCTCCAAATATTTGGGGCGGGTCTATCTGCCACCCTCATTATTCATAGCTTTTTCTAACAAATAAATGGGACATAAGACTCTCTAATTCAGCCTGTAGAAAATGCTGAGTAGTGAACCAGAACGTGTTTTTCAAGGGCAAACTAAAAAGCGAAACTTAATACTTATAATTTTAATGCTAATCATTGGGGAGGCTATGGGAAAAATATCCTGGCAAATAATTTAAAAACCTAATGCATTAGTTGCTAACTCCAAAATTATACAAGCTGAGATAGGAGCATACTGTTGTTCTAATTGAAGCCTTTCTTTAAACCTTAGAACCATTATGAAGCTAAAATCCTCTATATTGATCTATAACTGCTACCTGAAGTTACTGCAGCTGGCTTAAGAAGATGAGAGAAGTTGTATTGGTATGACACTTCACCAGAAAGCATTTAATGTAAAAAAATACACGTGTACACACACACACGTACACACACAGACACACACACACACAAATGACAGGGTGGAGTGGAAAGTCCATTGGACGGAAAGCAGCAGAAAATCCAGGAAAGCATCTTCCACTGAGTTGTATGGATTTGGATAATCTATTTATCTTCTGTGTTTCAGCTGCTGCAGTGCGTTACTTAGTAACAACAGAAAGAAGGATGGGCATGGTAGGTTGTTGGGGAAGGTCATCGAGAGGACATGGCTTCTAGCTGACCTTCAAAGCGGGACCAGGTAATCAGAGACTCCTTATCCGTCCCCTGTCCTTGGCTCATGTGCTCTGTCTACAGATCCTATCATAGGAGCTGTTTCAAGGAGAGAGTAAGATGCTGTTGAGACCTTCTGTACTGAACACGTGACTGAATCTGGTTAAGGCCTCTCTATAAACTTTTAGGATTCTGGATGGGTGCAGAGATCTATTCAGCTTGCTGCCACAAGATGAGCCTCATGTGTAAGTTCCTTTACTCATCAAACCTGCCACCTACTGGTCCAGAGTGCTCTGCCCCTTTAGTTTCCCCTTGCCCTCTGTGTACGGGACCAGTTTGCAAACCAATGAAGGTTTAAACATAAATAATTAGGAAGGCTGGAGTCAAGTTCTAACTCTGCCTCTGCTTCTGCTTATATTTGAACTTGGACACCTTAACCGCTTCATCTTCTCACCCGGAAATTAAGGGGTTAGATCATGTCTAGAATTTTATTAGTGTGCACTCGAAATGGACTGTAAAACATCTACCATCAAATCCGTGACAAAAATGCAAGAAAGTATGGAGCTATTTAAATCAACAAATAAACCTATTCAATTCTCCAGAAATCATTGACAAAGTTCCTGCTGTTTCTTCATTGCAAACAAGTCTTCCATGTGTAAGAGCCTGAGTTCAGGAGATTGGATATGGAAGAGAAATTCACACTGATGAAAAGAGAAAAGGTATAGAATGGGTTTCACTGACTTCCAAAATGATGCCCAAATCATTGGCCAAAATGCCATCCAGTTAGGGTGTATCATCCCTAGTTACTGTTCATCTGCCTAAAGTTAAGTGCCAAATAAGGCATAATGTTTGATAGGTATAAAATGTCTGCTATCTCCTTTGAAAAAATAAAATTCCTTTATGTTGGTCACAAATTACAAAAAGGAATGAGAAGAAATCCTAGTTACAAAATATCCTGCACACTGGTGGTGACAAACCTGTTATCCAGCCTGATGTCAAAGAGAGGAAGATGTTGACCTGTTGTCCTGTGGTATATGCCATCTTAACATCTTCACATTCTGTGTCCAGAGAGGTGAACTGCATCCACTCAAACACATTAACACCTCCTCCCGATTGACTCATTTATAGAGAACAAGGTCTCATACCAACGCCTTGGTCTCATACCAACCCACATGAACTCACTGTTGAAAAATATAAGGTATATTACTGAATGGTATTGAAAAGTGTCAAGCTTTTCTTTTATTTCAATTACTTCCTGAGAGGCTCCATTGATCTACATTTGGCACTTTTCATGTGACCCAAATATCTACCTGTTTGTGGTATGCAGACTAATGCACCCCCACCCCCACCCTAATCCCTAGAATCCACAAATATGTTACCTTATATGGCAGAAGAGATTCTCTAGACGCCCTTCAGTGAAGGGTTTTGAGATGGAGAGACAACCCTGCATTACTTAAGTGGGCCCACCCAACGTAACCACAAGAGTCCTTAGAAGGAAAACAGGGAATAAAGATGAAAGCAGAGATTGGAGTAAAGCCAATTGCTGAAAAGAAGCCACGAGCCAAGGAATGCACATGACCTCTTGAACCTGGAAAAGGCAAGGAATGGGGTCCTCTTCTTGAGCCTCCAGAAAGAACACAGTCCTGCAGACACCTTGATTATAGCCCCAGAAGACTCATTTCAGACTTCTGACCTTCAGAACCACAGAATAAAAAGTGTGTGTTTTAAGCCACTCAATTTATCCTAATTTATCACAACAGCAATAGGACACTAACATACTGCTTCATGGCCTCAACCTGCCCACTGGATAGCAGAGTCCTGCCCCCCCACCCCTTTTCAGGTCTCCACCTAACTCTTAAAGAGTCCCTGAGGGGATAACGCATCTCTGCTCACAATCCATGTTGTCATCAGGGTCTTTACCACCACCCACATAGCTCTCTGGTCTGCCAATGGGCTGCTCTTTGTGTCACTGTCCATCACACTCTGCAGTTTGGGGTACCACCAAGAGTTTGCTTCTGCTTCTGATACTATCTCCATATTGGTTTTGGAATGGCTGCATTGGGTGTTGGCACAGAGATTTTCCCACACAATGTTATCATGTTCATCAATAGTCATCTGAAGGGATAGCAGAAAGGAAAAACATTCAGAGACTAACTTTTAACTGGTTACTAGATATGACTGCTCTCAGATAACAGAATTACATGCCAATCTTACTGGTTTTGCTCCTGGTATGTTCATGCCTTACCAAAAGGCTTCCTCCCCAGGTAGCTCGTAGCCTGTGTCTCAGTGGCAGAATGCAATTTCCCATCACCATTAAACACGCTCCTGAATGTACAGACTCCTTTGCCTCTCATCCTAACTCTGAAGAAAAGGATTCCTTGGTCAACTCACTCTAAGACGCATCTCCTAAGTTTTCATTTCTGCTCCAAGATCTGCCTTTCTCCAGGAATGACTGAATGAATGATTTCTATTGCCTTTAAGGGAATACTCCCCACTTAATACAAGAAGAGTTTATCCTATGTTCCCAAGAGGATGATTTCATGACATCATATTCCAATACCTGTAAAACAAAGATACAGATACAGTGTCAGAACCACCACTTTACATAATAGTTTCCAAACTAAAGAAAGAAAAACTCCTTTAATTTTTAACATTTCACAAGTCTGAGCAATTTGGTAGTAAGTAACAATTCACATAGAACAATAACAGTACACTAAGAATGAGTTCCAAGCCTAGCCCAGCCATGGTTTATTAAATGTATCTATTTATGATTATTTATGATTAAAGTCTATGACTTATGTTTGCAAAAGTGAATCATCCATCTGGATGGATAATCTTGAGATTTAATTGACATAAAATCAACTGCACATGTTTAAAGTGCACAATTTGATAACTTTTGACATATCTATACACCCATAAACCACCAACACAATTAAGATACTGATCATATCCATTACTCTAAAAAGTTTCCTTTTTATCCTTTGTAACCCCACCCTCCTCACCCTCTCCATTCCTCCACCCCCCTTAGGCAACCACTATTCTTTCCAAGTTAGATGTGGGATGGAGACCAGTGAAATAGTGAGCCCATTGTGCCCGAACGCAGGTTCACTGAGACAGATGGACCTGCTTTGGCTTCTAATACAGATGTCCAGACTCTGGGGAATGTGCCTTGATGGATATCAAGCTCCTCAAAATTTTACCAATCAGGTAAGTCACTCTTCTTTCTATGGGGTTGACAGAAAGAGAACATGGGCAAAGAATCCAAAGGATTTCAATATTGTCTTTTCCTGGGGAGAATTGTAATCCACTGCTCTCCATGGGAAACTGGAACTGGGCCCCACACCTGGGCTTAGCGAAGACTTTCTGTTATATGTGTGACATATTGGCACTGAATTCATAGGGAAGAAATGTACAGCAGGACAGAGACAAAAGATGAAGGCAGATATACAGGAGAGAGATTCTTTGTCCTTATCAAGATATGGGCACAAGCTCATTAAAATATGAAAAAAACTTGTGAATTAATATTCCTACCTACATAGACTTATTTTTTCATTTCTTTTGTTTTATAGACTAAAAAAATAGACAGTTCAGTAAAGAGTGAAGACAGAAGGTTCCTACTTAGTAGTGCATGCTTTTTCTGAGTTATCTTCTAGATTAACATGGAGATTTTCTTAAAAAGACATACAGGTTAAGCCTAGAAATGACTAAAAAAAGTTTTTTTTTCTTCTAGAAAATGAGAATATTGAAACTAAATGTTGAGGAACCGTTGTGTTCAGAGCTATCTTCCAAGTGTGGAGAACAGAACTGGCAGTTAGCAGGCTCTTGGATTCTTTCATTAGAAATGCCTTTGATTACCTCTAAATCCCAGTGATCTGGTCTTTCTCTCAATTCTACAGTAGTTAAGTTCTCAACTGCATAAGATGCCATTACATTTCACCCCGCCTTTGTTTAATTTCTAGCTGTGTCTAGTGAGGACTCCTGCTTTACCTAAATACAAAATAAGCTCCCCAGGATGATACTTTTCATTTTGCAGAGCATGAAGGGAGTTGGTGGGGCATGTCCTCTGAGTTTGAAATGCCTGTAGAAATGCCTCTACACTACCAATTAATAACTGTGACACCTTGGGCAAATAACTACTCTGGGGCTCTCTTTCATCATCTGTAAAATGGAAGTAATAATGATATCTCTCTCATATAGATGTAATGACAAAAGGATTTGGCAATACATGACACATAGCAAAAAAAAATTGATGTGTGCCACCATTTTTATTTAAATACTATCAAATGAATTGATTTTTTTTTATTATTGAAAGGACTTGGTGGCAGAGCATAGATTAACGATTCCTTGAGAGTACAGAAGGTCGGTGCACAAGTTGAAAAGGGGGGGGGATTAAGTATTATTTTACTGGCATTGGCTCTTAAGGCAAAATGTAGAATATGGCCTGTAAGCATTCTGAAAGAAAGGTTTATGGATTTTTCAATTAGGAAACTCCAGCATCTCGCCACAGTGCTTGCCACGTATAAGGCGCTCGCTTAATATATGCACAATTCATTAATAAATAAATGGGTCGTGGTATAAAAATCCAGGCGCCCCGCTTCTGCTTCCAGAGAGAGGTCTCCTGCTGGCAGCCAATTCCACTCCCAAGTGCAGAAGGTCAGTCACTGCCCATGTCTCCAAACCCTGCTAGGGTGGGATTTCTTCATCTTTGGCAAACTGCTTTCCTTTCTTTCCCTTCAAAAATCTCTTTTCGCGCGGTCGACTTTCAAGGCACGGAGACAAACATCCCCCACATATTTCCCAAATGTGCTAATTCCCACTATCTCAGGTTCTTTAAATGTGACTTCCCCGCCGAGCCTCGAAGCCCCCCACGTAAGAATCTTGGACTTTCTTCATCTGGGCCGGGATTTTTCATGTGCTGACCACCTCAAGTCCTTGGCCGTCACCGGAGAACAGATCCCTCGGCCACACCTCCTTGTTCAAGTCAGCCGGCGGTTCCTTTTGCCAATCCCCAGAGTTAGCAGGGCTACGCAACTCCCCAAGTCTGTCCAACCCAGGCAGCCCAGGCTGTTCGGCTCCGCTCCCTCCCACCCCTACCCCTACCCCCACCTCCACGCCTACCACTCCGCAAAAAGACCCGCCAGACTCCAGGGCAGTTGAAGTCGGTTCAAGAAGCCTGGAGCGCCGCAGTGTTACTCCTTTGGCTCCAGCCCTGCCCGCCCTCCCATGCCACACAGCCTGCAAGACTCCCTAAATTGACTCTGTGCGGAGGCATGGTACCCTCTTTCCCTCTCCTGCTCCCTCTCCACTCATCCGCCCTTTCTGCGGTGATTAGACCGAGACTCACACGGAAATGGCTTCTAAACACGAAAAATTAAAAAGTGCAAATAATACCCTGCGGGTTACGTGTGTGTTTGTGTTTGTTGTGTGTGTCCATCCGCGCTTGTGCAAAATCTCCAAACGTCACAGTTTGCAATCCGGACAAGTGCGCCGAGAAATCCGAGATCTTTCCAGGGATTCCCCTCCCCTGCCCTCCTCTTCTCCAGCTCTCCCAAAGAGGTAGGTCTGGGGCTTTCTCTACCCGCTGCTGCGGCTAGAGAGGCGATGCAAATGTGCTACAATTTTTCTTTTCTTCTCTCGCTCCCAGCCCTCTTCTCGGGCGAACAGTCCCGAGCGCAGGGTTTCCTCCCAATTCCCCCGCATCTGCATTCCAAGCGGCCGCCCGGGCGCACGTCCTTCCCCGGGTCGCGGCGAGTCGTTCTGCGCACCCGCGGCCTCGGGCCTGGGCCTCGGCCTCGGCCGCGGCGGTGGGTGGTGCTCACGCCGCCCCCACCTTCCCCCCGGGACTCGGAAAGCCGCGCGCTGGGCGTGTGTGTGCGCGCGCGCGCGCGGATTTGGTGGGGAAATCTCCTTCGGTGGAAGCAGCTGAGTATCGCTGGCAGAGAGTATTCTGGAGCCCAGCAAAAGCCTCCAAAGCACTTGAGCTTCCCGAAAGAAAAGCAGACTAAAAAAAACCGAAAAGAAGGGAAGCCGGCTCCCCTCAAGCCCGGGTTTCCAATAGTCTCGGATCCGCCCGGAGCTGAGCGGAGGCGCAGTTTGGCGGCGGCCACTGCTCGCACCCGGACTTGGAAAGACGGTTTTTTCCCCCTTCGGGGAGGAGGGAGGTGAGGGACTCGCGGGCGAGAGTTGCACCTGGTCTAGGAACGTACACAGAGGAGAACTCTGGGGTAAGTAGTGTTCTGGCACTGGAGCGGAAAGGGGGGAAGGAGGAGGGGGGGGCAGGAGAGGGACGAGCGGGAGAGGGCAGGGAATGAATTATGCAAAAAAAAAAAAAAAAAAAATCCCCAGTATTCCGCAGCAGGGGAAGAGCGCATCACAGCGCCCCGGCTGAGTCCCGCCCGGGTCTCCCGCGCCCCAGCGGCGGACGCGAAGTTCTTTCCAAGGAGATGAGAAACTCCCCAGTCCTGGTGGGCGACCGAGCGGCCGGGGCCCAGGCGCCTCCGCGCTGGCCCGCGGCTCCGACGCCCAGCCCTCGCCTCCTCCTTATGGCCGCGCTAAGCCGGGGCTCCCCAGCCCGGCCTCCTGCCTCCGCCCCCGGGCGCCGGGTGGCGGGGCTGCCGCGGGGGCTGGCGGCGGCGGGGACGCTCACCTGGCCGGGCCGCCCCCTCCTCCCCCTCCTCCCGCCCCACCTGCCCTCCTCCTCCCCTCCGAATCGGGCAGCGTCGGGCTCCGTAGGCGAGGAAATAACGACCCCTGCAGTTGCATTGCGGAAAATCGCGGCGGCGGCGGCGGCGGCGGCGCTAGTTGCGGGCGATGGAAGCGAGGCAACGGGGGTTCCGGGGAGCCTAGGAAAATAGCAGAGGGACCGAAAGCGCGCGCGCGACGTGGGGAGCCCGCGGGCCCCCGACGCGCCCGGGTCCCTGGCTCCCCGCCTTCGGCGCTTGGCGCCCTGGATGCGCCGCCCGAGCCGGACTCGGAGGCGGCGGGCTGCGCGCGACTTGGGGAGCAGGGAGGGTCGGCGGAGCCTGCCGGCGGTTTCGGGCAATAATTCCTGCCTCTCTTTCTCTGTCTCCCTGTCTGCGGTGGCGTCTCCTCCCCCCGCCCCCCGGAAGCAGGAGGAGAGCGGCCCCGGAGCGCGGCAGCCGGCCTCTGACCATGCCCCGGTGAGGGGGGCGGACTTCGAGGGCAACTTGTCGCGGACTGCCTGGGCTTAGCCAGCGAGCTGCGAGCGCCGGGGGCCCGGAACTGTGCAGCGCGGCCCGGCGGGGGGCTATCGTCTATGTCTTCTTGGGGCGCCAGGCGGATCGGGGTCTCGTTTTTGCAGGAAGAGCCCGGCGCTGGTGGCTTCAGGTGGCTGCCGCCGCCGCTGCTAGTGCTGTTTCCGCCTCTCGTGCGAGGAGGAGAGGAGACCGGCGATCGGGGAGACCTCCGGGGCAGCGAGGCATCGGACATGTGTCAGCACATCTGGGGCGCACATCCGTCGAGCCCGAGGGGAGATTTGCCGGAACAATTCAAACTGCGATATTGATCTTGGGGGTGACTGTCCCTGGCCGGCTGTCGGGTGGGAGTGCGAGTGTGCGCTCGCTCGCAAGTGTGTGCGTGTTTGTATGTGTGTGTGCCGTGTCGGGCTCTCCCCTTCCCCCCCTGTTTTCCCGTCGAGTGATGCACTTGGAATGAGAATCAGAGGATGGAAATAGTCTGGGAGGTGCTTTTTCTTCTTCAAGCCAATTTCATCGTCTGCATATCAGGTATGGGACGCGCTGGAACCCCTGGCGGGTTGGGGTTCTGTTGTGCTGTTGGGAATGTGTGGGATTTTATTGTGTGTAGGCGCTCAAGTAGCCTCGTGGGGTGGGAGGGGAAAGGGGGGGTGGCAGAGATCCTTTGAGTTCTGAGGGTTTGCTGCCTTGAGAATGAAAAACCTTCTAAGCCCAAGGGTGTGTGTGTGTGTGTGTGTGTGTGTGTGTGTGTGAGAGAGAGAGAGAGAGAGAGAGAGAGAGAGAGAGAGAGAGAGAAAGAGAGAGAGAGAGAGAGAGAGAGAGAGAGAGAGAGATGGTTATTATCTGTTAGGAGTCCTGGAACATAGAAGG
The DNA here is from genome assembly GCF_028018385.1 of Neofelis nebulosa. Taxonomy (NCBI): domain Eukaryota; kingdom Metazoa; phylum Chordata; class Mammalia; order Carnivora; family Felidae; genus Neofelis; species Neofelis nebulosa. The sequence continues at coordinate 42,013,976 of NC_080797.1, read as the reverse complement.
GGTGGGGGATGAGAAACAAGAGGCAGATGGGTGTTGATTTTCAACGGCTTTCCTGCTGAGAACTCTGGCCCCCAAATCTGAGCCTTGGCAACCCCCACCCCCATCCCCTGGCTTTCAAAGTTCCCAAACTCGCAGGTTCCCGGCAGGCAAAATGGATGCAGAGCCCTGCCCTGGTGTCTAGGCACTTTCAAGAGACTGCGGGAGGATGCGGGACTGGAGAGTGCCACCAGCAGGGACGAGAGGGATGTGGAGGTCCTCCGTGCCTTCCCCAAGCACATCAGAACTGGTGGTCTAAAACATGCTAGCATGCCATGCTCCACATCAAGTAAAAGCCAAGCCTGCCTGAAACAACACTGTGGGAAATACCACTCTAGACGGTAGCCTTTCCCAATTCCCAGTGGAATGGTAGCTCAGCCTCACTGACCTGAGGCCACTTATGTCAGTCTGTGGTTTCAGGAGTTGATGAGGTGAATCGGGTAGGGTTTGTGCCTGCCTGCCTGTGTGTCTGCATGTTGGAGGGGATTCTGATTTCCAAGCAGTGTCTTTGTTGGTGCAGGGAGTTGGCTGTGTGGAGGGGAGCCATGAGAAAAAGCCCCAGGATCAGCAGTATTTCCCAGTTCAGTTCAGTGTCTCCTCCCACTGAGAGTGTCTACCCCATTTCTCCTCACACCTGTCATTAAAGTGCCTAGGGTAGGACCCATTCCCAGCGCTCCCTCCAGCCTGCATTCCCTCTGCAGAATTGGGGACTCAGCCAACTTCCCGCTGAAGCCACCAAAAGAGGAGAACAGGAACCTTGCCCCTGTGAGCAGACACATTTGAGCAGCACTGAGGTGGAGGGACCTGTTTCCTGCATCTTCCCTGGCCCAGCCAATCCCCACCCTCTAAGCTAGTTCTGGTTCTGGATCTTCAAAATCCTCGTCTGTGCACACCCTGGACCTCGTTCCAAATACCACTGCTCAGTGTCAACTTTCTCTTCCTAGGGCAGGAATGGGGAATCTTGAATTCAAAATCATTCTGTTTGGGGCTTTGCCACCAAACTAAGGATTTTGCCTCTGTAATACTTTAGAGACAAGAAAAAGTACCCTGGGACCACCCCAAATCCTCTAGTGGGACCTGTTTTACCCCATTCTGCATCTGAAAGGAAACATTCCCTGGTGACTTGTAAGGGCTGATATCAGTCATATGTCCAGGAATGGACTGGATGGCACCTTAGAAGACCACAGTTTACGTCTTTCTCTTCTACATGTCTATTCCAAACTCTCTCGTTCCTTAATATTTCACTAGTTAGAAAATAGCCTTTCCTTACCTTTCTTCACCATCACAAATAATTTGCAAAGCAGACAAGCCAACTGAGTCCCTTTAAGGTTTACAAAGGGTTAACATTCATTGAGGCTCTGGACCCCCCACAATCCTTTGTCTCCCACCCCTACCCTGCATTTATTTGGTCAGGCCATTACAAAGGAACCATTTGAGAATGGGTAGCTTCCAAAAGAGGCACTAGTGGGCTCCTTATCACAGCTGTACTTGACTTGGTGTATCAGTAACTAAATTATATAAATACAAGTATTAGGAAGGGGTTATTTCCAACCCAGAAGAGGTGCTATGGAGTATGTGGCCTTTCACATGTATTTACTAAATGATCATCATTGCTATGTAATGAGAGGATAAAAGTGTAAGCAAAATTGCTAGCTATTAGCTAAACACAGAAAACTAGGTTAGCGTTCCAAATGCCTAGTTAGGCTCTGCATTAATTTGCACTGTATGCAGACATTTAGGCAGAGTTGCAACATTATGTACTCTACATTTACACATCCATAAACTTAATTTTCAAAGACTGTACTTTCTCCAGGGCCAAGGTGGCCTCCCTCCTAAAACAACTACACATTCAGTGGTATCCATGTACATCCTAATTCTGATTAATAATATAATTATGACTCACAGTTGCCACAGTTTGGGGGACATCCCCCCCCCATCTAGCAGCCTTAAGAGGTATAGGTATACAGTGCACTAAGGTTGAATAATTGCGGCTCAGGGAGAGTTTAGTGGGTCTTTCATTTCTGTTTCCATGATTTGCAGTTTTAATTTACTCACGACTGAGCTTTTACCAAAAGGAACATAACCCTGTGATCATAGAACCTACTACATCTTAAATTTAAAAAAATGTAAAAAACAAGGCACCTCTCTTCTATCTTGGGATGAATTACCCTACCCAGTAAATGGGTACTAATTCTTCCTGAGTCACCAGGCATCCGTGATGGATGCATTGGTGGGGTTGACTTCATGACTAGAAAAGGTCAGCAAAAATCTGCAGTGTAAACACTTTACAGAAGGAAAATTTTGGTGGTAGATCTGGCCTATAGTGACTGCATTTCACTTGGTAGCCTTGACTTTCAGGAACACTCTGGTGCTTAGTGCTTTGTTAACCAAAGATTCCTACCCTCACCCCTCCCCATTCCCCAAATTAAGTGTACCCAAGGCATTTTTTTTTTGCCTGGGCCTGAGTGGCTATATTTGTTAAAATACAGAGCCCTGGTTTTCGTGTATTTGATGGCTCTGCACTCATCACTTGGTTGTGATGAAGCTGTCAACAGAGGGGACTGGGGGGTCCCCTTGACCAGGTTTAACTAACTGCTGGGGCTGTAGTATGTGTACCTTCCGTTTGAGAGAGCATTTCAATTTTGGCTACTAAAAGGACAGCACAGCTAGGTTTAAGAGGGAATGCCACGATCTGGGAGTTCTGTTCCACATCAGACTCAGATGTCATTTTCCCAAAAGTGTAAGGCAGCGAAAATCTGTGAAGAGGAATGAAGGGGAGAGAGAGAGAGAGAGAGAGAGAGAGAGAGAGAGAGAGAGGGAGGGAGAGGGAGGGAGGGGGGAAGAGAGAGGGAGAGAGAGGAGAACCAGGATGTTTTTTTTCTATGTTAGCAAGAGCACCATTCCAGTCTTACAAAAGCAGCTCAGATCAGCGAGAATGAATGCTTAGCAGCGCCAGGAGAGAATTTCCAGGTCCAAAGACAGCTGTCGGATTTAATTTCCACAACACATCCTACGTGCCTCTATGTAACTTTACTTTTTTGTCAGTTTATTCATAATAATAGCAATAGCAATTAAAATTATGTGTGCTTTCACGGGTATTATATAATATTGCACATATTTTAATTCATCTAAGAATTTGTAGGGTAGTTTTATAGATGAGGCAGCCAAAGCCCACAGCAGATCAGCATGGAGGGGTCACACCCAGGTCTAACTGAGTCAGAATTCGATATTTCATTTCTTCTGGGATCAAGAGTTCTTGTAAATGTTTTTTTGTAAGTATTTTTTATTGCGAGGTCTCCAGACTGAAAGAATGAATTATGTGAAATGGATGTGAGTTAGAGAGTTTGGAAGTGAAGGTTTAGGGTGATTGCGGTTCGGGACTAGAAATCAGGTAGCATTTGAGTTGTATATGACTGTCAGTCAAACAGTGGATACTACTACCTGGGTTTGCCACCTGCACCTGGTGGTCAGCAATCCCTATAAGCAAGGAATATTTCATACGTTCTTTTCCTAATTGGAAAATTAAAATGGTTCAACTTCTGTGTCTTCATGTGTGGAAAGGGGATCATAGTACATACCCCACCCCTTCGTGACATGGACTATAACGTATTCAGTGATTTTCACTTAGCACGGTATCTGAGGCACAGGAAGCTTGCAGTAATAGAATTATTTTTTTTTCTCCCTCCAAATCAGGCATTGCACAGGTTTGTGAGGCCAGGAAAGAACAGAGCCTTTACCTTCCTTCCTTCAACTTGTTTAAAAGCAAAAGAACATCATGAGCAAGTGCATTTTATAACACTGAGTATGAATCCTACTTTCAAGGAGGCCTTGGCTTCGCAACTTTGAAATGTCTCTTCACTCTCTCATATAAACTAGGTTGGTAGTATTGGGCTTTGGTGCATATTATGAGTAAAACCCACTTTATCTCTTTGAGCCCAGTACTCACGTGAGGCTTGGAAAGTTTAATAAATCACCTGGGAACAACGTAGTACTTATTACCCAGGGGGCCATAAGCCTCTTTCTGCTTGTAAATTATAACTCTGTATAAACCCAGCTTTAAAGTGCTTCCAAAATGACAAACTACATATGCCGTCAATAGGACTTGAAAGAGAACATTCCGTTACACACAAAAAGAGCCCCACCCCAACAAAGACTACTTATCTGATGATGTTATTGGCAATATGGTTCCTGTAAATGCAGTTTGCCATTTTGATGTCCTATAGCCCAGTCCCTGACAGATACCATCATCACAGATGGGACTTTCTTGTCTGTGAGATGAGAGTCTTTCTGAGTAATATAAAACCCCTGGGGGAAAGAGAAGTGTCAATGTGGACAGTCATTTTCTTGGGTGGGGAGGAGAGGGGGTTTGATTTGCCATCTTTGGCCATCAGCACCTAACACCTCAACTTTTCACCTTGATTAAGCATTGCATATGTAGCTCTGGGGTTTAGGTCAGGAAGAGATAGATCCAGGTTCCATAAATGTGTATGGTGGCAAGCCTTCATACAAAGAGTATAGAAATTAGAAGACCTACTCTGCAGTCAGACTCTTCCTTAATTACTTCTTTTGGTGAGTCTCTTAGCCTCTTAGAGTCTCAGTTTCCTCTTCTGTAACATGGAAACAATATCCTCTTTGCCCGTTTCAAGGAATTGTTGAGGGAAACATCAGAGGGTGATCCTGAATGTTCTTTGTGTTATGTAAATGTAAAGTACCTGTATCCTTACTGTATTATGGAATGATCCATGCTTAAGGTATAGTTAGAAAGTCAAAGTTGAGGTACATACGCATAATGTAGAGTGATGTAAAATGATAAGAATAATGCTTGACTGCTAAGATAGAAGAACAGAGTTGTAATGCACAAAGTGTATAGTGATACAAAAACATTAAGAATAATGCCTTGTTGTTTGCTAACGGACATACATGCTGCAGAAGAGAGAAGTCCGGATGCAAAGGAAAAGGAGGATATTAGATAAATGTTGGAGGTTGGAGAGAAGGGATGGAGGGGACCACATCATCCAAAGGAGAGGAGAAGGAATGAGTGATGTAGAGTGAAGACAGTCCCAGTTGGAATAAAAGGTTCACTTTTATGGCAAGTTGGGATGAGCTCACATTGGGAGCTATTGAACTGAGAGAATGTAGAATGCCTTCAGATATTTAATTACTTCATGATTTTTATGTTTTTTTTTATTATGGATCTTGGCATGCCTTCAATGGACTGAACTTGGTTAAAATTTGTGTGAAATCCTAACATTTCTTTGGGTTGTAAGTCTGTGTTGCAAGTCTCCAGCCACTGCTGCACTTTGCATGGTTTGTAGCCTATTTGGGATTGTAGATGGCTGAGTTTGGGGAGACTGCAGCTTTCTCGTCTGTAAAATGGTTGATTCCCCAAGGTTGTTGATCCCACAGTGTCATTGTCACTTACTATTTGTAAAATGCCAACATGGTGTCTGGAATACATTTACCGTGGGCCGAGTGACACCTGTCAAAGGGGAGTAAGTATAGGCCTTGGAACAAAGAGAGGCCTGTACATAATAATCCTCCCTTTGGCATTCTCTCCCCGTGTGTGGTCTTAGAGACCATCTTTAAGCTCTCGGAGCCTCTGTATAATCTATAAAATGAGGATTGGAAAAGATATGCTTAAGATCCTGCCCTGGTGCCTAACATGTAGTGGTCACTCAGTGAACTAGAGCTACTCCTGTAAAATCACCATTGGCATCAATAACTTATCACTTGTTATTGGCTCCTTGCACCTGTGCCTGTAAATTCCAGTGAACAACTCAGTCATTTCTTTAGTGTTCAGCAAAACAGGATTGCCAGCTAGCTTGGTGTCGGGCATAGGAATCACAAAAATGAACAACACCTGGTCCTTAGTACTTACAAGATGGTACCTGCCAGGGGATAGAGTTGGGCACAAAGTGCTGTGGGAGTGTAAAGCAGGAGCAGTTAACTCTTGTTGGTGGATACCAGTGGGGGAGGGAAGGATTCATAGAGGAGAAGACATTTGAATAAGGCTGGAAGAATACATGAGATTTCAAAAGAATAGGAAGGAAAAGGCACGCAAGGAGGCAAGGATAGTCTGTCAAAAAAACCCAACAAAGTATCAGAAGTGCTTCGAACTGGGCATGGGGAGCGGCTGGGCCGGAGTAAGTGACTAGAGACAGGGCTGGAAGAATAACCTGGGGCCAGTGTGAAGGGGGCTTGAAAGCCAAGATAAGAAGTTCAGACTTTATCTTTTGTTATGAGGAGCTAAAGTGGAGGTAAGGAAAAGGACATAAAAAAGGTTTATGTGCAATTCTTTTTAAACTTTGATCGCAATAAGCAATAACTTAGAAACCCCATTCCTTGTCTTCTTGTCAGCCTTTATTCTTGCTCACAAAACCCATTTAAGAAATACTGGTCTAATAGATCAATTAGGCCATTAATGGAACATTCTGAGTGACAGACCTTAAAAAAGAAAAAAAGTCAGTTGTCCTATGTGTTATGGACCTGATTTACCCTAATCTTTGAGATTTGGTATTTTCATGTGGAGCAAATGCAAATGTCTCCAATTTTGTACTTGAATAACAATGATAACATTAACAGTGATGGCTTTAACATTAGAGGCAGGCTAAGAGAAGTGAATCATCCATGCACGCTTTTGTGCTGTTGAAGATCGTGCACCAAGCAATAGATTCTCTAGTTGACATGAAACGGATGCTTGACGCACTGCAAAGCATTTTCTAGCCGTTTTCCCTTATTCCACTCTGCACTCCTACTTCCAATAGACTCTGTTCACTTGGGAGAGTATCCTCATGGCCCACTAAATTATATATCCATTTTACCCTCTCGAAGGTCCAGTTACCGTAGAGCAAGTATAGAGACCTAAAACGAAATGGCTTCCTTTGTCCACTTAATCACTCAGCATTTATGGAGGGTGCGCTATGCGTGAGGTCCTGGGGATCCTACAGGAATGAGTCAGACATGGACCTTTCCCTCCAGCAATTCACAATCCAGTAAGAGACCAATTTAAAGAATATTAGTAGTTACAGCAGAATCTGATAAGTATTGAGAAGGGACACCTGACTCATTCTGGGGGTGGGAGGGAGGGAGGAAAGGAGTGTTAAATGATTCTTGGGCCGAGTCTCGAGAATGGAAGATTTTTGCCGACTGACCAGGAGGAGTGTAACGGGGGGAAGGGTGATCACGGGAAAGAGCATTTGCAAAGGCAGGAGTATTAGATAAGACGCGATGAATGCAGGGGCTGTCAAGAGGTCAATACAGCAACCACTAGAGAGTGGGGTGTGATGGATGAGGTTGAGATAGAGGAGGTTGGGGAGATAGGATTCCAATAACAGTAACACCTTGCAAGCAAAAATTGTCAGTGAAAACCACCCTTGCGCCTCTCAGTGCAGGGGAGGCGTCCTTTAAAGGCCCAAGAAGTAGCTCTAGCTTACATCTTTCTTTTCATTAGGAACAGATGAGTCAGGGTTAAAGCTTTGAACCCGCTCTGCTTCATTTGGCCCAGATCACTGGTTATTTTCCAGTGTCACCTGTAGTTCCAGGTGGCTTCCCAGAAGCTTTTGAAATAAGCCAGATATACATTGCAGAATTTATCTCCTGACTTAGTTTGCCCCCATGTGTTTCTACCCTAGGAAAAAGCCAGAACCCACTGGCTGACTCTGGAGTGGGCAGTATGCTAATTGTCATCTTATTGTCTTTGATAATTGAGCCTTCCCTCTACCTTTTTGCAGTTTTCTGTCTCATAAAACCCTACACAAAGCTTTGGAGGATTTCCATCGTGCAGGGGTTGGGGTGGGGAGCTGTAAGTGGTAAGAGATGGTCCACGATTGCCTTCTTAAGAGAGCCATAATTGCTTTTTATTAGCAGGATTGGTCTGGTAATGGGGTAGCCAGTGTTTGGGCTTGATTACATTTGCATTAAGGTACCATCAGGATGGCAGTGGAGAGATTATCCGTGGCTGTGAAGGAGACAGCCTGCAAGTGCCTTTTCCTCCTCATGTGGGAGAGGTGTGACCTTTGTCACAGTAAATGCAGAATTAATCTTTAACTTTGTCCAATGCTTCATGCCCCGTGGCTGAAGGGGCTGGCAGTAGGAAATGAAGCCCGTGACTTTCAGGTGAAGTTTTCCAGAGCCAAGTCCCGCTGGTTTCACAACACATTTGGCAGCAGTGCTAGAATTGGAATAAACACACTTACTGAAGGATATGAGTCAACATATTCCCCTTCCGCTGCCCCCTCTTCCTACCACACACAGCTACCTTTCACCCTCAAGGAAAACAGTTTTGATGGCAGCGTGTATTGAGTGAGCATAGGCCATTCTTCCTCTGTGAGGTTGGGATAATAATGAATGCTTCATGGGATTCTTGAAATGAACAAAAAAGGGACATATCTGGGGGAGGGCTCTGCCCCCCACCCCTAGCGTTTAACGTGTCAGTTCATTCATTAATGAAATGTTAGTGAATGCCTCCTTTGAGGGAGGCACTCGGCCAGGCAATGTAGTGAACAAATCAGCCATGATCTTTGCCCTTATAGAATGTATGGTAGGTGATACATAAATATCGTGGGTTGTCCCCCCATTGTTCAACCCAGTGCCTTGCATTTAGTAGATGATCAATAATGAATGATTGGATTATTACATAAATGAGTAACAAGGAGTGGGGTTAGAATGGTTTTCTTGCTTTTGTGGGAGAGTGGGAGATAAGATGTGAGGCCAGGAGGGAGGAGAGATGAAGAAGATCTCTGTTGGCTGCCCTTTGGCTTCTACCGCATGGGGGTCTTTGAGCATGCGGAGCCGACTGGAACCTTCCCAGGGAGCCATATATTTGGTAGCTTCCTATTTTCTTCTCAAACTGAACTCATCTCTGCATTTGACAAACCCACTGTTAGCTGTTTACAATGTATTTTGGCTCCTTTGTGTTGATTCCACACTGTAACACCTGCACCAGGAAGACTGAGGATCAGCGGATGTGTTGTTGTTCCTTTCTCCGTGTTGTCTCTGTTCCTGTTAAAGGAGTTTGCTTAGGATATGGCATGTGCTTGTTGGATTCCAGTTTGCGAGAAGCCAGCACTTGAGAAAGCTCACTGCCCTATAGCATTGCACTAGAGTGCTTTGGGGGAAAAAGCCCACCCAGTCTTTAGTCTGGGTGCAGACTAATACAGAAAATGACTCTGGTTCCTAAGGTGTTTCCAGTCTCGTATCAGAGAACTTGACTTCTCCCTCTGGCCTTCTGTAACGGAACCACTAGTTCTTACCAGCGGGGAGACTCTGGGGCCCAGAAATGGAAAGAACTGGCTGCACATTCTGCTTAGAATCTTCTAGGTGATCTCCACAGCTGCGGGGAAATGCTCAGTTGGATGGTTTGTTGTGGTCAGTTTGCTTTTAATTTAATTTTGGGAAAAAAAATTAGGGCCCCTAATTTTAAAAAGGCCCCTCCTATTAACTTCTCCGTAGATATATGGAGATTATACTAGTAGTTAGAAAGCGAGGCATCTATGAGTAATCAGTCAGCTTCTGCTGTATGGCCCGGGTGTGAATAAGAATGTCACTGGATGGCTGACTCTTATAATCACTGTGATGATAGCAGCTCTAAGTCCCAGAGGCTCAAATCCCGGTAGAATGACATATAAAGTAGTGAAGTCATTATTTTTTGTGTCTGTAATAGACTCCATCCCTGTTTTTCCACGATGTTGAAGACGTACTGTGCGGTACGTCTTTGAAGGGCTGTGCTGCGGCTAAGTGAGAGTCGTATGCATTTTAATTGCATGGGTTGGTGCACCCCCCTCCCTTTTCTTTCCTCCTGCTCTTAGAACTGCTGAAATTATGGCTTGACTGAGCCAGGTAAAGTCTTGTAATGTGCCCCATCTGAAGGTAAGACGTGCTGAACAAATTAATGAATGAGAGTTGTGTTTGTGCATTTGCTGTTGGGGCTGAAGGCGTGTTCAACTGAAACGCTCCTCCTTGATCAGGGTTCCTTGCAAGTTGGGGACTGTGTGTGCAGGTTTTCAGCGTCACAGACGTGAGTGATGGTGGAAGTCATTGAGTTCCTTTTAATGCAAAATCACAGCATCAAAGGAAATTGCAAAAAACAAATGGATTCCTTATAGACTAGGTTTTTATTTACCAAAGTTTGCAATTACAACATTTTCAACCTTAAATCTTTACAGTTTTTTTTAACTCTACATTGTATCTGAAGTATTTCCCTGTTTGCTTCCTCACTATGTTAGTTCAGGAAATCCTAGACTTTGTGACAGATAAACACCAAAATCTTGGTGACCTAACACAATAGAAGCTTACTTCCTGCTCACATTAATTGGACGTTGGCGTCAATGCGTGTGTGTGTACATGCATGTATAAGGTACATATGGCCATGGTGAGGGGGGAGGGATGGAAGGGAAGGAATCTTGTCTTTGTGGTGACTTAGAAGTCTCCGGGCTGACAGAGGCTCTGCTCTCTCTAGGGTAGGGTTTCCAATGCTGTCCTAGGTCAGTATCAGCAAATGGAGCAGAAGGAGAAGGATCATGGGAGAGGTTTTATGGGCTTAGCAGGAAAGCTGTGTGCATCACTTATGGTCAGACACATGGCCCCATCTTATTGCCAAAGAGCTTGGGAATTGTACCCTAGCCTTGTGTCCAGGAGCAGAGGGATAGCGGTTTGGCGAACCATTAGTTGGTGTCTGTCGCTTTAATGTTCATGACTTTCTTTATAATAGTTCCATGTAACTTATTCATCTAAAATAGCATCATTTATATTTATCTTTTTCCCTGTTTTTGAGATCTAGGTTTCTACGTTTGGCCATTTTGGGGAGACATATGTTTTGTTTTGTTTTGTTTTTTGTCTGTAGAGATATTTTTTTAAGTTCTTATTTAAATTCTAGTTAGTTAGCATTTAAATTCTAGTTAGTTAGTAATATTAGCTTCAGGTATACAGTATAGTGATTCAGTGCTTCCGTACAATACCCAGTGCTCATCATAACACCTGTTTCTTACTCCCCATCACCTGTTTCTCCCACCTCCCCCTCCCACCTCTCATCGGTTTGTTTTGAATGATTAAGACTCTGTTTCTTTGTTTGCCTCTCTCTTTTTTTTCCCTTTTGCTCATTTGTTTTGTTTCTGAAATTGTATTTATGAGTGAAATCATATGGTGTTTGTCTTTCTCTGACTGACTTATTTTGCCTAGCATAATATTCTCTAGTCCCATCCACATCGTTGCAAATAGCAAGGTTTCATTCTTTTTGATGGCTGAGTAATATTCTGTTATGTGTGTGTGTATATATATATATATATATATATATATGTATATATGTATATATGTATATACATATATGTATATATAAACAAAACCCATATATATATGTGTGTATATATACACATATATATGTATATATATATATAACCTATATATCACATCTTTTTTATCCATTCATCTATCAGTGGACACTTGGGCTGTTTCTGTAATTTGGCTATTGTTGATAATGCTGCTATGAACATCAGGGTGCATGTATCCCTTTGAATTATTGTTTCTGTATTCTTTGGGTAAACACCTACTCGTTCAGTTGCTGAATCATAGGATAGTTCTACTTCTAACTTTTTGAGGAACCTCCATACTGTTTTCCAGAGTGGCTGCACCAGTTTGCATTCCCACCAACAGGGCAAGGCGGTTCCTTTTTCTCCACGTGCTCATCAGCACTTGTTTCTTGCGCTTATTTTAGCCACTTGGACAGGTATGAAGTGACATCTCACTGTGGTTTTGGTTTGTGTTTCCCTGATGATGAGTAACGTGGAACATCTTTTCATGTGTCTGTTAGCCATCCGTATATCTTCTTTGGAAAATGTCTATTTGTGTCTTCTGCATACTTTTCAGTTGTTCTTTCGGTGTTGAGTTTTGTAAGTTCTTTATATATTTTGGATACTAACCCTTTATCAGATATGTCATTTGCCAATATCTTCTCCCGTTGCTTAGGTTGCCTTTTAGTTTTATTAATTATTTCTGTCTCTTTGTAGAAGCTCTTTATTTTGATGAAGTTCCAGTAGCTTATTTTGGCTTTTATGTCCCTTGCCTCAAGAGACATATCTAGAAGGCGGTTGCTATAACTGATGTCAAAGAGGCATAGATATTTATTTATATTGAATTATTTCTTTAAAATCATCCCTGTATTGTGATAAATGGATAAAACAGTATGAAGTTCTTTATGGTTTGACCATATTACATCTTTAAGTAATGCACAACCTTTTTATAAGCCTCCAGAAGTACACCTAAATTCCTTGAGAAAGTCAACAAGTATGTAGAACAGTGATTAAACTTTCAAAAATCCTTTCAACAGTGGCCCACCCCAGAAACTATTAGACAAAACCCAAATAGCTTTGGTATTCAAAATGTTGTTCTGCTCAATAAGTCAGATCAGACACAGGAAACCATGGTTAAGAACAAGCAAATCACTATCCTAAATCCAGAATTTTGAGACTTTTTAAAAACAATGTTTATTTATTTATTTTGAGAGAGAGAGCGCGCGTGAGAGAGCGCGTGTGTGCATGTGTGTGTGAACAGGAAAGGGGCAGAAAGAGAGAGGGACAGAGAGAGAATCCCAAGCAGGCTGTGCACTGTCAGTGTGGGCTCGATTCCATGAACGGCGAGACGTTAACCGAGCTGAAATCAAGAGTTGGACACTTAATGGACTGAGCCACCCAGGCGCCTCCAGAATTTTGAGACTTCTGGAATATTGTTCTAATAACATATTTCTATAAATTGTACAGAAGAACATATCAGGTGGATGGCAGCAAAGATTAATGGGATGGAAGTTAGAAAATGTTGATGGGAGTGCTGCTACCAGCTCTGTGGTCTGGGGGAAGTTGTTTTACTGGCCTGGGCCCCAGTTTTTTCCATTTAAACAGGGACATTGGACAGGTAATTTCTAGGTCCCTTTCCAACTCGGAATTTTATAATGTTAAGAGGCTTTTACCGAGAGTTATCCAAGTTTACTGTCCAGTTGTCCAGTGATGCTAAACTTTCCCAGTTTGGGAAACGTTAAGGCAGAAAAATTGCAGGAAGAACTTTCATGACAGTGAGTAGGCGGGAAAGTGGCCAATGATTTCAAAGATGGACAAGTATAAGACAAGGGGTGATAAGAGAATAGCCTGAACTATGCTTGTAGAAAGATGACCTTATAGCCCTCTAGTGAGGCCCTTGGAAAGACTCAGGTGGGCATCATTGCTTCATAAAAGCATATACTGAAAACCATGTGGTCCATATATTGGAGTCTTAGAATTTCACCTCTTGTTTTGTGACCTTGGGAAGTCACTTAAAATCTCTAAGTAATCCTCAGTATCCTCTTTCATAGACTGGAAGCAATAACATCTATAACATCAGTTAAGAGAGACTGAAATTTTAAAACGCAGCCTAGTGCTTAGCACATAGGATATACTTGATAAATGGTTTCGTATTGTTATGGCTGAAGCTAGAAGAACAAAAGATGTTGGGCAAAATTAGGAAGGAATTTGGCAATATCATGTAAAACATGGGGATTAAATGAGCCAATTCATGTGAAAGTGTTTAGCACAATGCCTGCACATAACATATAATCAGTTGAGGTTGGTTGAATCTGATTCACCAGGGGAAAGCTAGGGTGTTTGGGAATATTTTAAAGGTAATAAGAAAGAAGACAATCATGTCTTTTTCATAAAATGATCTTCAGAGGCAGTCTACTGAGTCTGGCTCACATTTTTTTTAATAATTAAAAAAATGTGTATTTAATGCCACGTCCTTTTCATTCTACAACTAGGGTTTAGACTTATCAAGGCCTGTATATAGGTATATGATCTCATGGAATCCAGTAAATATTTGGCCTTGAGATTGGTGGCATAAACAAATCCCTGAGTCAGGAATTTGCTCATAGGTTTTCTTGCTTGATGTAAATGTTGGCTTATTGGCCAGAGCAATAAAGAAATGAGGTATTAGGATCTAATCCATTTATGATAAAAAATATAATATTTACATCTTCTAAAACTACCCCTTGCTCGTTTTTTACTGGAATTTGGTTATTCTGTTTTCTTTTCATTACTCAGTCTTGCCAGGTTCCCCAACCACTAATTTATGCAGATGGTAACCTATGTTTTTTCAACAAATTTGCAACATGAAATGATAGTTCTGATTTATGCTTCATAGCCACTCGAGAGAATGATTTTTAAAATGATAATTAAATGCTGAGCTATTCCTGGGATTGCAACATGGTTCCCTTTCAAATATATCTGATCTGAGAATTTCAGCAAAAGGCATAAAAGAAAAACTAACAAGAAATTTGACAGATGACAAAGGCTGTCTTGATGTTAAGTAAAGAGAAGCAAACTGTGACCTAAGCATGTGTGTCTCTAGGGAGCCAGCTTGGGAGCTTTTCTGAGTGGGTGTTTTTGTGGGATTCTCCCCACCACCCCCCTCCCCCAGTCACGTTGGTAGGGGCTGGATTACAATGGAGAATGTGCAGATTAATGGCCTGTTGGGGCTAATCCACTAAACCCCTACTCCTGTTTCTCTTAAATTGATTGAGTTTCGAGGAGCTGATGATACACCCACACCTGATACTAGAGCCCCGTGAATTGATGAGACCTGCTAACTTAAAGTGCACATAAGCAAGAATCGCTGACTTCATGGGACATACCTCCTTTTTGCACTAGGAAATTCTTTTATTAATTGCATTTAGTTCCCAATGTGTTGTTTCCTAACCTTTTTTTCTGAGAATATTTTTACATGATTACGTTTTAAAATTATAACCCTAATATAACCCAATTTTTAAGAGAAGACTAGAAGAGGAAACAGATTACCTATAATCCCATAACCTGAAAGTAACTATTATGAATAGTTTGTTCTCCTGTAAAATTTTATTTACAAGCGGTTTTAGTTACTTGAAATTTTATTCCACTATTCTGTTTGAGCAAGAGGCACATGAGATAAATGCATGGTTTGTGTGCATTAAAGCAGGTCCTGCCTAACATGTAGACCAAACCAATATGAAAATAATTATGTACGTGGATGGATAGATGTGGGATTGATGAAAATCACAATTTCATGCTAAATTAGTGAACTCACATCAGATGAACTTTGAACAGAATTTAAATTTCTAAATCTTCAATTATGAATCTGTTGCTCTTGAAAAAAATAATTAGGAAGATAAAAAGATGAGACATGCAATCATAGTACTGGGGATTTTTTGAGTAGGAAACATTTGGAAGAGACAATTTAGAAATGAGGTTTTAAAAAATACATCATTTAACTGTTAAAACACAGAAATATGTTTGAATGCACCGGGAAACTATTTGAGAGAGTGATTTTAAAGCTTACAGACAGACAGACCTAGGCTTAAACCCACACACTGCCCCTTCCAACCTGGAAGCCTTTGGGGATGTTGACTTCTCCTGCATCTGTTTTCTAATCTGTAATATGGGGATAAAAAGAACTACCTCAGTGATTTTTGTGTGTGTGTTAAATGGCATTCTGAAAGTAAAGCATTTAGTGTGTTGTTATTGGCCATATAATAATGGCTTAATAAAGGTGGCTCATTAGTAACATCATGTTCATAACATGCGAGACGAGGCCAGTCACATGGTCTTTGTAAAGGAGGAGGATTCTTTGAGTTACCTCCTTTGTAAGGAACATTGCAGTAGAAGTTCAGAAACTTCATACCCCCCACTGACTCCACAAGAGTTCACACTGTTAAAACTGATGTTTAAGAGTCGTCTGTAATACTCCATAAACACCTTTCCAGCTTTGCTCCAACTTGGCTGCTCTCTATTCCGCGAATGCATTTTGCCCATCCTTACCTGTGCTGTTGTTCATGTTGTGTTTCCCCACCTGGTTTTCAACCACCTGAACCTTGCCCATGTCACACGTTCAGCCGGAGGGCTCCTTCTCTGTGAAGGCTGTTGTGATCCCGCAAGTTGGAAGTCCTCTCTTGGTTCTTTACACCCCATTGGCTCTTCCAGTCTTCAGTGCTACTCATCACTGACCTGACTTGCTTCTTCTGTCAGATGGAAAACTCACTGTGGTCAAGAATTGTCTAGTCTGCTTGTGTGTTCTGTTCTCACTCCTAGCACAGCATGCTGGTTGGGTGGGTTTTACTCCCCAGTCTGTAGTGATAATTGCAAGATTATTTGCAGATATGCTGAGTAGTGTTTGTTGACTTCAGTTGTATTACCTCTTTCTGCCTAGTCCCTCTTAGAGATACTACCACTTAGGACAGGGCTCAGCACACAACGGCCTCTGGGCCAAATCTGGCTTGCCGCCTTGCATTGTAAAGGAAGTTTTCTTGGAACACAGCCACGCTTGTTCATTCATTTGTCTCTGGCTGTTTTTATACAGCAATGGACTTGAGTAGCTGCAACAGAGACTCTGTTCCCTGAAATGCCTGAAATATTTAGTGTTTGGCCCTTTACAGGAAAAGTTTGCAACCCCTTAATGCAAACAATTAATTTGAATACTTCCTAACAGGTAGAATAAGAAACCAGGTGCCCGGGCAATCTGTTTTTTTCAATGAAAGATTAAATTATATACAAAATGTTAAAAAAAAAAAAAAAAGTTTTTAAAGCCTTGAGGTTTTTGAACGACAGGATTATCTTGACTTCTGTAGGTATCTTGGCAGTCTCTACCACCCCCAGGGGGTTCCTTAAGCACCTACCACTGTCAGAAACCAAAAAGGAACTCTTATTTTGTGCTGAGTTGGATTTGTAAAGCCTTCTTTACTGTCAGAGGAGCTTGGAGTAGCTGTGGCCCTGCCCAGACAAACATTCTGAGGGGAAGCCACTGTCCCCTAAGGGATGGTTCCTGCCGGGGATGGCAGCTTGGCAGGGAAGGAGCAAGCTTTCTGTGAGCACCTTCTGCCGCCAGTCCTTTGAAAAAATAACCCTCCTCTTTAGGGAATGTGAAGGTCAGACCACATTCAGAAATAAGAACATCACCTGGAAAGGCAAGCAATTTTAGGAATGACAACCTGAAAAATCAAACCTTTCCCCCTGACGATTGAGACAGGCCAGACACATAACCTGAGCCATGATCAGTTTCTGCACTTGGACGGGAGCATTTTCTCCCAAATAACAAGCCGAATGAGTTCTGCTGGGCTCTGGGAGATGGTTGCCGTCCATCCTGGACAGATGGGGAAATTGAAGTCAAGATGCAGAGGCTTAGCCTGGCCACAGAGGGAGTGGGTTCTGGCATTCCCAGCTCTTAGACCTGACATTTGCACTGAGAAGCCACTAAAGCAGATTTCAGAATGTTGCTTGACACGGGCTCTTTGGGACTCTAGAGCAGGGCTTGGCAAACAGTGGCCCACAGACCAAAGCCAGCCTGCTGGCTGTTCTTATAAAGCCGGGAGCTAAAAATGATTTTTACATTTTTAAATGAATTCGATAAAAACAAAAGAAGGAGAAGATTTCATGAAACGTGAAAAATATACAAAACCACATTCTGATCCATAAATAAAATTGTATCAAAATCCGGCTACACCCATTCATTTATATATTAGCTATCTATCCTCTGTGGCTGCCTCTGCATTACAATAGCAGACCTGAGCCTATAGTATTAGAGCCTGTATATAGCCTTCAAAGACTAAAATACTCTCTCGCCCTTCACAGAAAAAAATCTTGCCAACCCCTGCTCTAGTGTGCCTATAACGTAATAATTAAAATCAACTTTACCAAAGTGTACTGTATATAAAATGTACTCATTTGTTTTATTTTATTTAAAAATTTTTTAATGTGTATTTATTTTTGAGAGAGAGAGAGAGAGAGACAGAATCTGAAGCAGGCTTCAGGATCTGAGCTGTCAGCACAGAGCCCAACGTGGGGCTTGGACTCATGAACCGTGAGATCATGACACGAGCTGAAGTGGGATGCTTAACTGCTGAGCCTCCCAGGTGCCTGTAAAATGCACTCATTTTAACTCTGCTGTTTGGTGCGTTTAGGGAAGGAATGTAGTTACATAACCACCACAACCATCAAGCTACAGAACATTTCAATCATCCCCCTAATTTCCTTGTGCCCCTTTAGAGTCAGTCCTCTCTGAGTTCATCCTTGAACTCAAGCAACTGCAGATCTGATCTCTGCCAATAGCATCAGCTTTTAAATGTCTGTTTCCTGAGCATTTGAGAACACTAGAGACCACAAGAAGGTGGTGGTTGGGGATGTGTGAAAACAAGTTGATTTTATTCTTCCATGTGAAAATGCCTTAACTCTCTACAAAGACTCACTCCAGACAACTCCTTCACTGTTTGTAGCTAACAGGCATGGTGCAAAGAGCTCTCCGCCTATCATCTCATTTATTGGTTTTACCTTTATAAGGGAGTGCTTGCCCATCTCCCATTTTATTGATCAGGGCAACCAGGCTAACTTGCTGAAGGACATACAGCTGATAGGATGTAGCTTAAGATTTGAACTCTGATATGTCTGGATCCAGAGCTTGAGCTCAGTGGCATCCCATACACTTACTCAGTATTGTCTGCAAACCTGCTTGGAGGTGTCAGCACTTGATAGAGAAAGCTCAGAGAGTTAAGTGACCATTCCCAAGTCACCCAGCTACTCACTGCCAGAGTCAGGATTTGAACTGCTAACGGCAAGCAAAAGGCAGAGAGCAGAGAGCAATTGAAAAAAATGTTATTTTGAAAGATCAAAATCCCCCCGTCCTACAAAGGGGTGAACTAAGAGCCCCGGGTGAGCATGCTGTAGATAATGCAGAGGTGAGGGTGGCGGTGGGTGAGAGGAAGTCTTAAGCCAGATGTACTTTTGTTTTCTAAACTAATGGATATTCCAAGACTATGTAATTTAATATAAATAAGTAATGGTGGTAAAGCATTTTGAAAAACACTGAAGGGTACATCCGTGCTGACCAACATTAATAATCAAAATCTCTTCCTGTTCCCTTACAAACAGCATTATATCTACCTTGGAAGAGGTGAAAAGAGCATAGTCTCAGATACATAGCGTATTCCCTTTCGGTCCTCCTCCTCACCCCTTCTATTATAAAGAATGGCGCCGTTTACCAACCCCTAGTTAGAATGATGTCACAGCATTTCTTCAGAGCCCTTTTACTAAGTACTCGGCCCTTAAAAGGCACCCCAAACAATTCTTTGTTGTCCCCATTTTCTAGGCACACTCCCAGCCTCTCTTCAGGCTCTCCTTATAACCTAAGACCGGAGGTTGTGTCCACTTGAGGTTCTTAGTTTGAAATAACAGAACCCTTTTCAGACTCAGGCAAGCAGACAAGATGTTCATTAAAGCATTTGAGGTGCTCAGAATCTATGAGTGAGCCAAAGAATTGGACTTGGAGGGTAGACTTACAAGAATGTACTATAGGATTGTTCTAGAGAGCACTCCTCCTCTTGCCACTACTGGGCAGAGATAGTCAGGTCCCTTCACTGATGTGGAGGGGTCACTAGGCACCACTGGTGGCCATAGAGCTGGACACTTTTGCCATCAGCATCACCAGAAAATGGATGCTCCTTCCTCATACTGCTAACTTCAGAACTGAAGAGTCTGGCATCCCAGATTGGCCAGCTTCAGTCACATGCCTAAGCTTTATTAAAAGCAAAGTTCAGGATTCTGCCTGGGCAGGATTGAACACTAAAGGCAGGAAGTACTCCAAACACAGTGGATTGGTTGGGTGGGTTGAATAATGACCCCCACCAAAGTTGTCCACATCCTAATCTTGGGAGCCTGTGTATGTGTTACCATATACAGTAGAAGGGACTTTGCATATATGACCAAGTTAAAGATCTTGAGATAGGGAGATTTTCCTGGATCATCCAGGCAGGCCCAGTGTAATCACAAGAGTCCATATAAGAGAGAGGCAGGAAGATCAGAGTCAGAAAAAGGAGATGTGATAATAGAAGCAGAGGTTGAAGTGATCTACTCTGAAGAAGGAGTAAGGGGGCTGTAGGCTATACAATGCAGAAGGTCTCCAGTGGTTGGAAAGGCCCTGGAAAGGCTCCCCTGGGAGCCTCGACAACTAACACAGGCCTGTTGACACCTTGATCTTGGCCCCATAACACTCATTTCGGACTTCTGAGCTCCAGAAATATTAAGATAATAAATTTGCATTCCTTAAAGCCAGTAAGTAGTAATTTGTTACAGCAGCAATAGGAAACTAATACACATCAAAAAAGCATTCAAAAGGTGGTAGGAGATTAGAAAGCATGACAGAGGTCCAGCACAGCACCACAGAAGGAAGGCTAGAAAGATAGTTTCCCCACATCCTATTCATAGGTCACATCTCTCCATTTTTTTGAGAGCATTTCACCAGAATCCTGAAGCTAAGTTGGGTGAACAAGTTGAGTAATTGCTTGTGATTATTCATCTTGTTCCCCTACTTTATTCATTCCGTGATTTACTCAGCAAATGTCCCGTTCATTAAATTAACATTTACTGGAGCTAAGTGCCAAGAACTGTGAAAGCTATTATGGTCATAAAAGCAAATACAAGAATAAGACTTTGAGCTAACATTTGAGATGCTCATAGACACTGGATTAAGTTTAACCAATATTCAGTCGTCTCTACATATCAAATCCCACTAAAAACTTACATTACGGTGGTTTTGAAGAATGAGAATTAGGATGTCCTAGAGACTTCAGAAGAGGAGCCCCAACAATGTATGGATAAGACATCATAATTGGAATAACTAATTAAAAAAAAAAAAACAGTAATGCCTAGGGGCGCCTGGGCGATTCAGTGGGTTAAGCATCTGACTTCGGCTTAGGTTGTGATTTCGTGGTCCGTGGGTTTGAGCCCTGCGTCGGGCTCTGTGCTGACAGCTCAGAGCCTGGAGCCTGCTTTGGATTCTGTGTCTCCCTCTCTCTCTGCCCCTTCCCCTGCTTGTGCTCTGTTTCTCTCTCTCAAAAATAAACATTAAAAAAAATGCCTATTTATAACAGTAGTCAACTCCGAGTGCTGTCTCTGTGTTAAAGGTAATACTAAGTATTTTATATGCGTTATTTTCATATAATTATAGAAACTCCAGGAGTTGTGGACAATTACCATCCCCATTTTACAGATGAGGAAACTGAGGCTCAGGGCATAGGACCAAATTCACATTGCTAGCTTAACAGAGCTGGGATTTGAACCTTGGGTCTTCTGACTCCTGGGCGCATGTATCTGGCTGTTCTGCCTGCTTTTGTGCCAAGCACTAGGTTAAGGGCTAGAGAGTCACATGTGTAAGAGAAAAAAATGCCCAGAGAAGTGAACCTCGAAATTTAGTAAGTAAAATGAGCTATGGAAATGCAGACAAAGAATTATTTAGCATTCTAAGGTGACTGCTTTTAAAGGAGAAAACCCTCATTTGGATACATAATTTCTGGTCCGTTTAGTTAAAGATCATATTATTTTCCTATTGAGATAGGAGCCACTCCTATATTGCTTTCACTGATTAAGATACAAAATGCACTCTCCTGGATTATTTCAATTTTAAAATCATACTCCATAAGGAATATACATGAATCATACTCTTTCTGTTTTCCTCTCCCCCCACCCCCATAGTTGTGTGCTAAGGTAAATGGTTTGGCTGGTGTTATTGTCTGCATTAATACCCTGGAAGCTTCTTGCTGGAAAGTGTAATGGTCAAGGATGTAACCCTCTTAACACCTTGTTCTATGCTGGATGTCTCCTTCTGCAATGGCTTATCAAGCACCCACGCATAAAATGTTAAGGCTGGGTTAGACTGTGAACAAGAACACAGGTTTCACTTATCATTCCCAGGTTGAGTAGATAAGGTACGTAAGGTCTCTTGACTACAGAGCCAAGGGCTACGTCTTACCCAAATGGCGCCCAAGTGTTCTCCTCCTTGAGGTCTGAGAGCTGCTGTTAGCTGAGTTACTGCTCAGCAGTCCTGTTGACAGATGGTGTGCCTTGCTCATTAAATCAGAATCCTCCCCACTCCAAGGGCCCCAGGCATGTTGGGAGACAGACTTGATGGTGTTTTCTAATGCTGAATGGTCTACAGCTCAAGAGCGTGAAGATAAATATTCTACTTCATTGTGCATCCACTAACTTAAGCCTTACTGGGTCTATTCCCTTCACTTTGACAGGGCACATTTAGAAAAGTGAAATGAAGTGCTTTTAGGCACCCAGCTCCTCCATCCATCACTTTGTCTTGTACTTTACAAGCTTGGCCCTTTTCTCTGAGACTTGTCTTTGCCCAGTGCTTTGTATCAGTTACATACAATATCCTGAACCAAAAAGAGACCTTCCTAGTCCAGAGTTCAGGGCTTACCTTTGTCTTTGAGCCCGTGTTGTGCAAGGCTTGTTTCTTTGGAGAGCTTGTTGGAGGAAAAGAGAGCAACCCATGTGAAGAGGAGCCCTGATATAAACCAGCGTGATTCCAACACAGGTAATAAGTCTGATTCTAGAACAACCAGGTTAGCAAGTTGTGTGTTTACCCTAAGAGCAATGGGAGGCTGCGAGGGGGTCACATGATCGCATTTGAGTTTTAAGAAGACCTCTCTGGCTGTAGGATAGAGAATTGACTGGCAGCAAAGATGGGTGAGGGAGACAGGTAATCTTGAGAGGGGCAGTCAGGAGACCCGGGTGGCAGTCTGAGAGATGGAGGTCAGCAGATCAAGGTGGTGGTGGATATGGAGAGGCAGTGTAGAGAATCAGGAGCCGTTTAGGACATGGGCCAACAGAGCATAGTGAATTGCATATGGTGGGCATGAGGGAGAATGGCCAGTCAGAACAAGACCCAGGTTTCTGGCTTGTGAACTGGGTGGATGACAGTGTCATTCATGAAGCTAGGGCACAGTGGCAAAGGGGAACCATGATGCATAGCAGACACTCTGCATTGAGTTACAGAGAATAGCAAGACACCTTGAAGGGGAGAAGGTGATGTAGAGTTGGGGGAGGGGGAGAAAAGGAAATAACAACATGAGAAAGAGAAGACAGTGTCCCCTCTCAGAGAGTAGAGCAGGGCATAAGAACAAACAGATCTACTGTGACTACAATTTTAAACTAATATTGGCGACTCCACTGTTGCTAGCTGCTATTGATTGCTTAGGATATATCTAAACCTTAAATAGCCTTCACTTCTTACAAAAACCATGTTGATAGGCGTCATTCATCACCCCAATATAGCTGAACAGACTGAGGCGCAGAGATATTAGGTAATTTAGTTGGAGTGAGAAAGCTTGCAAATAGCCAAGCCATGATTTGAACCTAAGTTTGTTTGGCTCTGAAGAAGAAACTCATAACTTCTAGGGGAACACTGTTACCCCGAGGGACAAATAAACAGGTGTGGAGTTGGAATGATGTAAGTTAAGAAAAAAGTACTGAGATAATGAAGAGTCGGATAGGAGGTCATTTTAAGAATATTTCTTGGAGGAGTTGGGGTCTGCTGGTTTTGAATGAGGCCATAGATGCCAAATCTCTGGGCGCAAGAACATTAATTTGAAGTAGGGAGCAAATAAATGAGATTAATAACATGTAGGGTGAAGAGGGTATTGGAGACCGCTTTTTCAAATATCATTCTGCTTTATAACTTTTGATTATGCTACTTTGCCCATGAGGTAAATACTCAGCTTGGTACACATGACTCTTAGGACATGCTGAGATACGTTTATGGACTCACTTCCTGCCACCCCTCCGTGCACCCTGTACTTAACAGCCATAAAAGGTCTTTCTTCACTCCCTTCCTCCTTCCTTCTGTGGTTCCTTCCTTCCTGTTTTTCCTTTATTCATTCTTTTTCACGCATTTCCTCAGGTATCATAAATGGACTACCCACTGTGTGCCAGGAACTATACTAAGTCTTGGGGGGGGTCTTGGGGGTAGAAAGATGGACATCCTCAAGGAGATCGTGTGTGGCCACAGTGCACAGACTTCATAACCCATTATTTTAGACTTTGAAATATGCTATTAACAAATGGTGAAAACAGAGACCAAAAGAGAGTGTGGCTTTGCCTGAAGGAGGTGATCTCTGAACCAGGGTTAAGAACATATAGAAGTTTGTCAGATGCATAGAGGAGGGGGCTTTTCAGGCAGAGGAAATAACGTGCCTGAAAAAGCAGCAGGTATTTGGAGAATGGAAAACAGTGTTCCCAATTGTCGACTTGAGCCATTTCTGAGATGTGGCCATTATGTTTTTCCCCTTGTTCCCAACCTTTGTATTTCTCTCCCCAAATCCTGGGGCCTCTTCTTCCACTGTCTTCTGTTTCTGCTTCCTTTCACCTCTTTGCTGACTCGGAATTAAACTCTTCATTTCAGATCTCTGACAGTTTCTCCCCTGCTTTGCTAACCACTTTAAAAAATAGACATTTAAAAGCCTTCTGTGGGTCTCCCGCTATGTTATGGCTCTCGTGCTGTGTGAATCGACGCTCCCTGCCCGGAGGACGTGGGCCCCACCGCTGGGGCCCCGGAGGCTCTGAGGCTTGCAGTCAAGTCTCACACCATGGGCTGTGCCCACTGACAGCTTGGTTTCCGCTTCCCAGGGTCAGTCACCTGCTGTGCACCTGCCTTCAGCAAAGGGCACCGGCACCAGACTGCTGGCTCACCAACGGGGTGAGGTCCAGATAGGGCCGTGAGGCAGCCCCGTGCAGCATGGAACAGGTCCAGACCCACTCACAGCTTTTCCTTACCTGCATTGTCCTGTGATCCTCAGTGCAAGCTCATTCTGCCCGTGGTTCTCTATTCCTGAGCAGAGGTAGAGCTGATTTAGGCTGTTCCACCCCATCTTGATTGGGCTCTGCCCCAAGATACCCTTGCTGCTGTCTTGCTCCAGTCCTATGCCTCAGGTGACCCATGAGATTTCACCTATGCCTGGCACCAAATCCTGTATGTGGCCTGGTCCTGACTCGGGGACCTTTTCCCTGTACCCAGGGCTTGAATTTCTATAGGCATTACACAGGGACCTTGGAATCCCTAGGCTTAGGGTCCAGTGCCCTCCTGAAATTTGGCTCTACTACCTGTGGCTAGGCTCTCTAAAGCCCCAAGGACTCAGGTTGCCAGAGCCCCAGAAAAAGATGCTGAATTCTGAATAGCCACTGTGCCTCATTCCCTTGCTGTGTCCCATATAGAAGTCAGGAACCCAGATACCAGATATTGTTCTCCCTTCTAATTATTATGAATAATACAGCAGTTAATTCACATGGAGCATCTACTCTGCCCATTACTGTGCTGAGCACTTGAGAAGAATTAGCTCCAGGAGAAAAGTGTTCCATGGTGCTGGGATTCCAGCTCAGCAGCCTTGCCCTAAACCCCATCTTCTTAAGCAGGATGCATTTCACCGTCTGCCTCAACTGGACCCTGACCTCTCGTTGTCATGCTTCGTGCCTCTCTAGCCAAACCAGCTTTCAATAGCAGCTTCCTCTGGGTCAGCTTTCTCCAAAGCTTTCATAGCTCTGTGGGCAAATCTTGCTCCAGTGTGAGCCCTTCCTCCGCAATTAGACAACGACCAATTAAGGCGCAAGGGAGTCCTGAAATGATTGTAAAGTGGACTTAGGGACACTGAAAGGGCAACTAATATCAACTTGTATACCAAGTAGCCAATGAGTATTTATTGTGCAATATCTCTGCTTTTGGTACTATCGTGGGATTGCATGGAAGAGGGGTCTCAGTGGTTAAGCCCATAGACTCCAGGACCAGACTGCTCAGACTTGAAAACTTACTTTACCACATTGATATCTACATGACCTTGAGCAAGTTATTTATTCTCTCCATGCCTCAGTATTCTCATCTGCAAAATGGGGATAATCATAGTACCTCTCTCTTAGGGTTCTTATAAAGATTAAATGAGTTAATTCATGTAGTGTTAAATAAATATTTGCTATATTGATGATGGTGATTACAGAGAATATGGCAATATGGTACCTGTTTAAATAAACATTTGCTATATTGATGATAATGATTATGGAGAAAATGGCAATATGGTACCTGTTTCAAGAAGCTTTTTGGTCTGTTAGGGCAGACTTCAAATCACATGAAACAAAATGAGACAATGTATAATTAAATATTAGTTTGGAAAATGGATATGAGATGTCTAATGAGGTTCTCAATAATTATTGGGGAAAATTGGGAAAGGCATTATGGAGGAGGAACTTGACTGTGGCTTTCAGCCTGAGTAGGCTGAAGAGAGGCCAAGGGGAAAGTGATGGTCTAGTCTTACTGACATGAGGGCTGCTTCCTTGCATAGAGCACTGATGGTCCGATGTGGGAATCAGCCCTAGGACAGATCCAGGGTACGATACCCATGAAGGCCATGGTCAGATTAAGCATGGAGGGCATTCAGTCATATGGGAATGTACAGGAAGAAATGTTATGAGATTGAATAGTATGTCTTTCATTTAAAATAATAAGCTTCTACTGTGTTCGAGGTACTGTGTTTTTGAAACATTGGTGAAGACAGAGGTGACTCAGCCATGCATCTTTCGTTCCAGAAGCTAATAGTCGAAAAGATAAGATAAATACTATTGACAAATAACTAACACGAGGCAGAAAGCAGCGCCTGACATAAGGGAGGTGGAGATAGAGAGCCTTAGCGGGGAGTGATTGTTTGCTGTGGAGCCTGATGGCTCACAGTCTCAGAACCCACATTGGAACTACCTAACCCAGGTCCAGGTTTCTACACTATGGGATGTATGTTGTGACCCTGAATGGTAGGTACATTTGACTGTATCCTCATCTGTGAACCGTGGATCAGAAGGCACCTACATAACGGAACTATCTCGCGGACCGACTGACATAGTGCATGCAAACTGTGTGCCAGTAAATGATAGTTGCCGCTAATTCCAGTGGACTGTGTCATTAGGGTCACGTCCCAGGGGAATATAAAGCCACAGGATGTCTGATGCCAGAGACCTAAGGTCAGCGGAAGATGGAATAAAAGAGCAAAGTAACATAACGGAGGAATTCACGCTGGTGTAATAGAAGAGAAAGAATTGTTGCTGGGCTCAACCCCTTCCACTGCTTCAGGATTTACCTGTTGAATGTTTGTATGTAACTCCCAGAGGGCTAGAGAGCCCTCTTCTCCTTCCCCACCTGCTTCCTCCCTGAACAGCATAGTGATGCCCCCTAATGGGAGTGGAGCTAGTTGGTGAGGGTGTAAATGGAGATTCCATTATTGGAGAGCAAGTCTGCAGTGTCCGTTAAAATTTAAATGAAGAAAAAAAGGCGAATATCCCCGAAGCCATGGGTCCACCTCTCCGCGAACACCCTGGAGCAGAATGCACACACGGGCAGTGGGAGCCATATACCAGGTATTCAGTGTTGCACAGTTTGAACATAAAGACCTTGCTGTGTGGCGGGATCCCCGGACACAGGTGAAGAAACAAAGTTGCTGGACAGTAGGTACAGTGCACTATTCATATAAAAACCAATGTGTATGTCTGTAAACACGTATTAACAGGTCTACAAAGGCTACATGGTGAAATTATGATGGCAGAGGGGAGGAGAGAAGAGAAACCTGAGCCTTATAAGTGCTGTCAGAATGACTGGGAGATGTAGTCCCATTTTATTGTATAATTACAAACAGCACATAAGTAATATAAGGAAGCTTCAGTTGTCTACCCACATTTGCCACATCTTCACCTCACTCCTGTGTCCCTTTCAAAATGGTGGATATCAGGTTCTTTGGCAAATGCAATGTAAAAAAAAGCGTGGTTTCGTTTATTCTCATGCACTATCCCCTTTAAAGCTAGTAAAAAAAAAAAAGTGTGTTGCCATTTTTTAAAAATTTTGCAAACAGTTGCAAAATTAAATTTGGCTCCTAAGTTTCATGGGGAATGATTTAATGTTCTCCCACATGTCGTTGGCATGCACATATGTCCTAAATAAAAATGAGCTACACAGAAGTATAAATAACGTTTATGTGAGATGGACAGTCCCGCTTAGCTTGTTTTCCCAGACGAGCATGAAAATGCCCATTTAAAATTTACATTTAGACAGGAAAATTACCATTATCTCAATAGTATGAGGAAAAATAATAATTCTAGAGGTTGATGCCTTCAAATGCACAGCAGCCAACACATGACTTTTGCAACCATGCAGGTACGTTAACTAAACGTGCAGATGCAGAACTGAGCCGTCAGTCAGACATTTGTTCGTTTTCAAATATCTAGATGACTGATGCATTTCTTTTTTATTCATGTATTGGCTGCTAGAGAGAGTAAATAGAGACCACATTACTTCAAAATTACTAATTATAATAGCATATACTTGGTGTGTTTTCAAAACTGCATTCCTGTTTCTGCCTACCAGAACCTCACAGAAACCCTGCTCGTTTATTTAGAGCAAATATTATTGACACCATTGTATAAACTGACACTGAGTTTCAGAGAGATTTAATAGGTTTGTCCAGGTTAGCACAGGCAGTATCATAGCCACACTTTTGCTCACAGCACTTATCCCTAACACGCGTAACATTGTGTGTTTGTCTTTTTTGTTTTGATCTGACACCCCCACTAGAATGAAAATTTTATGAGGGCAGGGGCTTTGCCTGTTCTCTTCATTGCCTGGAATAGTGCTGGGCACAAAGATAGAAAGTACTCTATAAATACCTATTGAGTGAATGGATGAATGAATGAATGGGACCTGAGACTGAGCCAGCACCGAGTTCAGCATTCTTTACACCACAACATTTACCCCCAAACCTTTTAGTGATGATTATAAAGATGGGGAGGCATCTCCAATAAGGAACATCCAGGAGGATCTGGTTATAGACTCTCTTCTGGGACAGACATGGTATATATCAAAGAAGAAAAAAAATCAGGGGTGACGTTGGGGGAGTTGGTCAAAGAGTACTTATCATGGTGAGGAGGTAGCAAGGTGCAAGGAAGAGGGCCACCACTTCTGACTCTGGACACCTTCCTGGAGGAAGTGACAACTCAGCTGAAAGATTGAGTTGGAATTCTCCCAGCAAAGGGGAAGAGAAAGCAGGGAGCCTGCATGTGCAGGGGCTTACGGGAGAGATAGCCAGTGATGTGTATGTGCAAACTGAAGGTTGTTCAGTGTAGAAAGGGAATAGTGTGAGAGAGCGTGTGAAGTGCAGGAAGATACAAGGCTGAAGATGTAAGTAAGAGCCAGATCACAGAGGGCCTTAGCAGGCCATGTGGAATGAAAGCTCAGACTTTATCCCGAGAGCTGCAGAGAGCTACTTGAATGATATGGTGTTGTAGGTACAGAGCAAAGCAGGCCTCACCCGGAAAGTTTCTTAAGTCTTGCTTATGCAGGCTCTAGAAGGATGAATAGGAGTTTGCCAGGTGAGCAGGATAGGATAGATGTGAGGGATCCTGCAAGGTTGGCATGATTGGGGCACTGTGTGAGTCATGGGGAGTGATGGAAAAGGAGCTGGGAAGTCAGTCCAAATTATGAGAATCTTGTGAATCATGCTAAAGAATTAATATTTGATTCCATAGGCAGAGAAAGATACAGTGTTCTCCAGTATCTTCTGGACCTTTCTGTATGACTTGTTATGCCACTTCTTACATTAGGCTCTAATTGACTGCATGCTATATATAAGGCTGAAGTTCTTGGTGACATAGGAGAATCCTGTACTCATTTGAAGGTAGTGGTAAAAGGCTTGCCTTGGGGAAAGAAAGCCTTGTTCTGAATCCTGGATATATCACTTACTGAGATCCGTTCTGAATCCTGGATATATCACTTACTGAGATCTGGGGCCAATGCACTTAACTTCTGTGACTCTCAGGTTTGCCAATGAGAAAATGGGACCAATTTCCAATTGCTCTGCCAGCTTCGTGGGATTGTTGTGAGGGCCAGCAAAAAAAAAAAAAAAAGCGTGTAAAAAACTGTCTCAGCTGGACTGAACTGTGTGTGTGGTAGGGGGTGGGATGAAATAGAGGAGGGTAAGTACAGATTAGAGGAGGCAAGCTCAGCTGTTGGAGAGCCAGGAAGTACAGGAAGGAGCCACACAGTTAAAAGGAAGAAATTAAGAGGGTGTGACAGGGTGGGATAATAGCCCAAACAAGAGGCTGGAGAGTCCATGGGAAACAAATGAAAGGGGAAGAGTCTATGGGATAGGTCATTGGTTTGTTAGTCATTAGGTGTGAATAAATAGATATGTTCCATACTGTCTTTTAATGATTGTTCTTGATAAGATGCCTTTTTTAAATGTTTATTTTATTTTTGAGAGAGAGCGCAAGCAAGCAGGGGAGGGGAGGGGCAGAGAGAGAGGGAGAGAGAGAATCCCAAGCAGGCTCCACTCTGGCAGCACAGAGCTCCACGC
Organism: Neofelis nebulosa; assembly: GCF_028018385.1. Taxonomy (NCBI): domain Eukaryota; kingdom Metazoa; phylum Chordata; class Mammalia; order Carnivora; family Felidae; genus Neofelis; species Neofelis nebulosa. The sequence continues at coordinate 41,983,750 of NC_080797.1, read as the reverse complement.
AGGGATTGAACTCAAGAACCGTGAGATCATGACCTGACTGGAAGTGAGGAGTACGCTGCTTAACCGACTGAGCCACCCAGGTGCCCCTCCAAGAAGCCTTTTTTAAAAAAGGGGCCCAAGGCTATGCTTCCATGGAAGGCCTGTGAAGGCAGACTTCTCCAATCCTGATGCCTCTTGAAGTGCATTCATATGTTAAAACAATGGCAGTGAAATAAAAACTCAACTCATTCATTCATTTATTCAGTAAATACTTACTGACTGTGCCCTGGGAGAGAGCCTCTGCCAGATACTGGGACACAGGGATGGACTCAGGGAGCTTACAGTCTGGCAGGTAATCTTGAAAAGTATCTGGAAATGTCATATTCTTAAGGAAAGATATCAAGCTTCAGTCAATGGCCTTTAGCCCCTCGCCCTGCTTACCATATATTCACGAGCCTTCTGTTCATGAATTCTTGCTCAGAAGTTTATTATTCTAGTAGTAATCTTCCCCACCACTGATTTGTTTTCAGTACAACAGTGGTTCTTCCTTGGGAGCCCTCAGGCCTCAAGAAGACCAGGAATTTGGTAATGAGATCTGGATCCTTTTTCAACTTTTTAAATGGAAACACCACATGAGTTTTAAACAAATGGTCTGTCATCCTATTACTAGAACACCAAACTGTTTTTCTTTGCACATGTTTGTTATCTTTTTATAAACCTAAGGGAAAATGTAGCATGCATACTAGTTTTTATGTCACTCCTTTTAATTAATAGTTCATCGTAACCGTTGTTGAGAATTCCCCAAATTTTGAAATATCTGAGAAAAAGCTTGACATCCTTGATGAAGCCACACAGGCTAACCTGAAGGTCAGGTATTTCTGTCTTTGGTCAGCCTGGCAGTCACAGACTGTCTCTCGCCCATCAGAAGGTGAGGCTGGCAGCTGTAGATGTTTTGGCCTATTAAAATGGGGGACAGAGGTATTGATAATGTATTAATAAATATCCAGGAAAACAAACCGTTTTTTAAAATCCAGACTTGGTTGGGGAGGGGGGGAGAAATAATGTCTTTAGTGGTGCAAAGACCAAATTACTGATGAAAAAGGACTTTGCAGGGGCGCCTGGGTGGCTCAGTCTGTTAAGCGTCCGACTCTTGGTTTCAGCTCAGGTCATGATCTCCTAGTTCTTGCATTTGAGCCCCCAGTCAGGCTCTGCGCTGACAGTGCTGGGCTTGCCTAGAATTCTCGCTGTCTTTCTTTGTCTGTCCCTCCCCCACTTGTGTTGTCTCTGTCTGTCTCAAAACAAATAAACTTTTTTAAAAAAATTCGAAAAATAAAAAGGGCTTTGCAAAACAAGACCCATCATGTAACAGAAATGGGTAAATTAATGTTAAATTGGGGGGCTTTCCAATAATAATTTCTCTTGAATCTAATCCATGGCATTTGAACCCAAGGGGAGTGGTTAACCTGTTTAAAAATGCTTAAGTAGGAACTGGCCTCTGTGCTACTGTACTAATTCTGGGTAGCCGTGTTCCAGAAGGCTGTATCAGAAGTCAGTACCCTTACTTTTCCTAATGATATGAGGATTCTCAGTCATTTGGAGAAGGACAGAGATGAGGTTAAGCTAAGTGAGGCACTTGCCTGGGGTGCAAATCGAAGGGAGGGGGTACCAAAACCACAGAAATCAAGACAAGTTCTACCTTAATGAAGCATTTTTAAGAAATCAAAATTGGCACAGGAAGGAAAAAAAAAACCCACTATGGATGAAATAATCCAAATTTTTAATAAAGATAGGATCAGCATTACTGATTTTTCCTTTTGTCTTAGGCTGTGAAAATGGTTCATCATGGCACTATTGAATTTTCTTCTTATTTAAAACTTGGATATTATGTTCCCAATGGAGTTTTTGCATTAACTTTGATTTTTAAAAATATTGCATTGAAATATTATTCAGCTCAGTGGCTGAGTTCTACCTCACCTGCCTCACTCCATCACTGTAGTTAGTCCCCAGCATCTGTGAAGTTCTTCACACAGATCTGACTTGGAAGTGCGTTGTCTGGTGTTTTGACCTTTTCTTACTCTTCTCCCTGTCCAAGCCATCTTAACACCTACTTGGGTAGTTCCGATTGAAGTTGCAAAAAGTGCTGTTTGCTATGGAATAAAAGGCAGTAGGAAGCATATTTGTGGAAGAGATTTCGGCCTGCAGATCCCAGTGCTGGCATAGTAATTGTTACATCCGCAGACATGCACTAGAGGTCAGGGAGGAGTGAGAAGGTCAAGGCTCTCAGTGACCAGCTTTTTGCCTCCAGGCTCCTGGAGGCCTTTGGATGAGAGGGGAGCACAGGTGTGTAGTAGGGGCAAGAGTGTTGCCAGGGAAACGCAACTTGGACTCTGAGTTCTGAGCTGCCAGTTGTGGTAGACCTGGTGCCATAACAGTGGCTAGAAATTAATACCCAACATTTTATTTTGCCTGTACATACAGTGTGCGTGTGTGTGTGTGTGTGTGTGTGTGTGTGTGTGTGTGTGTGTAACATAGCCAAGAATGCCCTCAATTTTTTCCCTTGATGTGATTGCTGGAGGATGCCACCAAGAAGCTACAATTGTTCCTTCTCCACGAAGGTCTCTTTCTAAAGAGAATTGTGCAATGGGTTCATAGCTTCGCATACCTAAGCTCTGCAGAGTGATTTAGATAAGAGTTACTCAGCATTTTTGTTGTGTACACACACTGTGGGTCGGGCTTTAGTTTATGTTCGAATCAGCAGTATATTCTAGAGGCAGTGTCCCCTATCACTTGTGTCTTCTCCCCATGTTAATGCCGGTGAGTAGATTTGCCGATTATAGCAGAATTGAGAGGAGCTCTGAATGTCTACCTTGTCTTCTCATGTTGTCAGACCAGCTGAACAAGAGGTAACGTGGAGAAGGTGAATCCTTTGAGAGTGCCTGGAAGAAACTCATTATGGCCTTTGCCATAATGTCTGAAGAACAGTTGATGACCCAGCCTTTTGAGGATACTTGCCATAAGGAAACGCTAACAGTACTTGAGTGGATTAGATGCCGAACCACAAATGCAAAATGTCGAAACCGGTCAGATTCTTGGAGCCATAGCTGGTGATGGGGGAAGGTCTCAACAGGACAGTGGAAGATATCCAGGTAGACATGCAGTCATCACCCGAGTGGTCCTGCCACAGAAAAGATCCTGAGAGCGAGAAGAACATAGCATTGGAGGGACCCAGCAGCAGGAGGGGGCCTGGATGTAAGACTGCATCCAGGTCTAAGAATGACTGACACGGGTCAACACAAAGGGCACCCAACAGAGAAAATGGGGTACGTTGAACTCAGGATAGGTGGAATAAGAAAGTTAGAATCAAGTTACTAAAATTAAGTCCTCTGGGTGGAACCAGGGTTGGAGAAAGATACACGCAGGGCCAGAAAGAGGGCTACCAAATCAACTCTGACTTCATTGTCCCCCTTCGTAGGGCCCGTGTTCATTCCAGAGAAGGAGGGAGGACTGCCCCTCTGGCTGGAAGGTTAAGTAACAAAGACAATGACAAGGGTATGGCAGCTTATACTTATTAGGCTGTCTGTACCAGGGATGGTTTTAAAGGCCCACATGTACAAATTCACTTGACCCTACTGACACACTGTGAATTCAGTAGTATCATCCTCCCCATTGGGGTAAGCACCTTGCTCAAGATTAAAGTGGCAGACCTGGGGCTTGAACTCAGACACTTTGCTTTTGTAGCCACATTCTTCACCACTGTGCTATAGAGTTTATGTAAGCATGTCATCGAAACACTCAAATTACAACTTCAGTGGTTCAAAAGAAATAGAGATCTGAGTATGTGGTTAAACTGGAGTTTGGTGACAGGTCTGGGAATAAACACCTTTCCCAAACTGGGAAATAAGGATGCCTACAGTGAATTGGTAAATGCAATAGAGAAGCTTCATCCATGAGCCTTGCTCACAGGTTTCAGCTTGGTCTTTCTAGAACATTCTAGAATTCAGCCACCCATGCTCATTCATGCTGACTCTGGGGGAAGTGCTCCCCTGAGTTCTGCTACATTCCTTCAGCTTTTGGGTCTTTTGACACTGTTCAGGGCTTGGTCTTTCTAGAACATTCTAGAATTCAGCCACACATGCTCATTCATGCTGACTCTGGGGAGGCGCTCCCCTGAGTTCTGCTGTGTTCCTTCAGCATTTGGGTCTTCTAACACTGTTCAGGACCCCATCGCATCTTCCCTCACCTAAAGCCCCTCTGTATAATGCATCTTGATTTCTATCTATACCACTTGGTCCAACCTATGCCAAAAACATTCCAATGGAAGTTAGAAAACAGTGTTCAGTGGCTCCTTCGCACACGTTGTTAGCTGGGGAAGCTAGTTAATTAATGTTCATTTTAAACTAAAACACCTTAAATTACTCACTTGAAATGTAAATACGTATTTAACTTTGGCATTTCATCTTCTTTGAGTAGGAGGAAGTAGGAGGGCCATTCTCTCCTGTTTTGGATTTCAAATTCACATGTCATGTGGATCTTATTCTCTTCTAAAGTTTCTATAATGTTCACTATCTAAAGAAAGCATTTAGCAACTAATTCCTTATTACGTGGCAATATATTTTCTGTTGTTGTTTTGTACCGTCATTGAACTCATTAATTGCTATTTAGCTTTTCATGGGTTGTCTTGTCTTCCCAAAGGAAGTACTAACTCCCTAGGACAGGAGTTAAAACTCATGGGTTTTTCCTGTGGTCCCCAGGGCAGTACCTTGTGCATCTGGGTATCAGTGTAATTTTTTTACTTCCCAACACTGATCTTTTTATTATTGAAAACTTCCACAAGGAGAGGTAGAAAGAAAATGAGAGAAAAAGAGAGAGAGAAAGGTGTCACAGAAGAGCAGGAGAGAAAAAGAGAGGAAGGAGTCATCTACTCGTCCATCTGTGTTTTTCAAGGAGATGGGTTATTCACAACTGGTACTAAGTTTACCTCCTCCTTTGCATTCCTGCTTTACAGAGGCGGGGCCCTCTGTGCATTTTGAGCAGCTAATCTGTACATGCTAATAAACTCTCTTAGGAATTGGGCGTTGGTGTTTTAAGCCATAGTCCCTTGATTATACAATATCTTTAGAGCCCCTGACTGATTTTAAAGGTGAGAAGAGAGGCTATTAGTTGGGAAAGCAAACTGTTATTTTATCAGTTGTCATACTGGTGATTGAATATTTTAGTAGCAGACAGAGGAAGGAGGTTTCAAATCTCTGCCTGAGCTTTGGACTGGATGCCTCTTGCGGAAATAAACTGAAGAAAGGGAAAAAAAATTATTTCCTCTCTTAATGGCTGTTATGGAATACCTAGAGGGTGATCCATTTGCATTCATAGTAAGTTGTGTCTGAAAGAAATTCCAAATTTCTGCATGAGAAAAGGAAGCAAGTTGTCTAGGTGGTCTTTTGGGCAGAAGAGCCAATGATATATCTGGGGAGAAGGAGGAGGTTTGATCTTGCTGTTTATAATAACAGTGGCTACCAGTTCTTGATTCTCATTAATATATGCTAGACACTGTTCTAGGTGTCTTGAAAGTTTTAATTCATTCTTTGTATCAACCCTATGTGGTAGGTAGTGTTTGTTTCCTCATGATGAGATTGAGGAACTTTCTTAAGGTAACACAATGAATAAGTAAGTGATAGAGTTTAATCCCAAGAAGTCTGACAGTAGAGCAAGGATTCAGCAAACATTTTCTGGAAAGGGCCAAATAGTGAATATATTTTTGGCATTGTGGGCCAAAATGGCCTCACCTCCTTAGCTCTTCTGTTGTAGAGTAAAAACAGTCTAGAGAGTATGTAAATGAATGGGCACCACTGTGTTCCAATAAAACTTGATTTACAAAAACAGACAAAGGGCCAGATTTGGCCAATAGTTTGCCAGCCCCTACTCTAGAGCTCAACTGTTTGCCCTTCCAGAGTCTGCCTACCCCCTGCTCCCACCAGACCATTTTTTCCATTACATATACATGTAATCACATGTATATGTAATTGAGGGATTGATTATTTTTTGGATTATCTATGCCAAAAAGTGGGTGTTGTTTTTTTTTTTCCTTTTTCTTCCTTTCTCAAATACCCTGTGGTCCTGAAAGAACTACAATGAAGTCTGGTGAATCAGAGCATAGGTCTAGTTGTTTCCCAAACTCAACACCTGGTTGTTGGGCATTCATTTCCTTGAGGTCATGATGGTGATGATTGTCTCTAGAATCCCCATTCCCTTTCCATATGATACCCAGAGGCTACTCAGCATTAAGGCTCGTCTAGCACGTACTGAGACTTATTTTCTGAATTCAATTTGATCCCTACCAATAGAGTATCAGATGAAAGTGTACGAAAAGAGCTGGTCACTCAACCTGGATGGGCTCCTTTTAATTTGTCCCTAGTCACTGGAACAGAAGCAAAATCTCTGCCAGGGACTGACTGATTCATTAGGAAATGTGGGGTTAGAGGATTTGCTGAGTACCAAACATAAGGTTGATGGAAAAAGAATTAATATAATACTAATAACTGACCTTTATAAAGCACTTCATGATTTACAAAATGCTTTCCCCCCACTCCTATCAATGACCAGCCCATCTCTGCCCTCCTCTCCCCTCTGCTCCCTGGGTGTTTGGGGATTTGTTTTAATGGTGTTTTAGAGTGTAAGGCTGCTGATACAATCTAATCTGAGCAGGTACTGGGACCTGAGCACATTACTTATTCATGCATTTGCTGATTGGGATGGAAATCCAGGCATGACATCAGTAGATCCAGAAGGCAGTGCCTTTACATCTTCTATCTCTTTAAATCTGGGTCCTTGCATGTCAAGGAGACGAGAAAGTGCATCATTTAAAAACGCATCTGTCACTTACGTGCTTGGAAACATGTCACAGTGAGTGGTGAAACATTATTAATTCCTTTTGCCTTCGAAGAATAATTCATGCACTTACAAGTATAATCTGCATCACAATGAAATATTTGGATGTAAGCATAGGTGTAATTAACGCCAGAAAAAAAATCTCTGAAACAAGTAAAGCAAGGAAATTCACAGTTAAGTTAGCTTTAGCCGTAATCAGTGTGCCAAGGAACTTAGGGACCTGCTACAATCTTGCGTAGTCTTGGTAATTATGAGGGCCAGCGAGGGGGAAGACGCGTGAGAGCTGTCTCCAAAGCTCTTGGACCCATGGATGAGGCTTGAGCAATTCGTGCTGGTTTGGCATGCTCTCCATAGTTTGGAGCCTTTAATTTAATTCATTGCAATAACCGTTTATTGAGTCCCTGTCATATCAAAAGCACAGATCTAGACATGGGATGATATAAATTGATAATAATAGTGTAGTGGGTGCTGTTGATGCCCTGCCCAGATTTCTCTTACAGTTGCTGTGAATATTGGCTGCTGTCAGCCCACAGGTGCCCTCTTCTCCTGAGAATTGTCCTCAGCCAAAGGGGAACTGCCTGGCCCTGGAGAAGAGGATCTGACTTCCTCTGCCCTCAAGGGAACAGCCCATAGCCGAAGACTGATGGATGTGGATGGGGGGAGGGTACAAAGCACTGGATCCAAGTTGATTTGGATTGGATCCATGTTGGATCCAAGACTTTGGTGCAATTTATCCTCCAGAGCTCCCCCTGAGATCAGGCTGGAGCTAGATTTCGGCAAAGCTTCTCTTCCTGCTCTATCTTGCTTTCCCTTCTTCCTGAGCTCTCTCCTTCAATGAAGCCATATCCTTAAGCCATATCCTCATCTCAGATTTTTCCTCCAGGGAGCCTAACTCAAGGCACAGAGCATTGCCTCAGTTACTAGGGACAAGGCATTGCCTAGGCAATTCACAAGTATCAGCTCATTTGATCTTTAAAACTACCATTTTGCTGTTGGAATTGAGGCTCAAAGAGGTTAATTAAGGGCTCCAGGTTCCACAGGTAGGAGAAGCAGCTTCCTGGGACAGGTCTTTCAGACTCTGTAGACCTCGCTGAATCTGACTGCCTGAGTAGGGTAAGAGACGTGGTCATGCATGTTTTCTACCCACAGGAGCCTGAGTTCAATAGACAGAGAAAGAAAATGCAAAAATATTATCAGAGAGATGCAAGAAAGGTTAGGGGGAGAGGAAAGCTCATATCCAGATGAAAAGCGTGACTGTTTGTGGAGATTTTGTCACATGCTTGCACAGAGATCATGCTGATGTCTGAATTTTTCCAACTGGACTCACACTGGTGTCTAGTCTGGTATATTTTAAGCTTTGTACTTGCAGAATAGTCACGCGGATGAGATTGATTGAGAAGGTATGAACACACATAGTTATGTTGTATGAACTCCCACATCAGCCTGTTGCAGATAAAACTTTGTGAGCATGACATCAAAGGAGACATGGGGCATGTTATCTCCTGATTCCAGAGATGACAGGAAGAGGGTGTCGGGTTTTTTAAGTACATCAGCAGAGGACCCCTCTTTGATGCTCCTGTCTCTGACATTGGCCACCTAAAAGTCATGAAACATACCTTCCGTGGTCCTATTCCCACGTTTTAGACCACTAGTATGGTGATAGTAGAGACGCAGAGAATGAGGAGATTTGGGATGTATTTTGAGCTAGAGCTGATAGATTTTTTTAAAGACTTGCTTGTGGGATTGGACGTGACCTGCACAAAGCTTCCTCTCCATTGTTTTCCAACCCCTGGGAACTAATAGCTGCCATTTTGTCCACAAGCCGCATGGGAAACAGAATTTAATCTGCATTCATCTGCATAGCTTGTTCCCCAACCAGGCAATGAACTTGGAAGGGAAGCCATGTTTCCCACTCAGTCCCTTTTGGGTGCTCAGTCAACGTTCAGGGTGATCTTCACATTGAAGAGAACTCTTGATTTGGAGACATCAGTGCACAGTCAAACTCAAAGACTTCCTGTCCCAGCTCTGTGACTCTGGTTTTCCCCTGGGAATCAATGGTTTACTTCTCCTTTGCTCTCCTTGGAAAAGGAGATGCATACATGCATACATACATGCATATAATCCTAACATCTTTGGAATGACTTGCGTATTTTCCTAAATAAATCTGTTAGAGCATGATTTTGAATATCTAAAGATTGTGCTTATCATTTGTGCGATTTGGTCTTTATAGGCAAGGTACATATGCTCTCCAGTTTCATCTACGAAATGGGCGTAATAATGCTCCTGCCTGCCCCTTCCAGGGTTGTTTTAAGAAGCAAGTGAAAGTATGCATTTGAAAGTGCCCAGTCAGATAAATGGCTAATTAGATGCAAGGAAGTTATGATTTTTGTTTTTAGTTCTTGAAGCTTCGTGCATTTTATCTAGGCCAGATCACTGCTAGGTCGATTGATTTCATGCTGATTTAGGTGGCATTTTCTGTTTTGCCCGTGATAGAAAAAGACCTTCTTCCAGCATTGCTTCGCTCTGACTTTCTTAAATGCTCTCAGTGTTTGTTTCAAGGATGGAGAATCACATCACGCTCACTTTGCCTGAGCAGCTGTCTCCTCTGAACGGTGACCAGGGGCTGAGGAGTCCAACACAAAGCGAGGGAAGCAAAAGCTTGCCTGCCGACCACATTACAGGTCTGCTTGGTAGAGGGAGGTAGTCCAGTTTGTTTTTTCCCAAGTGTCTCCAAATACTCAGAGGTGGCTCTTCTTCCTTAGACTTGAAAGGGCCTCTTCATGTCATATTTTCAATTTATGAAAACCTGTGCCTAGAATCTAGTGTCTGAATTTTTTCCCTCCCCTATCTTCTATACAATAAAAATGTTAGGGTTTATTCAGACTGTTCATGAGATACAGTCATTTCAGTGACAGGTGTAAGTGTTTCTGTAAGGGGTAAACCCTGTATTTTCCAGGGATTATTCATAGGAAAAAAAAAACCCCACAAATACAGAAACACAAAGGGATTTAACTGGAATTATCCTCTGGGAATTTCTCCCAGTCATTTATATGTGCTTAAGCTTAGTATGACTTGTTAATAACATGGCAGAATTCAAAGGAACCCTAGAGATTTAATCCCCTCTTTTTTTTTTTTTTTTTACTTTACACCAAGAGTAAACATTAGAATAAGGACTAGACCTCAGGGTACATGTGTGCCGTCTATACCACAGCAGTTGGAGAGACTCAAAAGGAACCTTGGGCTTGTCTTACCTCAACCTGCTCCTTTCACAGATGAGAAGACTGATTTCTATGAACTCAGGTGTCCTGGCTCCTGGCCATGTTTCTTCATTAATCACCAAACATATGATATCAGATCATCTCCTTTCAGGAAGCAGAATATTCAAAAATAAGGCAGACAGTTTGGGGTTTAGTGTAGCTGGGTCTCTCGACTATACTCATAACTTACCCATAGAAGGTATTTTGGAGTTTAAAAGCCCATTGCTGTCTAAAAATAGCTGTTGCTTTTGTAGGACCTGGTCAAAACGAGGTGTGTGCTCCATCTTATGGCCAGTAGAGGGCGATCAAGTTAATACAATCTGTCTGAGCTGTTGAGCTTTCAATTAATGTACAGATATGAATAAATAAAACAACCAAGTTAGCCTAAATGTTTTAAAACAAACCCTTCAATCAATATCCACTAAATGGGGGAAATGCATTCTGCTTTATACACTGTAGTCATTCACCGAGGAGTATTACAGAGTTATAGCATAGACCGTAACAGTTCATTAATCGAGCCCCTGAAATCCAGGTGGCTTGTCCTCCATCACTGTCAGGGCCGTGGTGGCCGTCCGGTGAAAGACACAGGCATGGAACTTGCCATGTGTTTTTGTAACAGCTGTAGAGTTTTCATATTAACAACAACACAAAGCTATACTCCGCCACAGTGAAAGGACCTCTTATCAAATGTGATGGGGAGTAGCTCTTAATTCATTCTTCATCCCTCCCTCTCCCTCCCTATTCAATTTTCAAGGACTCAGCGATAAACAAATCAGCAGTGGAGGATTCCACCTCCCTGGCTGACTCCACAGGCAGCATAAATCAGGTCTGCTCTTGATTAGAACTGTGGGCAGGTCAGCAGCATTTGGAAACAAAATGAATGGCCCGTGGTCAGTGAGGTTTTCACAGTCCTGGGACACGGGCAAGATCAGTGTGAGAGTGAAGGCACATGCACATTCTCTGGTCATTCATTCATTCATTCATGCATTCATATGTTTGGAAAACATGCGTCGAACTCCTGACGAGGACCAGCCACTGGGCTAAAATCTGGAGAAATAAATATGAGTTAGACATTTGGCTTTGTTTAAGGAGCCAAGTTGGACCGTCTTCTTGAATAATAATTGTATTGAAAATGCTAAAGGAATGGGGCACCTGGGTGGTTCAGTTGGTTGAGCGTCCAACTTCAGCTCAGCTCATGATCTCACGGTTTGTGAGTTGGAGGCCTGAATCAAGCTCTGTGTTGACAGCTCAGAGCCTGGAGCCTGCTTCGGATTCTGTGTCTCCCTCTCTCTCTCTCTGCACCTTTCCCGCTCATGTGCTTTCTCTCTCTATCTCAAAAATAAATAAATACTTAAAAATTAAAAAAAAAATTAAAAAGTGGTAAAAGAATATTATCTTTTATTGATGTTCTATTTGTAGTTATAACATCTGAAATTTATTGATCGTTTACTGTGTGCCAGGCCTCTGCTGAACACTTTACATGCAATATTTCATTGGATCCTCATGATATACTTAGTCTATAGACGCTGTTTATGATTTCTAGAGGCACAGGGGAATTAGGTAACTGGCTCATGTAATTTATTTATTTTATTTATTTTTGAGAGAGTATAAGCAGGGGAGGGACACAGAGAGGGGGACAGAGGATCCGAAGCAGGCTTTGTGCAGACAAGCTCTCAGCACTGGGCCCAATATGGGCCTCGAACTCCTGAACTGTGAGATCATGACCTGAGCTGAAGTCGGACACTCAACCAGCTGAGCCACCCAGGTACCCCCATTTATATATATTTTATATATATGTACACACACATACATACATTGCTTGCCCACAGTAAGAGCCAAATAAATGCTTCAAATGCTAATAACATGCTAATAATAATAATAGCCCCTACTGAATGATATTTTCTATGTGCCTTAAGTTATGCTAAGTGATTTAAATCTTGTTTAATTCCACAAACACTTGTGGGGCAGGTACTGTTGCTACTGTCATTTTACAGGTGGGTAAAGTAGGGTACCCACCCATTTAGGACGTGGGTAAGTACCTCACTCAAGATACTGTGGTAGCAAGTGCAAGGGTAAGGATTTGAACCCGAGTTTGGCTCCAGAGCTGGTGTGAGTGCCCAACAGGACACCAGTGGATTTTTAAGTTGTAGTGAGTGTAAGAATTTCCTGGGAGCACATTCTTTGATCCCATTCTGGTGACTTCACCCTAATCACCAATACAAATCACCTGAAAAGCTTTTTTAAATTACCCACTTGGCCCCACTCCAGATCATTTGAACCAGAATCCCTGGAGGTGGGTCTGATGTCAGGTGGGGTGGGGTGGGGTGGGGGGCACTGAATTGCTTTCAAATGTCTGACATGAGGCTTGGAAACCTGTATTTTTTTTAACCTTCACCCCAGTGACAAAAGTTGCCTAAGCTTTATTGTTAACTAACCTGAACTATATCTAAACTACCAGGAGAAAGGAAATGATTGTCCTCAGTGTGGCACATGGTAGTTGAGGCAATGAAATCCCCAGCAGGTCAGGACTAGAGTGAGGTACCCAGCGTGCCGGATGTAAGGAAGCACATGCTGTCGGGATTGTGCGGGAGTGGGGGCCTCCTTAAACTGTGCACCCCAGACACCACACTTGCCTCACGTGAGTCTGTCACCTTAGAGTGATTTGAAGTCACTGAGAGAGTGGAAGACAGGAAAGATAAGGTTGAGAGTTTGGATGAGGTTGGGTCCAGAGATGGGGGAATGGATGCTTGACAGAGCTCTCCCAATAATTATTATCTGTGCCCTTGTTGGAAGAAGGAGGATAAAAAGAAGGCAGGGGTGTGGTGTGGTGTGGACTCTGCCCTCCTCTGTGAGGGGAGCCAAGGGAAGAAGGAGCACGTGCTATGTGCCTGACATACGGACCCCAGGTCATCTTATTTCATTCCATTCGACTCCTGAGGCAGTTGCTATGTCACTACCTCCATTTTATAGGTAGCAAATGGACTCTCAGTCAGGTGTGGTTGTTGGCCCAAGGCCACAATGCTTGATGTGACAGAGCTGGGATTTGAACCCAGATCAGTCTGGCTCCAGGGCCTGAGCTTGTGTCACTCCTTCGGGCTGGCTCCCAGACCACGTGGACACATTTCACATGTGATGTGGCACCCGTGCCGGTGTGCTGGTATGTTGTCAGCCTGACCACCCCCAGGGCCTCGGGGGCGGGCCTCTGGGTGGGGGTAAGGAGAAACCCTGATGGTGGATGGTAGAACTAGAACCAGTGGAAGAAGGAACAAGCTAACCTTCGTTCTTCATCTTGTCTATGCGAGGAGCTCACCAAGGGGTAGTCCCGAGGTCTGTGGCTGAAGGAAAACTTCCGGGCTGAAGTCCCCACAGTCCATACAGGCAGCACCGAGCTGCTCACATGGTCACACTACAACACTCCAGTTATACATCCAAAGGGGGAACCAGCGAAGGTCAAGTTTAAGGGTCAGAGTCTGAGGCACAGACAGGTTTATGAGTCCCTCTCAGTAGGAAGGGGCTGACCAACTCCCCTTGATGGGGCGCAAGAGTGAAATCAGAGTGACCCCCAGTGATATGACTACTGAACGTGCAGATGAGCACAAACACGGCTGTCACTGTGGGTTGTGCTGTGGATACCAGGGCAAGTGATGAGGAAGAAGTTACTACAGGAGCAAGTGACAGAGTTGTGTGTAGGGTCACCAGAAGCCTCAAGCCTCCGCCTCGCCACAGGAAGCAGTATTCTGGCGCTCCCCACAAAGACATTTGTAAAGTTCCTCCCTGGGGGTGAAGACTTAATCAGGGCTGGACACCAAAATTCCTTTTGAAGATGGTTTTATAAAACACAGATTCTTGGTGTCGCCCCACTGATACTGATTTAGAAGATCTAAGATGTTCTTGAGCAGTTTCAAAATCTCCCCAAGGTCTTCTGATCCCTGTAGGCTGAGCGCTACAATTCTAACTACTTAAAGTCAGAGACAACAAAAGGAAATGAGGAGGATGGTCCCACAGTCTGCTTTGGGGCATGTGTCCAAAGGAAATGAAACAGATATGGAGGCTGTATCTGCACTCCCGGGTTCATTACAGCATTATTCACAATAACGGAGACATGGAAACACACTGTGTCCATCCACAGATGAATGGAAAAAGACATGTGAGATACAGATGTGTGTGTGTATAAAGAAATATCATTCAGCCATGACAAAGAAATCCTGCCATTTGTCACCACATGGATGCGTTATGCTAAGAGAAATCAGCTAGATAGGGAAAGACAAATACTGCGTGGTATCGCTTATATGTGGAATCTAAAAACAAAAACAAAAACAAAAGCCAAACTCAGAAACAGAGTAGAAAAGTGGTTGCCAGGAGCTGGGAGGGGGGATGGGGAAATAAGGAAAGCTTGGTAAAAAGGTACAAACTTCCAGCTGTAAGATGAATAAGGTCTGAGAATCAAATGTAATAAAACATGGTGACTATAGTTGATAACACTAGTGTATAATTGAAATTTGCTAAGAGAATAGAACTTAAATGTTCTCACTGAAAAAAGAGATAAATATGTGACGTGATGTCTGTGTTAATTAAGTAGATGGGGGGGATCCTTTCACAATGTATGTGTATATATCACATCATCACAACATATACTTTAGGTATTTGTCAGTTATACCTCAGTAAAGCTGAGATTTTAAAAAAATGAAGAAGGCATGTAGACAACAACAACAGCAACAAAATCTAATGCAGGAGAGCCCTGGAATATTTATATTATATTTGCATCAAGGGTAAGTGCCTTCCATAAAGATGGAGGGTAGGTGAGTACATATCTGGAATAAAATGCATTTTGGATTTTGCCTGAGACTTTAATAATTAAGAATAATTTCTCATTCTGAAAATCTGTAATGCAGTGATGAAAATTTTATTTACCAACATTCTTCCTGAGGAAAACACTGTATTTATTTTGGAGAAATGCTCAGAAATATGGCATAGGAACAGGGTGGGGGGAGGTGGAGGCCACAAGGACACATTTAAGGCATTAAAGATGTTCCACAAATAGCCTTTGAATGAGGCCAGTCTCTGTGCCCTGCAAGAGCCTTTGTTTTTCCTAAGAATCTTGGTGTTTGGGTTTGCAAGTTAAGGACTAAATGAGTGCTGTGTTAGGAGGCAGAATTCTATAGGAAAGTAATTTGAAATTTCCTAAGGGAGGGAACAGGATGCAGGAAAAGAGAGCCACGAGTGGCAGTGTGGCTAAGAGGGATTTTGGAGAACAGAGTTGTCTGTGGATTTTAATTTTTAGTGAAATGCTCCACACTCCAAAATATCCTTTCTTATGATGCCTTCACTCTTCAGTATGGACTACCAAGAAAAAAAAAGCAGGAAGGAGGGAGAGAGGAAGGAGGGGGGGACAGAGGAGGAGGGGGAGAGGGAAGAAGAAGAGAGGGAAGGGAGGAAATGGAGTGGGGAGGAAGAATTTATTAACTTCTGTGTAAGTTACTTTAGAGCATTCCTATTTAAACCCTGTGCTATGTGTGTGTAAGTTGATTTTACCCATATCCTGGAAGCAGCTAACATTTGAAGTGTCCTGGAAAAGGATACACACTGCAGAGAGTAGCATTTGAGAGATACTGATGGGGAGTTAACAGTTCAAAGGCAAAGACATGACAAACAGTCAACTCTCCATATCTAAATCTATGCCTAGAAGTTACGTTGATTAGCACAAGAGATATTAGCAAGAAATTTTTATTGGTAAAATGAAAGGCATTCAAAACCTGTGGATTAGGCTAGAGGTATCATCGGGGCACCCCCGCCCTAGGATGAATGAGGTCTGAGGTTCTAGCAAGCCCCAGAGCCTTCACTCCTTTCTAGTGGTGCCTTCAGCTGACATAGGGCTTCAGTGAAGTCCTGCATACAGGAGATTATCTGAGGATTTGGTTGCCTGACTCTAAGAGAAGATTGGCTGGATTCTGCTGCTGATACAGTGTCACATTGGGCTCAAGTAACCCTTTCATACAAGGATCCTTTTGAGAGAGCCTCAGAGAACAGAGAGATGGTGCTTTCCCAGCTCACGAAGCATGAACTTTTGTATACGTACTCATGAATCCAGGTCTGTGTGTGTTGCAAAAATCAGGGACGTGTTTATATTGCAGCACCCACCAGGGTTGGGGAGGGGACCTAGCTCCAGCCTGTATCTTGTTACAGGAAGACATCGGTATGCATCCCAGAGGTCCTGCTAACTGTGAATGCCAACACTGGCTTAGACCATTCTTAGGCTTGTTGAGACCAGACTTCTTGGGGGACTCTGTTAGGTCTGAGTTTTGCAGAGAACCAAAAGAGAGTGAGGCTGTCTAGACAAGGGAGCAGTTGATACTGGGATCATGAGTTAGAGTAGCAAAATAATATTTGGAAGGCATAGCAGGCAATTGACACATCATTATTTCCTTCCAGGAGTACAAAACTATAATACAGGAAGGACTTTGGTGAGTGACGTAGTAAGACTGAGAAATCCAAAGAGGTCAGGACAGGTACCAATGTTGGGGGCATTGGGTGGGTATCAGGAAAGGCTTGATGAGGTGAGCTTTTAAAGATGAAGGAAATTCTCAACATACCAAGAGGAGAAGCAGAATATGGGGAGAAGTCTGTCAGGAAGGGGACATTAAAGTGTTAGGAATGGGGGTGCCTGGGTGGCTTAGTTGGTTAAGCGTCCGACTTCAGCTCAGGTCATGATCTCATGGTTTGTGAGTTTGGGCCCTGTTTCAGGCTCTGTGGTGACAGCTCGGAGCCCGGAGCCTGCTTCAGATTCTGTGTCTCCCTTTCTCTCTGCCCCTCCCCTGCTCACACTCTGTGTCTGTCTCTCTCTCAAAAATAAATAAACATTAAAAAAATATTAAAAAACAAAGTGTCAGGAATGGTCATGGGGAAGTAGGACATGATGGAACATATTTTGAGAATTTTGAGAGGTTTAAATCCTCTAAAGGAGATCACATTTCCTCTTCCAGACTTCTCAGGGTACAAGGTACCTACCTCTCCCTTGCTCACTTTCACAGAGTTAGTTGTTTGTTTGTAGCTGTGGTGGGGTCATGCCAAATGTTGGCTTGTCTGTTTTTCTTGCATGTGAGAATAGGTTATGCCTTTTTGATCTCCAACGTAGAGAAAATGGAGGGCGACGGACCCCTCCATTGTCAGTACCAAAATCACCTCTCTGACTCTGTACACCCTTCTTTCCCTCCTGTTTCTATGGAGACAGTGTCTCCACATCCCATCCTACTGCTTTTCGTTTAGATCCCAGTCTCTTTCACCTTAAAGTCTTTCCTGCTGTAGTTGTATCTTCCTTCACTCCTGACTCTTCCTCATTATTCCTTCCCTACTAGTTCATTCCTGTCATCATTCATATATGCTCTGGGCTCTCCTGCAGGAAAAAAAAAATCTTTTGTTTCCCTCTGGCTTCTACCCTCTCTGCTCCCTTACATAAAGTCTTGAGCTGTTTGTCTACCATCACTATTTCCATTTCCTCTCTAGAATTTTCTTTTCAACTCACCATATAGGCTTATCTCCCCTCACTCCACTGGGGACACGGCTGCCAAGGTCACTGGTGATCTCTGTATTGCCAAATTTGGCAGGCGATGAACTGTTGTTATCTACTGTGACCTTAAAGTACCATCAGATACAGTGGCCCACTGCCTCCTTGAATGATTTCTTAGAGCTCACAGGTCTCCAAGTCCTTACTTTACTCTTCCTCCTTTTTAATTGGCCTTTCTACCTCTAATCCGTCTGTAAGTGTGGTATCTCTTATAGGTCTGCCAGGGAACCACCGGCTGGATATGCTGGGCCTTTCTCTCCAGCCTAATCGCTCACTAGCTCTCTAGTAGATGCCCCACAGCTGACTTGGCATCTACAGTATCTTGGATATTTAGCATGCATCTCAAGCTTACCATGTTTAAATGAAACTCTTGCATTTCCCCCATAAATACCCTCCATATTACAATTCCCCTCAGCCAAGTGAATGATCTGAACACCCAACGGATTGCTAAAGCTCAAAAATCAAAACACAACAAATTCTATAGATGAAGTCAAGCCTTACAGACTCTACTTCTAAAACAAATCCAAAGATTTCAAGGATCTCTTATGGCTGCCCATCACACTTCAAATAAAATCTAAACTCCTTACTCTGACTTTTGTAGCGCAGCAGGCTCTGGCCCCTTCCCTCCCTACCTTTAGTGTCGGTGAGTACTACCCCCTACCCCACTTATTATGCCCCAGGCAGATTACTGGCCTTCTTGATCTGTGAACATGCTTCTTTCTTGCATCCAGGTCTGGTACTGTTTATTTTCTCCACCTGAATTTTTCCCCCCTATAATCTCTGTATGGTTTCCTCCTTATAGTCTAGATCCAGAAGATCTCGGCCTGAAGGAGATCATTTCTGAGAGACTTTTTTTCTTTTATTTACCGCCCAATCCATGGTAGCAACCCTGTCACTTACTTCATTCTCAGCATATGAAACTCTTCTTGTTTCTTTATTCGGATTGGTTTTGTTTATTTAGTATATCTGGCCTCAAAAGAATGTCAGTTCCATGAGAGAAGGGACTTTGTCTCAGTCCCTAAAACAGGGACAGCCAGGTGTGAGTGCTCAAAAACTCCTTGTTAATGTAATGAACGAAACATTATAACGATATGCCTTTGAACCTTAGGTCCCTAGAAGGCTACTTTCATTTAGCAGGGGACTTTTCGACAGGCTAGCAGACACTTAGGTGCATTGTCAGACACAACATGGGATATAGCTTCTCTATAAACTGACCTGTTTGAGTAACAGCCAGGATGCAGTTTCACTAGCCTCCAAATCAGTATGGATTCTTATTATTATGTATGCACAAAAATGCATATTTGCACAAAGGAGAGATGAGAAAGAGTAGACTTTAACCTCCACCCTTCTTAAAAAGACTTGGGTGATGTAGGCCAATACGTGTGATTAGTGTCTTTGCCAAAAAGCTGATGTGACGCTGGGCTGGGTTGTTAACAGTGTTGTGTGAAAATTAGGGTGGTGTTAGTTGCACCGTATTTCAAGTTGATGAGGCCCTTGCTACTCAAAATGTGGTTTCCAGACCAGCAGCACTGGCCTCAGTTGGCAAGTGGTCAGAAATATGGTCTCAGGCCCCACCCCCAAACCTTCTGAATCAGTGCATTTTAACAAGATCCTTAGATGTTTCAGATACACATTGAAGTTTGACAAAAATGGTGCTTAGACCATTTCCTCCTAGACGGAAATATTGTTTGGGATGTTATTATTTATGAAGGATAAAGACAAGCCTAAAAGAGGATGGTGAGAATACCTGAAACCAGGTCCCACGAGAAGGTAGCCCCCTCCCAGGGGAGACAGTCAGAATATATAACAACAGGGCTAAGCACCAACCAGTGGGAACCGAGGCCCATTGTAGCAGTGGAGTGGGGTCCTAGAGCCCCCAACCCATGCCACCCCTTTAATGTCGAGATGTTGGGGGGGTTGTGCCTGTAAGGTGCCAGGGTGGCCAGGTGATTGAAGGAGGAGATACACAGGGCTTAAGACAATAGATATTTACAATAGATAATTTTTATGCAAATATCTTAATGTTTCAATAAATCGTGTATTGAAATGGTATCTTCTGAAATCATCCTTGTTCTGCCCTATCTTTGTTTCTTATATATACCACTATCCTTAGACTTAACCATGTTATTGTTATTAATTGGTGCAGTGTCTGTCTCTTCCTCTAAACTGTATCTCCTGATGTCATGACCCATGTCTTCTTCCTGACCTTGGTGACCACTTAATTAGCGTTTGCCAAAATGAATGAATGAGTGAGTGTGTGAACAAATGAATGTGTAAGGCAGCCTTGTGAAAGAAAGGTCAGACTTACTGTGTGTCATCCCAGAATGCAAACCCAGTGTACTGGGGGCGGGTGTGTGTGTGGAAATATCAATGCAGGTTTGGGTTTGACCTTAAAGAAGAAACTTCTGGGGCGCCTGGGTGGCTCAGTCAGTTAAGCTGCCGACTTCGGCCCAGGTCATGATCTCGCGGTCCGTGAGTTCGAGCCCCGCGTCGGGCTCTGTGCTGACAGCTCAGAGCCTGGAGCCTGTTTCAGATTCTGTGTCTCCCTCTCTCTGACCCTCCCCCGTTCATGCTTTGTCTCTCTCTGTCTCAAAAATAAATAAACGTTAAAAAAAATTTAAAAAAAAAAGAAGAAACTTCTGAAAATTGGAGCTGTGAGAAAATGGGTTGAGCTTCCCTGGGAGGAGTCCAATTCCCTGGCACCAGATATATTCAAATATTCTGATAAACCATTGCATGTACAAACTGTATAAACAAGCCTGTTTATAGACGAAGAAACTCAAACAGCCATAAATATATCGAAAATGTGCTCAGTCTCGCTGGGATTCGGGGGAAATTAAAATTGCAGTAGATTACCATTTCAAACCCATCATACTGGCACACATTTTAAAATCTGATTACACCAACTGTGGGCAAACGATATGGTGGTTTAAATTGTTGTAACCACTTTAGAAAGCTCTAATTTATTTCAAGATAAGCTTGCTCTACAATTCAGCCATTCTACTTTTCAGCATCCATTCTAGATTTTTTTTTTTTTAATGGGATATCCTAGAGTAGAAACAAGATCTACCCAAGGGTATTCATTGCAGCACAATTTGAAATGGCTAAAAAAGACGGGGTGGTGGAATCCAACTGTTTATCGGTAGGGGAAGGAACAAAGCAATGAGAATGTATACAGTGTTACACCGCACAGCAGTTGAAATGAATGAATGGAGTCTCCAATATGACAAATTGGAAAAAGCAAGTTTGAAGGGATGGATATGGGCTGAATTCATTTTATTTGACTTCAGTGACACCCCCAAGCGGTAGTAGAGGGGGATTATGGGTCGAAAACCAAAAGGATGGTTGCAAATGATGCACACCAGCTTCAGATGAGAGGTACCTCAAGGTAGGGGACAGATAAGAAGGAGGGATGGCAGTCAAACTTGAGCTCTACCTGTAATACTTAATTTTTTTTTTTTAAAGAAAGAGATCCTAGCACATTGAACATACTGTCAACTTCTCTTCCAAAAGGATAGTGGAGACATTGGTGTCTATCATACCATTGCCTGAGCTTTTTGATATCCCACGATGCATAATGAATTTTCAAAACTAAAAGGAGCCATTGTCATGGAAGTAAGGGGGTGGAGGACATAAGGCAGCAGTTAAATTCTGTTGGAAGCTTGTTCACTTTGTCCTCTGTCTCCCGTCTCTTTCTTCTGTGAGCAGCCATGCAGGGGTGGCCTGGGATTGTCTCTCTAAGGGGAGACAAAAGAAGGTAGACCTGAGCTTCTGAGTTCCATGGTCATTATCCAGCCAAGCCTTTCGAGACACTTTCACAGGCTTCTTATGGAGACTCTCCTTCCTGACAGCAGGAGGTGTGTTTCATTAGGGGGGACACCCACCAAGTTCCAGAAAGGAAATGTAGGTCAGAGGAAATGTGGCAGATGGAGAGCGATGAGGTCCTAAGTCTGTGGCAGGGACACTCAGACTTCACTGACCTCAGCTCATGCACCCCGTATTGGTAGCCAGGTGAATGCTACTACCTTGCTTTCTGGAACTTTTGCAGGCACTATCCTGGGAGATATTCACAACACCTGTGGGATGGGTCCCGGCATCCTGGTTTGAGAGGCAAGGTGGCAGAGGTGTAAAAAATTCAATGGTTTGCTCTATAGCCTGCAGGCAACAAAGGAAGTGGCCAAACCAAAAGTTTTTTGAGTGAATATTATCCTCTTTCTACCACCTTTCAACTGTCCTCAGCACCTTATTCATTTGATACATTATTTGTGTTATGCATCCTGTGTGGTTTTGAAGTGGCAAAAGGCATACGTGAAAGGTATTTATCAAATGGAAATGGGGCTGGAATTTGAGGAGTAAGCAGAAGAAAGAGGGAATAGAAGTAAATATACCAAAACCCAGGCCAGGAAAGTGATCAATTTAGTACTGAGTTCGTGTGTGCTTATTGGCACAAGTAAGACACGGCAGGATATATGGTTTTATTGCCTGGTAAAGGGAAGATTGACAGTGTGACAGGAGAGTCTGCTGTTTTCCCCTGGACCTTGATTATAAAAGGGAAAGATGATATAAATCCTTATAAAGGAAATTTGTAGTTACAAATATAGTTTCATTTACCATACTGTCCTCACTGGGAGACAGTGTTTTTTATTGATTTTTATTGAGATATATATGAAATGTGCAAATATTAATTGTATGGGTTAATATATATTATTTTTTTAATATGGCTATGTTACATTACATTATATGGTTACATGGGTGTATATATACTTATATGTTATGTAAGTATATATGTTATATATAAATACACACCCATTTATATGTTGTATATTATATGTTACATATAAATATATCTCCCATGTAACCACCATCCATATAAAAATAGAGAATATTTCCAGTCCTTGCCTTGTTTGTTTCTTAAATTCCACATATAAGTGAAATCATATGGTATTTGTCTTTCTCTGACTGACTTATTTTGCTTAGAATTATACTGTCCAGCTCCATCCATGTTGTTGGAAATGGCAAGATTTCATTCCTTTTTATGGCTGAAGAATATTCTACTGGTGTGTGTGTGTGTGTGTGTGTGTGTGTGTGTATACACACACCACATCTTTATAATCCCCCAGTAGAGTCCCTCTTACTCCTACTCCTTCCCAGTCAATTAGCAACCTCTCCACTCCTACCCCATAGTGGTAAAAACTGTGATGACTATTATAAACATTGACTTGTTTTGCCTGCCCTTAAACTGGATATAAATAACTGCTTTGTTTCTTGCGTCTTTCATTTAACAATTTGTGAGATTCAGCCACGTTTTTGCAGACACCAACTGTTCATTTTCTTTAATCGATGTGTGGTATGCCATTGTATGAACATACAAATATATATATTTATTTCATTCTACTGTCAACAGCCATGTTGGCATGTTGGTTGTTTACAGTCTTTGGCTATGTGTGAGTGAAGCTGCCGTAAACATTTTTGTGCATTTCTTTTGGTAGACATGCACGCTAATTTCTTTTGTGTGTATGCCTACAGGTGAAATTGCTGTGTTGTAGAGTAGGTGGAGTCTGTAGTTTTAACTTTTAGGAGATACTGCCAAACATTTTTCCAAAGTACTTGTGCCAGTTTATACTCCCACCAGCAGCATATGAGAATTCCAGTTGCTCCATATCTTTGCCAATACTTGGTATTGTCAGTTGTTTCAATTTTAGCCATTCTGGTGGGTGTTATTGGCGTTTCATTGTAGTTTTAATTTGCTTGATGAGTAATGACCTTGAGCAAGTTTTCGTATGGTTACTGTTCATTTTGATGTTCTCTTTCGTGAAGGTCCTGTTCAAGTCTTTTGCTCATTTCTATTTTTTAAAGTAATCTCTACACCCAGCCTGGGACTTGAACCCACAACTCTGAGATCAAGAGTTGCACATTCCACCTACTGAGGCAACCAGGGGCCCAAATCTTTTGCCCATTTAAAAAAAAATCAGGTTGCTTATCCTCTTCCTATTAGTTTGTGGAAGTATTTCATACTTTCTGGGTACAAATCTTTTGCCTGGAAGTATTTTCTACCAACCCGTGACTTCCCTTTATGCCCTTTTAATGATATCTTAAGATGAATAGAAGTTCTTGATTTTAATGAAGTCCAATTTATCCACCTTTTTTCCTCAGTGGTTAGGGCTATTTGCATCCTGTTAAAGAAACCTTGGCCTGTTCCACAGTCCTGAAGATACTCTTGTATGTATTCTTCTGGAGTTTTCTTGTTCACTGTGACATAATTTTGAACACATGATTCTAGTTGGATCTTGGTTTCAAATCTCAGCTTCCCTACTTAACAGATGCATAACCCTGACCATGTAATTCAGTTTCCTCAAGTGTAGATTAGATTAAAACCCACTTAATAAATCGAGGGTGAGGGGTGCCTAGGTGGTTCAGTCGGTTCAGTGGCCCAACTCTTGATTCCAGCTTAGGTCATGATTCCAGGGTCACGGAATTGAGCCCCATGTCAGACTCTGTGCTGAATGTGGAGCCTGATTAGGATTCTCTCTCCCTCTGCCCCTCCCCCACTTGCACTCACTCGCTCTCTTTCTCGTGGTCTAAAATAAAAATAAAAATAAATAAATAAATAAATAAATGTCAAGAATAGAACTGGATATGCATGTAAAGCATCTAGCGTACAGGAGAATCTCAGCCAATTTCATTACCCCTTTCCCCCATTCTGTCACACAAATGGTAGACATTTGTCTCCTGATTTCAATGTATTAATCAAACATGTGTTGAGTATGTACTTACTTATTGAGGATGTTAGAAGAACACAGTAAAGACACAAAAACTAAGTTTCACTCAGTAGCAGGGAGAATAACAAGGGAAATGTGAAATCACAATACAGGAGGTAGGTCATCACTGAAAGCACTAAAGACTATTCACAGAAGAGTACTGGATAAATTGCCAACAGGAAAAAAGTGCCAGAACTGTTCTGAGAGGAGTAGTTTTTCAATCTAAAGTAGCAAAGAAGACTTTCAGTGGGTGCAGTGATTCGAGCCAGGATGTGAACAGCACTTGTAATAGACAGGGCATTCTCTCAAGGGGGTGTGCTGCAGCAAGCAAGACAGTAAATGGTATGTGTAGCCAGCACTTTTCTAGTTGGCTGGAGCGGAAGATTTGTCGAGACAAGGATTATAATACTGCCAATTGGTTCATTCATTAATTCAACAAATATTTTTTGAGCACCTACTATGTGCCCAGCTCTATGACACTTGATTTTCCCAACTACATGCTCTCATTTAATTCCCTAATATGTTTCTGTGTGTGTATCTATATCACACATACATATGTAAGTATATGAATAATATGGATATATACACGAATGTCTTTAAAAAGGAAGAGACAGGGGCGCCTGGGTGGCTCAGTCGGTTAAGCCGCTGACTTCGGCTCAGGTCATGATCTCGCGGTCCGTGAGTTCAAGTCCCGCATCGGGCTCTGTGCTGACAGCTCAGAGCCTGGAGCCTGTTTCAGATTCTGTGTCTCCCTCTCTCTGACCCTCCCCCGTTCATGCTCTGTCTCTCTCTGTCTCAAAAATAAATAAACGTTAAAAAACTATTTTAAAAAGGAAGAGACAGAATAATATATACATATAATATATAGACATATGTATCTGTCTATATATATATTAGTTATATATATGTGTACAGGTCTATATATGTTATTTTACCTTTAAAAGAGAATAAATAGAAAATGGTTGAATATAATACCATTTTACAGCGGCTAAGGACAAAGTAAGTTAAGAAAATGAGTTTCATGGTGCTCAGTCTTTAGAGAGAGCCAAGTACAGTAAAGACTCGGTTGTGGCCATTGGGTCTTGGACATTAGAAGACCCTTGGAAAAAGGTAAGGCTATATTGCCTTAGGAACAAAAGTCAGGTTGGAGGATGTTTAAAAACAGCAGGTTGGAAGGCAGTGGAGCTGAGAGGGATGGGAAGCTGGTTGCTCTGCTCTCTAAACCCTTGGCTAGGTCGGCTAACGTCTTGGCCATGGATTCCCCAGTTTGTAGATTATGAAGACTAAGCCCTTCTATCATAGAAAACGTGCCTGCTCCAAGTGTATCCACAGACCAAGAGAGGTATTATTCCAAGAGGATGACCACAGCAGCTCACTGCCAGATAGCTTACTCTGCCTTCTTTGAGCAGAGAGGACAGACAGACCAGTGTCCAAAACCCCATCTCTACCACTCACCTGCGACATTGGACACAATCCTTCTCTGAGCCTCCATTTCTTCCTCTTAGTGTTCCTGGGTGACTTCAATGAAATAATAAAGTAACAAACAGAGTGCCAGGCAAAATAGGTATATTAGCCACCCCCAACTTTTTTGTTGAGATTCCATGAACAAGGAGAAGGGATGTTGTACAGAGAAAGAGACTGAGAGACAGAGAGACAGACTCCCAGAAAAGCACAGTGATGCAAAGAGACGTGAGAGAGACACAACGAATCAAAGACACAGAGTCAGGAGGAAACAGAGCTGATAGAGACAGAGGAGGTTTTTTTAACGCCTCCCTCTCTTAGAGATCTATGTCTGGGTTTGTGCAGTGCTTTAGAAGCACCAGGGTGTGTGAAGAGCATAGACAGCATTCACCTTTTACAGGCATTCCCTGTGCACCTCTCATTTGCACCTCTTATTCACAAGGGCCTCACGAAACATCATTAGCTGTGCAGAGAATGGTTCCTTCCAGAGCAGATATCATCATGCAGCTGATATCCTAGTAGGGAGACCTCACATCATGGAAGTGAGCTTTGGGTTTGCTAACAGTATTCAGGATTTCCTGATAAATTGAATGCTGGCATACACAACAAAGCTCCCCAGAGTGAGGTCTGCTGTCATTTTACAGGAGCAAAGTAAAATGGAGTCCAAAATGTTGTCACGTTTCCTGAGCTTAGGGCTGGAAGCAACACTCCAGGCTCCCTTCCTTAATAATTGCCCTTAAGGAGGTTTCTCTGATTTAACATGTATCTTTTATGCATGAGTCAAAATGAGTAACCAAGAACGGGGGAAATAGTTTAGCCAGCAGCGTAGTGGGCAGTGCGTAAGAGTGAGAAATTATGTTCAAGAATGATTGTCTTTTGGGTTTTCTTGCTCCTATCTATAGGTCTAAAAATTAAATATTAATGTTGGAAAACTCATTATTTTTATGACTAAGAAGAGAAGTTGTTAGGGTCCTCTCTGAAATCTGGGTCACTAGTTCTGGGAAGCTCAGCACACAGTGGGAGGTTTTACCTTTTAAATTTTTAATCACTTTTTATATCCTAATCACCCAAAATAAACAGGTTACAGGAAAATGTTGGAAAATACAGAAAAATGAAAGCTAAAGAATTCATTTCACTTCATAATCTTACCTCCTGGAAATAACATTGCTCAACATTTTTTCTTCCAGGTTTTATTGTCCCTTCTCAAAACCAAGATCATATTTTATGTACTTCTTTTTTTTTTTGTATTCTGCTTTTTTCACATAGTGTTATTTGGTGAGGATTTTTCTGTCTTTAAATAATCTTCAAAAAACATGATTTAGTCCTCCACTGTATGGATGATCCATAGTATATTTATTAATGCTCTTTTGTTCAACATTTAGTTATTTTCAAGTTTGTTAATAATGAATGTGTAGATAGCACTCATTTACATAAGTCTTTGTTTTCTCTGGTTCATGGTAATCTCCTGGAAGGGGGGCCTTTATTTTTCCTTCAGGGGGCATCTCAGTCCATCAGATAATCGACACAAGCCTGTAGCCCAGTTTTAGACCAGGTTCCAGTTCATTTCCCATAATGGCATGGACAATATTTGTTTCCATTTCCCTGAATGTTTTATGAGGGTTAGGCTGCTGGTCTACCTAGAATTCATAAGCAAGCTAGGTTTAGAGGAAGAGGGTGACCTACATTAACTTAAAATTGCTTTACTTGTTTATTTTTTATTGGCATATAGTTGTCATACAATATTCTATTAGTTTCAGGTTTACAACATTGTGATTTGGCAATTATATACATTACAAAATGCTCACCATAAGTGTAGTTAGTGTTTGTCACCATACAAAGTTATTACAGTATTATTGATGCTATTCACAATACTGTATGTTTCATCCCTGTGACTTGTTTGTTTTACACCTGGAAGTTTGTACCTCTTAATCCCTTTCACATATTTCATCCACCAACCCACACACCCCCCCTGCCCCCCAGCAGCCACCACCTTGTTCTCTGTATTTAACAAGTCTGTTTCCAATTTGTTTTTTTCATTTGTTTTGTTTTGTTTTTTTTAGATTCTACATATAAGTGAAATCATACAGTATTTGGCTTTTTCTCTGACCTGTTTCACTTAGCATTATACCCTTAGTCCCATCCATGTTCTCACAAATGGCAAGATTTCACTCCTTGTTGTGATTGAGTAATATTCCATTGTAAATATGTGCCACATCTTTATCCGTTCATCAGTCAACTGATACTTGAGTTGCTTCAATATCTTGACTATTGTAAATCATTGTCAGGAACCATTGGAATACATATAGCTTTTTGAGTTAGTGTTTTTGTTTTTAAGGAACGTTTCTGCACCAGTAGAATCAGTGCTATTTCATTGATCTGTCTGCCAATTGCTTATCAATAATTCATCATATTAGTTATCGTAACTTTAAAATTTTGATATCTGAACACGTAAGTCCCTAACAGTATTCTTTTTCTAAAGTCTTATTTATTTTTTCCATATAAACTTTGGGAATAATTTGGGCTACTAAAAAGAATCTCTGATATTGAAGTAGATTATCATTAAAACTACACATCCATTTGGGAAGAATTGACATCTGTTCATTCTACCGCTTCTGAAACACGAAAGGCTCTTACTGATCTCTGTCTTACTGACTATTATTACTTATCTATTCTAAGGTTGTTTTTTCCCAGCTGATTTAAAAAAAAATAGGTATTTAAGGTTATATAATAACATGTTTATTTGCCACCCTACCTATTTCTCTTTACCTATTCTAAAATTAGGAATTCTTTTGGGGCACCTGGGTGACCCAACTGGTTGAGCGTCCAACTCCAGCTCAGGTCATGATCTCACGGTTTGTGAGTTCAGCCCCACGTCCGGCTCTGTGTTGACAGCTCAGAGCCTGGAGCCTGCTTCGGATTCTGTGTGTGTGATTCTCTCTCTGCCCCTCCCCCACTCATGTTCTGTCTCTCTCTCTCTCTCAAAAACAAACATTAAAAAATTTTTTAAGTAAATGAAATAAAAATTAGTAATTCTTTTAAACGTACTGCAAAACTACTAAGACTATGTCAAACCGTAATGTACCCACCACTCTGAAATAGCAAATATTAACATTTTGCCATATTTCTTCAAATCCTTTTAAATAAGTAAAATTTATAGTAATCTGGATACCCCTTTCCAACTCCATTCCCCATTCTCTGTCTTCCTCTTGAGATAATCACTTCCTTGAAGTTAGTGTGGATCTGTGTTTTTATAATTTTATTATATATGCATGCATGCATAAAATTTATAGTTTTATTTTGTGAGTTTTAGGGTAGGCATATATAAGTTATATTTTATATATCTTTAAATAATCACTATCATTTACAATTGCTTTTTCATTTAATATAGTTTTAGATCTATCCTGATACTTAAAGACCTAATTGAATTGTTTGAACTACTGTATGGCATTCTGGAATATAAATATGACAGTTGATTCACCTATTGCTATATTGATGAGTATTTAAGTTCTTTTCATTGTTCACTTCCAGTCTTTTTTTTTTTAATGTTTAATTACTTTTGAGACGGGGGGGGGGCACAAATTGGGAAGGGGCAGAGAGAGAGAGGGAGACACAGAATCCAAAGCCAACTCCAGGCTCTGAACTGTCTGCACAGAGCCCAACACGGGGCTTGAACTCACAAAGAGTGAGATCATGCATGACCTGAACCAAAGTCAGAAGCTTAACTAACTGAGCCACCCAGGCGCCCCTTTAACTTCCAGTCTTTTTGTGTCATTTTATTTCAGGCATATTGTTAGAATATAGAATGTCTCATTTTTAAACCAGTGTGAGAGTCTGTATCTTATAATAGTTAAGTGTAATCCATTTACATTTATAGTTATGACTAATATAAATTTAAATTTATTTTCCCATTTTGTTTTTTTTTTTCCTATCTGTATGATTTTCTTTGGTCCTCCGCTGACCCCTGCTCTGGGTGTGTCTCTCTCTGTCTGCCTCTCTCCCTCTGTTCTTCTATCTCCGTTCTTGACTCTACTAGATTATTTTCTTCATGGCTTTTTTTGGGTGGTTTTTTGGAAGTAATACATTTCTTTTGACAAGATATGGTGTACAAATAATGATTTTTTCCCCACTTCTTTTCAATAGATATGGTTATGGCTCCCAGTCCTCCTCTATTGATTGTTCAGAGCTTCCAGACAATATAGCTAGTAAAACCCGTGAGCTTTATTTAAATCCTGCATCTGCCATTGAGAGGCTTATGACTTTGGATAAGTTACATAACGTATTTGAATTTTAATCTCCAGAATGTTTTCTGTGTTGTAGATTTGACTTGATTGAGTGAAGTGCTATATATGAGGTACCCAGGAGAGTGTCTGG
The DNA here is from genome assembly GCF_028018385.1 of Neofelis nebulosa. Taxonomy (NCBI): domain Eukaryota; kingdom Metazoa; phylum Chordata; class Mammalia; order Carnivora; family Felidae; genus Neofelis; species Neofelis nebulosa. The sequence goes on along the minus strand of NC_080797.1, from coordinate 41,953,481 downwards.
CATGCTACAGTCACCAAGTAAATGGTAGATTTTACTTTCTCATCATTATTTTAATCGTCCTTGTTTTATTTCTGATTAGATTTGGAATGCCCATTGATTTAAGTTATTTCTCCCCTTTGACCCAAGTAACTGTTCTTCTCAAATGTTTTTGAAGGAATTAAGCACAGGTGCGGTAAAGGTTTATTCACAAGAATGACTAGTTTTCTGAATAGTTGTGAGGGAATAGTCTGACAAGGAGAGGACAGCTTTGGTGAAGGGGCAATAGGAATTTTCTTGAGTGCCCGTCTGAACCTGTGCCTTTACACCTGTGCCTTTTTTTAAAAATGTTTATTTATTTATTTTGAGAGAGAGAAAGGGTGTGAGTCAGGGAGGGTCAGAGGGAAAGGGAAAGAATTCCAGGCAGGCTCCACGCTCAGTACAGAGCCCCACATGGGGCTCGATCCCTTGACTGCAAGGTCATGACCTGAGCTGAGATCAAGTCAGATGCTTAACCAACTGAGCCACCCAGGCGCCCTTATGTGAGGCCTTTTTAAACATGAGCCAGCTATTTGCTAGAGGCCTCTTGCCTCCCACCTGCCCTTTTTCTAACTGTTTCTTCTGTCTTGGTGACCTCTTATCTCTACTGTCATCTCAAGTCCTGTTTTACCTCTTGGCATTTGATGAGCTTTTCTCTGTCTCTCTCTCAAGCTCTCAATCTCTCTTTTTATTACAGTTCTCTAAAGATAAATGTGATATTTTTCCTGTGACTCTTGAAAAGCAATGGGCATAGTGGTTAAGAGCGCAATCATTGGAGCCAGACTGCTCGAGTGTGTTAAGTCTCAGCTCTACCATTTATTATTAGAGAGACCCTGGGCAAATTACTTAATGTCTTTAATTTTGGTTTCCTCACCTGTAAAATGGGAAAGATGAAAGTTAACAGTAAAGAGGATCTATGTGAGTTTAATGAGTCAGTATACATGAAGTGCTTAAATAGTGCCTAGTTTTAAAAGCTATTTAAATGTTAGCTATTATTATGACCTTTTCTTCTCTTGGCTGACTCTTGACTGCTAAGTCACCTTCCAGTACAACTCAAGCCCACAGCCTAATGCCAGCCAGCCCTGACCCCTCAATGGCACTTTCGTGCACCTTCCGCTGCCCCAAGCCAGCATCTGTCTGTTTAGCAGCTATACATGCACAAGGTAGTGACACAGAAACTCAGCTAAGGTCAACATTGGTGTATTTCATGTGAATGTCTTCACTCTTCCAATCCAATCTTTTTGACCTTGAAAATTAGAGCACAGCATTTGCTTCTGCAGCACACAGACTGTGTCTGTTTTGCCCACCTTTTGAAATTTATGGTTGCATGCCCCTGGATGTTCCAAAGGAAGCGGATTTGTAGAATTGCAGAGCATTAACTAATGATGAAAGGGCATTTGCTTCCTTTCTAAACAAAATATGGTCCGAGGAAATCTGGCCAGGATGATGGGGGGATTTTATTGACTGAGCTCTTTATAATCCTTAGTGTAGTTTTCCATGTTTGTGCTCAGTGACTTTCTTTCTGAAAGCCAAGTGTGCTCCCGGCTCTAAGGAATGGCATCTGCCTCGCTTGCGTGATAAAGCTGTATTTGTTTGTAAGGGTTTTCCTTTCTTGCTTTTGTTACTAAATGACTGCACCTAACATCCGTAGTAGAGATAGGATGTTCTCTGCATTCCTGGAAGTCTGAGAAAACCTATCGTCTGAGGGGGGAAGAAGTCATTTTAAAGGACATTTGTCTTTGTTCCTTTAAAGATGAACTTTTGGAAAGCATCTCAGAGAAAGCACAGTTGTCTCTTTTCATTCATCATAATCTGTCTGTGATTTAGAAGTGAGTAGACCTTGAGCGTGTTGCACGGAGTTCTGAAGGCGGATGATCACAGAACCAAGGAAGCTGTCTCGTCAAACTCTGTCCCCACACTCGGCTTTCCTAGGCACGGAGTGCATGTTCTGCTTCAGGACCCCGTTGCACTGGTTAACAAGACCAAAATCTCACTGCTGCAGATTTCTTGGGTGAAACCTTGGATTTGCTGACTGCCAAACTAATAATCTGGAATAACTGAGGCTGGATGTTCTGCTGGACTGACAAACGAATCTTTCCTTTTACAAATCACGGAAAATCCTTCTATCTGAAGTTTGGAAGAGCCACAGATAGGTCACCAGAGGTCTTAAGTCACAGTACTGGCTCCCTGCCATTCACTCTTTTGAAGGCTTTAACTCCTCTGGGCCTCGGTTTCTCCATCTGATAAAAAAGGGAAGCAGAAAAACAAGATTTCCAAGCTCTCTTCCACATCCGTTATTCTATGTCATATCTTCATTCTTCTGAACAGGTTAGCCTGTATAATTAGAAGAAAATTAAGTTATAAGTAGGGAGTTTGTTTATAAAATAATTATAATTTATCACATTCACTCTCTTACACTACAATTCATTCCAGTAGCCATTCTCATTGTATAGAACAGGAGGAAGGAACTGGGGTTCATGTTGAATATTTGCCGATGGAGAAAGGCTACTCAGAGAAAGGAGAACCCTCCCCCGACTCAGCCCCGTCACAACCCAGCCTTTAATACCTTCAATAAGCTTATTTCTTTAAAATACGCTTCTTTCATCTAACATTTAAATAAAAGGAAAAAGATCTGGGTCATCAGGTTGCCAGTAATTGGGGCTTTTCTGTGGTCAGGTAAACTGGTTTTATTGATTTGTCAGGTAGCAAATAGTGATGAGGAAAGCAGGAGAAAGAGGGTATAGGAGGGGAGGGAGAAGGTACACATTCTTGCTTTAGGGTGGACAGCATACACGAGACAAAATATTGGCCAATATGTGGATGATCTCACACGAGTCTAGATGCTCTGTAGGCAGATTCCTCACAATGGCCATCGCTACATATGGCAGATGCTATTATCTGGAGGGACAACCGTATAACTTACCATCTAAACTGGAACATCTTTAGGACCTTAAAAAAGAGGATCTTATTTATAATTATTTTGAGACAACAAGGGTAAATTGGGAATATCCTAAGCAAATTAAAAGTTATAGTCATCCTGGCTATATATTCCCCCAAATGTATTTCCTTCCTTTCTTAGTTCATCTCAGGGAATGCAGAAGCTTTCAAATTCTCTTTAGTATGCCTGAGGGATATGGAGGGTTCCACAAGACTTACCTGAGTTCTATCCAGTCAAACACCATGATTTAGTCCACAACTAGACAACATTGCCCTGGCCCCCTTTACGTTTAGGTATGTTCAGAAGATGAAGTTCTAGTCAATGAAATGTGCGCAGAAGGAACAGGCCTCATTTCCAGGCTTCTGCGACAAGAACAGCTTATGAGAGCTATCCTACGTCTTCTCCCTTCTGGCCTGATGGGCACAGCATGGTGGATAGTGCAGATAGCAGAGCTACAAGGAAGAAGGAGCCTGGGCCCTGCACCCAGCTTAGGATTTCGCATGTGGGAAAAATGAGTTTGTACTACGCCACTGAGGTTTAAGAGATTACCTGTTACATGGGGCGCCTGGGTGGCTCAGTCGGTTAAGCGCCCAACTTTGGGTCAGGTCATGATCTCGCAGTGTGTGAGTTCAAGCCCCTTGTAGGGCTCTGTGCTGACAGCTCAGAGCCTGGGGCCTGCTTCAGATTCTCTGTCTCCCTTCTCTGCCCCTCCCCCACTCATGCTGGCTCTCTCCCTTAAAAATAAATAAACATTAAAAAAAATTTAGAGATTACCTGTTATAGTAGGTAAACTAACATTATCATCAGTAGCATTATCTTAACGAATGCACTGCATAAATGTTAGCCTCAGATATATTAAAAACGCCTCTTTCTTATTGAACTGTGAGCCTCTCCAAAATAAAAACCAAGAATAGGTAGTCAAATACAGATTACATTCTAACCATTTTTTGGATTGGATTGAATTGAATCATGTTGAACTGGATAGAAATGAAATAAATTGTACATACACCGGTAGTAAACTTCACAGATGATAAAACCTCCCTGCAGCTGGATGGAACATGGAAGTTTTCAAGGAGAAAGTGGTCTTTGAGCTGATATTTGAAGAATTGATTTACTTTGGATATGTCATGGAGAAAATGATGTTACAGGGAAAATAAAGAGCATGAGCATTTGACACACATAAACAAGAGCAGATAGTTCAGTCTAAGACACAGAGGCAGTAGGTGAAAAACAAATGGCTAAACTTACTTCAGCTCAGAAATATTTATTGGGAACTGGAAGACAAACCCATGAAGAGATACATTAAGCAAATAGTATATATGATGAAGCAAAAGTATGTAATAAATGCTCTGAGAGCACAGAGGAAAGATCCCCAAAGGAGATTAGAGTTGTTTTTTGTTTTTTTTTTTAACGTTTATTTATTTTTGAGAGAGAGACAGAGTATGAGCAGGGTTGGGGTAGAGAGAGAGGGAGACACAGAATCCAAAGCAGGCTCCAGGCTCTGAGCTGTCTGCACAGAGCCCAATGTAGGGCTTGAACCCACAAACCATGAGATCATGACCCAAGCCGAAGTCGGACGCTTAACTGACTGAGCCACCCAGGCTCCCCGGATTAGAGGGAGTGTTAAAAGAACAGATAAATTAACCACACCACACAGGGCATTGAAAGTTTCACTAGGACACCTCCCCACTACTGTGTAACCAATGAGAGCCATTGAAGGGGTGTGGTGGTGATCTAGTTTGGACATTGTTTTGTAAATAGTTGGAGTTGTTGAAGATTTTTGAAGGGTCAATAAAAGACAGGAGCAAAACATTGCTCTAGGGGGAGCGATCTTAATAGTGGGGTAGGTAGAGATGGGGAAAGTCATGTGATGAGGCAGTTGTAATTGCCCATATAAGTAATTATTGAGGTCCTGTTTCTAATACTTGTGTCAGGGCACCATAAATGTATAGGAAAGGATGAATTAGAGCTATAGTGGGAGTAGAATCAATGTCTTAATTCCTTCTTATTGGAGGTGGGTACGTATAGGTTGGGATTCGTTTCGGCTGTGAGTGACAGAAAATACCAAATAAAATGGAAATTTCCTTCCTTGTGAATGTAGTCAGTATAAGGATTCCAGCTCCGTCTATCTTGTTACTGGAAGCGAGGCTTTTGTTTCATGGTTCAGAGGGCAGCTTGAGGTCTTGCCATCCAATGCACACTCCAGCCTGCCAGAAGGGGTGAGAAGAGGCATAGCATTTCCGTTTAACATTTCCTGGATGTCTTACACACTAAGATCTCATTGGCCAGAACTTAGTCACATGTCCATAGCTACAAGGGTGGAAGGGGAATGAATGTCTTTATTCTGAGAAGTCATGTGCCTTTCTAAAAACCAGGGCTTCTCTTGTAAAGGGAGAAAAGGAAAATGGATATTGGGACAGTATTTATACTGTGTTTGCCATAGCTGCAAAACACAACTGTTGTGGTCATGAGATTCTGGAAGAAAGCAGTACACTATTGAGTGAGCCGCTGAAGAGGTTGAGTGAAAGCGGGATGAAACATGCAGGAGAGGAATAGAAGTTTTTGAGTTTCACTGAAATTGTAGCTGCAGTGGGTAGAATGATCAAGTCTTTCCAGTTACAACTCTCTAGGCAATTGGAATTTCACACTTAACTTTCATCTTTGTTATTTCAATAACGAAACTCAAACAAATGAAGGGTGCCTGGGTGGCTCAATCCCTTAAGTGTCTGACTCTTGGTTTCACCTCAGGTCATGATCTCAAGGTTCATGAGTTCAAGCCCCGCGTCTGGATTCTGCTTGGGATTCTCTCTGTCTCCGCCTCTCTCTGCCCCACCGTTGCTCACGCTCGCTTGCTCGCTCTCTCTCTCAAAATAAATAAATAAACTTAAACAATGAAACTCTAGTTTGGCCCATCTACACAGCCCAGATCTGCTCCTAACTCACTGGCCCCACCACTTAAAGTATGTGACCGTCCCTGTTACGTAGTGCACGATCAGCACACAGGCAGTGGATCAGAACCTGAAAAGAAGGAAAAGAAGCACAAAAAGATAATGAGCTGCTTCTACATGAGAAAAATAAATTAATAAAACCATTCTGGCCTTTTCCTAAGGTCTGGACCTCACCTTCTGTCCCACCCTGGCTAATTGATCGCGGAGGGTCATTTTGTCTGCTTTCCATACAGCCCATTGGACCTTGGGCTTGGCTAGGCTTTGTCCCAGTGAATAGCATAGGCTCCCCACATGAGTTCCCAGAATCCGTGTTTTCCTGCTTCAGGTCTCCTGCCCTGTTTCCACAGACAGCTAGCTCACTGCGCTTTGACTTGCAAATGCTCTAAGTGTCTTCAGGTGCTCCTGAGCTCTTCCTCAGTCTAGCAGGGCCGGCTTTTACCTTCCAGGAGTTGGCTCAGAATTTAGAGAATGGAGAATGCAGATCAATGCTTCTTTAGGCTGTGATTTTTTTTTTTAAATTTCAACCAGATTCAAGTGAAATTATGCCATAGCCTCTGATTCCTTTTCCCAAGCATTTTCTGCCTTTTTCCTTTTGCTAGATTCCCATGCTGTCCCTGGTTGCACTCCCCTCCCCACCAATACCAATGCCACTGCCATCAAATAATACAAGTATTGATTGGGTGCTACTTATTGAGCATAAAGTATTGTCTTATATACATGAGTATATTTAGTATTTCTGACAGTCCTTCAAGGTATTTATTCCCAATGTTCAGATAAGGACACTGAGGTATGTAGTGTGTGAGTGTGTGTGTGTGTGTGTGTGTGTATTTTAGCTGCACATTTAAAAGTGAAATAATTTGCCCAGAGTGACACAAAATTTAGTAGTAAATTTGGGATTCAACTCCAGGATGCTGCACATTTTCCATGATTTCACACTGTTTCTCAAAAGACAACCAACAACTCTGCTTCTTTCTTTTCATTTGACTTAGCCCTGCTGAATTCAAGTTAGAGAGAGGAGGAAGTTTTAGTCTCAATCAAAGCTACTCGTTTTGATTGAAAGTTTTGTACGACATGAGATTAATCCCAAAATTGACTAACTCATCGATTTTAGGAATTACCAGTCGTTTATCAACTACAGTTTAAAAATTGTTTCATGAGGAATCAGGGAAGATGGCGGTGTAGGAGGACGCTGGGCTCACCGCGCGTCCTGCTGATCACTTAGATTCCACCTACACCTGCCTAAAGAACCCAGAAAACCGCCAGAGGATTAGCAGAACGGAGTGTCCGGAGCCAAGCGCAGATGAGAGGCCCACGGAAGAGGGTAGGAAGGGCGGTGAGGCGGTGCGTGCTCCACGGACTGGCGGGAGGGAGCCGGGGCGGAGGGGCAGCCTGCCGGCCAAGCAGAGCCCCCGAGTCTGGCTTGCAAAAGCGGAGGGGCTGGACGGAGTGTGTTCCCACAGCAAGCAGAACTTAGCATGTGGGAGGTCATAAGTTAACAGCTCTGCTCGGAAAGTGGGAAGGCTGGAGGACAAAGGGAGGGAGAGTTGCTGAGCCCCAGACGACAGAGCTCAGTTTGGTGGGGAACAAAGGCGCTCGCCAGTGCCATCTCCCTCGCCCATCCCCCAGCCAAAATCCCAAAGGGAACCAGTTCCTGCCAGGGAACTTGCTCGTTTCGCGCAAACACCCAACTCTGTGCTTCTGCGGAGCCAAACCTCCCGCAGCGGATCTGACTCCCTCCCGCCGCCACAGGGCCCCTCCTGAAGTGGATCACCTAAGGAGAAGCGAGCTAAGCCTGCCCCTCCTGCCCCCGTGCACCTTGCCTACCCACCCCAGCTAATACGCCAGATCCCTAGCACCACAAGGCTGGCAGTGTGCAAGTAGCCCAGACGGGCCACGCCACCCCACAGTGAATCCCGCCCCTAGGAGAGGGGAAGAGAAGGCACACACCAGTCTGACTGTGGCCCCAGCGGTGGGCTGGGGGCAGACATCAGGTGGGACTGCGGCCCCGCCCACCAACTCCAGTTATACACCACAGCACAGGGGAAGTGCCCTGCAGGTCCTCACCACTCCAGGGACTATCCAAAATGACCAAACGGAAGAATTCCCCTCAGAAGAATCTCCAGGAAATAACAACAGCTAATGAACTGATCAAAAAGGATTTAAATAATATAACAGAAAGTGAATTTAGAATAATAGTCATAAAATTAATCGCTGGGCTTGAAAACAGCATAGAGGACAGCAGAGAATCTCTTGCCCCAGAGATCAAGGGACTAAGGAACAGTCACGAGGAGCTGAAAAACGCTTTAAACGAAATCCAAAACAAAATGGAAACGACGACGGCTCGGATTGAAGAGGCAGAGGAGAGAATAGGTGAACTAGAAGATAAAGTTATGGAAAAAGAGGAAGCTGAGAGAAAGAGAGATAAAATCCAGGAGTATGAGGGGAAAATTAGAGAACTAAGTGATACACTAAAAAGAAATAATATACGCATAATTGGTATCCCAGAGGAGGAAGAGAGAGGGAAAGGTGCTGAAGGGGTACTTGAAGAAATAATAGCAGAGAACTTCCCTGAACTGGGGAAGGAAAAAGGCATTGAAATCCAAGAGGCACAGAGAACTCCCTTCAGACGTAACTTGAATCGATCTTCTGCACGACATAGCATAGTGAAACTGGCAAAATACAAGGATAAAGAGAAAATTCTGAAAGCAGCAAGGGATAAACGTGCCCTCACATATAACGGGAGACCTATAAGACTCGTGACTGATCTCTCTTTTGAAACTTGGCAGGCCAGAAAGGATTGGCACGATATCTTCAGTGTGCTAAACAGAAAAAATATGCAGCCGAGAATCCTTTATCCAGCAAGTCTGTCATTTAGAATAGAAGGAGAGATAAAGGTCTTCCCAAACAAACAAAAACTGAAGGAATTTGTCACCACGAAACCAGCCCTACAAGAGATTCTAAGGGGGATCCTGTGAGACAAAGTACCAGAGACATCACTAATAGCATAAAACATACAGACATCACAATGACTCTAAACCCGTATCTTTCTATAATAACACTGAATGTAAATGGATTAAATGTGCCAACCAAAAGACATAGGCTATCAGAATGGATAAAAAAACAAGACCCATCTATTTGCTGTCTACAAGAGACTCATTTTAGATCTGAGGACACCTTTAGATTGAGAGTGAGGGGATGGAGAACTATTTATCATGCTACTGGAAGTCAAAAGAAAGCTGGAGTAGCCATACTTATATCAGACAAACTAGACTTTAAATTAAAGGCTGTAACAAGAGATGAAGAAGGGCATTATATAATCATTGCAGGGTCTATCCATCAGGAAGAGCTAACAATTATAAATGTCTATGCGCCGAATACCGGAGCCCCCAGATATATAAAACAATTACTCATAAACATAAGCAACCTTATTGATAAGAATGTGGTCATTGCAGGGGACTTTAACACCCCACTTACAGAAATGGATAGATCATCTAGACACACAGTCAATAAAGAAACAAGGGCCCTGAATGATACATTGGATCAGATGGACTTGACAGATATATTTAGAACTCTGCATCCCAAAGCAACAGAATATACTTTCTTCTCGAGTGCACATGGAACATTCTCCAAGATAGATCATATACTGGGTCACAAAACAGCCCTTCATAAGTTTACGAGAATTGAAATTATACCATGCATACTTTCAGATCACAATGCTATGAAGCTTGAAATCAACCACAGGAAAAAGTCTGGAAAACCTCCAAAAGCATGGAGGTTAAAGAACACCCTACTAAAGAATGAGTGGGTCAACCAGGCACTTAGAGAAGAAATTAAAAAATATATGGAAACAAATGAAAATACAACAATCCAAACGCTTTGGGCGCAGCGAAGGCAGTCCTGAGAGGAAAATACATTGCAATCCAGGCCTATCTCAAGAAACAAGAAAAATCCCAAATACAAAATCTAACAGCACACCTAAAGGAAATAGAAGCAGAACAGCAAAGGCAGCCTAAACCGAGCAGAAGAAGAGAAAGAATAAAGATCAGAGCAGAAATAAACAATATAGAATCTAAAAAAACTGTAGAGCAGATCAATGAAACCAAGAGTTGGTTTTTTGAAAAAATAAACAAAATTGACAAACCTCTAGCCAGGCTTCTCAAAAAGAAAAGGGAGATGACCCAAATAGATAAAATCATGAATGAAAATGGAATTATGACAACCAATCCCTCAGAGATACAAACAATTATCAGGGAATACTATGAAAAATTATATGCCAACAAATTGGACAACCTGGAAGAAATGGACAAATTCCTAAACACCCACACTCTTCCAAAACTCAATCAGGAGGAAATAGAAAGCTTGAACAGACCCATCACCAGTGAAGAAATTGAATCGGTTATCAAAAATCTCCCAACAAATAAGAGTCCTGGGCCAGATGGCTTACCAGGGGAGTTCTACCAGACGTTTAAAGCAGAGATAATACCTATCCTTCTCAAGCTATTCCAAGAAATAGAAAGGGAAGGAAAACTTCCAGACTCATTCTATGAAGCCAGTATTACTTTGATTCCTAAACCAGACAGAGACCCAGTAAAAAAAGAGAACTGCAGGCCAATATCCCTGATGAATATGGATGCAAAAATTCTCAATAAGATACTAGCAAATCGAATTCAACAGCATATAAAAAGAATTATTCACCATGATCAAGTGGGATTCATTCCTGGGATGCAGGGCTGGTTCAACATTCGCAAATCAATCAACGTGATACATCACATTAATAAAAAAAAAAAGAGAAGAACCATATGATCCTGTCAATCGATGCAGAAAAGGCCTTTGACAAAATCCAGCACCCTTTCTTAATAAAAACCCTTGAGAAAGTCGGGATAGAAGGAACATACTTAAAGATCATAAAAGCCATTTATGAAAAGCCCACAACTAACATCATCCTCAATGGGGAAAAACTGAGAGCTTTTTCCCTGAGATCAGGAACACGACTGGGATGCCCACTCTCACCGCTGTTGTTTAACATAGTGTTGGAAGTTCTAGCATCAGCAATCAGACAACAAAAGGAAATCAAAGGCATCCAAATTGGCAAAGATGAAGTCAAGCTTTCGCTTTTTGCAGATGACATGATATTATACATGGAAAATCCGATAGACTCCACCAAAAGTCTGCTAGAACTGATACATGAATTCAGCAAAGTCGCAGGATACAAAATCAATGTACAGAAATCAGTTGCATTCTTATACACTAACAATGAAGCAACAGAAAGACAAATAAAGAAACTGATCCCATTCACAATTGCACCAAGAAGCATAAAATACCTAGGAATAAATCTAACCAAAGATGTAAAAGATCTGTATGCTGAAAACTATAGAAAGCTTATGCAGGTAATTGAAGAAGATATAAAGAAATGGAAAGATATTCCCTGCTCATGGATTGGAAGAATAAATATTGTCAAAATGTCAATACTACCCAAAGCTATCTACACGTGTATTCAATGCAATCCCAATCAAAATTGCACCAGCATTCTTCTCGAAACTAGAACAAGCACTCCTAAAATTCATATGGAACCACAAAAGGCCCCGAATAGGCAAAGTAATTTTGAAGAAGAAGACCAAAGCAGGAGGCATCACAATCCCAGACTTTAGCCTCTACTACAAAGCTGTAATCATCAAGACAGCATGGTATTGGCACAAAAACAGACACATAGACCAATGGAATAGAATAGAAACCGCAGAACTAGACCCACAAACGTATGGCCAACTCATCTTTGACAAAGCAGGAAAGAACATCCAATGGAAAAAAGACAGTCTCTTTAACAAATGGTGCTGGGAGAACTGGACAGCAACATGCAGAAGGTTGAAACTAGACCACTTTCTCACACCATTCACAAAAATAAACTCAACATGGATAAAGGACCTGAATGTGAGACAGGAAACCATCAAAATCCTAGAGGAGAAAGCAGGAAAAGACCTCTCTGACCTCAGCCGTAGCAATCTCTTACTCGACACATCCCCAAAGGCAAGGGAATTAAAAGCAAAAGTGAATTATTGGGACCTTATGAAGATAAAAAGCTTCTGCACAGCAAAGGAAACAACCAACAAAACTAAAAGGCAACCAACGGAATGGGAAAAGATATTTGCAAATGACATATCGGACAAAGGGCTAGTATCCAAAATCTATAAAGAGCTCACCAAACTTCACACCCGAAAAACAAATAACCCAGTGAAGAAATGGGCAGAAAACATGAATAGACACTTCTCTAAAGAAGACATCCGGATGGCCAACAGGCACATGGAAAGATGTTCAACGTCGCTCCTTATCAGGGAAATACAAATCAAAACCACACTCAGATATCACCTCACGCCAGTCAGAGTGGCCAAAATGAACAAATCAGGAGACTATAGATGCTGGAGAGGATGTGGAGAAACGGGAACCCTCTTGCACTGTTGGTGGGAATGCAAATTGGTGCAGCCGCTCTGGAAAACAGGGTGGAGGTTCCTCAGAAAATTAAAAATAGACCTACCCTATGACCCAGCAATAGCACTGCTAGGAATTTATCCAAGGGATACAGGAGTACTGATGCATAGGGGCACTTGTACCCCAATGTTTATAGCAGCACTCTCAACAATAGCCAAATTATGGAAAGAGGCTAAATGTCCATCAACTGATGAATGGATAAAGAAATTGTGGTTTATATACACAATGGAATACTACGTGGCAATGAGAAAAAATGAAATATGGCCTTTTGTAGCAACGTGGATGGAACTGGAGAGTGTGATGCTAAGTGAAATAAGCCATACAGAGAAAGACAGATACCATATGGTTTCACTCTTATGTGGATCCTGAGAAACTTAACAGAAACCCATGGGGGAGGGGAAGGAAAAAAAAAAAGAGGTTAGAGTGGGAGAGAGCCAAAGCATAAGAGACTCTCAAAAACTGAGAACAAACTGAGGGTTGATGGGGGGTGGGAGGCAGGGGAGGGTTGGTGATGGGTATTGAGGAGGGCACCTTTTGGGATGAGCACTGGGTGTTGTATGGAAACCAATTTGACAATAAATTTCATATATTGAAATTTATTTGAAATTTGAAATTTATTTCTTTTGAAAAAAGAAAGAAAAAAAAATAAAAATTGTTTCATTGCATGGGGTGCCTGGGTGGCTCAGTTGATTAAGCATCCAACTTCAGCTCAGGTCGTTATCTCATGGTTTGTGGGTTAAGAGCCCTGCGTCGGGCTTTGTGCTTACAGCTCAGAGCCTGGAGCCTGCTTCAGATTCTGTGTCTTCCTTTCCCTCTGCCCTTATCCTGCTTACACTCTGTTTCTCTCTCTCTCTTTCAAAGATATGTAAACATTAAACAATTTTAAAAAAATAGAATAAAATAAAAATTGTTTCATTGTATCAATACCCTTTTAGTATTCTGAATACAACACACACACATTCACCTTCTGATGGGGGGCAGAGGATGCAGGGTGAATCTGGGGGTGGACTTGAACGTTTGAGGTCTGAAGTTTCCTCCAACTGTTTTAAAACATGGACAGGAACTTACTACCAAATTGATCTATAACATTTATGGAAAATACATCTATACCTGATTCCAAGATGATAAATAATAGTAAAAAAATGGAATACAAAATGTGTCCTGACTTCAATGAAATGTTCATCACATGAATTTGTGATGGAAAACAATCCTTTTTTAGACAGAGTTACAGTGCTTCTTGATAGTTGCCTATTTGTCAGAGGTCAAATTTGCTTTTCAGTTAGATTAGCATTATTCTATCATTATTTATTTGTCTTGAAGTTACCCCAGAATTTCCCCTTAAAAATAACCACTTACATTACTATGGTGATGCAAATCGCTATACATTTTTTTTACCAGGTAAGTTAACAAATACACGTATCCTTTGTCCTTTGACCTTGATTTTGGTATGCTGCACTTGAAGATTAAGATTCTAAAAGAGGAGCGGGGGAAACTCTGGACTTAAAGAACTGCAGTATTCAAATAACCAGATAGCCAACTGGAAGGGCATAATGGAGGAATTATGGCATATCCACTACAAGGACTATCAAAAAAGACATTAACAACAAGAGGAAAACAACTCAGGAAGTGATGTTTGGTGAGAGAGGCAGAAAACGAAATTATAGCTACAGTCTCACATAGATGAGAGATTTTTTTCATCCCTTTTCTTCTGTGTTCTACTATTGTTATTATTTGAGTGACATGGTTCTTAAGTTCTCATGACTCTTTTTTTTTTTTTTTTTAATTTTTTTTTCAACGTTTTTAATTTATTTTGGGGACAGAGAGAGACAGAGCATGAACGGGGGAGGGGCAGAGAGAGAGGGAGACACAGAATCGGAAACAGGCTCCAGGCTCCGAGCCATCAGCCCAGAGCCTGACGCGGGGCTCGAACTCACGGACCGCGAGATCGTGACCTGGCTGAAGTCGGACGCTTAACCGACTGTGCCACCTAGGCGCCCCAGTTCTCATGACTCTTTACCATTAAACTTACCTTAGGGAAAATGGCAAGGATCGTGAAGGGTGGGTATTCCTAGAAAACTTATGAATGGCATTTCTAAATGGAGCTTCACCTGTCTCTCTCGCCCCTTCCTAGGTTTGTTAAACAGATATTTATTAAACAGCATGCCCAGGGCACCTATTACATGCGTTATGTTAGAGTCGACGAGGCACAAGATTTACCCTTGAGATGGTTTTAATTTAGTTAGGGAGACAGGGCCGTCGGAAGCCACAAATTAAAAGTATATGAGGAAATTGCTGCAGCCATGAGAAGCCTAAGGAGACATGACAGCTAAGTGGAATGTGGGATCCTGATGGGATCCCGGAACAGGGAAAGGGCTTCAGGTTAGATAATACAGGACATCTGAATAGAGTGTGGACATTAGTTACTACTAACGTATCGATACTGTTTCATTAATTGTGACAAAGATACTGATGAAGGATAGAGATAATAACAGAGATTGAGTGTGAGTTTATGTGGGAAGTGTCTATCTTTGTAATTTTTCTATGAAACTAAAACTATTCTAAAATGTATCTATATCTATCTATCTATCTATCTATCTATCTATCTATCTATCTATCTAACAAGAGAAAGTAAATAAAGATACAAGGAATAGCACCAGACTACTATTTTTCTCTCTTGTTTCTTTTTTGTCTCTACCCTTAATGCCTGTCCCTCTCAATCTTTTCTCAGATTTTCCTCCTCAGTTCAACCTCTAAATATTGAACATCCCAGAGCTCTATTCTCTGTCCCTTTTGGTCTCTCTCTTTACATTTTCATATTCTTCTTGGTGACCTCTTCTAAACTCAGTGTTTTAAATATCATTTATATGTCAAAGAGTCATAAATGCATATCCCACTTTGACTCTTCAGAATTCATTTTCTATCCAGCCACCTACCTGACACCTCTGTGTAAATGCTCATTCACCATCTCAAGTGGAACTCCTTTTTTTTTAAGTTTATTTATTTTGAGAGAGAGAGAAAGAAAGAACGAGTGAGGGAGGGGCAGAGAGAGAGGATCCAGGCAGGTTCTGCACTGTTAATGCAGAGCCCCACGTGGGTCTTGAACTCGTGAACCGTGAGATGGTGAACTGAGCTGAAACCAAGAGTCAGACACTTAACCCACTGAGCCACCCAGGTGCCACTCAAATGGAACTTTTGACTTTCCTTCATGCTGCAAAGATACTCCTCCTCCATCTCTTTTGTTATCTCAATAACTGTCAACATTGAATCACTCAGGTCAAAAAAGGTAGGAGCTCTCTGGGAGCCTGGGTGTCTTAGTTAAGTGTCCGACTTCAGCTCAGGTCATGATCTCATGGTTCATGGGTGTGAGCCCTGCATTGGTCTCTATGCTGACAGCTGGGAGCCTGGAGTCTGCTTTGGATTCTGTGTCTCCCTCTCTCTCTACTCCTCCCCTGCTCATGATGTCTCTCTCTTTCAAAAATAAACATTAAAAAAAAACTTTTTTAGAAAGGTAGGAGCTCTCTTTGATCTGTGGTCTTTAACTTCCCTCATTCTTTCCATCAGGCTGTTCTCTTCAGTCTTCCTTTAAATCATATGGTGTCCATCCACTTCTGTTTTCACCAACATAATCCTAGTTGAAGCCACCACCATCTTTCTTCTGGACCGCAACCTAAATCATCAGCTTCATCTTAAACCTCTCTTTCCATGCATCTACTGTCGTTCACCCCTCATGGCTACTTTTCTGTTTCTTGAAAAGTTCCTTGTGCCTCCTTAGGGCCTTTGAATCCACTTGAAATACTAGTGCTATTCATCTTCAGGAGGCCATATCTTTTTTGTCATTTAAATCTCAGATTAAGTATCATAATCTCAAAGGCCATCTACTGTCACACAATCTAAAGTCCGTCTTGTCCTAATCTTTGATTATACTGCAGAATACTTTCTGTACATAATGTTCTCCTTCTAGTTTAATTTAGTTACTTGTGTTTTTTTTTTCTATCCCCTCCAATAGAATACAAGTCCTTGGAAAACAGGAACTTTGTATGTTCGATGCTTAGAACACTGCCTCACAAACACAGGTACTCAGTGACGTTTGTTGAAATAATGAAAGTGACAAATGAGACACTAACATGCTGAAATTCAGGGAAGTGAGGGATCACAGTGGAACTAAAATGATCAGGAATAATTTTTTGAAAAGAGGGCAAATTGGTGAGGCTTTGAGAATCAAGTAAGGCTAGTCAAGAAGAAGTAGATAAAGAGAGAATTCCAAGCAGTAAAACAAAAAGGCAAAAGCAAAGGTGTGAGAAGAGTAGTAAACAGGAATACTTGGGGACAGCAGGTAGAGCAGAAATTTTGTAAAGATTATGTGAAATGACTTCAGATTGGTAAATCCAAATGGCAGGGATTCTAGAATACCAGTTAGAGGGGCTAAAAATCATCCATATTAGGGACTTTTCCTCATGTTGATTTTTTAAAAATGTTTATTTATTTTGAGAGAGAGAGAGAGAGAGATAGCACATGCAAGCAAGGGAAGGACAGAGAGAGGGAGAGAGAGAATCCCAAGCAAGCTCTGTGCTGTCAGCACAGAGCCAGATGCGGGTCTTGATCTCATGATTATGACCTGAGCTGAAATCAAGAGTCAGATGCTTAACCAACTGAGCCACCCAGACACCCTCCTTTCATTGATTTTTGACTACAGCTACATTTGAACCTCTTGATTGCCATTTCATTCTGAGTCATTTAGGTGAAAGTAATACAGTCCGTTCTACCAGTTTTTTTTTTTCTTACTCTTCCAATGCACATACAATGTTAATGCCAGCTTGCTTGAGTCTGACCAAATGTGCAAGGTGGTTCTGGCTTATATGTGATTTCTGTGCTTGGAACAGTCATTTTGTGGCTCAGTTAGCCAGTGCAATCCTTGGTCTGAGTGTTCTGTCTAGTTTTTAGGGTAAATGGGGGTCACGTCGGATAGGGGGATAGAGAGGAGTCTCACCCTTTTCTTACAACTTAAAAAAATGTAAAGAATGGCACAGATGTAAGTACCCTCAGGTAGAGTATCACCCCCACCCCCACCGTACTTTTCAATGAAACACATTGAGCCAGATAACAGTTTGCTGTGGCTTTGATTTCTCTAGGCAGAGTGTCAGCTCCTGGTGCCCTTCCATCTGTCAAGTGAGTGTGGGCCTGTCAACCAACTTCAACACGCTTCTGTGGACGTTCCCATTGCCACAGATACGGGCATCACACCAACAAGTCTTGGGATATAAACTACAACCTCCCAAGGACTGTTTGAGCTGTACCGCAATTTTGTATATCATGTTCCGCTTGACACAGCATTTTTCACGCACTC
This sequence comes from Neofelis nebulosa, assembly GCF_028018385.1. Classification (NCBI taxonomy): domain Eukaryota; kingdom Metazoa; phylum Chordata; class Mammalia; order Carnivora; family Felidae; genus Neofelis; species Neofelis nebulosa. The sequence goes on along the minus strand of NC_080797.1, from coordinate 41,935,756 downwards.
CTCCAGCTTTGTTGGGCACCTCTTGTGGACCGAGATTTGCGTAAATCATGGGATTTCAAGAGAAGACATGTTTTCTGGCCTCAAGAAAGTTACAGTTGACTGTGAAAGAATGACATGGAACCAGATAAGTGTGGAGCACGATCTCAGTGCCCACATGTAGGATAACATAATATGACAGGTGCATGGAGGAGGGAGAGACCTACACCATGTATAAAAGTCAAGCACTTGGCAAGAGCATTATCCCTGGCAGGCCCAGGGGGGCCGTGCAATGTACCAGGATGGCCATTTCCATTTCCTCTGGTGATCCATGCTCTTCTCTGTTCCTGCTTCCCGTGTAGGGGACAGGCTTGACCCTTTAAGGGAAAACAGTGATTGTCATGGGGATAGGGAGTGTGATATTTTGCATCCTGCATCCAGTGATAGCATGGCTTTTTTTTTCACCTTCTAACATCTGGTGTTCTGATCCAATAGGCTGGGTGTGTCCTTCCTTATGTTACCTCCTAGGCAGAGAAAAGGAGTTTCCTAAGGAAGATACTCTTCAGGACTCCTCACATCCCATTAAAACTAAGTAACACAGTAGTCCCTAGACTCTAACTGCCTCTCCCCTATATTTGGTTCCATCTCCCCTTGTCCTAGACCACCTGGCACAGATACCATTGTACTGAGCAAGGGCTTGGAAGTGCACTTTTTGCAAAGTGCATGCTTACGGTTAGGTGCCTGTTGACTGGAGTCTTATCAAGCCATTGCCCTTCTCCTGCAGATCCCTTGGTGAGGGCTCTTCTGTTCCATCTTGTGCCATTTCCTCCCCCACCACACCAGGGTACTCTCAATTGTTGCTCTTGAGTTTTCTTTTCCATTAGGTCAAGAAGCCACTGTAATTTCCACATGGAGATGGTCCACGATTGTGTTTTCTCTGAACACAAGATGTTAGGTGTTAGGTGTTAGGTGGTGATAGGATTGAAAATATAGAGAGAGGGGAGAGTTGCAAAAGTTCATCTCAAAATGATGTGAGGGAATTAGCATGTGAAAACATACTCTATCTATGGAAACAGTTGAGAATCCCACGAGTCATCCAGAAACATGCTTTATAGATGTATGGGAAGGGTAAGAAGGGTTTTAGGAATCAGTCTGTTCCTTAATGACTATTTGAAAAACCCAGCATGAGGGTGTGGACTGGCATGTTTATATGAGGTCCCTACAAGTTTGATGGTTTAGCCCAGAGGAAATGGACTTGGATGGGGCATGGTGGTATTTTGTGTAGACTCTGGTGATCAATTTCAGGGAGTTTGGAAAAGATTTAGGATTATACATGCGTTCTACAGTGCTTATTGATCAGATGCCATTTACTTGTAATTAGAAACTCATTTCCTTCCAAATTCTTTCTAATTTTCCTTTTAAAGTAGCTCACCTCTGAATGTTTGAGCAGGGAAGCAGAACTAGCTCTAAGACAGGAATCAGCACAGTGCTGCCCACCACAGACCAAATCCAGCCCTCTGTCTGTGTTTGTAAATGCATTTTACTGGCACATAGCTACAGCCATTCATTTATATATAGTCCCTGGCTGCTTTTGGACTACAGTGGCACAGAGGAGTAGTGGGGACAGGGACTGAATGACCTTCAAAGCCTCCAATATTTATTATCTGGCCATTTACAGAAAAAGTTTGCTGACTCTTGTTCTAAGACACCATATACATTTTTTTTTTCTTTTTAGTGGCGGCCTTCCTCTGTTCGTCAATTTCCTCAAATGCCCAGAAGGAGATTGGAGCAATGAATTCTGTGTCTCTTTCCAAATGCGGGGATTCTGAGTTTTCTTTTGAAACTCACAAGTTCTCAAACTGCCACAATGAAAAAAAGGAGAATAACATTGAAATATGTTTTCCTTACTATCAAGAGAGGGGCCCTTGCTATGTATATCTCTCCTCATCTGGCAGGGATGACAGCTTTTACTGTCAACACAATTTTTTTTGATTAGACACCTGGATCTTTCCCAAGGGCTGGTTGCACGTTAAGTAAAGAAATCCTATCCACCGGCAGAGTGCTGCAGCAGCTAAGGCTGCTTTCTGTTCACCTGTTTGCTGTGAGGAATTCTCAACCGGCTCTCCACTCACTGGGTATCAGATGTAAACAACAGGTGATAATGGAGGATCTGGCTAGGAAGATTTAAAATGGAAAGCCAGTATTTCTCTCTGAGCTCTGTTGCAACACTCATGGTTACTGTAGCAGGGCTTTAAATGAGGTGCGTTTACAATGTGCTGTCCTGTCTTTCCACATTGCCCAACAGTATGAGGCCAGACAGGGCATACAAGGGCATTTGAAAACACATTATATAAAGCACCTTGCTTTTCTTCAAATCTAGCCTGCAGGCATCGTATTTTGTAATTGATGGACAGCAAGTGGGCTCAGCTCAGGCTGATGGATTTTTGCAGGGCGAGTTTGCATCCTTCACAAGGCATGTCAAAGAAAGCAAACAGAGACTATGCAGTTCTATCATTATAACAGACTTCATTCAGATGATCTGATTGTCTTCCCACCTATTAAAGTGTTACATAATTTCACTTCTGAATGGATGGGCTGGCCTAGGAGGAATGAAGGGAGAGCAAGGCTTTTTGCAGCCTTCTGAATGGGACAGAAGCTTTCAGTGATACTTTTGTCAGTTGCAATACCCTTAATTATCCAAAGACTTTATTTTCTTCTACCTTTTAAATCACATCTCTTAAATCAGTGCTTCAGTCAGACTGATAGGTCTTCCTTAAACAGCCTCTGTGTGTGGCGTGGGGGGTGGGGGGGTGTGCACGGAGAGAAGAGAGAGAGAGAATATGAATGTATCTACAAATCTGAAAACTTAGTCGACTAGTTTTCTCAGGACTGTGTTGGAATTAGCTTTCCTTTGTGGTCGTCTTAAGAGCAAACATCTTTGCTTTCTCTTTCTTCCTCACTGGAAATGATAGTTTCTTGAGGATATGGTCAAATGGCAGGAAAAAGCAGAAAAAATACTTGAATATACAACACGGTGGTGACATGTGGACTTGACACTACAATTCAGATAGACCTTTAGGGAAAACTGTCTCCTCTGATCAGTATTCAACATGATGTTTTATCCTCACTCAGTTAGCATATGTAAATAGTGCTATAAATAATCCCATTAGGTCGATGACTGTCAAGAAGGGCATGGTGAGATTGTTTTAATGAAAGATACTGCATTTGACACCAACTGGGTCAGGGTGGGCAGAGAATATGCTCTGTAACATATTTGACGGTTTCAGACAGTGATACGTTGTCCCATGTCCAAGCAGACATTCAAGTGAGTGACAAATTTTTATCTGAACTTACAAACTCCATGTTGCCTATGAACAGAATATCTCTTACATAGTTTTAGTATACCCTGTTCTTCGGCAGTGCAAATACTGTGTATATCAAGGGAAGATGGTACTTTATTTTGTTCTGAACTTTACCAAGAGTTGTTGAGTATTTTGGAAAATCAGACCACCAAGAGCAATGCCACCTGTGGATCGTGGCCTCCCAGATACAGTACAACCGTATTATTTGTTCAAGCATCCAACTTCTTCATTCTTTGGTGCATAACAACCAAGTATTTATAAACTGAAATATATATTTTTTTATTACAGATTATCCATTAATCCTTTGTATTACAGGTAAAGCATTACACTGTGTTGTTTTTTGAAATTATGTTTGTAAATTAACAATCAGCAAACTTTGTGTAAAGAGCCATATAGGAGATATTTTAAGTTTTGCGGGCCATTTGGTTTCTGTCACAATTATTCAACTCTGCCATTCTAGTGAGAAAGCAGCCATAGGCAATATATAAATAGGTGGGCATGGCTGTGTTTCAATAAAACTTTATTTATAGACACTGAAATTTCCATTTAATATAATTTTCACATGTCACAAGACATCCTTTTTTATTTTCTTAACTACTTAAAAATGCAAAACCATTCTTAGCTCTTGACTGGTACCAGAACAGTCAGTGGGCCATCTTTGCTTAGTAGATGATCATTTACCAGTGTCTGTTCTAATGCATCAGTCTCAAGCATACACAAATATATATTATTTCGAATTACATTCATCTATCCTTTACATTATAGCTAAAGCACTATGTTCGTTTTTGAAATGGATGTGTGTGTAAGGACTAGCAACAAAGGTTTTTGTAAAACAGCTTGGTAAAAATATTTAATATAAAACAGTTTTTAGTGCTGTGCAGATCTTTACTTGTAATGATACATATATACAAGAGACTATGGTTTTCCCAACAACTACCTCTGAGAATAAAGAAAGAAGGCCATATTAAAAAGCAAGCAAGCAAAAGAAAGAGCAAGCAAGCTGCATTTATGGTTAAAATTGTTCAAGACAGGCAACAATCCTGATTGGATAAAATTTGGTGCCTTTTTATAAAACTCAGAAATTCTTGTCTTTTTTGGTAGGGATAATCAATCCTGGCTCATCTGTAATGCAAAGCTGTTAGGCGATGTTTGCCATTCAATACTTTTGGGCTTTCAGATGTGTGTTATTTCTTCCAGGCTTGGGACATGCTTCATGTGCAGCAGAGTTGAGCTGAGGTTTAGTGAAATATCAGAGTTGCTTGCTTGCTTTCTTTCTTTCTTTCTTTCTTTCTTTCTTTCTTTCTTTCTAGAATGTACTGCCTATAAGTTTTATTTACTTATCAAGGCGAGCGTTACAAAATGTTTCAAAAATGAGCCCCTGGGTCTGAGTACATTAGGTGAATCTGATCTCATAGATTTCTGAGCCTTTGGCATTCCCTTCTTTCCCTCCCGTGAGCTGGGAAGGAGGGTAAGAGTGGATCTGGCAATGTTAGGTCTCAGAGGAGGCATCGGAATTGTGCTGAACCTGAGAAGTATCCTTTGTCCACCTACTTGGTAAACTTTCCAACCATGTAAGTCTTGATCTGGTTTCTCAACTTGATCAGATGTAAAGATTTCCTGGCTGACTTCAAATCTCCTTGTCTTTCCCTAGTGACACAAATACGTGGAGTCTCTGTTAACTCTGTTGTCCTTGGCTGGACAAAGCCATTGCAGCCTCTGCTTTGAGGCCACTTCCTGCCTGCTGCCCAGGACAGATGCACTGGCTTTCAACTCCCCTGCCTTTAGGGCTTCCTCCAGGGCTGTGGGAACATCTGAGTTCTCTATCCACTCCACCTGGAAGTGGGGTACTGGGTAACCCAGGGTACTTTGATGCATCCCAAAGCCCTAGATTTGTATTGGGTGACTTCCAAGGTGATACCTTTCCAGAGCCTTCAATAGGTTCTTTGTTCCTGTTCTGGTCGTGTCTGAAGACACCAAACCTCATTGTCAACTCCAGAAGCAGTTGGCTTCTCTTTCACTCATCCTGTGTTATAAACCCTTCTTCATCACAGAGCTGCAAGCCTCAGGGGCCTTAAGGTCATAGGCAGAAAAAGTATCTTTACTCTGGGAAGACACTTGGATCTAAGCAATTGGAGCTCATATGGAAAATGAAGTTTAATTTGGCAAATCCTTTCTCTACACAAAACTGTGCTTTCAGACACATTGTCTTGTGTCATTATCTCTAACCCAGAATGATGAGTCTGAAGGAGACTGAAAAAAAGAATAAGATTTAAAGAAAGGAAATAAAAGTCAAGGCTTAACATTTCTATTTATTTGCCAGATTACAAATATGGTTGAAATGACCTTATTTTCTTCCAGTGTGAAGGGAAGCTGAAATATGAATACTGTTCAGTAGTAAAGGGATCCACACAAGTCTGTATTCTCTGCACTTTGGGGTGTATACCCACATGTAATAGAATCGCCCCAATTCACCCACCATCTGTCATAAGGTCAGAGATTATCCTGAGATCACGTCAGCATGAGCTCACAGATCCCTATGCTCTGTCCCAGTTACTTGGGCTTTCCATTTTTTCTCTTCACGGTGTCAAAACCTCTCACCATGATTGTTTATATTCTTGTTTTCATTTTCCTAGAACCTGAGGAAAGCTGGCCAATTGCACCCTTCCCTCTTTTAGCCTAGCCCTTTTAGCAAATGCCTTATGCCCTCTCTGTTCCTAAGGGGTCTGTGCACATGGAGAGTTCTTGCCTGGCTTGTGCATGGGATCAGCCTCAATCTGAGTGGTGTGTGTGTGTGTGTGTGTGTGTGTGTGTGTACGTGCATGTGTGTGTACATGAGTGTAGGGGCAGGTGTGGCAAAGAGGTGATTCAGAGGTAGAGACAAGTGATGGGGGAATTCACATAGGCTTAAATACATAATTACTGTCTACTTCTCTTCAATAGACCTCTCCTGAGTGCTTTGTATAAAAACGCAATGACAGTATATTTACAGGTTAATAATCTGTTTTAAAGAAAAGAAGAGGGAGGGATGCTGGATGGCTTGTGGGTAGAAAAGGAGTACTGTATGTCTGTTCACCCTTCTTACATGGCCAGGACCAAAGGATTGTCTGCTATTCTCTTAATCTCTCTTCCTCTCTTCCCCCTTTTAGCTCAACAGAATTCACCAAAAATCCATGAAGGCTGGTGGGCGTACAAGGAGGTGGTCCAGGGAAGCTTTGTTCCAGGTAAAGACACATTTATTCTTGTCATTTTATTTTTAAGAAAATAATTTGAATGAAATAGAATATTATTTCCAGAATTTTGCGTTTGCTACATGGCAGGAAAGGTATCGCCAGAAGCAGCAGGGTTCCTCTGCCACTGCAGGTGAATGCTCCATCCGGGGAAGGTTTGTTCAGGAGTGGCGGTTTAGGCAAGACCACCTTTTTCCATCTGAGCCTACCTGCCAAGGCCTTTCCCTCTGCAGGTGGCTCTTCCAGGGAGAGGCCAGGGGAGGACAGAGTGTTGAAGCTCTGTCTGCTGGAGTTCGGTGAAGCGAGAAAGAGCCATCTTTGAACATTGATGAAACAGGAAGGCTGGAAAGGCTGACCATGACAGTGAGGCTTGCTGGGATGCATGCTGTCACTGATGTCACTTCAGTAGCATCTGTGGTCAGGACTTAGCACATTGAGCCAAGCACAGGCTAAAAATAACAGGCGGAGTGGATGCCATCAGCATTGGGGGAAGAGAACTGAAGACAAGGCAGAGCCAGAAATTAAAGCCATGACTCTAGTTTCGAAGGAAGGTGGAGAGTTCTCCTGTCTTCCCCACCACTCTCACCTCATCCTTCTGCTGTATCAGACTTCCGTGGGGAGAGAGGCGAGAGAAAGAGCAAGAATGGTAAGGAGAAGGATGGAGGGGAAGGCAGGTGAGATATGTCAGAATATTTTAAACTGCTGAGATGTGGGAAGGTAAGAAAGAAAGCTCTTGAGAGAAGCGAGTATGGAGCCCCCACTTAGGCCCTAAGAACAGAAAGCTCCAGTGTCAGTGGAGATCTTTGTAGTTGGTGGCAGGTGGGAAGAACAGTGCCCCTGGTTCATTCTTGGCTGCTATATGGCCTGTGCCCGTTCTTCTGTAGAGTTCATTACATCACCTGTGCAGAGCTCAGCAAGTTGTTAAAGCCCTTGGAGCATCACTCTCGGTTGTGCCGTGGGACAGTAATACACGCTCTTGGGGCTTTCCAAGAAGAGGAAACAGCTTGGTGGGGGAGAGTGGGTGACCCACAAAAAAACCAGCTGGCTGCCAAATAGCCTCATAAATTGATATTATTAACTGCACAAATTTACTCTGGTACATTTATCCCTTGGCCCAGTGGGCATAGAAACCGGTCTTGATTAATTCACCCAGAAACGATCAGGTTTCTAATAATAATCTTGGAACAACTTAATTGACACGTGCTATATTCATATGGTGTGATATAGATACATGGCATTTTATCCATAACAACTGGAGACATCCCTTTCCAATGGAGTGCTTATTGTGTTTCTAAGGGATCTGCTTCCCATATTCAAGGCATCCCAGAAGTTGTGTTTATAATGACACTCATGTGCTTTGTGATTATGGGAGTAGAGCCACAAAGGGCATTCCCTTCAGGTTATAATGAGTCCTGCTAAACTAATAATATCCTCTGTAGTGACTGAAGTGTTGATGGATAATATGGAAGAGGCGGTGCAAAGTTTTGCTCTTCTGCCCCACATTTTATTTTTGATGTTTTCCACTCTGTTGACACATTCCTTCTCTACACGCTTGCAAGGTCCTCTTTTGATTTGGCAGTTGCTTCTCAGACAGCCACAGGAAAGAAGTTTTATCTTTCCTTTTATGTGTTGATTTAAAAAAGTCAAACTTCCCCTCATTTCCAGCTTTATATGAGATACTATGAATAAAACCTGCTATATGGTAAGCAGTAAGGTGTGGAGGTCTGAGAGTGGAATCTGGAGCCAGGCAGACCTGGCATTGAGTCTGGGTTCTATGGCTTCCTATTGGTAGTTCTGTCAGCAAGTTGCCTGCCTACTCTCAGATCCTTGGGTTATCCATCTGTTAAAATGGAGATAAGGACTCAGTCAGCCTCATGAGGTTTTGTGAGGATTAAATTAGATAATGCAGATAAGGTGCTTATGGTAATGTGTGGTGCATGGTGTGAGGCAGGACATATCAGTTGTTCTTGATATAACTATTACTATTTTATCGGTAGCAGTGTAGTTGGATATCTGATACTTCTCTGCTTCAGAAAAGGCAGAGAGCCATAAACTGAAAATATAATAATGCAAGTGAAGGTCTCTCATGATGCATAGAACATGGGGGATGCTTAGTAATTGTTCCCGGGATGGGTGAACGCAACTGGTCTGGACGCAATGACCAACTGAGAAGTGACTTGATCATCCTTTGCATTGAATGGTCTCAAAGCCCTTTGGATTCCTGGTACAGAAGACTGGTAGCTGATGATTTTACTTCCTAAACTTTGGGGCACTCCACTCTGTTAAAAAAAAAGATAAGAGTCATGAGAATTTTTGAATTAAGTAATTGGACCTGAAGCCCTAACATCTGACAGACTCCAAATGACCTACTTTATCTAAATTGGTGCTTAGGGCAATAAAGAGACCCTTTATCTCTTATTATCATTGCTGAATATAAGGTTGACAGTGTTCCTTGATTTGCCACTGGGATTTTTTTTCATGGTATGGATGTGTGAAAGAAAAGAGAACTCTGTATGACGAGATGATTTGGACAAGTTTTATTGCCCTGTAAGTTCTTTACAAGAGTATCTAGAAATAATTGTCAGTTGGCATAACAGTTGTGAATCTGTGATTTCAACAGCTTGTGGTGCGTAGAAATATAGGACTTCTCTAAGAGTGGCAAGCCTGGGGTTGATTTAGCACAAGAATAACCCACTTCGGTCAGTTCAAAGCACCTATGGGGTAGGCTCCTAGTGTTGAGAACCATGTATGGGGCTGTTGATAAAGAGGTAATGGGTACACAGTTATTATTCAAGGATGAACCTACTGTCTAAAGAGGAAGATAAGCCATAAACCCATGACTCAGTGTAACAAGGCCTCTAATAGGGTCTAGAGAACATGTAAAGGAGCCTGTAGTGTTGTGATTCTGTCTGCCTGTTGACTAGTAGACTTCGTTTACCTGCTCAAATCCACACCTTCATCTAGCCTCACCCCTAACTACAGCCTACTTTGCAGGCAGAGCCCCGATTTGATTTGTGTTCACCCCCCCCAGACAGCCATGGGCTCAGAAGGAGTCCTTCCCCAGCCCCAGAAAGTTACTCTTGATTACTATCTACCCCAATCATGGTGATTTCATATTATTCTTGAGACTGATGGATTTAGACATCATGATGGCTAATTTCCTGCATCAGATTGGATGGTCTGCAGTACCAAGATACTTTGTCAAACACTATCCTTGATGTCTCCGTGAGGATTTTTTAAAGATGAGATTACCATTTACAACAGTGGAGCTTAACTGAAGCAGACTACTCTTCCTAATGGCAGTGGGCCTCATCAAATCAGTTGAAGGCCTTGAGAGAAAAAGACTGAGGTTCCCCCAAGAAAGAGGGAATTATGCTTCTAGAACCTTTTGGCCTCAAACTACACCATCTCCTCTCTGGATGTCCAACCTGCCAGCCTGCCCTGCAAGTTACAGATCTGTCAGTGTCCACAATCAAATGAGCCAATTCCTTAGAATAAATCTCTCTTTACATATAGACACATACAGATGGGGTGCACGTGTACACACACACACACTATTGGTTCTGTTTCTCTGGAAAACCCTGACTGATTCACTAATATAAACATAAGCCTGTGGTAAACAATTCTACCCATGGTGGGGACAAAAGCTATAGCAAAGATGGTAAAACAGAAACTTGGAATGAACCCAGATCTTGTATGGCTGACTTAGCATTAAATCAACCGCAGAATTGCCTCAACATTGATTTTCTTAAGTGAGATAACAGACTCCTTACTGTCGGAGCTGTTTTGAGTCAGGCTTTCTGTCACTTGCAGCCCAAAGCATTCTTCCAGCTTCTGGATTCTCAGTGGAAAAGGAGGAGAAGGGGGAGGGGGACATCAGAGCAAATAGCACTGGCAGAGAGGGGTGGAAATGCACCATGCATACGGACACTGTCTATAGGACAGAGCACACCATGGAGCTTGATATGTGAGGAGGCCAGAAGGGGGCCTGGCTATGGGACTCTGTGTTTCGTGTTCAAGAGCTTAGACACAGTCCCTTTAAAAGTAGAGGAATTATAAGACACCCCTAAGCTCTAGAGAGACACAGTGATGTGTATTTTAAAAAGCCAGCTATTGGGGCGCCTGGGTGGCGCAGTCGGTTAAGCGTCCGACTTCAGCCAGGTCACGATCTCGCGGTCCGTGAGTTCGAGCCCCGCGTCAGGCTCTGGGCTGATGGCTCGGAGCCTGGAGCCTGTTTCCGATTCTGTGTCTCCCTCTCTCTCTGCCCCTCCCCCGTTCATGCTCTGTCTCTCTCTGTCCCAAAAATAAAAAATAAAAAACGTTGAAAAAAAATTAAAAAGCCAGCTATCAACAGGCACATGAAAAGATGCTCAACGGCGCTCCCCATCAGGGAAATACAAATCAAAACCACACTCAGATATCACCTCACGCCAGTCAGAGTGGCCAAAATGAACAAATCAGGAGACTATAGATGCTGGAGAGGATGTGGAGAAATGGGAACCCTCTTGTACTGTTGGTGGGAATGCAAACTGGTGCAGCCACTCTGGAAAACAGTGTGGAGGTTCCTCAGAAAATTAAAAATAGATCTACCCTATGACCCAGTAGTAGCACTGCTAGGAATTTACCCAAGGGATACAGGAGTACTGATGCACAGGGGCACTTGTACCCCAATGTTTATAGCAGCACTCTCAACAATAGCCAAATTATGGAAAGAGCCTAAATTTCCATCAACTGATGAATGGATAAAGAAATTGTGGTTTATATACACAATGGAGTACTATGTGGCAATGAGAAAGAATGAAATATGGCCCTTTGTAGCAACGTGGATGGAACTGGAGAGTGTGATGCTAAGTGAAATAAGCCATACAGAGAAAGACAGATACCATATGTTTTCACTCTTATGTGGATCCTGAGAAACTTAACAGAGACCCATGGGGGAGGGGAAGGGGAAAAAAAAAAAAAGAGGTTAGAGTGGGAGAGAGCCAAAGCATAAGAGACTCTCAAAAACTGAGAACAAACTGAGGGTTGATGGGGGATGGGAGGGAGGGGAGGGTGGGTGATGGGTATTGAGGAGGGCACCTTTTGGGATGAGCACTGGGTGTTGTATGGAAACCAATTTGACAATAAATTTCATATATTGAAAAAAAAATAAAAGTGAAGGAGAGGTAAAAAAAAATTAAAAAATTAAAAAATTAAAAAAAATAAAAGCCAGCTATTGGGGCACACAGGTAGCTCAGTTGGTTAAGCACCTGACTCTTGGTTTTGGCTTAGATCATCATCTCAGGGTTATGGGATTGAGCCCTGTGTTAGGCTCCACACTGAGCATGGAGCCTACTTAACATCCTCTCTCAGGGTGCCTGGGCAGCTCTGTCAGTTGAGCATCTGGCTTAGGCTCAGGTCTTGAACTCGTGGATCATGAGTTCAAGCCCCGTGTCAGGCTCTGTGCTGACAGCTCAGAGCCTGGAGCCTGCTTTGGATTCTGTGTCTCCCTCTCTCTGTGTTGGTCTCACGCTTGCTCTCTCTCTCTCTCTCAAAAATAAAGATTTAAAAAAAAAAAAAAAAAAAAAAAGATCCTGTCTTTCCCTCTCTCTGCCCTCCCCCTCCTCTAAAAAAAAAAAAAAAACCAGTTATGACTATAGTAATGGAGATGTATACTGTATTTTGAAAAGAATAGCAGAGGCAAAAGGATTCATGAGGTGATTTTGTTTTGTTTTTAATGTTTATTTTTGAGAGAGAGAGAGAGACAGTGTGTGAGCGGGCAGGTGGGGGGGTGGGGGGTGGTGCAGAGAGAGAGGGAGACACAGTATCCAAAGCAGGCTCCAGGCCCTGAGCTGTCAGCACAGAGCCCATCACGGGGCTCGAACTCAAGAACTGTGAGATCATGACCTGAGCTGAAGTCAGACGCTCAACTGACTGAGCCACCCCAGCGCCTCAAGGTGGTTTCTTTCTTTCTTTCTTTCTTCTTTAATCATCCAGGCAAGAGATGGCAAGCACCTGTACTAATACTGTGAAATAAAAAAAAATCCTAAAAACAAAACCCCAAAACTGGGTTAATCATGTTATGGAAGGATTCAGCATAGGGTTTGTTTAGTGACATTTAAAGTATATCTCTCACACATGTAGATAACACATTTATCATTTAGCATAAATATACACATTTAGCACATTTCAGAAAAATTTGTGCCAAATACTGTCTTTTCACATTCCATTTATCCAAAACAGTGGGGGAATCAGGCATTCTCTATGGAGGAGGCACTATGCTGGGACCTGGGGTTTTAAAAAAGAGATGCCCTCTGGGGCACCTGGGTGGCTCAGTCAGTTAGGCGTCTGACTCTTGATCATGGGTCAGGGCTTGATTTCATGGTTCTGGTCATTAGATTGAGCCTCGAGTTGGGCTCCGTGCTGAGTATGGAGCCTGCCTGGGATTTTCTCTCTCTCTCTCTCTCTCTCTCTCTCTCTCTCTCTCTCTCTCTCTCTCTCCCTCTCTCTCTTTCTCTCTCTGCCTCTTCCCTATTCATGCTCTCTCTCTCTCTCAATAAATAAATAAACATTTAAAAATAAAAATAAAAAGGAGTTGGCCTCTAACTTCTTTCCATCTAGTGGGAGAGACAGTCACTAAAAGTACTAAGTAGCTTCTCACTCCCAACACCTGCTTCACATGGCAATGTTTGGATGGGAAGTTTCTTTTTCTCTGTTCAGACTAGGACATCAGAATCAAGGGGTTGCTTCCATTTTAAAGCTTTAAATCATGACACTGGGGGTATATATTTTTAGAACTTTATGAAACCCTGGAGCAGGTGAAGAACCTCTTTTCCATTTCACCACCTCCTAAGGGTTGCTCTCAGGTTGCTGAATGTGAGCTCTTGAACTCACTCATTCTGCAGTCTGTCTCTGGACGCCTGCTTTCAGCATGGCCATACTTGATTCTTGGTGGATAAAGACACAAAGAACATTCCACTGTGGCTTAAAGGAGCCGAGGATAGTGACAGAGAGAGAGAGAGAGAGAGAGAGAGATCCATCATGCTATAGCACTTCCAGGTTTGCCATGGAGGGTGTCTGGGGCTACCCAGTTCGAGAAAGCACAGAGGGGACTTCCCAGCAGATGAAATGCCTGGACTGAGTCCCCAAGGGTAACATGTATGATTCTGCTAGGGGAATAAGGGAAGAAATGGTGTTTCAGAAAGGGGAGGAGTCTGGGAAGAGAGGGGCTCACTGTGCAGATAGCTCAGGGGCAGTTAGGGCTGAGGAGGGCAGCAGGGGTCCAGTCATGGAAGGCCATACCAGCTGTCAGTGTAGATGTCACCCTAAAGGTTTTGGGGGGGCCAAGGGAGGGATGAAAACTAGTGCAAGATTCAGAATGAGGGAGATGGGAGCTAAGATAGGAGCAGTGGGGGCTCTGAGGAGGGTCTAGCCTCCAGGGACAGGAGCCTCATGTCCTTTTACCCCTACCCCTCCAGGACATAGCACAGACGTTGCATACAGCTGGGGGGGGGGCTCCATGTTTGCTAAATCAACTTGGATCAGAACAGAGGAGTTACTGCTCCTTGAAGCTAGGTGGACAGCACCAGCAGCAGCATCAAAATAAACACAGCACGACAAACTCTATGGGCTGTATGGGCTATAAAGGTGCATTGGGAAAACCTCCAGTTTCCCACGTGTGTCCCTCCTCACATTTTACTGCTGACACTTCTGGTCACCAAATGTGTGGAGGTTTTTTCCGCACAGCAAGTAATTCTCCATGACGCCAACTGATTGTCTTTTACTCAATTGTAACACTTTCTACCTGGAGTTAGTGTCGGATCCCACAGCTTAAGGGCTCAGTCCCATGAGACTGCCACCACCCCACTGCAGATGCCAGTTACACATTGTATAGGTCCCCAGGTTACCCACAATTTCTGCCTGATTGGGCTACAAATCAGAAGTCCCCACCATCTCTTCTTCCAGTTTAATTAATTTGCTAGTGTGGCTCACAGAACTCAGGGAAACACTCGCTTATATTTACCACTTTATTAAAGGATGTTATAAAGGATACATATGAACAGCCAGTTGAAGAAATACACAGGGAGAGGAGCTTCTGTCCCTGTGGAGTTGGGGTGTACACCCTCCTAGTACATGAACATTTTCACCAGCCTCGAAGCTCTCCAAACACCCCGCCATGGGGATTTTTATGGAGGCTTCATCAGGTGAGCACGATCGATTGCTAACTCTATTTCTAGTTGCCCTCCACATTATGGAGGAATTGGTGGGGTGGAGAAGCTGAAAATTCTAAGCTTCTAATCATGGCTTGGTCTTTCTGTTGACCAGCCCTCATCCAGAGGCCATCCAGGAGCCCACCTTAAGTTGCCTCATTAGAACTGGAGATGCTCCTAGTGCTGGTATCTCTTGGGAATATGGAAGGGTTTCAGGAGCCCTAGATGTGACAAATAGGCTTAGAGGTGTGTCCCAGGCAGAAGAGTGCACCTGCATAAAGTCTCAGAGGCATGCATGTGTGAGCATGGCGTGCATTAGAAACGGAGCAAACTTCACTGTGGCCTGAGTGTAGAGTGTCAGAGGCAAAGTGGTTTGAGACTGGAGGTGGTCAGGAGCCAGATCACACTTGGTTGGGCCACACTTCAAGTTTCTGCATGAGGATCCCGGAACAATGGAAGGAGAGAAAGCAGTTTTAAGCAATTCACTCTTCCTCGGAGATCCGGCAAGCACCAAAGGATCATGCAAGTGAGTTTCTAACTGTCTGAATGATGAATAGAGAAACTCAAAGCTTCATTTGTGATCATGGGTGGGATTAGGAGGCTGCTTTGGCTCACTGGTAGAGCCGGATGGCTCACCATGTTATGGTATATTCTTCAAAATCAAGTAGAGATGGTTCGCGCAGGACAGTAAAGTCTCCCAGCCTGCACATCTTCCCACCTCTTCCTTGTTGGGGAGTTTTAAAACCTCAAGATTGTTAGAAGATGACAGTAATAATATCTGTTGCCGGCGTTACCTGTAGTTTAGCACTGATACCTAATTACCTGCGTTGTTCCAAATGGCCAGGTTTCTTGGCTTGGGAAAGGCTCCTATAGACATGGGTAAGGAACGTGAGCTCTCTTTTCTCCCTGCAGCCCTCCTAGGGAGGGAAGCTGGGTGGTGGGTGCTTGGTGATGTGGGGTGACCTGCCAGGGGTCACACCTGCCTCTTATTCCTCCATAGAGCAGATGGTGTCTATATTTGTTTTCTATTGCTGCATAGCCAATCACCATTCGTCTAGGAGTTTAAATGTGTGTAAACAGACACGTATTTTATTGTCTTGCAGTTTCCACGGGAGTTCAGGCATGGCTCAGCTAGGTCCTCTGCTCAGGGTCTTATAAGGCTGTGAAAGGTGTCAGTCCCGTTGCTTCTCATTTGGGACCAAGCTCACACAGGTTCTAGGCAGAATTCAGTCGTTTGTGGTTGTAGGACTGATGCCCTCAGCTCCTGTAGGCTGTCCCGTCTCCACAGTTCACAGCATGACCGACTGTTTGAAGGCCAAGAAGAAACTGTCTTGCTTTGAATCTCTCCTTTCTCCTCTGGGAAGGTTTGGACTCTCTTTTAAAAGTTAGACCTACCCAGGATACTCTCCTTATGCTGATGGAGGGCCTCATTCACATCTGCAAAGTCCCTTCATCTCTGACATAACATGTAACGTAGTCACAGGAGTGAAATTCCATTATTCACACAAATCCGATTCATGCTCAGGTGGTGTGTACACCAGCAGGTGAGAATCTTGGGGGCCATCATGGAATTTGGCCCTAACACCTTGACCTTCATTCCTCTACATGGTAACCAGTGCCGGGCTGTGCCCCTCATTCCTTCATATGTACGAGGCTGCTAAAATGCTCATTCTAAACCGGTCACAGTTTGAAGATGAAATAGACATTTTTCTAGGCTAACATCTCCAAAAGGAGAGGTGAGAAATAATATTTTTTGGATCGGATATTGTGTCTGTTGCCTTTCCATGAAGAGTATCCTCAGAAGAAAACCAAAGCTAGCTTCGCCCACCCTGCCCCTGATTTCTCAGCCAGTGCTCCTAGATTTATAATCAACGGAAAGTGTGAGGGAGACAGACGGAAGGATTTTATACAACACTCCCAGGTTTCTGGTTTGGGCAACTTGCTGGAGGGTGGAATTGTTCCCCATTGCAGACACAGGAAAGAAGCAGTGAGGTGGGCAGGACAAGGCTCGTAGAGGCTCCCAGTGGACAACATCCCTCAGGGGCTCATCCAGGCGCCACCCCGAATTGCTCTCCAGCCATTCTCCCCCTGCTTTTATCTCCCCTGCCCTTCTATCCTCCAGCCGCAGACTCTGGCTTCTGATACTTCTCCCTACTCAGACCTCTGTCCTTGTGTTTGGCGAGCTTGCCTTTTGGCGGCTGGCTCAGACTCAGCATTTGCTTGCCACCATCTTCCCAAGCTCCCACTCCACTTCCAACTGACAGGCTCTGTTGACACCGGGGTCAGGTATTGCTCAGGCTTTCTCCCCTCAGGAATTCACTGCATGACCACGCCTGCTCCACTCAGTCTCCTGCGGAAGGGAAGAGGATGCCACAGCCCCTAAACATTACCTGCCCTCCATCATCCTTTAACACACCCCAGTTGAGTATTGGATAAAGTCATTGCATTGGTTTCACGTGACTGCCTTAACAAATTACACAAGCAGTGGCTCAAAATGACACAGCAATTATATAATTATTAGCATTCTGGAGGTAGATATTCTAAAATCAAGCCCCTCTTGATATGTCACTTTGACATCAGTTTCTTTGCTACAAAAGTATGTGCACACCTTTTTGTTTGAGTGTAAAATTTCATTTTAATTTCTCTGAGGTAAAACTCGCATTTTACAGTGTCCTGGTTCCATATTGTTTGGTCAAGGGAAATAACCCTCTGCTGTCGGAGGTAGTCGCTCCTTACTGTGTATGTTCGTGTTTTATCTGTTTCATTTACTAGAGCGGGGAGTGGGTGAGTCCACACAGCAGTGCTCTCCCCTTGGACTTTGCTTTGGTCATTACCAATCTTCTTTCTTCCCTGGGTCCCGGAAGCAACAGGAAGACTATGGGAAAGTGCTTACTGGCTTGGCTCGTCCACTAACCAAACGTGTAATTTTAGGCAAGTCATTTAGTATCTCAGGCTCTTGATTTCCTCACATATAAAATCACTGTGTTGGGCTGCATTAATTTCAGAGACCCATTCTGGCTCCAATATTCTCTGAGAGTTTGCTAATGTGATAGAAGATTGGTTTGGGAGATACATTTAGCAGCATTAAGAAATAGAATATTGATTTCATTCACAGGATAATTTTATTATGTTCTCGGTATCAGTATTTTGAAATGGAGTCGGTGATGTAAGCGTGTCTGTCTAGATTTCTGATCTCTTGTCTCTATGAGAAAGCAAATAGAACTTAATGGATGAATTCTTCTCAGTATAGGAGGGTGATGTTATGCTGACTCACCCTCAATTATAAATACCTTCATTTATGTTTTTTTCTCAGAAATTGGGATGTGTAGAGATTAAAATGTGCTCTGAGCTTGAAAGATGCCAGACACCCTGCTAGACACTGGGGCTACAAATAAGAATAATGCTCTTGAACTTAAGGAGTTCAAGTACATTTAGAGGCAGGTGGCAAATCACAGGTTCCAGTTTAGCCTGGTAGGCGATGTGAGACTGGGGTGGAGAGACAAAGGAGAAAGTTTCCCCTAACTGTGCCTTCCGGTCAGAGAAGGCTTTGCAGATGAAGACGTCTCTTGAGATAGGTCTTAAAAGATATGGAAGAGTCTGCCAGGTGGACGCCATGGAAGAGGTCACTGCCGGTGGATTAAGCGTAATGGAATCTGACCTGCCACTAAATAACAGATTGTAAACTTCTTGCGAGCAGTAAGCGTTTCTCTTTCTAGTCCTCTGTATGACAGCCCCTATTATTACCATACTTCAAAGCTGTGTGGTGGAAAGTGCATTGGACTCAGAAGATCACTCTTTGTGTTCCACTCCATTGTGAACCAGCTGTGTGATGTTTAGAAATCACCTAACTTCTCAGAGCCTCAGTTTACTCACTTGTAAAATAAGGACAATGAAACTTACGTCTCAAATATTTTTGTAAAAATAAACTTACAGTAATTGGCCCCTTATCTGTAGAGAATGCAAGGTACTAGACCCCCAGTGGATGCCTGAAATGCAGATTGTACCAAACCCTATATATACTGTGGTTTTCTTATACATACATACCTACAATAAAATTAAAAAAAAAATTTTTTTTAATGTTCATTTATTTTTGAGAGAGAGAGAGTGAGACAGAGCGTGAGCAGGGGAGGGCCAGAGAGAGAGGGAGACACAGAATCTGAAGAAGGCTCCAGGCTCTGAGCCGTCAGCACAGAGCCCGACATGGGGCTTAAACCACAAACCGTGAGATCATGACCTGAGCCGAAGTCAGACGCTTAACCGACTGAGCCACTCAGGCGTCCTGTACAATAAAATTTAATTTAGAGGCACCTGGGTGGCTCAGTCGGTTGAGCGTCAGACTTCGGCTCAGGACATGATCTCGTGGTTCATGAATTCAAGCCCCGCGTCGAGCTCTGTGCTGACAGCTGGGAGCTTGGAGCCTGCTTCCGATTCTGTGTCTCCCTCTCTCTCTGCCCCTACCCTGCTCATGCTCTGTCAATCCCTCTCTCAAAAATAAATAAATGTCAAAACAGTTTTTTGTTTAATTTACTTTATAAGTTAGGCACAGTAAGAGGTCAACAACAAACAATAGTGAGTAATAAAATAGAATAATTATAATAATACATTATAATAAAAGTTATGTGCATGTGGTTTCTCTCCAAATATACTAGTGTACTGAACTCATCCTTGTTCTTGTGATGAGGTGAAACGATAAAATGCCTGCATGATGAGATGAAGCGAAGTAAACGTAGGCATGTGGTGTCGCATTATGCTATTGTGGATCTTTTGATGATAATTCAGAAGGCGGATCATTTGCTGTCGGACTGGGGTTGACCGCCAGTGGGTGAAACTGCAGAAAGCGAAACCGCGGATAAGGAGGGAGCCCTGCGTATATTAGACCTAGAGGTGCCTTATAGACTCAGAAAGACTATAAATACCTATAAAGGTATTGCTCTTGGTGTTACCGTAATTTTTCATTGGGCTTTTTACCTTTGCAAGGAAGGGCCCTGCTTGTACTGCTGTTCTCCGTTCCTGTTCCTAACACATCGTTCTAATCCAGAAAGGCACGGTAAGCCTTTTGAAGACATGTTAGCACGTTGTGCAAACAGATACAACTTGAGCACAAGTATACATAAAGCTTGTATATATACTTCACCACGGAAGCCTGTTCGGTTGTAGCCATCATAGAAAGTGCTGCTGCCAGATGGGCTGTTGCACCAAGCCTTCTCAGAGGCACATGTCTTTCCTGGTGCCATGACACTGCTTCCTAGTCCAGTCAGCACAGATGGCTCTAGCCAGTCACCCACTTTGGAAATACTTCTGGAGCTTCAGGACCTACCCAGTTGGGAGTGGACCCAGGCAGGCTCTGTGGCAGTGGGCCACACTGGGTTCAGGCAGGAAGGGGTACCCTGTCTGTAGAGAATTTCAAACAAATGATGAAACCCGCTGAAAGTTCGATCTGCTTTTTATTATCTTCGTGTGCTGAAAATTCTGGAGATGCCAGTGAGAAAATACTCCTCCTGAAAAAGTCGTTTGTTGGCCTAAGCTCTAAACAATTCCTGTGGTTGCTGTTGTGTTTTAATAATATATGTGTGGTCTTCAGGTTAGCATGTCTTTGTTACTTACCCTTGAATGAGCACTGTATCCTACACGGAAGTTACTGGAGGAACCCTCAGTTACTCAATTAGCTTCTAACACACGGGGACGCACTGACATATGTTTCTTCCTAGACAACCGTCCCGAGGGTTCAGAATTGGTGGAGTTCACTGTTGGTAAGAAAGTCCCTGCCTCCGATCCCTGTCGTACTACATATTCCTGAATTTAAACAGTTGAACAGCAATAGCACTGTGCTTGTACACACAAAGAAGCAGAACTTGAATTCCTTCAATTACGTCATTCTCTATGACTCTGTGGAGTTTTTATTTGTACTTTTAAAACATGGAACCAGAATGTGAACTGCAAAGGTAAAAAAATTTTTTCTTTGGGAAGTGCAGTTTTAATCTCGTACGCAAACTATTTTATTGAATCTGAGCCATGCCTTTACCACCTGTTTTATTTGTGTGTTTTAAAGCTAAAGAAAAAAAACATTATTAATTATTGTGATTGCTAGTGGCAATAATTGTGTTGTTCAGAGCAGGGAGTGCTAAAAATGAGAAGCTCTTAAGTCACATACTTTAGGTTTGCCCCTGTATTCAGCCCTAGGTTCAGTAACTGTACACGCATTGAGTAAACAGCACAAAAGCTGAGCTCATGGCTGCTCTCTGGCCATGAAACACATGGTTTCTTTGAGTGAAGCTAACTGGGTTAACATCCATGGTGTTGGCCATCCCAGCTAGCTGAAAATCCACTCCTTCCTCCTCCTGGCAAGGCCTCCCATTTGAAAGATGTGCCTGGGTTACCTTCACAAGCCACAGGTAATAGCTTTATTGAAAAGCAGCTTGGTGAGTTGTTGAGAGGTACCTTGTAAGGGTAAATACTGCTCATTGAGTTGTTGTGTGATAATGGGATTGTTTACAGAATACGCAGCAGGCTGCTGCCTCTTCACCCTCAGGTTATACCTCTTTGTCAGGTGGAAGATAATCAAAGGCAGCAAGGCTGTAATCCCAACCAGGAATCCTTCTTCTCCCTGCCAATGGATGACAGGGAGGTGCCTGTGGACTTTGTTATAGACTGTAACATTCGACAACATTCTCAAAAAGACAAACTATGCAGCAAAAGCTTTTATGCCTCAAGTGTGCACAGAATGCTCTTTGAAGATTTGGCAATAGGAGGGCGTCAGCTCCCTAGGTTGCAGTGTCCCCATGTGATGATAAGGGCTGGAAGGGTGGGGGTGGGGGGCACCCTTTCTCTCCTTACACACTCCATGCCTCCGTATGACTGGACCCCATGGCAGCTGTGCTGTTTTTGCATTCCATCTCCAGTTTACCCTGCAAGCTGTCTTTTCCCCCCTTACTGACCAGAACTGGGTCACCAGTTCCTGCCAGGTGCCATACCATCGGCTCCTTTTCAGCCTGGACTCGGATCCCCGATGATGCTTCTTTCTGGAAGAGTGCACATTTCTATATCGACAGCTTAGATACGAGGGCCCCTTTGCAACCTTCTGTGCCTACCCATGGTCCATGATTGGGTGTTCCAGAGCCTCTTTCTTTGCCCGCTGAACTCTTCTCACAGCCTCGCAGCACTCCCCCCGCCCCACCCCGCCGCCTGCCTGCCTGCTTGGTGCAAACAATTCCCAACATCTCCAGCACTGGTTCTAGCCTCTTCCCAGTTTTGTCCTCATTGTCCGAGCTTTTGAACAGCTCTACTTTCCCATCTTTTGAGCACCACAGTTTCACAAGGTATAACTAATATCAGTCATACACTCTATTTTATTTTAGACAATCTGCCTTACTCCTAGAGAGCTGATTTTTTTTTCCCCCAAAGTGATCTCTCTAACACTGCGGCAGTTGTCCAGAATCCGGTCTCCTTTCAAAGTGTTTATTTAGATCACACCCTTCTTGCATTTGTTTCCCTGGGAAAAATATCGCCCAGGTTAATCGGAAGAAATTCTGCCCTCATCTCAGCAGGGTGGAAATATATAAATAATGTATCATATTATCATAATACCTTATACAACATGTCATAGCATAGTGTACCAGTATAACAGCATATTATATACTTACTGACTTTCAATTATGCATTTTGTTATTGCAGCTGCTTTTTTTCTTGAGGACATCCTCCTTGGTGCCTTTTAATATTCTTTCTTTTCTAATTCAGACTGATCGCATTCTAAGTTGCTCAGCTGTCACACTGACTTTTGTTTTAGTTTGAGTTTTACTTCATAGGTTATTTGTATTCTTTCTCAGATATTGTGGTATACTCTTGAATTCACTTCATAATTTTCTGAACTCCATATTTAAGTTTTTCTCTTTTTTTTTTTTTGGCAGTAAAGGTACAGGGGTGATCATTATTCTGGGTCTCCATATATCCAATAAGAGGCCTTTCTTTTGCCCTTACACTTGAGTGATAGTTTCTTTGGTAATCAAATTTTATTTACAAAACTACCTTCCTTCAGATTTTTCTTGGTACCACTCCACTGTCAACTTGTAAGTGGTGTCCAAGATGAGAAGTCTGATGCGATTATAGATAACTGTCTCCCACCAACCCAGGCTCCTACTGGCTTTTAGGACATTATCTTTATCCTTGAAGTTCAGAAATGTCATGGATGTATCCAAACGTGTATGTCTTTTTTCATTAATTGCACTCAGCATGCTGCAATCTAGGGTCTAACAGAGCAGAGGGTTTTTTGGGTTTTTTTTTCCTGTTTAGTTCGCTGTTCTATGAATGCTAGGAAGAGTACCTGACAAACAGTAAGAGCTCCTTAAATCTTATTGGCTAAGTGAACTAGTATTCAAGTCTCTGCTTATTTTAGGGAAATTTTCTTCTTTTATGTCTTTGATTATTTCTTCTATTATTTCCCCCATCTGTTCCTTCTGCTCTCACATTCTGGATAGGTTTGGGAACATATGGATCTATTTTCTAAGCCTTTCTTTTCTTTCCATGTACAACTTCTATGTCCTTTGCTTTCTCTCATCATTTTATTCTCCTTTTATTTTAAGTTCTAGAATGTTTCATTTACTTACCTTTTCATTGCTCGACTTTGGCCTTTGGCAGTATCTGTTCTTTTAGACAGGATCTTTTATTAACTTTTTAAGTTTGGCAATCATATATTTTTTAACATTTATTTATTTTTGAGAGACAGAGAGAAAGCATGAGTGGGGGAGGTGCAGGGAGAGAGAGGGAGACACAATCTGAAGCAGGCTCCAGGCTCTGAGCTGTCAGCACAGAGCCCCACGCGGGGCTCACACCCAGGGACCGCGAGATCATAACCTGAGCCGAAATCCGATGCTTAACTGACTGAGCCACCCAGGCACCCCGGCAATCATATTTTAATTTCTAAAAAACTATTTTTGTTTTCTGATTTATCTTTTTAATGTTTATCTTGTTTATCTGGTTTATCTTGTTTTATGTACTCGTTATCTTCCTGACTTTGTTCAAGTTTTCTTTTCTCTTCAATGTTGTCCCTCTTTGTTAATCACGGTTCTTCTCTGTTCTGTTGCTGACTTCCCTCAAATGTCTGGTTATCATTGGCTGTCCATGTTTTAAACAAAGGATTCAGTAGTTTAGTATTGGAAACTGGTATGGTTTTCTCTGCTGTTAATGCCCATCGGTGTCTATGATAAATCTCTAACCTTGAAGGAGGGGGTCAAAATGGAAAATGCCGATGGCCCATCTTTTCCAGGTATAGGAGGAGTAGATAAAAAAAGAGAAGCTGGTGAATCTTGGCCTCCAAAATCAGGACGCCTTTATTGAGGGGATGGTGTGTGTCATCGCTGATGCTGTTACAGAATTGCCCTTATTATTATTCATCTCAGAGATGAACACACATCACTTGTGTGGTTCTGAAGTTACCTTAGGTTTGGTCAGCTTCTCTTTCTGGCCTCAGGCAGAGAACCCCCAGTGCCACCACTACCTCACACGTGTGCACACGTGCACACTTGCGCACACATACACACAGACACAGTTGATGTCTGCTCCCTTGGAAGGGCCTTCTCATGGCTTTAACACAGGAGCAAATGCCGTTTCCAGCCTTAGCACAAATATGCAGAGGAGGAGCGGCCAAGGCAGCCGAACCTTTCCATAGGCTGCACTCTAATCATTGCCCTGTGTTTGGCCAGTGCCCGTTTCCTATTCTTCTGTCTGCAGGTTTGACCTTTCTCTAGGAAGCCAGTGAGAAATTAGGAAGGAAGACTGTCACCACTGCAAGGAGTTTATTCTCCCTCCTAGTTATTTATTTATCCTGCTATTAAATCCAATTTTATCTGCTTGATAGCTTCTGAAAACTCCTCCAAATTCCTGGCCCTGCAAATGGTACTTGTTCATATTTATCAGAGTTGTTATATATTTATTCCTTTTGTAATATCTTTTCTTTAATTATATCTGGGAAGTAATAGTGGAAGAGAATAAATATGTGTGTCCTGAATGATAATGAACCACAACTTGAATAAGTCACCTTTTCTCACCAAACTAGTTCTTTTCTACTCCCATTTCTTTCTACTTCTTTCTACTTTCTGCTACTTCTACTACCTTCTATTTTCCACTTCTTTCCACTCCCATTTCTACTCCAACTCTCCCATTATCTTAATGGCTCCCTAGTTCAGAGAAGCAAAGGTTAATGGCTGTTGATCAGTGTTGCTGATTGCCTTTCTTTTCCTTCCTTCCTTTCTTCCTTCCTCCCATCCTTCATGCCTGTTAAAAACTGTATTTCTATCGAGGCACTGGAAAGGGGCTGGATATATAGGGGTAAACAAACAAATATGGCCTTGTGCGTTTAGAGCTTATAATAGTGGGGGAGAAAAATATCAACCAAACAAGCACACAATGAAAATACATATTTACAAAGTATGGTAGAGTCCTTGAAGGAAATAAGGGTGAGAAGGCCTTACTGGTCCAATGCCATTTTAGGTGAGCTCTGAAGGGTAAGTAGAATTTGGCCAGCAGAAGGGCAAAGAAGGTTTCAATAAGATGGAGCATGAACATTGGAAGTCCTTGAGTTGGGAAAGAGTTTGGCATGTTGGAGGCCAGTAGAGAAAACCAGGGATGGGATTGAAGTGCAGAGCAACATGAAAAAAGAATGAAACCCGAGAGTAAGGGGCCTCTAGGCCATGTAAGGAATTGAGATTTAAATCTTTATTCAGTAGTAAGCAATGGCAGTATTAAACAGAGGAGCTACATGCATGATACACATTTTTTTAAATGATCTTTTTAGCTACTGTGGAGAGAGTGAGTAGACTGTAAGAGGGAAAGAGTGGACTCAGGGAAAGTCTTACAGAAGGGCAGGTGCAGAGTGCTGCAGAGGCTAGAGTGAAGGTGGAGGTGAATGTGCTCATGCTGGGAATGTTCTGGAGGTAGTGGGGATTGGACATTGATATATTGGATGGGAAGAGAGTCATGGAGGATGAATCTTAAATTTGGAGTAAATGATGGTGCCATCATCTGAGTTGGTGAACCATGGGAGAGGCAGGTCTGGAATACAGAGTCCAGTGTTCTGTTTCAGCCATGCTAATTTTTACACGCTCGCGAAACACTCAAGAGGAGGCAACATGTTGGCAAGAGATGTCTGAGGAGAAATATGCATTTACCTCTTGCCAACGTACAAATGGTATTTAAAAGCCACTGAGTGAATGAGATTGCCTAAAGAGAAAATATAGCTCACAGACAGAAGATTAGACACGGAGAAGAGCCAACATTTCAGGACATGGGCAGACATGGAAGCAGTTTCACCTCCTATGACAACTCACATTAGTGTAGGACTACATGAGCATTTGTATTTTTTAACAAACATTTATGCCACACTTACTTTGTGCCAGGCATGATTTCAAATGTTCATTTGGAAACAAACTTTGTGAATGTTAACTGAGTTATTCCTTGCAACCATCCCATGGTGTAGTTATGGTTATTAACTCCATTTTTACAAATAAAGAAATGGAGGCATGTGGATGCATCTTACCCAAGGTCACATAGCTATTAGATGACAGGGCCAAGTCTCAAACCCAGGCAGACTGCCTCTAGAATTCATACTCTTGAGCACTGTGCCATGGTACCTCTCAGCATCCTGCTGTCTCACCCGGATTCAGTGAGACCGGGTCATCAGTGAATATGGCAGGTGCGAATGGAAGTATATTTGCTCTTGTTGGCCTTGTAGACTTAGATTCTAACTCTTGCCACCATAAACCAATCTGTTGCCCAAACTCATATCTTTTAACTCCAAAAATAACTCTTGCATCTGTCATTTCGTTACATTTTTTGTATCATTTGAATTTCAGACTTTCAGAATATTGTGATAGGGGTGACTGAGTGGCTCAGTGGGTTGAGAGTCTGACTCTTGATTTTGGCTCAGGTCATGATCTCACAGTTTGTGGGATTGAGTCTGGCGTTAGGGTCTGTGCTGTCAGTGGGGAGCCCACTTGGGATTCTGTCTCTCCCTCTCTCTTCCCCTCCCCCACCCCTATGTACATTCTTTCTCTTTTCTCAAAATAAATAAACTTTTATTTTTTTTTTAAATTTTTTTTTCAACGTTTTTTATTTACTTTTGGGACAGAGAGAGACAGAGCATGAACGGGGGAGGGGCAGAGAGAGAGGGAGACACAGAATCGGAAACAGGCTCCAGGCTCCGAGCCATCAGCCCAGAGCCTGACGCGGGGCTCGAACTCACGGACCGCGAGATCGTGACCTGGCTGAAGTCGGACGCTTAACCGACTGCGCCACCCAGGCGCCCCTCAAAATAAATAAACTTTTAAAAAAGAATATTATGATAAACTCCTAAGTGCTTGTGGTTTTTTCCAGCTCCTATCACGTTTTCCCGTTACAACCAGATTAACCAAAGCACGACCACATACCATTATTTCCTAGATCAAAAACCTTCCGTGACCTCACATTTCTTACAGAATGTTCACAAGCCTCTCCTGATATCCAAAGTCACCTGTAATTTGCCTCAACTTCTAAGCTCATCAGTTACAATTCCCCAGCATGTGGTCGTGGCTTTCAACCAGGACTAATTCATTATTCCGAGTATGTCCTGGGCATTCTCAGCTTAGCAACCTTGTCATGCTTCCCAGCATACATAGAACCTCTCTTCCTACTCCGCCACGCCCCAGAGGTTCCTGCTGCTGCCAGTTAGAATCTGACTCATCCCACACAACCCAGTATCAGGGTCCTCCCTTTCGCCATTGCATCATTTTCAGCTGGAACTGGTCAGATTCTCTTCTGAAAGAAACCCTGTTCCTTTTATACTAGTTATTGGATTCTAAATATTATGGGAATTTGTGCGTACAGATTGTCCAGTCTTAGAGAGCAAGTTGTCTGTAGCTTTCCACCACCATCTAGAATGCCTGCACCGTGCCTAGCCAACAGTTGATGCTTTAGGGGTTTAAGTACCCCATAAACAGATGCAGTCTCTCCCACTCAGCTGCTTTTTCCTGTCTGATTAGTACCTGAAGAGCGCTGCCTCTTTGTCTTGCTTTTCATTGGACTGATTCTGCTTCCCAAACGCATTCGCATCATGCAGTGATTTTTATTACATGTGTTTCCCAAACACATGTTAAAACCAAGAATGCTAAGTGGCTGACTCCCCAGTTAAGCCACTTGCAGGTTAGGATGAACTCTGTACATGACATTTTCCCCCTAGTTTGCCTCTTGGCAAATTGCCTCTCAGATACTTCAGGAAAAGAAACAAAAGTTTTAAAAAAGGATTTTTTTGAGGAGATACCAGTTTATAGATGGGAACCAAGTACTGAAAAGTCATGTGTTTCAATCTAAATAGAACAAATGGAACTTCTTCAGTCTCTCGTTTTACTAACACATTTCTTTTTTACCATAAGACACATTTTCTTTTAATTTTTTGAATTTTTCAAATGCTTATTTATTTTGAAAGAGAGAGAGGAAGGGGCAGAGAGAGGGAGACAGAGGACCTGAAGTGGGATCCACACTGACAGCAGAGAGCCCAATGTGGGGCTCAAACTCATCAACTGTGAGATCATGACCTGAGCTGAAGTTGGACACTGAACTGACTGAGCCACCCAGGTGCCCCACTATAGACACATTTTCTAACTGGCATTTATTTTTATTTTTATTTATTTGTTTTTTAATATTTATTTATTTTTGAGAGAGAGAGAGAGAGAGAGAGAGAGAGACAGAGCATGAGTGGGGAGGGGCAGACAGAGAGGGAGACACAGAATCTGAAGCAGGCTCCAGGCTCCAAGCTGTCAGCACAGAGCCTGGCACGAGGCTCGAACTCATGGACTGCGAGATCATGACCTGAGCCGAAGTCGGACACTTAACCAACTGAGCCACCCAAGACGCCCCTGGAATTTATTTTTAATAATAAATAGTTATAAACTAGATATTTTGACCAGGAAAATAAACACCATATATTAAGTTTTAACATTATAGTTTTCGTGATAAAAACAAGGTATTAAATCAAATATACAGTATGATTCAATTTTTTTCATACTCTATCATAACTATATAACAAAGCCCTGGAAGGAAAAACAGCAGAATAAAAAAAAATATATCTTTGGGTGATGGGTTATTTCTTTTCTCTACATTTCTGTATTTTCTAATTGCTTAATAATTAGCAGATATTACCAGTATGTTAAAAATTTATTTTAAATATAGCTTTTTTTCTAATAGGGGGTTGTGGAAAAGGGAGGTGGTGGTGAGGGTTTATTTAGAAACCCTATATGAAATTTAGGACTTTTGAAAATCTCATAGTCTTTTTAAAATCTCTTTTATTGAGGTATAATTTATAGTAAAATTGTCTAATTTTAAATGTATAAGTCCATGATTTTTGACAAATGTATACAGTACTGTAACTAATACCACAATCATGATATATAACATTTTCATCATCCCCAAAAGTTTCTTTGTAACCCTGTATAATTTGTTGACTCACTCCTCCTAATTCTTGTTCCCTCACAACCACCGGTGAACTTTCTATCAGTAACATTTTACATTTTCTAGAGGTCCATATTGATGGAACTATAGGTATATATAGACTCTTTAGTGCACGGTTTCTTTCCTTTAGAATAATGTAAATTGCATCCATGTTGTTGAGTCTATCAGTAGTTCACCTCTTTATTTTGCTGAATAGTAGTTTATTGTATACATATATGACATGTACTTACTGATGGACATTTGAATTGTTGCCAGATTTAGGCTATTTGGAATAAAGCTGCTGTGAACATTCAGTATAAGTCCCTATCTGATATATATATTTATTTATCTTTATTAAATACCTAGGAGAGGGATTACGGAGTCATTTGGTAAGTGCATTTTATTTTACAAGAAACTACCAAACTGTTTTCTAAAATGACTTACTACCATTTTACATTCCCACAAGCAATGTGTGAGAGTTCCAGTATCTCTACATCCTCATCAACACTTGGTATTATCAGTCTTTTTATTTTTAAGTATTCTAGTGAGTGTGTAGTAATACAGCTTCTTATATTTATAATTTTGCATTTTCCTTATGATTAATTTTCATGTGCTTATTTACTATTCATATATCATCTTTAGTGAAGTATCTGTTCAAGTATTTTGCTCATTTTAGAAACTGGTGGCTCAGTTGGTTAAGCATCCAACTCTTGATTTCAGCTCAGTTCATGATCTCAAGGTTCTTGAGTTCAAGCCCCACATCAGACTCTGCAGTGGCAGAGTAGAACCTGCTTGGGATTCTGTCTCCCTCTCTCTGCTCATGCATGCTCTCTCTCTAAAAACCAAATAAACATTTTTTTTAATTGGGTTGTTTTCCTTATTTTTATTGATTTATGGGGGTCCTTTATGTCTTCTGGTCACAGGTCATCTATTGGATACATTTTAAAACATATTTCTTTTGGTCTGTGGCTTGTATTTTCATTTTCTTAGTTTTGAAGGGCAGATTTTTTAATCTTGAGGATATCAATTTATCTTGCTAATTGTGAGCTAAAGAATCCTTTATTTTATGGTTCATGCTTTTTATGAGCTAAGACATTTTTATTTAATCCAAGATAACAAAGATTTTTTTCAAATGCTTATTTCTGTAAGTTTTATTATTGTCTTATTATCATGCTTTTATGACTATGCTATATTTTGAGATAATTTTTACAAATCATTCAAGGTAAGGGTGAATATGAATTTCAAGTTGTTCCAGTTCATATATTAAAAACCTAATCCTTTCTCACCGAAACAGCTTGAGACTTTTGTTTTGCAGATCTACTTCTGGCCTCTATTCTGGTCAACTGATGTCTATCACTGAATAAATATTATCTTAATGACTGTAGCTTTATAAGAAGTCTTAAACTCAAGTGATATAAATCCTGTAATTTGTTTATCTTCTTCAAAGTTATTTTGGCTTTTCTAACATCTTTGCATTTCCATAAAATTATGTAAATAACATCAAGTTCTACAAAAAAGAAAAAGTCCTTTGGGACTTTGACATTGACCGAGTTGAATCTCTACATCAGTTTGGAAATTCAGATTTAATACTATTGAACCTTCTGATCCATGAACATAATATATGCCTTTACATTTATTTAGGGCTTTTTAATTTTGTTAGAAATATTAAAAAACATTTCTTAGAAATATGCTATTCTTTATAGTATAGGTCTTTCTCATATTTTAAAATTTATACCTAAATTTTTTTTTTGATATCATAAATTATACTCATTTCCTATGTTTAATTTTTGGTTTTTTTACTATACAGAAATATAATTTTTATGTGTGGACTTCCTGCCCTGTGGCCTTGCTAAACTCACTTATTCTAAATATTTTGCTTTACATTAGATGATCATGTCTTCGTAACATAAATAAAGTTTTACATTTTCCTTTTGATTGTTATGACTTTGATTTATTTTTTCTTGCCTTATTGCACAGCCACTATTTCCAGGTCAATGTATAATACAAGATTTGGGAGCAAATATTACCCTCATGTTTCTCATATTAGGGAGAATACAATCAGTGTTTTCTAATCAATTATGACTGATTATGGTTAAAGGCTTTTAATAAATGTCCTTTATCAAGTTGAAGGAGTTTCCTTCTATTTTGAGTATACTAAGAATTTTGGCTTGAACAGTAATTGAATTTTATCGAAAGTTTTTTTCTGCATCTATTGATATAATCATGTGGCCCTTTGATTTTCACAGTTAATAAGGTTCATTACTGATTGATTCTGGAATGTGGAACCAACCTTGTATTTATGGGATAAACCATACTTGGTGATAGCCTGCTATCATTTAATATATTGTTAGGTTCTATTTGTTAATATTTTCTTAAGGATCTTATCTTCAAGAGCTATATTGGTCTAAAATTTTCTTTTAGTATAATATGTTTCCCTCGTTTGGGGGCCAGGGTAATTTTGATTCTGATTCCATGGAATGGGTTAGAATTGTGTCATAACTTCTATTTTCTGAAAGTCTGAATATTTGGTAGAAGTAATCAGTGAGGCCATCCAGGCCTAGAGAGTTTCAATAGGAAGATTTTTTAACTACTAATTCAATTTCTTGAATAATTATAGAGCTATTCGGATTACCTGTTTCTTCTTGAGCAAACTTTCATAGAATGTGTTTTTGGGGAATTCATCCTTTTCGTCTTTGTTGTCAGATTTAGTGGCATAAAGTTGCTTACTATACTTTTCAGTGTCTGTAGGATCTTAATGATGACCTCCTTCCCTTTGTGCTATTAATGATTTGTGCCTTTTCTTCCTTTTTCTTTTCCAGAACAGTTTGACTAGAGGCTTATCAATTTTGTTCATTTCTCAGAGCCAGTTTTGGTATCGCTGATTTTCTTTTTTTTTTCTCCCTATATTCTATATCACTGATTTCTCTCCGATATTTATTACTTTATTCCTTTTCTTTATTTTCAGTTCAATTTTCTTTCCTCTTTTTAGGGTTTGTTTCAGTTTTTGTTTTTTCTTTTTGGTAGAAGCTAAAGATCTTGCTTGTATTCTTTTTTAATATAAGCATTTAATAGTTCAAATTTCCTACCTTAGTGGCATCCCACAGATTTTAATATAAAAATAATATTCAATTTTCATTCCAATCAAACCATTTCCTGATTTCTCTGTGATTTTTTTTAATTTAATCCATCAATTGTTTAGAAGTATGCTGTTTAATTTCCAGATATTTTAGAATTTTCCCAGGTATCATTCCATTATTTATTTTTGGTTCATTTCTGTTGTGATCAGAAATACTACTTCGTATATTTTCAAACTTCTTAAATTTATTAAGATTTGTTTATGTCTCGGAATAGGTCTGCTTGGAAAATGTTTAATGTGCACTTGAAAAGAATATGTATTCTGATACTATTTTCGTGGAGTGTTTTATAAATGTGATTTTGCTTCCATTTGTTGAAAGTGTCATTCTACATTTTCCATGTATTCATTGATTTTATTATTGTTATATCAATTATTGAAAGAAGAGTGTGGAAATCTCCAATTGCAATTGTGGATTTTTAGCTATTTTCTTTCAGTTCCATGAATTTTTGTTCTGTGCATTTAAAGCTATCTTATTATGATGAAAACCTAACAAGAGTACACATCATTTCTGTCTTCCTGGCTTTGTATTATCAATGTCATACATGTTACTCCTATATGTGTTAGAGACCCTATTTATTATATGTCATATTTTTGCTTTAAACAGTTTTCTTTTAAAGAGATTAAAAATGGGGGGGAAGTCTTTCATATTTATCCACCTATTTACCATTTCCAATATTCTGTATTTCTTTGCGTAAATCCAAATTTTCATCACTTTCCCTCTGATGGAAGAGCCTCCTTTAGAGCAGATCTCCTAGCAATGGGTATTCTCATATTTTATTTTTCTAAAAAATACTTTATTTAACAATTGTTTCTAGAATGTATTTCCACTGGATAACAAATTCTGAGTTTTGTGTTTTATAATATTTTTTCTTTTAATGTTTGATATCACTCCACTGACTTTTGGCTTGCATGGCTTTAAATAAGTTCACTGTAATTCTTTTTTTTAATTTTTTTTATTTTTTTAAGTTTATTTATTTAGAGAGAGAGAGCAAGAGCAAGTGAAAGGGAGAGAGACAGAGAAAGAGAGGGAGGGATAGAATCCCAAGCAGGTTCTGCACCCCTAGCACAGAGACTGATGCAGTGCTGGAACTCACAAACCATGAGATCATAGCCTGAGCCAAAGCCGAGAGTCTGACGCCCAACCACCTGAGCCACCCAGGTACCCCAAGTTCACTATAATTCTTATCTTTACTTTTTGTATATAATAGCATTTTTTTCTCCGGTCACTAAGATTTTTCTGTTTATTGCTGGGTGTCGTCACTTAAGTTATGATGCTTTTTTTTTAATGTTTATTTATTTATTTTTGAGAGAGAGAGCATGTGTGTGTTTGTGTGTGGGCAGGAGAAAGGGCAGAAAGAGAGGGGGAGAGAGAATACCAAGAAGCCTTTGTGCTGAAATCATGACCTGAGCCGAAATCAAGTTGGACACTTAATCGACTGAGCCACCCAGGTGCCCCTAGTTATGATGCTTCCTATCATGGTTTTCTTTAGTTTCAATTGCTCATAGCTCAATGAGCTTCTTGGATTGTATTTCTTTCTAACATCTGACATTTTTTATCATTATTTCATCACACTTCATTCCACCATGCCCTCATCCACCTCAACCCTTTGGGATTCCAGTTATATGTTTCTTAGACTGATTGCTATTATTTCACAAGTCTTTAAGGTTCTCTGTTCAATTTTTAAATTCTTTTTTTTCCCTCTGTGTGCTTAATGTTTGAAATTTCTACTGCTATTTCTTCAAGTTCATGGATCTTTTCTTCTGTAGTGTCTAATCTGTTATTAATTTCAGAAAGTGTGTTTTTCTTTTCAGATATTTTGTTTCTCATCTCTGGAGGACCCTTTGTGTATTTTTTAAAGCTTCCATTTCTCATCATGCTCATGTTTTCCTCTACTCTCTTGAACATATAGAAAATAATTATAATAGTTATTTTTGTGTTTTTGTCTAAAAATTCTACCATTTGTGTTTCTCTGCATTGTTTCCATTGATTAATTTTTCACCAGGGGATGAGTTGTCTTTTTATGTTTCTTTGAATGACTTGCCATGCTGAGTTGATGGCAGGTAACTGCAAATTGTATATTTTTGATTGCTGGATTTTGTTATATTCGCTTTATGATGCTAGATTTTGCTCCAGTATGCAGTTAAGTTACTTGGAATCTTTTTCATTTTTGAAGCCTTGCCAGAGGAGCCTTTATTTGGGGGTTAATTTATTAGCTCCACTACCAAGACTAAACTCTTCTGTGGCTTCTACCTAATGCCCTCTGAATTCTACACCTGTGTATTTCCTCTTTCGATATTGGGAATACAAACTACTCCCAGCCCTGTATGAACTTCAGAAATTGTTGTGACTATTTCTTTCCAGTGTTTTTTTCCCTGACTGTGGGTAGTTTCCTGTTATGCATGCTAAGATTGGTAAAGCCAAGGACTCAGGGGTCCCTTTTGCTTATCTCTAATATAGTTTCCTCCTCTCAATAAACAGCTCGCAAATCCTAGCCATCCTAGCCATCCTAGCCTCTCCAAACACTGAATTCTGTCTCTTCAACTCAGAAAGACCACCTGGTTCTGTTTGGGCAACCCCCTCTAGAGCTTTGACCTGGAAACATTTTTCAGGTAGTGATCTGGGAATTCACATGCCTCATCTTGTTTGTTTTCCTTCTTTCAGGAATTATTGTCCTACACAGCTTGTTGCCCAGTGTCTGAAACCCATTTTTTAAATAGATCTATTCCAGTTTTCTTCTTGTTTAAGGCAGGTGGGTAATCTGATCCCTGCCATTCCATCAGGCCTGAAATAAAAGTTTCTTTATCCATTTCCTATTTTGATCCCTACCTTTGACATCTGTAGAATTCAGAAAAGACTTTAAAGGAAAAACAAGAAGCAAATTACTATGATGGAAGAGGATCTGAGGGCCCAAGTATCTGTACTATAAAATACATGATTAGTTGCAGAAGAGTGAACACTCGTAAATTGACCAGGTACCTGACATTGATTTGGAATTAGAATCCCATGATTCTAAATGAGCCTCAAAAGCCACATTTTCTCTTCAGTGGAAGTGGTGGTTTTTCTAAGGAATTGATTTTGAAAGTCACTTGAGAATAACTCAAAAACAGGAAAAAAAAAAAGGAAAGAAAAAGGAATCTTAATGATCTAAGGAACCTTTACTATTTCCCACCCATATCATCTCTGGTAGATGGCCACCCACCCTCTGTTTACACATGTTTTGTGTCCAGGCAGTGCCCTTCTGGAAGGACCTGTTCTAATACAGAAGTGCTTGGTCATTTGCAACCTTCTCTGTATCAATAAGCCAACTACCTCTTCCTTTATGTTCCTCCTATTTATCTGCTCTGTCCTCCTGGATAACTAGAATATATTGTGTTAAATTACTGACAGCCATTTTGAAATCTCCTTCAAGTCTTTTTTATCTGGATTAAAATCCTCTGCTGCTCTTACAGAGAGCATGGCTTTCAGACCCTCTCCCCATATTAGTCATTTATCCTCTGGACAAATGCTAATGTGTTACTTTTATGCTTAACTTAGCCAGAAGTACTCTACTTTAAATATAGAGTGAATGGGTCAATTCTTTCCCGTGGCAAGGAAACCAGACTTCTATTAATGCAGATTAAGGTGTATTAACTTTTGTCAAATGTGGATAGACTTAATTTCTTAGGTATATCTGAAACCATAAGTAATTTAAAACACATTTATTTCCTTACCCCATTGATATATGGGGAGCAGGGGTGATCACAGGAAGCCCATTGGTTCATCCATCTGTCTGGGCTTTAGGTAGAGAAATGTGCTGGTTTTAGATCACTTCAAAAAATCAGTGTAACCTTTTATTCCCTGAACTAAAGCAGGTGTCTGCTGCTTGAGGCGATCACTTTTCCCTGGAAATTTCCTATCAGCTGCTAGCCGACAAAAGGTGCTAAGAACAATGGAAGTATTTTTTAAAATACCTGTCAACAGTAAGAATGTGGAGTCAATCTAATATTTAGACAGAAGCTTACTCATCAATATTGTAATCAGGATATTCATAGTCAGAGAAAGTGGCCTAATAGGTATATCCTTTCCTAGAACCACTGCAGGTCAAGAAAATAAAGATGACTCCAGATTCTTAAGAAACAGGTTGGAAAGATTAAACCATGTTTCACACATCAGTTGATTTCAGAGGAGTAAATAGTCATTAAATTGGAGAGTTGGAAAATATTTTAGAAATCATTGAATTCCACTCACTTGATAAGTACGGGAAATGAGACCAAGAGAAGAAAAATTGTTTCCACATGGTCACATAGTTGGTTTGTGGCATAACAGGCTTTCTGGTATCCTAGTCAAACTTCTATCCTATTTGGAATGTTTCTTAAAACTACTTCTCGGGGCCCCTGCGTAGTAGTTCAGTTGGTTAAGTGTCCAACTCTTGATTTGGGCTCAGGTCATGATCTTGTGGTTGTGATATCATCTGTGCTGTGAGGAACCTGCTTGACATTCTCTGTCTCTCCCTTTGCCCGTCCCCTGCTCACATGCATGTGCTGTCTCTCAAATAAACAAACAAAATTACTTCTAAAAAGGGCTCAGAAAACCAGTATGTATATACATAATTGTATTCACGTTAATATAATTAAGACACGAAAGAACAAGCAAAAATTCTATGAGAGAAATGTCTCAAAGAGTATAGGGTGGAGAAGATGACAGGGTGCCTAGAATTAATTATCCCTTAGGTACCTATCGCTTGTTTCAGTTTTCAAAATGCTTGCAAAGTGTGTTATCTTGTTTGCTCCTCATTACAACTGTGGGAGCTAAGTACGCAGGTGGCACCTAAAGGCACGATGTGGGTGATGTGGCTTAAACAAGGCAACCCAAGTCTAAGTGGCAGAGTCAGGAGTAAAGTCTAGGTTATTAAACCTTGTTCAGGACTGTTTTCACTGTACAATTCTCTGCACACAGTGATTAATTATGATCCATCCCTAAATTATAAGTCTATCTGCTCCTACGTGGGCAGTTCTGTGACCCTCTGCTAGATCAATTAATGGCCGCCAAATCTCTATTCATATCATGTTCAATTTTTAATTTAGTCTGCTCTTACACATTCTAATTCATGAGAGCAACATACTGTCGTACAATGCCATGGTGTTGTACAATCAGGCTCATTTCCGTGCTGCCACTTATTAGCTGTGTGAGTTGGGCAACACATTAGTAGCCTCTTTAAGCTCCTGTGCCCTCATTCATGAAATGAGAAAAATACCACTTACGTGGTGTTGTTCATGGGAGGATAAAATTACTAATGAGGGATGTTTCTAATAGGTACCTGGTGACTTCTCTCCCCTTGATAAACCTTCTCTACTCCCACTTGCTCTTCCCAAACTTCAGCTCTGTGATCCCATTCAGCACTCCAGTAGACATGCATTCCTTTGTTATGAGTTTTCTTACACTTGTCCTAAATTAGTTTAAAATGCTTTTTTAAGCATGACATGTTGTTCCCTACATTCATTCCATAACTATTCATTGAGTTCCTTCCATATACCAGGCACCTGAATATAATAGGTACAACTGGACAGAACATAGACCTAGTCAGGTGTGTGACCCTTCACCTGTGATGCTTGCATTCCAGAGAAAAGACAGGACTAAAGAGATAAGTGAATATATGAAATGTAGCTTGTGAAAACATGCTGTGAAGGAAATAAAGAGTGTTGGGGCAGAGGATCATGGTTGGTGGGCAAGGTGAGAGTCTGGCATGGCACAGAAATTAAGCTTAAAGTGTAAGTAGGATGTTTTTTTACTCATAATTTTTCATCATTTTAGAGGAGGATAAGGAACAGAATGGCCACAGGCCTGGAGGCTCATAAAGTCATGGCGTGTATAAGGAAGATACTCTCACCGTGGCTGGGACAATCTTCATGGACGAATGTAGGGGTATAGGGGTGGGATGACGCTGGCATCATCGGTGGCCAGATCACAGAGGGCCTGGAATGGCCATGCACGACCTTGAGTGGACAGTGAGAGTAAAATATTCAAATCATTTTTCTTCAGGTTTTTAGCAGATGTTTTTATCTGCTTGTTTTTGAAGAAAAATATCATATTAGCTGTTTGACCAATCACTACCCATCCCCTTTATCTTCTTACATGTTAGATTATAGTTCTTTATAAAATGTAGGTGATATAATCCATCTGGCATAAAGCAGATTTTAAAACTCTGTCTCCTGGTTCTGAATCCAGGAGTCACTCTGTGATCCTTCTATTGCTTGATCTCTGAAGTATCTGTATTGTTGACTGGGTCTTCTTGAAGCTGTTATCCCTGAACCACTGGGGTAATATCTCATGAGTCTTCCCTTCCACTTCTCAATGCTGACTGTATAAGCACCTTGTGAACACTCTTCTCTCTACATAGTAACACTGGGTCATTTCATCCACTTCTGTGGATTCAGCTGGCAACTGACAGATCCCAGATTTGCATAGCTGAGATGTTTCATTTGAGTTCTAGAGAGTTCCATTTAAACACCCCACTTGGTTCAAAAATTGACCTCCTTGTCTTTTCTTCTAAATCTGCCCCTACCTCTTAATGGGGCACCTGGGTGGCTCAGTCAGTTGAGTGTCTGGCTTCGGCTCAGGTCATGATCTCACGGTTTGTGAGTTCGAGCCCCATGTCAGGCTCTGTGCTGACAGCTCACAGCCTGGAGCGTGTTTCGGATTCTGTGTCTCCCTCTCTCTCTCTGCTCCTTCCCTTCTCATGCCCTGTCTCTCTCTGTGTCTCTCAAAAATAAATAAACATTAAATCTGCCCCTACCTCTTGGATCACTACATCACCCATCAGTGTCATCCTCCTTTCCTCCGGTTATAGTGCAGACCTTGGTACATCACTCTTCTGCCTGAATTCTTCACTGGCTGTTCATTGCCTTCACGTTGAAAGACATGGTTGCAGACAGTCCTTTACTGTCTAACCTAGCCTGCCTCCGTACCTTCACCTACACTTCATACTCCAGGTCTGTTCGTGCTTGTGAATGTGGGGGTGTTCTGACATACTGCTGTGCTGTGATAACAATGCCCACAACAGTTGTTCCTGTTTATACAGGGACAGGTGCGTTTAAGACACTATGCCAAAGCATCTTACCTTCATTATCTTATATGGTCTACGCATCAGCCCTATGAGGTAGGTACGTGTCATGTCCCTGTTTTCAGAAGAGGACACAGAGGTGTGGAGATCAAAGAATTCACCTAGGCTGGCAGTTAATAAGAACCAAAGGTAGAACTCCTACTGCGAAGCATGATGTTGTGTTGCTTCTCAAATATCTTACAAAGCTGTTCCCTCTGCCTGGAATTTCCTCCTTCTACCCGTTTATTTTATTTATTTTTTTTTAATTAATTTATTTTTGAGAGAGAGAGAGACAGAGTGCAAGTGGGGGGAGGGGCAGAGAGAGAGGGAGACACAGAATATGAAGCAGGCTCCAGGCTCTGAGCTGTCAGCACAGAGCCCGATGCGGGGCTTGAACCCAAGAACCGCGAGATCATGACCTGAGCTGAAATCGGACGCTCAACTGACTGAGTCACCAGGCGCCCCCCCCCCACCTGTTTATTTTGACAGGATGCCTCCGATGTCACCTGCTTCAATAAGCCAGGCCCTTCTTCGCTGTGGTCCCACTGCTTCCTGTACTCTCAGGAGTCATACACGCTCTCATCTCTCATTTCATTTTCTTCCACTAGACTGCTAGCCCACATCACATTCATCCTTTCATACCCAGGACCTAGCCCAGTGCCCAGAATATGGTTGGCGCTTCATACATACTTTCAGACTAAATAAGATTTTAATCGAAGCCCCAATTCCCTCACTTACTGGCTGTGAGACCTCTGGTAAGAAATTCAGTTGGTATCTCTGGTGTTAGTCTCCTCATGTATAAAGTAAAGAAGTTGGATCATAGCAGTGGTTCCCCAAGTATGTAGTATCAGCATCAGGATCTCCTGGGAACTTGCTGGAAATAAAAATTCTAGGGCTCTTTCCCCAGACCTGCTGAATTAGAATCTCTGGGTGGGCGGGGGGGGGGGGGGGGGGGGGTGGCAGAAACTTGTTCAGCAAGCCCTCTGGGTGATGCTAATGCATGGCAGTATTTAAAAACCACCATACTAGGGGCTGGAAAACTAGGGCCCGGGGGCCCATGAGCCAAATCCCACCCAAGGCCCATTTTTGTAAAGAAAAGCCCTGCAGTAAATGATAGGATCACTGATGGACCTTCTAGTTCTCATTCCTTGGTGATAAGTCCAGTGTGTTTTCTCTGATTGATGTGGACTGCCAGACAGGAAGACTTGGGTTCTAGACTGTCTGTTTTACCTCATTGTAATATAAGTTATTTCTTTTCTCCAAAGCTTAGTCTTCTCAGCCTGAAAAATGACATGAGGGTAAGCTTGCTGAATCAGTCAGAGTCCGGTTAGGAAAAAGAAAAACCATGCCAGCTAATTCACACAAAGGGGATTTAATACAGGAAGCTGTGCAGATGTTTGGAAGCAAAGGTGCAAAAAGAGGGAGCCAAGGAAACTTGGCATGAGTAAAAACAGAAAGCAGTGCCCCCTCTTAGAACTCAAGGATCTGAAAGGAAGAGGCCGCAAGGAAGAATTTGGGACCCAGGAGGTGGGCCTTGAGGGACTGTGACTTACATGTCTACGGAGGCAGGTGACACACTGCTTATACTGCTGAGAAGGCAGTGCCCCGTGGCTGGTACTTGGATGACCAGGGAGGCAGAGCTTTATGGTTTGAGGAACGAGTAAAAGAGTGTCGCCCAGTGAGTGCTTGGACTGTCAGGCAGCCATGGTCCAGCAGATGCCAGGAGGACAGTCTGGTGGATACAGCTCTGTAGCTGGAGACTGTGGCAAGGGGGTTCACCCCCAGGGGCCCT
The DNA here is from genome assembly GCF_028018385.1 of Neofelis nebulosa. Taxonomy (NCBI): domain Eukaryota; kingdom Metazoa; phylum Chordata; class Mammalia; order Carnivora; family Felidae; genus Neofelis; species Neofelis nebulosa. Next base: position 41,894,544 of record NC_080797.1, on the reverse strand, counting down.
GGGGGAAGCTGAAGAGCAGACTCCTAACTGCTCCTTGCTAATACTGCTACAGTAACATTGACTGATGCTGAAGGTGGAAGGAGCCCATACTCTCCCCCTCCCAGCCTCCTAACAGGAAGCCAGCTAAAAGGGAGAGAAATGCAGCATATAGAGTCCCAGCATCACAGAACAGAGAGTGGAAAGGGGGACAGAGAGTCTTGGAAAGGGGGATGGAGAGAGACAGGCAAATAAGCAGCACAGTCAGTCTGATGATCTTCCAGGTCCTTCGCTCCATGAAGAAATGCATTACGTAAATATGTGGCTATATAGATCATGCCATGAGTCTGCTCAGGCCTCCGATAGCCACTCCAGATACTACAGAACATAACCATCCTCTAAACATGGTCTTAGTCATGACCCCAAATATCAGGGCAGTGGTGGAACCTGTATTTTAGGTTGAGAGAAGAATAAAGGAAAGAAACATACTTGCTTTTTGGGCACTACTTACCTCCCAGGCGTTGTTTTCAAATACAATAATCGATTGAATTTCAGTCCTTCCAGGAATGTTCCAAGTGCAGACTCTTCTTGTGTCATCTATGGGCACTCAAACTCAGGGACTTCCCAGGAGGACTACTGGCTTCCAAGGCCCTGTGCTTCAGCCTGTCATTCATCGTGACCCAGCCCAGCTATCCTGTTCTCTATCCAGCTGAGCTGTGCGCCACACGAATTGTTTTTTATTTAACAAATGCAATCCTTACTTTGTGTTCTAAGGGCTTTTCAAACACTGATTCATTCAATCCTCATAGCCACCCCATGATGTGGGCGCTGTTGTTGGCCATAGTTTACAGGTGAGGAGTTGAGACGTGAAGAAAAATCATACTCTCAAGGTCACACACTGGTGAAATGGTAGAGCCAGGGGATTGATTAGATTGGACTCAGGCTTGACTGCACTGATTACCACACAAATATACATTGGCCCCCCTGTCCCTGTCACCCAGTGCAGTCACATCTGAAATTCCTGCCACATTTGTTTCATCTCTCTCTCTCCTAAGAATAAAGCTGGATTACAGTCAAAGGCATCTGTGCATCTCTTGTTCTCTCCCTTTTCTTTCCTACCTCAAGTAAAACCACTATCCAATATTTTGTATTTCTCACTCCCATGCAAGCTTTTTATCATATATTTTTACTGTATTTGTATATATGTATCCATGAAACAATGCATAGTAGGATTTCCATACTGTTAATCTTTAAGGGTATGGTATCCTATAATACATAGTCTTTCTGTAGGTTTTTCCCCCCTTTTTTCACCAAACATGTTTGTGTGATTTATTTATATTGACAGATGCTTTGGGTTTTAGTTCATTTAACTGCTGAAAAGCAGTCCCTTTTATGGATTTACTACAATATTTTTTTCATTCTGCAGTTGAGCAACTAAGGTATTTCTTTTTTTTAATTATTTTTTTTAATGTTTGCTTATTTTTGACAGGGAGAGAGAAACAGAGTGCAAGTGGGGGAGGGACAGAGAGAGGGAGGGACAGAGAGAGAGGGAGACACAGAATCTGAAGCAGGCTCCAGGCTCTGAGCTGTCAGCACAGAGCCTGACATGGGGCTCGAACCATGAATTGTGAGGTCATGACCTGAGCTGAAGTCTGACGCTCAACTGACTGAGCCACCCAGGTGACCCAGGGTATTTCTAGTTTTTCACTATTACAGACAATGTACAGTAAATATTCATCTATGTTTCTTCTTGGGCACACCGGTAGGTTTATGCCACCAATTTTATTTTTAGATAGTAGGTTACACATAGCTTCAATTTTAGTAGATACTTCCATGGCAGTCACCAAATTGATTGTGCTCAAATATAGGATATTAATCAATGTGGTTATACAATGCTGGGTATTATTGGTATTATCAGGCTTTTGCATTTTCTCAGTATGATGAGACCGAAATGGCCTCTTGTGGTTGTTTTCTTTGGGTTCATCTGGATGGGTAGAGCCACACGATACAATTTTACTGCTTCACACCTTTGTGCTTGCTGTTTCATTATGCCTGGAATATTCTCCTATTTCTTCACTTCACAACATGTATTTTTCTTTGATGACCCAAACTCAAAAATTCCTCTGAAATTCCTGGTGGCCTTTCTTCCTAGCTAGGGTAATGTTTATGTCAGTTGTCCTTGCATAATTATTAACATTGCCCCTTTCACTCTCAAAAGTGACCCAGTTTCAACAACAAATCATTAGTGACCTTGATGTTAACTCCATCATGGCCTGAACTGCAGTTTATAGACAGTCCATGTTTGCCTATTTTTCCCCCTTGCAAATCAGAGTTCTCCTAGACTACTGATAGCTTCGTCCAAAGGGCCTGACTTCTAGTTGTTGCCAATAAACGTTTGTTTCAGCCAGCCACTCCTTTGTCATCCAGAAGGAAGGTTTTGGTCACTCATGTCTTACTCTTTTTTAATGGGGCCTGACTTGGCCCAAATCCTCCTTCTTGCAAGGGGCAAGTGTGAAGAACCCTTTGTCTGCAACAGGCATATCCCATTTCTTATTTGCACTTTGCCAAGAAGAAGGCACCATGGAACGAACAGGTTTATGTTTTTACTTCAAGTTTTATTTAAGAGTTGAGTTTCATGAGATAATTAGAATAAGCCATTGTATTTCCAGCATGCAAAAAGAGATACAAAGCCTATGGACTAGAATTATTCAGGGAGCTATCAAGTAGACCCAGGCAGAAAGGGAATTGCTCTTCAAAGAAGGTGACTTGCAAAGTGAAAATAATAATAATAAAGTGATATTGATAGTCTTTCGTTGCCATGGAAATACTAGTTCATCTGCTCTTGTTAGTATGTGGTTCATTTCACTATATTAGGTTTCAAAGAAAATCACATACCCAGATATATTTTTAACCGTATCTGGGATTTAAAACATTCACTGGGCTGTACTGCTAGTGGGTAAGCACAGAATTATGCATTTCAGCTTGTGCATTGATATGACCTCCCTGTTGGGTTTAGAAGGCAGAACAGTCAGTGCTTTTAACTTAATCCATTTTTATTTGTGTGTATGAGATTAGAGATGTTTGCTGTGCCCATGGCGGCTCCTGTATTTTTCAGAGTGCTTCCAATTCTAAATTCCTGTACCTCTGTTAAAACTCTATATTGCACCAAAAATGTGTTCACCGTAATTATATCTCAAAGATGCCAAGGGAGTCAGATAATCTCAATTTCTAATTTTTAGCTTTATCAGTTTGTTCCACCCTATGATTTGTGGATTGAACAACTTAGTACAAAGAGGGAAGTCTGGGGGTAGAGGGAGAGACCCTGGCATTTATTGAACCCTTGGTAGGACCAAGGCACTATATGAAGAATTTGTCAATTACTATTTTCTTCAAACTTTAAGATGTTAGAAACCTTTGATTTATTTTAAGTTTATTTATTTTGAGAGAGAGAAAGAGAGCACATACAAGCAGGGGAGAGGCAGAGAGAGAGGGAGAGAGAGAATTCCAAGCATGCTCTGCTCTGCTCTGTCAATGCAGAGGCCGACGCAGGACTGGATCTCACAAACTGTGAGATCATGACCTGAGCCCAAATCAACAGCCAGATGTTTAACCAACAGAGCCACCCAGGTGCCCCAAGATGTTAGAAACCCTTGATTTAAAAAAAATGGGGGGAGGGATTCAGTACTAGAGAAGGGAGGCACTTTGCATACAATCTTTTGTATGATTAGTGATTGAATCCAGTGCTGTTCCCAGTATATAGTGGTGAACTGATGAACATCACCTATTTTTTAATAGACATTCACATTATTGGGTATAAAGAAAGCATGTTGGAGTCATTGTCAACCACCTCATTATAAGTCAGATATTTTAGTCTTGGCTCATGCCTTGATGTATGCCCAAGGATTTCGTATTTGAAGTAGAAACAGAAATGGAGTTCAGTTTGCTTCCATTTACATGTGACTCCTCAGTCCCCCCACAAGACCAAAGCTAGTTCCTGTTATTATCCTGAACATCTCTTTCTCACCTCTTGCACTCCACAGGGACAGCTCCTGAGTACACACTCTTTCTCACTTCATTCCATTAATGTTATCCAACGGTTTTGCAACTCATCATTAAGACAGAAAGGTCAACAGGCCCTACTGCATGATCTTTAAAAGGCTGATAATGTCAAGATAAATGCATTCTCCTAAATCTGTTTTTAAAGGCCAGAATCATTCATGCATTTCTGGGAGAGGATAACGACATCAGAATTATTACCGGGAGCCAGTCCCTACAATCGTTAGGACCAGCTAAGATTTACTGCTTAGCTGGACAGAAGCCTCTGCCACCAAAAGCCTGTTTTCCATCATTGGTGAACTCAATTTGAGGGTGTAAGAGCAAGTCATTACTCTGTACTATGCAACAAAGCAATGCACACTCTATGCAAATGAGCAGCTGCCCTTACTTGACATAAAAATTCTCAACTTTAAAAAAAAAAAAGTCTTTCTCTCTGAGAGTATACCTATAAACTGTGTGGGAAAAATACACATGTAATACTGTGATACAATAAACTATTGAATAAATCTACTTTTTAGTTCAGCCACATGGCTTTTTTATACTTGGGTTTGAAAGTATATGGCTTTCTGGCAGCTGGGTGGCTCAGTCAGTTGCTGGTCTGACTTTGGCTCAGGTCATGATCTTGCAGTTCATGGGTTCAATCCCACATCAGGCTCACTGCTGTCAGTGCAGAGCCCACTTCGGATCCTCTGTATGCTTCTCTGTGCCCCTCACCCGCTTGAGCTCTCTCAAAAATAAATAAATATTAAAATATATATATATATATATATATATATATATATATATATATATATGGCTTTCAAGTGGCTAAGGAGTTATGAGTTTCTTGGAAGTATTTGGGAACAGGATTTAATGGCTCATACTTCTTGATTTCTTGACTCCCCTCCTGAGATTCAGATTCAAGCTGACTGTGAGGTGCCCATTGAAGGCCAGACACCATGCCAAATACTTTGCACCTTACTAGCCTCCCACAACAATGAGGGGAATATCATTTGTGTGATAGGATAAGAATCTTTGGTATTTTACAGTTGAGAAACAGACGGGGCCTTGAGGGGCTAAGCAGCCTACCCAAGGATGTGTGATTTAGGCCTTTTAACTTCCGCGTCCTGTGCTCTATTACTACACTATAGCTTTCGTCTCCATAGGACAAGGTGAGGCCACATGATGCTCTATATCAGTGTTGTTCATTCTAGAATCAGAAAAAGTACTCAAATGTTGCTGAAATATGGATTTGTCAACCAAAGGATGTTTTGAGATAATCTTGAGATGCTAATTGTCCATCTCCTGTGATGGTCATCCCTAAATTAGGCAAGGCAGGGATCCAGGAAGCCTAACTGGGCCCCTTTTGTTTCTTGGGATGTTGTAGAGGAGACATGAGACGGAAAGATTTGAAGTGACCCTCAACAACAAATAAACATACATAAAAGGGCTCAATTAAGTTATTTGATGAACTTACAATGTAAAACTGAAGATGTTCAGTGTTTGCCAGTGGAAAACTGTAAATGCTGACATGTTTGGGCCATTGTAGCACCCTCAAAAGGAATTATCCACTAATTCTAAAGGAATATAATTGAACAGGTTTTGGCAGGGCGGGGGCGGGGGATGATGTAAAACCAGAAAAATATGTTCTCTAGGCTACCATCTGGGAAGAGAGTTTTAGTGACAAGCTATGTGGGGGAAAAGGTAAAAATTGAGATGTAAAAGTTAGCCTTCAGCTCTTCATGACCCTAAAAGGCATGCCATCAAAGCAGAAGTTTCCTGGGCACCCAAAATGCCAACATTTTGTGGATGCACGTTAGAGAAGGGGACAATCTACTTAATTCAAGATTATATGCACAGTCCTATCTTGACTAGCACAGCCCCTTTGCAGTGCAGTGACCCACAGCACAAGTGTGCCTCCATTCTCATGCCCAGATATTCATTCTAGATGCTTTTATGGGTTCCAAAGGCAGCCCAAGGCAGCAGCTGCCAGTATTTTCAAGTAATGCAATCGGCTGGTAGAATCTTATCCCAGGAGAGACCCGTTGCTGAATTTCAAGTGGTAACTTCAGTTGTACCTCACTTAATACCAAAGATGTGCCCTTGAAAGACTTTGTTTCAATCATAATTTTACAACTCCAGCATCACTGAAATGCCACAAAGCATGAAACATATCAAAGAAGTCTCTTCTTTTTTTTAAATGTTTATTTGTTTTTGAGAGAGAGAAAGAAAGAGAGACAGAGCATGAATGGGGGAGGGGCAGATAGAGAGGGAGACACAGAATCTGGAGCAGGGTCCAGGCTCTGAGCCATCAGCACAGGGCCCGATGCAGGGCTCGAACTCAAAAATCGTGAGCTCGTGACCTGAGCCGAAGTTGGACGTTTAACTGACTAAGCCACCCAGGCCCCTCACAGAAGTCTCTTTTTAGTTAAATCCAGAATAGTTGCATTAAAGGTATATATAGATTGATAAAGTCACCTTCTGATGTACTTTTGCTGTTAATTGGGTTTACATATAATGGGTTTGTTTGGAAGTGAAAGCATACTGGCTGTCAGTTTCATTATTAGTAAACATGGATTCCACATCTATGTTTCCTTACTAAAAAATTGGAGGTACGAGATTTTGGCCATATGTAACTCTGCAGCCCGTGCATTTTGTTAATAACACCATAATACTCCATGGGGTTTTTAGCACCGACATTAAAAGGAGGTCATCTGGTTCTCACCTTTATTACCTCATTTATCTTCCCATCCCTGGGAGGCACGAAGTCAGATATTATAACCTGCATTTACAGGGGGGAAGTTCTGAAAGGTCAGCCAACATAAAGCAATGGTCAGCAAGAGGGCTCCAGAGAGAACGCAGGTGGGCACAAATTAGTCCAGCCCACCAGTGTTTGTTGGAAGTTCTGATCCCGGAGGCCCTTGGTACAGAAGCCCAAGAAAAGCAAGGTTCTATCAACTGATTTCCCTTGTCTCCTACTTGTCCTGCTCTGCCACTTAGTAGAGACACTGTGTGACTGTGGACAAACCACTCAATGCCTCTGACTCACAACTATGCCATTGGAAGAGTGCAGAGAATAACATCTGCCTCAATTCCAGGAGGAGAACATTCCTCCCCAAGAGAGATGGGCACGGGGTTGGATTAGGAGTGAGGGAAAGAACTGCGCTTTCTGCAGAATGTGGCAAAGTCAGTCCATCCTGACCTTAGGGGTTCTTTCCTGCCTAGATAGACTTTTCAAAGTTAACTTCTGAGGGGAGTGTCTTCTCTCCCCAGTTTTATTGTGGGATATCAATTATTTGTGGGATATATTTATTTTTTATTTATTTTTTATAAATATATAAATATATATTTATATATATATTTATATATAAATATAAAAATATTTATATTTTATTTATTTATTTTAAAAAATAAAATATATTTATTTTATATCAATTACTTGTGGGATAATTTATTGTGGGATATATCAATTTTCTCATGATCCCATCCTAGAACCTAGAGCAGCAGGACTTTGAAAATGTGTCCTGTTCCTGGAAGGTTGGAATTATTTTTAGTCTTTGTACTTAATGGGAAGAACCAGACAAAGGTGGGATTTGGGCTCCCAGAGCTCCCAGCTGGGATAGGCTTGAGAGAATTATAGTTCAGACTCCTCCTTTTACAGAAAACAAATAAACAAAACAGAGATCCAGGGGTGAAGTTCGAAGAAGGAAGGCAGCTAGTTGCATTTCCTTTCCTTGAGGAGGTTTCTTTCCTTCTGGCACCTGCCATTGTGTATGAAAACCTGAGGTCATTGGGATGATTAAAGTAGAAAAGAAGGGACAGTGGTAGGTGTCATTGAGCAGAGGAGTGTGAAGTTCTGTTGTTGGGGAGGGGAAGACTCTCCACGTCTGAGGGGACAGAGCCTCAGAATGATTGGATTTTGCCTAAGTGCACACCCCACTTTGTGAAGCAGGATATGCACCTACATGTGGCCCCCAAACCCACATCACTGAGACAAATCCACTCAGACTGGGGGCCCCTACTGCCAGAATCTTAACCTCAGACAACCCGGAGAAAGACTGCCGTGTTCTCTTTAGTTTAAAAGATATTTTTCCCAGGGCACTTGGGTGGCTCAGTGAGTTAAACATCTGGCTTTTGATTTCGGCTCAGGTCATGATCTTGTGATTCATGAGTTCGAGCCCTGCATCGGGCTCCTCCCTGGTGGTGTGGAGTCTGCTTGGGATTCTGTCTCTCTCCCTCTCTCTGTCTACCTCTCTCTCTCTCAAAAATAAATAAATAAAGTTAAAAAAAAGATATTTTCTCTTTATACATATATATGTATACATATATATATACACGTACACACACACTATATAATTATATTACATTAAAACATATACACAAATATATACTATATATATTATATAATATTTTAAATATTTTTATTTTATCATTTTTATGTATAGACGTATATATGTATATACATATACTGTGTGAAATTTTTTATTTTTATTATTTTTTTAGCCTATCTGGCCATCAAAAGAAAGTGTAAACGTACACTTCTCCTTTTGGTACCTGTTTCCTCAACTACCCTGTGCCTGTGTCTCATCCCTTCCCTGCTATCACCATCCCCCTCTTTACCCACAGCTTGAAAAGCAATCATCAAATCCATTTGTCTCAACAAAGCTGCCTATCACATTCTGAAAAGGCTCGTATTTTATGCATGTTTCACTTCTCTACAATCAAAAAATATTTTAAGATAAATGAGGACAGGAAAGGTGTTCACGAATAGAAATGGCAGTGCCCTGATTTTGTCTCTTCCCATCTAGATGCCTTAGCCATTTGGTTCAAGTGACAGATTTTTTTTTTCAAATTATCCCCTTTTAAAAATGCAGTGTAGGGGCGCCTGGGTGGCGCAGTCGGTTAAGCGTCCGACTTCAGCCAGGTCACGATCTCGCGGTCCGTGAGTTCGAGCCCCGCGTCAGGCTCTGGGCTGATGGCTCGGAGCCTGGAGCCTGTTTCCGATTCTCTGTCTCCCTCTCTCTGACCCTCCCCTGTTCATGCTCTGTCTCTCTCTGTCCCAAAAATAAATAAAAAAAAAACGTTGAAAAAAAAATTAAAAAAAAAATGCAGTGTATTCGAAGCAGAAAACCATCTAGTCCTATGTGAATGAGCCTTAAGGAAATTGCTTCCTATTATCAATATTTTTCAGCAAGAGCCACAATGAGGAATGTGTCCATACTGAGGTGTTTTCTGTTTCTCCTTTGAGATCTCGTGTATTAATCATTGTGAAATTCCAAGCCATATAAACCAGCATTGAGTCCTTTTGCCAGATCTATGACAGTAAGTGAATTAGCTTTTTCCCCTCCTTGTTACTATGAGTTTTGGGGGACAATAGGGCAGGACAATTGTTGTGACATGTCATGTGTCCCATGAGATCTGTTTGGGGTACTGGTCCCCCAAACAGAACTTGACCCTTTCAATCAGATGCACCCTCAGGGGCGTCACCACTTTCAGGTAGAACAAATATTTTAAATCAATAAACACTAGACTTCCCATTTATCTTAACAAAAGGAAAAAAAAAACATGCCATGGAAAGTCAGCTGTAACATGTTAGGACTGTGCACTCTGATATCCTCTGACTTCCTGCTGATAATAATGATGATCATTCTCATTTCATGCTCATCATCACATCGTCATTACCACCATCACCTATCGTGGTTGTGACTTATTAAGCAGATACTATGAACGAGACACTATTCTAACCACCATACATATTTATTATTTCCAATCACTACAAGCCTATAGGATAATTATTCGTGATTATCATCATTTTAAGAAAACTGAACCTTAGAGACAGGAAGTTGTCTGCTGTTTGAGGGAGGCCTGAGCCTTAGCTATAGTTGAGGAGGTAGCTTGTCAAGGATCCCAGAGTGCATTTGGATATCTTCTGATACATCACTCTGCTTCTCCTTTGACTTGGTTTACGTCCTCTGCTTCTCTGACCCCAGCTTGTGATTTGGCAGCCCCTCTGGTCGCTGTGGGCTTATAGTGGGGGGTCACAGTGCCCTAGTCCTACGTGAATGAGCCTTAGAGCAACTGGTGGCTGGGACAGCAGAAGAACTAAATTGTATTTAATAGGCTTGCCATTATTACTTAATACCTTCAACTTGGTTCCCATTTCATGTATGTGACTATGTCTAAGTAAGAATGAGAAGACTGTGTGTTCAGTTTATGACTGGGATTAGTACAGTAGAAGAAACATCTCCTCAAAAGAAGTTGTTCTCCTTCTGGCTATTAGAGGATTAGCTCCTACCGATCTGTCCTTTTGCTGAGAGCTAGATAACATGCATAAAATATTTTTTTAAATATCTCAGAAGGAATCATAGAGCCAAGGCTGCCAATGCCTAAAAGGCCAAGAGCTCAGACAGAAGCTTAGTGCAGAATGAAGTAGAAGTTTGATGAGATCATGGCTGAGACTTTTCTAAACCTGATAATGCACTAGCCCACAGATCAAAGACACTTGACAAATGGCACGCAGAATAAAAGAAAAGAAAAACACATCTAGGGATAGCATAGCAAAATTGTTAATAAAGACAAAGTGAAAATTTTAAATACAGAGGGAAAACCTATATTACTTTCGAAGAAGGAGCAGTAAAACAGACTTCCCCCTCTCACCAGATGCTATGGAAGGCAGAGCAAATGGAATGGCATTTTTAAAGAATTAAAGAAAATTATAGAAATCCTGATATTGTCTCCTAAGTGAAAATATCCTTTCAACATGAAGGCAAATAAACACATCTTTAGAAGCCAAATTGCAATACAAAAAACACAAGGAAATGCTTTAGGCAAAAGAAAAATGGTCCTGTATGCAAGCAAGAAAATTCAGTAATGTGTGAAGAAAAATAAAGGTACATCTAAGTTAATATTGACTCTCCAGGGATGCCTGGATGGCTCAGTCACTTAAGTGTACAACTTTGGCCCATGTCATGATCTTGAGGTTTGTGAGTTCAAGCTCCACGTTGGGCTCTGTGCAGACAGCTCAGATCCTAGAGCCTCCTTCAGATTATGTGTCTCCCTCTCTCTCTGCCCCTCGTCAAGTCATGTCTCACTCTCTCTCTCTCTCTCTCTCTCTCTCTCTCTCAAAAATAAATAAACATTAAAAAGTTTAAAAAAATATTGACTCTTCAAGGCAATAATGAAAATAAAATACTAACAGTATTGTTTTGGATTTAAGATGTATGCAGAATTACAATACCCAAAAATAATAGCATAAAGTGTAGGAAGGAAATCATTAGAATTGTAATATTCTAAGAACCTTGCATTGCTTAAGAGGTGGCAGAAACACTAATTTATATTAGCCTTCAGTAAGTCAAGTATTGAGGTGATAATCTCAACAACTATAAGAGCAGGAAGATCATATAACCAACAAGTGAAATTCCTTAAAAATAAGGAAAGATAAGACTGAACATAGAAAACTAGAAAAAAACCCTCCCCAAACAGTTTAGTATCAGATAATGTAGAATTTAAGGCAAGAAGCATTACTAGAGAGAAAGAGGACATTTCATAATGATAAAAGGGTCAGTCCACCAAGAAGATATAACAGTTCTAAATTCGTGCTCATCTAAAACTATAGCTTCAAGCTTAATAAAGCAAAAATCGACAAAACTACAAGAAAAATGGAGGCATCTACAATCATAGTAAGAGACTTTATCAACACTCTCCCAACAACTGATATGACAAACATAACAAAACAAACAGCAGACCTACAGATAGCCAACAGACACATGAAAAGATGCTCAACATCACTCATCATTAGGGAAATGCAAATCAAAACCGCAATGAAATATCACTCACACCTGTCAGAATGGCTGAATCCCAAACCTGTTGAAGAACAACAGGTATTGGCAAGGATGTGGAGAAAGGGGAACCTTTGTGCACTGTTGGTGGGAATGCAAACTGGTGCAGCCACTGTGGAAAACAATATGGAGGTTCCTCAAAAAGCTAAAAGTGTAACTGTACTGTGATCCAGCAATTGAACTACTAGGTATTTACCCAAAGAATACAAAAATATTAATTCAAAGGGATACGTGAACCCTGATGTTTATAGCAGCATTATCAACAATAGCCAAATTATGGAAACAGCCCAAGTGTCCGTCAACTGAGGAACAGATAAAAGAAGATACGGCACACACACACACACACACACACACACACACACCCCATATCTATATATGTAGTGGAATATTACTCAGACATCAAAAAGAGTGAAATCTTACTATTTGCAACAATGTGGATGGAGCTAGAGAGTATAATGCTAAGTGAAATAAGTCAGTGAGAGAATGAGAAATACCATATGATTTCACTCATGTATGAAATTTAAGAAAAAAAAAATGAGCAAAGGGGGAAAAAGAGAGAGAGGCAAACCAAGAAACAGACTTTTAACTATAGAGAACAAACTGATGGTTACCAGAGGGGAGGGGGTGGGGGAAGGGTGAACAGGTGATGGGAATTAAGTAGTGCACTTTTTGTGATGAGCACCTGGTGTTGTGTCAAAGCGTTGAATTACTGTATTGTACACCTGAGACTAATATTACACTGTATGTTAACTAATTGTAATTTAAATTTAAACTTTTTTAAAAAGCAAGCAAACAGATCAAAACAGGTAAGATATAAAAGATTGAATATTCTGTTCATAGAGAGATTAAACTATAATATAAATCAATGGTAGAAATGTAAGTAGAAAATACCCAAATGTTAGAAAACTAAGCAACACATTTCTGACTAGCCCAAGGATCAAAAGATAAATTACAGAGACAATTTGAAACTATTTCTTGCTTCTCCTTGCTTCCATCTGGGGCTTCTGGGATGTTGGTGTTCTTCCATTTCTTGGCTAAAGACCTAGATTTTAGATCCTAAATACAAAAGTTATTTATTATATAAAAATTCATCAGTCTTTGTACACCTGTAGTTTGTGCACTGTTTTGCATGTATAGTCTATATCGATTCCTTTAAGTTAAAAATATAATATTTTTATATTTTAGATTGCTCCTTGTAAAAACAAAATCCCCAAATTGCTTTCAGCTGCCGAAAGCTGTTTGTGGGGATTTGCATAAATTAAACAAACAAAAAAAACCTAACTTTTCTCTCCCAGTATTCAGAATGGCTGAAGTGGTGACACATAATCTTTTTGGCATCAGAGTCAGTGCAGAACAAAATAAAAATATTTATAATCTACAAAATTAAGACAAATGGTTATATTGAATTCTGTGAAAAAATATATATAAATTTACCACTAAGATTGTCTTTTTTGTTAAAGAGAATAAAGGCAATGAGAAAACTGACCCTCTCTTTAAACTGCCAAAATGTCCAAGTATCTGTAAAAAAAAAAAAAAAAAAAAAAAAAAAAAAAAGTGGAATTAGCTCTTTTCAATCAATACCACATTTACTAAGTGGCATTTTCTCTTTGGGGTCACTGATCTTTGTTCGGATTTTGGCTCTTTTATCTGCTGTTAAGTTACTCAGTGTCTCCAGTCTTACATTCTCTTATCTGTCAATAAGATTAATAGTGCTGATTTTGTAGGGTCGTTATGAGGATTCAGCGTTTTGAAAGAATTTGGGGACAAGTTACTTAACCTCTCTGTTCCTAAATTTTTTCATCTATAAAATTGAGATAATGATCATCACTGAACTGTAAGAATTATACAAGAAATTGTAATAAATTGCTTAGTATCATGTGTAACAAATGAGAAGCTACCGGCACTAGCTCAGTTCATGACGTATCAGGGTGGAAAGGTAGAAGGTCTTCTATCTTCCTCAGCCCGGGTCCATGCTCCCTGAGGCAGCCCCCAGCTCACCCTGGACGTGGGCTCACCTTCTGTCCTGTCTGCCTCCTTGACCATGGATGACGTGAAAACACAGCTGTGTGTACTGCCATGTCCCTGAGTCTAGTTACCTAGGGAACAATGATCATTTCTTCTTAAGTTTTCACTTTGCTCTTACATGATGCTGAAGTCAGTTCTCTATCCACGTGTACTTCTTGATTCTGTTCCCTCTAAGACTCTCTCTTCCCCACAAATCCATAAGCCCTTCTCTCTTTCCCCTATAGCTTTTCCTGTGTCATGTCCCTTACAATGTATGTTGTCCTTACAGAGTTCCATGTGTATTTCACATACATTTCCATGATAAAATGTGAAACCAGCTAGCCCAAGTTACAGATCATTGATATATTGTAAAGAAAAAGAGGAAGAAGAAGAGAAGGAAAAGAAAGAAAAGGAGGAAGGGGTGAGATTGAGGGGAAGGGGAGGGGAGAAGAGGAGGAGGAAATCTAAATGTACTTTTGCAAAGTGGACTTTTTTCTCATTTGTTTTAATAAAGCATCTCATGTTTTATATATTGGTTAATATACTGAATAAAATTATTTAGTATCATCTTCCTGTTGTGATGAACTATTCCACTTTATCATGATCAGCTAATAAAAAATTAATGCCCAAGCCACTTAGAATGTAATTTTTTAAATTGCCCAAAGTATTTGCACCAGAACATATTGTCATGTTGATGACCCTAAGAACAAACTACTTATTTCCACTTGATCAAAGCAGAAACTCAATTCTAAGTTTACAAGGCTGATCCTATGGCCCACAAGCTCAGGAGACACTGCTGACCTCGTGAACATTTATCAGCATCATCACCACCATCATCATCATCATGATAAATACCATGATAAATGGTCATGATTATAAATTATACAATGAATGATCGGTGCATACTACACGGGACCCATGCAGACTTTTCTATAACCATCACAAATATTCTGCAAGGTCAGAATTACAATTCCCAATCTTCTGGCACAGAAAGCAAGGCTCAGAAAGGCTTAAATGACCTTCCCAGCTTGGGAGTTGACCTGCTCAAGACATTGGTCCTCTTGGCCCCACTGTGTGTGCATATGCAACATCCCACTCTGCATGTAATTTCTCATTCTCTACAGAAAGTTTACTGAAACTTGACTTCATTCTCTGATCAGAGGACTTAAACATTAGTTATATATATATATATATATATATATATATATATATATATATAATGAAGTAATGAATGTAGGACATCGATTTGATGACATCAGCCTTGCTAAATCTAATTGAAATAGGACAGTGTGCATTTTTCTGAAATAAAAATACTAATAAATACACCTTGAACAGAATGTGAAAATAATATAGGTGTTTTTTAATGTTTTGGGTTTAAAAATGTGAGTTTTGAATCATAAACTTCTCTTAATCTTATAAAATTAAACATCTCCAAATAAGTTCAGAAGAGAAATAAATGCTCTTGCAGATTACAATTGACTGTTGCTTTAGATATTGTCTAAAAGCTGGGGCATTGTGTATAGCCCTGCTATGAAGCCACTGCTGAAGAGTATATTCTGCTCTGAAAGGAAGGAAAACAATATTTAACGCCTAGAGGATGTCTTCTCTCCAAACGCCATGTCAAAATCATAGTTCAGGAACCTTCATGAAGGCCTGATAAAATAGTGATTGATTAAGTAGTGAACAAACGGAAATTTCATTGTTTTACAATTTATCTTTATATTTTAAACTTTTTATTTAGCAAATATTTGTAATTTGCTTTACTATGTGTAAAACACAAATCAGATCCTGGTCTAGAGAGTTTTGGTGTCCTATAAAAAAGAGAGTCTGTGTTCATAAATCACTGTCCTTTAACATAGAAAATAAAGTGGCATAAAAAGTTATATTAAAATACTTTACAGGTTAAAAGAGAAATGAAATGATTTCCAGTTGGGAGTATAAAGGAAAGCTTTATTATAGAGGACAGGTGATTCTTGTAGGAGTGAGATTTAGACTTGTAGTGTCTTTATGGTCTGGTATTCATAGTTTTAGAGATGAGACAGACTAATATTAGCGGCTGAAAGCAGCATTTTTATATATCCAAGAAACATTGGTTAAGTGCTCTGTGCCAGGCACTGTACTAGATGCACTTTCTATCCCAGGAGCCTCCAGTCCAGTGTACAGGTGTGGGACTGGGGAGAAGGTGGAAGGTGTGGACAAAGGCAGAAAGGGACATCAAGTACAGTTGACTCTTGAACAACACGGGTTTGAACTGTGCGGGTCTACATATATGCGGATTTTTTTAGATACATACAAAACAATATTGTAAATGTATTTTCTGTTATGATTTTTCTTAACATTTTCTTTAGTTTACTTTATTGTAAAATACAGTATATAATGCATATGACAAACGAAATATATGTTAATCCACAGTTTGTGTTATGAGTAAGGCTTCCAGTGAAACTTAGACTATTAGTAGTTGGGGGAGTCAAAAATGTATGCAGGTTTTCCACTGTAGATTTTTCGAATGGCCAAGGAGTTGGCACTCCTAATCCCCCTCATGGTTGAAGGGTCAGCTAACTGTGTTCTGTTTAGGAAAAGGGGACGCTGTGCCCAAGCAGGAATAGGAGAAAACTCAGATAGGAAGGCCACTACACTCATGTTTAAATTCAGTGTTTTAATTTAGTTAAGTTCAAAGAGCTTTGTGTATATCAAGTCTGCCCGACACTTGAGACTGAGAGAGTCTTTCAAAATTTCTTCAAGTAAAAGTGGGTACTGAGAGATCTGAAACTTCTGATAATGTCTGCTACTGATATCAAGTCAAAATGACATTGTAAGTTCATATTTTGAGCCCCATTCTGCTTCAAACACATGACAGTAACAACACACACACACACACACACACACACACACACACACACACACACACGTTTTATAAAAAGAAATTAGAACAGCTTAGGCAACCTATTCCCTTAAATTTTTAACATACTTAACCAAAGTATAAATTATTTATTTTCTCTACCATGTTCCCACCAAAAAACAATTATGCATCAGGTATTTTTTGCACTCCCACCTTCCTAGTAATTTTTGTCTAAAGCCTTATCTTTTCAATAAAAAAAGACACAGTTCTTATGATATTTTTATCAAGTCAAGGATCCTGAACTTTCTCATCTTAAATCTATTTTTAGTTTCCTCTATTATTTTCATTCCATCTGGAGTATATTCACATCCTAATTGCTGATTTTATTGAATTCCTTGGTAGAAGCTCTCCTTGAGGGCTTTACACCTTTGTTTGCAAGGGAATCCTCTGGAAAGAAGCAGTAATAAAATGGGAAACAAATAAGAGATCATCAACAGAACCAAAGCTTGCCCTCTGAAAAGTAAACAAACTAGATTGTATTACAAAATAAATAAGCAAGATTGATTAAGAAATAAGACAAGCTGCATGAATAAATAATATGAGTAGCAAAAAAACAAACAAACAAGTAGTGTAACCATAGAAACAGTGGAGACATAAAAGAAAATTTGATACTATTCTGATCACATTTAAAATTTTACGAGATGGATAATTTTCTAGAAAAATATAAGTAATTAAGCATGCTTGAAAAAATGAACCAGTAAGCATTGTAGAAAATTTTTAATAGAAAACCATAGATATAAATGGATTTATGAGCAATAGATAGTTCACATATAATACAAACTGTATCAGACAATAGGAAAATAAGAAAAGCTGCCCAACTCACAGAGACTAATACAATATTAACACCAAAATCAGATAAAAAAAAGAAAAGAAAATATAAATTTAATTCAACAGAATGTTAAAAATACACTGTAGTATTTTTTTAAAAACCTTTTTTTCTGGGAAAGTGACAGTTGGCCAACATCCTAAAAATATCTCAGTGTAATTCACTACACTGATTAACAACAACAAAAAAATCACATGGTCATCTCAAGAGAAACAGAAAAAAAAAATCCAAATTTTAGCATTATTTGTAATAAAATTCTTTTTGAACTAAGGATCAAATAAAACCCCCTTAATCTATTGAACATATCCACCAAAACCATATATCAAACACCTTACTTATGGATGAAATGTTAAAAAGTATTTCCGTTAAAGTCAGGTATCCGCTAAGATATTCAGTGCCACAGCTAGCATTTAAATTTGTTACTGGAGGTCCCACCCATAAAAATATAAGAAAGATAAACTGTAGAAGGATTGGAAAAGAAGAAAAAAATAATTGTTAATATTTGAATATCATACGATTATATAAAAACTTGAAAGAGAATTTACAGCTAAGTTTTTAAACAAAGGGCATTTAACAGGTTTTTTGGATATAATATCAATAGGCAAAAATTGAAAGTATTTATATAATATCAGTCATAACAAAACAGAATGTAATAGGAGGAAAAAAGGTACCATTCACCACAGTGACTACAAGGAATCTACATTGTACAAGTATGTGTCAAAGGCCTGTAACAACAGCCACAAAATTTATCATATATGAAGGAAAGATCTAGAAGATTGGATGAAAGGGAAAGAATCATAATGTATGTGAATGGCAAAAGTTAAAATAATAAAGAAGCTCATTCTCCCCAGATTAATCAATTCAGTAACATTTTAATCAAAACCCTAAGAGGGTGCAAGAATTGCCATGACATTTTTAGAAAAGACATTTACGCAGGAGTATTTTACTACACTTAAAATAAATGAACTAGTATGCCCATATCAACATTGATACATCTCAACCAATCTCGTATGAAAAAGCAAGTTGCAGAATAAATTACTATATGATTGCGTTCATGTAAAATTTTAATATGTATATACATTAAAAACATGAAAACAAAGATCTTAAATCAGCTGTGGGAAATTGAATACCTCCAGTGAAAGAGGGAAAAAATGGGCTTAAAAATGACAAAAATGAATCTTCCACTGCATTTGCATTTTTTCACAAAGAGAGATCTGTTGAAAGAATGGCAAATGTTAACAATGGTTAATCTGGGTGTGTGGCTGATGGTACATGGCACTTTTATTTTTTGTATATTCTGTAATCTTTAATTGAGGTATAGTTGACGTACAGTGTTATATTAGTTTCAGGTGCACAAAATAGTGATTTGACAATTTCTATACATTACATGGTTCTCACCACGGTAAGTGTGGTCACCATCTGTCATCATACAAAGTTATTACGATATTATTGACTATATTCCCTATGATGTACTTTTCATCCTTGTTACTTACTTATTTTATAACTGGAAGTTTGTACCTCTTAATCCTCTTCACCTGTAATTATTTTCTGTAATAATTATTGCAGTAGTTATGAATTTTAGACTCAAGTGTGCCCCATTTTCTTTTTGAGTTTAAGTGGTTGGGACGAAGGGGCAGTGAATAGAGTGAGTTGTATGTCATAACTTCATCCTTTCTCCTATGGTGGCTGCTGGTTTCATCCTGTAACATTCAAGCACAGTCAATATGGAAGTTCAAATTTAGGTGAAAGCAGAAATCCTGTCAGGGGCTACTTCCTTCTATAGAGGCAAAGCCTGATCATTTCACTATTCATCAGAGATTTTGGAGTATGTGCCTTATGTGTCTTTTTCTGTATGGAACTCATTACCTTACTGTCTATATCACATGATGAAAGTTGCAAGCTGGCATTATCACTAAGACCCATGGAAGCTCTATGTATGATGATTTTTTTTTTTTTTTACTTTAGGGCATTTTTTTCATCCTCTTTTCTCCTTGAGCCTTAATCTCAGTTTCCCCTCATTTTCCCTATTGCTTCATTTGTCAATTTTCTCCTTCTTTGTCCAAGTATGAAAAGTAAATCTGGCTTATGGCACAAACTTCCAAGCCCCTGGTTAATTCTCATGTGACTACTTAATACAGACCAATGGAGCCAAGAGCTCCATATATTTCAGAGAAAGTTCCCTGAAACCAAGAATTTGTTAGGATATAAGAGGCTCTTTTTGGAAAGCTTCTTATTACATCAACATTGTAGATCAAATCTTCATCAATCATCCATTATATCTACTCTATACCATGAAAGTCTGGTAAGGAATTGGTCACCCATGAAATGGCTTTAACAACTGCTCTCCAAACCAGTGAAATAGGTTTCTTTTTAGGGCTAGATGGAACACTCATTATGTTTTTTTATTGTAAAGTGCCTTAAAGAGCCATATGTTTGATAAGTATAATGCCAAATAGGATGGGCTAGACATCTGGTAATGGAACCAGTCACTTGGGTAAGGAATGGCCCCAGTGGATGGCACACCCTTTTGTTTCAATGAACCTTGAAGTTATCTATTACTGCTTAGAGAATAACTCCAAAAGGTAGATATCCAATGGAGACAGAAAGGTTCTTTAAAGACTCCATAAGTTTAGGGTGCTTAGGTGGCTCAGTCAGTTGAGTGTCTGACTCTTGATTTTGGCTCAGGTCATTGGAGGTTTGAGCCCCGTGTCAGGTTCCACACTGGCAGTGTGGAGCATGCCTGGGATTCTCTCTCTCTCTCCCTCTGTTTCTCAAAAAATAAATAGAGATGTCTGGGTGACTCCGTCGGTTAAGCATCCGACTTCAGCTCAGGTCATGATCTCACAGTCTGTGAGTTTGAGCCCTGCGTCAGGCTCTGTGCTGACAGCTTGGAGCCTAGAGCCTGCTTTGGATTCTGTGTCTCCCTCTCTCTGACCCTCCCCCATTCATGCTCTGTCTCTCTCTGTCTCAAAAATAAATAAACATTTAAAAAACATAAAAATAAATAAATAAACTTAAAACAAAAGAATATTTTAAAATTCCATAAGTTTATAATTAATGTTATAGAGTAGCATGGAAGCATAATGAAGTGTAGAGTCTATTTTAAAAGCACAAATTATTTTTATGGCTTTAGAAATGATTTTATCAGTATATATGTATATATATTGTATATATATAATCATTAAGGTTCTCAAGGGTCGACTATATTATTATGTTATACTTTACTACATTTTGTGGGGGAATAGATGTGCTATAGAGATATTCACAACTTTGGGGATTTATGAAGGTCCAAGTTCTGATGTTTCATCGTTATATACTTCAGAATAAATTGCTAATACACCAGTGAAGTTGAAAAAAACATTTAAGTAGTCAAGAGTCTTAAGGCTTTGTTTTGTATTTTGTACAAGTTTAAGATTTGAGTAAGAAAAATAAGAGCCTTGTTCTTGACCTGGCTTTGAGATGTCTTGGAACAATTAGCAAATTTCTTTAAAGACTAAAAATAAGTTGGTATTTTCATAATTTTATATTAAAAATAGAAATTTTTTCATTATTGAGGAATACCATTTATCTGTTATCTTGTAAAACAAGAACTAGACTGGTCGACAACAAACGCTGTTTATCACTATCTCATTCTAGATTTTGAGGTATTCTTAGAACCTCACCATGCCTCAGCTCCTCTAAAAAATTGGGAAAACTTATTAATTACTGAAACACATCTCTTTGCAGAAATGGTGTGAAAACAATGTAGAGTGGTGGCATGTCAATTAATGCAAAATTCATAACTCTACTCCAGATGTTGGATGTCATTTATTTCAGTAGCTGTAACTCTTTTTAATGTCAAAGGCACAGAATGGCGGTCCTTAAAATCTCCACTGTCACCCTTCTGAGAAAGTCATCCTTCTAAGAAAGCACATACAGGTGTCTTTTCCACAGGATTGGTTATGAATCACAGTTTTGGTAGAATCAGCAAGATATTGCGCTTATTCCAGAAATCTACAGCTGGCTTTGTTGTTAACTGGGCATTTCTGTTGTTGTGATTCCTAATTAGGTTAGATACTTCTCTTTGTTCCTTTTGGTTTAAGAAATTACAAGGTGAGACATGTCTTCCATTAACTCCTGAAACGCATGTGTGAATATCAAATGCATTTTTTGTGATGGGCTCCTAAAGGATCACATAGGGAAACTGTATACTTATCATGGGGATTTATTCTGGTGCTGAAAAACAAGATAGAAAATTATACCATAAAAAGAAGCATAATTCAATGAATTTTTATGATCTGCAGAGATGGGCAAATTGCATTGCAAATGATAAATGAGTTTTCAGCATCAAGATCTACAAATAAATCATCATAAGTAGATATTTTGATGTATTAATATAAGTAGGAAGCAGCCCCATGGGATGTGGGTGTTATTTTCAGTGGTTGTCCTGGTAAGAGACAGCTAACTTATTTATGTGTTGTGTTATTTTGTTCCCAGAAGTAACTACTCTAGATTTTTTAGGGAAGAGTTTACTCCCTCAGAAAGAAGTTTCCTTGCCCGGAAGTAGGATGGGATACTAATGGATTAGCCGAATACCAACACATAGTTCAAAGCTGATACAATTCAACAGAGCATTTGGGAGGACTCTTTTCTCTGCCTTTTCCTTTAAAGAAAGTTCTTGCATCTAAATGTTCCCACTTCCCCTATGAGTAAACTCCGGGTGTCTTATTTTCTACTGAGTTGCAGACTTCCACGTCAAATCCCTCTGTCTTCAGCTTTTCCTACTCAAATATCATGGAAAGAGTAATGAGCATTCATGTGTATTTCCTTTATCAACTCCTATCCAAAACTGTGGCCTAGAAAGTATTAAACAGGAGGGGCTCCTGGTTGGCTCAGTTGGTTAAATGTCCAACTCTTGGTTTTGGCTCAGGTCATGATTGTGAGATCAAGCCCTGCTTCGGGCTCTGCACCGGGCATGGAGCCCGCTTGGGATTCTGTCTCTTTCTCATTCTTCCTCTCTCTCTCTCAAGTAAATAAGTAAGTAAGTAAATAAATAAATAAATATTAAACAGGAAAAAAAAATAAATTTCATCCCCTCATTAACAGATACTGACCGCTTATAGGTCAAGAACCATGCAAGAGCCTGGGAAGCTCCTGCCTTCAAGGAGCGTTCCATGAAGTGAGAGAAAAAAAAATATCTAAACTGGCTATTATTAATAGTAGTAGTATTAAAGTATTACTCATATTAATAGTACTATTCTTAGTAATAGTACTATTAGTAATAGTATTAACCGGATATTATTGTTAGTGTAGTGTGGTGTGTGCTTTATAGGGAGAGGACGAGGCATGTAAACTGGAGGGCATCCTGGGGGCCAAGGATGGGGGGTCATGAGGAGATGATGCCCCAGCTGAATCTTTAAAGATATAAAGAAAAAAAAAAAGATATAAAGAGCAGGGAAGGATATCCCTTCAAGGGGAATGGCACATGTTATGGCCCACTGGTTAAAGGGAGCACATGCAGGGATCTAAAAAGAGATAAGTCTTTCGAATGGTCCAAAATGCAACTTCAGGAGCAAAGTGGAAGTAGCTTGGCATCTAGAAAGAGCAAAAGACTTGGGAGACAGAAAACCTCATTCTTTCCCCAAACTCCTTTTCCTTAGTTTTGAAAGTAGGATAGTCCTACATCTTCTAGCTGTTCTGACATAGGGAAGGCAGGTAGCAAGAGGTCAGGGTTGTAGCCAGACATGGAGTTCCCATTCCACCTTCAGAACCCGACATTTGTGAGCCTTTCCTACACATCTCAATCTCAGTGTTCTCATATGTTAATCATGATAATACGGTGATGATGTCCACATGAGAGAATGTGGGCGTGTCTGGAGAGTGCAGGATACAACAAAGGTTCTTAATGCATATTCGTTGCCTTTCCTTTTCTTTCCTTAATTTCTAAGATGGAGGACTTGATTCCTGCCGCCCCTCCATAATTGCATCTTAAGGATCAAATAAAATAATCATGCCTGGAAAATAAACAATAAATGAACTTAGATATATTGTATGTTCATTATCTATGTGTGGGAATAAATGTAGAGCACCCCTGAAGTCTCACCATTTGTGTAGATATCAGGCCTTTGCTACTTTTCTGCTCCGTGACCCCAAATGGGTCACTCCCCTGCAGTTGCACCTCCTGTATGTGGTCTCAAAAGTGCTGGTCTTTTTTTGGCCCCAAGTGAATCCTTAGGCCTGTTTTACCTGCCCTCTGGCCTCTCCTCTCTCCCTAACATCATTGCTTCTTTTTGCTCTCACATACCTTACCTCTGCAATAGGTCAACCTCTATGGTAAATATGTCTCCAGAAGCTTCATATTTTTAATTCAAATGGCATGACAGCCTCAGAAGCACATGCTTGCTTTAATACATAGGCTCTTGCCCACATATTCAGCTCTGAGCTTCCACAGCCCCTGTGACTTGTCACACCATATGGAGAGACCATCTCCCCAGCCTCTCTTTACCCCCTTGATCAGGTTTCAGGTAAAACCAGAATCACTCCTACAGTGGCTATCAGGTTATATGTCTTGAGCTCTTCTTGACCCTTCTGTTTTTCTTTGATCTGGAAACCAAGCCAGTAGCCTGGGACTTCCAGGTACCTCTTATCCCCAGGAAAACCCAACTAACCCCACTGATTGAAGCCCAGGGTCTTCCAGTAAATGACCTGGCTTCTCTTTTTCTGTGTCTTGCATGAGGATACATGCCATCTCCCAAACGCTTTTATCATAGAAAGATGTCAGGAATGGAAGCTGAAAATCTGTTGCTAGATAGTTTGGGGAGGATCTATATGCAACCCTAATATAGCTGGGCTGCCTCATGGCCTATTTCCATACAGCATAATAGCCTAAAATAATCTACAACTCCACCTTCAAAAAGTAATATAAATCTTTCTTAGTCTCTTTAAAAAAAATGGCAGGAGATCACATGTCATGACAGATAGCAAGATCCTCTAGAAAACCCCTCTCCCCTGCAGTCACTGTGCTGTACTTGCCTATAGGGGGAGGGGCAGTGGAGCTGCTATGGCAGAGAGGACATCTGGCCTCTCATTATTTTTATTCGCTGCACTGGAAAACACAAAACATGGCTCTCTTCTGCCTCTTTCACCTCCTCCTTCTGTCTTCTAGGATCTGCTCATTCTCTAGGCAAAGTCTTCCTTTGTTTTTTTTTTTTTTTAGAGTAAATCAGTGTGGCCTTTTGGGTTCTTTCACTTCCGTGTCTCAAGGCCAAATAAGCAACATGAGAAAGACCATGGGTTGGCAAACTTTCTGTGTAAAAAGCTGGATAGTAAATGTTTCAGGGCTTGTGAACTACATAGGTCTTTGTTGTTTGTACTTCTTTGTTTGTTTGTTGCAACCCATGAAACTATAAAAATCATTCTTATGGGCCATATGGAAACAGCCCTCACGCTGCATTTGGGCCAGAAGATACAGTTTTGTAATCCTTGGGATCAGCAATAAAAGCACCAGTTCTGCTTAGACTGAGTAAGAAGGTCTTAGAACATGTCAGGTATAATACAAGAAGCTTTCTTATATTCCCTTGTCCAGTCCTTGGGGCAACATTATGAGATGTACTGTATAGATCCACTATTAAGAAGCTGGTGATGGGGGTGCCCTCCCCAGCCCCTCTCAGGCCCTGGCTCATCAACCATCCAGCTTTTGGTCCCCACTCACCATTTACCTCCGTATGATGTAAAGCAGATAACCCCTTAATCTTTAAACTTCATTTTCATAATCTGTAAAAAAGATAGTATTATTGCTTATTATAGAGTTTAGGGGTTTTTTTTCCTTAGTAAGGATGAAGTAAGCTAATATGTAGCCATTGTCTGATGTGCCATAGAATCACATATGTTCCATATTCATCAGCTTTATCACCATTGTTTCAGTGGATCAAGTTATTGGCCCCTGTTCTATCACTTGCTGTTGGTCCTTGTAAGCCCTTGCTAGCCATATGACCTTGATCAAGGCATTTATATACTTTGCTTATATACTCTTTTTTCTTACTAAGTAAAGTGGGTGATAATAGCATTTCAAGATTATCCTGAGGGTTCACTGAGGAGAGCCAGTAAAAATCAAATAAACATACAAACTTAAGAAATAATAACCACTTATTCACTGCTTTGTGCCTCGCTTCATCCTGAGGTCTCCACTTCTGTTATCAGTGTTTCCCACAGCATCTCCATAAGGCAGGCATTTTGACAAGTGGGCAGTAGCGTGAAAGCACTTGAAAGAAGCGAGGTGCTACACAAGTGTGAATTTATTGCCTTCACTGAACCTACATGAAAGGAGGCTCAACAACCTCAGATCTTGCTCTCGACCTTCATCTTCTCATGCACTTCTTCATGCAGGTGGCTCCAGGCTTGAGTGCTCCCTTGAAACATTGTTCCCATCATGAAGTCCAAGACCCCGGGCCTAGTGGTGACTCTTATCTTCACAAGAACATCTTTTCATTTACCTTGTGATTGTCCATATGCAAATTCCCTATTTTGTGATTTGTCTGTCAACAAAAAGAAAATCCCCTTAGCATATTTTTGGTCAGGGGACTAACTCACTGATACAAAAGAGGAAGTCATTTCCTAGGATTGCATGGGTCAGAGTTTGATAAGAAAAGCAGATCTAACTGACACTCTGGAGAGTAAGAGATTCTTATAGGGATTGGACCTTGCACACACGTGGGGCTAGGTGAGCAGACCACGTGAGGCTGCTGCTTCTCTGGAGCCGGAAGTCCGCACGGAAAGCCATGAGGAAGGAAAGATGGATGTGAAGAGAGGGAAGCAAGGACAAAATGGACAGGCTGGAACTCATTAGGACAGCCTGAACACACACTGCTCTCTCACATCCCCCAAACCTTCAACTTTGGTGATGGACTCATCTGTCTGCAGGAAAAGCCGGCATCCTTTCTTCACAGTGCTAACCACACACACAGTGTCCAGCAGAAACAGTTTGCTGAATACTGACCAGCTACATGGGCAAGAAGCATTTCCAACATTTTCAGGAAGTGTAGGGTGAGCCACAACTTGAACTCTGTTTTCCCTAATTCTTTGCCCAGAGATTTTCACACAATGCTCTTCTGCCCCTGAATTTTCTCCTCTACAAACTGGAAATAGTAATGCCTTCCTCATAAAGTGACTGCCCGAGATAGTGTTTATAAAGCACCCCCCAAAATGCTTGACCTTCTAAAAAGTACTAGCTTCTTTTCCTTGATATCTCCTTAGGGACCAAGAAAATATAGTTAATAAGAAAGGTAAATCTTTTGTGAGGGAGAAAAATATATATATTGTATTCCTCAAGACAACTATGATTGATTTAGAACCAACCATTATTTTGGATTATCCACTCCACCGATTCCCATTACTAGTAGGGGTAATGGACAGTCAGTGACAATTTCACCAGACCAATTTAGAATCTGGCTTTAGCTCCAGTTTATGTGGAGTGGAAGAAATGTGCTGTTCCATTTGGAAGAGAGAAGAATGGGGAGGAGGGACTCATTTGATTACTCTCAGCTTATGGCCTACCTGACACCACTGGGTGATTACCAAGAATTATTCTGTGACCAAAATAAGTTGATTAAAACCAGAGTCCTGCCGATGAAGTGAAATTAAACCACACAGTGTGATCTTAATACTAGGCTCTTTCCCTGTGGTGTGTTGCATAATAGAAACCAATTGAAAAAATATGTATCAGTACAAATAAATATAAATAAATTGATGCACTGTGCAAAAAGTTGGCCCAGGGGAGCCCAGAATGAAAGGAGACACTGTCAAAGTTGTGAGTGGTACATTTTAATTGATAAAAAGAAAATGGGAAGGAAGAGAAATACATCAAAGGAAGATGAGATGGTGCTGTAATTTTATGTTGGTATTTTATGGGATAAGGAATTCCCAGGGACAGGTACTTAAAATAAAGTAAAGCTAAATTTATCCTTGGCTGACTCACTACATGAAGGATTGCAGGAGAGCAAATATTTGTATCCCATCCTTTTCTAGATGCTCCTTCTACCGTCTCTAAAATATCTGTAGCACCTGCAGTCTGTACATGTAATTCGAGTACAAAATTATTTCACTGCTTTTATTGTTCCTTCATTCTCTCACCTGGTATGTCTTTATAGTTCTTGTTCCCCAGGATGTACCAGTCTAGAATGGGTGAACAAAAAACATGACCGGCCATGGCTTCTGTAAAGAATGTGTGCTTTCACTTGGGTCCTGACCCAAAGAAACAGCTGAGTCTCCCAATGCCTTCTTTGTCTTTCTTCACCAGTCTAGGTGACCAGGGTGATTGACCCATCTTTTACCTTGGCAGACATTACTGTTAACATGCCGCTCTTCAATTTGCCATTTGGTGGTCATAATGCCCAGATTCTTCTGTCCCTGTGGTTCTCAATGGGAAGGTGACCTTGGGGTTGCCATTGGAGGCTGACATTGTTACCATAGCTTATATTGATTCCTTTCTGTTACCCCAAGTGCTTCTCTCACAGGGAATGAGGTGAGGTATTTCTTCAGTGGTGTCAATTTTGTTTGGGGATCCCTAAAATATTGCCCTATTCTTTTAGTTTCTTGGAGCATGCTATTTTAAATATGACAGAGTTTCTCCCAGGTTGAGTCAGATAATACTTAATTGCTCCCACATTATGTTTCATCTCACAAGATTTCTTCCTTGCCAAAAATCAACATGTTTCATGGAAGAAACCTGGGCAACTTGACTTTTTTCTACATCAGGATGTATTTTCTGTCCTGAGAGAGTTTGACTGCAAATTTCAAAGTTCTTCTTTTGCTCTTCTTCCTCTCAGCACCTCCTTGGGGTCTTCATGTACACAAAACTATTGGAAATCACTTAGCTACCCTGATATGTATAGATCTTCATCAATAATTGATTTCTCCAGCAATTAGACTAACTCTGTCATCTACTTTTTTTTCTGCTTTCATGCCATCTGGCATAATACAATGTGGAAGAATTGTCATTCAACACATATTTATTGAGGCTCACTTTGTGCCTAGTAGGCTAGTGCTGGGTAGGTATGGATGAATAAAACAAAAGTGTTCCCTATCATTATGGACTTTACAAATTTGTGCAGGAAAAGAGAAAATCAAACAATAAAATATAACAATAAATTGGGGTAAGTGATGTAAATGAAAAGAATCTTTGTCATGATTCTGTAAGAGAGATGATAGCAGGGACTAACCTGGGAAGAATATCTAGAAATGTTTCTTAAAGAGCCTGAATATGAGCCAAAATTTGAAGGATAAGCCAAAATACAGAGTGGTTGGAAGTTGGGAAGGTTAGAGTATAATTCAGTCTCTGTCACCTTGATGCTCTGAAACCCCAGGATGGCTATGAGGAAGGTAGATAATTTGAGAGTTATAATAACATCTTTTAATCCGTAGAAAATAGTTAAGCACATTATAGCAGCTCTCTTGGTGACATTTTTACCACATGTGAATGTTGTGTGCTTGGCTGAAATGTGGTCCTCAGCTGTTATTTAAAAGTCAAGTTTTTGCCTTTATATGGAGTGGCCTGAGGTTGTTGGGTGAGTGGCCATCTGGTAGCCTTCACAAGCTGGGTACTGAAAAGGCCAAGTGGGAATGGATCTGCTAGATAAAAATTTTCCCACGAAGATGGGCTCAGAAAGAAAGGTATGCCAAGCAGAGAAAAGGGCATGCTCAAAGCCATAGATAGTGGAAAGAACATGGCATGTGGAGAGAATTAGGAAAATTTTGGTGTCACCTGGAGAACGACGTGGGCTCTGAGGCTGAAGAAGTATGTGAGAGCCGGATTGTGAAAAGTTACATGGGCCGTGTGGAAGAAATTGAACTTCTTAATCTTAATCAAGTCAGAGCCCATGGCAATTTTTTTTTAAATTTCTTGAAGTTTCATTTTAACTCCACAAAATAGTGAGCCTGAAAAGGAAGAAAATGAAACATAAAAGAACGGAAAATGGATTGTTCACATTTTTATTCAATTATTTAGCTAGCTCCTTGAGTTAAGCAATGATTCCATAAAAATGGCGAACTCTTTGTTAATTTCCACAAGGCATTAAAAAGTTCCCGTGACTCTTGCCTGAGCAAAAATTCTAGCCTCTTGGGAACAGCTCCTAATGTATAGCTGTTTAGCATCATGTTATAATGGCTTCACATTAGCCACGATGGTCTTTCTAGTTTCTATTAGCAGTATTATGAGTGCTCCTACTACTATTACTGAGGTGTAGCTGACACACAATGTTACCTTAGTTTTAGACGTACAGCATAGTGATTCCACAACTCTGTGCTCACAAGTGCAGCTACCATCTGTCACCATGCAACGCTATTACAACGCCATTGGCTGTATGCCCTATGCGGTGCCTTTTATTCCCATGATTTCTTCGTTCCATAACTAGAAGCCTGGCCCTCCTCTTCATCTGTTTTGCCCACCCTCCACCCACCTCCCCCAGTGGCAATTTTTGAATCCGTGCTCCTTAACATTAAATAATACACAAGTTTTGGAGGAAAGACCGGAGTGGCAAAGAGGTTATTGTAGAGTCACTCAGGCAAGAGATGTGGGGGGCCCAGTTCACTGGCAGTGAGAAGAGATGTCAGGGATACTTCTGAAGTAGAAATCCCCATTTGATGAGAAGAAGAGAGGATATGGGTGTGACATTGAAGCATCGGGGAAAGGGTGGATGATGATACCATGAAAAGGAGATGTGGGAGAGTCACCTTTCTCCCGTTGGACTGATCCTCCCTCTTCTGTACTTTTCTAGCACAGACCTTCTCTGCAGGGAACATCTGCTTACCTGTTTGCCTCTCTTGGTGGACTGGGAGCTCCTGAAGGGCAAAAATGCTTTATTTATCACTGAATCCCCAGCACAGCTGGCAAAGGCATATTTGAGCAGTTCAGTAAATAGTAACTATGATTATTATTTGGCTCTCAATGGTTGTGTTTTTGACATGCTTTTGACAGTGTAATGGTGAGTTCTGAAGGCTCCAGAGAGAAGGATGGGCAGTTGATTGAGAGAAATGGCTTTAACTCTTCAGGTGAATTTCTTTCAAGGAGAAGAAAAGTGACAGCTCCTAAGGGAAGGAGAAACGTAATATGTGAGGGGATACAATGGCTGACCTAGTTTGGCTCGACTGCTGAAAGGCAGCCATGGGAAAGGTTTGAAAGCAAGAATAACACAGGAAATGAGTTCTGAAAATCCAGCCATCTCAGTTGGGTCATCCTTAGCCTTGGATAGACAGAGAACCTTTGCATAAAGAACACATAACTTTCTTAGGTATTACAGAAACTTTGGAATTAACCTCAGCTATACTTTTCTCCATTTACATCCTTTTTTTGTTAGACCCATTTCCCTTAGTTAGGGAAAGCCACTGAATGTAAGGCTTGGATATAACTTTGATGAAAATGTTAATTTGGCCTGCTGAGGGTTTTTACATTTTTTTAATGGTTGAACAATGTCTTCTAATGATCAGACTTCAATTATTTGGTTAAACAATTATTTGCATAAGTTTTTTTTTTTTTTGGAAGCAATGCTGAGGCACATAAACAGAATTCTTAGTTGAAAATTCAGCATTTGTGTTTCAGGCATTTTATTTCCTGAATATTTTTACTTATTTGCAATAAGTGAAGCACAGCATAAAAGCAATTAACAATTTTAATTAAGGAATGATGTTTTTCTAATAATCCAAATGCTGAGTGTTGAGCTTTATTTTCTTCTCTTGGTTGCTTTGTTTATATTAAGTATTTTATGAACTTGAGATTTGAGAGGTAAAATGCATTACATGTTTTTACTCTTGTAAGTTAGCTTTGTGTATCAGCCATGATCTTGACATATTATCAGCTTTATTCCTTTTTTTAAAAAAATGTGACTGTGCCTATTTGTTTATTTCTGGGTTGCCATTCAATTCCATTTAAGCATCTTCTGTTAGGCCTAATATTGTACACACCATGAAAAGATAAGTTATTCTATGTCTTAGAATTTCAGACTTGGAGGATGTAGGTGGGTAAGGAATAACAAGGGACCTCAGAACTGAGCTATATGAGAGATAAGATTGTGCTCTCCAACTTGAACTATCAAATCAACTCTTGGAACAGTAGAAATAGGCAATCATCTTAAGGAGAATGAATGCCCCATAATGTAGTGGAGACTTTATTGAGGCATCAGTAGTTGTAGATAATACATATTTACTGAGTCTTATAGGAAAGGCAAAGAATGGTAAGTAATGAAAGTTTAGATGAAAAGAAAGGCCAGGAGCTGAACATTGGCACTGACTCTTTAACAGGAGTTCCTGTCCCAGCCTCTATGAAAAGAGTTCCCCTTGACGGACAGACCCTCCCATGGAGATGGATGCATTCAGAGAGGTGCTTTCAGCATCTGATGTCATGAAAGATTAAAATCATTCAATTCCCTTTGCTTTGAGTTTATGCTTAAGTAAGCTTTGATTAAAATATAGCTTTCCCTATAGTTTTTCCTGTAAGAAGAAAATTTCAAGGTAGGCTGACAAGAACATTCATTATAGATTAAGAACTTTATATGTATACCTCAGTCTCTTATAAATCTAGTCTGCATAAATCAGGTACTCAAGCCCAGCACTGATAAGAGGGTTTCCGGACTTGCAGAATGAGAAGCCAGACCCTGTTTTATAGTGAATTCTCCAAGGTAGTCTACGAGCCACCTCTTAGGGAGATAGACCAACCTCATTCTCCACTATTGGGCGAATTTTTGCAGACCTTCAGTAGGATGTGTCCTTGCCAAACTCTGCATATTACAGTGGAAGAAATGAAAGCCCAGACAATGCAAATGACTTGACAAAAGTCACATGCAAATTTGGCTTCTTGCCAGGTATCTGTTCCTTCCATTACATAATATGGCCTCATAATACACCATAATCTTTGGAGAACTGAGGAAATAATTCAATACATTTTATCTAACTCTTAGGGGGTGAACAAAACCTTATTTGTTAGTCTAATCCCTACTCTGGTACCTCAGTGAATGATGCATCTACATGCCATTTAGTTCACCCTGTATTCTTTCTCTTCTTTCTGGTGGAGTCAGGATCTGGAAAATTCTACTCCATCTTTGGAGACTCACCCTGTTTCTTACTTACAGTTTCAAAAGCCTTCCAATACCTCTAGACCAATCCAGTAGGATTAGTTATCCTTCTTCTGCCCCATTCATATCTCTAGTGTGTACTTCTCACATGCTGTTAAATTGCTACATACCTATATTATTGCCTGATAAGATGCCAACTTGTCTACGAGAGTAACCACAGTTTGTTCATCTCTGCATACTTGCGCCCATCACAGCATCTGTCACTTAGTAATATCATAGTAAAGGAAGAGATGGATCGGAAGAAAGAGGGAAAGGAGGGAGGGCAGGAGAAAGGGAAGACACTCAAGTGCATCTTTCACCGGGAGAGGCTTCCGTTTTCTCAACAGCAACTATTGAGATCACACGAGAAAGGAAAGGTGCAGAAAAAGTAGGCAGAACTGTGTCTCAAAAGGACTTTAATTTTCAAGGCTGATTTGGAAGACCCTAAGTTATTTTCTCTTCCAGTTACCTTATGCAATATGAATACAATTATAAATTATTAGAATTTTCCTTCACATTCCACAGTGGATTTAAATAATAATATACTTTGAATACTGGAGGCACGGGGGAGGATTTTTGCTCGTGGTTACACAGAGGCTAATAAATAACTCTCTTTTTGCCAAAGTGACCTCATGTCAAAGCTGAAGGGTAGTCGGTTCCAGTGGTAACTGAGATGCTGCATCAGTTGAACAGATGGAAAAGAATCAAAGTGTATGCTTGAGAAGAGGTCCTTATGACATTCAGTGTCAGAGACAACAGTGGATGTTAATCCAGCAGACCTAATTCTATAGTGGGGAGTGAAATATTATTTAATCAGCAGTGCTTCATACATAATTCAATTAACTGCCTTCACTCATCAGTATTAACGAGAACAGGAGCCTGGATTAATGTGCAAGAGCCTCATGAAGGAGCTCCCAGCCTACCTAAACGCTGCCAAAACTTAATAAAGTCCTGCCAATCAAATTCTGGTATCTGGACCCAGTGCATCAGTGCACTGATATTACAAATTATCCCAAGCACTTCTCATTGTTTCCTAATTCTTTAATTATGCTGATCCCTGCACTAAAATGTTTAATTAGTGTATGGGGGAAAACGAGTAAGATTGCCTGCCGCTTCCTTGACTATTGGTGTTTAGTGTCGAGTAAACAAAATCGAATTTTATTGCAAATAATTTAAAATGGCAAGTTCTGCTTTTTTTTCTGTCTGTAAATCTCAGTAATTGAATAGGAGACAGCAAGTGGGGTTTTAACAAACTAAAAGGCTGCTTTTATCTTGAGAGGGTATTGAGGATGCCAGGACACTGGGTGCACATCTGTCCATTACCTGGCCATCTTTTAGTTCAGCTTCTGAACTTTAGAAACCTTAATTTTGTCCCATTCTCCTCTGAGTCAGGGACTCGAGAAGAATAAGGGATACAAACAAATGAGTAACCAGGGCCATTTGAAAGAACTAAGAGATTATTGTTACTCTGGATGTTTTCAAGATGAGTGAATGAATTCCGGTCTGCATATAATGGTCAATTTTCTGATTTAGACACTTGGTAAAGGACCGTGCCTAAAGTGTTTTAAGATAATGCCTAAAATTAGAGAATGAACGGCAGTCAGTCCAGCCTTTATAACACTTGTTTAATTTATAAATTTTGTGTGTTGGCTATGTATTGGGAACTGGGCTATGCTGTAGGTATATAGAGGGGAGAGACAGTTCCAAATCTAAAAAAAAAAAAAAAAAAAAAAAAAAAGCATAACTCTACTGGAAGAGACAGATAAACATGCAGAGAAAAGTAATGGTGACAATAATGATGGGGAGGGCAATGATGGTGATGGTGCTGATAGATCCAACTATTGAGCAGTTAGCTCATTATCGGCCACATTATATGTTTTATTTTACTTAATCCTCATAAGCCTGTAAGACAGATATTGTAACTCCATTTTTACAGGAAGTAAAAATGAAACTTACAGACATAACAAGACAGCAGTTGCCTCAGAGGGAGGAGGAAGAGAACAGGGTTGAAAAGTTTGTGACTGTATCTGAAGCATTTACAGATCTCTACAAACCAGAACTTGAATAATATGACAAAAGGTCAACGTTAATGAAATCTGAGTGGTAGAGGCATGGAGGTTTTCCTTCCCTGTGTGTTTGAAATGTTTTGTAATAATAACATCCACTTCGCAAACAAGTGAGGGAAGGTCTGTGATGGAGGATCCCGGGGTAGGACCAGAGGGTAGAGCTGGAGTAGTGACCAAACTGTGGGGTTCATGGATAGTTTTCCAAAGACATTGGGGGTGCCTGTTATCAATAAAAAAGCCTTTATCAAGCACCTGTTTGTTCCTGGCATTGTATTAGATACCTGAGAAGGAAAGTGATATGACCCAGACCCTATCTGTTCACAATATAGTGCTGATGAGTAAGTAAGTAGAGTGTTTGCATACGAATACTATTTAGCACAGAATGCATCTGAAGGGTAAATGCATCTTGGATGGGGGTGGCATGGAAGTGTGTGGTTGGCCATTGAGAGGTCTAAAATACTGACACTACCAAAGCCTCAAAACTCCATAGTTAAGTAAGAAAGGATCACAGCAGAATGATAATGTGATCTTATTCACCGGGTGCCAGGCTCTGGCTTGTATGTTTTTGTATCTTTTATTTTCAGCTATTGTATTAGAAACTCTAGGCAGTTAATGCCACATTATAATAAGTGAAACATGAGGTTCATAGTAAACTTGTCATCCAAGTTTGCACATTTAAGAAAAGTAAGGTGCAAAGAGTCTGGGTAACGTGCCCAAGAGCACACAGCTTTTGAGTGGTAGAAGGTATATCACACGATAGCCGTCTCTACACCTGCTCAGAAAGGAACAGACTCTTCTCTCCCTTTCTGGGGTCTGCCATTGTTGGAGCAGATACCGGGACCATCTGTGAGGCAGGTGGTTCTCCTGACTTGGCAGCATCTTCTTGGAAAAGCAGCTGGATGTTGGCAGCCAGCGTGAGCTTCTAGCAAAAGGGCACAAGGTGCTTCCCCACCCACAACTCCATGTCCTGGAGAGCATTTCAGCCACTTCAGTGTGGTAAGATGAGAAACAGGGAGTTAAAAGTGCAAAAGGAAGAAGAACTGGTCCCTTTCCAAAGGGCAGGATGGTAACTGAGAAAATATAAACGGAACTGGACTGATTCAGTTAGAACAAAAAGCAAGAGAATCTGAAAAGGTCAGTACTGGGTGTACAATGAAACTTAGCAACTGGAGGGTCGCCTGGGTGGCTCAGTCAGTTAAGCGTCCGACTTCGGTTCAGGTCATGATCTCATGGTTTGTGGGTTCAACCCCCACGTCAGGCTCTGTTCTGACAGCTCAGACCCTGGACCCTGCTTCAGATTTTGTGTCTCCCTCTCTCTCTCTCTCTCTCAAAAAAAAAAAAAAAAAAAAAAAAAAAAAAACACGTTAAAAAAAGTCATCACCTGGATATCAAGAAGATAGTGTTTGGATTTAGAATCATTCAACTTACTTTCTCCCTTAAATCTCTTACTTACTTTATGGTCATTTCATTAGTTTTCACAACTTCCACTCATAGAATTCAGACCAGTTAGATTACCAGTGAGACAAAATGTATCTTCTAAATATTTAGGAAGAAACAATTTTGTAAGCAAAAATTGTGTTTGGATATTATCCATAACTTTCAAATATGAAACCCCATTTGTTACTTCCAATTTCAAAGCCTTCTCAACTTCCCCAAGTGGCATTAGTCACTTTGCTTAATATTAATGGGAAATAATAGAGAGAACTGGTGCTTGGACAATAGCCTACCACAGTTATACTGTATCTACTAGCTTCCGTAAGATAGGGATCATCAGTAATGGAAGCATGCATGGCAGACACTACAGGGCATTTGGTCCTGGAGGACAGTCCTAGTGGGAGAACATACAGGAGTTCTCCTTCCCTTCCTTCCAAAAACATTTAGTGTATTATACAGGTGTTATGAAGCAAAGATGTGTAAGATATGGTATACGTCCTTGAAGAGCTGGATGTATCTCAGGTAGAAGAGACAGATATGTGAACATATAATTGCTGATTAAGACATAGGACTTTGGGGGCACCTGGGTGGCGCAGTCGGTTAAGCGTCCGACTTCAGCCAGGTCACGAACTCGCGGTCCGTGAGTTCGAGCCCCGCGTCAGGCTCTGGGCTGATGGCTCGGAGCCTGGAGCCTGTTTCCGATTCTGTGTCTCCCTCTCTCTCTGCCCCTCCCCCGTTCATGCTCTGTCTTTCTCTGTCCCAAAAATAAATAAAAAATGTTGAAAAAAAATTTTTTTAAAAGACATAGGACTTTGGAGCAGACTGGTTTCAAATCCCAGCCCTACTGATTACTAGGTGGCCTTGGGCACTTAGCCAAAGTAAGTCCTGGGTTGGGTGATCTTGGGCACATTACATAATGTAATGTGTATATACATTACATAGACAATACATAATTTTCAGTGCCTCTGTTTTCTCCTCTGTAAAATGAGCATGATAGGACTTCTAAAGTATTAGCACAAGGTAACCAACACATAATAAATGCTGTTTGGAGAAATGATGGAGATGAAGAGAGAAAGAATAGTGACAGGAAATAGGTTAGGGAACCACTGCAGATATTCCAGAGGAAGATTGAGTTGGAAATATAAAGTCTTGCTACTCAGCGTGTGGTCTGTAGGTCAACATCATATGACAATTTGTTAGAAACAGATAGGTGCAGGGTGGGGACTGAGGGGCATTTCTTACAAGTTCCTCAGGGATGCCAATGCTGCTGGCCTCTAGACCATACTTTGAATAGCAAGGATCTAGAATTTCACTATCCATTATGGTAGTAACTAGCTACATGTGGCCACTGAGCCCTTGAAATGAGTGTGAGTTGAGATGTGGTACAATTGTGAAAGATACCAAACTTCAGAGACTTCAGAGAAAAAGATGAGATAGCTCATTTATATTTTTATTGATTAGGTGTTGGAATGGTAATACTTTGGACATCCTGGGTTAAATAAAAATGTTATTAAAACTGATTTCATCTTCCCCTTTTAATGCTTTGCAGTTATGCCCAATAAGAAGTTTTAAATGATATATGCAGCCCCCATTGTATTTCCATTGGATGATACTCCCCCAGAGCATGTTATCAACAGGGTTCCCTATAACATGTGCATCACCGTAAGTATTTTACCTAGGAACTGACTTTCCTGGAAAGGTAGACGTAAAGAATGTATACTCTTGAGTAAGAGTAAGGGGCCTGATATTTTTTAACATGACTTTCATGGTCTCATTTCTTATTACTATGGTGTTGCTATCCTATTGCAGAACAGTTGTTGAAGACAGAAACAGAAAAACCAAAATAAAATCGCCCACAAACCCACTGCATCAAAGCAACCACTGCTAACATTCTGTTTTATATTTGCTCAACATTTTTATGCATCTTAAACACACTTTTATCTTCTTTTATGAGACTCTTCCTTCACTGGTCCTCTGGAAACCATCCTATCTTGGATTTTTCCTAGCTCACCAGTTGCTACTTTTCATTTTCTCCCCGCCTGTGTCTTCATCCTCCCACCCCCCCGCAGTGGACTTGACTGTTTAAAATGTTTCTCAGATGGGGCGCCTGGGTGGCACAGTCGGTTAAGCGTCCGACTTCAGCCAGGTCACGATCTCGCGGTCCCTGAGTTCGAGCCCCGCGTCAGGCTCTGGGCTGATGGCTCAGAGCCTGGAGCCTGTTTCCGATTCTGTGTCTCCCTCTCTCTCTGCCCCTCCCCCGTTCATGCTCTGTCTCTCTCTGTCCCAAAAATAAATTTTAAAAACGTTGAAAAAAAAATAAATAAAATGTTTCTCAGAGTTAATGTGTCTAAGACCCAACTCCTGATTCTTGATTTCTGTCTCTTACCTAGACTTTCTTGTGAGTGTGTGTGTGTGTGTGTGTGTGTTAGCCCTAAAGTTCACCAATTATGTTTCTAATTAGTCCAAGTCTACTTTCAAGTAATATACACATTATTTTGAACAAATGTTATTTGGTAACATGATTAAGAATAAGAAAAATGAAAGATTTTGTTTTACCTTCATCTATTCCTTTCTGATGCTCTTCCTTTCTTTATGTAGTTCTGAGTTTCTGATCTATATCGTTTCCTTTTTCTAAGGAACTTCTTTTAATATTGTTTGCAAGGCAGATCTGCTGGCAACAAATTCCCTCCAGCTTTGTTTTCCTTCCGAATCTACATTTTTTTTTTGTATTTGTGCTTTACTCTTTCCCTTTCTTAATTAGCTTGGTGAATAATCTATTTTTGTATTTTTATTGTTGCTGTTTCTTTGTTCCCATAGAACAAATTCTCAGATTTAGTCCTCAAATCTGTAGTTTCTCTGTCTTCTATTTTCTCATTTTATGCCTTTATCTGGCACACAGTAGATTCTCAATAAACGTTTGTTGAATAGATTTTTCAAAAAATCTTTTCATGTCTATTTTTTGTTCTTTTTGTATCTTCTTAGATTATGATTTATTCATTGGATTTTCTAGACTTTCTCTAAGTGAACCTTAAAATATACTTCATAGGTCAAATACGTAGTATTTCAGTCATTTTACAGATAATCTTCAATGAGTTTAATTTGCTTTTTGACATAAGAATTGATAGAGAGATTTAATTCTGAACAGCTTGTTGTCATTTCTGTTTTAACCAGTTCTACATTTAAAAATCTATTTGGGGCTCTGGGTAGCTCAGTTAAGTGTCTGACTCTTGATTTTGACTCAGGTCATGATCTCATGGTCATGGGATTGAGCCCTACATCAGGCTCCTTGCTGAGCATGGAGCCTGGTTAAGGTTCTCTCCCTCCCTTTCCTTCTGCCCCTTCCACACACATCCCCCAAAAAGAAAAAATATATATAAGGTATTTGTGGTCTAAAACCTATGATAAATTTCTGCAAATCTTCCATGGCTACTAAAATAGAAGGTACTTGCCGAGTGTAGAATTATACATACACACAACCACATACACATATTAGATAATTTTTTAAAATGGTTATTTGCATGCTTCATTTTCTCCCTTTGTTTTGTTTTCTTATCAAAAACTGAGAAAGAAATATGAAATTCTTATTACATTGTTTCCCTAACTTTTGCCCTAAAACTTCCTTGTATTCTCTGTCATTTTACTTTAGGTATTTCAGTGCACTGTTATCGAGTACGTAAAAGTTCAAAACAGCCATGGTTCCAATTCTGACTTTACCTACAAAATTATCTCCTCTTTCAGCACAATGCTTTTTCCCTTAAATCCAACCTGGTTTGCTTTTTGTATTGTGACATTGACTTTCTTTTTGTTTGCATTTTGCTTTGTGTGTTCTTGTCCATTCTGTCAGTCCCTGAAATTGTATACACTGTCATAGGTGGGTGGATGTATGTTTTTTGGTGAAAGCATGCAGTGCTTCCATTAAGTTAGTCATTGAAAGGATCCAGAAGCCATTGAAGGTTGAGAAGTACTAGAATAGAATAATTTGGGGAAAGCTAGTTGAAAGGAGATAGCTATGATTGTCATACTAATCATAGTCCACGCTCTTGTAGAGACTTGAGGTTAGGAATGTTTGCTAAGAATAAAAGTCACGGCTCTCCTGCCAAAGCACCCTGTTACGTGGAAAACTTCTCCTCCCTCTCTGAGCTCTAGACTCTATACGCACAATGGGCTGTTTCTGCATGTGATGTAATTGATTTTGTCTTCACCCTCACCCATCAGTCCAATTTCTTTCTTCTGTGGGTGATATTTTGCTTCACCTACACATAATCCTCCTTTTCTTAATCTATTGTTCACCATATTCCAGCCACAAAGCTCCTAAAATAATGACAGTGCCCAGTAATCCAGGAGGACATGGCAGCACATGTGCCCCTGAAAATTGTCCTACAAAACATTCTTTTGACCTTATAGAAAAATGAGCCACCCAGACAGTGAATGTACTGCTAAATGTTCTTGATTTGTGGCATAGCTTAAAATATATGTGTATAAATATATAACAAAATATATAAAAATTTAAAATATATATACTATATATATATATATATAGCATATATATATATATATATATATATATATACACACCCATATTTATGTATATATGTGTGTGTATATGTTTATATAGTAGACCCTTGAACAACATGGAGGTTGGGTTAGGAATGCAAATCCTCCCCAGATCTGTGCATAAGTTTTAACTCTCCCCAAACTTAACTACTAATAGCCTACTGCTGACCAGAGCTTTACCAATAAAAGAAATAGCCAATTAATTCATATTTTGTATGTGATATTTAATATATACTGAATTCTTACAATAAAGTAAGCTAGAGAAAAGGAAATGTTATTAAGAAAATGATAAGGAAGAGAAAATACAGCACTGTAGTGTATGTATCTAAACAGAAAGTCCATGTGTAAGTGGAACAATGCAGTTCAAACCGGTGTTCAAGTATCAACTGTGTATGTGTATGTGTGCGTGTGTGTATATCTATCTATCTATATCTATCTATATATCTTCAGTTATAAAGGTGTGAATGAATAACCAATAGTCATTGACTTCTGGTTCCATTTTTGAGTAACTAGACCTTCTTGTTGCTGTGGCTTTGGTGAAATTCTATCTAATTACAGTGTTCTTTTCATGTCTGATGTATAGCCATAGGCAGCCTCTTATTTTGTCTTTGCATAATGTTTTAAATCAATAAAATAAACAAATAAGAGGTGAAATACATATGCAGTCATCTGGCAAAAAAATGAGGAGCTAGGACCCATGAAAATAAATAAGGCCTGCCATCCATTTTCAGAGTTATTTAAGAAGAGTGTATTATTGCAGATTCAAGGGACAGAGAAGAGGCATTCTAGGTGCAGATAATTTATTGAGATTTCTATGGTACTTTTGATATTGCACAGTATAGTGGAAGGAATCAGTCTAACAAACCAGAAAGCCTGATGTGAGAGAGATTGTGTACATTATCCCCAATTTGTTTCTAGGAGAGAAAGTTATTCATGATGGCAGAAAGCACTCTATGTTATGAATGTCTTAGATAGGAATATAGCTTGAAAAGTGTTCAGGTTTCCTGACACCCAGAAAGCTGGCAGGGAACATTAGACGATGAGTAATCTGGACAGAGTTAGTTTCATGCTGGATAAATGACAGACTCTATTAAGGGTGACCAGATATAAAACACGAAAGAGTTTGGAATCAAGAAAATAGAAAAAATATATCACTTCCTATAGCAAAATTGAAAGCCGACTCAAAGATGTGAAACCAGATTAGGCTGGAGATAAAAAGCAGTATTACTGGAATAAAAAAAAAGTGAAAAAAAAATCCAAAACAACTGAATATTTTGAGCTAAAATACCTTCATGAAGTTGACACCTAAATGAGATGATATGGGCGGCAGTGTTCCAAAATCTCTGCTTCATGTAGTTGATTTGGTCCTTATCAAAGTTATTTAGCACCTATTGTGAGCCAGACAACAAGGACACAAAGATTAATGTTACAAAGTGCTTCCCTCAATGAGTTCCCTATCTTCTAGAAAAGACAGAGACGTGAGCAAATATATTTAAAACACCTAAAGTTGGTGAGGTAATATATTGGGGAGGTGTTGTGGTATTTTCACAGCCCTGAGTGGAGAGTAGGACTTTAACCAGTAGAGAAAAGGGGAAAGAACAGTCCAGAGGAAAAGAGATAAAAGACCCTGGAGAGTGTTTAGTACCATGCATGGCTTGGAACAGCCCTCACAGTTATAAATCAGTCCAAGCAAAGGTTGAATATGGACCTGGAATCTCTTGTAAGTATTTTCTCTTCTTAATGCTTTATCTTTGAAAGTTGGAATGAATCAGGCATTACATTTCTTTCCCTGGATACCTTTAACTTACAGATGCAAAATGCGCTATAACATTTGACAAAATATAGCTGAATACATGCATAGACTGAATACAATGCATATTGTGTGTGAAATAGCACAATTTCAGTCAATCAAGACACTGAGCACATTGTTGTTGGTGATAGTGATTAGAATCTTTCCTACTTACCTACCTCCAAGACCACCTCAGTTAGATCCTCAGGGGAGGTCTGTGCACAAGGGATGTG
Organism: Neofelis nebulosa; assembly: GCF_028018385.1. Taxonomy (NCBI): domain Eukaryota; kingdom Metazoa; phylum Chordata; class Mammalia; order Carnivora; family Felidae; genus Neofelis; species Neofelis nebulosa. Next base: position 41,851,813 of record NC_080797.1, on the reverse strand, counting down.
CTGGCAGATGTTAAATACCAGGATAAACAATCATGGAAAGACACAATGCCTGTATTATTTCTGCATCATTTTTTCCTTGATGTATACCTAGCCACCGTAGTTCTAGTGTTGGAGGTAAGAGAGAGAAAATGTTCAAAGGAATTTTTTGTGGCCTGACAGTGAATTATAAATTAAAATTAATGATTGAGAATCGAGCTTTACCTCTGATACTTGTTTAGTTGCTTGTAAGGTTGAATGGCAATTTTCCAAGCATGCTTAAATTTTTAATACCTTTACATATTATGTCCTGCTTACCTGTAGAATGTGTTAGGGAAAAGAGACAATACATAAATTCAGTTCATTTTTCTGAATCCAGCCCATTTCTTCTTATGTTTAAATGAATTCTTTCATCTTAAAAGATATATCCCCAGCGGTCAGACCAATTTCAGTATTGACAAAATCTGCTACTTTCATTATCATTTATACATCTCAGCAACAGAAAGAAAAGAAAAAAGAAAAAGGAAGTAAATGCTGTCCCGGGCAGGCAGAAGTAAATATCAGCTTGCATTACTAATCCCATGTGTAACCTTTTAAAATCTTGAGATATAATCTATGTACAGTAAAATGTATATACCTTAACTCTAAATAAAGTTCAGTGAGTTTTGACAAGTGTGAACACATATATAACCCACCCCCATCATAAACCATTTTTGTCACTCTGAAGTTTCTTTGCGTACCTTCCCCATCAATCATATTCCACCCCCACCAAAAAGAACTCGTGTTCTCATTTCTTTCATCGTAGTTTAATTTTGCCTCTTCTAGAATTTCATATAGTAGAGTCATTTAGTAATGTACTCTTTTCTGTTTGACTTTTTTCTCAACATCATGTTTTTGAGATTTCTTCATATTGTAGCATGTTACAAATAGCTCTTTGCCTTTTATACTTGGACAATATTTCCTTGTATAACTGGGTCACAGTGTATTGTTTCTCCTGTTGATGGTCATTTGGGGTATTTCCAATTTGGAGCTATGATGAATAAGATTGCTGTGAACATTTATGTACCAGTCTTTCTGTGAACATGTGTTTCCATTCTTCTGAGAAAGAACAAAGTCTAGTCCATTCTTCTAAGAATGAAAAGGCTAAGTCATGTGATGGGTATGCGATTAACCTTTTAAGAAGCTATCAGCACTTCTTACAAAGCGATTGTACCATTTTATACTTACACCAACAGGGTGTGGGTATTAGAGTTGCTCCACCTTCTCACCAGCATTTGGTGTCGCCAAGGTTTTTAATTATATTGATTCTATTGGGTGGGTAGTGGTAAACCACTCTTTTAATTGTATTTCCTTGATTACAATTGATGTTGAACACTTTGACCTGTGTATTGTCCATTTGTACATAGCCCTTGTGAAGTGATTGTTCAAGTCTTTCCCTTATGTTTTTAAGTTGGGTTGTTTGTACTATTGGGTTATTTACCTACTCTAGAGAGATTAATGGAGCTACATTAGTGGAATTTTGTGTATTTAACCAATCTTGAATTCCTGATTGAATTCCTAAACATTACATTGAATTCAACTCTAAATAGTTTATACTTGGGACGATATTGTCAATGGTATTTTTTATTTTTACTTTTTCAAACATTTATTGCCATTATATGGAATCCAGTTGCTCTTTTTATATTGGTTTTATCCATGATATTGATAAATTCACTTTTTAATTTGTCAGATAAAAAGTCCTTTGGTTGAGATGTATATTTTGCAAATATTTTCCCAATCTATTACTTGCCTATTCATTTTCTCAACAAGATCTTTAAAATTTTTTTTTAATGTTTATTTATTTCTGAGAGAGAGAGAGAGAGAGAGCATTAGCAGGGGAAGGGCAGAGTGAGAGGGGGACAGAGGATCCAAAGCGGGCTCCACACTGACAGCAAAGAGCCCAATGCAGGGCTCGAACTCATAAACCATGAGATTATGACTTGAGCCGAAGTCAGACACTTAACCTACTGAGCCACCCAGGCACTCCTCAACAAGGTCTTTTTTATGAGCAGAAGACTTTTTATTTTGATTAAATTTTTTCCCTAATGATTAGTCCTTTTTGTATACTATTTAAGAAATCTTTGCTTACTGTATGTTCAAAAAGAAATTTTGCTACATTTTGTACTCTGATTTTTATCATTTTAGCTAGTCTATGATTGCCTAAAATCAATTTTTATTTATGATATGAGATAGAAGTTGAGATATTTCCCCCTGTATGAATATATAGTTATAGCAGGACCATTTGTTGAAAATAGGTTTTTTGTTTGTTTGTTTCCTTTCCTTTTTTTTTCTTTCTGCATTGCTTTGGTGACTTTGACAAAAAAGAAAGAAAGAAAGAAAGAAAGAAAGAAAGAAAGAAAGAAAGAAAGAAAGAAAGAAAGAAAAGAAAAGAAAAAAAAGAAAAAGCAAGTCTACATATAAGTGTGGTTCTGTTTCTGGAATCTCAATTCTGTTCCATTGATCTATTTGTTTATATTTATTTCAATACCTCATGATTTTGATTATTGTAGCTTTATGCTAGGTTTTGAAATTCTCCAACTTTGTTCTTTCTCAGGATTGTTCTGGTTATTCTAGATTCGTTGCTTTTCTGTATAAATTTGAGAATCAACTTGTTTCTATTAATAATACAAGCTCACTGGACTTTAAGTAGAAATGCATTGAATCTTCAGACCTATTTGGAAAGAAAAGACTTTTTTCATAACATTGAGCCTTCTAATCCCAGAGCGTGATACATCTTGCCATTTACTGAGCTCTTCTTCTGTTTATTAGAGTAATGTTTTAAGTGTCAGCATAGAGCTCTTGCACAGCTTTCCTTAAATTTTCCCCTAAATATTTTATGATTTGTATGATTATTGTAAGTGCTACTTTTGTATCTTCAGTAAAATATTTATAAAGTTTTTTTTTCTTTTAATTTTATTTATTTTGAGAGAGACAGAGACAGTGTGAGCAGGAGAGGGGCAGAGAGAGGGAGACAGAGAGAATCCCAAGCAGGCTCTGTGCTGCCAGTGCAGAGCCCGACATGGGGCTCAAACCCTCAAACCATGAGATCATGACTTGAGCTGAAACCAAGAGTCCTATGCTTAAAAATGAGCCACCAGGGTGCCCCTCTTTGGTAAAATATTTAAATAAAAGTGCTACAAATGGACTTCCTTTTCAAATCTTAAGGGAGGGTTTCATATTTTATAATTAGATGTGATATCAGCTATAGGTGTTCTAGCAGATGTATTTTATTAAGTTGAAGACATATCCTTCTGGTCATTGTTTGCTGAGAATTTTTCAATGATAGAGTGTTGAATTTTATCTAAAAATGTTTTTTTTGTGGCAATTGAAATGATCATATGCAATTTCTATTATAATCTTTTAATGTGGTAATTATTTTCATTGCCTTTTGTGTATTTAACCAACCTTGAATTCCATCACTAGTCATTATGTACAATCTTTTAAAAAATTATTACTGGGTTTTGTTTACTAATACTTTCGTAAGGCTTTTTGTATCTAGGTTCATGAGAGGTATAAGTCTGCATTTTTTTTCTTTTAATGCCCTTGTATAGATTTGTTATCAACCATATGCTAGCCTCATAAACTTCACTGGAAAGCCATTCCATCTCAGCTGTTTTCTGAAAAAGTACATATAAAATTGATATCAAATATTTCTTTTTAAAAAATTTTTTTAACATTTATTCATTTTTGAAAGGCAGCGAGAGACAGAGTGTGAATGGGGAAGGGGCAGAGAGAGAGGGAGACACAGAAACAGAAGCAGTCTCTGGGCTCCGAGCTGTCAGCACAGAGCCCAATGCGGGACTCTAACTCATGAACCACGAGATCATGACCTGAGCCGAAGTCGGTCGCTTAACCAACTGAGCTACCCAGGCGCCCCACAAATATTTCTTAAAGATTTTATGTATTCATCAGTGAAGATTTTAATGCCTGAGTGGAAAATTTTTAATTAAAATTAAATTTTGTTAATGGCCACAGGGTTGATCACACTTTCTGCACTGTCAGTGTGGAGCCTGACGTGGGGCTTGAAATCACGAACTGCGAGACCGTGACTTGAGCTGAATTCAAGAGTAAGACGCTTAGTCAAGTAAGCCACCCAGGTGCCCCATATTTTCTTTTTTTTTTAATGTTTATTTGTTCATTTTTGAGATACAGAGAGAACACAAGTGGGGCAGCAGCAGAGAGAGAGGGAGACCCAGAATCTGAAGCAGGCTCCAGAGCCCAACCTGGGGCTCAAACCCATGAACTGTGAGATCATGACCTGAGCTGTAGTTGGACTCTTAACCAACTGAGCCACCCAAGCACCCCATATATTTTCTATTTGTTATTTCATGTTTGTTTTCTACGTTTGTTGTTTGCTCTTTTACTTCATTTCTACCTTTCCTACCTTCTTTATGATTAAATGAGTAATCTTCAGTATTGTATTTCATTTCCTCTTTTCCTTTCTTTTTTTTTTAGAGAGAGAGAGTAAGAGCATGAGTGGGGAGGGACCAAGGAAGAGGGAGAGAGAAGGAGAATCTCAAGCAGGCTCCATACCCAGCTTGGAGCCCTATGTGGGGCTCGATCTCACAATCCTGAGATCATGACCTGAGCTGAAATCAAGAGTTGGACGCTCAACGAACTGAGCCACCCAGGCACCTCTATTTCATCTCCTATGTTGACATTTCTGTCATGTCTCTTTGTGTTATTTAGTTGTTGAGCTGAGCATCATAATATGTGTGTTTAACTTATTGTAACTTACCTTCAAAACCATAAATTCTCCAAGAAACAAGAAAGATGTTCTGTTTGCTGACATATTTTACCGTTTGTTGTGCTCTTTATTCTTTCAACTAGATCTGTGTTCCAAGTTTTTAAACAAAAATCTTAACAGTTCTTTTCACTTTAGTTTTTATGGAAATGTCTTTATTTTCCCCTCATATCTGAAAGACATTTTTTTGAATATAAAAATTAATATTGGCAGCTTTTTCAGTTTTTTATGTCTTTTTGCTTGCATTATTTCTGGTAAGAAGTCAGTGATAATTCCTATCATTTTTTCCTCGTATGTAATGTGCCTTTTATTACTGCTTTTACTATTTTCTTTTTATTTTCAGTAAGATAGTAAAATTGGTTTTCAATAGTTTGACTATGATGTATGTGTCTATGGCTGATTTTCTTTGTGTTTATGTAACTTGGGGTTTGTTCTCATTGCATTTGTGATTTGAAATTTTTCATCAAATTTGGACATGTTTAATCATTAATTCTTCAAATATGTTTGCCTGATTCTCTCTTCTCCTTCTGGCACTTCAACTACACGTTAGACTGCTTGATGTTGTCCCACAATTCACTAAGGCTCTGTTCCTTTTTTCAAGCTTATTTTCTTTTTGAGCTTTAATTAATATAGATTCTTTCATTCTGTCTTCAAGTTCACTAATATTTTCTTTTGCATTGTCCATCTACTGTTAGGTCATCTAATTTTTTTTTTTTTCATTTTAGCTATTGTAATTTTCTCTTGTAGAATTTCTGGTCTTTTTTTAGTTTCTCTTTGCTGAGATTCTCAGTTTTTTTAAAAAAGTTGAATCTATTTGTAATAGCTAGTTTTAAAATCTTTACCTGCTAATTACAACATCATTGTCATATCTGAGTCTGTTCATATTGATGTTCCTTCCTAGTTATGTGTTATGTTTCCCTGCTTTGTCTTCTAGTAAATTTTTTATTATATGCTGTATGGTATGTTTGACTCATGTTTAGAGTTTAAATATTATTGTCTTTAAATAAAACTGACTTTTTTTTTGCTAGAAAATAGTTAAATTAGTGGAGAATCAGCTTTATGCTCTCCAGGCTATTTGGGGCTTCATTAAGATGAATCTAAGGATCCTTTAAGGCTAATGTATCCATACTCTTTATTTTTTTTAGGTTTATTAATTTATTTTGAGAGAGAGAGAGAGACCACAAGTGGAAGAGGAACAGAGAAAAGGGAGGAGATTCTGACAGTGCAGAGCCAGATGCAGGGCTCGAACTCATAAACCATGAGATCATGACCTGAGCTGAAATCAAGAGTCAGACACTTAACTGACTGACAAGAGTCAGACACTTAACCGACTCTTTATTTGCAAATTTTATAAAATTTTAACTGAATGCTTGGGACATTTAGGGAAGTCTTCCTACTCTGAATGACAGAATTCCAATGTTTCCCCACATTAAGCAACCTTCAGAAACTCCATTAAGCTCAACATTCCCCAAAAGCTATTCTCTGGTAAACCTTACAAAGTCTAGCCCTGCACATGTGTAGGAGACACCAAAGCAGATTCTGGGGCTCCTTATGTTCAAAGCTTGCTCTTCAACTGCACCCTTCCCTGAAGATTCCACCCTTCTCACCTTCCCTATTAGCATAATCTCTGTTCCCTTCACCCAGTTGAGAATGTCATTCTCTGCTTGGGCTCCACTTCCATATGTCAGGGCTTGGAATGTGCCCTCTGGCAGAAATTCAGGGTAAATATGGAGCTCATTTTGTGAGTATGTTTTCTCTCAAAGATCACAACGTTATGCTATCTAGCCGGTGCCTGAAAATAGTTGTGTTCCATTATATAGTTGTTTATGGAAGGAAAGTTTGTCCAGTATTCATTACTTGGTTATGTCAGGACCTGAAAATCCTGATGCTTTATTAGATTTAGATCCTGTAGAATGCCGCCTCATCATTTGGCTCATTCTCCCTGCACCCAATTTTGCAGCATTTTGTAACCTATTTGATCAGGCAACGGGGAGCCACATCAGCCTGAAGTGCAGTGACTGAAAGTCCCTCCCTGTGTTTTTTTACAGCTGTGCTTGCACTTTGTTTTTGTTTTTGTTTTGGAGGCATTTGGATGGTGTTTTCATTTAAACAATCATATACCATAGATGATACCACACAAAATTGATTAAGCTGGCCATCATGGTCAAATTCCTTCAGTACCGCTTAATATTTCGTTTGTGTTGTTGTTGTTGTTGTTGTTGTTGTTGTTGTTGTTGTTTTCTTCATCACTTCTTGCCTTTATTTACTCATTTCGTTTTTCTTCCTTGTCTTCAGAGATGAAAACACTTCATGCGTATTTCACTCTTGGCCTGTCTGTTACGAGATACAGTTTTCAGGAATGCATGACATTTTCAAACAATATCCTCCTTTTGCTCCCCTAGTATCTTGTTTGTTTTTTTTTTTTATCACAGCATGTTAAATTGATATCTGTTTTTGAATCTGTTTCCCACAAAGGATGGTTGCTCCCTTTAGACAGGAGTCTTGTCTTATTAATCTCTTTGTGGGCACTACTGTTGTTCTTCAGATTTTTAGATGTTAGGCAATGTTTATATACAAACTTAATTCAGAATGTCACTTAGGGGCGCCTGTGTGGCTCAGTTGGTTAGCGTCTGACTTTGGCTCAAGTCATGATCTCACAGTTTGTGAGTTCGAGCCCCACGTCAGGCTCTGTGCTAACAGCTCAGAGCCTGGAGCCTGCTTCAGATTTTGTGTCTCCCTCTCTCTCTGCTCCTCCCCCGTTCATGCTCTGTCTCTCTCAAAAATAAATAAATGTTAAAAAAAAATTAAATATCTGGAAAAGTCTATATACAAACTTGATTCAGAATATCACTTAGGGGTACCTGGGTGGCTCAGTTGGTTAAGTACCTGACTTCAGTTCAGGTCATGATCTCATGGTTCATGAGTTTGAGCCCTGCATTGGGCTTTTTGCTATTTGCTGTTGGTATGGAGCCTGCTTTGGATCCTCTGTCCCCCACTGTCTCTCTGCCCCTCCTTCACTCATTCTCCCCTTCCTCTCTCTCTCTCAAAATAAATAAATAAACTTAAAAAAAAGTATCACTTATAATCTTTGGCATTCAGGGTATAGATCTAGAATCTAAGAATAAAGATTGGAGATTCATGAATATCAGTGAACATAAAGACAGAAGGCAAATTATATTCACACTGTTCTTTTTCAGAGTTAGCCTCCATACAGTATTATAGTCTACAGTATGAACGAACTTTTCTAGGACCAACCAGAAAAAAAGGGAGGGGACCCAGAGTAAATTTCACATCTTTTTTGAAACCTTGCTCTTTTTCTCATTCCTCAAATAGCATCCTTCCCTTATGTAATTCTCATATCACATTTTGTATAATTTCTGATTCTATTTGGTTCTATAATTGCATATGCCCATATATTTTTCTTCCTCCAAGATTATAAGGTATTTAGATAAATAACTATGCTTAGATTCTTTAAAATACCCCTTTACTTTGGTTAAATGCATAATCTGAAAAATCAATAGATCTATAGTGGCTTTATTCTATATATAAATAGGTAACAGTAACTTTTTTATTAACACAAGATTCTATGTAAAATATGAATTTTTTGAAAACGGTATAAGTAAAAAGCTCAAAAATACAGCAGTAAATATTTTTAAACAGTTCCACTGTCTTGTTAAAATTCCCTATTTTTTAACTGTGACTGAAAGTGAGCTAGGTAAGGGTAACTTTCACTCCCACATCAATGTTAATCTGAAACATTACAAGTTCCGATAAGCAGATGTTACTTTTCTATTGTGGTTTCTATCCAGATTGATCATTCCCAAATAATGCTGAGGAAGCTTTCTCCTGCAAAGAAAAGGCTAGACTTTCTAAAGAGTCCTTCTGTAATAAGGGATCCATAGCTCACACACAGATACATTTTTTGTATTTGCCCAAATACAAAAATTTGCCCAAGGGCAAATTTAAACACAGTCTCAATAAGTATTTGTTCTTCTTAGGGGAGAAATTGTTTTGTAACAGTGTGTAAGAAATTTTAGAAGTAGAATATGTTTTTCCTGCTTCTAAACATATTCACACATGCAGGCAATAAGCATAATGTTGCCATTTCTGGAAACCAAAACTGTAAGCCCACCATTGCATGCAAATATCATGTTGTGTTCCAGATTCATTTTTAGATTCTCTTCATCATCGATCTGAGACAAATGAACAGCTCTAGGTCCTTAGCTACTAAATCATTTGTGACAGTTTTCCAGACAAGTCAAAAATCTTATCTAGAACTAATTTATAGTGTATTTTTAAATCCTTGTTTAGATCACACCCCTTCATAAATTGACTCCAATTACCACATAATACCTGTTCTGATATGGAATTTTTAGAACAGTATTTCCTGTGCAGGTCCGTGATGTAGTCAAGTGCATTTTCATCACTTCCTGTCCATTTTCTCCATGCTTCTTGGCCCACCCTCACATCCACCTCTTATTGCTGGTTGCTTCTTCACTCTTTTCTATTTCTGTTTCATTCCTGGAATGTGGATGTTTTACCGACATTACTTTTAAAAAGACCCGGTCATAGAGCGAACAAAACTTATCTGTGATTTTGGATAAGCAGAATCAAAACAGTGAATGCTTTCAGAATAAAGGGATTTTTGGAGAATTTGTCTTAGTAACTTTAGAAACGCCGATTAATTAGATCACGGAAGGATTAATGCTTATCATGCTTATCCTACATGTGCTAATAGTTCAAATAATTTTGAATAGGCCAAATAGTCATTTCAGCACTTAAGCAGTGATGCATGTATGCTTCCTCAACAAACATTGTGCAGAGTGGTACTAGAATCACTTTTCGTCTGTTTAAGCCATCTAGCAAGAAATAAAAAAATATATATATACTTCAGTGATAGCTTTAAATTCAGATTTTAGACTCCTCGTCTCTGTCCCTCATACGTAAGAGAGAGAAAAAAAACCCATAAAAATAATAAAACTAAAAGATTCCTTTTGCTTTGTGGAGGCCTTTTTTTTCCTTCCTCCAGGAAATGCCTTTCTTTGGGTAATTCCCTTTGTTCTCTATAAGCATTTTTAATCCATACTCCATAAAATTAAATTGAAGAATTAGACTTTCTAGACATCATAAAAGGATATTTGAGAAGATTGTGCTTTAATAGGATTTAAATGAAGTCGAGACTTAGCCTGCGTAGCTTGGAATTGGACAAGTTTTCACCCAGGCTTGCATTGTATTTTTTTAAATTAAAGATGCTGTGAACATTCCACTGGGGAGCATGAAATCTGCATTGGCCTGAGATGTGTGTTCCATCGCTCCTGTTTTCATTCCTCCGGCTAGGTAGCTATTGTGTGATCTGTTACTCTACAAACAGCCCTCTCAGTAACTCTGTATGCTTTGGCTGCCTCATTAGAGTCATGAATCCAGTCCCCACTGTCAGAGGCCCATTAAAGGAAGCAAAGGGCATTTGAGGGGCAGAAAAGGTAATTAATATCTCAAAGCATAATTTTTCTGATTCTATTTCTGTTTCTTTGGATTTTTCTGCTTATTCCCCACTCCTTCTTTAAATTGCACACAAAAGTTTCTTAAAGATTCATTCATTCATTTATGTTAATTTTAGGTCTAATCTTCATTGCTTATCACAGGACTTGGCACACAGAGGGTATCAGTAAATATCCATCTGGGTGGAAGGGTGAATATATAGTTGAGTTCCAATAAGAACTGGCCTGTTTCTTATGGTTCAAATCTGTTGTTTCATGCAGAATGCTCACAGCAGGTCAGGGAAGGTATTTTAGAGGGACACCTTTTTTTTTTTTTTTAATTTTGTTAATGTTTATTTTTGAGAGAGAGAGAGACAGAGCATGAGTGAGTGAGGGGCAAAGAGAGAGGGAGAAACAGAACTGGAAGCAGGCTTCAGGCTCTGAACTGTCAGCACAGAGCCCAATGCGGGGCTTGAACTCACCAACCATGAGATCATGACCTGAGCTGAAGTTGGATGCTTACCGGACTGAGCCACCCAGTTGCCCCTAGAGGGACACCTTTATAAAATATCTTTATTTTACCTTTTCAACTAATTATCTGCCTTATTTACAGTAAAATGACTGTAGACTTTAACCATATCTACGCCACAGAAGCACCTAGGTTCCTGCTTGATTCAGTAATAACGACAATAGCCTAGCTAAGTTGGTCACATGAAACTGATCACCTCCTGTAATGTTTTCATTTTCACTTAGTTCAAAATATTTTCTAATGTTCCTTGACACTTTCTTTCTCACAGAGGTACTATTTATAAGTGTGTTATTTAATTTTCAAATATTTGTGGGTTTTTTTCCCCGAACATCTTTCTGTTACTGATTTCTCATTTAATTCCATTATGGTTAGAGAACACACTTGGTATTAATTGAGTCACTTCACATTTGTTAAGGTTCATTTTATGACCCAAGATATTGTCTATAGACACTTCAAAAGAATGTGTATTCTGCACTTGTGTTGAATGTTCAATATACATCAAGTTGGTTAAGTCTCGTTCAAAACTTCTATGTCCCTGCTGATAGTTTACTTGTTCTGTTAATTACAATGAGTGTTTTTAATCTAACTGTAATTTTTTATTTTTCTATTTTTTCCAGCTTCATCTGCTTTTTTTTTTAATGTTTATTTTTGAGAGAGAGAGAGAGAGAGTGTGTGTGAGCAGGGGAGGGGCAGAGAAAGATAAGGACAGAGGATCTGAAGTGAGCTCTGCTCTCACAGCAGTTTTCCTGATATGGGTCTCAACCTCACAAACCTTGACATCACGACCTGAGCCAAAGTCGGACACTCAACTGACTGAGCCAGCCAGGAGCCCCTACCTCCATCCACTTTTACTTTTTGCATTTTAATGCTCCGTTATTTGGTATATACACATATAGAATTGTTATGTCTTCTTGGTGAATTAATCCTTTCATCATTATGATAAATCCTTTCATCATTTATTCCTGGTAATTTTCCTTGTTCTGAAGTATACTTTATCTGATATTAATACAGCCATCCCAGTTCTTTTTTTTTTTTTTAATTTTTAATGTTTATTTATTTTTGAGAGAGAGAGAGAGAGAGAGAGAGAGAATGGGGGAGAGGCAGAGAGAGAGGGAGACACAGATTCTGAAGCAGGCTCCAGGCTCTGAGCTGTCAGCTCAGAGCCCGATGCGGGGCTCGAACTCACGAACTGTGAGACCATGCCATGAGCCGAAGTCAAACACTTAGCCAACTGAGCCACTCAGGCACCCCATCCAGTTCTCTTTTGAATACTGTTTGTGTGGTTTATTTTTCCTTCTTTTTACTTTTAACCTATCTATATCACTATATTAAAATGTTTTTCTTGCTGACAGCATATAGTTGATTCTTTTTTTTTTCAAATCTCATAATGCCTTTTAATTTGCCTACTACATTTACATTTAATGTAATTATTGATATGAATAGATTTAGATCTATCATCTTGTTTTTCTGTTTGCTCTGTTTTTCATTCTTCCATTTTTTTCTGCCTTCTTTTGATTATTGTTTTTAGTATTCAATTTTAATGTGTCTACTTACTTTTTGACTGTCTATAGTTTTCAGTGGTTACTCAAATGATTAAAATGTACATATCTATCTTTTCACACTCTACATAGAGTTCATATTTTACCACTTAAAGAAGAGTATAGAAACACTGCAAACTTATAGGATTTTTATGCTCCCTCCTCTATGCTGTAGTTAACAAGCACAGTGCATCTGTTAAAAAAAATTGAAAACCCTATCACACAGAGTTGTAATTTTTACCTTCAACAGTCATACATATTTTAAAGAACTTAAGGGGGAAATATAACCAGGCTGTTTACCCAGGGCATTGCCATTTCTTTTGCTCTTCTTTTGTTCCTGGTGGTGCCAAGTTTCTCTTTGGTATCTTTTCTCCTCCTCCTCCTTCCATCATTTCTCTTAAAGATCAGCCGCTATGAATTCTGTTAGCTTTTTCTGTCACCCAAGAATGTCTTTATTTCACCTTTCTTTCCTGAAGGGTATTTGTGGTGGATATAGAATTCCAAGTTAATGGTTCTTTGCTTTTCATCACTTTTAAGTAGGTTATTATACTATCTTTTGGCTTCCATGATTTCTGTTGAAATATGCTTTCATTGAATTATTCTCTTATATGTAAAGTGTTAGAGTCTTACTTGCTGCTTTTAGGACTTTATCTTTATATTTCAGCAATTTGATTACGTTATCTCTGCATGTGATTTTTTTCCCCTTTTACAGGTACTTTCAGACTCTTTGATCTGTACATTGATGGCTTTCAACCAAATTTGAGAAATTTTCAGGTTTATTTTTTCTGCACCATTCTTTCTCTCTTTTTGGGATTCTAGTAACTCAAATGCAAGACCTCTCCTATAGGTCCCTGAGGTTCTGGTCAATTATTTTTTTTGTCTGCCTTTTAAGAAATGATCATTTCTACTATTTTTTTTTCAAGTTCAGTGACTCTTTTTTGTTGACATTTCCACTGTACTGTTAAGTTTATCTGGTAAAAATTTTAGTTATATTTTTTATTTCAAAAATTTTCATTTGGTTCTCCTTTATATTTTCTTTTCTTTTTTTTTCTCCTTTATATTTTCTATTTCTTGCCTCAGAACTTCTATCTTTCCACTCATTTCAAAAGATTTTTTTTTCTCTTACTTTATGGAGTATAGTTATAACTACTTTGAAAGCTTTGCCCAGTAATTTCAACATATGAGTCATCTCAGGGATTGGTAGTTACATCTCAGGCATTGTTTTTTCTTAGAAGAGTTGATGAGATTTTTCTGGTTCTTTTTATGTCTAGTAATTTTAGGTTGTATCATGGACATTTTGAGAATTACGTTTGTGATTCATCCTGTCAAATGCTTTACGTCACGTTTTCCTTTGTTTGTTTGTATTCTCAGGTAATCAGTATGGGGTGGTTCTTGCCACACCTGCATTAGGCTGTGATTACTATGTCAGTTTAGTTTTCAAAACATCTGTAGCTCTATTCTGTTGGCTGCATATCTACACATCCCAGGGGTCAACCCTTTGTTTTACCATAGTCCAATTCTGGAAGCACTGAGTATGTTCAGTCACATAATTTCAATGCATGTGCAACTCAATGGTGAGCCTGTGAATTTATACACAGATTTAGGAGCTCTTTTCCTCTACCACATTCCTCTGCAGTCACCAGGGTTCCTCTCTAGTCTCCAGGGTTTCTTAAAAGTCAGGGTTTTAGATTCCTATGCTATTTCATACTTTTCATGACTTGGTTCACCTTGAAAGCAAAGCAGTGAGAAAGGAAAAAAGGAAGAAAATTACTGATGACAATTTCTCACAAACATACTTTCTCTTTGGACCTTGGACCATAGGGACCAGTTTTCCAATTCTTCTTCTGCAAGAGAAATAATTTATCTCAGAATTTTAGGTATATGCATAGCATCCACTAGTATACAACTTTGTGACTATGACTTGTCTGGGACTAAACCAGGTGAACAAAACAAAGAACACATGAAGGAGGGGATCTCCTTCCACAGTCTCCATCCCATATATTTTTCCTTCCCAGTCCTCTGGAAAGAAAGGGGGGAGTCAATTTCTCCTGGAGATTTTCTTCTTTGTGCCTGGAATTCCTCTTTGAGTTCTGGAATTTTGGCTCTCCTGGAATCCAAACTGGAGATTAGGAAGAAAAAGAAAATACTCATAAACTCCCTGCCATATTGGCAACATTCTCAGATTTGGTTTCTTGCCCCAGTTCACCTGCTATCATTTACTTTTCTGAGTCCTCGGATAGATGCCTTTATGTGTTTAGTAGTAATCAGTGGGAGATGTAGAGTGATATGTACCTCATCATAGCCAGAACTGGAACCAAACAAAATTATATTACTTTTTTAAAAAATTTTTACTGGTACTCTCATTTTATTTTTGTTCATCTGTTTGTTTGCCTTACTTTGTTTTTATATTATGAATATATTGGCCTGAGATGTTTCAGTTTTAAAATAATTCTCATCCTTCCTTGCTAAGGTATGTTTCTCTTTTCCCATACATTTTCTAGAGAAAATGGAAAAAAACCCAAATACCTAACATTACCTAAGAAAAACCCATTCACAATTGCTTCAATATAATAAATACATTTATATAAATACAAATAACATAATATAATAACTACATACCAAACCATAAAGTTGAAGGAAAAATAATACCCTTTTAAATGCAATGTCTAGTGTTTTTCTTCTTGCCTTTTCAATTTTATTCCTTGGACATACTTTTGAAGTAGTTGTTTAATTAAAATAAGCATTTCACTGTATGCTATCTAGGAAAGGTGAGGAATCTAGTAGGAAATGACTTACTTTGAACACAATTTGTAGGAAAGGTCATGAGGACTACCCTCATATACGCACTCAAACATGCACAAGTTGCTTTCTTGCTCAGGGAATTGAACCCTGGACTTCCACGTGGAGCCAAGGGAATCAATGCCAATTATCAAAAACAAAAAATGAAAAACACAGTTATTTTCAAAGGAATCATATCCACGTGAAGTTTAAGGCAAAGTACACTCCTGGGATGCGCTGCTTACTCTCATTCCCAGTGCTGTTTTCTTCTCAGCTACGCAAGTCATTTAATGAACTTCGTATTGAACACTTACTATGATGGGCACTCAGTGCCAGGTACTGAGGGGACCACAAAGATGAATGAGATGAATCCCTGTCTTCTAAGAGGGGAGGACACAGAGGCACGCACAATTAAGAGACTATTTGTCAGACTGTGCCGAGTGCTTACTTTACAGGGACAGACGCTGCCTTCTCGGGAAGCACACACAGGGATGATTCACCCCTCCTGAGGGGTGTGAGGAAGGTTTCCTAGGGAGGTGAGGTTTCAAATGAGTTCTGAGGATGCATTAGTCCACAAGGAAGTGGAGCACGCAGAGAATGTCATCAAAGTAGGGGTGTAGGTAAGGCTGGGTGGCTTGCAAATTCACAGCACTCTTCAGGGGTAGAAAATAGTTCAATGTAGCTGGTGTGTGGTGTACTGTATTTTGTTTTTATATTTTTGAGTCAGGTTGTATTATTTCTTCCACATCGTGGTTTGGATAGTGGTGTAATTGACAAAACTATGGAAACCAGGATTTAGGTTCCAAGAACATGTACTGTCACAGGTGTTCCTTGGGGGCAGTGATAGTTTGTTACTGCTCTGTGCCTTTGCTCCAGCTCCCTCTGTGTGGCATTCCCACTCAATCTCCTGCTTCCCTCCAAAGGACCATGCCATCTTGCTCTCTCTCTCTCTCTCTCTCTCTCTCTCTCTCTTTCAATTATGTTTTCACCTATTTGCAGGGTGGCTAATAGCTTCTTTAAAAAATTTTTTTTTAAATTTTTATTTACTCTTTGAGAGAGAGAGAGACAGAGCATGAGCAGGGGAGGGGCAGGGAGAGAGGGAAACACAGAATCTGAAGCAGGCTCCAGGCTCTGAGCTGTCAGCACACAGCCTGACGCAGGGCTCAAACTCATAGACCGCGAGATCATGACCTGAGCTGAAGTCAGTCACTCAACCAACTGAGTCATCCAGGTGCCCCTGTGGCTAATAGCTTCTTAAAAGCAGACTTAATCGTATTCACCCCAATGTCCCCATTCCTACCACCATTTCTATGAGATTATATACTATCACAGTAAGCAGAAAGGGAAAGGTAATAAATGCAAATATCCCAGTGGAGCCCCGGGGCATCTCTGAGTTCAGATAAGTCATCTATTTTCCTGCCTGACCACCTTGTAATAACATGTCTCACCTTCCTGCCAATTTGTGTAAAATCATTAAGAAATAAAACCCAAGTTCTGCTTTAATTAGCCCACAAAATAGTTGAGCTTGTCTACTCCCCTCTTTTCTATAGAATTATTTATAGGCATATTTTAAAATTGTTTGGGGAAAAACAATGACATCACCTATATCCTGGGTTGTTTGTTTGGATTTTTTTAAAGAGTTTATTATTTCAAGGGAATATTAAAGCAATCTGGGCCACTGCTAGGTACAGGAAATTAGAATTTAGAGAGATAAGACTCCAGGTACCCTTTGGACTTAATTCAGTGATTTTTGTGTAATAGTATGAACAACACCTTTTACGTCTACTTTTGAGATTTGGAAGAGTTTGGCAGAGGAAGAGGTGCCTCTGTGCCTCTGTTATATGTGTATTTTCCTTAAAAAATGCTGGTGGGTGCCCCTCCTGCTTTTTTTTTTTTATAGTAGAAAAAGATTTTCTACTGAACAAAAATGAATGAGACTTCTCACCACTGTCAAAATATTATTTTGATATCTCTAATTTTTTTCTTTTGTAAGAGCTTGAATAGTGCTCTAGGGTGGGAAAATTTATGAGTTAATGGCTTAATCCATCCAGATCCATGTCCTGGTTTTGCTAATAAAACCAGTGCTGCAGTGTGCATTGTTGTATGTTTCTCCTTGTTCACACACACACACACACACACACACACATGGTAAATAAATGAGAAACTGAAATGCTGAGCAATTGAATAGAATACATGGTTGTGTATTCCTATTAAAATAATGAACTAGTGGGGCGCCTGGGTGGCTCAGTCGGTTAAGCAGCCAACTTCGGCTCAGGTCATGATCTCGCGGTCCGTGAGTTCGAGCCCCGCGCCGGGCTCTGTGCTGACAGCTCAGAGCCTGGAGCCTGTTTCAGATTCTGTGTCGCCCTCTCTCTGACCCTCCCCTGTTCATGCTCTGTCTCTCCCTGTCTCAAAAATAAATAAAACGTTAAAAAAAATTAGAAAAAAAATAATGAACTAGATCTAGAAAATCACCAACACATGTTACGTGAAAAAACAAAATATATAAAAACCGATTGATGTACACAGAACAATGACATGTATATCAAGTTTGACAACATACAACACAATCCAGTATGATTTCTGGGATACATACATGTGTGGCAAACATACAGAAGTGTGCCAATTAATCATAAGCACAAAATAAAGAGTGACTAATTCTGAGGAGGAAAAGAGATTGGGAACAGAGAGATATGCACAGAGGAATTTAAAAATAACAGCAATGCTGAGGTTCCTGGGTGGCTCAATTGGTTAAGTGTCCAACCCTGGATTTCAGTTCAGGTCATGGTCTAATGGTCTGTGAGATCAAGCCCTGCATCAGGCTCTGTGCTGACAGTGTGGAGACTGCTTGGGATTCTCCCTTTCCCTCTCTCTCTGTTCCTCCCCGACCCTCTCAAAATAAATAAATAAACTTAAAAAAATAGCAGTAATGCTTTATATCTTAAAGAAAATCTGAAGCAAATGACATAATGTTAAGATTTGATAAAGATGGAGGTAAGGATATGTTTGTAATACTATTCTTTATACGTTTCTATAAAATACTTTTTATTCTAAAAAGTTATTAGGTGGGAATTGTCTGTATTATCTCTGCAACCTTTCTGTAAATCTAAAATTAGTCCAAAACTGGGGCATTTGGGTGGCTCAGTTGGTTGAGCATCCCACTCTTTTTTTTTTATGTTTTATTTATTTTAGAGAAAGAGAGAAAGACAGAGTATGAGTGGGGGAGGGGCAGAGAGAGAGGGAGACACAGAACCTGAAGCAGAATCCAGGCTCTGAGCTGTCAGCACAGAGCCTGACGTGAGGCTCAAACTCACGGACCGCGAGACCATGACCCAAGCCAAAGTCGGACACTTGACTGACTGAGCCACTCAGGCACCCCAAGCATCCCACTCTTGATTTCAGCTCAGGTAATGATCTCACGGTCATGAAACCAAGCCCCATGTTGGGCTCCATGCGGGATGTGGAGGCTGCTTGAGATATGTCTCTCTCCGTCTCTCCCTCTGCCCCTTCCCCTGCTCACACGCTCTGTCTCTCTGTCCTCTCTCTCAAAACAAAACGAAAAAGATAAAATTAATCCGAAATAAAGAGGTTTTTTTTTAAGTTTCTACATTTGGCATTGATTTACAAATGCCTTTGTGTTTAGGTTTAATCAAAAGAACCAAAGCTTAAAAGTAGGAGGCTTTGAGCTGAGGCCTGAAGAAAGAGCTCAGGCTGGGGAGCGATTTGTTCTGACTAGAAGATTTCCCACAGAACGGAGCTTCTGAGCTGAGCCTTGTTCTCGGGGAGAATCTTGATTGACAAGAGAACAGCAAAGTCATGCCCAAGGCAGAGGCAACAGGTGACCTGTCAGAGGAACAGCAGGTGCCCCAGTGTGGCAGAGACGTGAGTACATAGAACAGAGAAGCAGGAAATGAGGCAGAGCGGGTGCTGGGTTTCCAAGCACCTGCCATCTCATGCTGGGAAATGTAGACTTTACAGTGTGGAGAAAATAGAGGTTTCTGAGGGTAATGGCAAAACGCAACCTGGTTAGCAGTGGGGAGAATGGCCGAGACGAGTTGAGGCCGTGGAGAACACCACTCAGTGGCAGTGAGGCCCTGAGGTCAAAGACATGACCCCATTGAGGTCCAGAAAGATTCAGGAGCAGGGAGACCAGCTTCTTGGCTTCTCCCTTCCCTCTCTCTGCTCTGCTCTTTATTCCTTTCAAGACTTCTGGCAAAGCTTTCAGTTTCTTTATGAAGGCCATCAAATACTCCACCCAACAGGAGTGAGGCTATTTTTAAAAACGAGATGCAGCATATTCTGTGGGAAGGTCATCGGTAATAGAGCCTCAAACTTCCCATCTCTTTTGTGAATCTTGACGCCAGGAGAGAAGCATACACTACCTTTACACAGACCCCCTGGAAGGAACTGATGTCTTGTCCTCTGGAGCTGTAATGGGGTCTCTGTCGAAAGAAGCCTCGTGCCTCAACATGCAACCTCTTTTTATAACCTTACAGACGAGCTGCTTTGTGCCTGCGAAGGGCACTGCGGCCACCAATTTAATAATTTTGAATATCACTCTTGCACAGTATTGTATTCTTTTACGGTCCCACCCGTGCATCTTTAATGACCTTTCTTGCCTTCAGAGAGAGTGGGATAAAAGCAGTCTGATCGGGTCTTTCTTCCAGCCTGTCTTTCTCTTTTTGAAATGGCTATAGATCCTAAAGTCCTCAGAACACTGGGCTGAGAGTCATCAGAACCCAGGATCCTGGGTTTTTAACTCACTGCAGGACCTAGAGACACAGGTTCCTTGTCTGGAAAAAAAAAAAGTGTTATTTAGAAATCCTCTAAGCTCGTTCAAATCCTAAGCTTATGTGACTCTGTGACTCTCTAAGGTCTGAAGACGGACTGTCATCATTTGCTCATATTTTATGACCTTCTGCTGAGTGGAAAGCAGTGGACGCCGAAATCACTTGGTTGGCCTGTGAAGCGTTGTCTTAAATTTATATTTCAAGAGAAAAGTAGGAAAAAAAAACCTCAAATGTAAATACTAAGAAGTTTATGAACCTTAAACATGTTTAGCTTAGTTTTGCTCAGAATAATAAGAATTTGGGAGAGAGCGCGGTGGAATTTGAATCCAAACTTGAGATAAAATACAAGCTCTATCAAGTCAGGCTGTAACACTTTTGCTTAACAAAATTGCTTGTCTTTGAACCTCAGTTTCTCTTTCTGTCAAACAGAAACAATGCATATCTCAGAGTTGGCAGGGAACAAATAGATAATGGATTTGAAAACACTTTATACAACCTAAGCTCTAAGTGCTGTGAGTAATTCTTTGTACTACTAAAAGTAGTTTAACGTATTAATTCAGAATTGCTCAGAATGCAGTGCAAGTTGTCAGGTGAGTGTCCGCCCCTCAGTTAGGTTTATTTTTCAGTACTCACACCTGGCTTTCCCTTTTTTAATTGCCTGTTGGGGGGTCACCCTCCTAAAGCAAGCTGTGTAGACGTGCTACATCAGCCTTTGGGCAGCTTTTTCCAGATAGGATGGTCAAGGCTGCAACGTCCCCTCTGCAAATGCAAATGAGTCTCAGCTTCAGGAAGAAGAAAATTAAAGGCAGTGTCATGTGCTTAGGAAAACACCAGAAGCAGAGCCAGAGGCCCTGTGTTCTGGGTCTGCCTACGCTACTAACTGTCAGGAAGCCCTGAACAAGTCACTTTATCTTTCTGTTGCCTACTAAAATAATGGGGTTTGATACAGTGATCTCTTAGCATCTTCTTGACACATAATTTAATTTTTACCATTGTTATGGGTTGAATTGTGGCTCCTCTCCCCACCCCCAAATAGCTCATGTGGAAATCCTAATCCCCAGTACCTCAGAATGTGACCTTATTTGGAATAGAGTTGTTGCAGATGTATTGACTTAAATTAGAATGAATTCGTACCAGAGTTGGGGGTGGGGTCTAATCTAATATGATAGGTGTCCTTATAAAAAGGGGAGTTTGGACACAGACATGCACACCAAGAAAATGCCAAGTGGAGGTGAAGGCAGAGATAGGGGTGATGCAGAGAAGTGAAGAAACACAAAAGATTGCCAGCAAAGCACCAGAAGCTAAGGCAGAGGCATGGAAAACCTAGAAAGCGAATACAACACTGGAGAGTCAGACCACTGCTAACGGTGGGTAACTATAAATGGCGTTCATGTTGCAGTGAAAGAAGGCTGTTATCTTACTCTGTGCCTGTTTGTGCAAGCTCATCCACTTCGGTTGCAATAGAAAGCAGAGTTCCACTTTATTTTTTTTTAAGTTTAGTCATTTATTTTGAAAGAGAAAGAGTGAGCATGAGCAGAGGAGGGGCAGAGAGAGGGAGAGAGAGAATCCCAAGCAGGCTCCACGCTGTCAGCCCAGAGCCCCACGTGGGGCTTGAACTCAGGAACCGTGAGATCATGACCTGAGCCGAAATCAAGAGTCGGACGCTCAACTGTCTGAGCCACCCAGGTGCCTCTGGAGTTCCGTTTTAATAATATTGGCAGTTAATTTCTTCTTCCCAAAGACTGAACATCACAACGTTTTGACTCGCAGCTTGAACAACTTAAAACCACATAAGAAAACACTTACTCATGCCACTATATATAGCCAGAGATGAGCACAGCATTTAAAATGGAGCCACACGCACGTGGCAGTCATTGTGTTTACAAAATGTTTCTTCCTGGATGCAGGATTCAGCAGTTTCTTGTACTTCTGTCCTCCCTCCCAAAGCAACCTCAGCAGCTTCCATGAGGTTGTCTTGAAGATCAGGTTCTTTTCAGCACAGTAACAACTCTTAGAACCCAGCTGCATTTATCGATTAACAGAGAAAGAAACTCAGGCATGTGAAAAATGATCTGGTTTATCCAAAAGCAAAGTACCTGGCGTGTTTAATAGGCATAAGGTAATTCAGTCAGAGGCGATTACCCAAATGTTCACATTGAAGGACAAAAAGGAAATGTATGTGCCTCTGATTTTAAAAAAAGAAATCATTCCTGTTTAATTAGCTATTCTGCTCTAAGGGATGTTGTTACTAAAGACAATTGTTAAGTCTGATCTGGGCAACTAAGCCCTAGAAGTTATAAGTTAATTAAA
The DNA here is from genome assembly GCF_028018385.1 of Neofelis nebulosa. Taxonomy (NCBI): domain Eukaryota; kingdom Metazoa; phylum Chordata; class Mammalia; order Carnivora; family Felidae; genus Neofelis; species Neofelis nebulosa. The sequence continues at coordinate 41,829,632 of NC_080797.1, read as the reverse complement.
TAATGGGGCATTGTATGCAAATTAAGTAACTGAGCTGGGGAACAAGATATTGAGTGATTTTTCTCCTGTTGTGAATAGGGACAAAATGAACGAGCCATGTCTATACTTCCTTGGGCAGTTTTTATCTTCCTGTTTGGAAAAAGGAAGACAGGATCTTAAAACAGAAATCAGGAGGGAGAAGGACAAATCTGTTAACTCAAAGACAGCATAGAAAGGTGAACTAATAAAGACTTTCCCGTGATTGGCTCCATATCTGTTGGGGCCATGATTATAGGAATCTTGTGGGAGGCAAGTTTGAGCCTCCAGGAGGATTTGATACTAAATTACATTTCTTACCATTTAAAAATAATTAGAGCTCTGTATTAAGTGGTAAGGAGGCTAAATTCATCCAAGAGTTAGTAAAATCAGGCAAAGAACAATGTATTTGCACCTTCAGCTAGTGATTGTCAAAATAGGATGTGTAAGACAATCCACAGAGATCCAGGAGAAAAATATTATTCATCTATTTACCTGAGTGCCTGCTGTGAGCTGGGAACTGCACAGATAGCAGTGATCAACAGCAAAAAAAAAAAAAAAGCAAGATGAAAAATGTCTGTCCTCAGGAATTTTACATTTTAATGAGAGGAAACAGATTATCAATAGAAATAACGGATAACGTCCTGGGAAGCAACATTTGCCACACTCAAGGTAAGTAATTGAGGAGAGATTAATGAAGAGCTCTTTATAGAGGGCAAGTCAGGGTTTAAGAGAAACCAGGAGGGAATGATGGAACACCTCAGGGGCTACAGTAGTGCAGAGTTGTCTCTCCCAGAGGAGGGATCCCTGTCCCGGTGCTCAGAAGGCAGAGCAGCAGCTGTGGATGGAAGAGAAGGATACCCAACAGGAGGTGTGGCCTCTGGAGGGGAAGCAGCCCTTTCCAGTCCTCAGCCCTGTAGGATAGTTGCTGAGGGAATAAGCCCCAGGCTTCTCCCTCCTCTCTCTCTCTCTCTCTCTCTCTCTCTCTCTCTCTCTCTCTCTCTCTCTCTCTCTCTCTCCAGTGCCCTGCTGTGCCCCTTATGGCCAAACTCAACTGAAAGCCAGAGTACAGAAGAGCCCAGTTGGTGTAATCCTTGCAGGACAGGCTCTTAGGGCATAGAGAAGGGTGGAGAAGGAGGAAGAGGTATCTCCAGGGTCAGTAGAGAACACCCAGTGCAAGAGATCTGGAGAGAAATAAAGCAAGAGTGGGGAGAAGGAGGGCAAGGGCAGAACTGGGAAGGATTTTCAATTTAAATGAGGCAGTCAGGGAAGGCCTGCTGAGAAAGTGACCCTTGAGCAAAGACTTGAAGTAACTGAGGGTATGAACCAAGGGGCTAGCTGAAGAAGGGGCATCCAGGGCAGAGATGGTGAGGTCAGGACATGTTTGGCAAGGTCAGGGGTCAGATAGGAGGCCCATGTGGCTGCACCTGAATCAGAGGATGCTGGCTATTCATTGTTTTGTAAGAGACCCAAGTGCTAGGAATAATTAGTACAATGGTGTACGTGTCTAACTTATGAATAAATGTTTCTATATGGAGGTTGCATTCTGAACTTTTTTTTTTCACCGATAGGGAGGGCTATGGCTATCCAAAGGTTTGGCAACCATTGCCTTAGACTAAGGCTTTAAGTCTAAGGTAAAAGGCTTTAAGACATTGAAGGTAAATGATCTTATTACTATAATGGCAGGCTGCATAGTTGCCAACAAAGCTCTCCTAGCTCAATGCCCATACTCACAGATTGGGATTAGCCTAATGTCACAGTATGGAACGTGGCCTTGAACTCAGGTCCCCTGAAGTTTCTATTCATTGCTTGCTTCCTTACCTGATGCTCCACTCCTTTATCATGTGTTGAAGGTCAATTCTCTTAAGAAGGAGCTCTATTTTGGCTTACATATCAAACGAACACTCTCTGGATGTGGTATCTTGGTCACATTCAGAGACCAGACTTGTTGCCTCTGCCTTAGAGCCTCCCCCACACGGCACAAAGTTGAAATGTTGACAAAGGAATCAAGATGTAGAAATTTCGAACATATGTGCAGATATTCAAACGGTGTCATTTTCTGGCAGGTACTTACAGTATGATTGAAGGCAGAGGCACAGAGTTAAAATTAATTCATGAATGGGCTTGAAAATAGAAGTGTCAATGAGACCATAATGAAAGTTTTTGCTAATTCTTCTTCCCAGCTGTGGACTTGAATGTGAGTTGGTGCTCGCTATATTTAGCTAAAAAGTTAAATTTTAGATACAGTAGCCTGTATGCCTTTGAATTAAGCGTATTATGTAAATGTTTGGGGTTTCATATTATGGCAGACGCATCAAAAAAATTGCATCTTAATTGTTTTATGGTTACTGCAATCCCAGCTAAATATGGGCAAAAAAAATCATGTCCTGATTACATATGTTAAAGATATTTTAAGAGTTATTTTAACAGGGTTAATAAAGTACTCTCTTAGAGATTACAGTATCCTGTTATTTTATCCTTCTTAAACATTTCCTTTATCTCCAATTACAAGACAGATGCTTGCCACTTATAAAGGCATTTGCTTTTATCAATCTATCATGGGCATCTTTCAGGGTTGTAATATTGATCCTTCATGTGCTTTTTAACAAATGCAGTTTTAGCACATGGATGCCCCTTCCAAAAGATAAACATATTAACTATATAGTAAAAGTCTGTGTCACTCCATAATGAGCAATAAATCGTATCACTTAGGGCCCAGTCAAGAAAACAGAAACCACATAATTATTTCAATAGAGATAATTTAATAGAAAATAATTGTTTAATTAGAGGATTGGAAAGGGGACAAAAGGGACCCTAGTGTATGACAGGAGTCATGATAAAAGTAATCAGCTTCCACTCCAGGGCTAGGAGAAGAGATTGGGGGAGAATTTATAAGCTTAGTGGAGGAGACCCCAGAAGTGGGGATTCGGAGTGGGGCTGGCTGCTGAGGGGTCAGGAGCTCAGGGGAGACTCACACCTCTGGGGGGCACAGTCAGCTGGTTGGTGCTGATATCTCAAAGAGGGTGTGATGAAGCTGGTTCTGGGAGCAGGGGATGGAAAACCTGCAAAGTAGAACCAGATGGTGCTGCCTGGGCGAATGAAGCCCCATACCTGGGGTAATACCGGCAGGAGGGGGAAGGGAAGCAAACAGGAAGGAGCGGGTCCTTCACACCAGCCTTCCAGTGTCCCTCTAGATCTCCCTCTGGCGCAGTCTGCAGAAGCCAGCTGGTAAAGCACAAATGTGGCTGTTGAGCCCCGCGGCAGCCTCACACAGTGTAGAAGGGCACAGTGGAAGCTGCGAGAACCTCGTGTAGGTGGCCGTGCCCTCCTAAGTCCCAGCATTCAAAGAAATTCCACTGTGTCAAACTCAGGTCTAGCTCAGTTTCCTGGGCCCCTTTCTGTTCAAGTTCCAAAGGACAATTATCCTTGATAACCACCAGCAGACAGGTGGATCTGTTCGTGATAGGCCAAAGCCACCAAGAATAAATCTAGATGTGTTGTGTGTGATCTAAACCCACCTGCCCCTGTGTCCCCTCTTGAGTTCCGTAAGCTTTCCTCGAATCTTTGGAAAAGACCTGTTTCATATTCTTCTGGGTCTGACTTCTGCAACTGGAAGTAAGTCACCATTATGTTAACCCGTAGGGGTTTGCAAGCAGAAGTGCTTGAAAGTTCTCAGAGAGGCTGAAAAAAGCCCATCACAGACACCTCCTGCATCATCTTGTAATTCCCAAGGTCTGCTAGGTACACGGTGGCCTCTGCAAGTGACATTGCTGAGAGGAGCTTCAGAGAAGCAGAGTTTTTAGTGAGAAAGAGGTAATGACTTAATCTATGCTACATAGAGCCGTGGTGTTAAAATATGGCATTCGCAATTTTACTCGAGCTTGAAAAAGGACCCCTGTCTCACATTAAGAATTCAGACTATAGTGTCATATTAAGTGAAGTTAAACATCTGTCTGTTTGCTGGGAGAATAATTTCCCTGAGTATAATGTGCCTTCACAACTGAGTAGGAATATTTGCACAGCACTAATATAGTCGGCAAAGAGACCCACAAGGTCATGTCTATACCAATAAGAACATATGCTCTGTTTACAAACCTCAGGTAGGTGAACCACCGTCAGATTTAATGAGGCTTTCCCATGTACCACTCTACCATTTACCAGTTTCTACAGAAATCTGGGCTATTTGTTTCTGTCTTTCACCACCACACTGATAAGGGTAGCTCAGAAGGTCTAGACAAAGTGTTTTCTGCCATGCAAAGATGCATCCTAAAATCAAGACTTCAGTGTAAAACACACCCAAAGGCCTCTGTGGACCAAAGTGGATTTCACGTACAGAAATTCATAAATAATTATGTTCTAAAAGACAAGTAGAAAACGATCTGTCTTATTGAGACAATGGAAGTATTAATCACTCTCTTTCTTTCTTTCTTTTTTTTTTTTTTACTATTTTCCCTCTGCTTATCAATCTTTTATATTTCAATTAAGATATCTGAATTGTTCTCATGGACAGAAATGTATGAGTATATATGTGTGTGCATATGAGAACAAGAGAGAGTAAGCAAGAATAAGAGAAAGTGCCATCATATGGTGTGGTGGCATTAACTCAGAATTTGCAGTCAGGATTCTTCATTCATTGATCAAACCATTGATACCCCATTATCACACCATAAGCTACAAGGAATGTTAGGACATAAAAACATGGTTTCTGCCACTATTTTCGAGACATTATAAGACATGGCATAACAGAGATCGAGGATACAACAGAATTTTAGAGGAAAAAGGGAGTACCACTTCATGAGGCAGAAAGGGACATCGAAGGAGATTCCCAAAGGAAGACATACTGAAGAATGAGTGGGGTTTTAATGAGTAGGCACATCAGGCAAAGAGCATAGTTCTGATGAAGAGGAGAAAGCCCCAGGACACATGGGGGATGACAGTTCTTGTTCAGCTGTTCAGGGGCAGCGGGAAGACCAGTGGGAGGTAAGCCCCAAAGACAGGTTCCTTCCAGACCATGGAGGGTCTTGAAAGCCACGCTGAAGGAGGCCCCAGCAGACCTGGAAGCAGTTATATTCCGTGCCTGGGAAAAGAAAGCAAGGAGAAACTGAATGTTCTAAGATCTCCCAGTAGGTGATTATCCTAGACAAGACAGGAGGTTCAAAAGATATACAGGAGTAATGGAAAGGGACAAACATGGAAGAGACTTCATTCTGCATGTTTTGTGAATCCTGGGTTCCTTTCCTTTGGAATCCTTTCCTTTGCTGTGGTGGCTGATGGCCTGAGCCTTGGGGCCTTTATCAGTTGGTCTTGAGGTCAGCATTGGTGGTATGTTAGCTCTTCCCGCCATATGCTTTTTTCCATATTCCCTTCCACTGTGTGTGTGTGTGTGTGTGTGTGTGTGTGTGTGTGTGTGTGTTTAATACTTTTCCTTCCATCAGCTCTCATCTGTTCTGACTCTCTGATCCAGCACATTCTGTCTCAGACATTCTGTCATCCATCCTGCGAGTGTGTTCGTGAGTGTGTGATCATCAGGGCTGAGTTATGGCTCAGACTGTATGATTGTGATACATGCAGTACCTGTTATCAGGAGCGGCAGAGGTAGAAAGGGGGCGAGAAAAGGAAACACAGGTGACCTGGGGAAAGAATGGGGAGGGAAGGAGGGTAAAAGGCCAGTGAAAAGATAGGGAAAACCAATTTCACCTACCTTGAAATTTTGCAGAACGCTAGTTCCGCTAAGTAGTTTGATCCTGATCCTTTGACGAATCAGCCCCAGGAAATGAGATTGTTAATCCCTGTGTTAAATGGCAGAACTAATTGGTGTGAGGAAAGAAAGAGCAAACTCAGCTCAGATGGATTTAACTCATACCTTCCATAAGATGCTAGTACCCACGTGGCATAAGAGATTCAGCTCTCCCAGAGCTTCTATTCCCAGCCCAGAGTGAGCCTGCCTTTGCTTTAAGCTAAGTTCAGTGTGAGATGACAAAATCAAACGGGTGCCATCAGTTTCAGTTTGTCTTTAAAGAGACAGGAAGGCCGGGGGTGTCCCAGTAGGGATGCTCACCCCTTCCTTGATGGAGCCCCCCCACCCATCTCCAGGGAGCTAATGCTGTGAGCCCAGGACCTCAGACCTCCCGACACATAAAATGCTATCTCTTCTGAACATCAATCGGCAGCTGAACCCCTCCTGTTATTTGTTTCCTCTTCTTTGGTTTTTCTCGAGATTGGAATAGATTCGTTAGCCAATTAGAATGAAAACCAGCCAATTAACTAAATCCCCATTAACGTCTCTTGTCCAAGGGCAGAGATGAAAAGGAAGAATTCTTGCTCAATATATTGAGGTTTCTTGCGTCTCCTGTTTGGTGGTTGCTAAGTATGATCACCAATTCTCTCTTTACTTATGAGGGGAAGTATCCCCTGCATTTTATTCCTCGGTGTGACCAGATCATCCCAGTTGGCCCAGAAATTTGGAAAGTGGGGGCAGGGAGGCAGTTTTTCTTTATTATTCCTGCTCTCAAAACAGAGGTGATGAGAAAATTAATCTCAGTTTAACAGAATAGAATTCTTTGGAAGGGTAAACTTTGGCCCAGATAAACAGTCTTTGTTTTGTAATTGTTGTTGTTGTTGTTGTTAATTGTGAAAGTACTATGCCTTCATATAGAAAGCTTGGCACATGTGAACACACCTATGTATACATTAGTATTAGCCAATAATTTCACTATCCAGAGATAACTTCTAGCCATGTTTCTGTTATTTTTCCCTTCCAGTGCCCATCGTTGTATATATTCGAAACAATAATCTATATAAAAATTTGTGTAGTTAAAATTTATGTTAATAACTGCACAAGTATTCTTTATGTGAATGTACCTAATTTACTAAACCATTCCCCTATTATTGTTGCATATTTTTTTTATTTTTTACTTAAAAAAATTTTTTTTAATGTTTATTTCTTTTTGAGAGAGAGAGAGAGAGACAGAGCATGAGCAGGGGAGGGGCAGAGAGAGAGAGGGAGACACATATCTGAAGCATACTCCAGGCTCTGAGCTGTCAGCATGGAGCCTGACGTGGGGCTTGAACTCATGAACGTGAGATCATGACCTGGGCTGAAATCAGACGCTTAACCGACTGAACCACCCAGGTACCCCTGTTGTTGTACATTGAGTTTGTTTTCAGTGTTTCATTATTATAAACTATGCTCTGGTGAACATCTCTGTGTGAAAATCATTTTTGGTTTTTATTTTTTTTTTATTTTTTTTTTTTTTAAATTTTTTTTTCAACATTTTTTATTTATTTTTGGGACAGAGAGAGACAGAGCATGAACGGGGGAGGGGCAGAGAGAGAGGGAGACACAGAATCGGAAACAGGCTCCAGGCTCCGAGCCATCGGCCCAGAGCCTGATGCGGGGCTCGAACTCACGGACCGCGAGATCGTGACCTGGCTGAAGTCGGACGCTTAACCGACTGCGCCACCCAGGCGCCCCTCATTTTTGGTTTTTAAATGCAGTTTAGGTTTCTGAAGTAGAGAAGAGTGTGGCTTGTTCTGGGGAGGTTAGGGGGAGCTGCTACAGAGGCAGGCCATGAAGAGGTATGGTCTGGTTGCTGGCAGTGCCTATGTCAGAAGCCACATGCTGGTCAAAACCTCATGCCTGGTGTCTTGTCTGGTGCATAGATTCACAAATGCAGAAACAGGATAGTCCCAGTATATCCACAGGTGATCAGGCCGTTGGAACTGACTGGTACTTTTAAAAATAGCACAGGATGATAAATAAGCCATCATGACAATTTAAAATGAGAAAATTAGCACCCTCTTTTCAGTAATAGAACTATTTCTGTCTACCAGCTAAAACAACTTCTTTTTTTTGTTTGTTTCTTGAGATTAGAACTTGGGAAAGTTTCTCCAAGGGTTGCTTGGAGGACAAAGAATTAGAACAAAAGAAGGTGAGTGTTGGTGAAATATTACTACCTACCCCCCCTCCCCCGCCCACTAAGAAACAACTTTTTGTGCCATTCTCTCATGGCAGGACGGGAAGCAAAATGCGGGTGTTTCTCTGTTTTATTCTTTCTTATTGACCCTTCAGTTGATAGGTTTTTCCCCTTAGATCTGTCACTGTTTGGGTCACATGGCTGACCTTGTGAATCTGGTAGGTAGACCTACTTTCTCCCAATATATGTTAATTTTATCAGCTGATTTTTCCCATTATTATGGTCTATGAGCAACCAGCATAAGAAGCACCTTGGATGCTTGTTAATAACACAAATCTCTGGACTCCACAGTACATTTATTTCATCAGAATCTCTGATATTAGGGCTCCCTAATCAGCTCTTTTGACAAGCTCCCCACTTGATTGTTTTGTATCCTTAAAGATCAAAACTCAAAGTGAGTAAGTGGCCATGGTTTTTAAGGGGTGCAGGTTCCAGAGCCAGACGTCTTGGCTTTGAATCCCAAGTTGACAACCTACTATCCGTGAGACATAAGCTCCCTCTCCTTCACTGTCTTCACCCGTTTAATGGGGATAATGGTTATATTCACATGATATGGCTGTTGTGAGGATTAAGTGAGTTAATACATATATAAACACTTAGAGCAGGGCCTAAAGTGGAGTTAGCACCAAATAAAGGTTAATTATTCAACCATGGTATTAGTTGATTCTCTGCATAGCATCCTATAAAGACCATTGACCCTTTAGCCAGCTTCCCCTTTCTGTTTCCCTTTCTTTTTGAACATTTTCTACCCCCCATTTCCTCACTGAACCAGTATTAACTCAGTGCCTCCTATGTTCATGGCTTCTTGCTATGCCCTGACATTGATGCTTCATCAGTACTCTAAGACTTCATTGGTGTACATTTATAATGACCAGTAATCCATCACCTCTGATTGCTTCTGGATTTGGGTGTAGCATCCTCTTTCTTAGAAGATCACAGACAATTGTATTTTTATTTTTATTTTTATTTTTATTTTTATTTTTATTTTTATTTTTATTTTACCAAGAGAACACATGTGCAAGAGAGAGAGAGAGAGAGAGCGGGGGTGGGGCAGAGGGAGAGAGAGACAACATTAAGCAGGCTCCACACTCAGCACAGAGCCCATCGTGGGGCTTGATCCCCAAACCCTAGGACCATGAGCTGAGCTGAAATCAAGAGTAGGATGCTCAACCAACTGAGCCACCCAGGCGCCCCATGATCACAGAAAATTTTAAAAGGGTACCTCCTGCTGAGAGAAGAGGGTATGCATTCTTATATTTGGTGACCCAGACTTTTGCATAGTGGTTTTTGTTGAACTGCTAACTCGCTGATGAAGTTGTGCACTGCTCCCCAGGAAGTAGTAGAATTGCATGTTTTGAGAACATGCTTTATAAACCTTCAAGTGTTGCAAAAGTGAGAACTCTGCTGATTTTTCTGATTTCCCCATGCATAGGCAGAGACAGGAAAGGCAGGAGAGGGCAGCCTTATGATGAACCCAGAGCTGGGGTTCAGGTCACTCACAGAGGAAACTTTTAAGGATGTGTTCACTGCTGATTAAATTTCTGAGCAGTCCTTGCTGACTCTTTTGGGCATTGGGGACTTTGAAACTCAAATGATCTTTTAATGTCTTGTCACCATGAACTGGTGTTTCCTTGGGGCAATTCACGTTCTTAGTAAAGCCCAGGGAGCCACCAACTATAATGAGGAAACTTCAGATTTTTTGCTGTTTCAAAAAGAAGATGTCGGACTTTAATGTCCCAAGCCATTGATTTGAGAGACTCTTCTAAACTGGATCAGTCTCTAAAAGAAAGCTTTACTTAGATCAGCATGGATTTCTTTTGGTGCACTGTCATGGATCTCCTGAGGAGGCTGAAAGTTGGAGTATAGTTTGTTAAGCACCTCACTTTTGTCCTTAGGAAACAATAATAAAGCACAAGGCGAACACCCGTGCTGTCTGTTTGAGCAAGCATTACAACAAAGATCTAGATCTTGTGTTTAGTACATGAACCTGAGTAATCCTGCCAGAAGAGCCAGAATGTACTGAAATTCAGAGAGCCAGCTGACCAAGAGAGTGCTGGTCATTTGTAGGCATACTGAAATGCAAACATGAATGATTAAGAAATGAAGAATGTGTAACAGTTTCCAAGGCACTCCTGCATTTGTTTATTATTGAATCTTTATACAATACCCTGTGGAGATGAGAAATGCCTTCAAAATGGAAACATAAGTACCAGCAGAGTTAGGCATTCTTTAATGTTCTAAAGCCATGTTGACCAATGTCAGAATCTCCGATGGTGGTAACATTCTAGTTCTTTTTGCAATCTGATCATTTGATGTAGCCTTCAATCCACCTTTTATGATTGTTACAAGGATGGATCAAATATCGGCCCCAGGGCTACACTTTTGAAAGCTCAGAACATACCATGCTCATGGACATACAAATGAATAAAATGCATCTCTGTCTCCTCATTGGCTGACTCATGAAATCCTTTATTCTCCTTCCTACTGCCCACTGCAAATCTCGCCACTCATCCACTTTATTCCTTTGATTTCACATCTTGAATCATTCTTTTTTTCTTTATTCCGTGTGGTAAGCCAACTTTGGATGTTTGCCTTGATCACAATACAATCAAATCCCCACCATGTCTGGTATTCATACTTCACAACCTGGATAAATAAGACCGTGTTGCTGGCATCAGGCCTTATCTCCCACTTCATCTGGGGAAAGTGATCAGACGTGAAATAGACATCCTGAGTAAGTGCCTAATAGCAAGGCTATCACGCAGTGAATGCTCAGTAAAATGACAGATCACCCCACTCCTCACCCTTTGCCTTCTCTTTCACTTGTATATATCAGGTCTTGACTGCTTTTTATGCCTTTTTAAAAATTTTAAAAATTCAAACAGTATTTCCTATGAATTTACTATATCCCAGGCATTGTGCTTAGTGATGGTGATTTAGAGACAAAGGTTTTCTAATCATGTCCATCATAACTGGGGAGACAGGCATGTACAAAATTGCAAGATTGGAACAGAGGAGTGCCCAAGCTGCACAGGGGTAGGGCATGTGACTCCAGCAGGAAGAGTAGAGAGTAGAGAGTAGAGGGAGGAGTGGATGAAGAGGCAGCCTGCATCTTGAAAGATAAGAATGTGCTCTCTGCATGGGCAATTGGAAAGGGTATTCTAGGCATGAAGCCATTGCAGGCAGGGTGTTAGTTGGAACTGCAAGGAGCTTCCTACGGCTGGGCATATGTTTGGGCACTGGGTGGCGAGGAGTGTCAAAATATCACTAAATCTATTTCCCTGCTGGTGTCTTTTCAAATACAAATCCTCTCCATTAAAAGCCCCTTAGAGAGATTTAATTTTGGTCAGTCACTTCATGAATCATCTTTTATGGGTTTGGACCCTATAATCAGGTGCTGTGCTCTGTTTGAGTACCTGATCTTAAAGCGCTTGCTTTGACTTAGGAGATGACATTAATGCATTTGTAAAACTGTGAACAGTATACCCATGCATAGTTAAGTACGAAATGGTCTGGCATCTGACTGGCTTCGCCAGAAATCCAGAATGATGGCCTTGAATAGTAGAGAGTGACTTAATGGAGGGATTGGGATTTACATTAGGAATTAGAGAATGTGTAGGATTTGATTATGAGAAGGTCAAGAGAGAAAAGAAGAACTAAAATATGGAATCTAAAAATTCTAACTCTTAGAACTAGAGAGTAGATAGGTGGTTGCTAGGGACCGGAGAGGGGGAATGGGAATAAATAAGTCACACGACACATAATTTCAGTTATGAGATGAACAACTAATTTACAGCATGGTGGTTATTAATAAACTATATTATGTACTTGAGATTTACTAAGAAAGTAATTTTTTTAAGTTTATTTATTTTTGAGAGAAAGAGAGAGAAAGAGGGAGAGAGAGAGCAAGCAGAGGAGGGACAGAGAGAAAGGGAGAGAGAGTATCCCAAGCAGGCTCCATACTGTCAGCACAGAGCCCAGTGCAGGGCTTGAACTCACAAACTGAAAGATCATGACCTGAGCCAAAATCAAGAGTTGGATGCTTAGCTGACTGAGTCATCCAGGTGCCCTCTAGGAAAGTAAATCTTAATTGTTTTCACCTCACACCCAAAAAATAACTGTGGATGTGTTAATTAACTTGGTTGTAATCATTTTACAACACACACACACACACACACACACACACACACACACATATATATATATATATAAAATCATCACATTGTACACCTTAAAAAATCACATCATAAACCTAAATATATGTGATTTTTATTTGTCAGCCATATCTCAGTGAAGGTGGAGGGAAAGGAGGACTGAAGTAGGAATGAGCACACTCTGTTGTTGGGAGTATAGAAATGAAACAGAATGATGAGTATCCATTCATTCCACAACTTGTATTAAAAGACTAGTACAACAAGCAAACGGGAGAAATGGTATGCAAGGCAGACAGCATGGTCCTGTGCTCTCTCTTCCATCCATACATTTATGTATCTACCCATTTCATAAGTAGTTATTGAGTGACTACTCTGTGCCAAGCATTGGGGACATAATGGTGGCATCAAACGAGAGCCCTAGGGTCACAAGGAAACACAAATCTAAAGAAACCTAATCCTGACCCTTGCTGTGTACTAAATTCTGTCGTGGACCTCAGATCTGGCACAGTTTCCAGTCCTGGTTTTTCCTTGTGTGCTCAGCTGTCATGCCATTTGTGATGTGGAACTGACCCCGGCTCTGGGGAATTTATTTAAGGAATTATTATAGAGACTAAGGTAGGTGGCAGTGGGAACCTGGATTAGGCTAGAAGTACCAAGGTTGGATAAGGGGCATTTCAAAACAAAGAACTCACCTAGATTTGACTGTTGATAAGATTTTGACAGAGATCTACAATCCGTGAGATGCCTGCATGATTTTTTGCCTGCTAAGAGGAAGCATGTTAATGCACAAGTCAAATAGAGAAGTTACGAGGAGAAATTCAATGTGTCCGTCCTGTAACTATATCGGTGAAGCTAAATCTAGCGTCTTGATAGAAAACACGTTGCAGACATATTGGTCAGTCCACCCTAGCACAAAATCAGAAGACCAGCAGACCGTTTGTGTGTCTTTGTTCCCTGTTTAGTGACTGATTCTTTTGTGTTTGGGACCCAAGACTCGGTGCTGGCATGAAGATTATGTCTCCTGATATATCATGAAGATAACAAAGACCTGTTATTTGTGCAAGTGATAAATGCTCTAAATACATGCCAAACTCCAGGCAGATTGGAACAGCTGGATGTTTCTGTGGGATTACACAAATGTGAACCCAGTGAGATGTTGTAAAAGGCTGCCCATCACTGGGAGGGCTATAAGGCTAGGCTCAGCTGATCTCCACACATCCGTGTCACAGGGCTTTCGTTGTTTGCTTACTTTTTACATTTGTATAAGGGGATGGATTTGTGCACATATACAGAGGGAGTGAGAGGGAAAAGGAGGTGTTTACAGATTCAAATAGGTAAAGGATGGTATATTCCAAGATATCCAGATGTTTTGCAGGATTTTAACAGTGTTTCACCAGATGTTTGAATTTGTAGGAAATTGTTGCCTGTATCAGTGACATTTTCAGAATTTCCAAAGGCTGAGGAAGATCACCTACTTTCACTAGCTAAACGTTTTTTACCTGGTGTTCAATCCTCATGCTCCAGCAGGTTCCAGCATTACAGATCTGTACTTCTTGGAGCCAAGAGGATGCAGCTCTTATATAAATTTCAAGTAGGTCATGTGGTTTTTCAGAGGCATCAGGTTGGTCATTTTCTTCCAAGTTGAATAGGTGGAAATAATTAATGGGCTGGATTATTGACATGCATTGAGAAATTCTTCTCCTTGTGGTTTCAATTACCAGCTTCAGTAGACTAATTTCAGATTTTATCTGAAGCAACAGTAATTATACAGGGCAAGAAAAATGTCCACCGAAATACGATCGGATAATGCTTAACACCATTGTTAGGCTTAAATCTTAACCCTAAGACAGACACCCAGGGCTTAATGCCTACATAGACCAGACTGTGTTTTATGCCTTCCTGTGGGCTCTCAAGAATGAGTCATCTAGAGAAAGCAATGAATTCTGAGAAAGCAAAATATTGAGGGGGAAATAATGGTGTCAGTTGAGTTCCACTGAGCTCAGTGCTGGATGTGGGATGTGGGAGTCAGACCTGGATTCGAGTCACCACCAGCTCAGCTGCGTATTAGCTAAATGTCCTCACTGAATGACTCAGTTCTGTGAGCTTCAGTTCCTCATTTATAACATGGGATAAATAATACCTAGCCCTGAGGATGACAGTTATGAATGATTTGATGTAAAGCTAGCCTCTTTCCAGTCTACCACCAGTAGCATAATCCATGACTCAGTGCATAAATGGACTGGCTGTGATGGACTTTGCTCTGTGTGTGTGTGTGTGTGATTTTAATTTTTCCTTAGATGGACACACGTATCTAGTGAAGTGTATATTTTTTATGATCTTGATTTTACAAATGAGAGGTCTGAAGCTCAAGAGAAAATGTGTTTGGCTCAAGCCAGTGCACCAGCATTAGAAGAAAGTGTAACACAGGGATGAAAGTCAAGGTTGCAGGCCAAACAACCTGAGTCTGGAATCCTCACTTCTCCACTGTCAAGTTGGGCTGTTTGTTTATATCTTGGGCAATTTAATTAATGTCTTTGTGCCTCAGATACCTGTAAGACCTGGTAAGAAAGAGGATAATAGCAAGATATACCTCCTAGAATATTAAGTGAGCTGATGAATAGAAAATGTCTAGTGTGGTGTTCCACACATGGTAAGCACTCAGTAGATGTGACTGTTATTAGTAGAACCAGGACCTGGTTCTATTGGACCTAAATGCTATGCTATTTCCATCTCAATGCCCTGTCTTCCAAGGAGTCAATTCTGGAGTTTGAATATGCTTTTTGCACTTCTAGGGCTTTTTGAGGAAAGGGACAAGCACTGTCCTATCAGGTATGATTCAAATACGTAACTACCTGAAGATAGGAAGATGGGTCAGATAACCTCTAATGACCTGGTGTTCCCAAGAATACTAGATCTGTGTTCCATATCTAGAGTCAGTAATCCTCAATGGTTTCCCTGGAGCTCAGGCATTTTATGGTCCCCTAGAGGTAGCAGGGAACAAGAGTAGGCTTTTGGATCAGAAAGTCTGATCTTATAAATTACCATAAATGTTACTATACTCAAGACAATATGGCAGTGATACAGAAATAGACAAATATGTGGAACGGTCTCAAAAGTCGAGAGGCAAATGTGATCTATACCAAAACCTAATATGTAATCAAAGTAACATTCATTTTGGTGGAGAAAGAGGACTTATTTAATGAATAATGCTGGCATTATTTACTTTCTACCTGGGAAAAATCTTAGACCACTGTCATAGCATATGCAGATTCATTTCTGATAGATTTTAAAAGTCAAAAATTGTAACGATAAAATTTTTGTTTGTTTTTAGTGTTTACTTATTTTTGGGAGAGAGAGAGTGAGTGTGAATGGGGGAGTGGCAGAAAGAGAGGGAGACACAGAATCTGAAGCAGGCTCCAGGATCCGAGCTGTCAGCACAGAGCCTGATGTGGAACTTTAACTCACAAGCCGTGAGATCATGACCTGAGCCGAAGTCAGACGCTTAACCGACTGAGCCACCCAGGTGCCATGATAAAAATTGTTTTTAATCATATAGAAAATATTTATATGATCTGCATTTGGAGATACAACCTTAAGTAACAGAGGAAGCTCAGAAACCTTGTAAAGAAATAGATCAATATAACCAGCCATATAAAATTTAAAAATCCCTAAATAGCCCAACACTCAAAGTGAGGTTAAAAGCTAGGTAATAAGCTTGAAGAAAACATTTACTGTACATGACAAAGAGTAAGTGTTTCTACAGTTCAAATTACAACAAAAATTTACATGAAAAATGTAAATAACCCAGAGGAAAATGCCTGAAGAATGTGATCAGAGGAGAAATGCACATAGCTAATGAGCATAACATGCTCAACATCAGCAATGGTTAGGAAATGCAAATTAAATCAATGAGATTTCATTTTTCCTGTTAGATGTCCATAAATAAATAAATAAATAACATCCCATGCTATGGAGATTATGGGGAAGTGGACATACTCATGGCTGATAGCATAAATATTTACAGACACAGCCGGTATCCTTTAAAGGAACCTGGCAGCATCTGTTAAAGCAGGTGCCTACCGTGACTGGACAATACTACCATTAGGGATCTTTCCTGCTGAAATGAAAGTGTTAGTGCGAAAAGTATACAAAAGCATAGTAAAATAAGATGTAAATAACCTCAATGTCTTATGTTCAGGGAAGCCTGAGAAAAGGGAGGTGCGTCCAAACTATGAGAGTTCTGTTGCCTTACATGTGAACAAGAAGCTCTAGGAAAGACTGACATGGAAGACATTCGTGGCATATTGTTACCCTAAACAAAAAGCACTTTTACAAAGAGAACCTCTCTGAATACAGGGATATGTATTTGGGTGTGTTTATGTGAGCATAGTGAAAGATGCCTGGCCAGGAGTTCACACCGATTACCTCAAGGGTGTCACCGGAAGGAAGGAGAGGGAGATGATTACCCCCTTGCTTTACACACTTGTGTATCACTTCACATGCTATCACACATGCATGCTTTTGTCTGGTTGTTTGTCTGCTTTAAAGAAAGGAACTGATCTCACATTGTAGGCACTTTACTTACCAGCCAAGTGACCTTGGAAAGTCACATAACCTCTTGAAGTCTTAACTTTTCACATCTATAAAATAATGATAAAAGTATCTCACAGAGTTGTGGGGAGGATTAGCAAGATAAGATACGTCAGGCTCGCTGCACAGAGATTATGGTGCATGATCAGCAGACACGGACTCCCTCTTCCTTCCTTTCTCCTCACCCTCAAGGGATATGTTTTCAGAAGTGCAAGCCAGTCCCCACGCCGGAACCAAGCGCAAATGGGCAGATGAAGATGCAATGCACACAATTAATCCAGCAACTTCCAAAAGCCAAATTAAAATGGTTTTCTTTGGAGTTAAAGCCACTGTGGATGATTCATATCACTTCTCGGTCCCCCCATTCATCCAGACATGGAGAGTTCTGGATTCGGGGAATAATTGCACATGGCGCATTCCGGGTGTGACAGGAAGTGGCCAATCTTATGATCTAGACAGCTCCCTGTTCTGAATCCAGGGTGGGTTGTGTGGGCATCTGAAAGCTGCCTCTCCCCCGCCCCCCATTCTGCCTTTTCCATCTCCAGAATGCTGCAGTGGTGCGTCTAGTATGGGTAGCCACACACCATCCTCCCCCATCCCCTCGCCCAGCTCTTTCTCCAATACTCTTTGAATACTTATAAAAAACACATGATGCTAGACCTTTGATAAACGTGCTCTCACTTAACCTTCCCAGCACCTCTGTGAAGTAACTGTCACCCCCATTTTACAAATGGAGAAACTAAGACTACAGAAATTTAGCCACAGACTCAAGGTTCCATGGTGAGGATATGGCAGCTCGTGATCTTTCTCCTCGGCAATACTAACCACCCCCCCAAGCTGGACAAGTTAGATGACCCAGTGGCTTAACTCTCCTTGCATAATAGTTATTTAGATTCCAGTGATAGTCTGTCTTGATTGCGAGGAATGTCAAGTTTCTCTGAGGAAAACTTTAGACTTTTAACTAGTTATAAGATTTTTGTGGCTTGTAACCTCTATTTGTACTTGCCAGCTGAACTCAAATATCCCCTCTATTAGGAAGGCTTATCTGAACACTTGAGAAAAGGGTCAAGGTCAGGGTCACTTAAGCCTTAATATGGACACACCTTAATTACAACACTTACCATGTTTTATTATAATTATTTCTTTGTTTGCCTATCTTCCCACCATATGGGATATACTTAGGAGTGGCACATTTTTTAAAAATCTGACTCATTGGGGATATTTCATTAGTTTGAAAATGAATGCACAACCTAATGATTATGTGTTAAGTATATGTGTTACTCACAACCCCTGAAAGGTCCCCAAGTGAGAAAATGGGAAGCCCTAGTTAGACACTCTTTACGTAGTATGAATCAGAGTCCCAGCAAAGGAAGAAGAATCCAGAAGCAAAAGAGTTATTCAAATGCTATTCCTCCTATGAAATAAATCTGAAATCAGAAAGGGGCCAAAAGCCTGCAGCAGTGGGTATTTTAAACATGCTTATTAATAATGGCTCAAAGTGGAGATTTATTACAGTTGAGAATAGGGAAAGGGACAGTAAATCAGCATTGGTGAGGAAAAGAGCAAGGGAAAGATAGGAGTTCTTATTTAAAATGTATTTATATGCTTTATAACACTGAAATAGAGACAGCTATATTGAAGTAGAAGGCTTTATTTGTAGGATTGAATTCGCCAAAGATACGTTTTATGCCAGTATTCATTTTCCCAGCTTTCATTTGCTTTCTTTTGGCCGAAAAGTTGGGGGCCTTAGTTTATTGCTTGAAAGCAAGAAAAGATTGCCTTAGCCAAGTCTCTTCATGAAAATATTCCTTGCTTCGAGTGGTGACTTCTAAAGTGCTAGTTGGATCCCAGGAAAATGCTATTTTATTGGCACATATGTTGAAGAGAATAGTTTTTAAAACATTCAATTAGTTCTGCCTTTGAGACAGAATTTAAACCTATCTAAAGCAGTAGGATTAAATTCACGTAAAAACCCAACTGTTGCTTGGGAACCAATCCTTTCCCCACTCAAACTACCCTAAGGATAATCAAGCTCACACGTGGCTGTATTCCAGCCAAGGCAGCAGATACATGCTTTTAATTCATCAATCAGACCTCGGTACTCCCTGGCCTAAAAACTCTCAGTGGCTTTCTAATACATTCGAGTAAAATACAAACTCCTCACTGTGGTCAGCAGAGCTCTGGAACGTCTGTGCCTTGTCTCGACAGCCAGCCTCCTCTCCTCCAGCTTTTTTTTTTTCTTTTTCTCATCTGGTTCATCAGGTTTGTTAACTGGCTTCCTCTGGGTTCCTTGAACACATCAGGCTCTTCTCTGTCAACACCAGTGCCGCTTCTCTGCCTAAGACCCACTTTTCTCTGCCAGTCTTCAGGAACAACTCTTCTCAGTCCTTGCAGAGAAATTATCCCTGGCCATTCTAGGTTATCTCCCTATCCATGCTTTATTCTGTAATCCATTACCATCTTAATTGTCTCTGCAGCGAGGTCATCAGAAGTGCTAATGACACAGATAAACAAGGTCTCCCATATTCCCCACTAGACTGGAAGACCCCTAAGAGCGTGAGCTGTTTGAGCTGTTTCCGTTGGTCGCTAACTACCCACAACTGCTAACAGTGCCTGGCCTGTAATAGGTCCCTAGCAAATATTTGCTGCACGAATTCTCACTGTCAAGCCTGAAGCCTGACATGTTATAGGCTGTCAGTAAACACTTTTTTAGTGAGTTTTTCTTGTTCCCATAGGATTTAGCAAATTCACATAAGCCGCATAAATTAATTCCAAGTGCCCAACTCCCTGCCCGCGACAGCACGGTCTCTGCAAATTCTGCTAAGATGAAAAATAAAAAGAGGACAGATGAATGAAGGAGATGCCTAAGACTAACCTTCTAGGATTAAAAAAAAAAAAAATAGTCCCAGGACAAATTTTAACTCTCAATATCAGCCTTGATTCCTCTGGTTCCTTGCTCTCCTGATCTATTTCTTGTTTTGGTGAGAACTTTTTCGTTATTGTATGGGAGTTACCATGATGTGTTAATAAACTAAACTGGGGCTTTTTTGGTTCACTGGTTTTGAACGAGCAGCTGATAGGTTTTGCTTTGGGTTTTCCAAGGCTCATGTTTTAAGCAGCTGAAATCCCAGTCTTTCATAGCTCGCTGGACCCTGAGCCAAGAGACTGCTTGGGATTTGTGGTTTATGGTAACAATACAGCATTGCCATGGGGAGATGTTTTGGCAAAATAACACATGGTCGTGATGCAGCAGTTAAGTGCCATCGTTTGGGCTCTGCAGAAATTAATTTGCAAAAACATCCCGGTCTGTTGTGTGTTCTAGTTTATATGTAAATTAGAAGATTGTGTGAAAAGGATGGCCCGGATGATGCCATTCAATTTCAGACCACTTGTCCATTAATTGGTTAGAGTGATTCTCATTCAGTTTTCTTTTGTGTACATTTACATTATTTTCTTAATAAGGTTTACAGTCAAGCTAGAAAAAGACACAGCATTAGCCAATAAGTCATAATAACTGATGCTTTTAAAGTATGATGGAAAGTCTGCAAATTTGAGTCACGGGGACAGTCATGGAAACTAAGAGAAAAAGAATTCTGTAGTGGTTCTCTAAATTCGGAAGTAGAAGCTGTGCCATAGTATCCTGCAATGCAATTCTGCTCCCAGGGGTGACATGGGGTGTTTATTAACCTGAAGGATCAATAACATGGAGGATGGTTAAGTGTCCGAATGCTGGGGATAATGGTCTGCACAAATCCAGAGGGAGAGTTTCTGACTCTAACTCTTGAAGCCTTAGTTCACATGTCCAGCCTTGTTCTTCAGGTAAAGTGTGCTGGCTTACTCCCATGCCCCAATAAGCATAAGGGATCCCAATAAGGGATCTCCATGCCCTCCTGTCTCCAGAGCCTTCCTCCTAATGCATTTCCCTAGAACCTAGATTACACCACATTTGCAGACATTTGAGTTGATCCTTTTGGTACCTGAGTTCCCTGGACTGGTTTTGACACCTTCATTACTGTCCCAACACCAAACACTGATTCTAAGAGCATTGGCTTCTTTCATTGGACTGTAGAACCTGGCCCAGTCCAGCTGGGCCCAGGACACAACCCCTGGAGCCTCTCTTCATGAGCGGTCATCCCCATTAGATTTCCTTGGGGCCCTGCAGATGAGACCCAAGCTCATCCGCTCTTTCCTGGATTGAAGCCTTTTTTTTTTTTTTTTTTCCTGACACAGTCATAGATATATGGCTTTTTTTTTTTTTGCTTTTAACATTTATTTATTTTTGAGAGGAAGAGCAGCAGAGAGAGAGGGGGGGACAGAGGATTTGATGCAGGGCTCGAACTCATGAACTATGAGATCATAACCGGAGCTGAAGTCGGACGCTTAACAGACTTCTGAGCCACCCAAGCACTCCCCTGTATGGCTTTTTAAAAATCCTAATTTTATTTGGGATGGTTGACATTCAAAGCAGTTTGATTTGAACCTTGGCACTTGAAATGTATTTTAACTAGCAAATGGGCACTGATGTTACTTTTGATTTACCAAAAAAGAAAGGGTAGCAAAGTCTACAGTTGGCCATGGCAACAATTAAATCTGAAATTCCCTGGCTACAGTAATATGCCCTCCTATGGAGCCTGCTGGGAAGGAAGGGAGGTGGAGAAGCACCAGGAATCTTGAGACCCAGGCATTGGTCCTTACTCTGTTCCCCCCTGCCTCTCCCTTGGCTGCGTGGCCTCGGGTTGAGGACGTCACCCTCTGCTGTTTAGTCCTTGATTTCATGAATGTGTTTAGGCCAGATGATCTCTAACGTGGCTTCTGTTTCTGAAAGACAATGAATCCATGGCTGATTTCAAGTGAGCGGTCCAGTGGGGAACAAACGCAGGTACCCCTTCAGGAGTGGAGCAGGGGCGAGCGCCTCCCAGCCTCCAAGCCATTCCTCAATTGTCTGAGCAGGTGGTTAGAACCAGACACTTAGGCCTTGATGGTGAAGTGGGAATATAAAACCCTGAAACTGTTTGTCATAAAGAATGCCATGCCCAATAAAAGCAAAGGCAGATGTTCGCATAAAGTTTTTGTTGTTTATGTTTTTGTGGGGGTGCTTTTGGGGTGGGAGGTTTGTTAGGAAGGCAAAGCAGCACCTGCCCACACGTGCTGCCATCTATTAGCAGTCTCGCAGTCCATTTATAGGGTTGGAATTATTTTTGTTAATGATTTTCATGGGAATAGATGAAATGCACTGTGTGCTATAGCTGTAACTACATTTATTGTGCAGCTGCCTTCCAGGGGAAGCCCCTCACACATCGTAGATGGCCCGACTGTCCAAGAGGCTCTGGTCTCACAGAGTGTTAAAAATAAAAGGGGGCTGTATTCATTTCCTACTGTGGCTGTAATAAGTAATCACAACTTAGGGACTTAACACATCACAAATTTATCATCTTACAGTTCAGGGGATGAGGGAGCCCCAAATGAGTCTTATGGGGTTAAAACCAGGGTCAGCATGCCGGTGGTTCCTTCTGGAGGCTCTAGGGGAAGAATCTGTTGCTTCATCAGTTCCAGCTTTTGGAAGTCACCTTAGCTCCTGTCCTCTTCCTCCACCTTCCATGCCAGTATCTTCTTTCCTCTCTGACTCTCTTTCCATCCCTAGAGCTTTTCTCTAAATCTTTGACCCTCCTGCCCCTCTCTCTTAAAAAAGATCCTTTTGATTACATTGGACCCACCCAGACAATCAAGGATAATCATCTCAGTACCCTTAACTTAATCATTTCTGCACAGCACCATTGCCTATGGAAGGTAACATATTAGGATGTGGACATCTTTGAAGGAGGGCCATTATTCAGCCTACCACACAGACTGTAGAGACCAACCAAAGCCCAAGGGATAAATGCCTTATCTAA
Source organism: Neofelis nebulosa (assembly GCF_028018385.1). Taxonomy (NCBI): domain Eukaryota; kingdom Metazoa; phylum Chordata; class Mammalia; order Carnivora; family Felidae; genus Neofelis; species Neofelis nebulosa. The sequence goes on along the minus strand of NC_080797.1, from coordinate 41,807,006 downwards.
AGTCACACAACTGATCTGTGGCAGTGCCATGGCTATATCCCTGGAATCCCCACAGCTTCCACGTTGATGTGCATCGCTGACAAAGATAGGTGGGAGCAGGCACTGAGGGAGGCTTTATTTTCATAATAAACTGGAAATGATTGAGGAATAAATATAGGATTTTTGGTGATTTAAAAATAGTTTAGAGAAGACTTCTGTTTATATATTTTTTAAATACATGTTTAATTCAAGAGCTTCCTTAAATATTATAATTTGGCTAGGGCATGGTACTTTCTAAAGATGTTAAGTGACTTGCAGCTATAATAGAACTTAAATAATAAGGGGAAATGAAAGTGCCAAGGAACACACATACAGATTCTTCTTTCTACTCCACCTTCTTCTCTTTTACCCCTCTTACTCTGGCCATGGCTGCCATTTTGAAAATCAGTTATAGCTGGAAAACTAGTTCAAGCTCTTTAAACTAAAGGGAATGGAACCAGCAGATATGCTCATTGAATGGGTTAAGCCAAATTAGATATTTTCCTTATTTCACAAGGAACCTCACCTTATTTTGGTGTTGAAACAGGCTTCTAAGAATCTGAGGAACTTGTTTTTGGCTTTCCTCCCACTTCTGCCCAACAATGGCCTGTAACAAATAAAAGGTTCATAGAGTTTTGGATTTCAGTGGTACTAGACGTGCCATCCAGCCCAATTCTTCTCCTGAATTATGGGTCTCTTATAGGCTATCTTTGGCAAGTATTTACCATACTCCTCTCTTGCCTCAATTTTCTCCATCTGTGACATGAGAAGGAATGATGTCTACCGTAAATTAAAGGCTGAATTAAACTTGAGTTCCTGAGAGGACAGTTGCATCTGGGAGGGTCGTGACTTGGTTGTTAGGTTCATCTTCTCTAGGAATCACTCCCGAACTCCACTTGCGCTGCTTCAGGGTTCAGTGCCCTTACCTAGAGATTTATAACCCACTTGCCTCATCCTACAGCCACCCACCACCACAGTGTGATAATTGTTCTTGTACATAACTCCCTTCCTCTAAATTCAGCCTAACCCAGGGCTGAACATGCACCAGGAGCTTACTGTAGTGTTGATGGATGCTGCGGGTGGATGAGCGAATGATGACCATATAATCTCAAGGCCACGTAGAGATGGATCCAGAGCCTCAGTGGAAATACTGAGCTGGGGGTGGAGGGTTGGGCAGGAAAAGGCTGAAGATACAGTCTGTGATTTTCCATGACATGAAATTAGTAACTGGCTCCCCACTGCTCTGCTGACTTTCTTAAACAGAAGAAAATAACTGGAAATTGCCATAGAAATTTATTTCTGTCAATGTTTTAATGTGATACTGAAGAGGAGTAGACATTTCCCCTTTGGATATTTGGACTCAGTACTCCCAAGTCATTTTTCTCTTCCTATCAAGTGAATGCATTCTTGAGCTGCTGGTACATTAGGTTAGTGACACAGTGCTGGACTAAACAAAGACAGAGTCATGTTGCTGAGCTCCTGTCTGGCATTGATTGGGGTCATAAAAGTAATTCACTCCCTCAGTTTGGTTTCGACAACCCACAGAATACATAATACCTTGCATATGTCAAATGCTACTTTCTTTGAAAAGCTTTCAATACCTACTATATAGGACAAGGTTGATTCCCACATCATTCCTGCCACACAGAAAAGTGGAGCATCAGCTCAGGAATTACTAAAACTCTGGTGTACCTCCACATGAAAAGATGATGCAGGTGGACTATGCTGTCTTCCCATTAAGGTGTTAATGCCAACTGTACTCATCCAAGAGGCCACAAGGTGAATGGATCTGACACAAAAAAATCTGAAGGTGGACCTTAGAGAAATTGACCAAGATCCAAGTCAGGAAAATACCATAGCAACACCCAGGGGTCTTTATGGGTGGGAAACATTAGGTGTCTGTCTCTGATGTCACCCTTTTTGTGCCATGGCCCTTTTGCATTGTTTCTCAAACCTTCCACCTGGACTAATCCTACAATTGTTTGTTTGTTTGTTTCTAGTTCCTTCTTTCTGGGGATTGGTGAACTCAGCTTGGAACCTTTGCTCTGTGGGTAAACGGCAGTCGCCAGTCAACATAGAGACCAGTCACATGATCTTCGACCCCTTTCTGACGCCCCTTCGTATCAATACTGGGGGCAGGAAGGTAAGCAGCCATGTTGCTTCCATTGTGAAGTTGAGGGCGCCGAGAGATGCCGATTCTGAAAGCTAGTTTTACAGGTCTCCTTCTCTGTGATGAGTTTGTCTTTCCACCTAGGAGTGAAATCAAAGACCTCAGGCTTACTGCCAACAAATATAATTATGTCTAAATTGTACTTTCTCTCTCTAGCTGGTCAAACCCTCATGCTTCTCTAATTACTTTGTACCCCCTGGAGGTTGCCGGAGGCCCTATCCCTCAGTACCCCATGAAGGTCAGAAAGCAGTGTTGCTTCCCAAGCATATCACACTGGGAAAATCTCTCCTCTCAGAAACCTCTTTACTGGGGCTTCTTTTAACTTCAACAAAGTGAAAGAATAATTTGTTTAACAAAAGTAAAATCAGATATTTATCATTTTGGAAAGAAAAACAAACAAAAATCACCTTAGATGATTTATAAGAAAATCAATAATTAATCTTCCTAGGGGCATCTTGCTGGCTAAGAATCCTAACTTCTGCATAGAAATGCTGAGTTGTGCCTTGTCATTCTCATACCAGTGTCCCTTCCCCCCCACCAACCTCCCTCGATGCACTCCGCCTTCATGTGTGGAAGGGCATGATGCCCATGGGGATCTTCTCGTCGCTGGGTTCTAGCGTTTCTCTTGTGGGCTAATTTCTTTTTGGCTACCTTTTACTGTTGAGTAGATCATTGAAAATGGAAAACACACACACACAGAGAAAATTGTGTTTGAAGGTGATTTAGTTATTGCGAACTCAAGAGGAATGGAAAATCGTTTGTGTCCAAGAAATTAGGATTAAAATTATGGACAACTTTGTTACTGCCGGCAGCTGATTCTCCAGGGTTTGCCTTTCTTGGGCTCTGCTCTCTACATCCGCAGCCTGTTTACCTCACTTATCATGGAATCTATAAGAATTTTTGCCCCCTTCTGATGTATTGGAATATGTTTTTTCCTATTACCTGCCACCAAAACACCAACCAACCAAACAAACAAACCCAACGTCGAATGACTTAGTTAAGAGTTGTTAGTGGCTTTGACTCCAGTCACAAAGTGAGTTCTAAAGACATTGCACGTGATTGTAACTATTTCTCTATGTAGTATCTGTGTGTTATTTTAAATAGGACTTGAGAAGCATTTGTGTAGAAAAGTCCTATGTAGGTCATGTAGTTTATTGCTCTGATTCCACAAAAATTAACCTATCCAAATTATTGGTCCATTTGAAGTTTTATTTTCACAAACTCTAAAGGGAACTTAACCTGGGTTCTACACACACCTCTCTTATTCAAGTCACGAACATGGGTAGGTCCACTGACCAGTAAAGGACAAGTTGAACTTTTGAGTACTCGGTCTTTCTTTCCTTCTTGGGGAGGATGATGGAGGGAATAATTTGTGTCCTACACAGAGGGAGAAGCAGTAAAAATTCAGAATGAGGGGTGGGACCTGAGTTCCAGAAATTAGCTGAAAGGTAACCAGCAACACTGAAGCCCAGAGACCATAGAGGTATAGGCAGGAGGAACAGATGGAAAAGGAAGATGGAGGCCAGATCTAGAGGCTGTGTGAAGGAGCTGGATCTTTTTCCTGAGTTATGGCAAGTGAATGAAGCATTGTTCAGTCAAGAGCACACTGGGCACGGGATGGGAAAGGTGGCGATCTAACACAGGAATGGATACATAATTCTCACTTTCTATCAGCCCATCTTAGAGGAAAATATTGATGTGAAAGAAAAAAATAACTAATTCAAGCCTGCTTCTCCCTTAAATTTATTGGGAAAGAAGAGATGGGGGAGACAGCCTAGTGTTAAAAAGCACTCCTATGTTTTGGTTTGATATTTTTGTTGTTGTTGAAAGTGACATATATATATTTTTTTTATGTTTCCAATTCAGTAAAGTGTACCTGATCCAAATCAATTTTCAAAAGCACTGGAGTTTGGAATTTTGGAAACATTTACTTTTGACGATGTAAATATTTATATCTGGCACGATTTGTGTTGTCAGCTGTTTGAAAAGCTGAGAACTGTCTGATGGTTTCCTTTGCATTAGCAAAAGGTGGAAAATAGAATAGAGATAGTAGTAGGACCAACTGGTAATGAAACGTCTAAACTTGATAGACAATAGCTAAATCACGTTTGCAAGCTTTTTAAAGGTGGTGTTTAATGAGTTGGAGACTTATTTTGGAATGAGTATTCAAATGACTGCTGTGAATTTAGTTTTGCCTTGAAGAAATATGTATCCAATTCAAAAGGTTTAAAAGACTGGGAGGTTTTGGGCAAGGTACCACATTTTGAAGTCTGAGATCAGCTGGATATCAGCATGTTAAGTGTATCCCAGTCATTATGTGTTTTATGTCACATTTTTATCCATGAGCATTATTCTTGCTCCTGTTTAAGTGTACCTTATGCATAATAAGCCCATGAAGTACCCTTGCTGTGATCTCTGACTTGTGTTACTGTGTTTGTTTTTTTCATGTATTTGGCCTGACATAGGGTTCAGATGATGAATTACGGCTTATCTTAGCATGAGCAAGGGCTGAAATTTACCCCGAATGCAAGAATACAAAGAATGATAATAGTTACATGACAATCAAAACATATGATGTCTTGGATACAACAGAGTATATTCATTATACTTGAACAGTGATAGTTCTTCTACTTTTTAGGTTGCTTATTTTCAATGATAATTCTTAAGCAATGTTTGGTGTTGTTGTTTTTTTTTTTTCTTGAAAGAGAGTATTTGTTACCCAGTTGTTTGTATCTGACACATAGGATTCTTATGGGCAAAATTTAAAATGACTGTGCTTTTCAAACAATACTCACTTGGGGCGCCTGGGTGGCTCAGTCAGTTAAGCATCTGACGTCAGCTCAGGTCATGATCTCAGGTCTGTGAGTTCGAGCCCCGCATTGGGCTCTGTGCTGACAGCTGAGAGCCTGGAGCCTGCTTCAGATTCTGTGTCTCCCTCTCTCTCTGCCCCTCCACTGCTCAGGCTCTGTCTCTCTCTGTCTCAAAAATAAATAATAACATTAAAAAAGTGTTTAAAAAAAACAATACTCACTTAAGTTTAGGTTGCATATGGACATAACAATTTTACCTTGGAATCCATCTCCCACCCTTGACCCCCATTCAACTTAATTCCCAACAGTCTAAACAGTTTTTTAAAATCTTGGAGATAATTAATCTATTCTAGATAAAGCTCCTGAGTCAACTCAGGAAATCAGAGTGGGAGGGTGGAGATCATTCTTCCCTCACGATCTCAGATCATTTAACACCCTATATGTAGGAAATTGGATTATGATGTGTTTTTAAGCTGGGTTCAAGCCTGATTGACTGTTTTAAAGATGGACACCCTTGGTAGTCAATGGGCATGTACAGATTCACATGTGGTCTTTTTCCCCCACACCAAAGTGAGTGTACAATATGTGTTTGTGTATTAATTTTCATGTGCTATTCACGTAAGTCAGCTTCTTGGTAATTTGCATACAACAGTGTAAAGTGTGAATGTTATTCACAGCAAAATCTGAGTGGTTGGCTTGATCATTTTGGGGGTGCAGAAATTCCTCTAGATATGTGCCTGGAGTATTCTCTGACACAGGTGAGTGCTGGAGGATTTTCTGGATTAAGAGGTGGGGTTAGCCTTCATGGGAGACGTGGTTTGTAGTAAAAGAAGAAAACACATATTAAAACTGAGTCAAAAATCACTTGCCAATCCTGCCATTTTAACCAAAAATTAGTTTTGGCATTTTTCCTCACCTTTTAGCTCTTTTGATAAAATGGACATCTCAGTAGTTAGTGACATGGGAATTGCTCATGATATGTTAAATGTAAAAGATAGCATCTAAAGTCATTCACTTCATGATCCCAATTTCATTTAAAAAGTACTCATGCTATGGGGCGCCTGGATGACTCAGTCATTTAAGCGTCCGACTTCGGCTCAGGTCATGATCTCAGTTTGTGAGTTCAAGCCCCGTGTCGGGCTCTGTGCTGACAGCTCAGAGCCTGGAGCCCGCTTCAGACTCTGTGTCTCCCTCTCTCTCTGCCCCTCTCCTGCTTGTGCTCTGTCTCTCAAAAACAAACAAACAAACAAACAAACAAACAAACAAACAAACAAATAAACCCATGCTATGCATAGAAAAGAGACCAGGATTAAATGTGATGTTGTTTTCTTTCTACTTTCCTGAAGCTTCTAGATTTTCTATGACAAGCTTGCATTAATTTAATAATCTGAAAAACACCTGTTTTTTTTTTTTTACTTATCCTTTCAGTTTAGGCAAAGATATACTTACAGTTGGCAAATATAGTAGTTGGAATAATGCCCTCTCCTAAAGGTATGCATCTTCTAATCCCCAGAACCTGTACATATGTTATCTTACATGGCACAAGGTATCTTGAAGGTGTGATTAAATTAAGCATCTTAAAATGGGAAGTTCATCTGATATCATCCAGATAGACCCATTGGAATCACAGGGTTCTTATAAGGAAAAGACAGAGAGGCAGGAGAATCCAAGGCACAGAAGGGGATGTGACAAAGGAAGCAGAGATCAGAGTGATGTGTTGCCATGAGCCAAAGAATCTGGGCAGCCTCTAGAAGCTTGAAAAGAGCAAAGAAACAGATTCTTCCCTATAGTCTCCAGAAGGAACACAGCCCTGCTAAAACCTGGATTTTAGCCCAGCAAAACTGATTTTTTTACCTCTGACTTCCAGAATGTAAGATGACCCAGAATATAAGGCAGGATTAATTGCTAGCCCATGCCACCCACTGGGATGGATCTGAGGACTAAAGACCTCAGCTGCACTTCTCTCCACCCCCACTTATGCCAGGCTCCCTCTAGGGAGAAGTCACAGACCAAGACAAGACTGTTGACTCAGTCTGCATAAGCCAGCCTCCAGGCCACAGAGCAAGGTGAAGGCAGATTGGAAGGGGCAAACAGATAACATCCAACACAAGGCTATACATTTTATCTATGTGACCATTTCCAAATTTCCCATTAAATGAATATGAGGTAATAAAACTCATCATTACCTATCAAATTAGGTATAAATGCCTCGGCCTGGCATTCACAGTCCTTGTAAGATGGCCCCAGATCTCCCCTCCAGAGCCTTATTCCTCTTGCATGTTATGTCTATGTTTTGTTCTCAGTGAGATTGTAATACTTTTTTTTTTTTTAATTGACTGTATCTCACCTTCCCCTGTGCTTTGGACACAACATAACCCTTCACCTGATGTACCTCTGTACCTTAGCAATCCCCATCCCTACCTTTTTATTATTCAACCTCTCTGGTACCAGTGTTACCTCCTCCATGATACTCCTCTTGATCTCTTTAGTGGATGGTGAAATCTCTCATCATTTGACTTCTTAAGTAACTTGCTTGTATTTCTTTTAGGACCTAACCTTGGCCTATAGTATATTAGTTTTACTTGCCTTGTCTCCCTGTCTTCAGTTAAGGGCTCCTCATGATAAATGTGCTTTCATATTTTCATTTTATATCTGTGGGGTTATCTTTTTTTTTTTTTTTTAACATTTTTTATTTATTTTTGGGACAGAGAGAGACAGAGCATGAACGGGGGAGGGGCAGAGAGAGAGGGAGACACAGAATCGGAAACAGGCTCCAGGCTCCGAGCCATCAGCCCAGAGCCTGACGCGGGGCTCGAACTCACGGACCGCGAGATCGTGACCTGGCTGAAGTCGGACGCTTAACCGACTGCGCCACCCAGGCGCCCCTCTGTGGGGTTATCTGTGACAGTGCTGGTTGATTTGAACTGAACCGAGATTATCTTTGATTACCAAACAAATGGTTTATGTGGACTTAGTTAAAAGTTGCTTTGACTCAAGGCAGGAAAAATATGAGCAAGTCCCATGATGAAGAGTAACCTTGCTATCAACAGAATCTGTCATTAGAAACTAATTTTCAGTTATAGTACTTTTCCTGAAATATGTTGAGAAAAATAATGACTGTGGATTGGTTTGGTGCCTAAAATCTTATCACTTCTCTATTTTTAAATTTCTCCATGAACCTGATAGGAAAATACAGTTGACCACAATTAATCATTGCAGTTCATGGCATGTCTACATTTGCTACGCTAAGAAACCTTTTATGAGTGAGGCATTTATGTTCCTTCAAGGACTTTGAGATATATTAGGGGAGAAAATACAGATATACAGAAGTTAAATCATAGTAACTGATTTAAATAACTATTTGAGATAATAGTGGAAGAGATACTAAGGCAGCAGTGAAATGATTAATTAGCAAATCAGTCATTTTGACATTAATATTTAATGGTGGTAAGAAGTTGGGTTGGCCAAACCAGACTTTATGGAGGTGCTAGAATGTGAGTTAGCATGGAAAGATAGGTAGAATGAAATACTGTTTGCAGAAGGGTCTTTAAATGTTTAATGTTCTGGCTCCACGTGTGAAAGATTACAGAAATATAAGGATAGATCCATTTTGCCATCTAAATGGGTTACAGTGGTGCTGGTTTTTATTGGATAACTGATATTAAACTTTCATAGGTAAGTATTCCTTCCCATTTGGAACTCATTAGCTATCTTTAAGTACCATGGGTCTTTTTATGCTGAAGCTCTGGTGTGAAAATGATACACATAATTTCACATAGGCTTGTGGGATAGAGCAGATCTGTAAGAGCTGATGAAGAAGTGAATGTAATTCTTACTCATTTGTATTTTGTGGCTTGATAAATTTCTTGACTTGCCACATTGATAATATCCTTTCTCAGAAGGAGGCAATAAAGAGTCTCTTTATTTGGATCTAAAGCAGCTTGGTGGTATGGAATGGACAATAAAATTCTAGAGGAAAGTGGGTGTATTATCTTAGAAAATACGGTAGCTAATATTAAAAAAAAAAAAAAAGCTAATAACTGTTGTCAGGCATAGATCCTAAACCTTCAAAAGGTGAATTTTTGTAATATAGTTAGAATAGATGTGATCTCTTTGCCTCACGGAAGGTAACTCTAGAGGATTGAGAAGCTCTTAACAATGAAATTATGGTAACAAAATTACAAATTATGACACCAAATAAAGGAAGTGGTAGTGACTAAAGATACTGGTGTGGTGGTTCAGGGAGTTTTGCCAAAAATATGTGTTAAAATGGCATCTAAAAGATGTAAGAGAAAGGGCTTATAGTCACAGAGGGGGACAAAAGTGGAAGGAATCTTTGAAAATGGTTTAAGGGAGAATAAGGCCCAGAATGAGTGTAGGATTGCAAAGCAGGAAGGTTTTTTAAAGTTACAGTTAGAGGAAGCAAGGACATTAAGACAATGTTGACCTTGGGGCACCTGGGTGACTTGGTTAGGCGTCCAAACTCTTGATTTTGGCTCAGGTCATGATTTCACGGTTCATGAGTTCCAGTCCTGAGACAGGCTCCATGCTGACAGAACAGAGCCTGCTTGGGATTCTCTCCGCCCCCCCCCCCCCCACTCCCCTGAACTCACTCTCTGTCTCTCAAAAATAAATAAACTTAAAAAAAAAATAAGACAACGTGGACCTTCATTTGGGGGAGGATAGATGTCCACAGATGTTCTGCTTTGGGTTTAGATTTTAGGTTTATCACCAACCACCTAGATAGGAGAAACCTAACCTCTCGGAGCTTTAGTTCCCTCTCCTGTAAAAGAGAGGTTGTAACAGTACCCCTCTTGCAGGGCTGGGATGAAGGGAAGTACATGGAATAGCGTCCCTATTAGGCAGGTTATAACCAAGTTATGGGGCCAGTGGCTGGCAGAGGAGATACACCACAATTGTTAACTACTGTCTTCATCCATTCAGGCTGCTGTAACCAACTGTCAGTGACTGGGTGGCTTCTAAAGAATGGAAATTTATCTCTCACAGTGTTGGCAGCTGGGGGGGATGTCCAAGATCAAGGCACTGGCATGGTTGCCTGCTGGCATCTTCCTTCTTGCTGAGTCCTCACATGCTGAAGGGACCAGGAAGCTCTGTGGGGCCTCTTTTATAATGGCTCCAATCCTGATCACGAGGGCTCTGCCCTTATAACCTAATCACCTCCCAAAGACCCCTCCTCTTGTTACCACCACCTTAGGGGTTAAGATTCGAACATACGAACTTTAGGGGGACGCCAACATTCAAACCATGGCAGCGACCATCAGACATGTTGTGGCTGTTAGCGAGAAAACACAACTTAACTCCCACTCGGGTTTCTCTGTCAAAGAATCTCATACTCACTTTAAAATCTGTAACATATATGCCAAGAGGTAAAGTGGACGGCAAACTAAAAATCCCAAACCACCTCGCCAGTGCCCCCTGTCCAAAAGTTTGAAATTCGGGAGGCATAAAGGTAAAGCTTTCCTCTCAGGTGTATGTTTATAAATAGCTGCACAGATTCAGGCTGGGCTGCATTTGTTGTAAAATCGCTACATGCGAAATGGTAGAGGAAGTTACTGGATAATGTGTGCAGCATGCGTAAATAGCACGGGGAAGATACCAGGAGACAAATTCAACCTAATTACATAGTACATAAGGTACTGCTCCACGATAAGTGAGGTCACTGTCCTGTAATCACCTTCAGCGAGAAGAGACTATCTGGGATATTACGGTCGGATCCCTCCGTGCTGATGGCTAGAATAACTAATGGAAAAATGTTGACAAAGTGCAGAAGGAGACACAGGAAAGAGTGATGAGAAGAAGCAGACATTCTGTATATTCTCTGTTCAATTCTCTTTCTGTTTCTCTCTCTCTCTCTCTCTCTCTCTCTGAAAGGATGGTATTTGAAGGTAAATTACAGGTGGCTTCTAACAGTACCTGTCCCGTGCAGCCTCAGACACAGAGAACCAGTGCTGGTGTCTGGAAATGGCTTGGACCAGACTTTATTTCAAAGTGTGGAGGGTGAATGACCTCCCTGTGTTTCGCTGAGAACCCCCAGCACAGAAAGAGTTGCGGCAGGCTCCCAGGTCCACTGGCTGTGGTGGAAAAGCTCCAGCATCAGAGGGGAGCCTCGACCTGGCCCGGAATCCTCTTCCCATCTGGCAACTATGAATAATGGTTAGCTGGGCACGTGGAATATGTTTCTTTGAGGCTGACCCCCGAAATGCGGATTTAGCTAGGATGTACACCCTCTCAAAGGAAAGCTCCCTTTAAAGCCCTAGCGTTGGTTTGGAACTAACCTGCCTTCTCGTCTTTCTCATCCACTATCAAAATTACTCCTCAGAGTTTTGAATAGAGGACTCTTTCTCCTTTGGGATATCTTGCTCTGAATAGCTAGGATGGGGGAATGTTCCAAGAAAGGACTTTGATTCAAGATAAAGAAAATGAGGCCAAGGTAATTGTGTTTATGCTCAGAGCAGAGCGTTTCGCAGGCAGTGGCAGGTTCAGTGCGCGGTGCTGAAGAGTGATGAGAGATAAGCAAAATGCAAGAGACTGACACTGTCTTGAAAGTTGGAAACGGGCTCGGGGCTAAGGTGGTCTGTGGTTGGTTTCTGGCTCTCCTGCACTGTCGCCCAGCTTAGAGCGAGGCTCAGGACTGCTGCTCACTCTCTTGGCCGCTGCTTGTAATGTGTCCCTCTTGACATCACGCAGAAAATCAATGCAGTCATTAGGCAAGCCTTTGAAGGAAACACCTGGATGCTGGCTTTAGTAGTTTATAAATATATCTGGTTCTGTCTCAATCTTTATTCCTCTGGTGAGTATTAGAAAAGTCTTTGCTTTCCTTTCCTGATTCTTGGTCTTCCCTGACCACCCCCTCTCTCCTCATTTACATTTCTCTTCTCTGTCACTCTGACTTGCTCTCCTACCCTTTGCTCCCCTCCCCAGTCTCCTTTCTCCAGTTCACCTTGCCCCATTTCTCTGTCCCCCTTTCCTTTCCTCCCTCCTTCCTCCTGGTTGGGTACAGGTGACTGAGGGACGACCTGTGTGCCTTCTCTCCTCTGCATCAGAGTGGAATAGGGACTCCCCTTTCACACATTTTAGAAGGACTGACGGTTCTCTGATCTGGGCAGCAACACTTAAATAAGAGAAAATTCAAGTTATCTGGGGACTGAGTCCAATTTTTTATGAGAATATGAAGGGAATTAAGTCAAGATGCCTAATGAATTTACAGGCAAATGAATTTCTAGAAGGAATTATTTCTTCCAGGAATTTCATGGGTGTTAACCACATGGTAGTTTAGTTTTCTGGTTAATTGATTCCACAGATGAAACCAACAGGCATTTTACAAATTAACTGTCCTTCCAAAAATAGATGACAAAGTGTCTTATTTGCATATGCTGCTTGGAACTCAGCTCTCTTGCCATTCACCTAAAAATGGGGGAGAAGAGCAGGAGAAAAGGGAAAGACATGACCTAATTTTTACAGACCTCTCCCAGCTTGCCTCATCTTTCAAACATTCCAGAAGAAGTGTCTCCATCACAGTCAAGGAGATAAAACTGATAGAACACCTAGGCGATATAGAAACAGTTGTATACCCAAGAGAAGTTCTGGATTTTGATATTAAAAAGTCTGATATCAGTTGTGTATTCTATCCAGGAAGGCTCTGTCTACTCCAGGTAAGCCTTTTCATTTGACTGCATAAACTGGCCAGGCTCCTCCTACCTGAACTTCCAAGACCTTGAGTCCTGTTAAAGGGCTCTATCGTTGCCTAGAAACCAGGTACCTTTGGTCTGAAAATAAAAACAAATAATAATTTCCCCATCACTGCAGGGGAAAAAAGCGAAGCAGATTCTGTTTGAAGGACTTAAGAAAATACAAATTTTCTTCTTAGTTCTGCTTTTCTGAAGCAAAAGAACTACATTAAAACCAGAAAACTAGAATAAAAGGTCTGAATTGGAGAGTGTAAGCATCGTAAGCCATTGAACATTTGAGCAACTACAGACTTCTAATTTTTCTTATGAAAATTTAATGTCCTATAGAAACAACTTTATTAATGTTGCCTGAAGGATTAAGAATAATTCATCAGGGGCGCCTGGGTGGCGCAGTCGGTTAAGGGTCCGACTTCAGCCAGGTCACGATCTCGCGGTCCGTGAGTTCGAGCCCCGCGTCAGGCTCTGGGCTGATGGCTCGGAGCCTGGAGCCTGTTTCCGATTCTGTGTCTCCCTCTCTCTCTGCCCCTCCCCCGTTCATGCTCTGTCTCTCTCTGTCCCAAAAATAAATAAAAAATGTTGAAAAAAAAATTTAATTTAAAAAAAAAAGAATAATTCATCAATCCATTTCTTTCCAATATCTCATATTTTTATCACTTTAGAATGTCAGCATTCTAATCCCTTGTTGTGTTAGGGCCAAGATCCAAATTGTGCAAAATGTTAAGAGTAGCCATTTCATTCTTCCATTTCCCCACCTCCCCACCCCAATGTTATAGTTTGCTTGTTTGTTTGTTTTTATTTTGTATTTATTTTGAATTTTTTTAATGTTTATTTATGAGAGAGAGAGAGAGAGAGTGTACATGCGAGCATGAGTGGGGGAGGGTCAGAGAGAGAGGGAGACACAGAATCCCAAGCAGGCTCCAGGCTCTGAGCTGTCAGCACAGAGCCTGACGCGGGGCTCAAACTCATGGACTACGAGATCATGGCCTGAGCCGAAGTTGGATGCTCCACCAACTGAACCACCCAGGCACCCCTGTTTGTCTATTTTTAAATGTGTATTTATTTTGAGAGAGAGAGAGAAAGAGTGCAAGTGCTCACACAAGTGGGGAAAGAGCAGAGAGAAGGAGAGAGAATCCCAAGCCTGCTTAGCATGGAGCCTGACGCAGGGCTCAATCTCATGAACCGTGAGATCATGACCTGAGCCAAAATCAAGAATTGGACGCTCAACCAACTGAGCCACCACCCAGGCACCCCCACCCGCCACCACCACAGTGTGTAGTTACATAAGATGAGTACGCGCAGAGATCTAATAAGGAGCATAATGCCATATTGAATGCTGGAAATTTGCAAAGATGGTGGATTTCAGGTGTTCTCACCAACAATAAGAAAATGCTAACTCTGAGTAGATGGATACGTTAGTTTGACTGTGGTACAATTTTTATTAAAAAGATAAATAAAAAATTTTAAGAGATTAGCTGGCTCAGCCTGGCATCTGTTTTTCTTTTCTTTTTTTTTTTTCATACAATAAACCCAGTGTCTATTCAGTAAGGTATTTCATTTTGTTAATGTGAGCCTTACCTACTTCAGGTTCTGAACAGATCCTTTTCCTGTGTTTACTAAGCTCTTCATCCGACGTGACACTTAATATAACATTAGTCATTGGCCGTTAGCCCTGAAACCCACATGCTCTAACCATGTACAAAACATATTTACCTATGATATCATATGATGTCATGATATCATATGATATCATATGATGAAGGTGCATGATTTCCAAGGAGTGAAAACATACACACCCACACAGTTTGGTGTGTCAGAGTCAATAGAAACCTGTCAACGTGGCAGCATCTCACCTGCCTGAAAATATCTCCTCCTACCTTCGTATCTCAGAGAGGCCTCACATCACATTCTAGGGAGCAGAGATATTTCTTAATTTGCATTTTCCTCTGAAATATTCAGAAAACATATTTTTTTTAGTTGAGAGAAAGCAAGTCTTTTTTTTTTTTTTTTTTTTTTTTTTTAGCCAAGTAGCTATTTTCACTGATTTCTCAACAGGAGCAGTATGCATGACTCGTGCTGGGATAGAAAGGGATTATGCGGTATGTATAGCTTGCTACTATTTATTGCTGGTGTGCTAGGTAGGCTTGAATATAGAAATCAGCTCAGTGCTTGATGACTCCCAAATTGTTTATTTTGAGCTTGAGTGACTCTGGTAGAATAAGATTTGGGCAAAATGATCTGTTCAAATTAAGTGCTGTGTCACCCCTTCAGAGTCTGATGCTCCCCCAAGCCCAAGTTTAGAGCCCGACCTGCAGCTTCTTATACCAATGAGTTGCAGAGGAAGTGTTCTTCAGTGTGAGCTGCAAATGTGTGGGGGGAGCACAGCGGGGGAGATCAGCAAATGTATGGGTCCACCTGGAGCCCAAATACAGCCTGATCGCCCAGGAAGCTCTTGAGCATGAATGAGTGTCACTATTCCAGAAGTCTTCCACTCCCCCCCCCAGGGGCCGAGGAGGGGCATAACCTCCCTGAGGTTCCTGGGCAAGGTGGCTCTCATGCACTGGCACACTGGAGAAGGGCTGCCTTTCCAAAGCCCATCCTGAACATCTCTTCCCACATCTGCACTCGCTAACATCAGGCTGGTATCTTGGAATCCCCCATGGTAGGTGTGTTTACACCACGGAAATCTGCAGGCACGACACAACAGGGCCTTTTTTTCCTGGAGAGCTGGTTGATAAACATTTACCAGCACACCGCAGTTCTTATAGGCTAAGGGCACTTCCCAGGAGGAAGGTGAGTTGATTGCAGCCAACACTCGTAGAAGCTGGGAGACCTGCCCCCTAGCCCAGACCGGGGGATCTGAGTGGATCGCCAGCAGCATCTATTACAGCTCGTGTTGCAAAGAAAATTTTAGATTTGTTACAAATATCCCTTATTGAAAGTGACTCCAATGACTGTGCTTTGGCCTCCTTAAATATCACTCACATCCGGCTGGCCTGTCTTCTACCCTCCCCAAGCCCCGTTGCCACTACCTGGGGAGGAGGTGGGAAGCATAGAAATAATTCTATGAAATTCTGACTCTCCTTACCTTCATCCTTTTAATACATCTTCTTTACTTGGTTGCCTCCTACAAGCCTATATCCCTCCTGATCATGTCGTTGTACAGGTAAGGCTAGCATGTGGGGACAGCTTTTTCCCAATGCCTTGGCGATCACAAAGCAGTGTCACCAACAACTTTTCCATGTTAAGCTCCAGAATCAGGGATGCCCTGGGCTATTTCACAACCACACTTCCCCAACCCCATCCCCCAGCTTCCTGTCAGTGATAGTACACTTCCAGCAGAACAGTAGGCCACACTCTAAACACATGCTATAAACATATTTGCAGGTCTGAAGGGAAGAAATGGGGAGGTGCTTCTGGGCTTTTCCAAGTAAGTGATCCTTATTTAACACGTTGCTTTGCGATGATGAGTTCACAGTTTCTGAACCTAAGGGGTATGATTAAAAAAAAAAAAATCTGAATAAGAGTAAGGAAACAGCCCTGTGCCAGGCAGTTTTAAGTCCACACTGTTCAATCAATTCGAAGTATTACTAGCATTTTTCTCAAGAGTGTAATATACAACAACTGCCAAGCTTTCCTTTTGCGATTACGAAAAGGACAGATACTGGAGTGAGCCATATTTCAGCACTGCAGGGATATAAAAAATGAACTGCTAAAAACGGCCCAGGAGGAATGAATAGCAATAAGACATCAATGTCATCCGGATACTGATTTGTGATGAATTTCCAAAAGGCTTAATGGTATGATGCTATGATATATAGGGGCTTCCTGAAAGTTAATAACTGTAAGGTACCCACTTGGAAGAATGTAATGGAGGAAAGCGAGTGATCACAGATAATCTATAAATAAGTAACTTCACTAATACAGTCAAACTGTTCTGTGTCTTCTGGATTGCTACGCTCGGTGATTAGAAATACAAAATTAAAAGGATTGTGAAGAGAGAAGAAGGTCAAATGTTACACAAACATCCATAATCACACATCTGGTGAAACTTGAACTTGCCTTTCACAGATTGGCACCCGCGTAGTGAAGGGAAAAGTGGATGCCTTGATCACCTTTCAGAGGTGAATTAACCACCGCCAGAGTCCTTCGATGCAGATTCAGTTGGGAGCAACAAAATCTGTTGGGATGAACACATTGTTCTTGCTAATTACCACGTGGTCTGGCATTTCCCCCATGGGTTGTGTGCTTAACGCGCCAACAGCTATGAGGCATAGGGTCTTGAATGAGGGTAGCCCCTTTCAACCTGTAGTCTGGGCTCATCTGGCCCACTTAACTGTCATGGCTGTGGCTGACAAATTCTGGTTAGTAGGAAAGTATGTGGCACAAAGACAGCACTAAATAAATGTTCATTGAATGAAATGATAAACAGATAAGTGAAAAAAATGCCCCAGATCCTGGAATTACAAATGGATGGAAGAGGGAAAGCAACTAAATTTATTGGCCACCTACCACATCCATTTATATATACATATTTTATTTCACTTAATTCCCCAAACAACCTGAGATGGTCAGTTGTGCAGACCAGGAAGCCAAAATGTACAGTTGTTAAATAATTCACCTAGAGTTACAGGGATGACAAGAAAAAGAGCTGAGTTTCAGCCTCAGCTTGTCTGCCCAAAACACTGTGTTCCTTTCCAGAATGCGGCACGAACGCTGAAGACAGGGGAAAATATTTGCCATGATAGCATGGATTTAGGAAGAAGAGGGCAGGGGATCAGAAGAGCCCTGACCTTCAGCCAATTTCCATCTCTTTGCCAGCATTTGAAAGAATGAGGGGAGGTGGTGCCCCGTGCTGGGTTCCTGCCACGTTCTGCCTGTTAATTGCATCTCTGCAGCCTGTTTATTTTGGCCATAGCATCATACATATTTTATCCTTCGAGGTGATGCTGTAAGTCTGCTTTGTTATCTGGCTGCCACTTTCTCCTCCCTGGCACGGTGGCAGAGCACGTACTGAATGTCATTTCTAAATGGGTAGTTAATTCTCCTGCATCCTTCATCAAAAAAGTGCCACATAAAATGCCCCCGATAGTTATTGTCGTCACTGCACCAGATCTGGCAGCTGTAGAGTCAGGGGAAAGACATATAGTTTTAATTTCTAGGACACAGACATGGGTGTTTTCTCTCCGTGTAGAAGGTGGCTGGACTTCCTCCGTTTCCTCTCTTTGCTCTGTCTCTTTCACTTCGTGCCGAGTACACACCGTGGTGTTTCTGCGTGTACGGGTACTCCCCCGGAGACATGAATCGCGCTGTGGAAATCCCGATAGACACATTTCCATGTACCACAAGGCTCACAGCAGATCACGAGAAAAACTTCTAAAGTCATGAGCCTCAGAGGACCGGCCAGTGTAAATGGCCTGTCCCTGTGTCTCCTGTGGGCCGTCATCCTGTAAGTCACCCCATGTGATGTGCATAATTTAACAGGGGCGAAGCTGGCACACCCCTGCCATTCATTTCTCGGTCTGCCCTTAGTTCTCTGTGGATAATAATGACGGTAATGGATGGAGGTTTTAGGTTTGCTCTTCTCCACATCCAGTGTTAAGACTGAAAGGTCTTCAGAGGTGACCCTCGGTTCTCAAATCATGTCGGGAATGGGGCAAAGCAAAGACTTAAAATTGCAGTGGTAGTTAGTTCATGTCCCCACTCAAGACCATTGCTCTCGGGGCGCCTGGGTGGCGCAGTTGGTTAAGCGTCCGACTTCAGCCAGGTCACGATCTCGCGGTCCGTGAGTTCGAGCCCCGCGTCGGGCTCTGGGCTGATGGCTCGGAGCCTGGAGCCTGTTTCCGATTCTGTGTCTTCCTCTCTCTCTGACCCTCCCCTGTTCATGCTCTGTCTCTCTCTGTCCCAAAAAATAAATTAAAAACGTTGAAAAAAAAATTAAAAAAAAAAAAAAAGACCATTGCTCTCTCCTTTCGCGTGGTTTGGGGTGACTTGGGCTGTCTGGGAGGCTGATGCACACCTGTGCAGGCGGGGTCATTCCTGTCCCTTCCACCCACCCACTGTTACTCTGCCTGGCTCTTGTAGGCACTGAACATGGTCTTTCTCTCCCATCCTGGCAGTGGTATTTCTCCAAAGCTTCTGAAGGCCTTTATTCCCGAGCCCAGATGGTCTGACCTTGAAGGGACTTCAACTTTCTTTTTAGTACCTAGAAGATGGCATGGCTTTTCTAATTTCATAGGAGCCTCTGACAAAAAATTTAAACCAGGATCCTAGGGACTTGCCTGGAAGCCATTTGAGTGACTGTGCCTGGGGGAAATCATAAGTGAAGCTCTCAGCCACCAACAGAAGGATGGATGCCTTACCCAAGACATGTGTCTTTATACTCTCTTCTACCTCTAAGTAATTCACCCAGCTTCCAATCCCCCAACTATCCTTGCCTTTTTGTTTTAATGTTTATTTATTTATTTTTCAGAGAGAGAGAGAGAGAGAGAGAGAGAGCAGGTGAGGGGCAGAGAGAGAGGGAGAGAGAATCCCAAGCAGGCTTTGTGCTGTCAGCACAGAGCCCAACATAGGGCTCAAACTCATGAACCTGTGACATCATGGCCTGAACCGAAATCAAGAGTCAGACACTTAACCTTGAGCCACCCAGGTGCCCCCTTTCTCCTTGCTTTTCTTGAGACTGTGTTTGTCAGTTCCAAAATCTTCTTTGTTGTTTCCTAAAAATGCCCTGAAACCTTTATATAAATTATTTCTCAGAGGCTAGACTCAACACCCCTGTGATTCTAGAAGAATATGCAAATTAAGCTAAGCTAGTACTTAACTCCCAGGGCACAGGACATTCCTCCCCCATCTTGCCAATTGGGAGAAAGCCTTTATGAATGGATGCCCTCCAGTCTGCCCCTTAGCTTCCACCTAGCCTCTGCTATAAGGAGTGAGCAAAGCCACAAGGCTTGAGCCCTTCGTCCAGTAATGGAGGGATATTCATTCCTGGCTCAGACTGGTGAGCTACCAGAACCCCGTGAATTGTTTTTAATGATATTAGTGTGCATGCAGCATTATTAGAAAGTACTTTGAGAGTTAGACAGATATTTTATTCTTTTGTTACCAAGGCTTCTCAAAAGATAAAATATACATTATACTGCATGGAGTATATGAAAGTTCAATAAAATATGATAATGTTCCTCCACACGCTGTTCTCTTGGGTATGATATCAGGAAAATATTTTCCCCTGACAAGCCTCTTATAATGGATGAAAATATTCCCTCTCATTGCACATACAGTGCAAGGTTTGAGCCATATTATTGGAGTCAGGTAATCTGCCTCTGAAATACTGGTATTTGAAAAGCAAATTTAAGGCTTAGGACGTTTCGTTTTATGATCATTGACACTGATGTTAGTAAACTCTTTCTCTAGCTATGAGGAAGAGAAATGGCAGGCAAGTTGTTGTTGTGTGTGTGTGTTTTTTTCCAGTTGCCATTTGCTTTTTACTGACTGCACCATATGGAGCACAGTAAATAAACTATGAGGGTAGCAAGGATGCAGAGAAAAAAAAGGAATGCATTTGGATTCTGACAGCCCTTAAGCAAGTTACTTTATCCCCTGTTTCCTGATCTATAAACTGGAGTTAATATTAAGCATTTTATGGTGAGGATCCCGGTTTATTGGAATGCTCCCATTATTGTGCACGGCACAAATAGTGTTTCCACAATTTAATTTGAATTTAACAGAGAAGTAGCTGACCCTGCAAATTATGTCGACATAGTAACGATACCCATGTAATAGTACGTACCCATGTAATAATATGCTCATGATTTGAAGTCAGTTTTATTTATACCATCAGCATTACTATATTTTTTAGTCCATAAAAAGAGGTAAAAGGCACTACATATATTATGCTAAAATATATAGTAGATGATAAGCTTTGAAAAAAATATCATTTTCCTCCTGTCCTAGATTCTTCAGCTGGGGCCCTGTACATTAGGCTGACGAAAGACAGATTAACAAGAGAAAAAGAAGTTAATTAGCAGGTGCATGGTGCCTATTAATACATGGGAGTAATACATGGATAGAAATGAGTAACTCAGGGGCACCTGGGTGGCTCAGTCGGTTGAGCATCTGACTTCAGTTCAGGTCATGATCTCACGGTTCGTGAGTTCGAGCCCTGCGTCGGGCTCTGTGCCTGCTTCAGATTCTGTGTCCCCCTCTCTCTCTGTCCCACCCCTGCTTGTGCTCTGTCTCTCTCTGTCTTTCAAAAATGAATAAACATTTAAAAAAATTAAAAAAAAAGAAATGAGTAACTCAAAGGGGTAGTTCAAATTTGGGATGTTAGTAGGGGAAAGAGGGAGAAGGGTACTTATGGAAAAGCAAATGACTTTGGAAAGATAAATAGGCTCTTAGGAGACTGGATGGGAGATATGATAATTTGTGACAATGGCTGTGGGAGTGTGGTGCTGTCCCAGAAGAGAAATTAGAGTTGCTTCAGGACAGGGACTTTACGACAGTCGAGTTCTTTGGGGAGGCCCTGCTTTTAGGAAGACAAGGGATTTCAGGAACTCAGATGCTTCAGCTCAAAATAATTCTTATGCCAAAATGATATATTTGAGGGTGGCATGTCCTGGTCCCAATCATTGATAGCTGTACTTCTTAGTCTTTGTGACATACAGTCCTCATGTATTTTATAATCTGGTATATATTTAACTCTGTCCAGTGGTCTGTCTTGCTTCTTCCTGAAGTAAATATAATTTGGCTCATTGTAGGTGCCCCGAAAATACGCACTAAAATGTGTTGGTAGCCACTCGAGAAGTGTTTATTGTATTTAATCCGTGCTCAGATGGCCAAAGTAGGTTAAATAAGATATACAGAAATGTGGATATTGTCATTATAATTCCTATGGTTACGCTCAGGAAAGGACAAATAGAGAATTCAAATTTTTACCAACTGAACAAAGTCATCTCCATCACATCAAATGTTTAGTGTTTAACAGTACATCAGCCAGACTTGCACTTGGGTTTCCAAACTCTAGTTGGTAGCTCTTTACTATTTTATCCCAGTCTTATGAGCTTCTCCTGGATTGTCCTTTGGCATCACTGCAGCCAAGTCTCAACTCCCTCTCCTGTCCATGCGTGATGGACTGAATAAACACAGTATGTGTTGCAATACACAAGGGTCCATATAACATGTCGATCAATGGGCCTCGTGATGCCAGGCAGAATGAACCACCTCCTCTACTATTCACTTGCTGGGTATGTGACTGTCCCAGAATCATCAGTTCATTTGCCAGCAAGCAAAAGGCAGGTCTACTGTAAACTCTATAAGCCATATATTGGAGTAGACATCAGAGACGTAAATGATCATAATACACCCAGTAAGTTTGGTTATGCAAATAATATCCTTGATCATCCTCTCACTTAACCTTCACAATGCCTTTGTGGCATAGTCAAGGCAGGGTATTAGCAAGCTATTGCCGCAGTAATGCTATTTAACAAAATCGCTACAGGATCTCGGTGGTATAAAACATAAGCATTAATCGCTTACCCATGGGTCTTCAGGTCTGCAGGAGCTGGTCTCATTCAAGTCAAGGTCAGGTATGCTTTGTGGCCCAGACTGAAGGTCATAGAGCATGACCTTTTAGATGAGATCAGAAGTTCTTAGAGGGGTCAGTGGAAGCACACAATGCCACATAAGCCTTAGGTGCAAAATTGGGCCATTGTCACCTCTACACACATTCCACTGGCCAAGTTGTGTAGCCGTCTGCAGTTTCCACTACATTCACACCACTACCCAGATTGGCCTTTAATTGAGAAAATTTCACGTAAAACAATGCAGTTAACAAAAGTGACAAATTAAAAGGTGGTAACTTACAGACCAAAATTTGTCCCCTCTCCCCAGTGACAAACACCTGTAAGATTCATTTTGCCTTACAAAACTCAAATTTATGAACAATCTGTGGAAAGTGTCTACCCTTTAAATTGCTGCTGGCATTTTGTAAAGGACACCGTGTCATTGTGTCTTCCTGAACGAAGCCCTCGGTAAGAAATTTCTTTAACGCTAAGTGTTAGGAAAAGCCTTGCTCCCTCTGCACAATTGATGTGCCTTTTCCCTCCATGAGAACCGTGTTGTTCATTTCCTTTTAAGTATAAAGAACTTCAGAGCCAAATTTTCACCCGTAATAAAATTAGTGGGCCTTTATAACCTGCTGAATTACTCTCTGGGTCCTGCCATTCTATTCTGTCTTTAACCTGCTTTGATATTTTCATTATATATAATTTTTTTTTCTGTAAGGCGTATGAATTCTAGAAGACTTTTATCTAGAAGATAGAAAGAAGAATAAAACAAATAGTTAAATAAATCAGAGGTACCTAATTAAGAAGAGGGAAACCAGCTGGTCTGTTTCTCTGCTTTCTAGCTTTATTCATTACCACTGGTAGAAAGATATTTTGTTTATAATCAACATTAAACTAAATCTTTGGAGATTAGGTTTTTCTAAAAGAGCTTAAGGGTAGGATCAAAGGGGATTCTGTGCATTGTCTGTAAGTCTCCCCTCTGACACCATCCCCCTCGCAAAGCCTCTCTTCTTCCCACCCTCCAGCCTGACCCCACAAGAGGACATGTGCTTCCCTCCCCTTCTGCTGTTAGTTACTGTCACCCTGCTTCTGACTGGTAGGTCTGGTTCAAATAGTTCAGTCACCAGGATTTGAAAAGAAAGGACAACAGACAGAAGCAGGAGCTTAACCCATCTGAGTTAAGCAAAACAGCACAGGGCCCCCTTTTATAACATATCTACAATTTTAAACGCTGAGGCAGAAAATATTCCCAGTTGTGTACAAAGTAGAAGAAGTTGCAATCATTTAAAAACACCCAGTGCATTGAAAATAGAGGAGGGTGCTCTGAGGTAGCCTGCGGGCTGTTGAAGGAGAGGGTTCTTAGCTCTCTTGTTACCTTCTGAGGTGAACATCAATGAGGTGAGCACATTGCACAAGAGTGAATTCTACAACTCTCAGAGGCACTGAATAGACTCCTAAGAGAAGATGATGCTTTTCCTAGGACACCAAATTATAAAAAGCTGAGCCTCCAGTTGCCTATTAAAGAAAAAGCTATCAAAAGAACATCTGTAGAAGATTCCCTAAAATGGGCTCTTTGTCCTTTAGATGATGATTGGAAATTGACAGGTTTGGTCTCTGACACTATAATTTTGCTCTTCTAAAGGGTGTTGCTTCTCATTTCTGATACTTTCCATGTTTCTCCACTGTCTTCCTATGTCTCAAAATAACCCAGTAGAAAGCACAGAGGACCCCATGTGTCCCTCTTTCAAACTGGTAGTGTTTACCTCTGAATTCCACCTGATTTGTGTGGCTTTCATTTTCTGAAATCATGGTAGGAAGTTCTATGCTTAGTCTATAGATAAACAGTGACTAATTCTATAGGCCCGACCCCCAGTTTCAGAGAAACCTGAGCATCCCTTCACTGGAATTTTGCAGGAGCAGAGGTGGCATCCAGTGTTAGTATTGCTTGAACTGGGGAAATGATTTTTTTTTATCTTCCCCAAAGGCCAGGAAAGAGCTACCTCAGTGCACCTTCTACTTTCTGTCTCCCCCGGGAAATGGCTGCACATTTATTCCGGCTGTGGAAAAGACAGCACGGCTGCTCTGAAACACTGTGTGTGCTTGTGCATGCGTTCTCTTCTTGAGTTACGTCTTCCCGGAAATACAAGGGCAGCTGAAGCTCTGGCTTCTGCAGAGAACCAGGTGAAGTCAAGTCAAGAAATTACTTAGGAAAGCCAAGGACATTTTATTCAGTGCGAGTAGCCTGTTTCACTAACGTCCTTGCATTGGTATCAGATTTACATAATCAGAGTGTGATTCTCTCTGCATTTGGACAAATGTCACGGCACATAGCTTTCCTAGTGATTTGGTAAAGTAAGTACCAAACACATCACTGGAAAATGAGCTGCAGTGCTGTGAGTTTTAATCCAGTGGTTGTGACAGGAGTCATTGGGAAGACACAGCATCATTCCTTAACTGAATTGGCTTTTTATTTAGTAACTGAATTTGTATTTCCCCAGTAGTCTGGAATGAAGGTGGCCAATATACTCAGCTATTTCTATTGGCTGCCTCCCATTTTATTCTGGTGTAGAGCTTAGCTAATACCAAAAGCGTCTATAGTGGAAATCCACAGTAGGAAGATAACGGAGTTGAATGCTCTCCGAGGAAAACTCAGCTCCTTAACAAAATCTAATCTAGCAGGCGGGAGCTGTCAACATGATAAATATTCTAGTCTTTAATATCAGTTTACATACCAGGGCATAAGAAAAGGAGAAATTATTCACACACTCAAAATTTGTTAAAATGATGTTGTTTGACTTCAAGAGACAGAGGCCGAAGGAAATTCAAAGTTAAGATGGAAACCTCTCGGGCTGAGCCTGCTTCTGGACCCTCCAGGGCCTTCTGATGTGTTGATGCCACCAGAGTAATTACACTGCTATGCATGAGCTCTCCCAGGTTTACCATTTGTGAGAGTGAGTTCTTCCAATTAATCTCTGTGCGTTAACTAACTGCAAGTTTCATCTGGTACCAGTTGCATGCAGACACAAGGGCAGAGTTTCAAATTGAACTGGATCTCAAAGTTAGACGTTGGAAGTTTCTTTGTGGTAGTATTTGTGGAGCAGAGAGCACTGGCTTTGAATCTTGCAGAACTGTGTCTGATACTAGCTCTGCCACTTTTCCCATTCATTTCCCAGCTATCTATTGAACATCTGCTGTATACCGGGCACTGTTCTAGACTGCAGCCTCCAGCTGAAAAACAGCCAGATAAGGTCCCAGCACTGGTGGAACTTAACATTTTAGTGGAGGTATTACGGGCCACTTTTCCCAGGAAAAGACTCAGAGATGAGCATTTGTGTGCAGGAAGTTGACTGGGGATGGCTCCCAAGCTTAACTCCTGTGGGGAAAAGCAAGGCTGGAAGACTGAGCAGAAGTTGGGTTGCAATGTAGGCGACCCTGTGGTGAGCTCTGAAGCAAGAATGGCCCTTCAGAATGATTCCCCATTGGAACGTGGGGGACCTGAGTGAGGGCTATCTGGGAAGGGGGCATGACCTTGGGCAGGAGGTTCTTAGCAGCTAAAAGCAATTCTGGGAGAGAGCTGGCAACTGAGGACTCCCAGCTGTAGCACTCAGAACAGTTGGGGTGATAAGTCCTACAGCCTTGATTCGGGATCTGGTCAGCAACAGACATGAAACAGACATGTATATATATATACATACACACACACACACACACATACACACACACACACACTACATAGAGTATATACATAATATACATACTAGAGACAGACAAGTTAGAGAAGAATAAGGATCAAAATAAGGTGTTGTTTTCTATTTCAGACAGGAGATAGTATGAAGTATTCATATGCTAATAGGAATAATCCAATTCACTTGGTGAGGCTAAGGGAAGACAAGTTCCCTGAAGGCATCAAGTCTTCCTTTAGGCAAGAGAAGGTGGCATCCAATGCAAAAGAGGTGGTGTTGATCATAGGTGGGTGAGAGGACATCTCCCCCCCATAACTGGAGAGATGAGGAGAGCCTAGGTGTAGATGGGGCTGGGGAAGTGGGTCTGGTTATGGAAAGGCGAAGTAGCTCTGTGTCTGCTGTTTTTTGTTATCAGTAAAATAATCAATGTCATCAACTAAGAGTGAAAAATGGGAATGGGAAATTTGAGGAGGATGGGGTGGAGGTATAAAATAGATATCCCTGAATGTGGATCATGAATTGACCAAAGCATTGCTAGGGAGTACTGAGGGCATACTTGAGAGTTATGGTTACAAATGAAAATATAGTGGTATGTTTTTTTGTTTTTCCAAACTTACTCTATAGTTGGGGGCAGGAACAAGGTAGGCAGAGAGGTAGTTCCAGCCAGCTATAGCCTGTGGCAGGTGACTGTGATAAAGGAGTTGAACTGTAGGGAAGGGGCTGATTATGGTGATAGGCTGTGGTTTCTAAGCGAGGAAGAAGGGAAGCAAGAGAGTGATAGAAACACTACTTACTAGCCATATGACCCTTTGATTCCCCTTACCAGAAAGGAAAAAGAAGTCTACCCAACTTAACCAATGGACATTCCTGGTCTGTGCCCCATGGTCTGTGTCTCATGTTTTTTAGATCTATTCTCAGTTAATTCTCACAAGTCAGTGAGGTCAGGAGGAATTATCCCCACCTAAGATGCAATGTGAACTGTTTGCCCAACCCCTTCTAACTCCATGCCTAAGTCTCATATCCCAATTGTACAGCTCTCTCTGTGGCACAGGGGAGAGCCATCTGCAATTTCTGGGTCACTGATGCATAACCCTTCGGATTTCCAATCTTGGAGCAAATCATCAGCCACCTCCTTGCCTTAATGAAGAAAACATAGAAACCTTACTTGTATCTTTCTCTGATTGTTGAGATTCCTTTGTGTCTCATAACTATCTATCATGCTGAACATTAGAGCAAACAAAGCAGCCTCCTTAGAAGGCTGGAAACATGTAAATATTAACTTTTTGATGCTTTTTACATCTTTGTGACAATATAATGAGTAAACTGAGGTTCAGAGGGATACAATAATTCATTCGAGCATATTCAACTAAAGAGTGGCAGAGCCAGAATCTGAAACCAGCTCTGAACAGGCAGAGAACCCTAAAATCCACGTGGTTTATAGTACATTCACTGCCCCCTATGGCCATGGGAAGTGGGAGGAGCCTAGGATAGAGACCTCTTTGCCAAGCCTGCAAATAGTAGAGTCCAAAAGAGAGGTTGGGGATGGAATAGAGGTGGGAATGACTCTCTCAGGCACACAATTAGTAACTAAGGATGCTAGGGTAGAAGTTGCTCCATGTATGTGTTAGAGAATTCCAAAAGTTATTTTTATTGTGACGTTTTTGAGGCTCTTTATCACTTGAATGTTGATCTCATGTTTTTTTTTTTCTGTCCCCTGGTTAAAAAATCTCTAGAAAATGTGAACGAAGCTCTGGGCTTGCTTTGCAAACAGGGGATAGATAAGTCTGAGAATCTTCTCATGCTGCTGTCAGCGATTGACTGTATTTAGCCCGGAAGCTGTGAGGGTGGGAGCTAGACCACAGGGAACAGGGCCAGAAGAGAAGCAAGATGGTAGAGAGTAGTATGGGATTTGGACAGAGGAGCCTGGTTAGGAACCAAAAACATCTTTTCTGATGTTCCTATGAACAGTCTGCCTCATTCCTCCAAATGGCCAAAGGAGAGCAACAGAAACCACTGACTTGGTCAATATGACCTTCTAAGTTTGCAATAAGATGTTTTTATGACCATTGTTTACATGCATCAAAGGTGATAGACACATCTCCATTTGTCTGGGACTTCCCTCGTTTTAGCACTGAAAGTTTGCGTCTCAAAAGACCCCTCCGTTCTAGGCAAAGCAGGATGGTTGAGCACCTTATGATGCATGCCCGATACACAGGAACTGTACTTTATTCAAATGTGCCAGCCCCTGATCCCCTAAAATTACACACATACATGCCAGAATTTCCCATTTTTGTGTAGACAGTATGCCAACCCTACTGCAGGAACCAAGAAACTTTCTACTGCTTTGCTGGTCTGAGAAAGGATTAAGGCCTTGGTAACATAAGATAGCTTATCGCATTAATCTTTCTCCTTTGTGTCCTAAGAATTCCCTTCCTGCCAGAATATTTTAAGCTCTTTTCTCTTGCTTTTGAAAACATAGTTTGCAGCATAATGTAGACGGGGTACAAGTGTTGGCTAATTAAGTTTTGACACATCACCATATTCGATGAGGTGGCTATAGCGTGCTTCATGTAGGAGGGGAAAAAAAATTAGAAGGAGTATAATCAGGTTTCCATTCCTTCTAGCATAGGCGTCCCGATGCCATCTGTTACCCTCAGCAGAGGACGCTTCAGGTTAGGAGCTAATGCTTTACTATGAATAATGTGATAAGATTGCAGGGTTGTTGTTTTTTTTCCCCTCCTGGGGGGTTGGGCGGGCGGGAACAAACCCTGTGGGGGTTGCCTTATTTGGAAAGAGAGGAACATTCCAACTTTACATTCCTTCCATGAACTGAGGGCAAGAGAACAAGCATTTACTCTGGGCAGTGGTGGGGAGGGGAAAACAGAGCAGCAGTGTGTTAAGAAATAGAGTCTATCAAATTATTATCATAAAGAGATAAGCATTATCGAGTAGGTTACTTCCAGTCAGCACCTGAAAGTTATCCTGTGAATTCCCAAGCCTTCAAGGAAGTACAAAACTTCTGTTTCTAGTAGAGGGTTGCAAAGAAACTTTCTCTTGAATCAAAAGTATGTGTTGTATGTAGATCGTATGCTTTTGACAGCACTGATTATCCTTTGCCATATTGATCATATTTCCATTTAATTTAGGTCTGTATAATCAATATAATTCTGTCTTCCCCATTAGACAATCCTCACGGGTAAAGATCATGTGTTCTTTACTATGGGTCCCCAGAACCCAACACAAAGCATGGCAGCAAGAAGGCACTCCATGGTTATTTCTAGAATGAATGAGTGAATGAATGAGGAGCAGTGTGCCCCTCTTTTGAGAGCTTGTGACATCTTGCTATGACTCTTTCACATTACTCATTCCATTGTACTATATTACTAGATTTAATTCCCCATGATAGGCTACCTGAAGACAGACATCACTGAATCCCCAGGACTTCCGTAGTGCTTGGCATGCAAAAACTGAATATTGCATGAATGGCTGAATCACTGTGAAACAACTGGTATTCCTTTTATTTTGCTGAGGTTGTACCAAACCGAATTTACAGCAGACATGACACAAAACCTTCAACCATGAACGTTTTAGATAGCTGATAGCCTGGTAAGCTTGTCTTTCCTGCCAAGGGTAATCAGGACTCCATGTAGGTAGCCATTATCCTTAAAGAGAGCACTGAATTGAGAGCCAAGATTGGGTTCCAGTCTCAGATGTTTACTTTCTCATTGTGTGGCCTTGGTGGGTAGCTGTTCTCATTGCCCCTCATTTTCTGGAACGTTGACATTCATGGTGCCTGTTTTTCCCATCTCTAGGGGGTCTTGTGAGGGGCAAGTGAAAAGAGATGAAAATAAAGTTACTGAGAAGAGTATAAATCACCATACACACCCAAGGTGCCTGCTCTCCTTCCTTTTTGGTTCACCAGGAGCATTTTTCCGTCTCTGAGAGGTCTCTAACTATGTTCCTCTTTGGGTGAACTTTGAAGTAGTGCCTCCAAGAAAAAAATGGTAGGAAATGGCTTTTCAACCTGATGAAGGACCAGATCTAACCTAGGTTCCATGGAGCCCCTCAAAGACCATTTGAGAACCAATATTTTCGAGTTAGTCATCTTCAGAAGAGAAATACACAGCGCTTGTTCATTTTAAATAAAGTTGCATGTGTTTTCCCAGTGGAGAAGTAACAAGGGCTTATGAGAGACAAGAAATTAAGGAAAAGAAGGAAGAAAAGATGCATACAGTCCCACCTTCAAGAATCAATCACCAGTAATGGACTGTATTTATTTCCAGGTTTTTTTTCATTAAGTAGTTTTTCTCCTGCAGAAGAAAGAATTTTTATCTTACTTTTTTTCCTCCACTGTATCATAAACTGTTGCCAACGTTGTCTTATACTGAGCTTCATAAGATTGCTGTGAAAATGAATGGAGGAGGGGGTGGATCTATTCCTAATATTCCTAATGAGGACTTGAGAAATGTGTGCTGTTGCTTACCATCAACAATGACATCATCGTCAGCGTTATTAATATTGCCATAGTTTATTCAGTGTTCTCTTATGTTGGCCATGGAGAGTGTTTCTGAACTTGGATATTAGGAGTAAGTTCTAGGCTCCTAACTCCTTTTTTAATAAATTTCTCTCAAATGCTGAGGAGTTGTCATGATCGTTTAAAAACTACCCAAAATCGAGAAACATGAAATTAAAAAAAAAATGATACTGATAATTCTTTTTCCTTTTAGCCTTGCTGCGCTAGATCCACAAGAGTACACAGGTATTACAGCTGGGGTATCAGAAAGCCGGGGAGAACGTATCATGTTCTTGGTGCTCATATTCACAAGGGTGTCTGCCAGCCTTGTAGCTTAGAGCATTTACTCTTTCAGTGGACCTTAGTCTTCATGTCATCGTTATTTGTAAGCAACACTAACTTGAAGTTGACTCTGGGCCAGGCCCTCATTGTACATACAGAACTATATCTAGACAGTTCCTCCTTACCTGGGGCCTGTGGGACTAGTGGGCCCTCAAGAGCAGGTTTTAGGGGCCAGGCTAAAGCACAAGGGATGTTCACTGAGGTAGTTCACCAGTGGTTAAGCACACGGTTTCTGGGTGCACATGGGACCCCAAATCTGCTTCTTCCCCTTACACCTCCTTCTCTAAGTGACCTGAGGTAGCATTTATAAGACAGAACATCAGGGAATATCAACGAAAGGAGCTGAGATGGTATTCCAAGTATGAAATTTTTTTCAAAAATTTTTTAATGTTTATTTATTTTATATATAGAGAGAGACAGAGTGCAGAGTGTGAGCAGGGGAGGGGCAGAGAGAGAGGGAGACACAGAATCTGAAGCGGGCTCCAGGATCCGAGATGTCAGCACAGAGCTCGACACGGAGCTCAGACTCATGAAGCACAAGATCATGACCTGAGCCAAAGTCGGACTCTTAACCAACTAAGCTACCCAGGCACCCCTCAAGCATGAAATCTTAAGGGTGGGGTAAGGCTAATAGTAAGAACATGAGGAAAGGCATCTGTTATAAGAATGACAGTTAAAGAGTAGCTCAGTTTGTGAAAAAGAATTTGAGACCAAATTTATGAAAAAAATGTGAGAACTTTATGTCACAGGTTTGTTTTCATCTGGCTTTTATTTGGACCATGACAAAAGGTGGATCTATTGGCTAACTGATCCAGTCTTCACTGGTACGGTCCATTTGTGACTTAAAGAAATAGAGAAAGTTTGTGGGGGGAGATATAGGGACAGAGATAGATAGATAGATAGATAGATAGATAGATAGATAGATAGATAGATGATAGATAGATAGAAGATATTGCTAAGACTCAATTGACAAAACACAAACTATTTAACTTAAACATAACTTAAAGGCAGTGATACATATAGGTTAGAGCTAATTTTGTTTTAGATTTAGTAGTACGGTATAAAAAATAGTTCTATTGTTCTTTAATGCATGATCCAGCCTGGTGTAGCATATAGAGCCTATACACGGTATGGTATAGGATATAAGTGAGCCATCTAGGGAAGACATCTGGTATGAAGAGCTTTGTTCTAGATTGGCTGAAAAAGAGAAGAGTACATACACCACCCCATAGCCAGAAACACTGAGGAAAAACCATCAGTAGTGTGTCATTTTATTTCCTGTTGAGGAGCAGAAACTATGGGTTGAGTTTCTGTCTCTACATCTGAGAGACCCACAGAGCCCATACCTCTCTAAACCATGAAGTAAGCCAATTTGAAAAGAGTAGTTTTTGCCTCTTGATTTTAATTACAATTACTCAGGGAAGAAAATACATTAAAAAATCACTTGGCATTCCATTAAACACAGACTTTTTTTAATGCATATTAAGTGGGTTTAAAATCAATTAAGATTCAAATAAATGGGTCAAGTCCCCATTACAAATCAGAAGAAAGAAAATCAGTCTTTGGTAAGAGCCCAGTCTAGGCTTGACTTCAGAAGAATGATTTGCCTACATGAATATCAGTGTCACCTCTTGTGTATTTCTCAAATCTATTCACTTCTCTGTATACTCCCATCTTTATCCTAATCCAGACCATTGTCCCTTTTGAAGACAATTTAATAATCTTCTAATTGTTATTCCCACCACCCCCCACACACACACTTACTTTCTACTTCGTCATCTGTTCACTCTATCCAGAGATTTTTGAATTATAATTTCCCTACCTCCAGCACTAGCACTGTTTCACACTTTTCAAAAATTTCCCATAGTGTTTAGAATGAAAACAAAATTCCTTACCACAGGCCATATTATAATCTCTCATTGAACCTTTTACCATTCTTTGGAAGCAATTATGACAGTTATAATTTTACCTTCATTGATGTGATTATTTAAATAACACCTGCCTTCCCCAACTATACTACAACCTCCAGTGGGTCAGGGACCACATAATTTTACCCAACACATGACTTAGCAAATAGCAGCTGACCCAAAGAAAATGTATTGAATAAGTGGGTGTGACCTACATCCTCATGTTGAATCTTTAGGAGTACTTTCCACCCTCACTGCCATTAGTTCTAGGCAAGGCTACCAGAGTAAACATTTAGAATCAGAGACCTGAGTACTTTTGGCTCTTGATATTTCTACTATTCCAGAAATGCATGGTCATGAATTTGGTATTTTCTTAGACTTTTTCAGCTAGTATAAAAGAGTGGAAACAGAATGAACTGTATGCTCAGACAGACCTTGGTGTAAGTCTCAGCTATGCCACTGAATAATTCTACAGTCTTGGGGAAACTTCTGAATTCTGTGACCCTCAGTTTTGTTATCTGTACCTCCTAGAATGGCCATGAGGATTAAACAAAATAACACTAATGAAGCACTTAGCAAAATGCCTGGAAAATATTGAGCATTCGTGGAAGGTAGCTATGATTTTTGCTATTAGGATTGCCATAGTTACCATCAAATTACTATCACTACTACCTATTATTATTATTATTATTATTATTATTATTATTATTATATTTTCTATCAAAAAATTCTGTGATCTGATTCCCTGATCTCTCCAAAAGATATACTCAAAGTATATGGTTTTACTAAAAGGCAGCCAGGAATCTCATTTACGTTCCTTTACAATGTCTGCTACTGCTGGGGATAACTTAGTGATTTTTATGTTTTTTACTTAATAAAGATAACAATGCCATAACCATCCTGATGGATCCAAGGATGCAGGAAATGTCTAGGCAAGGGGGTCTTGGGATTCTAACCAGTAGCCCTTGGAATGTTCTTACTTACCTAGATTTGGAAATACTCGTCACATCAATGTGGTGTGAGCAAACAGAGCTATATTCCTAGTGACTGGAAAGTGACAGAGGTGAGAAGACAGTATTTCCTGACTCAAGTGATAATTGCTCACGGTTTACTCAATATTATTATTGAATTAGTATTGAAAAGGGAATTTCATGCTTCATGAAGTGGCAAATTTGATTCATATGCTAGGCAGGCAAAGGAACGAATGTGACATTGATGGTAGTGATTATATCCCACCCTAAAACAAGGCAAGGTAAACATTTCACATCACTTTGGCATGAAGCATGTTTTCCCTTACCACCTCCTTAATAGACTAAGGATAGAACATCCTAAGATAACAGAAGTCCCTTTGTTGGAATTTATTGGCCTGATTTTTTTTCTAAGTAATAAATTACTGCATTTTGTTTGTTCTGCCCAGGAACAAATTTGTCACTTGCTGACATAAATTAATGAATTACTCATATTTACCTTATATGTAGGTGTGAATAAGCTGTTCATCCCCAAATCATCATCATATTATTTATCCAGCTTCATAATGGCTTTGATTTAAAAAGAGCTCTAATTCTTGAGGGGGGAGTTTGTGGGATCACAGGCTTGCTTCATCTCAAATATCCCACTGGCCATTAATTCTTTTATTCTTCATTTTGTACAAGTGGGTAGTGATTTTTTTTTTCAATGATTTTGCTGCTATGGATGTTTCTGTCTGAAGAACTTAACTGAGATTCACTAATATTTTCTCAAAGAAGAAGGACTTTGCTCCTCATTGGGACTAATCCTATGAATGTCTATGAGGTCAGTCTAAGAAATCATGGTATTTCTTGTAGGTAGGGTTTTTCATTTCATTTGCATCCATGCTTTATATGAAGCCCCAAGAGAATCTCTTTTAGTACCTGGGAAAATGGTACCTCTCAAGAATATGGCAACTGTTTTGCATAATTACTATGGTTTCTGTAGCCATATACTGGTTATGTTTTTCTTCTTGCTTTGGCTTCTGAGAATCTCAGTGCTGGATTTATGGCCCACCTAGCTCTGAATACCCTGAATTTATGTAAACTCACCTACCCTCAGTGTCCTCTTACTACTATAATCTTATCTTACTTCCACCTTGGTTAATTTATCTATTGTTAGTTTTGGATTCTAAAGTAATGTTGCATGTTTAAATAAAAAAATATATATACAATTGTATAAAATTAAGTCCCACATGTCATGCCATAGGGAAAGTCATTGTTGAAAATTCAGCAGCATGTATTCTTTTAGACTTTTCTGTAAACATAGTCACATATAAGTAACATATGTACATATATATGTTTATACATACATGTATGCATGGGGGGCACACATGTATACACACACAGCCTTTTCTTAACCCAGCAATATATGGACATTCTTCCATGGCAGTTTGTAAAGATCTATTGCATTATATTGGAGAGTTGTTTGGTATTGTATGGAATAGCTGGGATGTACTCGATCTAGCCATTCTGTTGTCAGTTGGAGTTGTCTTCAGGTTTTTCTTTCTTCAAAAAAATCATACATTGAGTATCCTTGCAGGATAGATTTCTAGAGGTTAATCTTACTGTTTCAAAGGATCTATGTTTTAAAATGTTTGATAAGTACTGCTAAATTGCCCTCAAAAATCTGAACCTGTTTAAAAACCAGTCAAAAAGTGTAAGAATGTTTATTTCCCCGCCTCCTAACCAAACTGGTTATTAGCAGACTTAAATTATTTTTCCAAACCAGTGGACAAAAAAAGTATCTTATTTCGACATGCATTTTCCCCATCACCAGTGTGGACATATGTTGTTATATTTACTGGCCATTTTTGTTTCTTCCTGGGTGAGTTGCCATTTCTTAATTTTTTTTTCCTCCAGAATTTATACATTCTTTTTGTATGTTACATGTGCTAACCCTTTATTATATAGAATGCAAGTGTGTTTCTCCTCCATTTTAAACCAATCAGTGGGTTTTTCATATAAAGTTTAATTTTCTGTTACCAAACCCAAGGTTCTTCATGACTTTTGTGTCTCATGTTTCTTATAGTGTTCTCATTTTCCCTCATGCCCAAGGAAGCTGCAAGGTCAGTGCTGACTTTTACTTTACACAAAATGTTATGTAGATGAGTCTTTAAAAAATGTCCAAGGATTGTGATTTTCTTTTACTTTTCTTTGTTGTTGTTGTTATGCCTTTGGTTTTAATACCCAGCTTTATCATACAGTGGTCAGAGAATGTAACTTGTAGGACTTGATCTTTTGCATATTTGTCCAGAGTTTCTTTATGGCCAAGTACATGATCAATTTTTGTAAAGACTTCATAGTCTAATAAAAAGAATGCATTGTCTCAGTATGTCTGGAAGAAAATCTGATTTTTCCCCTTCCTGTCTTTCTTCATTCTTTCTTATCTCCTGCCTCCATCCCATCTTTCTGTCAACTCCTTCCTTTCTTCCTTCTCCCCTCTGTTTCTCTCATTCTTTACAGATTGTTAACTATGTTATTCAAACCCTCTAAATCCTTACTTTTGGGTCTACTTCATTCAATTAAAAAATTTCTCGGTGTGTTTCATTAAATAAAACTCTCCTTTTATTATCTTTTTTTCCCCCTTGATGTACAGTTAACCCTTGAACAACACAGGTTTGAACTGCATGAGTCCACTTATATGTGGATTTTTCACAGTGTAGTCCTGTAAATGTGTTTTCTCTTCCTTATGATTTTCTTTATAACATTTTCTTTTCTCTGGCTTACTTTACGGTAAGAATATGGTATATAATGCATATAACATACAAAATGTGTCCGTGGAGTGTTACGTTCTCAGTAAGGCTTCTGGTCAACAGTAGGCTTTTAGTAGTTAAGTTTTTGAGGAGTCAGAAGTTATACATGGGGGTTTTCAACTGCATGGGGCATCAGTGCTCCTAACCCATGCACTGTTCAAGGGTCAATTGTATTGTCCTGGTTATTAATGCTCATAGCTATGGTAATATATTATTAGAACATGTATTTTGATCAATATAAATTTACTCTCTTCTGTGTGTATGTGTGTGTATAACGCTTTTTGTCTTGAATGCTACTTTGTCTATAACTCTCAAGTTGTTTTTGTACTGACATTGGCCTGATAAATCTTTGTCTTTTTTTTTATTATTTTCAACTTCTTTATATGATTTTATGTATTTCTCCTTAAATGTAGTGGGATACTTTTGTTTCCCCCACTCCAACCTGAGAGTCCTTTCAGTGAAAAAATTCAGCTGATGGTCATTCTTTATAATGTCTGCCATGTTTGTTATTTCCTGTTTTCCATACTTTATCATATTTTCTTCATTATTTCATATTTTACCTTTTGGTACTTGTAAAAAATTTTTTTATTGTTCATTTATTTTTGAGAGAGAGAGAAAGAGAGAGAGAGAGAGAGAGAGAGAGAGAGAGAGAGAGAGAGACCAAGTGTGAGTGGGGGAGGGGCAGAGAGAGAGGGAGACACAGAATCCAAAGCAGGCTCCAGGCTCTCAGCTGTCAGCACAGAGCCCGACGGGGGGCTTGAACTCATGAACCTTGAGATCATGACCTGAGCCTAAGTCAGATGCTTAACCGACTGAGCCACCCAGGTGCCCCATTACCTTTTGGTACTTTTAAAGTTTTACCTTATGTTTTTTTTCTGCTAGTGATCATCCTGAAATGCTTCACTACCAGAAATTATTTTCCTTTCTCCCTAAAAATGAAGCTGTATGTATGGCCACGTCACTGAAACAAAATAAGAGAGTTGTATCGCTGGTTATTTTATATCTTCCCTTTATTTCTTCCTTACTGCCTCCTCTGTACTATTAAAATTATCTTCAATTTTGGTTCCAGATTGTTAATTTTTTACTTTGTGCCTCTTCTGTTTTATGAAGACCTACTTAACAATTCCATTAAATTTCACTGCCATATTTTCAACAATTACTTGGTATTAACTATAAGTTTTACTGATATCATGGCTCATTTTATTGGTATCTTATGTTATATTTCTGTTCTCAGCTTTACTTTGCTGAAGTACAACCAGAAATTTTGTCTTTTTGTTTGTTTGTTTTGTTTTCAGAAAAGGTTACATGGATGGTAAACTTGCCAAATTCTTGCATGTCGAAAAATGCCATTTTCCCTCTGCCCCATACTCTTAATGATAGGACTCCAGCTTCAGAACGTATTATTTCCTTAGCTCCTTATATTTGTACTTATATTTTTATATATACCTCTTATATTAATATAAATATATTTGTATTGTATATTTAGCATTGGCCTGTTGTTTTTCTGCTTTCTTTATTATAGATGAGATGCTTGATTCAGTGAGCAACTAAGGTCAGAAGAATCAGAAATAGGCAACCTGAGTTGTAATTCCATTTCTACCACCAACTGCATAACCCCTACTGTCAATGAGGCTCTTCTTTCTCATGCATATGTATGAGATAAGCATGTGGAATAGGGTCCTCGTGCAGCAAAGATTAAAGTAAAATCCTGAGTACCATTGAATCAATGGATCGACTAATGAGAATGATCACAGTTTCTTTCTACCAGCCTTATTTTTTCTTTCCTCTCTGGAAGCTTGTTAGGATTTTTCTTTCTCCTCAAGGATCCCAATTTTCTATGATTTTGCCATCAAGGACTCCATTGGCCTTTTTCTCTCTGAAAACTCAAGTCCCTTTCAGCTCAGAGATATTCCTTCAGTTATTTATTTGGTCGCATACTTCCCTCCATCCACGTATCTTTCTTTACGCCTGAACTCTCCCTACACAGCTATCAGGTCGGCTGCCTGTTCTCCATGTATATTCGTTCCTTTGGCCTCTGTAACACATGACCACACACTTCATGGCTTAAAACAAAACAAATCTATTATATTATAGCTCTGGAGCTGCAAAGTCGGAAATGTTTCACTAGGCTAAAATCAAGGTGCCTGCAATACAGCATTCCTTCAGAAGGCTCTGGGGAGAAGCCACTTGGTGACTTTCTCCAGCTTCCAGAAGCTACTCCATTCCTTGGCTTGTGCCCCCTTCCTTTATCTTCAAAGCTAGCTGCACATCATCTTTAAGTTTCTCTCTGACTGGTACTCCTGCCTCCCTCTTTCACTTGCAAGGGCCCTTGTGACTACAGATAGTCTCTAATTTATGATGGCTTGACTTAGAATTTTTCAACTTTACGATGGTGTAAAAGCGACACACATTCTGTAGAAACTGCACTTCAGGTTGTGAATTTGGATCTTCTCCTGGGCTGGTGACAGGTGGTATGGTGCTCTCTCAAGATGCTGGGAAGCGGCAGTGAGCTGCAGCATCCAGTCAGCCACGCAACCGTGAGAGCAAACAAACAACATACTTAACAACCATCCTGGACCCACACACCATTCTGTTTTTTGCTTTCAGTGCAGTATTCAATAAATTACATGAGATAGTCGATACTTCAGCATCAAATAGGCTTCGTGTTATGTGATTTTGCCCAAATGTAGGCTACTGTAAGTGTTGAGCGCGGTTCAAGTAGGCGAGGCTGAGCTGTGGTGTTCCAGAGGTTAAGAGTATCACATGCATTTTCAACTGACAGTACTTTCAACACGTGATGGGTTTATTGGGACGTTATGGTTATGCCCACTGTAAGTTAAGGAAGATATCTTGAGCCCACCTGAATAATCCAGAGACCGTCCCCATCTCAAGATCCTTAACTTAATCACATCAGTGAAATCCCTTTTGCCACATAAGAGAATGTATTTACAGTTTTTAGAGATTAGATATGGGCATTTTTGGAAGGGCTGGTACCCTGCCTACCATATCAGTCTCATTACTTTCTACACAAAGTTCATCTCTTTGACTTTTTACGTTGTTTTCTGTGAGAGTTCTTTGTCTTGTTTTTTCAGGTCTCACACATTTTATTTGCACAATGATAGTTTCAATTTTCAAGAATTCTGATTCATCTTTAAAAAAAAAAACCCGAGAGGAAACTCACAATTATTTCTGAAGATACTAATTTTACTTGCTTTAATTTTTTTCTATTTTATGCATTAACTCTTCCTCCTAGGGGATTTTTCTATTTATTCCTCCTATGAATCACTTCAGACTATTATATTTCATTCAGTATTAATGATGAGGTCATATGTTCACATTTGCAAATCAGGATCTAGATGAACAGAATGGGTATCTTGAGTTTGGCATTCTCATCACGTGCAAAACTCATTGTTTTGCCAGCAATGGGTACAGACTCTGATGCGAAAAGCCCTGATTCCTTACAGGAGGTGAGGACTAACTGGGAAGCCCTTTTCTTAGCAGGTGTGGGGATTTATCTGTTTGTTAGTGGTAACAAAAGTTACTTGGAAGCATAATACTGCATTTTTTTGGACCCTATTGCCCACTTTGGGGGCCCCCTATAGGTCATTTCACCCTAATCAGCAAGCCAATTCCTTCAGCTTTACTCAGCGCGGGCAAGGGGAGTGGGCATATGATGCATCAGCCTTCCGGACAGTACAGCTCCTTCATTCAGTTACCCCTCGCTCTTTTCCTGCCCCTGATCTTGGGGCCCTTCCAGGATTTAGCTGGGAAGTCTCCTGTTTTCTTGGTCTTATCCTTTCTCCAGTTTGTTTTGTGAGTCATTTAGTCTGTTCCCCATTAGATATGTTGCCATCTGCCCTACACCTTTCAGAAATTCCTGAATATTCTGATCTGTCTATGGCAAGTTCCTGTGTTTTTCCAGTGATAATTTTGTTCTCATTTGCATGTACCTCATGTCGTTTAATGAGATGCAAGGCAGGAGACATACATGGTCTGCTATCTTGAACTGCAAAATTCTTCTATCAATTGTTTATTCTATTGCTGTGTATGTGTTTCTGTAAATTGTGGCAAATATTTTTGAAACTGTATAAATAAATAAAAGTGATATAGAGAGGTGGCAGATAGACTGGCAGAAATTTTGATCTATTGATCTCATGAATATAGAATCTCTGATTTTGTCTGAACAACTGTATATTATTTATTTGATCATTCACTTACTTAGCAGACATATATATGCCCAGAGCTATGCTCTGCACTGGAGTTGTTTGTTTTTTAATAACCTTTCTGGTTTTGGTGCTTATTGTTCATAGCATTTAATTTTGCACTTTAGTTTCATGAAAATCTGCCCATTTAACATACATTATAGATTAAGTTTATCTCACTCAATACCTGGTTGGAGAATTCTGTAGGTCAGAAAATGCATTTCCATGGACCTTGGTTTCCCTGATTCCTAAATTCTTTACCAGAAACCAGTCTCTCTCTTTGCCAGTCTGATTCTCTCCATCCCCATGAGCACTCA
Source organism: Neofelis nebulosa (assembly GCF_028018385.1). Taxonomy (NCBI): domain Eukaryota; kingdom Metazoa; phylum Chordata; class Mammalia; order Carnivora; family Felidae; genus Neofelis; species Neofelis nebulosa. Next base: position 41,766,015 of record NC_080797.1, on the reverse strand, counting down.
ATTTAAGTTAGAGCCATGGAAAGAATTTTTCTTCCAGAGTCAGAGCACTGATGTTGTCACCATCACTCAGAATTCTCCAGAAAAGAATTCTTCCAGAAGAGAATTCTGCCCTCCCCCCAATCCCCTGCCGTGTGCACTCTGTTCCCACATCTGGATAGAGAGTCCTTCACTTTAATCCTGGATTTGGGCTTGTAGCCTGGATTTTCCCAACATATGTACAGACAGTTTCCACCCCTGCAGGATCAACTTGGTTTTAGGTTATACTCAATCCTTGGTGGTGACTTTGTTTTCATCTTTTCATGGGGATATCACATATCCATTTTTGTATTTTGATTAGTCTTCTCATCTGCAAGTTAACATTAGCTTGATGTTTTCCAATGCTTACCATAACAATAACAATAATATCGATGATGATAGTAACAAGCATCATTTATTGTCAACTAGGCACCAAGAGCTTTTGTACACTATATCAATTTTAAGGGCTTTTAACTGAAAGTAATAGAATAGTTTCTTCAACAAGTACTCTATTTTTGTCACATAATGAGAGGTCTGGGGGTTGACAGCTTTTAGAGCCAATCCAATTGTTCATTTTTATCCATGGTGAAATCACTAGAATTCTCATGGCCTTTTCCTTATTGTGGTAGGATGTCTATATCAGCTCCAGCTATCATTGGGAAGGAAGGGTAAAAGGAAAGAATCTCCATCAGAAAAATAAATGCATTACTAAAAATACAGTCAACCTCACTTGTGTGTAATTGGTGACACACAACTAATCCTGGCTGCCATTGTCTAGGAGAAGAAATTTAAGAATGCAGGTAGGGCAACTAACCCATGCTGGCCATATGTTTGGCAGACTCACATTTTCTTATTTTGCACATCTCTTTCATTGTGATTCTCTTTCCCACTGTACACATGAAGATACTAGAAGTCAAAGAATTTATGTGACTAACCCCAAATCATACCATTGGGAAGAAGAATAAGAGCTGGGATTTAACCCACCTCCGTCTTTCTTTGAACTCCATTCTTTCCACTTTATTACACTCTCTCTCTGGACTGTTCCTAACACACCTGCAGCACTGAAGAGGGGTGCCTGGGTGGCTCACTCGGTTAAGTGTCTGACTTCAGCTCAGGTCATGATCTCGTGGTCCCTGAGTTCGAGCCCCACATCAGGCTCTGTGCTGACAGCTCAGAGCCCAGAGCCTGCTTCAGATTCTGTGTCTTCCTCTCTCTCTTTGGCCCTCCCCAACCTGCGCTCTGTCTCTCAAAATAAATAAACATAAAAAAATAAAATAATAAAAATAAAGCAGGACTGAAGGAATGGATGAATGGCTTTTTAGTTTTGGTGCTGATGCCTATGACTCTATGTATGAAAAAGTTCTATTAAGGGCTCTATAGGCTCTCAATCATAAGGCTCCAATCCTTGGAGTCCTTAGAAAGGTGGGTGAAAAGAGCTTTGGGAGCCACCAGCCTGGATTCAGATCCCAATTTCATGATTTACTAATATACAAACACTTATGAATCCATCACTTAATCTCTGTGCCTTAGAGTTCTTTCTCTCTTCCACCATTTTCTCGAAGTGTGGTTATATATTACAGCCAAATTTGTTATCAAGAAGCACAGTCTTAATTCTATCATTCCCCTGTTCAAAACCATCAGTCGTTCTATGGCAGACACTGTGAAATAAGTCTTTTTTCCCTTAGCTTTCTTTGCCTCAGAGGCAGGAAATGTAAACTACTCAAAACTTCTCAGCCTCCTCTGCAGTGAGGGATGGTACCACAAATTTCTAGTGAGATGTATGTGAAAATCTTAGGAGGGGCTTGACCAGCATGTCACTTTACCCTAAACCCTTCTTCCTGCCTGTAGCACACACCTGAGGCCCGAGGTGGAACAGCCATGTTACCACTATGGCGTGACAAACAGGAGGACAAAAACTACCTGTGAGACCCATTGTTGACCCAGCATACTGACTCTGGACTACCTGCTTGCCCTCTGACTTTTTCTGCATGGAATAAACAAGCTTTCTTCTCATTTACATCACTATCTGTTATGGGGTTATCTGTCACTTGACCCATTCGGTCAGTATTGAAAATGCTCTAGAGTCTGGCATCAACCTTCTTTACAGACTTTGCTTCCTCCTCTTTCATTCCTAAACTGTGATTCCTCTAAACCAACCCATTTACTGCTTCTGCCTCTACTTCATGGCCAGGCTGAAGTGGGACCTCCGTTCCCAACAAGTCTTCCTCCTGTTTATCTGACTGCTGACATTTCTCAGTCCTCAGAACCCTGAGCTTTTATAACTCTTAGCACTTTCTTGAATTATGGCTATTTAGGTATGTGTCTAACCCCCTTTTGTGAGCTCCTAAAAGCCTTGTTATTCATCCAAGTGCCTGCACGTGAACACACACACACACACACACACACACACACACACACCTCAATCCCCCCATAGCATCTTGCTCAGGTGGGTCCTCAGTACCTCTTTGGTGATGGGTGGGTGGTAGTTTTGAGTTCTTACCATTCGTTTTAACTACCAAAGACAATCATTGGTATCCTTCATTTATCCCTACTGCCAGGGACAAATTTGAATCTTGGTCAATTGAAACAGTTTTCTGATTCAAAAGTAAATCTTTCTTGAACTGCTCTTGACCTACTTGTGAAAACCTGGAAAGGAGGAGACATGGCCTCATGTTCAGTGCTTGGTTTGCAGGAGTCTTTCTGAGCCAGTACTATGCACTAAGCAGAAGGAAGCTTTCACTTCTCTGCTTGGCAGGCAGAGTGATCTGTGCTGGTGGCCTAACCATCAAACAGCTCCCAATTCAACAATTGGGAGTAAGTAGACTTACTAATTCTGGGTATGTAGACTGGAAGAAGCTTTGAATGCAGGGACGTAAAGTGAACCTTGTCTTCTATGGAGACTCGCACAGTGCCTTACAAATGCTTGTGACCCAGTAGATAGATTTGGTTGGTTTGAAACTGTGATTTGAGCCCAAATGGTCAAATATGCTTGCTTTGAAATATGGTTCATTCATTTATTATTTATGTGTATTATTCATACCTGGGATACTTTGCAAACAGATTTGTGGTAACTAAAAGCTACAGGTACACCATAACCATTAAGCCATTCAAGTGAAGTTAAAAGACAAAACCAGACAACAAAAATGGCCCAGTATTAAAAAGACCTGGGGTAGGATCTTAAAGTGCATCTCATTTATTCCTGCCAACAAAACTGTGGACTCAATATTTTTTAGAAATGAGAAAGCCCTAGGATCGGAGGTTATGCACATGGGAACAGGTCTCACCCTTGTGAATATCAGAACCGATGACTCAAACCCAGTACCTGCTGCTTCCATGTCTGGACTCTGATCTCCACCACACTGTGATGGAACCACGGTTCTATGCACCCTGCCTGCTCCAGTCTCATGAATGAACCAAAAGATAAAAAGGAGGTGATTTAGGAAAATGCATTACAACAACCATAAGTTAACTAAAATGTTCTATTCTGTGAAGTTCCCTGAGCCACTGGCACATTAATGGAACGTCAGGAGGGAGGAGACCATAAAAATTATCTAGTATTGCTCTAGTCATCTAGTATTTTTTTCCAGATGAAGGAACTAGGGGAAGTGAGTTGCCCAAAATATTCAACATAAATGGTTCATCTGTGCCAGCTTACTCCCTCAGGACTCCTTAGCATCTGGGAGACTCCAACTCCCTTTCCATCTAGGGATTGGGGCCAAAAACTCTCAAAGGATGGATATCTCTAGTGGACCCCTATTTAGTAGAAACTCTTTCACAGATGCTTTAGCAGGCTATGTTTGGTCATGTGTTTTGTTACCTTTGATAGTAACCTTCTTTTCAGGTGAAACTTCCATTTGGAATTTGTATTAAAATTGTTTTGTAAAGGTAGAAATGCCTCTATGAGCAGAAAAGTTAATTACAAGATAATGGATGTGACAGCTAGTCTGCCAGGTGGCCCCCACAAACTCTGCTTCCTAGGAGTCATTCTCTTGCAGAATCAGGTGCTGGTACACTTTGATTCTTCACTGGCCCTGTGTAACCAATAGAATACAGAAGTGGCATTGGGTGACTTGAAGACTAGATCGTAAGAAGCCTTGCAGCCTCCTCCTGGTTCTTTTGAAGTGCTCATTCTTGGGGCTTTCCCTCTCAAGTTAGTTCCCTCCTAGCCACTATGCCCAAGAAGCTGGAGCCACCTGGAGAGGCCATGTGTAGGTTTTCTGGTTGACAGCCCCAGCTGAGCTCCAGCCAACTTCTTAAATCAACTGCTGGTTTTGAGAATGATCCAGCTTCACATCCAGCCCAGAGAGCCTTCATAGTCTATAGTCCCAGACTGCAACCACATGAAAGACCCCAAGGGAAAGCCACCCAGCTGAGCCCAGTCAATTTAAAGAACCCTGGATGACAATAACAAATTGTTACTTTAAATCACTGAGTTTTGAGATGATTTGTTATGTAGCCGTAGATAATGGGAGCAGTAGAAAATATCAAAAGATGATTTTTTTTTTGTCTCCAGTTTCCACAAAACTCAGTGGTAAAACAATCAATATATACCAAGATCTAGGAGATGGTCAAATTGAAATTTATTTAAACTCCCTTCCTATCCCACCCCAGATGGAGCTGTTTCCAGCTAGGTTATTTCTTTCATTCCTAAGCGAGACACTAGGGATAGAAAGATCTTGAAAAGGAATGCAATTTAAAAATATCTATCGAGACATGTATTTTGACATTTGAGGGAAGAAAAAACAATTTAGGATGCTTTAAAAGCTTTCCAATGTTTACTTCCCTATTATTTCACTCCGAGCTACAGAAAACAGTCTTATTCTACAATCTAGTTATTTGGAGCAATCTACAGTGACATGATGGATCCTTTAAAGGTATTAATTGAAATATTCAGTAGAACATTTTATATACAGGTAACTTACTTTATATCTGCAAAACTGGACCAAGCTAATTTTCTTTTCTTTTAATATTTTTTCTTTTTTCTTTTACTTTTCTTTCTCATTCTCTCTTTCCCTTTGATTCCTTCCTCCCTTCTTCCCTCCTTTCCTTTCCTCCTCCTGATCCACCTTTTTTTGTCCCTCCTTCCCCTTCCCCCACTCCTCCCCTCCTCCTCTCCCTCTCCCTCCCTCCCTCCCTCCTCCTCCTCCTTTTCTTCTTCTTCTTCTTCTTCTTCTTCTTCTTCTTCTTCTTCCTCTTCCTCTTCCTCTCCCTCTTCCTCTTCCTCTTCCTCTAATACCAACCTCTGATTTTCTCTTCCTGGGACAAGGGAAACAAATCTAGAAGAAGATTCTAGGGCCTCACAAGTATCAAGTGTCATGGTAGGTGATATTTTATTTCATTTAATATTTACCACAGACCACTCAAGTGGTAATGTTCCTATTGTGCAGTTGAGGAAACTGAGACTGAGAGAAATTAAATAACTTGCCCAAATTCAGCCAGAAATAACTGATGGAACAGGAATTAAAGCCTTGTTCTTTCTTATTCCGAAGACCTTGTTGTTTCCACTAGACCACCTGCATCTGGAATCAATATTTAGTTCCATGGGCTGTGAAAAAGTATACAGAATAACTATCCAGAGTACCTCTTCATCCCAGAATCCCTGCCTGTCTTTGAGTATGATTGATAATAAGCTGTCAAGAATTGATCTTTTGTTCTGTATCCCAGCGCTGTGGGACTACTTGCTTCTGCCCACAGGCTCCTTTCTGGGGACCTACTCTCTAAGAATAGTTCTATTTGGAGATGGTAGAGTATTTAGAAAAACCCCAGCTTGATCCAAAGACTTCTTATTTGTTTCCCTCTTTTCTCTCTCCAGCTTTGTCAAAAATACAGTTAATCATGATAGCTCCTATAGATGGATCTAGCAGTGGGTTCCTTTTAGACAGGAATCTTAAAACTCCTTATGCGTTGTATTTTCCAGGGGCAGGGGGATGTTCATTGACAATGAAGATTTTAGGGGTCCACCCAAAAATCTGATTCAGGGGAAATTTAGATGGGCCCTAGGAATTGGATTTTCAAAAAGCACTCACATGATTCTAATTTAGTAGTTCTAAGACTTTGTGGAATGCTGCCTAAAGATGAAACAGATCAATTGTACCTTTCGGTTACTTTGGGGGAAGGATTGTTCCTCTAGGAAATTTGTGTAGTTGGCAGCTGCGATTTTATAGCCACTCTGGCTCATCTACATCTAAGACCACACTACTAAATTCACCCGCAATGCTGAAAATACCTCTGGAAATGGCTCTAAGGAAATGGACTTTGGAGACAGTGCAGATGACTGGAGGAAGATCTACCCTGCCTCCACTTACTGGATTGGCCATCACTGGTAGACAGTTTGGAGAGACAAAGCCCCTCTTTTGGCCTCCTGCACCATCTATTTTGAGTGTTTGAGTGCTAAGCTCCGCACTCTCTGCCCATAACTGAGGACTTTACTGGAAGGCATGTGGTGACTGTTTTAAAAAGCCTTAGAAGCCTCATCTTTCCTACTTTACTCATTGTCCGACTCTCTAGGACAGATGTTCTGGGGCCCATGGCCAACACTATATCTGCTGTCACTTCAAATCCCAGGATTTGAATCTGGTTTGCCTCTTTCATTCCATCTATAGGTTTTTACCTCTCAGCTATTATAGTCCAAGTGCTGGATGGATTTTGGAGGTTGAAGCAAAGGGAAGATAGAAAGATAAGGAAGGCATCAGCCACTCCCAGAAGGGTCTCTCAGTTTAATGGAATGGTCAGAGTGGTCATGACAGCAAGCCAATAGATTCATGTTATAAAAAGAAAATCCTACTAAGTTGCCAATGGAAAAGCTAGCACAATAGGAGGGACCAGGGGAGGAGGCTGTCACCTGCATATGGAGAACTGAGCTGATCTTAGGAGGATGTTTGAGATTTGAACAGAGTAATGAATGTTGTGAGGAAGAGAAGGAGCATATTTTAGGATATGGGGAAAGAAAGAACAAATATGGGGAGTTGCAGAAGGACTTGTTTGAAGAAGAGCCAGGACTTCACTTCAGTAGAAATTTAGGACCCTGAGAAACAAGAGCTGTAAGACAAGAGCTACACATGAAAAGTTAACTGAAGGGCGGATTGTCGAGGCATGTCAATGCCATGTTAATGGTGGGGCCTTTATCCTCTTCATCATGGCGAGCTAGCAGGAAGATTCCAGTCATTCAACAAGTCTTTATGGGACACATCCCACTGTGTTAGTCCCTGAGAAGATAACAGCAAGAAAGAAAAAAAAAAGATCAGACAAAAAGCTCAGCCCTCTGAGAGCTTGCATCTTGTATGAATTGAAAAACAAACAAAATAAGTGAAATAAGTTGTATGTCAGATGGTGCTATGGGCTGACTGTGTCCTCCAAAGATGTGAAGTCTAACCCCTGGTACCTTGGCAGGTGAATGTATTTGGAAATAGTCTTTGCAGATGCAATCAAGTTAAGATGGAGTCATACTGGATTAAGGTGATCCCGAAATCCAACGGCTGATGTCCTAATAAGAAAATCATGTGAAGACACAGGGACACAGACACGCAAGGAAGAAGGGATGATAGAGAAAGGGATAAAAGTGATATATTTACAAGTCAAAGAACACCAAGTTTTGCCAGCAGCCACCACAGTTATGAGAGCCTAGAACCGATTCTCCCTCAGAGCCACCAGGAGGAACCAAGCCTGCCAGCGCCTTGATTTTAGACTTCTAGCCTCCAGAACTATGAGACAATAAGTTTCTGTTGTTTTAAGCACCACCCCCACCGCAGTCTATAATTATTTGTTATGGGAACCTTAGGAAACAAATACAGATGGTAATAATAGCCATGAAGAAGAAAAGACTGGAAAGGGAAATAGGAAATGCCAAGAGGTTGGGAGGAATGCTGTTCTAAACAGTGTAGTAATGGAAAGCCTCACTAAGAATAGGGAATAAAGTCAAACACCTACATGGATTAAATTTGCAAGCCATTAGATATTTGGGAAAGAGTGTTCCAAGTAAGGGAAAGGGAACCGCAAATGCAAAGGTCCAGAGGCAAAGCCTTGCCTGGCCTGCCCTAGGGAAAACTGGGAGGCTGAAGTGAGGGACAGAGGAAGGAAAGAGCAGTGAGGTCAGAGGCATCCCTCATGTTATGTGAGGTCCAGTTGGTCATTATAAGGACTTTGCTTTACTCTGAGAAAGATGAGGGACTTTTGTAGGGTTGTGAGTAAAGTGACAATCTGCTTATGATTTAACAGAATCACCCTATGTTGAATCATGGAAGGGACTCAAAACTGAGTCAGAGCAGCCAGTGAAAAGGCTGTTACAACAATCCAGGGCAAAGGTGATTGTGTCTTGAGCCAAAGAGGTGGCATGAGAGTTGGTGACAAGTGTTCAGATTCTGGATATAAGCTGAAGGTAGAGTCAACAAGATTTGCTGGTGGGTTACATACGGAATGTGAGAAAAGGAGAGGGATTAAGGATGACTCCGAGATTTTTGCTTGGGCCATTCAAAGGATGGAGTTATCATTTATCATCTTGAGAAGAAGGCGAGAAGATCAGGTTTGAGAGGGAACATCATGAGTTCAGTTTTGGGTATGCTGAATTTGACATGGTTACCACACTTCTAAGTGGAGATATTGAATGGGCAGCAGGATACATGACGCTAGAATTCAGGAATGTCAGCCTAGGCTAACAGTAAAATATTGGGGTATGGTTCACATACCTGGTATTGAAAGTCATGCCTGATGAAATCACACTAGAGAAGAAGCTCAAGGACTAAGTCCTGAAGCACCCAACATCAAGATGGGAAGGAGTTGAGGCAAAATCAGTAAAGGAGACTAAGATGGCTCTGCCAGCAAAGGAGCAGGAAAACTCAAAGTACTGCTATTCTGGAAGCCTGGAGAGCATACTCAAAAATGGAAGGAGTTGCTCATGGGTCAGGTGTGATGAATACTGAAACCGACCACTGAATCAACACTATGGAGCCCATTAGTGACCTTGATGAGAGTAGTAGCAATGAGTGAAGGGAGAAAACATCATCAGCGTGATTTATAAAGACAATTTGAAGACTTTTGCTGTAAAGGGCAGCAGAGAAATACGGTTATAGCTCAAGAGGGAAGGGTGATCATGAGGGGATTTGTTTTAAGTCAAAAGGAATAATGACATTGGTGTAGGATGATGGAAGTAGTCCAGGTGAGAGAAAGAAACATTTTGGTTATTTTTTTTTTTTTTTTTAATTTTTTTTTTTCAACGTTTTTTATTTTTTATTTTTGGGACAGAGAGAGACAGAGCATGAACGGGGGAGGGGCAGAGAGAGAGGGAGACACAGAATCGGAAACAGGCTCCAGGCTCCGAGCCATCAGCCCAGAGCCTGACGCGGGGCTCGAACTCACGGACCGCGAGATCGTGACCTGGCTGAAGTCGGACGCTTAACCGACTGCGCCACCCAGGCGCCCCACATTTTGGTTATTTTTAAGTTAGTTTGCATATATGTAATGTGTATGTGTATGTGTGTGTACACACAACTTCCCTGATCCTCCCAAAATACAGTCAACCCCAAATTTAGTCCATTCAAATTCCTGTGCAGTAAATAGAACCATACTTCATATGATTCCCACCTTCCTACAAGGCGATGACCAACCATAATAGTTTGATGTGCCTCCCTCCAGACCTGTGCAGTGCGCGTCACATCTATCCTATCAGTGAACTGTTCCATCAGGACTTTAACTAAGGTAGACCCCACAAGAATTATATTTGTTGGAAGCACAGGCTCTCCTTTCTGGGAGAAGTGCTAACCTACTGCTCTGTTCTGGGAAAGGTGAATGAATAATGACTTCTGAGGTTTAAAAAGGAAAACTTGCCTGAACCCCTTGGTGGATTTCTTAGAGAGCGAAGGAGGGTGGTAGTGTTGTGATTCTGAGCAGGAAGATTCCAGTCTTGACTCGATGCTCTCTGGCTGACAGGGGCCCTGGAAGTTGGTTGCATGGGAACTAAGAAAGCTGAGCATGGAGAGCCTCACTCTCAGCTGGCCTTAGGTCAAAAGGCATGGAGAGCATGTCCTTCAAGGACCAAGTACAGATAGATGCCTAGATCAGGGAGCATGATTACAGCCAAGCGTCAGCATCACAGACCACACTGGAGGAGGCCTGTCTTCACAGTGGCATCTTCTGAAAGCCAGCCCCATTCTACTGCATATTTTGGGTCTGGAAGCTGGATTGACATCCTTCCCCAGAACAGAGACACACACAGGATTCACAGTTGGCATTCATGAGACTCTAAGGGTTTTTGGACAGTTTGGGGGATGGGCAACCACAAATGAGATCCTGGATTTCTTCGTACTAAGACATATGGGGGCTCAAATGATCATCTGGGGAAAATGAGAAAGGATATGATGATGTAATACTATGATGTTATGAAGATTTTTATCAGTTACTTTATATGTATATACATGTATAAATACATACCTTTAGGGGTGTCTGGGTGGCTCAGTCGATTAAGCATCTGACTTCAGCTCAGGTCATGATCTCACAGTTCGAGTTTAAGCGCTGTGTCTGTCTCTGTGCTGACCGCTTAGAGCCTGGAGGCTGCTTCAGATTCTGTGTCTCCCTCTCTCTCTGCACCTTCCCCACTCATGTTCTGTCTCTCTCTCTCAAAAATAAATAAACATTTAAAAAAATTTAAATACACACCTTTAAAGATATGAACATATCTTTTATATATGAAAACATGCACATATCAATAGATAATACTGTACATGTTACACCATTTTGCAACTTTCATTCTGTTTTTTTTCTTTCTAACCAACACTCTAAGATAGGTGTCTATTTTAAAGTCAGGCCATAAGTCTACTTTTTCTTTTTAGCCACTGTGAAAGCTTTCTAAGGTATTTGACCATGCCCCTAATTAATGAGCCTCTACAATGCTTCCACTTTTTTACTATTACCAACACTATTGCATCTAACATGTTACACCCATGCCTTTCTGCGCTTGAGCAAGATTACAATAGGATATGGTATTAGGAGTGGAATTGCTGAGCCCCAAAGTCACAAACTTGTAATTTTAAAGGATTCTGCCAAATTGTCCTCCCCAGAGCTGTCTCCCTCCCACACCAGTATAAAATGTTCCTTTTCCCCCTTAGCTTTGCCATCTTTGGGTATTCTGTCTTTAAAATTTCTGCCAATCTGATATGTGAAAAGGGCTATCTTATTGTTGACTGAATTTGCATTTCCCTGATTGCTAGTGAGGTTCATCACCTTTTCATATGTTTATTTGCCCTTTGTGTTTTTATGTGAATTGCCTATTCATAGCCCTCACTCTTTTTTTTCTATTAGATACGCTGCCTACTTCATATTGATTTTTATGAATTTGTTATACATATCATGAATATTAACCAGTTTCTGTTTTAGATGTTGAAAATATTTTTTTCCATTTTATCATTTTTCTTTTATGTGTGTTTATAGTGACTTTTGCTGTTATGCAGAAACTTCCATTTTTATGATACAAAATCTGTAAATCTTTTCCTTTGTGATTTCTGGGTTTTGTTCTTGCCTGGGAAAGCATCAGATTATGAAAACATTATCCTATTAATTTAATTATGGTGGGATTTTTTTTTGGAATTTATGTCTGTAATCCATCTCAAGATTATTTTTAGTCTATCTTTGCAAAAGACATATATCTAACATTTTTCCAGTTACTCAATTCCTTGAATAAATCATCTATCCCCACTAATCTCAAATGCGGCTGAGTTCCTGCATGTGGATAGACCTTTACTATGATTTCTCTTTTAATTTCTCTGATTTCTTCAGGCACCAGGACCATCCTATTATTCTATATGTTAGATTGGGCAGGGAGTTGGGAACACCAAGAGTACCACAGTGAGGAAGCCTTTGTCCTAAATATAGTGCAATAATAGAAAGGTAGAGTGAGGTCAACCAATCAGAAGATGATTGCCATTGAAAAGAGTTTGTGATAGTTGCCAAGAAGAGGTGGCATGCCACACCAAGGGAGACCACTCCAGGAAGCAGGAGGGTCTATCATGGGCAGAGGGGGGAGAGGGGAACGGAAGGCAAAAGGCTTTATTATGGTTTCTTTGGGAAGGAACCAGGGAGTCAGGGTAACCAGGTTTAGGATTGAGTCCTTTGAACAATTTCACTGGGCTCTGGGGCATAGGGGCAGTCCCTAGTTTTCTGGTACCTGGCCGTGGGGTAATTTGGGCCAATGAATAGTGGCCCAGAGTAGGAAAGCCCAATAAAGGAGGTGGTAGAGTGTGGACTCTGGATTGGTTGGTTTGAATATGAAAAGCACACTCTCAGGCAAGTTGTTTGTGTCTAGAAATTGGCTAACTTTGGCAGTGGTAGTCCCTCCAAGATCAGCCCAGCCTCAGATGTTTAGGCATCAGAATACAGATTATAATAGACATAATTAATACACCTTCACTCAAAGAGCGCTACCCATCAGTGAATTTCACTCCTGGACATGTTTCACTGCCGTTCCTTTTTCAAAGAATTCCCCTCTCTAATATGACTTTGAAGGACATCTTTATATTCCAATTCCTGCTCCTCAGACTTGTAGATATCCCCATGGAATTTCTTCAGGATTCTTTTGGGAACAATTGGCTCTCCCCTCTGCAGGGAGTCTTTTTTTTGATAGGTTTAGGGTCACTCTGCTCTATAGTCTTCACTTTCTGCCAAATCTATCACATTTGTTCTTTATATTCAGAAATTCTTCAACATTTCTGCTCATTCCTATTTTCATGAGCTTGAATTGATTTAATTCTTTACTTTGTATCTTTTTGTTCATTGGAATATTAGGAGGCTGAGGGGAGGTAACCACCATCTTGAACAGGGATCGTGTCACAGATCTAGTCTAATGGGAGAGAAAGGGGACAAAATCCATATGTTGGAAAAGAGAGTCTTGGAAGTAGCAAAGATGAGTAGAGGAAGGAAAGAATAGAGAGAGGAAGACCATTTAGAAGGCTCGTGCAACTGTTTCCAGCATTTGACTCCCCAATAATTCCAATTCTATTGGCTTATTCTAAAGAAATTAGCAAAGCTACACATGAAAATACACGTACAAAGAATAGTCATCATTGTATGATGTTCAATGGAAAATAATTGGAAACTACCTAAGACGTCTGAGGGGTGGTTACATAAGACTGATAACTATCTAATAAAATACTACGCCAGATACTTAAAGTTCTGTGTTGAATAATGTTGAATCATGAGAAAATTCTCATGTTACAATGGAGATAAATTTTTTAAAGGTTACAGAGCTGTATATATGGCATATTTTATTTTAATATATGAAGGAAATAATCGAAGCTGTTAACAGTGGGTATTTCTGCATGTTGGAATTATGAAATGTTACTGTTCTTTGTATTTGTTTTTCAGATCTTGTATAATGAGCCCACGTTGTATTTGGAATGATAAAAAATATTATTTTAAAAATAAAACCTGGAGCTTCCAGGTTGGTGAACATGTGGAGGTATTGGGAGAATGGGGCACCCGGAGAGAGCATGGGAGCTCTGTGCTTCTTCCCCACACTTCACCCTGTGCTTCTCTTCCATTTGGCTGAACCCAAGTTATATCATTTTATAATAACCTGGAGATCTAGTAAATGAGAAGTACATACAGACAGATATACAAATAAAACCTGAACTGATGAGAACTTCACTTAGGCAGATACCCCATTTGTTAGTGAATGAATAGTTACAAATTTGAAAAACATTTACTGGGACCGTATCACGCATTAAAATCCAGAGTAAAGGAGAAGGTCCTCAACTCATACAACAATCTTGTGGTGTAATCAAAATAAATGTTTGGATTACAGAAGATAATAGATCAAGGGCTTTTGTAGGTCTCACCCATTTTGCAAATGTGGATCCTGGTGCCCAAAGAGCTGTTTTCTGCCTAAGGTCTCTCTGCCAAGTTAAAGTAGAGCCAAAGGATAAATATTGGGAAAGAACATGAAAAAATTGCTATGACAATTTATAATTCTTCCAAATGAGTAGTATGGACTGTTGTCATTCCTGAATGGCTAGGATGATTTCAGCAGTTTTTCTGAGTCCTACCGGGATTCTTGGGGTCACATCTACTGCCCTTCTGTAACTAATGAAGTGGTCCCCAAACTTGTCTATTCATCAAAATTAATAATAGGGAACTCTTTAAAAATATTTTTAAATATTAATATTAAAAATTAGGTCCCAGACCTTACCTTGGATCTGTTGCTTTAGAATCTCAGTGGGGTTAGGTCTCAGAATCAGATTTTTCAGATTCCTACAGGTAATTCTGATGCACCATCAGCTTTGGGAACCATTGTGTTTTTATACCTCTTTACATTCTTGGAAAATGGATAAGTGGACAGAAAATGTGAAAAGGTTAGCTGACCAATGAAAGACCTTCAAAACATACAGTGACTTGTAGGAGATAGGCTTTAACATGACTTGTTAGTTGTTATTCAGAAGAATATGTTTGCAGCATCACAATGATGCTGTGTCCTTGAACCCTGGATGGTGTACTTGATGGGCAGGTGGCCAGTGAAATGTGTGCTTGCTCCAGTCTGTCTCTTTGAGACCAATCTGTTCACAGAGTACCTTGAAGGAGTTGAAGTAATTCTGTTAATGCATTATAGAGAATAAATGCTGTATTTATAAATGGAAGAATCACCCTGGGGTAGGATGGTCAGGGAAGAATAAATAGTTATGATAATAGCAACCATTTACTGAGCACTTATTTTGAGCCAAGAACTGTGCTGAATGCATTAACCACATTTATCTTGTAAATGCTTACAGTGTGTCTATCACATAAGAATTTGTTTTAGTCAAGATAGACTAAATATGATGAGGTAGCAAATGAACTCAAAATATCAGTGGCTTAAAACAACAAAGGTGTAGTTCCTGCTCATACATCATGTCCATTTGAGGTTTGGCAGGAGCTCTATTCCATGTCATTTTCACTCAAGGACATTGGCCGATGAAGTCCTCACCATCTGGAGTGTAACTGGTTGCCAAAGCTGGGAGAAGGGAAGACAGAGAGAGGTGCACCAGCTCTTATATGTGGCCATCCTGAAGTGACCCAGCTCGCTTCCACTCTTTGGTCAAGGTAATTCACAAAGTGAAATGAACTTAATGGGATCTGGAAATGAAATCTGCTCAAGTGACAGGCATCACAGAACTGAAAATATTGGTGAGCTGCACTAATATCTGACACAGTATTGTATTTTTATCCCTTACTTTAAAATGAAGGAACTGCCTGTTCGAATGGCTAAAATTTAAAAAACCTGCTAACACCAAGTGCTGACAAAGACAGGGAGCAATGTGAAATCTCATGCATTGCTGGTAGGGATGTCAAATGGTACAGATGACCTTGAAAAATAGCCCAGCAGTGTCTTTTAAAGGTAAACATATACTTACCATATGGACCAGCAATCTCGTCTTGGTTTTTACCCTAGAGCATTGATCCTCTACTGAGAGCATTTTTGCCCTGCCCTCCCTGGAACATTCAGCAACGTGAGGAGACATTTTTGGTGATCACATGGGGTCAAAGGATACCACTGGTATCTAATGGGTAGATCCAGTGCTGCTGCCACACATCTTACAAAGCACAAGTAGCCTCCTACATCAAAAAATTATCCCACTTAAAATTCTGCCTAACACCCAATATGCAGTCATTGAAAACTTCTGTACTCGAGAAATGAAAACTTACATTCACATGAAAACTTTCCCATAAAAGTTTATGAGAGCATTATTTATAATAACTAGAAACAACTTAATGTCCTTCATTGGATGAATGGATATACCTATTCAGTGGAATACTACTCAGCAATAAAAAATAAAGAGCTGCTGGTGGGTCCAATGACATAGATGAACCTGAAATGCACTATACTAAGCAAAGGAAACCAGTCTCAGAAAGTTATTTACTGTATGATTTCATCTATACGATGTTTCAGAAAGGACACGACTACAGGGATGGAGAATATGAAGAACAGATCAATGGTTTCTAGGGGTAAAATGTGGCAGAGATGATGGAATTGTCCTGTGTCCTGATTTTTGGCAGTGTTCACATGAATCCACACATTGAACTAAACTCTCCCCCCCAAAAGTGAATTTTATTATATGTAAATAAAGTTGAAAAACAAAGTAAAAAACATGAAGGAATGTGGTCTGAGAGACTTGTCTGTGACACAAAACTTGAAGTCATAGAGCAGGGAATAGAACCCAGATCCGTTATGACTGCTTCCCTTTACATAAAGCCGTCTGCACAGGGAAGGGCAATGAGCTATGAGCAGATCTTAAAGGACGTTCAAGGTGAAGGTATTTGTTGTTCAGGCATATTGACTGCCGAGAGTGTTAAGTTTACTAATGGTGGCTTGCGTACCCTTGTAATAATATGGTGGCTCTCTGTCTCCCTGTGAATGCAAATCCAGACATGGGTTAAAACCAGGCTAAGGGGCGCCTGGGTGGCGCAGTCGGTTAAGCGTCCGACTTCAGCCAGGTCACGATCTCACAGTCTGTGAGTTCGAGCCCCGCGTCAGGCTCTGGGCTGATGGCTCGGAGCCTGGAGCCTGTTTCCGATTCTGTGTCTCCCTCTCTCTCTGCTCCTCCCCGTTCATGCTCTGTCTCTCTCTGTCCCAAAAATAAATAAAAAACGTTGAAAAAAAAAATTTAAAAAAAAAAAAAAAAAACCAGGCTCCCCACCCTGACTAGCCTTCTTTGTACCCCACACAGGATGCCCAAGTGTAAGTATGGAGACATGCCACCATGGGGAGAGACCCAGTTCAAGATGCAGTACCCTTAGGTAAGGCAGGCATTCTATAGGAGTGATCGAGCAGCCACTGAGTTACGTGTCGCAGTGTTATTCCAACTCACATCTCCGTTTCATTTTCTAGGCCTTCATTTTGCAATACTCTTGCAATTTTTAGCTGTGATAGTGAGCGGTTGCCTGAGGTGTCAGAAACAAAACCAGGAAGAGCTGAGCAGCAGTGTTTGCAGCACATTTTACATTGAGGTTAATATAATACACCATGTTAATAATGAGGTCATCCTCACAAATGTAGCTCTCTCACACACGGCTTTCTTGGTACATGTGGTCAGAGGCTATTCTAATCTTTATTTATTTTTGAGAGAGACAGAGTGTGAGCAGGGGAGGAACAGAGAGAGGGAGACACAGAATCTGAAGCGGCTTCAGGCTCCGAGCTGACAGCACAGAGCCCAATGTGGGGCTTGAACCCACGAACCGTGAGATCATGACCTGAGCCAAAGTCAGATGCTTAACTGCCTGAGCCACCCAAGCGCCCCCATCAGAGGCTATTCTAATCAGCCGTGCCCACCTCCTGAAATTTTAATCACTGAAACAATGACTAATTCTTAGAAAACAACTTGAAAAGGACTTGAATAAAAGAGCAGAGGAAAGAGAACTGAGTTTTGTTTTGTTTTTTAATAATTGCTCCCAGAGTAGATGCTCACAGAGCGATGTTTTAAAATGGAGTTAATAAGATAATGTTGGGGTTGGATACCACCTCCACTAGGAATAGTCATATATTAATGCAAAACTGATTTTTGGATCCCATGGAAAACTTTCCCAAGCCATGCCATCTTCTATCGGTTTCCAGAAGGGATGGTCTTACCTCCTAAGTTCAGCAACTACTCTATAGTTCTGTGCATGAAGGCCACAGTCTTATAACATTGTTTAGCATCCTTTGAGGATTTGCATATATAAAAATGGACTTAGATCAGTGTTCTAGCTTCTCAGAGAGTGAATACACCCCCACATTTCCCCCATACGCTGGACAGAAAGGTCATAAAACAGATTATGCTGATTACAAGCCATGATGAGCTAGGTCTTTTCCTTACATAGTGGTAGGAGGGTTGGAGTGTGGAAAGAATTGCTTAATGTTCCAAGTCACCCTGTGGAATAGCCCCTACCTTCTTTGCTGAAAGGAGTAGAAGGTATTTCCATTCCAGAGGCTTATGTGAGCACAGCATTGTAGTAGTGCTCTATAGAGAAAAATCACCCCTGCCTTTCTCTTCCTTAGGTCTTTAACATGCTATTCCCTAGCTGAAGATGCTTGTCCTTTTCTTCTCCTGATGAAAATCCTATTCCATCTTATATGAGATACTTTCTCCAAATATCTACAGTTGGAATTAGTTTTTCTTTCCTTTGCTTATATTCTCCTTTAAATTATACACTTCTTCTTTTTTGACGTTATCATCAATAGTGTACCCATGTTTTTCTGACAGGAGATGATGAACTCTTTGAGGGCAGGGTGGTAACTCTGCTTGCATAACAAAGAGCCTGTCACCTACAGATGCTCACTAAGTAATACTGGTGTTGGCAATACGCACCTGGTCTTAGAGTGTGCTTTCCCCCCAAAACTCCAGGGAGGGAGTTAGGGGGGAGAAGGGAAAGAGAGAGGTGAGAAAAAAGGAAGGAAGGAAGGAAGGAAGGAAGGAAGGAAGGAAGGAAGGAAGGATATAAGGAAGGTAGGGGAGGACCTCTACTTCTTTTTTTTTAATGTTTATTTTTGAGATAGAGAAAGAGAGAGAGAGAGAGGGCGAGCACAAGCAGGGGAGGGGCAGAGAGACAAGACGACACAGAATCCAAAGCAGGCTCCAGGTTCCAAGCTATCAGCACAGAGCCCAACGCTAACTGTGAGATCATGACCTGAGCCAAAGTTGGACGCTCAGCCAGCTGAGCCACGCAGATGCCCCAGGGATCTCTACTTCTTAACTTATTCATTGTCGGGCCTGAAGGTTGGGGGTACATTTTGCCACCATGATCTGAGATTAAAAACATGGCTTTGGAGGAAGGCAAACAAGAGAATCACTTTAAAACCTCTTAGAGCTACCTACCTGAGAATCTTCTTTTATGACGTAAATGTAATCTTTCTGTATTTCCTATTTATGAGTCATTCTTTTTAGGGATACACATTTTTCCCCATGAGAGGTATTCACCAAAGAGATTGTCCTTGGCAGAGCCATTGATCAGAAGTTGAAGCATTGTTTCATTCGATGTGCCTGTGCCTTCTTGAGAGTAAATGCTTCCATGATGCAAACACCTTAATCACTTTGTGTTTCTCCAAGTGTGTCAATAAGTGCTCATATATAATATATGTGTGCTTACAGCATATATAATATATATGGCTGTATGTGGTGTTTGGTATTCCATGCCTGAAAGAACAGCTGATTTATTTCATAGCTTTTATGGACTGTTTTATTATTCTCAACAACATCACATCCATTCTCTTTGCATGCATATTTTATAGCACCTTGATGGACTTATTTGATTTGACCCAGTGTTTTGATGACAGCACGGCTATAGGAGGTGCACATTAACTTACACAAATCATTTGCTCAAGTCACTTCAGAGTGTGATCCTGCCCTCAGGTGATTTGTGGACTGCCAGCCCTTTCATGATGGGCAAAATAGCACAGCATGTCCTATAAAGCCGTGGCCCAAGAAAAGCTATTGGTGATTCCTGGACCAGCAGGGCAATCTCCTAGGAGGGGCTGCTAACTGTGTAAGTATAGTCAGTCTTGCCAGAATTGTATCATTGGCTTCAGTTCCCTGTGATTCTTTTCTTCTGGCTTTCAACTTCCTTATAGAGAAAGTGTAAGACAGAGCATAGTGGCTGTAGTTCAGATTCTTGAATCCTAAATGATTGTGCAGCAGTGAAACAGTCGTAATAAATGCTAATTTAAAAAAAAAGATTAGGGAAGGAAGGTCTGAGACTTGATTTTGGATACTTCCTGACCTCTGCTTTTATCTCCATCTGAGAAACCAGACCTAAATGCCAAGGTTTGCATCCTTCTCTTTTTGGTGCCCTAGTTTTTACCTGGCTAGTTTTATTCCTTGTACCCTAGGAAACGAAAGTTTCTTTGTAGTGGTGTAACCTTCCATCCTTATCACCATAGGGTAACCTCGGATGATGTCACCTGGCTTTATTTAAAAACATCTTTGGTGTAGTGACAGTGGATGGAAGTTTGCCTGATGCCCAGAGTAATTTGTTCTGTAAAGGTCAATGTTTATGCTGGATTGCAGAATCTGAAACACATTAATTCATTCAGCACGTGCCTTCTTTTAGTATACTTTTTTGGCAGTCTAGTAAGGTCTGTGAAAAATGCACATTTCTGCATGTGGGAATCTCTAGATAGAAGGCTCAAGTGCTCCCTAATCATCAAGGAGCCCTGCTTTAAGAAGCTTATGATCTTGCCATGGATGTTAACATGGATGTAAACATCTCCGTCACATGCTATGGGAAGCCCAGAGAGTCCATGACAAACTCCATCTGGGGTATTTAAGGCCAGTCTTTCCAAAGATTTGATATCCAGCCTTTCTCATCCCCCCACTTTTTCTGCCCTGTCAGATAAGCTAATTTTCCTGCTTTCCCTCTTCCTGAGTCCAAGTGGCTCTGTCCAGGGTTCTGAAACCTGCCTTTTCTGTGACCATCGTATGAAATAGTATCAAGGATCTGGAAGAGTCTCCTGTTACAGTTCCAGGTGAGTTTTGCATTCTTTCCTGATGAGCTCTTATATTGATCAGATGTGAGGGCCACACCAGTAAATTTACATATCAGGAAACTGAGGCTTTAAGAGGTCTGGTAACTCAGCCTGGATCACAAAGTAGTTCATGGCCAGGGAGACCAGATCCCAGGCTTCCTGATCCCGATGCAGCTAGTCTTTCCAGGGCAGCGAGTTTCCTCTGATCTCCTCCCTTTGTCTTCAAAGATTCTCCCTGTGCATTTGAAATGGTCTGTGATTGCGTTTGTGGTCATCAAAGGAGTACACAAGAGAATTCAGTGTTCAAGACTGAAGTTTTCACTACTTAACTTCAATACACATGAACTTCTTAACCTTGAGATTGTGGTATTCTTTTGTTTCTATTCTTAATTAGCAGATAATAATTCCCCGTTTTTGTTTTTTTTTTAGAGTTTCTCTCTGATGTTTTTCTTTTTGTGTTTTTTTGTTTGTTTGTTTTAAGACTATTATAAGCATCAACATCATCCTGTGTCACCATATTTGGAATGTTTTTAGAGGTGCATAACTCTTTTTAAAAGTACTATGTTACTATTAAAAGTAGTAAACATAACTTAGATGAGACATTGTTTTGACTTTCATGTTTTATACATGCATGCTTGTGTATGTGTGTGTATGTGACTTTTTATAAAAAGACTTAGGCTTCATAGCTAACTTGGAATTCCTTCTGATAACATTTCTCTGAGAATGACCATAAGTGTCTAGCATCGACCCTCTTGGGCAAGCACTGAGAAGAAAGTCAAGTGACTGTAAGCCACTTGGACTGAGCCATGTCCCAACAAAGTTGCCCACAGGTGTTGTAGGTAAAGGAGAATCTTGACATCAAGCAGGACATGTCAAAGTACGAGGTGGTCAGTCTGAGCAGTGCTGGGCCAGGATAAAAAAAAATGTGGGTGAGGCACTAAATCTTTCAGTTGGAGATTAGAGAAGCCGCTAAATCAAGGGCACAACTCTGTAGAGTTTATTAAAAGGGAGGCCATCAGATTGGGGGGCGTGTACACAAAAGCCAGACAAAGATTGTACAGTGCAGGGCTAGGTCTTGTCGTCTTAACCATGGAGTGCCTCTTATGGGGGGGCTTGTTACGCTCATCCTGAGTGGGGCAAGAGATAGCACACTCGAAGCATCAGCACATTCTGCACGGAGGGTCAGTTTGTTCCAGAAGCAGTGTCACAATCATACATTTATAACCCATGGCAGTAAAAATAATTTGAGCATTATGAGAAAAAGTAGAAGAGATTCTAGTGCTTTGTGTAAAAACCTTCAAATTCCCATTTCATTAAAAATTCCTCTCTGCAGCTGGTAGCAGAGATTACCATGGTTCACCATCTGTGCGGATTAATGTTTACTAAAAACGAGAGAGGGAGAAGGAGAGAGCGGCACGTAAGAAGAATGGTTTCCCAGATAGAAAGCCAAAATAGAATACCTTTCCCTGAATTTTCTCTTTTTTATTCTTTGCTTTCCTTTTTTTTTTTTTTGCATCTTATACCTGTTTTATTTGAATCTTTATAGAATTGTTTAAGGAAAACCCAGAGTTATTTATTTTTAAAGGACTGAATAATGTAAAAACTGTAAGCCATCAAACTGTTTACATTTACATTTATGCAAAATGCATGTTGAGAGGCTTTTAAAATTTGTTGGAAATAATTAGGCACCTTTGGCACTTCCCTTTTAAATTTCCTGTTCTGTGAAGATTTTTTCCTGCTCCTTGCAGCCTGGGTTCACAAGGCAGAATCTCAGATCCTGTCCTGAGGGACCACAGATTGTCAGTTGCCTCCAGGTCTGAAGTTAATCAGTTACAAAAGTGCATCTCGTCTGTAGGCCGACTTAGTTTCAATAGATCACTGGGTGGTTGCTTCCTAGGATCAGGAGTTTCTAGTGAACTAATACAACATTGTAGATAGCTTTTTTTTTCTTACTTTCTCTTTTCCTTGTTGAGCACTTGCTGTGTGAGAGACACAGACTTTGCTCTACTTGCATTTTCTTTTAATCCTTACAGTCACCTAGAGCAGTAAACATTATTAGCATTCCCATTTCGTTGTAGGGAGGACAGAGACCTGGAGAGTTTAAAGAACTTGCTGCCTGTCAAAAAAACGAACACATGTTGAAATTGATCCCTGAAGTCAGAACTGTCTCCTTGTAAAGCCCATGTGCTTAACCATGACACCCTACAGTCTCATTCAATAGTTAGGTTATTTCCAATTCTCTCTGGGCACTTTTAGACCCAGTCTTAATATTGGGAATCTCATTTCCTTGCAAATCATGCTTTTTCCTCTCAATATGCCATGAGTCATCATTACCAGGAGCAGAGAGCATCTTACTTACTGCAATTACACTTGCTAATCAATTCTGCATCACTGCCCAGTGCTATAAACGTCTAGTTACCTATATTCTATTGACATGTGGCCTCATTTCTTACTGAAATGGGCAGTAGTCTCAATTTTAGAGGCCCTCTTTCTAATAGCACAGGGGAGCCAAGGAAATATGTCAATCTTATTGCCAGCCAAACAGAAATAAACCACTGTAGTCATTTCTCATAGTGGAGATTCATCAGCCAAGTGCAACCCAGGTATTTCTGAGTTTTAACTTTTCAGTCAAGGGGACTGTTTCTGAGGAGTTCTGCTTCCTACCATTATTTTCAGTTTTTCCCTTCAATTTTTTATTAATACTTGTCTAACTTGCATTAAAAATATTTTCACAGGGGTGCCTGGGTGGCTCAGTTGGTTAAGCGTCCAACTTCGGCTCAGGTCATGATCTCACAGTTCGTGAGTTCGAGCCCCACATCGGGCTCTGTGCTGACAGCTCAGAGCCTGAAGCCTGCTTTGGATTCTGTGTCTCCCTCTCTCTCTCTCTGCCCCTCCCCTGCTCATGCACATGCACATGCTCTCTGTCTCTTAAAAATAAATAAACATTAAAAAATATATGTATTTTTTCATTATTTCTTCACCGGGTCTAAAACCATTAAATGGGGCAACATTTCTACCCAGTTTTTAAAAGTAAACATCATAAGCCATGAAACTGTGTTAGAAGACATCTGACATTGGTTTCCCTGCTGTCTGGCTAGCCACTGGGGAGGTGGTATGATAGGACCTGAAAATTAAATAAGCCAAAAACGGTGCCCTCCTGTTCTCTCCAGAGGAGTCAGAAAATCCAGGGGGTATCCTAGTGTCAGTCCAGTCCAGGTGGGCACTGCTTTTCAGGGTGCAGAGGGAGCAAGGATTTTAGGAAGGAGAGGTCTTAGCATCTCTTAGTTGCTCTTTGCAGAAAAACCTGGTGGCTGGGGATATGCTGGAAGGATGGTCCAGTCTTGAAGAGAGACTGACAAGAGCCAAATGAGGAGGACACTGGAAAGAACTGGAATAAAACCAGCTGCCAGGGTGAATATCTGCAAAGAAGGAAGATAGTTACGTGGAGAGGCTGTTCTGTGAGATCTGATCCATCTTGAAGCAAGGCATGGCGACAGCATTCAAATTTCAGAGCTTTCTTTCTGCTACAGGGATGGTTCTTAACCTAATTCCTCACTGGGGCTTTATTGGCTCAGATCTGGAGACAGTGTAGGGGGGGGGGAAAGGGGTGTTTAATCAGGAGGAGTCAGATTAGGATTAAGAAGTGTTGCAGTGGGTTTACTGGAGCAGTCATGAGCTAGCAGGACATGACAGATTTTTTAAACATTGCCTTTTTTTTTTATTTGGTAATAGCCTATTTTTTTTTCCTCTCTAGTTTTGCTCCTTTTATCTCTCTTGACAGTGAGTCTCCAGGGGCACAGTCAACATGGAGATGAGGGAAGCCAACAGCTCATTCATTGCAGCATTTTTCTGTCTACCCCATCCAGCCTTCTGTGAATGTTGTAAAGGGGTGCACAGTCTCAACCTTACAGACCAGTGTGGTTTCTCAGGTGAGGGTTTGTCCAGTTTATTCTGTCAGTGCCTGTGGTCTTGCCCATTTTTGGCAATCAGTAGGACTTGGTATAGAGACAGCCTAACGACATCGTACATGGGAAGAACATGGGCTAGGGAGTTCCAAAGTATTAGTCTTAAAGCTCATCTCTAGCATTAGGGCTCCTGGATGGCTTAGTTGATTAAGCATCCGACTCTTGATTTTGCCTCAGGTTGTGATCTTATGGTTCGTGAGATTGATCCCTACATCAGGCTCTGTGCGGACAGTGCAGAGCCTGCTTGGGATTCTCTCTCTCCCCCATCTCCTGTTCCTCCCCCACTCATGTTTGCACCTTCTCTCTCTCTTTCTCTCTCAAAATAAATAAATAAACTTCAAAAAAAGCTCACCTTCTAGCACTGATGAGATGTGGGACCATACGCAAGCTATTTGACTACCCCTCTCCTCATTAAGGATTAAAATGAGACAACACACACAAAGTACACACTTCAGGGTCTGGCTCTGAGAGCATATAGGTTCCCTTTCCCTCCTTTCTGTGGCCACAGACACTTCCCCGTGGCCTGGCACCCTGAGGAACATCTCTAGCCCACTCTGGAGGGATGATCTTATCATAAACACATCTTTTAAATTTTTTCATTAGCAAAGAAGAGTCTTATTTGAAACAAAGAAAATAAAATTCCCTGTAGATTCATCCCATAGATTGGTAGTGAACACACATTGATATTGGTATTGATACATTCCAAGCACAGATTTAGGAATTGGAGATAGAGCCATGAGTAAAAGTAGATGAAAACCCTTATCCTCATGGGGCTTACATTCTAGTGGGAGGGGGCAAGCCAACAAATAGGCAAATTAGATAGTATGCTGGATGGTGATAAATAAATACCATGGGGAAAAGTAAAGCAGAGAGGAAAGATGAGGAGTGCCAGAGTGCAATGGAAGAATTCGGGTCTTGGATACACCAGTCACACCTCAGAAGGTGACTTAGGGCCCCTGAGGAGTTTCTACTGGGTGGAAAGAACCTAGGAGGGAGAATCCATTCTGCCTGTACCCCATCTAGGGTACAGGTTAGGTTAGGTATTAGGTTCCTTGAGGCAAGAAACTATGCCTTCTAGGGACTCCCGGGTGGCTCAGTCAGCTAAGCATCCTACTTTGGCTCAAGTCATGATCTCACAGTTTGTGAGTTCGAGCGCTGCATCAGGCCATCAACACAGAACGGGCTTCGGATCTCTGTCCCCTTCTCTCTCTGCCCCTCCCCCACTTGTGCTCTATCTGTCTCTCTCAAAAATAAACATTAAAAAACTTTTTTCTAAATAAATAAATAAGGAACCGTGCCTTCTTAGTACTCGCCTCCCCAGCACAACATCTGACCCAAGAGTAGGCACTCAGTAACTGCTTGTTGAACCAAACTATAAACCTCAGACCTCTGTCTGTCTGTCTGTCTGTCTGTCTCTCTCTCTCTCTGAAACCAGTGGGCCTGTTTGACACCTGAAATACCGGTTTGCGTTAACAGCTCCACTGGCATGCCTCAGTTTGACAGGCAGCAAGTGCCAGACCTGCAGGTTGCTTATTGATTTAACTAATAATAAGTAATGGAGTGGCAACTGGAGTGACATTAATATAATGCGGAGAGGAGTGAGCGCCAGGATTGAAACGCTGTCATGCATCAAGACACCTCTGCCGCTGGGGGAGGAACCTCATTTTCTTGCGTGGTGTTTTCTGGCTCAGTTCCTCAGCTCTGAGCCTGTAGAATCCCACTGAAAAGGTGTGAAAGGCAAAGCCAGAGTTTTAAGGAGGAACCCAAAGTCAGTTTCATGGTAGTAAGGAATGGTGATAGTGGGAAGAACTCAGTGAAAATAGGAGAAGGTGGAAGAGGAATGGAATAAGGGATGTGAGGGCTTCAAATGCCAGAAATAAATCTACGCCCCCAAAATAAAGGTAATTGCCCAGCTCTTTTTTTTTTTTCCTGTGGGGTTAAAACAGTAGTCTTGTTTTGACTTTTACTCCTTATTCTGTTATTCATTAAGCAAATATTTACTGACCACCTACCATGTGCTCTACTGAGCACTCAGGATCCATAATCTCTATCCCTGTGTAATAAAGAATTTGGCTGACCTTTGCCCCACATTCCAGGGAGGTAACCACTAATCCTTGGAAGTCCCTGAGTGATAGGAGTGCCTTTGTTATTCATAGTGGACCCCTTGGACCACACACCTGCACCTGATAGCTTATGCTGACATGGAGACCCAGGATGGGAGCTGGCTACACCAGAAAAACCCACCACGTGACTGGCTTTGATCCACTTGATATCAGCCCAACGCTGGGAAGGGAAGAAGGGCTAGAGATTGAGTACAGCCACGTAGCCAATGATTCAGTCATTCGTGTGGGTATAACGAAACCTCAGTAAAAACCCTGGGCACCAAAGTTCGGGTAAGCATTCGTGTTTGGATGCATTCTGTATGTTATCTCACACTGACGTGCCATGAGGGTAATGCATCCCAAAGATGATGGGAGCTTCTCATCTGAGACCCTCCCAGACTTTACCCTTTGTGTCTCTTCTTTGGGTGGTTCCTGATTCATATTCTAATCATAAGTACAGTGCTTTCCTGAGTTCTGTGAATTGTTCTAGCGAATTATCAAGCCTGAGGGAGTCTGTGGGGACACCCTGAATGTGTGGCCAGCTAATCAGAAGTGAGGGTGGCTCAGGGGACCCTGAACTTGTGGCTGGTATCAGAAGTGACAGCAGTCTTGTGAAACACTGTGCCCTTGACCTTAGCGCTGAAGTTTGGCTACCTCTGGGTAGTCCCTCAAGTAGCTCATAGTCTAGCTAGTGTCATGAAGATCAAAACTGCTTTCATAATGCAGTGAGAAAACTGTCTGCTCACAAGTGTAGGCTTAGTCGTGGGAGAGCAGAGTAGGTGCCATCTAACTCATTGAGGATAATCCGAGGTAGCCTTCTGCACAGAGTGAGCTGAATTCAAGTCTATATTATAATTAGCAAAGTAAGGCAAAGACAGAGAACACACATGGATCAACTTTCAGAATCGACTTTGTGCCATCTGAATTAATGATAATAATGCTAATAATAAGAAAAGGAATAGCAACTAAAATCTCTTGCACTATTTGTATGAGAAATGTGCTTTGTGTGTATTGACTCACTTAATCTCCACAACACCTTTGTCAGGAAGGAGTTGTTGGGGTTTCTGTTTTCCAAAATCATCTGATATTTATTTATTTATTTATTTATTTATTTATTTATTTATTTTTAATTTTTAATTTTTTTTAACATTTATTTATTTTTGAGACAGAGAGACAGCATGAACAGGGGAGGGTCAGAGAAAGAGGGGGACACAGAATCTGAAACAGGCTCCAGGCTCCGAGCTGTCAGCACAGAGCCCGACGCGGGGCTCGAACCCACGGACCGCGGGATCATGACCTGAGCCGAAGTCGGACGCTTAACTGACTGAGCCACCCAGGCGCCCCAAAATCATCTGATATTTAAATATACAATGTGGTGGGGTGCCTGGGTGGCACAGTTGGTTGGGCATCCAACTTCAGCTGAGGTCACGATCTCATGGTTTGTGAGTTCGAGCCCACGTCAGGCTCTGTGCTGTCAGCTCAGAGCCTGGAGCCTGCTTCGGATTCTGTGTCTCCCTCTCTCTGTGCCCCTCCCCCACTCACACTGTCTCTCTCTCTCTCTCTCTCTCTCTCTCTCTCTCTCTCTCTCAAAAATAAAGATTAAATAAAAATTTTTAAATATACAATGTGGCTAAAGTCACATAGCTACTAAGTTGGCATACCTTTGCTTCATACTTAGGTTTCTATTGTGGAATGAGTGTCTGTGTTCCCCCTCAAAATTCATATGTTGATGCTCTAACTCCCAGTGAGGTTGTATTTGCAGATGGGGCATTTGCATGGTAATTAGGGTTAGATGAAGATATGAGGGTGGAGCCCTCATGGCCTTAGAAGAAGAGACACCAGAGAGCTCACACTCTCTCCACACACATGAGCTGAGGAAAGAACATGTGAGCATGGGGAGAGAGCCCTCCTCAGAACCTGACCAGGCTGGCACCCTGATCTCAGACTTCCAGCCTCTAGTACTGTGAGAAAAGAAATTTATGTTGTTTTAAGCCACCTAGTCTATTTCAGTAGAAGACATCCTGTGTCTTTTGGAGCCAAGTGGGGATGGTGTTAGGGTTGAGGCCAAAAAACAATAGAGTCCTGTTAAGTGCTGGTTTTATCTAAAATCTCTCTAATCTGAATGAATTGAAGCTCTAAATGTCTGTTGTAACATGTTCTTGCTCACTGCACTACTTACTGAACAACCTAAGAATCTCAATGCGAGTATCCCCGTCTGATTCTAGATTCTTGTAGTCTTCACACTTCAGCTTGACTACGTTTCCTGGCACGTGATACCTCCTTCATGCAGATCAGATCCCATGAAAATTTCTTCAAGGAGTTGAAATTACTTCAGTGTTGTTGTCCACTCATTGATCCTGGCTCTGTCTGTGAGAGAATTAAGGAAGAAATAGTACCAGTAGCAAGAAGGTAGCTGATGTATATGGCGGACCATACATGAAGTCTTGCAGCTCTATTTTGGACCCTTTATAGCCTTGTGGGATCCATTCTCGTTTGTTTGAAGAAAGCCATGGTTCTGGAGTTCTTTTTTAGATGTAGCCTTTAGTGATTCATCATTCACCATGAGTGTTTGAAGTGTCTAGTCATATACATAAGTAATCTTTTATTCAGCTCTTATTTTCTGTGTGTCCGTTCATTGTTCACATTAGACTTCTTTTATGTAAATCAAGTCCCCGGATATGAGGAAACAAAGCAAAGCCAGATTAATTAGCTAATTTTCAAAGGCTTATTCTACATTGATTGCAACTTTTTTTTTCCATGAATTTTTTATTATGTTCTCTCTTTGCTATGCCGAGTCGCCTTTGAAACAATAGCATGTAAAGTTAGTATATAGAAAATTGACCCAAATCATCTCATTTAAAAAAAAAAGACACACATATCATGACCTATTTCTCATTTTTCCAACTCACTGGGTTTAAAATATAATAGGAGAAAAGAGGGAGTTTTTTCAAAGGTGTGGGCTTTCCTGATGCCTTTCTAACCTTCTACTTCGCATCTGTTCAAATTCTTTTCTTTTTCTCTCTCACATCCTCATTATTTTTCCACCTTTTCAATTTTAACCTGTGAATCTAGAAAACCTAGACTAAAACCAGAGGATTAAATAGCATTGGGTTTGAAAAGAACTTTCACAAGTATCTCTACTGCTGCTCAAAGCCCCTCTTTCTCAGCCTAGCAGAAACCACCTTTGATTAGTCTCCTCATCTGATGGAGATCTCACTGCTTCCCCCGGCAGTGGGCCTCTGGATATTTCTCACTTTTATCAAATTTCTGTTTATCTTAAGCAAAAATTATTCTTTTTCTCCTACCATCCTTTGTCTGACCTCTTGGGCTGTGGAAAACGTGCCATATTTCCCACCTACTTCAGATCTCTGAGGATAATTAAAGAGACTTAAGTCTCTTTAAGCCCTCTCTCTTCTTTGGGCTAAAAGGAATATGAGCCATCTCCTTTTATCCCTGCTAATTTTGTACAGCAAAAACAGGCAAAGGGATACAGCTTCCAATTTTATTTTCCTAAATCCCCACATACAACGGTGTCCCTTCCTATAACAACTTTTCGGGAAACAGCATAATCACTTGTCCTGCTTAAAAAAGTATTTGCACGCACACACAATTGTCTAGTATTTTTGGAGACTTATAATCTGCTGAGTGTTTTATATGGCTGTCTCAGTTACTATCCCCAGTAGCTCAGGGAGATAAGTATGTACCTCCATGATCCCAGCATGTGGCTTTAGATGCTCCGGCTTAATGAAAAATGGAGACTTTTCCAGTGTGAATAGTTACTATGGTCCCTAGATTATCCCTCTCAAATATCAGCTGTCTCTCATGGGCTTTCAACAGACAACCCATAGAGCATGCATTGGGTCTTTGATTAAAAAGAAATGCTGTGAGCTCTCAATGCCAGGCATGCCAGACAGCAAAAGTGATGCATCTGTCAGAGTCCAATACGGAGACAGAAACCACACCAAGTATTTTAACAGAGAGAGCTTAGTAGAAAAGAGGGTTAACTAGGTCTTGCATATCTGAAAAGGCAAAGAGATAGCACGAAGGTATCGTAGAGCCAACAGTTTTATGGAGCGCATGACAGTTCTAAGGCAGGGAAAGTAAGAGTGAAGCCTAGAAGCTTGGCTGATGTGGCTGAAACTTAGAGCTCTGAGAAGTGGGAGTTGTTTGGCCAATGTTCACATTTCTGCGCTGAGAGGACCCAACCCCCTGAGGAGCCTGGATGGTGCTGATGTCTCTGAAGGGTCGCCATGAGGCTGGCTCCGTGACGTTGCGAAAACTGCAAACTGGATTAAATTGCTGTTACCAGACGAAACTGCTGCTGCTGGAGCAGAGAAAGCAGAGGCCAGCAGCATGTTGCCAGGAGCTCACAGCGGACCGGGGAACCGCGCTGTCCTTGGCCTCCCAGGCTCCGACAGCGCCCCCTCCTGGCAGAACCTGGCATGGCTGCAGCCAGCAAAGGCGGAATGTGGTTTGCAGGGTCCTGGCCCCAGCCTCACAAAACAAAGTGTGGAAAGCTGGATTTGAAGCGGAGTGGCAGTAGCTTCACACGGGGCATGCAACGTGTTTTATGTTAAAATTTCAAAAAGTCCAGTGTCTGTGCTCGCCTTTAATGGATCAGCACAACACAGCTCACAAGTAGTGGGAGTAGGGAGGGCGAGTAAATCAAGAAGCTAGTGCAATGTCTCTTGGTCCCATTCTCAGTCTTTATTTCCTTTTTTCCATACCTCAGCCCATCAGGATGGCTGTTGCTGGGACTCACATTCTGAATACCGCCACCACCCCCCCTAATATTTTAATGGGGTAGAGAAGTCAATGCTGTTACTGGCATATATATCAGTACAAGTCTTTAGCATGTTTCTGCTGCATGGATAAAAGTCGAGGAGGCAGAGGAAACCTACTTGCGGCTGGTTCTCCAAAGTCAGGGTCATGAGGAACTGTTTGGGACAGCTAACATTGGGGAGCATGTCCATCCTCCAGACCATCTCTCAGAACGATAACTGTGGAGCATGGACAGTGGCCGACAACCCCTACCAGCCAGCTCTTCCCCTCAGACAGTTCCCCTTGCAGATCTGCGGCAGGAAATAGCAGGTCTGCCTCCCCCATGCCCTCAAAATATATACCGAAGGGGTACCTGGGTGGCTCAGTTGGTTAAGGTCCAGCTCTTAATCTCAGCTCAGATCTTGATCTCAGAGTTGTGGATACACACACACACACACACACACACACACACAGGCATGCACACACACTGCATATTTGGCCCACTCCCCTAACTAGTGCTTGCAGCCAGACTTCCAGCCACTCAATTCGCTGGGTGTTTCAGAGAGGAAAACAAGAGAAGGCTACAAATGAGGCCTCTAGACCAGTGAGGCCATGAGCATTGCAATGTGGGCTGGGGTAGAGCCTCTCCCTAATGGGATGGCTCCAAATAGTTAGGACTAATTTCATGGGGTCAGTAGTAGGTCTCCTAAAAGCCTCTACCATTTAAAAATTAATACTTGATGAGTGCTAATTCCAAAGGGTCTCAAGAGACTGGAGGAGAAAGGGTTTCCAGGAATGGGATTTGAAAAGAACCTAAGGATGAAATGGGATATGTCTGTAAGGAAGGAAGAAAAATATAAAGAAATTCACTTCCAATAAATCAGAAGTAAAGCAAACTTACTGTCTCCCTGGCTCACTTGCCTTTCCATAGCCACGTAGTCTGGCATGGCCCTGTGCAGGGAGGCCCTGTCTCTCCCCATCATACCCTATCTTCAGCCACTCCCACTGCTCTGACATTTGAGTAAGAAACACAACAAATAGGGGCACCTCGGTAGCTCAGTCAGTTGGGCCTCCAACTCTTGGTCATGATCTTGTGGTTTGTGGGTTGGAGCACTGCTTTGGGCTCTGTGCTGACAATCCCTGCTTGGGATTCTCTCTTTCTGTCTCTCTCTCTCTCTCTCTCTCTCTCTCTCTCTCTCTCTCTCTCAAAATAAATAAACTTAAAGAGACACAACAAATATTTTTAGGTGTATCCTGATCATCTTCAGCCACAGAAACCCTCAGACTTCTTATGATATAATGGACTGATCAGACGGTCATGACCCTGCTTACCAAAAGTAATAACAAGTAACCTTTATGTAATCCTCTTCTTGGTTTACCAACACACGATGTTCTTTTTTTGTTACATCTTTTAGTCTTCATGAAAACTCTTTGAAATAAATAATAATGTAATTTCCATTTTTTAGGTGAGAAAACTGAGGCTCAGAGAGTTTAGGTAATTTCTTCAAGATTACATCATCAATACTTGGGACTTAAAATCCAGCTCTCCAGACTCCACTATTTGCAGCCTTGCAGTGGTCTGTGTGAAATGTGGCACAAGGAATTGTGTGGCTCACTGGGTAGGTGGGTCCCTCAAGGTTATTTCCAAATGCAGCCCAAGAGTATAATTTTGGATAGCCCTGTGGGCCAAATAATTTCCAGTCTGAGGTAAACGTCTGTTAACAAACATGGCATCTGAAAGGTACTCTCCTACGAATGCAGGATGCTGACAGTTCTATGCCAAGTCCTGCCTTTACTTGTTCACAGACAAGGTCAAATGGGAGTATTAATCTTGCTGGACCCCTTTGGTAAAGGCAGAAAAATGTAGAGTTCACCATTGTTCACTTTCAGTTCCCTTAAGAAAACACTTACAGGTCTCGTGGAGGTTCCTCAAAATGTTAAAAATAGAACTACCATATGATCCAGCAATCCCACTTCTGGGAGTAGATTCATAGGAAATGAAATCTGGATCTCAGAGAGACATCTGCAGCCCCTTGTTTATTGCAGCACTATTCACGATAATCAAGATATGGAAACAGCCTATATGTCAGTGGGCAAATGGATAAAGAAATGTGATGCACACACATGTGCACATACATACGTGCACACACACGTGCGCGCACACACACACACACGACAGAATTATCGAGGAAACCCTCACATCTGTGACAACGAGGACAAAGAACAAAGAGGACATTATGGGGGCGCCTGGGTGGCTCAGTCGGTTGAGTGTCCGACTTCAGCTCAGGTCACGATCTCACGGTCCGTGAGTTCGAGCCCCGCGTCGGGCTCTGGGCTGATGGCCCAGAGCCTGGAGCCTACTTCCGATTCTGTGTCTCCCTCTCTCTCTGCTCCTCCCCCGTTCATGCTCTGTCTCTGTCTCAAAAATAAATAAACGTTAAAAAAAAAATTTAAAAAAAAAAGAGGACATTATGCTGAGTGGAATAAGCCAGACACAGAAAGACAACTATTGTATGATCCCACATGTGGAACCTTACATAGTCACACTGACTACTTTACAGCAGAGAGTAGGATGGTGGTTGCCAGGGCTCAGGGAAGAAAGAGGGGAGGAGAGGTTAATGAGGAGGTGTTGGTCAAATGGTAAAAGGTTTAGGGGCAACCGGGTGGCTCAGTCGGTTAAGCGGCAGACTTTTGATCTCGGCTCAGGTCACTATGTCACAGTTCATGAGTTCAAGCCTCACGTGGGGCTCTGTGCTGACCGCATGGAGCCTGCTTGGAATGCTCTCTTCCCCTCTCTCTGCCCCTACCCCACTTGTGCTCTCTCTCTTGAAATAAATGAACTTAAAAAAATTTTTTTAATTAAAAAAATGGCAAAAGGTTCAGTTATGCAGTTCTGGACGAGGACTGAACGAGTCCTGGACATCTAATATACAGCATGGTGACAATAGTTAAGAATACTGCATTGTGTGCTTGAAGTTTGCTAAGAGGAGAAGTCTTAATCTCAACATGCAGACACATACACACTCCAAAAAAAAATGATAACTATGTAGAGATGATGGATAAATTATTTAGCTTATGGTGATCATTTCATAACATATAGATATATCAAAACATCCAGTTGTACACCTTAAGTATACACAATTTTTATATAACAAAGATCTCTCACTAAAGTTTTTTCAAAGGGTAAGTAATTACAACAGAAGGACATGGTTGGAAAATCTCACTTTGTCACAGATTCTAGAACCCTGCTCTGATGCAAAAAACGATAATGATATTAATTCAACAACAATAATACCTAATTTTTTTTTAATTTTTTTTAACGTGTATTTATTTTTGAGACAGAGAGAGACAGAGCATGAACAGGGGAGGGGCAGAGAGAGAGGGAGACACAGAATCAGAAGCAGGCTCCAGGCTCTGAGCCATCAGCCCAGAGCCCGACGCGGGGCTCGAACTCACGGACCGCGAGATCGTGACCTGGGCTGAAGTCGGACGTCTAACCGACTGAGCCACCCAGGCGCCCCAATCATACCTAATTTTTATTGGGCACCTACATGTCTCATTTAATTCCCACAAGATCCTATGTGGTGGGAATTGTTATTATCCCCACGTGCAGGTGGGCACCCATTGACTTGGAGAAGCTAAGGGACTTGTTCACACCGGGATTCAGAGACACTAGGATTCCAACACCCATCGTCCCCATCACTGCCTCACATAGCCTAGATTCAATGTCTGTCCTTAACTTCCCCTCCCTAGCCACAGAAAGTATTTCCACATGATATTTCTCTCGGTGGGCTTGCACAGATTGCTAGCTGGAACCATTCCCTGCATTCCAGCAGAGGCAGGGACCAAGACTCACCAGAGCCAAATGTTTTAATAATAAGCTCCTGTGCTAGCAGTTACAAAAAAGTGACCGTAGCTGCAGGTTTCAAGAATTAAAATATGGCAAGGTAGAAGAACCTCGTAAAGCCAGTTTTCAGAACGACGACTCTGCCCTTGTAAACAAGTTTTATATACCCTTTTTGGAGTGTGTATAATGAAATGACTAACATTTTCAGCTGTAACCGAAGCTATTACACAACAGCTGAGTGTTTTGTAGCTGGAAATCTGTTCAGGAAAACACTGAAAATTGCTGGAAAGAGTGGGCTGTGGGGACTCCACGTCTCTGCAGGGCACATTGTCCCCATCCTGCCAGCAGGAGTGGCCTGCACAGCACAGCCACGTAAGAGCACCACGGAACTCACACCCTGCTTTCTCAGTGTAAAATGGAGCTCTTAGCTGCTCTTAATGCCTGCGTCTCTTTACTCTTGCTCACTAAAGTGGAACGTATGGTTCATCTTTTTTTTTAATCTTCCCCCCAAAGAAAACTACAAGCTGAGATTCCAGGTGCCCACCTAGAATCCAGAAACTTCTATGATCTGCGTTTCAGATGAAGGTCCTCAGAGAGATTTTTGATGAGTCATTTCTTTCTTCCTCTGCTTCACGATTTACATAATAATATAGTTGCAGGTCACAGTTATGAATATTCAGGAGAAGGACAAGGTGAGGTTGCTGAGCTCTTTTTCCCCTGAATTCCGGAAGATGGGACTCAGCAGATTGAGCCGTGGGAGCTAAAGAGAAAGTCTTGAGTTTCTCATCCAATCTCCATGCTAACTGTGCCAGAAATGAGTATTTTCTGAGGGGAGACACTATCACAGAATCAGAAGGATTCTCCTGCTTGCTCCTGCAGACTAGACCAGAAATCAGAACATTATGGGAACAGAACATGGTGCCTGTGTCATCCACTGCCTCTTACATCATTCACATTAGAAAGACAGATTCTATTCTCCTTTTAGCCTTTTCATATGGGAATGGCTCCAGGGACAGAATGTGGGAATGTCGCTCTACCCACTCAAACCCAACAGCAGTTTGTTGCTAGAATAGGAGAAAAATGAAGTCATGTGTGACCCAGCCATACCATGGTAGGTGGTCAGGCGAGTGTTGTTACCTGGACCAATTTTTTGTATAGTGTCTTATGGTGTGGCACTTGGCATTCCTAAGAGTGAACCTTGAAGAGCTAGACTGATAATGGTGTTTCTTGTCCAAGGCTCTTTCTATTAAAATCCAGGGCCATTGTTTTATTTGATAAAATCAGTAGCATATGGTGAAAGGTATCTACCGCAGGTAGGGACCAGCAGCCTTTAGAATGTGAGAGCCTTAGGGCGCCTCCGTGGCTCAGTTGGGTGTCTGACTTCGGCTCAGGTCATGATCTCGCAGTTGGTGGGTTGGAGCCCCACATCGGGCTCGGTGCTGACAGCTCAGAGCCTGGAGCCTGCTTCAGATTCTTTGTGCCTCCTCCTCTCTCTGCCCCTCCCATGCTCATGCTCTGTCTCACTCTGTCTCTCAATAATAAATAAACATTAAAAAAAATTTTTTTTAAAAGAATGTGAGAGCCTTTTCTGTGGCCCTTGCTCCACCATTGATATGCAGATTAAGTTCTTTCTTAGAACTTTGGTGTCCTCACCTGTGAAATGGGAACCATAATACATATTTAAGGTTACAGCAAAGAATAAACGAGATCACAAGTATGGAATGCCTGGCAATGGCAAATGGTGCTTATTAGTATAAGTATAGTATGGTATAAGTATAGTATAGTATTAGTAGAAGTATAGTATAGTATAGTATTAGTATAAGTATAGTATAAGCATTAGTATAAGTATAGTATAAGCATTAGTATAGTATAGTATAAGCACCATATTAGTATATGGTGCTTATTAGTGTTATCCTGGAGTGTATGGTTTTGTGGGGAAAAGCAGTGGTTTTGATTCCCTTGGAAGATATTTTTTAAAAAATTTTTTTAATATTTATTTTTGAGACAGAGAGAGAGCATGAGCGGGGGAGGGGCAGAGAGAGAGGGAGACACAATCCGAAGTAGCTCCAGGCTCTGAGCTGTCAGCACAGAGCCTGACGCAGGGCTCAAACTCACGGACTGCGAGATCATAACCTGAGCCAAAGTCAGACGCTCAACAGGCTGAGCCACCCAGGCACCCCTGGAAGATAATTTTTTTAAATCCCTGATCTAACTAATTATCATGTCACTTCCCTCTTTAAAACAAATGGATTGGGGCGCCTGGGTGGGTCAGTCGGTTAAGCGTCCGACTTTGGCTCAGGTCACGATCTCGCGGTCCGTGAGTTCAAGCCCCGCGTCGGGTTCTGTGCTGACTGCTCAGAGCCTGGAGCCTGTTTCGGATTCTGTGTCTCCCTCTCTCTGACCCTCCCCCGTTCATGCTTTGTCTCTCTCTGTCTCAAAAATAAACATTAAAAAAATTTTAAAAAATAAATAAATAAATAAAACAAATGGATTACTTTGCACAGCATGTAGGTTAAAGTCAATCTCTTTCTCTATCTCTGTTTTTGTCCCTCCATATCTCTTACTGCACACACATACCTGCGTGAAATCCAGGATAGTCACCATATCCTGGATTATTGCCCTGAAGCCTGGATTTTGTTCCTGCCACCCCAGTCACCTGGAATGTGGATTCCTCCTTTCTCCACCTGCTCAACCGTGTTATCAAACTCTTCCACTCCAGCCCCCCTCCTCCACAGATCTTTTTACAAACCCTCTGGTTCAAGTCAGGGTCCCCATTTCTCCAAGGAACCTCCTGTGCCCCGGCACAGACAGCTCTGTAGAAAAGAGGTCTTGACCCTTTCTCTCAGCCCCATGGGAATGGGAGAACCCAGTGGGTGCAGGAGTTGTGGTATAGTCACCTCCCAACTGTGGACCAAGTAGGTGGATGTTGATTTGAGCTGAAGGTTAGCATTTATGCCGTTCCTATGGCTTTTCGGAATCTTCTAGTTGGTGATTTGTGATTCGTGTGTCTTGTCATTATTTTCATGCTCCTTGGTGGCCACTTACTTTACAGCGATCTCTCCCTTCATAGTAAGCGTTTCTGGACACTCATGGTGATTTGGAGGGAGTTGCCGTTGCTGCTTTGCTGAAATGTCTCTGGCATCTGTTTTCCCATGGGCGACCCCTTAAGTAACCAGAATGGACATTGGGAAAGAAACGGGAACAAGAGTTTGGAGCGCAGCGTCTTTCCCATTGCTGGTTGGTGGTGTGAAAGAAAAATCTCGAGTACGTTAGGACTGGATCTGCTTTCGGAGGGCATTGACCCCAGCGTGCTAGTCCTCTTTTCAGGCAGGAAGCTCAGGCAGCACAGGGCCGGGATTGTCCCGGTGACAGATCAGAAACACACAAGGCGTTGCAGAGTCCAGATTCCTGGTATCGTCTTCAACTTAACCCTGGCACATTTGCCTTCAGCAAAGACACATACTGGTTCAGAGCAAGAGAAACCTCATTATCTTCTCCGCTGGGCCCTCCCTGGTAGCCAGGGTAATTGAGGTCCAAAGGTGACCTGACCAGCCCAAATCCCATAGATAATTAGGGAGGAAAGTAGGGGCCAGACAAGTCTTCAGGCTCTGTGTCCCCTCCGCTTTCCTCTCCTGCACCCTGTGGCCTCTTCCTGTGCCTGGATTATTCACACAGTCCACATGTTGACATTTTAAGGATTCACTTGAGGAATTAATCACACCTCTTTGTTTTACCTCTTTTTACTTTGAGGTAGAGCCAGTTCACCGTTACTAAACTCTGCAACTCCACAAGTGATGAAGAGGCTAGCCAGGCCTAACTGCCTTCATGCGTCACCGGCCAGCCCTGTGAACACCTGTTGTGTGGCCCTTCAGTTCCCTTGAGGTCTGGGTCCCGAGCTCCTCCTAAAACTGGCACTCTGTCTTTGTTTCTTTTCATTGCTTCCCTTCCTCACGGGAGGGCGGGGGTGGGCAGGGAGGCCTCCATTCTTTTTAGGTTGTCTGTACATAGATATAGCATTTTAGCATCCCTGAAATTGAGGTGTATCTTACAGTCAGTGGTGTGTGATAGTTTAATTGTCAATATTGTGTCCTTGCTTAAATAACGGTGCATGTTACAACATTGCCATTAGGGAGTCAAAAAGTGTAGGATAGTTTCAATTTTGCAAAGTGCTTTCCCACATAATAAGAGGTAACATACATAGATGCCCACTGTGTGTCAGGCACTGTGGGCTCGGTGTTTACACCAATTATTTTATTCCCGTCTCATACTCACTCTTCAAGCTGGCATGTCCCCCGTTTCATAGAAGATGAAACTAAGGTAAAGTACTTTCTGCAGAGTCGCAAAGCAATAGGATGAGGGCCGTAGCCACATCCAGGGCGGTTTTAATCTAGAGTCAATGTTTCTTCTGCCTCCTTTCCTGTCGGATTGTGCTCTCGGTCTCCCCCAGAGCTGAATGGAGGGCTAGGTGGGCAGCATAAGAAAACAGACTCACCATTGACCTTGGGCAAGTCTCTTGACCTTTCTGTGCCTCAGTTTTCTCATCTGTAAAGTAGGGATGAAAATAACACCTTGCCATAAGTAGTTGGGAGGGTGAAGTGGACCCAGCACATACCAAGAGTTCAGTAAATGTAAGTGATCACATCATCCTCTGTTTTTGCTGAATCCTCTGTGGGTATCATCTTAAGCTTAGAAATGGCCTTCAGCTCCTTTACCCAGGCCATAAGCCGTGTGCCCAGAAGCTTCTTGGATGCCCTGTACCATATCCCCTTTTCCAAGAGAGCAGAAGCAGACTGCAGACTCTGCCTGCCAGGACCCCCATCTGTAGCCCTGGGAAGGTGCCCTGAGCAGACCTTGCCTTTCTCAGATGCTACTGTCACCGCAAAGTGACGTCTCCGCCAGCCCCTCCATTCATCCGTATTCCCAGCAAAAAGGAGTTCCCCGCCCGATTAGCCTCTAGAATCTGCACATGCTAGTGCTAATAAACCCAAGAGGTTCATTGCCTGTTGCCCATGTAACAACTGCACGGAAAGGTGTCTCACTCTCCCCCTTCGAGGAATGTTTTCCAGCCACGAGTCATAATGCTGCCCACTTCCTGGTCTGAATCCCGTGTCCCTGGATGGCCAGAAACAGTCTGACCTCACTGAAAATTAACAGTGTGCCCAGCAGGGGTGAAGCCGCTGCCTCGCTGTACCACGTGCTCATTCTCCTGGCCTCAGTTCCTCATTCTGGACGGTAGGTTGGCCAGGGTACCAGGAATGAAGGCGCCAAGTGAGCAGGTTGACTGGCCGAGCGTTCCATTGGAATCTTGGAGGAGAGGGGGTGCCTGTCACCTATGGAGGAGTGTGCCAGAGGGCAGATGCAGAGATGGAGTCAGAAAACACATCTGTGTAACATGTCACCAAAGCCAGGGAGCCGGAAGTGAAACAAAGAACTGACCAGAATGAAGAGCCTGGGGACAGAGTGTGGAGCCCAGGGCAGGCTGAGGTACACCCACCAGGAGGTGGTGACCTGGGCTAAGCAGGGTCATGGCCAAGGACCTCTGTTGGGGGTTGGGGGCGATCCAGTGTGGGCAGACCCCATCTGCTGACAGGGCTCGCTGGGAGAGCGTTCAAGTGGCAGCTCTCTGGCTCTTGGCGTGGGGCCACCAACAGGAGTGGGGACAACAGTGGGCTCCTGGCCACGCCCCAGCTGACCGGTCTCCAGCCCCTTGCCAAGCAGCCTGAGCAGCCTTGGTCTGAGTGGCAACACAGTACATTCCAGAATTATTAGCTTATGACAGTATTTCATCACCCACTTTCTATCTGGCAGTTTCTGTGGGTTTTATTACAGTTAAATATCATCAGGACCTTTTTAATATTCTCTTTTTTATGAAACAACTGATATATCAGTATTCAAGCTAATGTCTTGTGTTAAAGTAGACTCAAGCTTATTAAGCTGTCCACTTACACCTTTCAATTTTTCCAAGGACGTATGATAAAGTTCCCCTATAGCTAAATAGGATACTTTCTCACTACATAAAACAGGTGAGGAAGATTAGGATTTCTAAATGAAAAATCCGTAAAGCCATTGTTTTCTTAAGAATTGGGGGAATGGGGAACATCATGGGTAAATAGCATGCTGTAGGAAGAGTACATTTAAAATGTAGTAATAAGTAACCAAACTTGATGGAACACCTACTTTGTGGTAGACGTTGCGCGAAGTGAATCAGATGCCTTATTTCATTTAACCTTGACAACACCTCTGTAAGATGAATACAGCTGCTGTTCTCGTTTTACATGGGATAGAGCGGAGACTCAGAAAGTTTCCATAGGTCCCTAATACAGCACTGCTTTTGAGAGACAGACCTAGAATTTAAACCTAGATTTATCTGATTTCAGAACCCAAGCAATGAACCCTGCACAGCATATTTAAATTTGAGCTAGACTGGAATTTCAGCTGTGTGACTTTGGGCAATTTACTTAACCTCTCTGAGTCTGTGATCTGGAGGCTCATTGTCCTTGTCTTAACTTCCATGGTGACTAAATTAAATAATATATAAGCAAGTGCTCAGTACTGTAAAAGTACGATAACTGGCACGTATTCACT
Source organism: Neofelis nebulosa (assembly GCF_028018385.1). NCBI lineage: Eukaryota > Metazoa > Chordata > Mammalia > Carnivora > Felidae > Neofelis > Neofelis nebulosa. The sequence goes on along the minus strand of NC_080797.1, from coordinate 41,724,288 downwards.
ACTTAAAAATTGTCATCCAGAGGCACCTGGGTGGCTCAGTTGGTTAAGCGTCTGACTCTTGGTTTCAGTTCAGGTCATGATCTCTCAGCTTGTGAATTCAAGCCCCACGTTGGGCTCTGTGTGGGCAGTGTGGAGCCTGCTTGGGATTCTCTCTCTCCCTCTGTCTCTGCCCCTCCCTCGTTTGCATTATCTCTGTCTCTCTCAAAATAAATAAATAAACTTTTTTTAAAAAAAATTGTCTGAATTCCTAAATCATTCAGAAAAGTAATGGGAGCTTTTTCTCTTCATCTGAAATTTCTCTGGCAGTCACCTCCACTCACCACTACATTGAGTGAGAAGTCTTCCCTTTTAATTCAGTGAAGCTGAAATCTGCTTGAATGGAGCTGGACTGTGGTTATCAGTGAGGGCCCGCTTATCCCCATACTGTCCTACAAACGTGGACAAGCCCAGTGCTGCATGACCCTGATTTTCACTGTGGCCCTGAAAGGTATAAAGTCTGCATTATGCTGGGTCCTGGGTAGACAGTGTAGCCTATATATTTCATCTGCTTAATTGTATGACCCCAAAAAGTATAGCAGAGAAAAAAATTCCTTTAAAATAGCCCTTCTTATATGTGGATTTCTGGCTGACAGCCAGATAGAAAGCTCTCTATTAATGTCTCTCTAAGTGAAAGGATTTCAGTTGGGTCTGAGGGTGAGAAAGGAAGATTTAGCTGAAATCTGAAGTTTAGTCCAATCGAAACCTTTAAGATAATTTAAGAGGTACTTGGCTCAGGTTTCAAGTCCAAAACAGAAGAAGACAATCCTTGATGGGACGTGGTCAAAGAACTGAGACTTTGCCAATGGCTGGTTCAGTGGGGCTCAACAAATATTTATCAAGGGTCCAGTGTATGCACAGCACCAGGAGAATGGTGATAGATGGATGAGTGGCCACAATCCTTGCCTTCTAGAAGCTTCCCGTCTAGTCAGGCAACTTGACCTAAAATAGGTTGCTTTAATACAGCATTTAAGAATGGTAAAATGGCATAATAAAGTAATGGCAACAAAATGTTAAATGCTTTGCATACATGTAAGTGCTTTACATGTATTCATTCATTTTGTCCTCAAAACAAGCCTATGAGGCACAAACTCCTCTTATTCCCATTTACAGGTGAGGAAACTGAGGCAAGGCTGTACACCTGAGCATGGCAGAGCTGATTTGTGCTTAGGCTTGTCTGGCTCCATTCGTGGCTTCTTTGTCCTGTGTTCCCGCTGGGAGCAGAACTGCTGTGTTGCACAACCCCAGGGGTCGCCATTCACACCACAGGCTCTGGGGTGTGCAGTTGTGCGGCATATGACCTCCGAGGCTTCATCCAGCCCAGAAGATCATAAGAGAGGGTGAATACAGCCCTTGCAGAGACAAGGAGCTTGAGGCTTAGAAGGCTCGGGTGACATCTCCAAGGTCGTATCTCTAATAAGTGGCAGGGCTAAGGCTTGGAACTGAGTCTGCTGCCCCTAAGCATCGTGCTGTTTCTAGATTCCACACCGCCTCCACTTTGCTCCTTGTGGGTACTATAAGAGCATCAGGACAGGGCATGTAGTTCAGCCAGGTCTAGAGATGTGGCAGGGGCAGACACTGGGGAAAAGCGACAGCTTGCTTCTTAAACTGTGGGATTTTCCTAGATCTCCATAACCTGCCTCTTGGAAGTTCCAGCTCTCATCCAGCCCCCAAGAACCTTCTCTGTTCTGTGCAGATGAGCCGTTTTATTCCCCTCACCACTGCACAGAGCCCAGGAGAAGCACACCAAGCATAGAGTTAACTGGACCTGCATTTGCCATCTCCCCTCACTTGTTCTCAACAAATAATTTATTTTGTTGTCAGGCATTGTTCTAAGAGCTGAGAGAACAAGACCCTTGTGATTCAGCCTCTCTGGGTCTCAGTTCTCCCATCTGTGAAATGGGAACAGTAGTACCTGCCTCATAGGATTTTGTGGAGAAGCTGAGTGGGATAATAGAGGTGAGGTGCTTCACAGAGACCTGGCCCATCGCAGGAGGTCAAGAAATGCCAGTCTGTTCCCCACCCACCTGCCCCTCTATAACATGAATATGATCAGGGCTGCCTTTGCTGCTTGGATCCTTCTGAGATGGTGGTTGTACTTGTTTGATGCTATATGAATTTAACAGATTGTTCCAAGTCCGTTTGGCCAGCATGGGTTAAAGCAATGAACCAGTTCTCTGTGTTCCTCTACTTTATATACATTATGACTCTGTATATGGGACCATAAAACTCAGGACAGATTTATACATACGCCATACTACATATTTTCATAGAAATGTTTTGCCAGGCACCTGTAATGCATTGATATATGTGAGCACTTTTCTAAAGTTTATTTCTCATAGATCTCTCTTAAATTGTATGCGAAGTGACATTTTATGGTTTAAGTTGTGTTTTCCTGACACAGCCCCAATTTGCGTCTCTGCAGCGGCACTCAGGACCTTCCTGCTCACGGCACGTAGGTCTCTTCAGTCCTAAGAAGCATTTCTTTGGGTCCACATCTCTTCAGATCCCGGTTTGGCATCTTTCCTGGAGAAGCCAATCCATTTGTGACTGTCTCGTGGAAATGGGCTTGAATTATTCAAACCCCTCATGCAGCTTGCTTATGGGGTATTGATGCGAAGAAACAGACCGTTCCCATTCTTTGTGTGGTCACAGCCCTTGGCGTGACAGCCGCAATGAGATCTCCTTGCCCCTTTCCCAAATGGTTTTCTTTGCCCGGGGTTGTCTCGGACTTTCTGACCCACACTTCCATCAATTTCTGGAGCAAAGTGGAAAGGGAAAAAAAAGTGCACAATATCTCCAACGAGCCAGACTTTACGAAACACTGTACAGGCCCGGAGTCTCATTAAAGACCCGCAAGTTTGGTAGAATTAACCTTCTTGGAGGAGATAGTTTCAGAAGGATTAAGTACATTGACCAAGGTCACGAGCTAACCAGTGGTGGAGCCAAGTTCAAGTTCAGATCCATCGCTGCAAAGTCTGATTGTTCCCTCCGTGCTAAGCCCTCCGGCATCCAAAGCAAACAAAGGGATTCCAAGTAGAGAGACTGTAACTTATCATCTCCGTCTTACTTACAGGAATCCATTAGTTTGAACAGACATTTCACAAACATTTACTTATTGAGTGCGTCTTACGTGGTAGGCACTGTGGGAGGCGGTGCGTCCGAAGTAGCCACAACGATTTTTGAATTCCAAAAAGATTTCTCACTGCCTCCTGGTAGGCCACGGTAAATGTGTGTTTTACAAGGAAATATTGACCCACATAGAGGTGACCGTTCTCTTCCTGAGTCCCCTGTTGTACCTGGTACATACTGAGTGCCTGGCACATACAGAGGAAGCATTCCCTGAACAATGTGGCCTGAATCAATGGACAGATGCATCTCTGGCGCCCCTAAAGGATATATGACACATAGTATTTGCATTTCAGTGTTTCCCACAAGCCAGTGCTGTGTCTCGTCACTGTGTATCCCCAGTGACGAGACACAGCACTTGGCATAGATCAGAGGCTTGCTGAATGAGTGCCTGAGTGACAAGAACATTAATGATTAGAAATGGTCCAGGGGCACCTAGGTGGCTCAGTCGGTTAAGCGTCTGACATCAGCTCAGGTCACTATCTCGCGGTTCGCCAGTTCAAGCCCTGCATCAGGCTCTTCTCTCTCTAAAATAAATAGAACATTAGAAAAAAAAATTTTTTTAACTGCATTTAGAAACAGTCCAGCATCAGAGATGTAACCAGAGCCGGGACTAGGGTTAAGGAAATGAGGCACTAGCCTCACCAAAAAACTTCACAGTTGAGATATATAATATTTTAATGTAATATGTAAAAAAAAAATGGGATCCTACAGGGCAGAGATTAGGGTAAAGCAATGAGGGGTGTCATCCAGGAAAGATCCAGACCCTGTCTTTGTTAAAAAGTTTGATCTGTTTTCTTTCATTTTATTTTTTAATTTTGCATGAAAATATTATTTATCCTTATCATTTATACTGAGATTCTGAAACCCCTTAAGTTTTTCAGCAAAGGTGAATGCCCCCACTCACCTCTGACCCTGACCCTGACCCTGGCCCTGTAAAACTGAACAGCAGTGACTAAGTTTCTTGGATGTCATAGTATAGGAATGTGCTCTATGTATGTAAACTCACAGAAGGCCTGCTCAAGCCTCTTATCAGAAAAGTGTTGTTATGATTTCTGTTTTATAGACAGAGTGTCTGAGACTTGAGGAGGCAGCACCCTCTTGGAATGTCACAGAGGGGTCACAGGTGTACCTGAGATACTGAGTCTATAAGCCCCCGAGGGGTGCTGACCAGAACCTTGGGCTGCAGGAGTCCCCACACTGGCTGCCTCCAATCCAGAAGCAGCCTCATGAGCTTACCCCAGCGTGCTTCACAAATACCACAGTCCATGGCATCCGAAGACTCCAGCCAGAAAGAAGCAGCATGATGGTCACTGCTGCTACCAAAGTGACAGCTATTGGAAGGCACAAATGATTGGATGTTTGGTGTGTGTCTCGGGACGGGATAAACAGGGATAAAAATACATTACTCCATCATTATCATATCCCACATGGCCATGACATTGAAAAAAGGTTGGGGAGACACTGTGTAAGGGTGCATTGCAATGACAGGCATGGAAAGATTAGGGCGTTCTGTATATCTCCAAATATCTGGAAGTCCACTCACCACCCTCAGCTCAGCAAAAGCTGACATGATTCCTGCAGTGAGATAAACTTTGAACCAACAGAAAGGCAGGGGATTCTTAGGAAGAGTCTGCTTCATTTGCGCTCTGGAGAGACTTCCCCGAGAGAGAAAGATTGCATTTTTAGTTGTCTGATTATTTTATTCTTGGACGGGTTAAGGATTTTATCTACTTACAGAATTATCTGGAGCCTCAGATTAGGGAGCGAAGGGCTGACACAGGAGAGCTGACTCAAGACTCAGAATCTGGTTTCTTTCCCAACTTCCGTTTAAAGTAAATCTGTGATGAGCTGCCGAGATTCCCTAGCTGGCATGCAGAGCCTCGTAGAATGGCCCCGGGTTTATTACATAACACCGAATTGTCCATACTGTTCCACCATCATCTGATCTGGGTACCCCACCAAGCAGACTCAGCTGCTTTGTGTTTTGTGACCCTTCCCTGCAGTGGTTGAGATGCCAATGGCTGGCTTGGATCAATGTATCACTAGGATTACTTTAAAGTTTAATGTGATTATTTTGGAATGCAATTGATTAGGTGTGCTCACAATGCCTTGGGGGGAGTAGGGTAGGCATATCAGATGGTCCCACAGCTATAGAACCATATCCTATTCTCCCTTGGCTGCCAAAGGTCTAACATTCTGTGCCTGGTGCTTAGTAGGTATTAGATAAATCTGTTAAATCAGGCAGTGACCAATGCCCAACTCTGTGCACCTGTGTTGCATGTTTGTGGGAGTTGTTCTCTTGGGGACCCCCTCCCTCCTTTTGTATACATACTGGTAAAGCTGTTGGAACAGCTGAACCACCTTAAGTGAGCTTTCTGGGGAATGGGGGAGCCCAGAGACCAGCTGTTTCCCACATGAATGCACCCCTTGGACATTCTCTGAAGCTTACTGAGTAGAATGCATCCAAGGGAATATGAGAAGCTTTAGATTACTTTTAAATATCTGAGGTAATAAAACTAATAACTCATTTATAAAAGTGGCAGCCACCCTTTATTTTCAATCTTTACATCTCAGAGATGATAGAGCTCTGTGGGGGGGGGGGGTGGGGGGGGAGAGCTCTATGTAAGAAGAAGCCTATTTTTTTAAATCTATCAGAAATAGGAGGGGGATAAGCAGTGGAAATAAAGTTATGGAAAATTATAATAGCCTTGGGAGAAGAAATCTCTGTTGAATTCTAAATGTGTTTTATTTGTAGCTGGATCTTTGGGAACTTTGAAGGTAGGGAAATTAGATCTGAGGGAACAAAGGTATTAGGTGTTTGTTGCTGCATAAAAAACTATGCCAAGGCTCAGTGGTTTAAAACAATGAATATTTATTATCATATGGTTTCTGTGGGTCAGAAATTTGGAAGCAACGTAATTGGGGTTCAGGTGGGTGCTGTCACCATGTTGGCAGAGCTGGAGTCTGACAGACAGAGGCTTGACTAGGACTGGAAGTTCCACTTTCAAGATGACCCACTCACATGACCATTGGCAGGAGGCCTCAGTTCCTCACCTCAGGGGCCTCTCTAGAGGCTGCTTGAGTGTCTTCATGATATGGCATCTAACTTCCCCTAGAGTGAGAGACCCAAGAGGGAGTGAGCAAAGAGGAAGCTGCAGTGTTGTAACAGAATCTCTGAAGTTATCTCTTTATTAGTCTCCTAAGGCCACCATAATGAGGTACCACAAATCAAGTGGCTTAAAAACTATAAGAATGTATTTTTTGATGCTTCTGGAGGTGAAAAGTCCAGAATGAAGGTGCCGGCAGGGCCACACTGTCTCTGAAGACCCTAGGGGAGGAATCTTTTCTTGCATATTCCTGGCTTCCGGTAATTGCCAACAATCCTTGGCATTCCTAAATTAAGGAATTAGGAATAAGGAATTAGTTTCCACCTTCCTCTTCACATGACTCTCTTTCCCCTGTGTGTCTGCTTTCTCATAAGAGCACCAGTCATTGGATTTAGGACCCACCCTAATCCTCTAGGACCACATTTTAACTAATTACATCTTGCAAAGACCCTATTTCCAAGTAGGGATTCCATGTGGATGTGAATTTTCTTTATTTTTGAGGAAGTAAAGGGACACATTCAACCCAGTTCCCCTGCCATCACTTCTTTTGTCTTTTCATCAGAAGGACATTACTAGATCCAGCCCACACTCAAGAAAAGAGTCCAGCCTTTTAAAGAGTCCAGAAATGTGTGGACAAAGCTACCACACCAGATATCCTTAATGCTAGACTTTTCTAGTCCCGCGTGAGGTAATGTAGCCCAGTGACAAGAGAACATTTACAGAAGTTCCATCTTATTTAACAGTAAGGGACACCTGGAAACAGCCATTTAAAGTGAATTCTCAGGGAACCTGGGTGGCTCAGTTGATTAAGCAACTGACTCTTGATCTCAGCCCAGGTCATGATCTCTTGGTTCATGGGATTGAGCCCCAAGTCTGGCTTTGCACTGAGCGCAGCGTCTGCCTGGGATATTCTCTATCTCTCTCTGTCTCTTTCTCTCTGCCCCTCCCCTGATCACGTGCATGTTCTCTTTCTCTCTCTCTCTCTCTCTCTCTGCCCCTCCCCTGTTCACCTGCATGTTCTCTTTCTCTCTCTCTCTCTCTGCCCCTCCCCTGCTCATGTGCATGTTCTCTTTCTCTCTCTCTCTCCCAAAATAAATAAAATAAAAATAAATAAATAAAGTGAAGTATCCTAAAATGAAGGCCAGAGTTTCTAAAACTTGAATGAAAAATGTTTTATCATGAAACATTAGGAAAGTAAGTGTGGTTAAATTTGGGGGGAAATCAGGCTGTAAATAGAACCACTAATTCTTAAAACAAAGAATGAATTGTCTTGTTTTACTTCCCCCTTTGGATTAATTTTTCCAACAAAAATCACATGATTTTACAACAGATCCTTCCTTTCACTTTCTCAGCATAATCATAAAGGAGGTTGTTTTTGCACAATTCAAGGATTTTATCAGTACTGTCTAATCTCTTTGGTATTTGTGGCATTCTCTCCATAATGTCTAAGCTGTCATTATCCTTGAGAATCTTTTTTTTTCTTCTTTAAATGCCTAGTTGTGTTTCTGCCACATCATCATCAGTAATTCTGCATGTGATTCCAGCCATTCTTCGACAGCACCTATTTTAACTTCAGGAAATTTTCCGTTTCTTGGAAAATTTTAACATGTATAAGCCATTTACAAAGTATATTTATAAGCCTGTGTTTTACAAGAGTCAATGAGAGATTTGTAATGACATTGGCTAAGGCTCCAGTGTTAAGTGGGGACTGATTTTGAATGGAGGCTGATTTTATAAGTGGTCAATTCAGTAAAGAATACGTTCATGCTATTGTGAATTTACTTCCCTCTGAAACCTTGCAACTGTAGAGACTCCAGCCATGCAAACCAAGATTAGTAAGGACTCCCTGACTTTTTTTTTCTTCTTTCTGCAACTCTGCCTCCATCCCACTAAAGATATCATTAAGATCTTTCCATCTTCTTTAAAGCAATAAGGTAAAAAATAAAAATAATAACATTAGATAGAGTTACTTTGGTATATTTGTGTAGGAAAAGGATGTTGTGTAGACTTTTACTAGGACTGCATTGTATCAGGATCTTCTCTACCTAAGATGGGTCTACATCATTTCAGATAACCAGAGAAGGTATGATGCCTTGGTTCCAAGAGAGCCCTCATGTGGGAGAAAAGTCAAGTAGCATTGGATGATTCCAGTTTAACCTTCCCTGTAGCAGAGATCTGGAATTTGTTCTTTAAAGGTCTTTTCCAGATGAAGTCTTGAACCAATGTTCAAGGCAATTAGAGTGACAAAATAAACGAGTCTGTCTTATCTTACAAATGTAGTGGTTTATTCAGAGGCTGCATGATTGGAGAGATGTCAATTAGAGAATTTTTCTGAACCAGATATTAGGAGCTCAGCCAACATAAGCTGCGCCCCTCTCTTTAACAGAATGGCTCTTTGCCACGACAACCGTCTCCACACCCCATCTACCCGCTTGGAATGTGCTAGATGCTTGGAATTTCCTTCCTAGCCTCAAGGAACAGACTTCCCCAGCTGCAGATGTCTCTGTGGTTCATTTTTTCTGCAGCTAGTTTTCTGCCATCACTTTTAGCTTGTCTGTAGGTGCATTTGGCTGGCCACTTCAGTATCTCCATCAATCCCAACTTCAGCATGTAAATGGTGGTTTTCCAGCAATGGATATAGCCACAGTACTTAACCATTCACAGGTTACTTAACAAAGCTCTGTGTAAGCCTTCCTCTTGCTCAGCCTTTGGAAATACCCATTTGCAGCCCCCATGCTGCTCATTTTTCTGCAACAGAAATGAATTTTTTCTCATCTCTCATAGGTTTGTTGGTAAAGTCTGAAAGCCAGCTGAGGATAGAGAGTTGGGTTATATGGTTCCATATACTCTTTGTCTTCCCAGACTGAATGCTTAAATTTTAATTACTTATTGATTTATTGATGTGACTTTTACTAAAACAAAAATGGTTTAATATGCATGAAAAATAAGTGATTTGTTACATTTTTTGTAAGTGCATATGTGAGCGAGAGTTTCATGCCAGTGATGCCTTATCTTCTATAGGGTTATGTTTCCAACGGGTAAGCTTAGTAGCTGCCAACCCTTTGAAGCTACACAAAATGTAGCACAATGACTTTCAACCCTAACACTGCACACAATTGTAAGCGAGCACAGAGTTACCTGACATGGCAGTGCTCAATCACAGTCATGTCTAATGGATACACAGGAGATATTTTGATACCCTTGCAGCTGCCACACACAGGCAGCTGGCTCTTTAAATTTCCAGATTTTCTCTAAAAGTATCACGCCATCCAGAACCAGAGTCCCTTTTTCCGAATCAACCTACCTCCCTGAGCCTGGCCATATTCTAGTAGCATTCTTCATTTTTAGTTTTGTTCTTTTTCTTGTAACATAGAAAGTGTTACATGCAGAGAGTGACTGCAGAGCAGACCCCATTGGCTGCCCACTTTGAATCTGTTCTTTTTCTCTTCATGCATGGAGTACTAAGCCTCTCTATAAAAACATGACTGCTCAGGGGACAAATCCCAGATGGCCTAACACCGTCATGAAGAAGTTTCAGACCCCTTCAAAGTGACTGGCTTAGAGGCAGGCACATGATTCTGTCCAGGCAAGTGAGAAACTGTTAGGGCACGAATGGGAACTATCCCCTTGCTGCTAAAAAGAAGCACTAGGAGGAGACAGTCCCTAATCAGTGAGATGCCTGGAACTGCTGACAAAGCAAAACCCACAAAGGAAGTCAGGGCCACAGTGAAGTGGGGTCAGAGCCCTGATGTACCTTGCCTGGAGCCTTCCCAACCTGTGGACAGCTTACTCTGTGAGATCATAAATCTCCTTAAATTTAAGCTGACCAAGTCCAGGTTTTCAGGTCCTTACTGCCAGTGTGGTTAGACATAGGATCCAAATAATAAATCAATGCATGCTGTGGCTTCTGCTTGGAAGGGGCTTCTGCCTGAGCTTACCTGGTGATTTTGAAGACTAGCCAAGGATGCCCACTCTTCAGAGGGGAATGAACCGGTCCCTCATCCAGTCTCCCAGGAATCCCTGTGCCTACTTCCTGTTATGTATCCTATTTTTTAGGATCCTGGAGCTTCTTTGTAGGTTTGTAGGCTTGTCTTCTCACATTCACGTTGGGAGTTGTCTTGCAGAAGGGTCAGATCTGCACCAGAAAGAGTAGCAAGGTGCTATAGAAATAGTACCACCCTTAAACAAAATGTTTACCAGCAAAGATGATGCACTGTTGTGCACACCGGTTTATTGGAGAATATGCTGCCAGAGTTAGAGATCATAACAGTGGCATTGATGTGTATGGAGGCCATGAAACCATAAAGGGGACCATAAAACCCAGTTCTCAGTATATATACACATAAAGTCACCTAGGGTGGCAAATATGAATTACATGTGGACTAAAGACCTAATGTGGGAGTGAGATGGTGAAGTCCTGATTTTGGCTACTGTGGGTGAAGTGTGGGGGGCAGTGGGGGAGCAGACACCCAAAGGGCACGTCCGTCCTAACATTAGGCAAAGGGACCCTATGTCACGTAAGAGTCTGGTCCTCTCCAGGAAATCAGGATTCTGACTGCCTGGCTGATGGGATTGAAGGCCATCACCATCAATCTCTACTGCTGTCACTTAAAACTTCAGGATATTAATATAACTCTGCTTCCAAACAATCACATGGGTCCCTTAAAGTGGACTCAACTTTGTTTTGCTTTCTGTTTCTTGACTGATAAACTATGAGTTTATTCTCCCCAAGGTCTGCCTCTACTGCTGTTTTGGTTTCATTGTTGATCTGTTTTGTTCAAGACATCTTGAGTAACACCCACACATTTTTTATTGTGGTTCTGATATTTTGCCTCCTTGCTCAAAACCTCCTGGCTATCTCCCTCATGTGGTTGCCTCCTGCTGGCGATGGCTTCATGATATCTTTTCCATTTGTACCTTCCTGTGCTTGGCTCTTATGATATCCACAGAAAACTCAGACCCAAAACATTCGAAATTAAAATCGCCCTTCCCATCCTCAGGCTTAGACTTACTCTCCAAAGTCAAAAACATAGGAAAGACTTGTAATTTCTTCCTTCCTTTATCTATGATATACCAGCTCTGTATTGTTGTATCCACAAGGAACTGTCCCAACCTGAACTCAACCCAATTAGATATTGGGATTGGGTTGACAGTTCAAGTTAGGTCAGAAATAATGTGATCAGAAGAGCTGCATCCTCCCTTTTGGTCCATATCGGACATCTAGTGAATGTATGTCAAATCATGCAGTCTTCCCAGAAAGGGAACGAGCATGAAAGAACATGAACTTTGGAATTAAGAGGGCCTGGTTATAAAGCCTTGCCTTGACTCTTGCTAGCTGTGTGGTCTTTTTTTTTTTTTTTCTAATCCCAGAAACTATTTTTTTTTGTTAAATATAATTTATTGTCAAATTGGTTTCCATACCAACACTCACACTGAGATACCATCTCACACCAGTCAGAGTGGCTAAAATGAACAAATCAGGAAACTATAGATGCTGGCGAGGATGTGGAGAGATGGGAACCCTCTTGCACTGTTGGTGGGAATGCAAACTGGTGCAGCCGCTCTGGAAAACAGTGTGAAGATTCCTCAAAAAATTAAAAATAGATCTACCCTATGACCCAGCAATAGCACTGCTAGGAATTTACCCAAGGGATATAGGAGTGCTGATGCATAGGGGCACTTGTACCCCAATGTTTTTAGCAGCACTTTCAACAATAGCTAGCTATGTGGTCTTGAACTAAAGAAGTAGTCAACACTTAGTGGGTTCTATAATAGGCAGTGGGCTAATAAGTACCTTACCTGCCTCACCAGTGAGGTGGGTGCTATCATTTGCCCCTATTCCAGGTAAAAACCTGAAGCTTGACATGATTTGTCCAAGGTCACAGAGGTAAGTGATGGACCCATAAGTCAAACCCAGCTCTGCAAATGCCAAAGCTGGTATTCTTAGCCCATACACTCTATTTGCTTTTTCTCCTTGATCCCAAGTTTCTCTCTTTAGACCAGTGCTTACTTGTTAGGGCTAGTGAAAGGAATAAGTTGAATAGTCTTTCAGTAGAGATTACATGCCCACCATATTCTCTGACATTCAATAACACTTCATCTCAGTGCTAGGGACTCCACTGATCATAGATCACGATGCTAACTCCTAGAATTGATCTTCATGTTAATTCCTGTACCAGAGCTATATTGGTATCTTTTTTGAAATTTCCTAGCTTTCTGTTTCAGTCTTCCTTTTCATTTAGGCTATTGATTTACTTTATTTTTGCTACTTGGTTAGAGCCCAGCCTCTTCCTTCCAAGCTGTAAGCCCCTCAAGGGTCCCTGTCATTCCTTTGTATACCTAGTCAGCAGCTGGTGCCTATGCCAAAGTATGGATTTACCTTATATATGATGAACAAATCAATGATATTTTTATATCACTTACATATTCATTTATATTTTCTATAATGTAGAGTCTTTTAGCTGTAGTGTTCTGTGAATGGTAAAAAGCACCAGATATATTCAAAGCTTGTTACCTGTTGTTTCTTTACTCAACATTGAACATATAGTTAATCAGTTTTCCTGATTTCATGCATTTGTGTTTTCCTCCAACAAGCATTTTCCAGTGCCTGCTTTGTGTCAGGCACTGGGTTAGGCATCAAGGCTACAATTGTCAATAAAACAATATCTCTGCCTTTTGGAAGCCTATGATTTAGCAGGGAGGAAAAAACAAGAGATATAAACAAAATAGCTGTTAATCGTAGAGGTCTGTAAAGGGACCATTAGTGGTAGATGGTGTCAGAGAGCTAATCCATAGACTCCCTTGAGCAGAATTGTGTAATTTCTAACCATCCACTCTCTAAGAGGTATAGAATATGGGGGCGCCTGCGTGGCTCAGCCGGTTAAGCGTCCGACTTCAGCTCAGGTCACGATCTCGTGGTGCGTTGAGTTAGAGCCCTGCGTCGGGCTCTGGGCTGACAGCTCAGAGCCTGGAACCTGCTTCAGATTCTGTGTCTCCCTCTGTCTCTGCCCCTCCCCCATTCATGCTCTGTCTCTCTCTGTCTCAAAAATAAATAAACGTTAAAAAAATTTTAAAAGAAAGTATAGAATATGTATGCAGAGATATTTGCTATTAAACTTGCTCTCTTGTGGAATGTCTTACTGAATTTCTATGGAAGTTTCGATAATGCATCAAGTCATGCCAGAAGATAATTGTCAGTTTTCAAAGAAAATAAGAAATTGGGCTCTTTCACTTTGAGTGGCAATTAAGCAGACCCATCCCCTATAGTTGAGTCAGAGCACAGGCCACCTCAGACATTTCTCAGGATTCCTGAAGCTACAGTTCTAAGAGCCATACTTCCGTAGGGGGTTGGGAGCAAATTGGAGTTAATTTGGAAAGTACTGGTTCCATTAGGATCTTTCCTACAATAAAATAAATCAGCTAGAACATCAAGAGTACATGTCCAAAAGACCTAGATAAGAAGGAAGACTCAGGCAAGACAGGTTAGTGAGAAATGCCCCAAATTCAAAACGGAGAGCCCTGATTCCAGCCTGCCATTAGCTTCCTCTGTTGACCCAGAGGCATATCAACTCTCTCTCTCTGGGACTTAGATGTTTTTAATCTGTTCATAAATATTTGTAAAGTGAATGAATTAATGGATGCATGTAAGGTGAAAATTATAATACCTATACCACCTACTTCATAAGAGCTTTAAACAAGGTAATTAATTATACATTGAAAAGATAAAATGCTTCAAGACACTTCCACTCCAATTTTTAAATCAGTGGTGATAAATATTACTTTAAGGACTTCAGAGTTGCAGAATATATGGATTCTTTCATCATCCCAATTTGTCCTTGGCCGGGAGACAAAAAAGCATTAACTTGAAGAGCAGGTGTTCTGTTGTACTTCTATTAGATAATTAGCTGGTTAGGAACTCTTAAGCATCAAGGCTCCTATGGACTCAAAAATAAAATTCAGAAATTGTAAATAGTGCAAGAACAACATAAAAATAATGACAAATAATCATGATAATCCTTCACATGGATATACTTGACATATATAAATCATCTTGCATATTTTTCACATTTGATCATATATGTGTACAAGACACTATTTATTAAAGTAATACTGTTGGCTGATGTTTTCAGGGCAGTGTTACAGAGTGGACAGAATATATGCTTTGGAATAAAAGAGGCCTGACCTGTGTAAGCTGTATGACCTTAGACAAAGTGTTTCAGAACTCCAAGTCACAATTGGGTAGAAGAGGGTCCAACTTTTATATCAGGTGCCATGATAATGCTAAATGAGGAGACATATTTTCTAGAAAGTCATCTTGCCAAGGAAAGCTGTACAAAGTCCTGCTAACCTTCAGCTTCTGATGCTTCTTCCTTGAAGAATTTCCCTGAAGTCTTACACCTTACACAGCACCAACCCGGATCCTTTCATTGACTCTCTCCCCAAGTTGTGTGTGTGTGTGTGTGTGTGTGTGTGTGTGTGTGTGTGTGTGTGTCTGTGATCTGAAAACCAGTATATAGGTACCATTTCTTATGACATTATAAATATTCACACAGTACTTCACTTTTCAGTGTTCCCCTCCAGCCTCACATTGCCCTCCTTCATTACCTTTTTACTGTCTCTTGAGTGTTTTACCTCCTGGGTAAAATGGAAGGAACTAAATATATTCAGTAAGAATGAAAACATAAGACAAGTTCCCCTTCCTCTTTTCTTTCATACTCGAGTATGTTCACCTTTTGAGAGGATTCCCTATGCCCACAGCCCTCCTTGGCAAACCTCATCCCACCAACAGTTTCATAACATTTGGCACATGTAATATACGATTATTTTTTACAGGTCTGTTTCCCTCATTCACCAGGAGATCCTTGACCATGGTGTCCACAGCACCTGGCACAGACTCTCCGTTTATGTTATCCTGCAAGTGAATGATTTAAGTGAACCTATGTATTTTTCTCCACCCTGAGTGTTTTACTTCCTGCTGGAGATGAGTGTGGACAGAATACTAAGGGGGCACCTTGCAGGCTGGTGTGAAGACCTGGGTTACCCGTGTGAAATGTCCTCTGTCCTTAGACTGCTTGGCCATGGTGGTCTCCATCCTGTGAGCTCTGACTGTAAAGGAGGAACCTGACTTCTTTACACAACCAGCTTTACCTGTGTGCTGGGTCTTGATACCTTTCTCAAAGTCCTTTTATATAGAGAATCTTGCTGGATTTACAAAGAGATTATAGGATCTTGGGAAGAAAGACCCCAGGAGAAGCTATGACATTCTTCCTTTGCAGCATGTTTGCCTTGGCCAACAAGAATGGTAGGTGAGGGGCACCTGGGTGGCTCAGAGGATTGAGTGTCTGACTCTTGATTTCGGCTCAGGTCATGATCTCACAGTTTGTGGGATGGAGCCCCTCATTGGGCTCTACACTGACAGCATGGAGACTGCTTAGGATTCTTTCTCTGTCTCTCTCTGCCCCTCCCCCCTCAAAAATAAATAAATAAAAGCTTAAAAAAAGAATGACAGGTGAGAGATGCAGAGCCAACCTGAAGCCTGCAGAGAGGATGACTCACTTTTTGGCAAATCCAGCAAAAGGCATAGTCATCCTGTTCGGGTTTGCTTCTCCTGGTCCCTTCCAAGTCAATGAATGAAAAATGTGTGTTGAAAACCTGTCCTGAGAGGTGTGCTGATGGTGGCTGGGAGTCTCTTGTCTCTTAAATCTTATTTAATTTTTTCCCTTTCTACTCCTCCTTCTCTTTTTCCCTCCTTCTCCTTGGATTTTGTTCACCATCATCATCACCACCACCATCATGCCTTTCTCCGCACCCTCCTTCCATCCCTCTTCTACCTGGCTCGTTTTTACTCACCCTTCTAGCTCTAATGTCACTTGCACTTAACCTTTCCTCACAGTCCTTCTCTGGACTCCCATGGCACTCTCTTACCCTCTTATAGCACTTAGCACTAGCATTGGCCATTCGGTTGGTTAAGTGGCTGACTCCACAGCTAACTCAAAGGCAGGTGTAATATATTAGTGTTTTTTTTTAAATATAAAGCACGTAAAGTACTTAGAGTACTGACTGCAGGCAGGATAACTTAACTGTTAGGAGTTACTGTTGTTGGTGTAACACCATCCCCACTACTACGTTCCCTGGTGCCTAGAAGGTATGATGTGAATGTTTATTTTATTGAATTGAAAGACAAACAACACAACAAAAACACCTTTCTTGTAAACCTAATTACATCTTGCCTTCTGCTGATTTGTTTTCAGTGCCTGTGCTGGACTCATGTTGTAGCAGAGGGAGAAAGCCAGTACTGATTGAGAGTAGCAAGCTGTAGATCTCTAGGATATTTAAGTAGTACAGCTGTATTGTCCGCAGACCACAGTGACACTTCTGTTGGGCCCCAAAGTAAATCTTGACTTACAGAACCGAGGGGTCAAGAGAAAGTGGTCTCTCTTCTCAACTATATTATATAATCCAAGGCATAGCCTCAACTCAGATTAAAACCTGGCCGCTGTCTCCTCAGAGATTCCCCTGTGACTCCAGCACATGTCACTCTTGGTGGCTGACTGTTACCTCTTCCAGTGGGAGGGAATTGGACTTCCCACAAGGTGAGGCTGATATTATCCTGGGAATGAACAGCCCCCTGAGGAGCTAGTGTCCAGCTGCAAGATATTTATCTACAGCTCTCTTGAGCAAGTGGGGTACAATGCCTGATTGGTTTTGCCACTGTTTTGAGAACCCTCTCACAGTCTGCCTATAAAAGGATAGGAGAGTAGTGGGGGGGGGGGGTGGTGAAGTAAGAGCACAGCCTTACACTATGCCCTGCCAGCTTGGCCCCTACACACCTCTCTATGGCAGAGGGGAGAATGGGTGACCAGTCTTGCAGACCCTCTGCTTATAAATTTCCCCAATAAAGCCTACTTTTGCATGACGCAGGATAGTTGCCATTACCTCCAGTTCCCAGCCATGACTATCTTTGGTTCTGTCCATAGCCATGTGAGAGATGTTTCATCAGCCCTTTTAGCAGGTGAGGAATCTGGAGCCCATTTAATTTAAGGAATTGACGCAAGGACTCACAGCAAATGGAGAAGCAAGGAGTCAAGGTCAAGCTTGTCTGACACCAAAGCCTTAGTGCCTTTGCTACCTGCCTCACGTGGCAGCTACCCATTCAGATTGGGAGATGATGTACTGCTGGAAAAACGGATCCTTCTCACAGCTCTTGCCAGCCCAGATGTGCAGATTGTGTTGGTCTCTCTGAACCTCCATTAAAAAAGAAGTAAGAGACTGGTGGCCCAATGTTATTATGATCATTTGGACAATGAGCAATCTCCCTCTCTTCTAAGCAATTGCCGTTGTATGGACAATCGTTTGCAGGAGCATGGACAGAGAATCCAAGGAAGGAGCCAGCTCCATGAAGAGTATCCATTCTCTTCCTGTTTCTCCATGAAAACCTGAAAGTTGCTATGTGCAATTTCGCTTCATGAAATTCAAGTCTGGGATAATCTCTAAATCATTCTCATGCATCATACGCTGCTTTTCAAAGGGAGAGAATATGCATTAAAGAGATTTGTTCAGTCTCAAACCTGCCTCTGAGCATCTAGGATCAATGTAGAGGCTGATTAAGTTGTGCTCTATAGATTTCTGCAGTCAAGTTCATCAGGTGCCCATTTCTCTTCTTTTAATGATGTTGAACCCCAAGCTCTTCTCTGAAGTGCTTTAATTTTCACTTGGTCACTGTGAGAAGACAGTGACTTAATGAACTGCAAATGGGAAAAGAAAGTTACATAAATCATCTTTGTATCCTTTTCCATGTTCTTACCATGGCTATTCTTTCATCATTATGGTGCCTCCAGTGGCTTCTCTGGACTCGGCAGTGGAAATTAAATTATAAGCCACACTTTTGGCAATGTAGCATACCAATAAAATCATTAGGGTAAATAACAAAGATAAATTAATGTCAACATGGTACAATATTATTTTACCCTGTGTTACAGTAACTTTCTCCCAGCGGATTCTTGTCAGATCTTTCAGAAAACAGTTGTCTCCTAAAAGATATCTATTTCAGGGCTACTGTCTATCGATACAGATTTTACAAAGCCTACTTTCAGGAGGAGACTACTACACAGCACCTTTTTTTTATTTGCTGGCAAACATTCCTCCCTTTTTCTAAATGATGGGATAATGAGTTTGAGGTTTGAACACAGCTCTGTGTTTTAAAGGTAGCATTGAAAATTAAAGTGAAGTATTAAAGATTAATCAAAAGTACTAGACCTCTAGTAAATTCAGTGCTTTTTGCTTAATTCTGAATGGCCCAATTTGAAAGAGTATTTCAGTTTAACTAGAATTTTAATCAGCTGGCTAGAAGTTGGGAGAACAAAAGAGAGAGAGAAAGAGAAATAATCCTGAGGGCAAATGCTTACAATGCATAAATGGCTGTTGAAAAACAAACTCTTAATCTGCAAGGAAGGAAAGAAGGCTGATAGGAAGACAGGATGCATTGGTTTCTCTTGGCTTCTAGGGTGGTAACATTACTGAGATCCACCAGTGAGAATGGTTAGCTACCTTTCTTTCAGAACAAGCCACTCCTGTTAATGCCCAAGGGAGAAATCTGAATACCCAAAGGACCTTACAGGCATCTCTCAGCAGAGGTACTCAGGAGAGGGCAAGCTGTGTTTGACTCCAGATGGCCTAAGATCAGCAACTCTTCCTGCCAGACAGGTATATTCCACTCACCCCAGAACCTCCCATGAGGCTAATGTTCGCTTTGCCCCCATCTCTCCCAAAATCTTGATCTCAGAACTGAAAAGGTCCTCATAGTCATCTAGCCTTACTTCCCTGCCTCAATCCAATGCAAGAGTTATCTCTACAAGAGACCAGGGCTATTTGATTACCTCTAGTGACAGGAAACCCACTTTACACCAAAGTCACTCATTCCTCTGTTGCTTAGCTCGTATTTCATGTTTTTCCTCCTATTGGTCAGAATTTCTGCCCTGTCTTTAATCTCTGGAGCCGAAAAATATAAATGAAATCACTGTTCCACAAGCCAGTGCTGCTGGTATTTAACGACAACCAGCATCATGCTCCTGAGCTTTCTCCAGATTAATCCTCAGTGGTTTTCAAGAGATCTGCTACGGTCTTCCTGGTCGGTTTCCAGGTTCCAGGGTAGAATGCAAAAAGCACAGGCAGACCTGGATGAGGAATTCTGGCCCTGCCCCTTCCAGATGTACTGTCAGGTCCACCATGAACATCCTTTGATTCTTCAACGGCAAAAAGGGGTTGTATGACAATTAAGTGAGATGATGTGTGTAATATTTCCATACACTCATCAACACATTTGGTGAGCACCTAACCTTGTAACTGGTATCAAACCAACTCTATTCTTTTTCTAAATTTATTTATTTATTTTAAAGAGAGAGCGTAAAGGATGCTTGTGCATGTACACGAGCGGGGGAGAGGCAGAGAGAAGGGGAGACAGAGAATCCCAAGCAGGCTCCATGCTGTCAGCGCAGAGCCCAGCATGGGGCTGGATCCCACAAACCGTGAGATCACGACTGAGCCGAAATCAAGAATCAGATGCTTGACCTATGGAGCCACCCAGTAGGCCACAACTCTATTCTGAAATCTCCAGGTTATGTGCATGTATTGTCAGGCCACCCTCCCTCGAAGGATTATGTGTCAGAACATTCGACATTAGTACTCCTCCTCCTTTCTGAAATAGTTATCGCTAGCCACGTGCCAGGAATCATGCACCACTGCAGCTTCAGTCTTCACAGCAGTGCACAAGGCAGCCCTACTGTTATCCCCATTTTGCACGTGAAGAAAGAGTGACGAGGAAGTCCCCGCCCATGCCCCACTGGGGCATATGACAGAGCCAGGATTCAAACCCAGATCTCTCTGACAGTGGGTCCATTGGGAGGTTCTGAAGCACCTGGACATTGGCCTGGGGGAAATGGAAACCAGAATCCATTAGGAAATCTTCCTATTGTAAGAGCAGGTTCCCACTGCCAGGCTGGTGAAGAGGAGAAGCTTGGAATATAATGGTGCTAGACATGAGTTGCCTATCCAGCAGCCACCACCCCGCTTCTTTCCAGCTCCCGGTAATACATCATTGTTGGTCTGAGCTTACAGTGGCTACCACGTTGCTCTTTGTCAGCTGTTCCCTTTGCAACTAGTGGTGGCCTGGTGACCCACCTGTGACCAGTGAAAACTAAGGGATGGCCTGGAGGAACTTCTAGAAAATATTTCATCTTTATTTCTTTTCAATGTTTATTTATTTTTGAGAGTGGGAGGCAGAGAGAGAGGGAGACAGAGGATCAGAAGCGGGCTCTACGCTGACAGCAAAGAGCCCGATGCGAGGCTCAGACTCACCAACCTGAGCTGAAATCAGACATTTAAACTACTGAGCCACCCAGGCACCCCAAGATATCTCATCTTTAACTTAAAAAAAATTAAAGAAAGAAAGAAATCTCCTTTTCTGCCTTTTCATTTCTTTTCTACTTGGAACAATAAAATGTGAAGATGTGATATTGGGAGCCATTGATAGTCAGCTTGGTCATTGAGAATGACCATAAGGCAACCAATGTTAAGATAAAAACTGAACACACAAAACTTGAAAGGATAGAGGCTGAATCCTTAAGGATACTTTGAGCCACTGAACTGACCAGGACCCACCTGCCCACTGTCACTTGACAGCACTGGTCAGGGTTTTGACTTGCAAAAACAGCATTCACTGTGGCTGGTTTAAGTTTAGAAAAAAACAATAATTTTATAAGAATATTAGGTGACTTGTAGACTCTGAAGGAGGACCAAGGAGCCAGGCATTAGAACTACAGAGATAATGACAATGTCCAACCATGCCATGGGAACTGCTTTAGTGAAAACATCACTGTCACAGCCATTGCCCCTTAGCCCCAATTCTGATCATTCCTGGATGCTAAAATCTCTGAAGAAATAGAAGCCATAGTCACAGCGATCACTGGCATATTTAAGTGCCCCACACCTGACCGCCTCTTCAGTTGTCCACTTTGGAAACCAAGTCTTACATGAGTGCGGCCAACTGGTAGAAACCAAGTCTCAGATCTGTACTCTAGCTACAAGGGAGTTTGGGGATATGAGTTTTCTGGTCTCTATCCTTGAGAAAGAAGGACGTGTAATATGAGAGACAACCAAAATATAGGGGGGCTATGGGGCAGCCACAAGTGAAAAGTATCCACCAGAGAGATATGGGCACATGCCATCATCTCTTGAGCCAATGTCAGTCAAACATTCTCCTCGCCACTGATGCAGAGTAGGCAGCAAGGTTGCATGCTGGCTCCCCTCACTGAAGCAGTGTCCACTTTCTATGCCTGGAATGCCTGGGACCCAATGAGGTGAATTCCTGAAGTTTCCAAGAATTGCAGCTTATTGGCACCAGCTGGTCATAAACCTTTCATGAATAAGGATAACAGGAGCCACAAAGCATAGAAGCATAGAATTATAAAGCTGGAATAGATCTCAGAAATGGATTCTTAAAAAGCACATTACTCTTTCTAAATCAGGTGCATCTTAAAGAGAGAAGGAAGACAGAGGCATCCCTATTCTATTGTGCATGAATGCAATACATTCTGAAGTTAAGGCACTGCTCTAAGACCCCAGACCACACTCACCCTCAGCCCCTAGTGTGTACTCTCTCGATTTCTTTATGTCTACGTTGACCCTTTGGGTCAGGGTCATTCCTGAGCCTCATAACAGAGTCTCGATCACCTTCTGTACCAGGAACAAACAATGGCTTGGAAATCAACATAGCCTGGGCTCTGGTTCTATCTGAGTGAGGACTTAAATAGGCACTTGTCTCTCTAAACCAGAGCTTCCAGTTTTGTCCAGTGGGAGCCATGACTGCAACCGCCTCACCGAGCCACTATGGGAACCGAATTGCCAACCTACTAATGAAGGTATTTAGCACAATGCCTGGCATATAGTAGGCACCTAATGGATGCTAGTTCTCCTTCTTCTCCCCTTTCCCGTTGTGGTTCCTCTGGGATTGCAGTGGCTTCCAATCACATGTATCTCCCATGTGACCCCGTATTTGCATGGAGCTGTCTTTGCAAGATGTCAGAGGAGCAGTCCTCCCAACCCCCACTGAACACAGCCTCAGCACCTCCTTACTGCCCACCGTGCAGCCCCTGACACTCAGCTCCACGCACACAGCTCTTGAGTTTCTTGGGAGAAGGAATTGAGGCTCTGGCAGTCCCTGTATATTACAAATGTTTACAAGTCACTGAACTTTGGTAAAGATTTCAAATGCTTTAAAAATTAAAGGGAGGCTGCAATGTGCTGTTCAGAGGATGCGGAACACATCTGTGGGGGGCAGTCCTTGAATAACATGAATTTCTCCTGCCTGCAGCCTTCATTCCTGTAAAATCACTTAGACCCTCCGTCAGGGCTCCGTGTGCCAGGAGAATCAGGAAGAACCAAGAAAAGCTGGAGCACAGTTTTTCAAAGGGGGCTCCTTCTGTGTGATCAGGACTCCATTGCCCTCCTGGGTCCTATAACATCAGGACACTAACACGGGGCTTCCCCAGTCCTCCGTGGGCCTGATGGCTATGCACACAAGGCTCATACTGTGCTCTGAAGCCACAGTTTTGCCTATTAAAAAGAATCTTGGAATTCCTGGTCCAGTAGAATAGTACTGATGTGAAGAGGAAGAGACACAGTAGCCACTGAACCCCTAGTCGGAAGCACTGGGCTGGGTATCTGGACATCCATGTCCGTGTGAAATTCTTCAAACATCCCTTGAGGTGGGCATGACCACCCACCCACCCTGGTGTACAGGGACAAAATTAAATTTTGCATGTTACACGAAACCGTGGCTAAGAAGAGTGACATAATTTGTCCAACCAAATATATCTAGAAAGAGCCAAGGGTCTGAGTCCACTATTCAGGCCCCTCTCCACTCTATCATACTAGCTGTCAAGAAGAAGAGAGAGCCCTGTTGTGCTCACTAGTAAATCACAGTTACTCTAAAGCAGAGATTGGCAAAGGGCTGGAAAATAAATATTTTAGGCTTTGCCGGACACATATGGCCCATCCCATGTTCTGTTTTGTTTTTCTTTGTTTTTGTTTTACACCTTCAAAATATAACAGTCATTCGGGGCGCCTGGGTGGCTCAGTTGGTTAAGTGTCCAACTTCAGCCCAGGTCATGATCTCAAGGCTCATGAGTTCAGGCCCCACGTTGGTCTGTGCTGACGTCTCAGAGCCTGGAGCTGCTTCTGGATCTGTGCCTCCCTCTCTCTGCCCTTCCCCTGCTCATGCTCTGTCTCTGCCTCTCTCTCAAAAATAAATAAACATTAAAAATATGTGTGTGTGGGTGCACATACACATACATATCAGCCATTCTTAGCTTCCAAGGCCATACAGACACAGGCTGTGGGCTGGACCTGAATTACAGGCCATAGTTTCCTAACCCAGGTGAGAACCAGACACATTAACAAAATCAGAAAATAAAACTGCTCGCCTATGAAATAATAAAAATAGCTAACATTTAGGGAGTATTTACTATGTGCTATGTACTTTTTGACACACTTTATATACATTCACTCTTCATAATAACTGTGTATTATTTATTATTATACCCATACTACAAGTGAAAAAAAGGAGGCAAAAAGGATCAAGCCACTTAGTATCATACAGCTGAATGGTTTCCAGACCTCCAGTTTTAAATCACGACCGACAATATATCTTTGGAAGATTCGTTTCATTTTGTGAACAAAATGTATTTAACAATAGAAGAGCCCTTTTGAGAAGTTTGTGGGTGAAAGACACTTTTACTTTTAACGTCTCCTTTTCTCAAAACTCTTGATTCCTCTGGGGGAATCTTGCATTAGTTTTATTACCTATTTGGTTGAATGCTGGGAGTTACTTGGAGGTGCTCTAAATATATGGGGAAGATGCCTTATTGAACCATCCAAAGTCCTAGTAACTCATTCATTCAATAAGATATTTTTTAACTATGCACCCAATGCCATCCCTATGTAGGGCATTTAGAATAGGGATGTTGATTCATCAAGGTCCTGACTTCATGGAACTTGTAATGAAATAAGGGAGATAAACATCTACACAGAGGCACGAAATGCAACTTAATAAGCACTTTAGTAAAGTTCTGCCCAAAGAAGCAGGAAAAATGCAGGGGAGCCTGGGTGGTTTAGTCGTGGTTAGGAGTCCGACTTGGGCTCAGTTCGTGATCTGACGGGTTCGAGCCCCATGTCAGGCTCTGCACTGACCACTCAGAGCCTGGAACCTGGTAGATTCTGTGTCTCCTTCTCTCTCTGCCCCTCCCCTCCTCTCACTCTGTCTCTCAAAAACGAATAAACATTAAAAAAGAAAAAAAAATTAAAGAAGCAGGAAGAATGGGAAGGGAGCAGCAGCAGGTGGGACACAGGGAAGACTTCCAAGAGGAGAAGGCTGGAGGAATAGGGATGCTCTGACTTTAGAGGCCAAGGCTATGTGCAGTCTGCAGCCACAGGCCACATTCCTAGCCCCAGACCCTCTTTGGTCACAAAGAGGCTGTGTTAGCTTGTGCAGTACCAGCCACAGTAACATATGAAGTCCATGGGTGAAGTGTACGATAGAAATGTATTTCTTGCTCACTCATAGCCCCACAGCAATGATGTGAGAATGGATGTAGAGGGAGCTCATGTGTTCAGAGATCTAACCTTATGATGTCTGTCATCCTCAGTTCATGGCTCCAGTTTTGCCAGGGGGTGATCCGGGGGGGTGATATCCCACCAGCCGATGGGAGGAGAGAGCATGATGGGGAGAGTTTCATGAGCCAAGCCTGAACATGGCACCCATTATTCCTACTGCTGTCTGTTAGCCAGAACTCACATGGCCACACCTAACTGTGAGGAAGGCTGAGAAGTGTGTGAGCCCTGTGCCTAGGGGGAAACTGAACTCAGCCTCTGCACAGAACCCTGTAACCACTGAGTGCCTATGAAGCCGATGGGATGTTATCTCTGTGTCTAGAGATGGAATTAATAGTGATTACCTGCCAGCAGGAGATTAGTAATATTATACCTAAACAACAATGTAATAATAAATAAATGCAATAATAAAAGAAATGCACAGGTGCTATGTTTGTTGTTGGCTGGTAAAAGGCATGGGCTAGGGTTTGCCAAAATATATCCCTTAGAGCTCTATTCTGGTGAGATTTTCTACCAAAATTGGTTCCTCAAACAAGAAAATTTGGAAGGTTTGCATACTATTGTATCCCATCAATTCTAAGATCAGCATATTTTTATTTTTCACATTATAATATCTCTGAAATAGTAAAATATTTTATAGTCGATGGCTTCTCACAATTACATTGTGTGTGTGTGTGTGTGTGTGTGTGTGTGTGTGTGTGTGTGTGTCTTCTCTCCTACTGGTATATAATATGCATAATAGCAAATGCTCTAAAAAGTCTTGCAGATAAAAAAGGAGGGCGATGGTTGTGTCGTCTGTTCAACCTGTGCCTCCCAATGAAATTTTTTTTAATGTCACTTACTGATATCCATTAGACTGAATATTCCATGCTACACTCTCTGGCAAAAATTGGTTTAAACCAAAAATGAGATCTTTGACTTCAGAGCTAGGTGGCTTAGCTCTCAGCTGGATTGGAGAGCCTCATGAAGAAAGTGTAAGACCTTGAGCAGGGGAATCAATCAGAGTCTCAGTAGGAAATGATAGCACAAGTCAGGATAAGAGGAGGAGGGTTTAGTAGAGGGGCTGTGTATGTAGGTTTGGGGGGAGGGTAGGGAAACCACAGGGGGACTACAGTGCCCAGCACTGTCTGTCACTGCCCTAAGACCTAAAGAGACAAATTAAGGAGACATCCAGGTATAGAGAGCTGCCTTAAAAAAAATATCCAGGTGAACAGAATAAATATCCTGGCCTTTTGCTCCTTCCTTGCTCCAGTCTCCTGCCAGGGTCCCTCACTGGCCAAACCCAAATGGAAGCCAGAGAGCAAGGGAGCCAGTGATGACCATAAGAACCATCCTTCTAGAGCAGAGACAAGTAGAAATGGCAGACGGAGGCAGGACTTAGCAATAAAGCCGTTTCCAACACATGCATGGCTTTGAAAGATGTGTGGAACATGGATTGAGAATGATTAAATCCACCCAGGGAAAATATGATCACCACCTAGACTCTTCATTCCTTTAGAGCTTATGGGCCCCTTGCATATCTTCGTTCATTTGCTATCACAACAACCCCATAAGGAGCACAGAGCAGGAGGGATTATCTATATTTTATGCATGATTAAGCTGCCTTCCCCACATCCGAGCTTCAGAAGCCTGACTGGGACTTGAAGGTGGAATTTCCTGGAACCAACCTACTGCTAATTCCACCATGTCAGTGATCTACTTTGCTGACGATGTCCCCGAAGGGTCATCTCCATGAAAAGATATTATGAGTCACTGACTCCTTTACTTTTCAGTAGTTTGTACCCTTTGCTTCTTCCATAATTGTATAGCTCTTCATGGTTTCCATCCGCTACATAGAGAGGTCATGGAAAATCCATGGGAATCTCTGGATTTCAGGAGCTGAGGCCATTTCTACTGCATAAAGCCCATTCTTCTGTTCCTTGTTCAACAAGTACTTTTACTTGCTGTTTTGCACAATGCAAATGTGAAATCCACACAGTCCATGAAGAGAGAGAACACATTGTGTTGAGTAAAAGAATAATAAAGAACTTTGAGAGATGAAGAAACTAAAGTGCTGTGGGGCACTCTGGAAGGATAGACTCTAGCATGTCAAGGAAAGCAATATGAAGAGGTAGCTTTTCACCAATACCCTGGAAAAGGCAAGGATTAGGGCCAGGAGAAATGGGACAGGGCCTTGGGCAGGGCACTCCTTCGATATGTAATGCTTATGGATTTAAAAACAAAAATATATGTGCAAAAGTAAAATACATAAAGTCCAATACATCTACACGTTATGCAAGAGGTTTGGTGTCCTAAAAGTTAGGATTCTGGAACCAGACTACTTGGGTTCATCTTCTGGCTCTGACAATTACTGGCTGTGTGGCCTTGGGCAAATCACTTAGTCTCTTTGTGCCTCAGTTTCCTTACCTGTACTAGATAAACAGATGAAATAGATAATCTTAGCACTTACCTCCTAGGGTTTCTATGTGGATTACATGAATTAACATATGTAAAGTGCCTGACACAGAGTACATTCTAGATTAACAATTACAGCTGACCCTTGAACAACACAGGTTTGAACTGCACAGGTCCACTTATATGGATTTTTTTTCAACGAATACAGTAATACTGTAAATGTTTTTCTTTTCCTTATGGTTTTCTTGATAGCATTTTCTTTTCTCTAGCTTAACTTATTGTAAGAACATGATATAGAATACATGCAACATACAGAGTATGTGTTGACTGTTTATGCTATTGGTAATGCTTCCAGTCAGCGGTAGGCTATAGGAGTTAGGTTGGGGGGGAGGGGGGAGTCAGAAGTTATATGTGGATGTTTAGCTGTGCTCCAAACCCCTGAATTGTTCAGGGGGTCAACTGTATAATGATACTGGAGAGAAAGCATCACAACCTGACTAAACCTCACCTTTTGACTCCATCTTTGATCATGTATCTGTAGCATTTCCTTACATACTCTCTAATCCTGTTCTTTTCTTCCCCACGTGGATGCACAATCAACAGGCAATTGCAGCAAACCTCTGATTGAAGCTCAGAAAGCATTGCTGTTGGCACGCCTAATTGTTTCCATTTTTATTTCAATTAGATGAGATTATAAGATTTATGCTTCCTCTCGCCGGGTTCAGCCTTTTGTTTGTCCGTTTTCCATGCTTTCACAAAACAACAAGGGAAATGCAACAAAACAGCCCATGAGCAACATGGCAGAACAGACAGTGGCTCTGACAAACTGAGCGAGTAGTTGGTGACCAATGCCAATACCATCCTTTGAGATGGTCACTAGTTAGCCAAGTGAGGAAGTCAGAATAAGTGGGGCCCAAGCCGCTGAGCCCCAGTGCATAAGAGACATCACCCATGGTGTGTGCCACTCCTCTGTGGCTGAGAGAGATCTGTAAAACACACAAAGTGCACATGGTGCAGGAGGCAATGATCCGAAAGCCCAGCAACATGTGAGCAGAGGCCTGGAAGTTCAACACATAACTGGCCTGAGCCCAGGGCAGGGGTCAGGGTAATATCAGCATTTTAAATAAGGACACATCAGTGCCGGCTGAACCACAGTGGAGCCCGAGGCAAAAGAAAGAATCAGGAATACGGATCCTTTCTTTACTTATAATTTTGAAATTTTGTTCATCATGGTTTTAGGGCATTAAAACTTGTGATTCTTTAAAAAAAAAAAAAAAGCAGTGCATTATGGGGCACCTGGGTGACTCAGTTGGTTAAGCGCCAGACTTCAGCTCAGGTCGTGATCTAATGGTTTGTGGGTCCAAGCAGCCCCGCGTCAGGCTCTGTGCTGACCACCTGCTCAGAGCCTGGAGCCTGCTTCGGATTCTGTGTCTCCTTCTCTCTCTGCTCCTCATCCGCTTGCATGCTGTCTCTCTCTGTCTCAAAAATAAACATTTAAAAAAATTTTTTTAAACAGTGCAGTAAAACATTATTCTAATTACTAAATTTTTTAGTAGCACCTTAAATTTTGCACGAAGATGAGTGCCTCCCGTGCCTCACCCTAATCCTGGCCCCTGTAGAGTGTAGGGGGCATGAAGGAATATAGTAAAAGAGATGTCTTTGAAGATCCCTGGCCTGGGACCAAATGGTGCCCAGCTTCACTGTCAACTTCATTCTGAGTGTGTTATCTTGGGCTATTCATTTCCCTTCTATTTTTTTTTAAGTTTTAAGTTAAGTTTTTTATTTATTTTTCAGAGAGAGAGCACATGTGTGAGCAGAGGAAGGCAGACAGAGAGAGGGAGGGAGACAGAAAGAATCCAGAGCAGGCTCCGCGCTGTCAGTGTGGAGCCTGATGCAGGGCTTGAACTCACAAACCACGAGACCATGACCTGAGCTGAAATCAAGAGTTGGATGCTCAACCAGCTGAGCCACCCAGGCGCCCCCATTTATCTCCCTTTTAAATGTTTGTTTCTTCCTCAGTAAAAAGGGTAATAAAACCTAACTCATGTGTTTATTCATTCACCCACCAACAAATATTTGTTGAGCACCTATTACATGCTTGAGGCAGAGGGGATATAGCAGTTATCAAAACAAAACTAAAAGTCTCTGTTCTTTTTTTTTAATTTTTTAAAAATTTATTTTTGAGAGAGAGAGAGAGAGACAGAGAGACAGAGTGCAAGCAGGGGAGGGGCAGAGAGAGAGGGAGCCACAGAATCCAAAACAGGCACCAGACTCTGAGCTGTCAGCACAGATCCCAAGGCAGGGCTCGAACCCATGAACCATGAGCTCATGACCTGAGCTGAAGTCGGATGCTTAACCAACTGATGAGCCACCCAGGCACCCCCTAAAAGTCTCTGTTCTTATGACAGTTTTTATTTTCATTTGGGAGAGTAATGCATAATAAGAGTAAGTACATTATATCATGTAGGATAGTTATGGAAAGCGCTTAGAAGGACAGTCAAGCAAGGTAGGCTGACTGAGTGTGATAGCAGCAGAGGGTGGGAAGGAAGAGGTGATACTAGCTTGGAAAAGGGTTACAGGGAAGAATAAAGGAAGTCATGGCCTCCAGTGTGCAGGACATTGCTGGACACTTCTTAATGCCTTAATAAATGGTTGTTTATCTTGGGTGCATAGAGAGAGAGAAGTTTGGAAAGGCAGGTTGGATCAATGGACATGGCTATGCTGCCATTTTTGAAGCAGAAACTCCAGGATTCTGGATAATTCTACCACTAGGAGCCCAGATAGAGCAGTTTTGCCATGTTAACAGCTGTCTTCATCCCTCAGTTCAACTCCAGGAACATGGCATCTTCTGGCCCTGAGGCCCAGAAAATGCAATTATCTGAAGAAAGTTTTACCCTTTTCTCCCTCCATTGGGAGCACACTTGGGCTTCATCCTGTTCTTTACAGAGAGAACAGAGGAGAAAAACCATATGTGCTGAGGAAGTAAAAAGGATGAGAGGAACTGGAAAACAGCCCCACGGTAATTGGTATTCCAAAATGAACGTGGTTCACTTCCCAAGCAGCACCCAGCCGTGGGCAGAAAACATCAGGGGAAGCCATTGTCCTTGGCTGGGGCTGGAGGGGCCACCCTGTGCTCTGGACTGCATCCTTCCTCGGCTTTCTGAGGGTTGGCTGATCCAGCCTGGCCTGGCCCACATGGCCCTCCGCCAGTGCTCTGGATGGGACTATCCTGGCATTCCACCAACTCATTTCATGGTGCTTGGGTTCCAGCAAAGCAGCATGAAAGAAAGCAGCAGTAAAGAAAGAAATGAAAGTTTCCTTTCCTTCATCTGGATGTTTTATGCCTGTTAAAAACTAAGTAAAACAAAACCAAAAAAAAGGAAAACAAAAGTAAAGAAAATAAGGTATTGCCCAGGTTGGAAAGAGCAGAGCTTGGGAAAAGGCTTTAAAAATATCTCGGTTCATAACACCTGCAGTTATATAACCTGCCGAGTTATTAGGGAGGAAAGAAGATTATGGCAATCTCCTCCTGAGATCATTGTAGAAGGATTCTGGACTTCATCCCATCTAGAACTACTTAAAGTTCCCCAAATTCATCATAGTCTCTCACTCTTTGAATAAAGACCCTCCATTGTATTTGGACCCTCCATCAGATACACGTTTCCCATTGCTGCTCAGCCTTTTGGCTAAGGTCAAGTAAAAATTCACTTTCCCCTCATTTCTGTGTAGCTAATACCCTTCAGTTCTTCAGATCTCAAAGCAAGTAGCACTTTCTTCTAAAGGGACTCATGCACCCTTCCTTTGCCCCACCAAGTCCAGTGACATGCCCTTTCTCTGTGTTTTTCACGTACCACCTTTTTACATTCTATTTCATATTTATTGAATACCTACCATGTGCTAGGTATAGTTCTGTATACTAGGAAGACATCAGTAAACCAGACAAACCATCATGGAACTTCCATTCTATGGGATAAAGGACAGTGAACACCTCAACAATTAAATATATGTACAGCAGCATGAAGTCCTTTGAAGACAAATTAAGCAAGAGGTAGTGATAACAGGAGAATGTAGATGCTATTGTAGATAGAATGGTCAAGAATGGAAGTTTAGGATGAGAAGTGGTCATATTCGTGATGTATTTTGAGGGTAGAGCTGACATGATTTGCTGGAAGATGGGCCATGGGATGTAAGAGAAATGCAAAAGGCAAGGATGATTCCAAGGCTTAGTAGATATTCATGAGACACTGACTCTCCTTCCTTCCACCTGTTTCATCAAACTTGACCAACTGTAGTGGTCAGACTACAGGCAGCATGAGGGGCAGGTGTTCTGTATCACAGGTCTTTGCATATCTGGCATCCAGCATTTAGCACTGAATGCTTGCCATGCAGTAAGTGCATAATAAATACTTGAAGGAAGAATTTTAGATGGAATTAAGCATATTCATAGCCCCTTGTCCTTAGTAATTTGCTCTGGGAAAGGCATCCTCAAGATTTCTGCTGACTGCTCTCCAGAAGGAACCACAACTCAATTACTCCACCACCAGCTTGTGGTCAGAAGAACAACCGATCTACAGATTGATGCAATGTATGTTCTCTAATTTAATCCCCACACCAGCTCTGTGAGGTGGTCTGGGTGATCAGGAAAAATTGAGGCTAAAGAATCTGGAGCCAGTTGCCAAAGGTCACAGCTAATAGATGACAGATGGGATTCAAACTTAGGTCTTCTGACTCTAAACTCCATGCTCTTCTCTCCTATTCAGGTGGCTCGGTATTCAGTAGTCTTCAGGTTCAGGTGAACATTTTCAAACATGTCTCAGCCTAAAGGAAATGAGTTTAAATTGCTGTGTCAGAGATTTCATCTAGATAGGAGAAAGAACTTGCCCAAATAAACAGGACTATCTGATATTCAGTGAAAATGTAATAGCTTCAAACTATGAGCTCAACATGGTGCAAGGAACTTGCAGGGGAGGGTCCCCAGATATATAAGACAAAATCATTACTTTCAAGAAGTTGATAACCCGTGGAGTCATGCAGCAAATATTGACTGAACGCCTACCGCGTGCCGGTCAGGGAGGCGTGCCACGTACGTGTACAAGACAAGAATACATTGAAGTGGGAAATGGTGTGGGTGCAGACTGAGAACATTCTAAGTGCTCACAGTTGAAGGCAGTCTTACATGGGAGAATTCAGGTTCTGGAGTCAGACTTTGGGGTTCAAATTCTGGCTCTGCCCCTTACTACCTGTGGGACTTGGGAAAAGTCACTTAACCTCACTGAGTCTCATTTATAAAACAGGAATGATGGTAGTGACCGTGTCATACGGTAGGTCCTTTTAAGTGATTAAATGAGACAGCGCATATGGTAACCCAGCATAGAATAAATCATCAAACAAAGACAGAGAGAGAGAGAGAGAGAGAGAGAGAGAGAGAGAGAGAGAGAGAGAGAACACACTTCAGGTGGGGAGTCAGATTTGAGCAGAGCTCTGGGGGTGAGATCCAGATGCAAAGAGAAGAGTGGGGAGGGAACTCTGCTGGACAGACCCC
The DNA here is from genome assembly GCF_028018385.1 of Neofelis nebulosa. Classification (NCBI taxonomy): domain Eukaryota; kingdom Metazoa; phylum Chordata; class Mammalia; order Carnivora; family Felidae; genus Neofelis; species Neofelis nebulosa. The sequence goes on along the minus strand of NC_080797.1, from coordinate 41,691,414 downwards.
TCAATCCAAGAAAAGAAGTACAAAAATGCACCCAGAGCCCCTGCAATTTCTCCCAGAGGAAATACAAACATGGTTCTTTGAGGCCTTGGGAAAGTGCCAGAAAGTTACTTTATTTTTAGGTTGCAAAATCTGCTAAGTGACTTCAGATTGTGACTACATTTCGATTCCATTAGCTCATCCACAGCTTCTTAATGAGGCTAATTAACCCCCAAACAGATCCCACCCCTGCAGGCTTCCACCGAGAGCTTGGCTGTGTGTAAACCAGCAAGCCTGTGACCTCCTCAGGCAGTGGCTGAAAGGCCTAGTTCCTGGGCATCGACCATCAAAGCCTGATGCTTACAGACTTCTCACAGCTAGTGCCCGTTTGCGGTGCCCTAGATCCCTGAGCCACTAAGCGCTGAACCCCGGCTCTGTGGCCAGGAAGGAGGCTGCCACCGTGGTGACCCCAGGTACAGATTCAATCAAATGCTGAGGGCCAGCTGTTTGCTGCCACGAAAACCTCCCCACAGGAGATGTACCTGAGAAACTTTAAGTTGTTTATGGGTGAGTTCCTCAGTATTCTGACTACTCGCTAATATCAGAATGTGAAATAAATATATATTTAAATTCACATCTTGTGAGTTTTGAGTAAGGGACCCTAACTCCCAGTGACTGTCTAGCATGCAGTTGTTCTCAATCATAAAACCAGGCAAATAGCCACGGCTACTGATGCCTTGTTTCTAAACATCTTTTTTCAGGACCTCGGGGTGATACATCACAGCCTCTTTCCTGCCCCATGAGTGGATTAGGCCAGTTAGTACTTGATGTAGCATTCGTAGCTTAGCTGCTAGAACAATGTAGCACTATTGTAGCATTTATTATGTCTTACTGTATGCTGGGGACTTTATTATACGTGCTTTCTCTACATCATCCTGTCCAGCCTCTTAGCATCTAGGAGGTAGGTACTATGGCTATTCCGATTTGACAGGCAGGGAGACAGGGGCTCTGCAGGAAGGGTAAGAAATGAGCTCTCAGTCCGATCATCTGTCAGTGGCAAAGGCAACATTCACACCCAGATCTTTAAGCCACAGCTGGCAGATGTAACAGCTCACACCTACCTGCAAAGGAAAGGGATGTGTCAGTGGTGACTTCTGTGCTTGAAGAACGATCATCACGAAATTGGCACCTGGAAGGAGCCCCACCTCCGAGATGCAATAAAGTCACAGGGAGAACACAGCCCGAGGAAGTCAAGGACCAGAGTCCCAGCCTCAGCTCACACTTCCTGGGTGGCCCAAAGCAAATCGCTGATCCCTCAACTGCGGAACTAAAGGTTGGCTTCGAAAAAATCTCTTAAACTCCCTTCTAGCTCTGGCATCATATCATTCTATGATGTGCCAAAATAATGGAATCAAGTAAGATGTATTTAAATAAAAGGAAAAGAGCCAGATGCTAATCTTGGCAGCTGTCAGTTTTAGGAGTCTTTCAAAGAAAAAATACTTTTGTTGTTGTTTTTTTTAGTGATGAGACTATAAAAAGAAAAATCTACCCAACTAATTGCTTTCCTTTTTTTCTTTGAATGAGTGCTAAATTACCCAGTGAAGTAGGATAAAGATGATAATTCTGTTTTGACAGTTGAATGAACTGAGGCTCAGAGAGGTTAAATGACTTACTTGGGAGCACACAGCAGTTCAGCAGCAGAGGACAAACAAGTCTTGACTTGGTATCGCTTGGAAGACCATTCCAGACGGGATTTTGGCAGAGGTCTGGCCACAGCTTCACTCAGTAACCACATGCACTGCACAGAGGTGCTTTAATACTGATGGTAGTGGCAGCAAAAGTGATGGCAGAAAGCGGTGTGGAGCAGCGTATACTGTGGTGGCCATGAAACCAAGCTGAGTCAAAAGCCCAGCTTTGCCGCCTACTGATTACGTCATCTTGGGCAAATCCTGTGACTACCCCTCCCCTCAAAACCTGCTTCCTCATAGTGGGGTTTTAAGGAAAGTGCATGATAATTGAAGGCACTTGTCCATTATGTGGTAGCTTCTTCCTTCGCACACTCCCTTAGCCCGCCATGACTCAGTTTCCTCATCTGTAAACTGGGTGTGATAGTTTCTTCACAGTTTAGGTAGAAAGAGTAATACTGCTGGAAGGATATGGAACAAACTGCCCTTGGTACTCTGCCTCATGCACATCCTCCAGATATGAGGCTGTCTGTCCACCTGATCAAAGGAATCAACCCCATGGAAGCCTCAATATATTGAACCGGTTCAAGCAAATGCCAAAGAGGCTGCCAGTTGGGGTTTGTAATCCTGTCGGTGCCCTTAGGTGGCAGGACATGCTCTGTGTCCCCACGTCCCCCAACCCCAACCTCACAACTGGGTCTGAAGAGGGTAGCATTTCCCCAGGGTTTTTATTCACACGAAGGGGCTATAACTTTCCCTCCCACTGCCACCAACATGAGAAAAGCAGGGCTTAGGGGTAGGGCAGAGGTGGGCAGACTTTTTCTTAAAGAGCTGAATGGTAAATGTTTTAGGCTTACAGGCCATACATACAGCCTCTGCCCCAAGTACCCCACTCTTCCATGAAAGCAGCCACAGACGGTCCGGAAATGAATGGGTGGGACTGTATTCTAATAAAACATTGTTTACAAACAGGTGGGTCATAGTTTGCTGACTCCTGGCTCAGGGAAAAGCAGCCCCACTTAGCGATTCATAATAACCCCTTCATTGGTGCCATACACCACAGACATTTTCCTCTTTACTCTTCTGAGCCACCATGTGGATAGATAGGATTCTTCCCAAGAAGTTTGGGAGCTAGGTTTAGAGCAGTGGAAACGCTCAGCAGGGTTAATCCGTGAGGGTCAGGATAGGCTGAGGGCTATGCCAGATATCCTCCAAACCTCAGTGGCTCATACTATGGCCCAGTGTGGGTTGGTAGGCCCTCCCAGGGAGGGGTTGGGGCTGTCGTGGGAGGGAGGATTGTGATTCACACTGCTATTCAGAGAGCAGTGACTCTGAACCTTCTTGTGCCAGGAATCCCTCTGGGAGTCTGGTGCAGCCTAGAAACCCTTCTCTGCATAATGCTTGCCAGTGAATAGAACAAAATGCACAGGATTACAAAGGAAACCAAATTTGAAAAGATTATCAAAATAGTAAAATAAAGAGAATTATAATAGAATAATATGTGTGCTTCTTTATTAGTGCCTTATTAAAGATCTAGCAGCCACTCTGATAACTACTGTAATTATAAAGTAGCAATGAGCAAACATGGCATTTTGAGACACTGATTTAACAGCTGCAACGTGATGTGAAAATCTCTCTGATTCCTAATGGAAAAGAAGTCACAGGTACTGTTAACACTGCAATTGAAAAAAAAAAAATGAGGGATTCAAAGATTCAGTCCTTCAATGAGAGATTTGTGAAAGTAAAGAGATAATGGCTCCCCTCCCGAGTTCCAGCATCCGTGAACTTCTTGGGGATTCAAGGGCCTAAGATTCAGAACTCTTGATCTGGTATCTAGGTGGGACCCCAGCATCCTCCAGTGGGGTCTCAGCCAGCAGGTGATGGAAGAGAGTGCAAATGGAATGTGTCATGGACGGATGGCTTAGGGGCTAGGCCCAGAAGGGGGTCACACTGCTTCACCTGTGCTCCACCACCAGGTGCTAAGTCACAGGGCTTACCAACCTGCGGTACACAGAGCAGGGAGGGACTCGCAGTGTGAACTTTGTGTACCTGGAAGGAGCCGAGAACTGCATGGCAGTGAGCCCTAGAAGTCTCCTTCACACTGGGGGAGCCGGGACTTGAGCCCTGGCTTTCGGCAAGCAGTCTGTGCTCTTTTCACGATTCTTCACTGCCTCAGTAATTTGGGGTACATCTGTAGGCCAGCATTTCTGTTACCTCAGCACTGTTGACATTTGGAGCAGGATGCTTCCTTGTGGGGGGGCTGTCTTGTGTATTGGATATTTAGCAGAGTCCTCCGCCTCTATCCACTAATGCACCTCCTAGAGGTGACAGCCAGGAATGTCTCCAGACACTTCCAAATGTCCCCTGGAAGAAAGAACCCCGGCGATTGTTCCTGGTTGTGAACAACTGTTTTAATCTCCCTACCTAATCTTTGGTGTTGGGTATCTGGACTAGTATCTCAAATGTTCAGAACAACTGACAAAGACCCCAAAGGTTATGTCTACAAGATATACAAGACCCCAGAAGTTATATCTGCACTACACAATCTTAGACTTGAAAGACTGGAACACAGAAACCTCAATACACCTTTTCCCAATCTCCCACCCCTGTACCCCTGTGGCTGGAAGTTTAAGGAGGAGTGCAGCCCCAGACATGGGAGAAATCTGGGCCAGCTTCACAGTGATGTAAAGCATTTCATTGGCAACAATGACTTTCACTTGCCAAAGCAGACAGGAAACTGAGCCATAAAGGTACTTAAATTTATTATGAACAGAGGGCTTCAATTTGTTTCTGCTAATGACATCAACTGCATATTGACTCAGAGACAGAAGATCAGTTCTCACGGCCACACAGTGTTGATTAAATTGCTTAGTTGAGACCATGCTAAAGGTCAATTCTACAGAACAGGAGCTCCACAGGAACCCAGTTTCACAAAATACTAACAACTGTTCAGAGACCGGGGTATCTTTTGTGGTTATGTAAGTTTACGCAACCGTAGTTTAAACAAGATTCAGCAGGTTTCCTTACTGCGGGACTTATCAAGGCCTTTCATGTGCTGGGCACTTTTAATTTTCTAAGCAGGGGACATAGCATACAGCTATTTCCCACTAGGCCCTCTTTCCTTGAGTATTTCCAGGGATGAATATGCTTCCAAAACACACTTTGTAAAATGCTGCTCTATGCCTCAGTTTCTTCACCCTCACATTGGGACAGTACCGTCCGCCTTTTTGACCTTACAGAGCAATTGGGAGAAGGAAGGAGAAAATGCTTGAGAAAGTGCTTTGTAAACTCTGAACAGTTATAAAAGTTTAAGAGGTCATTATTAATGCATACTTATTAATAATTTACTACTAATAAAATCTTCCCTGCCTCACTTGGATGTTGCATTGATGAATGTGATAACTGAAGTAACAGAGGCTGTGAGAGGTGAAGGTCCTGCCCAAGGTCACGAGGCTAGGAATGGAGTCATGGTGCAGATTAATTAAGATGACAAGCACAGAAGTGCTCTGAGCTCAGGAAGGAGCTCTCTGTGATGGCAGCTGGGTTTGTAGTTGAGACGGTTATGGTTTTGAATGCAGTGAGGAAGCCAGGCAGTGGGAAATCAAACAGAGGTTTGGAAACAATGAGGAAAGGGTGCTAGAATGAGTGGGAGCTAGTCTTGAGGTCTTCTGCAAGCTGCTTGACCTTCTGGAGCCTTTGAGCCTTTGAGCCTTTGTTCTCCAGCCTACAGGTTTTATAAAACACCTGACGTCCAGAGTGGGTAGAAGAGTTAGAATATTCCATGAGGTACCAGGATTGGTATGGCAGTGGAGACCGTTTGGAGGAGAAAGCTTTCACGCTCACTGTGCAATTGCACACAGCTTTATGGAGAGTCCCCTAAGGCAGGCCGTATGCAGAGGGCAGGAGAAGCAGGGAGAACAATGCCAGGCCTCCAAGCAAAGCATGCAAATGGCCATGCAAAGCAGCATTGACCCTACAGGTGCAGAGCTGCTGGGGTTCTGACAAAAAGCCTGGTGATCCAGAAGGGCCCCATGCAGGCACTGGAACTTGCGAAGACTCGCTCTCGCTTCACATATAAGAGTGGGCCTAACCTCTCATACACCTCTGCGTATGGAAGCCAATGGGCTCTGGTAGTGACTGGCATCTCCCATTTAAGAACCCCCACTGTGAGCATGTGCACTGAAGCTGATATAGTGGCACAGTTAGATCTCAGCACTGACACAGCGCTTTTTGCTGAAGTATTTCACAACTATTGATTGCCTGGGCTAGTAAGGTGCCAGATACCATCATTGGAGGAAGCCCCTTCCTTCACAGATTCCTCTCCCAGTGCTGTGATTGTTAATGGTATGTATGACTCTCTTTTTAATCGTTTTTGTTTTCTATCCACCCTGTGTTTTTCTATTAGCTGCTTTGGTCTCAGTGAAATTTTCATGCTGATTGAAAAAATTTTCAAAGTAAATAAATTTTATGCATCTTCACTTCCAAACCATCCCTTGAAGCAAATTTAACACACAGGTTGTCTTATTCTCTTAGTTGATAACGGTGAGCGACTTGGGAGATGGCTAAGCAGGGTCCCCTCATCCCGATGGCTCTAAAGCCAAGGGCCAGAAATCAGCCAGGAGCAGGCAGGACCCAGGTCAGGGTAGAGGGAATTGGGAAAGGATATTCCAGTACTGAAGACAGGCCTCCTTAGGCAAAAGAAACCCAAGGCTTTGTACTCTTCACACAGGAGGACAGAGGGAAAACTCAGATAATTAATTGCCTTCCCTGTCAACTCTCTTACCACGGAAGTAGTTCTTGAATCCACCCACTGGTCTGCCCTGTTCTTGGTGCCTCTGTGCGAGGTCTCAACACTTAATGGATTAGTAGGAGGGAGGGATGCTGGCTTACCAACCAGCTGGAGGGAGGAGAGCAGGAGAAGCTGTGATTTGTACTGTTTGCCAATTTCCCTGGTGTAAATACTCGCAACATGACATCATTAAACGTGGCACAGTAGCACATGATTTTATACTATTTCCACCCTGCAGATAAAACAGATATGCATAGTCTCCAGAGGAGAGAGGAGAGTGAAGCATGATGAAAGAATAAAGAAGGAATGAGTGTTTAGGATGCCTCGCTATTGTCTCGATCTAATTAAACTGATTGAATTGAAAGTTTATATCACTGAATTATTAATAATGATGTGTTTAACCACTGGCTTGTTTGCAAAAGTCCTAGAAATGTAACAGAGCACTGTTGATTGTTACGACTTTTGGGCAGTATCCTTGCCTTCCAGCCAAGACCACCAGGAACACCTGCCATTGAGCAAATCTGTTGGTCCTTCCGGGGAGGGAGAATGCTTGGGGGGGGGGGGGGGTGTCATGAGGCATCTCAGTAAGAGGCACCAGGAGGGACTTGCAGGAGCAAGATTTGTGTTCCGTGCTTTGGAGGAGGGTTCGAGGAAGCAGCGCCTGGCTCTGGCCTGTTGTCTGGGAGACGGGTAATTCTAAGATGAGATATTTTGGTAAATCTTACCAATAGAGCTGGAGGAAGGAAGGATCATTAGAACTGTAATGGGTACCAAAGTCACGGCCACGCATACCAGCCACGAAAGGGAGGTGTCTGGTCATTTTTGTAGTTTGGAGGGTGTGCCTTTTGTTTGTGTTCAGACACCATTGTGGAGTGGGCTTGCTTTTGAATGGACCCATCACAGTCGTAGAGAGGCCTTATCTGCCGTGAGCTGTGAAAGGGTTTATGTTCATCAGGAGAACACCAAGGCCTGGCTGATAGTTCCAGGCCAGCCCCTGGGGGCCAGGCATCCTCATCCCAAGGCTTGTGACATCCAAATGTGTCTTTCTGTACAGCCAGACTTCCTAAAACATAGATCTGATCTTGTCACATCCCACTTACAACCCTCCAATTGAACTCCCTTGTCCTCCAAATAAATGGAAGCTTCAAGGTCAGGTCGTGCTGGAGCCTGGTCCCTGCCTCATTTTGAGCCTCACCTTTAGGCATGCCCTGCTTTACACCTTCCACCTTCTCCCATGCCATTCTTCTCCACCGAGTCTTGCCTGTGCTCTGCAGTGTCTTTACTCCCTTCCCTCAGCCCTCCCACTCCTACGCTGAGTCTGGAAAGAACCTACTCACATCCTTCAAGGCCCATCTCACTGCCACCACCTTCAGGAAGCCTTCCCTGACATCTGCCACCCTACTTCCATCCAGGCTAGGAACCCATCTTGATGCTTCTATAAAGCCAATTAATGCATTCAGCAAATATTTAGTGAATGTTTTCTTTTCCAGGCTCTGCTTCAGACTCTAAGAATTAAGCTAGGAATGAGACACACATGGTCCCCATTCTCTTGGATTTTACATTCTATGGAAAGAAATAAGCAGTGATTTTGTTAAAGTCTACAAAACAAGAAACATAACCAATACTAATAAATGTTCTGTATAGATTTTTTATTGGATTTTATGGAAAATGAGTGGATGGCTATTTCAGATTCAGCCTTTCTGCAGAGGTGATAAACTGAGACCGAAATCTGAATTGACAAGATAGCCTGTCTTGTGGTCTAGCCTCATTGTCTGATTATGGGCCCACTTTCCTTACAAGACTATCAGAGCATGGGACCCTTCTCACCTCCCCGATTTTCTGAGCTGCTGGAATATATTCCCTGTCATCTCCATGTATCCGAATCCTACCGAGGCCCAGTGAGGTCATCCCTGGTCCCTGAAGCCTTTACCAGCTACTCAGTGTCCGTCCTGCAGCATCCATACCTACATCACTCAATGGTCTGCAGGACCAGGATGTCACAGAGGAACAACCAAAATCCTGGCTCCAGCACTGGCTTTCTGTGGGACATTGGACAAGTCACTTAAGTTGTCTGAATGGTTTTCACATCTGTCCAGTGGTGAGCTCTCTTGAGATAAAGGGCTGTACTCTTTTCTTTAGGTAGAATTTGCATACAACTGTATGCAACCATAAGGACTGTATCTTAGGACTGTAACCCCACCGTGGAACACAGATCTGGCTAACAGTAAGTGGATTAAACGAACAGCCATGATCATATCCACCTTCATCAAGGAATATTTTCAAAATAACTGATTTTAAGTATCTAATAGGAAAAAGGTCAGAATAAACTTAGTTTTCATTATTCCATTAGCCTCTGTTTGTCCCTTGTTGCTTTTGTTGCTTTTATTTGCACTGTTGCACTTTTATTTTATCCCACATAGTGTTGTGAGGAGCCTCAGACACAAAGTTAGGGCTTAATAAGCCTCAATTTACTGGTTTAAAAGTATAGTGTTATTACTACGAACTTGCCTCTTAGAACTGCTTTTGCTGCATACCAAAGATTTTTAGACTGTTTTCGTTTTCATTAGTCTCTATGTATTCTTTCATTGCCTCTTTGATTTCTTCATTGACTCGTTGGTTGCTCAGTAACGTGTTGGTTAGCCTCCACATGTTTGTGTTTTTCCTGGGTTTTTTTCTTGCAATTGATTTCTAGTTTCATATTGTTGTGGTCCAAAAAGATGTTTGATATGATTTCAGTCTTCTTAAATGTACAAAGACTTATTTTGTGTCCAGAGCGCCTGGGTGGCTCAGTCAGTTAGGCGGCTGACTTAGGCTCAGGTCATGATCTCGCGGTTCATGGGTTCAAGCCCTGCATCAGGCTCTGTGCTCAGAGCCTGGAGCCTGCTTTGGATTCTATATGTCTCTCTCTCTCCACCTGTCTCACCCACTTGTGCTCTGTCTCTCAAAAAATAAATGTTTTTTTTTAAAAAGACATTTTGTGGCCTACCATGTGATCTGTCTTGAAGAATGTAAATTGGTACAATCACTGTGGGAAACAGTTTGGAGGTTCCTCAAAAAATTAAAAATAGAAATACCATATGATTGAGGTATTCCACTGCTGGGTATTTCCCCAAAGAAAATGAAAACACTAATTTGAAAAAAATGTATGCACTGCTATGTTCACTGCAGCATTATTTATGATAGCTAAGATATAGAAGCAGGTTAAGTATCCCATCAGTAGATAAATGGCTAAAGAAGATGATATATAGATAACAGATACACATGCACATGTGTGTGAGTGTGTATGTATATATATAATCAAGGAAATATCACACAGCTATGAAAAAGAATGAGACCTTGCCATTTACAACCTAACCTACAGGGTATTATGCTAAGTGAAAAAAGTCAGACAAAGGAAGATAAATACCATGTTATTTCACTCATATATATTAATCTAAAAAACAAAATAACAGAATCAGAATCATAAATACAGAAAACAAACTGGTGTTTGCCAGAGGGGCTGGGGTTGGAGCAGGGGACTAAGGGCTACAGACTTCCAGTTGTAAAATAAATAAGTCATGGGATGAAAAGTACTGCAAGGGTAGTCGAGTCAATAATATAGTAATGTCATATGGTGACAGGTGCTAACTTTACTTATGGTGAGCATAGCTTCATGTGTAGAATAGTCAAATCACTATGTTGTACCCCTGAAACTAATATAACATTGTATGTTAACCCAAAACATTAAAAAAAAACAATGTTATTAGTAGCATGAGGCACTGAAAAGCTCTGAAAAACAGAAGACAATAGGAAGTACATCTCAAAGACATTGTAAATTAGCTTTGTCCTCAAAGGTACCATTTTTAAATTATAAATGGAGTGCACACTCATTAAAGAAAATTTGAAAAATATAGGAGAAAGAAGATCAAAATGGCCTAGTTCTCTTATCTAAATATAATCACTGTTGACATTTCAGTATGTGTATATATTTTTAAACATGTGTAACTTTGTTTAGTTGAGACCCACTGCATGCACAGTTTAATTTGCTTTTTTCCCCCTTAACCTACCATAAGCACTTTCCAAGCTACTGTCTAATTTCAGTGCCCATGTTGTATTCCATCTAGCAGATGGACCATAGTACACATAGGCATTCCTCATCAGTAGACATTTATTTGCTTCCTGCTAGTTTCTGTTGTAAATAAAGCTGCATTAGTGTTCATGTGGATAAAGATTCTTCTGTAAAAGTCAAACAAAACCAAAAATTCAAGAAACAGATATGTAGGTATAAATATGAAATTGCCTCCAGAACTTTTTGCTGGTAAATCAAACTATACATAGTACTTAAAACTAATCCCTTCAATTCAAACTCCAGTGGCTCCATTGGTATAGGTTGAGAAGTCAGAAAAAGATTTCAGAAGTTAATTGAGAAATAACAAGCAAGTTGAGTAAATTGCCTAATCTAAGCCCATTAGATAAGCATTTACTGCAATACAAAATCTTGATGACAGTAATTAACACATTTATAAACTCTCTCGGAAACTTAAAACGTTCTCTCTGTTGGCTGAAGGCTTGAAACGCTCTGCATTTTCAAGTGGAGCTGTGGCTGGGCAGGCACATTCCCTGGGCTGTGGGGTTGGCCAGCAAATTCCCTTAGCAAATCCTCTAATACTCCTAGGCTGGCCTTACCTCTCAGAGCTGTTGTAAGGAGCAGAAGATGACAATTAGAAACTTTTTTTTGTCATTCATCAAATCTGTTGAGCTGTAACTTACATTCAGAAACATGCACAGATCTTAAGAGGACAACTTGAGGAATTATGCATGTTTACACCTGTGTTGTCTCCAATCAGATCAAGACCAAGAACATTTCCAGCACCCTGGACATCTCCCCCATGACCTCCTCCCACCCAGCAGCCTACCCAGTGTAACTCCTGTCAGGACCTCTGTCACTAGTTGGCATATTCTTGAACTTCATATAAGTGAAAGTGTATGGTACAACTTCTTTTGCACATTAATATATCTGTTAATATTTTCCCACCTTGTTTTGTGACACAGTAGGTCATTCTTTCTCATTGATGTATAGTATTCCATTGTGTGCCCATGAGTATTCTACCATTGATGGACATTTTTGTTATTTGTACTTCTTGGCTATTATGATTAAGGGCTGTATGGACACTTTTTGTATGTTTTCTGGTGGAAAACAGATATAAGCCTTTAGGTTTCTTTGCAAATAGTAGTGAGAGCAGTGAACCAAGAGCTGGGTTCTTTTTGCAGCACTGCCATTCGTAGTTGTGTGATTTTATGCAAATCATTTTACATCTCTGCCTCTGAATTCCCTCAATATAAAATGTCTGAGGACTTTTTGCTCTGAGAGCTTATGGCTGTCTGACTAAATACCTGTGTAATGTGAATGAAAGTCATTTCATTTCTCGGAGCCTCAATTTCCTTATCTGTGAAATAAAGTGGTCGAACCAAATGCTCCCCAAGGTCCCTTCCAGCGGTAAATGCCATGTTTCAAAAGCATCCAACATGGTCTGCATCCCAGGGACAATTGTTATTTTCCTTAGGGAAATGCTGAATGTCCCGGATGTGGCAGTTCTTTCCACTGTCCAGCAAAGGGACTTACAGGCAGAAGACATGGGTTCGAGTCTCAGCTGATAGCTCAATCTGCCTTGGTTTCCTTACGTGTAAAATGGGGTAATGATGTTTGATTCACCCACTTCAAGCCTGCTGTATGATACCCTGACCCTCTGCTTTCTCTAGCAAGACCATAGCCCCATGCAAGGAAACTCTTCCTGTCTTGTCGAAACAGGTACCACCCACCAACACCCAGCACAGTGTCTGCTTAGCAGTAGGTGCTCAGCAACTATTTCCTGGATGAATGGAAGTGCTTTGCGAACTCTACATTGTTGCAAGAATGTTAGTTTTCATAATCATTGCACGTTATATATTCCATGTGCTGATAGAATCAAATCTCAAGGGAGAATCATTTATGCAACATGAAATTATACATCGCCTGTCTTGTGCATTAAATCATGCTACTTGCTGAGGGGATTCAAAACATGAGGCATGGTCACAGCCCTTAAAGAGATGCATCATTCAATTCAACAAACATTTATTTCCTGAGCACCTGTTACTGCACCAGGCACGTTGCCAAGTGCTAGGGATAGAAGGATAAATAACACATAATTCTTTTCTCTTACTCATTTTTGTTTGTTGTATTTTCCATTAATTTATTGATTGGGCGAGATTTTTTCCCCCCATGAGATCCACCAAAGACATTCATACCCTATCGGGAAGACAGACAAGTAAACAGATTATTAACATTCCCTTGTAATTGGTTTTTAATGGAAATGTGACTGGGGCTCTGTGGGAGAAAAGCAGGGACACCGAGAAAGCCTCCTAAGGTGGGTCACATTTATCCAAGCCCTTCAGGAAGAGCAGAAGCTGGTCATATGGGGGTAGCTCCCTGACTGTCTCCCTGCTTCTCTCTTTTGCCCCTCTTTCATCTAGTCTCTACAAAGCTGTCTGTACAAAGAAGCCTGGTTTAAAGGAAAATCACAGGGTGCCTGGGTGGCTCAGTCAGTTAAGTGTCTGACTCTCAATTTCAGCTCAGGTCATGATCTCTTGGTTTGTGAGTTCGAGCCCCACATTGGGCTCTGCACTGACAGCATGAAACCTGCTTGGGATTCTGTCTCTCTCTCTGTCTCTCTCTACACCTCCCCCACTCATTCTCTCTCTCTCTCTCTCTCTCTCTCTCTCTCTCTCTCTCTCTCTCAAAAATAAATAAATAAAAGTTAAAACAAATAAAGGAAAATCACAGCATGTCCCACTTCTACATAAGTGATCTCCCATTGCTCTCAAAGGAAACCCCAGCTCCTTGCCATGCCTCAGAGCCCTGCGTGTTCTGTATCCTGCCTCCTGCTCTGCTCTCAGCCTGCTCACTGTGTGCAGTGGCCTCTGTTCTGCTCCTGGGCCACACCAAGTTCTTTCCGTCCTCTGAGCCTTTGCCCTCGCTGTTCCCTCTGCCAGGAGTGCCCTTCTCCATGTGCCCTGTATGGCCGGTTTATTCTCATCCTGCAGACCTAGCTTGGCCACTCCCTCCCTCTCCTCATCACTCGGTGTTGGCCTTGCTCAATCCAGGCTGCACATCAAAAGTACCTGGCAAATGAAACATGTGGAAGAGGAAAGTCTGCAGAAAGATCAGGGGCTGCCTGGGGCTGGGGACAGGAGTATACAGTTACTACAAATGGGCAGGAAGGATCTTTTGGAGTGATGGAAACATTTCAAAACCAATCTGTGGGGATGGTTGCACAGCTATAGTTCACCAAAAAGCATCGAACTGTGCACTTACGGTGGGTGGACTTATAGTATGTAAATTATACTTCAATAAAGCTTTTTATAATAAAGGTTTTTTTTTTATTTGACTACAGTTGATATACAATGTTACATTAATTTCAGGTGTACAACATAGTGATTAGACAAGTGTATACATTCTGATAGAGTTTTCAATAAAATTTTTAAAAATTACTTGAGTTTGTAAATACTAGTCCTGGGGGCGCTTGGGTGGCTCAGTCAGTTAAGCATCCGACTTCGGTTCAGGTCATGATCTCACAGTTCGTGAGTTTGAGCCCCATGTCAGGCTCCATGCAGACACTTGGGAGCCTGGAGCCTGCTTTGGATTCTGTGTCCCCCTCTCTCTCTGCCCCTTCCCCACTCATGCTGCATCCATGTCTCTCTCTCTCTCTCTCTCTCCAAAGTAAACAAACATTTAAAAAAATTTTTAAATAATCCTGATACTTGGACCCCACTCCCAGAAATTCTGATTTAATTGATCTGGGGACGGGCCAAAGCACCCATAAATATTTAAAGCTCAGGTATAATTTGGATGTATAGCCATGACTGGGAACCACTGCTCCATCTTGTCATCCTGTTTATTGCCTCCCTAGCATGGTAATTATCTTATTTACTCAATCGTTTACTTGGTTATGTCCTGATCACACATAATAAAAGCTCCCTACGAGAGGCACATTTACTGGATCACCCGTGAATGTCCAGCAAGTAGCACACGGTAACTATGTAATATATGTTTATTAAGTAAATGGCTAAGAAAGTGGACGATAGAGGGAAAGCCCTTACTGAGGCACAGAAACATGAAAGAACACGGTGTGTTAACACAGCGTGTTTGCTGAAGAGTTGCCCAGAATGGCGACCGTGTGGCTGGAACCACGCATCTGTGAAAATCATTCATCAGGGCTGAAAGGGATAGTCAGGTAACCATGCAAAGCAAGGGAGAAAGACCCCAAACACAGGAATTAGAGGTATTCAGCACAGGAACCCAGTACTATGGAATGGACAATTCAGGGAAAGTATTGTCCCTCCCCTTCCTAACTGTGCACCCTCAACGTGGAAAAGTTTGCCACTAAGGAATTCAAGACCTTGTGTCACAGTCTCAAAGAGACATCTGCACTCCCATGTTCACTGATTGCAGCGTTACCCACAATAGCCAAGATGTGGAAACAAGCTAAGCATCATTGACAGATGAGTGGATAAAGAAAATGTAGAATATATGTATAGATACATAAACATACATACAATCAAATATTATTCAGCCATAAGAAAGAAGGAGTTCCTGCCATTTGCAGCAACATGGATGAGCCCTGAGGGCATTAGCTAAGTGAAATAAGTCAGGGAAAGACAAATACTGTATGATCTCACTTTATATGTGGAATCTAAAAACAAATTTAAAAAAACAATAAAAAATAAAATCATAGAAACAGAGAACAGATTGGTAATTGTGAGGACCAGAGGCAAGGGGTGGGGGAACAGTGAAGGTGCTCAAAGGGCACAAACTTCCAGTTATATGATGAAAAACTTCCGGGAACATAATGTACAGCCCAGTGACTGTAGTTCACAATATTGTGCTGTATATTTGAAAGTAGTGAAGAGAGAACTTAAGAGTTTGCAGCACAAACATAATTTGTTACTAGGAGAGGTGTTGGATATGTTAACCAACCGGACGATGGTGATCATTTTGCAATATTTACATATATGAAAGCACTATGTTTTACATCTTCAACTTATACAACATTATAGGCCAATTCTATCTCCAAGCTAGGGGGGAAGAAAGACCTTACAATGGTAAAAAGTTTAAAGTGCTCCCACCCACAAACCTATGCAGGCCTTATCGATGCTTTTGCATTCACTAAGATAGAACAACAGACAGATTGCTAAATAATAAAATATAAAATATAAATGATGCTGCATACATATTTAATTAGTAAAAATGGGCTAGGAAGTTTTCAGGCTTTCCCTCCTCCATTTTCAATTAGATGTGTGTAACTTCATTTTGTATTGTTGCAGATCATTTTCTCCTGGGAAAGCAAAAAAAATTTTTTTCCTTTGGAGCTCTATCCAAGTTGGAAGAATGAAAATGGCAACTAGGGCCACGTCTGGGTGAAGACTGGAGGTGAGGGTAGAAACAGAGGCTTATTTCAATAAGGAGAATCCAAATGTCCAACCTGAGGTCGAAAGTTGACCATGAGTGGGCTGTGGGGGACAGGTTTCAAAGGAGAGGACCCAGTGGACAGAAATGAGAGTCTGGGGCTGGGGAGAACATGGGGGTACGCAGTATGGGGGGTAGAGTTTGCCCAGGGCTCAGCAAGACAGCAGATGCCTTACTTTCTTGCAAATGTGATTCCCATGGGGCACTCTGCATCCCAATGCTTTCAATGGTTCCTTGCCTGAGGTCATGTTACTATAGGCCACTTGGGCTGAAAATTCAGAAGCAGGAGTGCAAGAAGGATGCTAACAAATTGATCTATTGAACGGAATTCATGAATACAGTTTTGGAGGATGTCTGTGACCAATAGTGATTTTAACTTTTGGTATAGTTGATAGTCAAGAAGTCATGTGTGTGAAGAGCTATATGGGGCAACCATCAGCCAGTTTCAGCATCTCCTAGTTTGTGACATCATAGAAGACAGTCTTTTGATTTTCTATGCCTGGAAAGTTTGCATGAAGATGATCGCAAGGTTATTTAAGATCGTAAATATGTAAGCCAAGAAGAGGTTTCCCAGTATAACCCTCTGTTGCTAACATAGTTATCTGATTTCTCAGAAGGGGACACACACTTATCCTAGGTCTCTTAATGGAATTGCAATGCAGATTTTGACTGTGCCATGAACTAAGAATCTGCAACTTAAACCCACACGAGGCCAAATAAAACACCAAGAAGAAGTCATTGAAAGCTGCAAAGATTTTGATTATTCCCAAAAAGTTTTTCACAAACAATAACAAATGTAACAGCCATCAGTAGAAGACTAACTTTGCCTAAATAAAACCCATTTGCTCCTCAAGAAAAATATTAGCATGAGTCTGTATGTAGTGGGTTAAGAAAAAAAAAATAACTGACCAAGGTTTTGTGTTTTATATATCCAAGTTTTATGGATATGTGATACCGCACCAATTTTTCGAAGGGAGTAAAAACATACTCTTTCTGAAGATGGGTAAATTATATGCCAAATCTATTCAGGTGTGATCATGCCATGGTCTTTACGAGGGTAAACAGGTTGGCAAGGGTCAAGTCTGCTAGTCAGAAAGGGCTTGAACTCTTCTGGGGCCAGAGAGTCTTTACCTGTTAATTGGATTGTGCAAACACTGTCTATTAATTAGATTGTGAATTACCAAGCAAGCCACATACTCACACGTAATGCTGGAAGGCTACCTCCCAGAGCCAAGACTAAGAATGCAACTAGGAATGCAGTCTGTGACTCTGCCCAAGGCACCTCCCAGAGCAAGGTAGCCCATGTCTTTGACCAACTTCATTTTCCCCACCTCCTGCCAACTTCACATTCCTCCGTATTTTGAAACATGTGAAAGAAATTGGTCTATTATCCAAGTACCTCAAGCATTTTTTATTTTAATGCTTCTCTCTTCTCATGACCTCTATTACTGTTCCCAGAAAGGTCCTCACCTGACCCAAGTCAAGAAAGGAACTAGCGGTTCTGGTCATTTCCAAAACTTCAGTTCAGAATTTATGAAGGGGATGAGAGAGAAACATTGGGCGCAGAAATGTGGGCACTGATAGGTCACAAATTAAGAATGATTGGCAGATGCTATCATCAGTGAGTTTAGGCTCTTGTCCCCTTTTTTCCTCCAGATCCATTTCTAGAAATTTATATTTTCTAATGGGCTTGGCCTTAGGGGAGATAAGTTCAGAAAACATAAGGATTGTTTTAAAAAATCATCACAAATAACACTAATTTAGCATGTGCCAGGCAACATTCTAAAATTTTTATAAGAGCCAACTCATTTATTCCTCATGAAAACTCTATGAGATTGGTACTAATATAAAGAAACTGGGGCACAGAGAGGTTTAGTAACTTGGTTAAGATTACAGAGCCCAACCATATGATGCATATACAATACAACATAGAAAGAAAGTCTTTTTTATTATCACCGTTTCTCCTGCTTTTTATTCACTGACAAAAGAAAAGATGCTAAATTCCTTACAGTTCAGTAACTTATAGCTCCATTTGTGGCAAGAGTTGAAACCATGGAAAAGCCAATTTAATGAGTTCACTGGTAATTATTGTCTGGCTAAATTATACTTTAAAATTTAATATACCAATCCCCCACTTAATTAGCAAACCACGTTGTAGAGAGTAGCCTTATGCTCCTAAGTTGACTAAAACTTGCCCTTAAAAATAGGCGTTGTGTAGATTTCTACTTTTCCTAAAATGTGGTGTTTTTTTTGCTTATTCCTCCATGCTATTCTTTTGCCCAAACACAACATACATACATACATACATACATACATACATAGGAAAAAGGTAGAAATAAACCAAAACTTTTTTCATGATTTTAAATTTCCCAGACATTTTTCATTGTTAGATTAGATCCTTAAAGCTAGGAGAGAGGTACAGAAATCAGGATTTGGGGAGAAGAGGCAGTAAAGAGGAAATGAGGTCTCTGGCTGAGGTCTGGAATGCAGGAATGCGGTGGGGGGGGGGGGGGCGGGCAGAAGCAGCAGAGAAAGTTGCCTGCTTCCAGCTGCCATTTTGAAACAGCAAAGGCTCAGGAAGGGGAGACTAAATCCTAGGAGGATGGAGGGCAGGGCTGCTGCTTCAGGAAACCTGAGGCAGAGTTCCTTATCTTCATCAGCCTCTCTGAACCCAACCCTCAAACCCACCCCATCCTGTACAGCCTTCTAGCTAGACTTTCTCAGTTGCCTACCAGTTGGAGAATTGGGGACTGTCCATTTTCTGGTAGGGTTTCAAGTGATGTCAGGGACAGTAAAGGAAAAACTGGCTTGTATTGCAATGGGCTGATTCCCCATGTAAACCACAAGTAGTGTGTTAATTGTTTAGCCAGAAGGGTATCTGAGCATCACTGGCAGGGTCCTGAGACGTTAGGATATGAGTCTTGCTATCTGCTACTCTGCATTTAATGCCCATGAGATAGCTGTTTTGTTGTTACTGGTGAAGGGGTGGGTACTGAAATAAGGGCAGAATCTGGAAGCCGTTACAACTCGGTGACTTAAAGGCAGACACAGGGGTGCCTGGGTGGCGCAGTCGGTTGGGCGTCCGACTTCAGCCAGGTCACGATCTCGCGGTCCGTGAGTTCGAGCCCCGCGTCAGGCTCTGGGCTGATGGCTCGGAGCCTGGAGCCTGTTTCCGATTCTGTGTCTCCCTCTCTCTCTGCCCCTCCCCCATTCATGCTCTGTCTCTCTCTGTCCCAAAAATAAATTAATTAATTAATTTAAAAAAAAAAAAAAGGCAGACACAGGTTGCAGAGCTGTGTGTTAGCTATTAGGCATCATGTCCTAAAAGGCATGGAACGGAAGTGGCCGGGTCCTTCCTCACCACACCCCTCAAGGCCATCTGCACGTAAACCAGAGCTGACTCTATGGGTGCCCCTAGCCATTGCACTCCCTCTCACTTTAGACTTAATCTTCAGATGACCTTTGGCTCAAAGGCAGGAAGCACTCCTGGTTTTTCAGATTTCATGCACACGTTCTCTCGCTATGGCAATGGACTGAGAAGGAAGAATTTTCCCTCATGGAAGACATCTTCCTTCTACAATGTCAGGGATCTGACTGCACTGGGCACTTACAAGGACCACATGAGTTAAAAATGTAAAGCCCTTTTAGCACCTGGGTGGCTCAGTTGGTTAAGCGTCTGACTTCAGCTCAGGTCGTGATCTCACAGTCCATGAGTTCGAGCCCTGCTCGGGCTCTGTGCTGACAGCTGAGAGCCTGGAGCCTGCTTTGGATTCTGTGTCTTCCTCTCTCTCTGCCCCTCCCCTGCCCATGCTCTGTCTCTCTCTGTCTCAAAAATAAAAACATTAAAAAAAAATTTTAATAAAAAAATCCAAAGTCCTTTTAAACAATGCCTGGCACCAAGTGTGCAAGGCACACGAGGTCACAATTGTTATTATTACTGCTATTTGCAGATGAGAACCCGAACCACTGACATATGGCAAAAAGCAGAACCAGGATGGTAACCTGGTGTGCCTGGCTCCACGTCGTTCCCTCCTAGGATGCTGCCTCCCTGAAGGAAACTAAAGAGAAGCATCATAACAGACTGACCCCACCATATCCCCAATCCCTGCTAAAAGAACAGACAGCGCACATCCAGGATGATAGTGCACTTTTCCCAGTTGATGTTCTGAAGCAGCCTCTGAATCCCCCTCAACATGGTATGCTAAGCAGCGACTTGCCATCATTTGGAATCCAGAGGGAAAACGAAGCTATTTGCCTTCTCTGAGTTGTGCTAACCCACTGTCAGGCATCCAGAGCCTGTGACCCACACCCTGCAATCCTTCCCCTCCTGAAGCTTCAACTATGATGTATTTGGGATTGTTCTCTGATCGGTATCTCTGTTGGGGCTGAAATTAAGACTTCAGGACAACAGCCTCCCATGCTTTTAGTACACACACCGCTCTGAGGGTCACACACCTCAGACGCCATGATCAAAGACACTGTGGTGTCACCAGGCCAGATACTTTCCATAAAACGCTGCTAGAATGTCTTCTTTTGTCACTGGAGTTTTCATGGTGTTATACTCTGAACCTGGAATCATTCAGAACAAAAGACCAGCCCAGAAGTATCGTCATGTAGCCATGGTGTATCCATGCTGCTTCTCACTGTTCTCTTTCTAGGTTTTGTTTCTGAGAGAGATTGCTTCTAAACACTACTTTTTCTGAATTGCCTTTCCCCACAAGAACATTCTATAGCTCAGATAAGGTTCGTATATATGGAAGAGAGGGCTGAAGAGGGTTGGGTTTTTTTTTTTTCCTCTAGCTTGAAAATTAGAAAGCTAATAAAGTGCATGAGAGCCTGTCTACAATGAAGCTATTCTGCTATCTTCCTAAACAAGACTGGTCAATTGCAAGAGGGAGAAAAGACTTCTCCCCAGTTCCCAAGGGGAACAGATATACTGACAACCAAAAGATGGATGGGCAGTGTTTTTATTCATCCCATTGTCCGTCAGTCAACAGCTCTGACTGCTCATCACCCAAACAAAAGCGTACGTGTGTGGTTTTTCACTCCCTTCTCAGTGGAAGCTGCCACTGGGGGCCAGATATCTCTCACCACAACAAAGCACTCTCCTTGTTTATCCCAGTCACATCCCATCATGGGGGAGAGAAAAGATGCCTGAAGGGCTTCAAGAGTAGAAATGACCTCCAGTCCCAGAGGGAAGGAGAGGCTCATTCCAGGGCCAGGCCTCCCTCCCTACAAAGAGATACTCAAGCAGACCAGGAACTCCTAGACAGGGCTGAGTGCGGATGGCAAAGCAGCTTGGCCCCAGGAGGGTACACATTCACCTGGACACACCTGCTGAATTTGATGGAGAGTGGGAGTCAAGAATGGATACCCAGAAAACCATTAATCTAGGAAAGGTGCGTGAGCCTCCAATTTGAATCTGAAGACAGAAACATCTGTCTTTCTGTTGAATAGATTTAATTTCAGATGCTACTAACTTCTTCAATGTGTACCATATTTCATTGGTTCTAAGACATGCATTTTTCCACATTTTAACATCTCTAAAATTAGAATATGTCTTATAATTGATGATCTGTCACAGTTTATTTGGCAGTGTTGTTTTCTCTCTTGGTGGTACATAAAATAATGGCGCAACTTACAATCTACAGCATCACTGATTTCATAAAGTACAGTTAACACGGCCAAGCACTGGGCCGAGTACCTTTATAGGAGTTATTTCATTTAATTCTTTTTTTTGATAAAAGCTTTATTAAGATGCCATCTAATTTGTCCACATAAAGCGTACAGTTCACTGTTTTTTATACATCGACAGAGTTGTGCAGCTATCACGCATTTGTAGAACACTCTTGTCACCGTATAAGAAACCCTATACCTGTAGAAACTATCTCCAGTTCACCCAGCCCATCGGCCCTAGGCAACCAACCACCAGTCTACTCTCTAGCCCTGTAGGTTTGCCTATTCTGGACATTTCATATGAATAGAATCATAGCATACGTGGCCTTTTGTGTCTGGCTTCTTTTGTTTAGCAGAACATTTTCAAGATTCATCCCTGTTTGTAGCATGTGTCAATTCTTTGTTCCCTTTTATGGATGTTATTCCACTGTACAGGTACACTACATTTTACATATCCATTCATCAATTGACAGATATTTGGATGGTTTCCACACTTTGGCTCTTATGAATAATGATGCTGCAAACACTGGTGTACAAGTTTTTATTTCTCTTGGGTGTATCCCTAGAGTGGAATTTCTATGTGAAGTGATAACACTATGTTTAATTTTCAAATGTGCTTATTGGCCATTTGTATATCTTCTTAGGAGAACATTCATTTTTTTGCAACAAACTTTTATTGAACTTTGAACAGATTTGAGGCATGTGAGAGGCCCCCATTCTTTCGTGCTGTCTGTATCCACACCTTTTGCCAACTAATTTGGTAGTACCCCCCTCATTCATACTCAGAACTTAGCCATATGTCTTGCTTTGTCCGGTGAGATGTTAGGAGATTGTGCAAAGCTAGTCTCCTGGAAGATGAGATAGATACATAGTGTGGGGCTGACATACCCCATCATCCAAGACTTACCCAGATTGGCCAATAGCCAGGCAGCCCCCAGACATGAGAGTGAGCCCAGCAAGCTTGACACAGCTGTCTAGATATCTTGTAGCTTATCACAGATACACAAGCAAGTCCAGTCCAGATCACCTGAACCCCAAAGACTCATAAACTAAATAAATATTTATTGTCATCTGCCACTGATGGTTTGTGATTGTTTTTCAGTATTATTGTGGGGCCAGATAACTAATACAAGGTGTATCTTCAGTACTGAGGATAAAAAAATGAAAGACACAGTCCCTACCCTCAGGAAACCATATTGAACAAACTAGGGAAGGCAGGAAAGTACCAAGGAGTGATAATGCGCTTCTTTCTGTTCTGTGAAAGACATTTGGACACTCCTGGGACAAGGGAGAAATCCCTGCTCATTTTGCAGAAGAAGGAGGGTTTGAGAGCATCAGTGACAAAGCTTCCTAGCTTTTCCCACCAATATCTCCACCTTGTACATTTGACCGGCTCCCTCGACATTCACTGCAGTGTATCCTGTACCCACATCATGTTCTTCCTGGAGCCATTAAAAATGTTTGGTGATGCGCAGAGTTGGCATAAAATTTTAATTATGGATCTTGGTTGCCCAAATTAGTCTACTAGCATAACTTTAATTAAAAGTCACTGCTTCATATTCCTCCCAAGTCCTGCCCTGATAAAATGGTTTCTTATCCTTTCACGTCTTAAGCCTCTCTCACTTCTCTTGCCTTTTCCTTGAGGCACTTTGGTTTGGCTTCACATTAGTGACAATGCAGCTTTAAGCCGACTTCAAATTTTTTTTCTCAAGCTGCATTAGCTTTTATGATCATGTCTTCTACGTTGACACTTTATCAAACACTTTCACTATGCTTAGTACAGCTAGATGTGCCAAAAAACAGTATGTCAAGCTGGATCTCTAAAGTGAACTTTTTTTTTCTCTTTTCTTTCTTTTTTTAAAGTTCTGAGCCTTCTCCTTCAAAATGGCAGGTGAACTACCTCTTATCAGGGATATTATAAACCAGAGAATTCAGCCATTTTAGAGATATAGATAGATGCCTTTGACGATCTGATGGGCACTATGAATCCTCTTAAAAAAAAAAAAAACACAGATGTGTGTACACAACAGTTGACATGCATTTTCAGACACTGTTCTCTGAAGCCCCAGGGTCTCTCTAAAGCCTTGAGGACTCTTTAAAGGATTCATGTGTAGAGAGAATTTGAGCTTCCTAAGGGAAGCAGGGTTAGATTAAATATTTTTTATCAGTAAATGTGGTTGCCTATTCCAGTGTACTTGTGTCTTGTTGTGAACATAAAAAAAAAACAAGAAGGAAGGTTTCGCCATTCATAAGGACAGGGGAGTATAGCTGCAGGAAGGAGGAAACAGAAGAAATCAAGCAATTTGCTTTTATACCTGCTTCTATCAGGGTTTTACCATGGGTTCAAGGCAAATCACTTTCTCTCCTAGGCCATCATGTCCTTTATAACATTATAGCGGCAAAGGGAGGGTATCTGAACTACAGTCCCTAGACCCTAAATGCTAATATATAGATGCATGCTAGGCCAGTTACATTCAAATTATTTTGAAAGCTTGTTCAAATATATATGTGTGTATGTATGTATGTATGTATGTATATTTTGCTTTACCTCTGGGTATTCTTTATTCTTATTTACTAGGTCAGAAGGTGGAACCTAAGAATCTGTGATTTCTAAAAGTTCCCCAGGTTGTTAGTATAGTCAATAGGCATGGTCAAATGTAGGACCACTGGATTAAATGATCCTCAGATCACTTCCAGAATGACCATTCCAGGAGTCAGTGATCGTGTGTGTGTGTGTGTGTGTGTGTGTGTGTGTGTGTGTGTGTTATGAATTAGGATAGGTGGAGTTTGCAGCTTAAGCCTGGGAAGTCCACAGAAACATCATCCCTTTGCACAGTGTGGAAAAGTGCATGTTTATTTTCATACTGCCTGAATGCCCTCAGTACCTATGCCATGCCCAACTTGGCTTTGTGTGTCAGCCACTAACAGCTGGGGCTTTCTGTGACAAGCCTGCCTACCTCCCTGATGCTGGAGATGCGCTGTGGAACCATGCAGAGGCTCTCTGGGTCCCTCCTCCACCTGATGGGCAGCTGTTCTGACAGACACATGTGGCAGATGGCCTGTGGGTAGGAGCCTTAGTGTACCTGGGATGCTTCTGGGGAAAGGGTGGGGGGGAGATATGTCTTTAAAGATGCAGCTAATGACTGGATAATTGTTAATGAGGTCACCATCCTCTTCTTTAAAGACCTTCATCCTATGGATCATAGAAAAAAAGTGCCAGCGTCCCTGACAGCTGTGAGAACTGGCTTTGCAGTGACCTTCCCAGGCTTTGGTGGCTTTAGGGAAAGCACCAGTGTTATTGGCACAGATGCTGGAGGCCTTGGCAATGGACAGAACTTTGGGGAGTTGGGAGAGGAAGGGGATGGAATGACAGATGCTACACTGTAAGTAGGAGATGGCTTTCCTGACTTGAAATGCTCCAGGCAGCCTGACTGCAGGTAGAGAAAAAGCTCAGAGCAGAAAAATTCTATGACTCTTGTGAGTTTAGCTTTAATCCCAGGCTAAGGTGGTCCGGGATTCATGAATATTACTTGAATTATCTAAACAGATTTAAACCAGGGGATAGGAGGTCTTCTTATCTATTCTGTTGACTTAATCCCCTTCCTATCTCTTCACCCCAAAGGATATAGGTTTCTCTGCAGGGTGCTCTAGAATGTCCTCACTGTTCCATCTTACAAGGAAGATGATGCCGGAGACAAGGCATTTGAACTCACAGTTCCTTCCGTCCATAACATCCAACTCCATGTTAGCGGTCCAGAAATGTCCTAGGAAAGTCAGTCAAGACCCAGGCTGTCAGAGGGACGGCAGAACGATCCTGAATGAAAAATTAGCACCCCTGGACTCCAGTCCCACTGCTGCCATTTACTGGAAACCTCTGTCCCTTTCTAGACTGTAGTTTCTCATTCTATAAAATAAAGCATCCAGGAAAATCACTCTCTGACTCCTAGGCCTTTAAAAAAAAAAAAAAAGACTTTATTTTTTAAAGCAGTTTTAGGTCCACAGCAAAATTGAGAGGAAGATACAGAATTTCCCATATACCCATCCCCTGTCCCCCCACATACATAGCCTACCAATTATCAATGTCCCCCACCAGAGTGGTCCATTTGTTACAATTAATGAATCTACATTGACACATCATATAGTTAGAGTCCCCTCTTGATGTTGTACATTCTGTGGGTTTGGACAGATGTATAATGACATTTATCTACCACTGTAATGTCATAGAGTATTTTCACTGCCCTAAAAACCCTCTGTGCTCTGCCTGTTTATCTCTCCCACCCTCCCCACCCCACTGCTGGCAACCACTGATCTTTTTACTGTCTCCATAATTTTGCCTTTTCCAGAATGTCATACAGTTGGAATCATACAGTCTGTAGCCTTTTCAGATAGCTTTCTTTCTAAGACTTTTTTAGGCCATGATTTCCCTGTGCTTTGGATTCTCCCCCACTCCCACCTACCCTCCAAATCCGTTTTTGGAAAGCAGGGGGGATTTGACACATCCAGAAGCATTAGCATATGCCCAGCACAACACTGCCCTGTCACCACCACGAGTGTGGGCAGTGCCTTTCAGAGGACACTGTGTGCCTCCCTGGGGTCAGCCCTGAGCTCCGTCAGCACTGGTCCCATCCAGGGGAGGCTATTTTTAGTAAGGGCACTCAGGTCCTTTACCTCCTGGAGGAAGCCGATACCAAGAAACACAGACCTGCATCTAAAGGCGCCTTTGTTAGGTTAATATAAAACAAACCTTAATCTTACCCATTTCTTACACCAGCCATGCTCTGATTAATTGACTCTCCCCATTGACTTTTCAATGCCTAAGTCTTTCCAAACTGTGTAATTCCATTTTTCTCCTTTGGTAAGTGGAACACATTGTTAGCAATGGAATCATCATGGATGGCTGTGGCTCCCTAGAACCTCATCACGTCATCCTGAATATTGGTCCTTACTGTTCCATCTTACAAGGAAGACGATGCCAGAGACAGCTCTGAATATGGACCAAATCCAGAAATGTCCTCTGGAAGTGCATTTTTAAGAAATAAGGAAGGGGTGCCTGGGTGGCTCAGTCAGTTGAACGTCTGACTCTTGATTTCGGCTCAGGTCATGATCTCATGGCTTGTGGGTTCAAGCCCCGAGACAGGCTCAGCACTGACAGTGTGGGCCCTGCTTGGAGTTC
Source organism: Neofelis nebulosa (assembly GCF_028018385.1). Taxonomy (NCBI): domain Eukaryota; kingdom Metazoa; phylum Chordata; class Mammalia; order Carnivora; family Felidae; genus Neofelis; species Neofelis nebulosa. The sequence goes on along the minus strand of NC_080797.1, from coordinate 41,664,634 downwards.
CCTCTCCCTCTCTCTTGGCCCCTCCCCCACTTGTGCTCACTTTCTCTCTCTCTCTCTCTCTCTCTCTCTCTCTCTCTCTCTCTCAAAATAAATAAATAAACTTAAAAAATTATTGAAAATAAAAATAGAAAAGCTTAGGAGTACCTGGGTGGATCAATTGGCTGAGCATCCAACTCTGGGTTTGGGCTCTAGTCATGATCTCATGGTTCGTGGGATAGAGCCCCGCATCAGGCTCCATGGCCGACAGTGCGGAGCCTGCTTGGGATTCTCTCTCTCTCCCTCTCTCTGCCCCTCCCCTGCTTGTGTTCTTTCTCTCTTGCTCTCTCTCTCAAAATAAATAACTTTAAAGGAAGTGAAGAAGGAAGAAAGGAGGGAAGGAAGGAAGGAAGGGAGGGAAACAATGAACACTTACTGAGCAGATGTAATGTGCCAACCTCTGGGCCAGATGTTCCACATATGCTATATCTTCCCACCCAGTCAGTGACACTTCACACTGGCCATTTGCAGGAGGCAAAACTGAGTGATAGAAAAGTTAAGTCTTCTGGAAAACCTACAGTTTGGACCCAGGCTCTTTCTAGATGCCACCCTGCCTACTATACCTTATGTGCTTTGTGGTTTGTCTTTTTCTCCCAAAGCTGGGAGAAACTGGCAAGCCAGTTCTGATTAACTGAGAGTCTCAGACAATTAATTATCTTCTAGTTAACTGAGTTTTTACTATAAGCCCTGTTTAAAGTGAGGACTTTTAGATTTTTTAATGTAAAATTTTTAACATTTATTTATTTTTTGAGAGACAGAGCATGAGTGAGAGGGGCAGAGAGAGAGGGAGACACAGAATCCAAAGCAGGCTCCTTGCTCTGAGCTTTTAGCACAGAGCCCGACGTGGGGCTCAAACTCACAAACTGCCAGATCACGACCTGAGCCAAAGTTGGACGCTTAACCTACTGAGCCACCCACTGAGCCACCCCGGATATTTTTTTTAAAAAGTCTCAAATGTCTTTCCTTGTATATGTGGAAATATCCTTGATTTTGCTGTAATGAATACATTTCCTGAGTTGCACTCTCTACTTCTTCCTTTCCCTACTTTTTCCCCTCTGTGATAAATTTCCTTTATTGAAACTCCGTCTCTATTCCAGTGCTGTACAAAGGTCTTAAATAAATATTTGTTGAAAGAAAGAGGAAATTTATAACATTGCATATTATATTTAGTGTATATATTATACATGGTACTTATTTGGTTTTATTTGTTTGGTATAAATTTTTAAATATCATACAATTGAATTTATGATATAAAAAAGATCCCTGCCTGAGTAGGAGAAGGTCTCAGAGCCCAATACACAGAAATTAAAGTTAATACAATATAGTAGGATGACACCTGCTGACCAGGGGTAAAATGACCTCATCTCCACTTCACCTCAGTTACCAATTAGCTGTATGACTTTGAGCCAAGCATGTAACCTCTCTGCCCTCAATTTTCTACTGGTTACATGGAGAAGGGGCACCTCCAGCAGCTTTCCTTCCAGCTCTCAGGTGATGTCTATACATGCAGGTGCCCAGGAAGCATAATGTCCTATTTACACGCTCATTTTTGTTAACAATGGAGCCAGAAACAAACTAAAATTACACCTTTCCCTCTTGTGATACTCAGGAAATTCAAGGTGACTGGTGTAATTAACTTCTCTTCTTGTGCCTTTTGAGACTCCACAAAAACCCTGGCAGAAAAGGCAGTTGTTGTAATTTGCAAATATCTGTACTGCCTAGTTCAATTCGCCTTTTTTCCAAACAACTACCGGGCATCTGTTGACTTTGCAGAGGTGGGTCCCACGGTCACAGTTTGCTGTTTGATGTATTGTGTACAAAGAGAAAAGGACTCTGAAAGGCAAATCCCCATCAGATGGTACCGGATGTCCAGAATCTGAGCATGCGCAGGCATTTAAAGGCAGATGGAGGCACAGCAGGTGGATAAATGATAACCCTACACTGAATGAACAGTTGACAAGGAAAGGTCAGAAATGAGATGGTAAGGAAAGAAAGCACAAGGAACACCAAACATCTGTCTAAAACACGCAAGGGGAAAAGAAATTGTCTTTCCTCTACGGATACCATGTGGGTCTGTGTACTAATTTACCAATCAGCAGCTGTTCAGTGTTTCCGCTGTCCACCACACGAGAGATAAGTGTATAACCAAGCTACAGCAAATTTCGCTAAGCCCAATCTCTAGTCAAAAACTGTTTTATCCTTCGTCTTAGCCAATAGCTTCAGCACAGGGCAAAATCTAACTTTCTGAGGGGTACTGAGCCTCCCGGGGAATATTGTAATAATTTGCACCAAATTAAATATCATCAAGAATTATGGTTCCAACTGTGGCCCATTATTCAGTGTTGTTGCAATCTGTAGTCTTCTTTTTTTTTAAGTTTATTTCTTTATTTTGAGAGAGAGTGTGTGTGTATGCACAAGTGGGGAAGGGGCAAAGAGAGAGGGAGAGAGAGAATCCTAAGCAGGCTTTGTGAGCCCAACGCAGGGATTGATCTCACAAACCATGAGATCGTGACCTGAGCCAAAATCAAGAGTCAGATGTTTAACCAACTGAGCCACCCAGGGCCCCCCTTTCCTTTGTTTTTAACCAGCAGTGACTTCTAGACTTTAATAGGTATGTGTCATGTGGTAAAACAACAGGGTCGGGCAAACAATCTTAGACCTGCACTCATCACATGGAACCACACACATATGGTTTCCATTAGGTTTCCCTAATAGGATTCTTGGGTTTTGTGTCTTTGAATTTTTCCCCCAATGGCCACTGATCCCAAGGAAGTTGTCAGGAATTCCAGACTCGATAGGAAGTTCATGGTCTCAAATGCTCTCCACCCTCCCCTCCACCCAAGTTTATTTTAAACCATGAATTATTGGGGTGCCTGAGTGGCTCAGTCGGGTAAGTGTCTGACAGCTCAAGTCATGATCTCACGGTTCATGGGTTTGAGCCCTGCATCAGACTCTGTGCTGACAGCTCAGAGCCTGGAGCCTGCTTCAGATTCTGTGTCTCCCTCTCTCTCTGCCCCTCCCCTGCTCTTTCTCTCTCTCTCTTTCTCAAAAATAAATAAACATTAAAGAAAATTAAACCATGAAGTATCATTTCCTGTTTCTTCGACTCAGATGGGCTCAGATGTAAGGCATGCTAGGTCCTCAGCAGTATGGGCCGCAGAGAGAAGGAAGAAAAGCATAAGTTAGGAATAAAGTGATTGGACTAATCAGTTTCTCTCTGTGGACCTTATTGGGAACTGTAACACCATTAAAAAAAAAAAAAGTAGTTCCTTAGAGATTTTCATTGTCTTCTAGCTTTTCCCATTAACTGTGGGCAACCTTAGGTAAGGAGCTTGAACCTCTGAACTTCTGTTTCTTCACCTGTGAAATAGAGATAGTACATACCATGTAGTGTTCATTTAAGACTTAACATTGCTGAGGGGGTTGAGATTATGTTTAAACTGCAAAGAGCTGCATAAGCATAAGATATTGTTATAATTGTAATAGTTGTGGTTGGGTGAAACATTGATCATTTCTAAAATTCACTCCTACCTGATTTGTGGCCCCTATCTGCATAACATACGCCAGCCTCTCCAATGGATCTGTTGATCCCAGTGCTTATTTTCCTATTTTTTTTTCATTTCCAGATGTATGAAAACATAATTAATAGCTACCAGTCAATTTACTTTTGATTTGAACATAATGAACAGCATGCTATGATGATGGCTTTCCACATATCCAACAACTGAGGCTGAGCTCCTACACTAATCATCATTCATTAATTCAATCTTGGCTTCTTACTTAAATGAATTGGCTTCTTGTAATGTAGTTATTCTGACAAACATATGCTGGCACCCATCTTCTACTGCTCAAGTACTTTGAAGCTGTTAAGTGAAATGGGATTTGATTATGGTTAGCCATGATCACATATACTCTGTCCGTTATTGGGTTTATCAGGTCATGGTTTGACAATTACTGATGCTCTGTTACGTGCAAAGCACTAGGATAGAGCTGGAAGAACAGACTTTGAAGCAAAACAGAATTGGGCTCCATCTCGAGCTCCCCCGTCTGCTGTCTTTATCATTGTGTAACCTCTCTGTGCCTGTCTTCTCTTTGGTAAAATTAAGGAAATAATACCTGTCACTCAGGTGAGAATTACCCATGATATCCATAAAGTACTTGGCGTAATAACAGGCAGTAGGAGTAGGTACAATGTAGCACTTTTCCATTTATTTATCTTTCAGTGTTTCTCTCCTACACATCATGCATGATGTTCCCCTGTGTAGAGGTGAATATGTGATTATTTTCAAGAACTTACCATCTAGTAGGAAAAAAGAACAATAAACACAAGTAATTTTGATACAAGATAGAATTAAATAGGCTCTAAAATACAGGTTCAAACAAAGTTCTACAGCATCACATGGAAAGGGAATTAATCCCAAGGATGGAAAGGCTTTAAATTGGCTTCAAAGGCTAGCAGCATCCTAATATGTGGGAAGGAGGATATTCACTTAGGTGGTTGATCCAGAAGAGCTGAGTCCACCATGAAGAATTCATTTGTGTCTGGTCATCTGAGTTGGTGGCACTAAGTGCTGATGATTCCCATATAAGGAATAAGTCTTTATCTCTTTATGGGGCATGGATGAATTTCTCTAGATTCTTGATCATAGACAGTCTTCCTCATGTGAGCCAGAGAGAATGGGATGACTTTTGACTTTTGACTTTTGACTCAAACCCTCCTGAGCAGATGTCCCTAATTTCTCAAGGAGCTAGTTGTCTCCTCTCTGGAGTCACCACTGTACTATGTATACCTACTACTTTGTATTTGTCACATTATATCTCAGTTGTTCATTTACAGGTCTGTGTGACCTAAACGACGGGGTTCTTGGGGCTCTTATTTTCTACATCTTTTCACGCCACCCAATTCCTTGAACACATGGGGTTCTTCTCACTTAACATTTATGAAACAAACTGGAGTTCTTCCTGCTTTCCCTCCTCCCTGGCTTATTGTAGCTATATAATGAGAGAGTCTCAGAAGCAGTGAGGTGTAGCACAAGAGAGCGCTTGCAGCCAGAATCCAGTGTTTAGGAAAGGAAAGATGGCAGCTCTCCCCCATCTTTGGGTATCTCATATGTCATCACCTGAGTGGCATGTCCCCCCACCTCTCTGAGACAGCATGCCCTCATCTGTGCTTTAAAGGGGTTGGACTTATTATCTTGAAGATCCTTCCTGCCCTAAAAAATACCATGAGACTCTGATGTCTGTGTCTGAGGGTCAGCAGTTAGAAATACAGTTAGCCGATGTTTAAAAAAAAAAGTTGGGGGGAGGGCCACCTGGGTGGCTCCCTCGGTTAAGCATCCAGCTTCGGCTCAGGTCATGATCTCAGGTGAGTTCAAGCCCCACATCAGGCTCTGCACTAACAGCTCAGAGCCTGGAGCCTGCTTTGGATTCTGTGTCTCCCTCTCTCTCTGTTCCTCCCCTGCTTGTGTGCGTGTTTTCTTTCTCTCTCTCAAAAATAAATAAACACTAAAAAAAAAAAAGAAAAGAAATACAGTTAGCCAGGAAGGCATCTAAGACACAAACTCTCCTGTCTTGTTGTCAAGGGAGGTTTTGTTTGCAAGAATATCCAAAATATTCCAGAATTCCAGGCTGGGTATCCATCATCACACTCCCAAAGCTATCTATTTTCTCTGTCTTATTTATAAAAGAATAGTATTAATTGGAAAATTGTGATGCCCTCTTCTTGTTTTCATGCCTATTGGATTAAACCACTACTCACTCAGCATCCATGGAGAGATACAGCCCTTGGGGTACAACATATGACGAGGCCAAACCAAAAGGGATAGTGAATGTCACTCCCATGTCCCACCATCATCTAGCCCCAAAGAGAACATTTCACAGTCCCGGTTCAGCCTTAGCCTTCACTGAAGCACATTCCCTAAACATGTCTCATAACAAGAGTCCCATGAGTCTTTTTTTAAGTTACAAATTTGGAGCCCCTCTCCCGACTCCTTGAACTTGAATCACCTGGCATGGGGCTGAGGGATCTATGTATTCACAAGCAGTGATTTGATGAGCTAGTTTGGGAATCCTGACTTGGGACTCTGATTCCAAGTGTGAAGTTCTCCTGGCTCCTGAACCACAGAGGTTCATCATCACTGTTCAGTCGAAATGGCAACTCCATTTGTCACCCAAACAAAAGGAAATGCAAGGAAAGCGTTTGCTGGAGGGGAGGCATTTTTCAAGCCCTGCTGCAGTGCCTCCAGGTAGAGCTCATTTGCACACCTGCATATTTTGCCCAAATTTTCAGCATAACCCTCTGTGAATAATTGCAGTTTTGCTAATTGAATCTGAGAGCACCTGTTTCTTAATCAATATTAATGCATCTCATGGACACAGAATTGTAATGAATCCTTCTAGGGGGGGAAATATTAAATTTTTAAAAAAGCATCCAGTGTTCATCTGCGAGCCAGAATCCTGTCTGGGGATTGGGGTCAGAGTGGGACTGCTAGATAGGCAGGGATCCCTGAGATGCCAAGCCCCTTGGCAAGGGTCTCACTCCAGCTACTACTGTCCACTTATCTTTCCCCCAGTTTTTGGGAAAAAGAAAACAGAGCTCATTTCCTACCAGTCCCCAAATGCCTATGCCACGATTACTCCTGTGAAAGCCCCTCACAGCACTAACCACTTATTGGTTTTCGGTTTTACTGAACTCCAGGCCCTGTACTTCCCACTACAGACTCTCTCTTGATCTTGCAGTGCATCAAAAGGTTCTTAGTTCAGCCAACTAGGGCAGAGTGCTTCAGGATCAGGAGGCAGGAAACTGAGTTCATGGCTCCCAGGGACCCCTCTCAACTCTTTGACCCAGGAGCAGGAGCTTGGGTTTCCGTGCCCCTGATCCCTCAGCAGGCCCAATACAGAGGTTGCTTTCTGCAGGGAAACATCCCCATCTCCTCCTCCCTGCATAGCCTGAGCTAGATGCCTCATTTCTGTGACCCCTCCATCATACCTTCTAGCACATTCTACCCTGATTGTTTACTGATCCTCCCTCCTAAGTGGGAGCAGAAACAGTGCCCTGCTCACTTCTGACTCCTCTCCTAGCACAAGGCCTGGGAAAATGTCAGCACTTTTACAACCTCAAGTTGAACAAATGATTGAGCACTGCATTATTTCCTCTGTAGTAAAGGTCTTAGGTGTGATTTTACAGTTAGAGTTATTAGCGTGTGGTCAAGGTGTGTTTTCTGCAATCTGACCTAAACTAATGGAACAAAACCCCTTGACAAAGTGTGAAATCCTGTAGGACCTCATCATCTGGATCACCTGGAGTGGCCCTGTCCTTAGGAACCTGTCTGCAGAGTAGACATGCACCAGTTCATGCCCCCAAACCAGCCTGCAAGCCAGACAGCCAAGCTTGACTTCCAAACAATACTGGATCTGAAGGACCAGTGAGCTGAGCCACTGGTCCTCTGATCCATCAGTTGTCTTGGGTGAGAGCCATCTGTGTGCCTAGCACTGGGATTGTCCCATGGGCCAGGACTCTCAGAGTTGATGAGTCCCAGGGAGATTGATCAGCCCAAGGTGGACAAACACCTAGAATGTGATATAACCCCAAAATTGCTGTTATTTACAGTCAGAACACCCTTTCAAACAACTATTTCCTTTCTCTAAAACAGCCTCTCTCCACTGTTACTTGCCAAGGAAATACACCTGAGGAGTCTGGACTCAGGGCAAAGAGGAATATACATTCCTGATGGCTTTTTTTTTTCTGCCCAAGCTAAGAGGAGCCCCATGAACCAATCCTGCACCACAAAAGATGAGACCCCACCAAGAGCCACATTCTAAAAATGTTGATATCTGCATTTTGGCTATTGTTGCATCATACTCTCAGTCCAGGAGCTATACTGTAATATTTCAGGTTTACTATTCTGACATATTTTTTGATCTCTCAGCCAATTTATCCCCAAAACCAACTCAACATCTCTACTTAGATATTTCATAGGAACTTCAAACTCAAATATTTGAAACTAAATTGATGGTCTTATTCTCAAACCAAGGCCTCCTTCCAACTTCCCTATCTCAATAAATGTTCCTACTATCCACACAACTGTAAACCATGAACTACAGATCATATTTGATTTCTCTCTCCCTCTCTGCACCCCCCCCCATCTCTCTCTCCCTCTTTATCTCTCCTTATTTTGCACAGCCTGTAAACTCTATGTCCAACACCAGTCCTTCTGTAGAAGATTTAATCCTCGTTGGGCTTTACTTCAAAGTGCATGACCACCCAACTACCAACTGCCTGGGACTTCCTCTGATTACTAGAATCCACTCTGGTGACCAAGCAGAGGCAGGCCTGGGGTGACAGGAGAAATCCTCATCCAATGACTGACTGTAGTTGGTGCATAAATATCCCAGCTCCCATGCCTCACGCCTTGATAGGATAGTCTCTGGTCAAGCTATCCAGTAATAGTAGCCACTAGCCACGTGTGACCACTGAGCCCATGTAAGGTGGCTGGTGCAATTGAGAAACTGAAATTTTGATTTTATTTCATTTTAATTAACTTAAGTTCAAGTGCTGACACTCAGTTCAGTTATTGGGAAACTTTTACATAAGTGTCGCACAGCATAGATATAGGAATCTACTTTTTCAACCAGAAGCTCTATGAACCCTAAACACAGATCAAGTATGTACAAAGATAATTCAGTGTTCACACTGTGCAGTCAGTATAGAATACACACTGGATTTTGAAGATTTACTATAAGAAAATGCATGTAAAATATCTCATTCATAATTTTTATTTTGACTGACTACATGTTGAAATGATAATCTTTGGTATACATTAGACTAAACAATATATATTCTTAAAACTAATTTTACCTGTTTTCTTTTGCTTTTTTTAATGTGCTTTTTTTAATTTTTTTAATTTAATTTTTAATTAAATTTTAAGTTATGCATGTGGCTCGTGCTCTATTTTGTAGGAGAGTGCTGCTCTCAGGCATGTGTGCGGGCAAGAACAAGCATGAGTTACCCAAAGAAGCTTGATTACTCACTTTCATTGACCTCCTTCCCTTTTCTGTCCCCTAGCCCCTCTCCATCCTGCTGTTTCCTGAAATCATCTCCCTAACAAGTCACTGTACTATAATATCTGTGGCAACCTGAACTAAGACAACTAAACTACCCTCAATGCAACAAGATGAATCCCTGTCTCTAATATCATGTTTGGACTATAACGGGCTCCTAACTGGGTTCCCAGCTTTCATTCTTACTCTGCTTTACTCCATTTGTTACACAGCAGCTACAGTGATCTTTGCGAAACACAAGTCTTAACAAATCCCACTCTTGTTCGAAGACCTTTCAATGCCTTCTTGTTGATCTTAGCAAAAAACTAGGATATCCCCAACCTGACCCACAAGATCCTGCACCATTGGGCTATCTTACCAGCCCGATCTTGCTGTGTACCCCAATTCCTTTCATTTTTCTGTTTCATCCACACCTGCTGCCTTCCAGAGTCCCAGGGACCATGCGCTAAGGTCATTATTGACCCTTCTCTGCATAAATACTTTGGCCAGCCTCCTCCTGCCCATTCTTTAGAGCCCAGTTTAAATGTTATTTGCTCAAAGAAGACAACCTTCCGTTTCCAGACAAAACTATGTCAGAGCCCCCATTATACATTCTCTTAGCATCCTGTCCTTCTTTGCTTAGTCTTCATTACCATGTAATTGTGTATTTAATTATTGACTGCCTTTCTCTACCATTAAAATATACACTTGATGAGGATTCTTTGTTTTAAAACCTATGCCCTGACATAGAGCAGACACCCAATGAATATGTGTGAAATAACTAAAAGAACAAACTCACCATTTACTATTTAATCATGGATTTGATTCTTTTTTTAATATTCATTTATTTTGGGGAGAGCTCAAGCAGGGAAGGGGCAGAGAGAGGGGAACAGAGGATCCAAAGCAGGCTCTGCACTGACAGGCTGACAGCAGAGAGCCCGATGGGGGGGCTTGAACTCACGAACCGAACCACAAGGTCATGACCTGAGCTGAAGTTGGATGCTCAACAGACTGAGCCATCCAGGTGCCCCTGGATTTGATTCTTCTTATTTGTGTTTGAGAAGGCTGATAAATAATATTCCTCACTCACCACCATCACCACTACCCACACACCTTGCATCTTTACATGGTTCATATTAAGTAAAAGATGGACCCAGGAGTTGGATAGTTGGAGACTTAAAATGTCAGCTTTCTTCATGATGAAAACTGTGTTGGGGGATGTGGCTATCGTGTGCTACAAAGTGAATTTGAGAACTTCACCCCTTTCATCACCTCAAATTGGGCTTACCCTCCCAAACACAGTCCTGACCTCAGAGGGGACAGGTCTTTACCATGGAGGCCCCAGCATGACCAAGAGAGCCATATCCCTCTTTAGGCAGGTCATTCTGAGTAAGGCACTGAGCTTCCCAGACTCACTTCTCCCTCTCAAAGCAGAGAGGTCAGCCTCCTCTTCCTTGGGAAGGAGTGAGAAGGGGACAGACAGACCAGAAATATTTGTCTGGAAAGAGTCCTTCCTCCCTCCTCACGAGTCAGGAGGCATGGGGAAGCAAGGTCTCCCCAAAACCCGGAAAAATGTTTATGCCTCTGTAAGAGGATGAGAATAGACACCACTGGTGGGAGGCTCAAGGGCACTGGGGTATGTGCAAGTGATCTGAGAAGTACTGTGAAAATAGAAGCTCTTATTAAGAAACTTGAGGCGTGCCCGAGTGGCTCAGTCGGTTAAGCATCTGACCCTTGATCTTGGCTCAGGTCATGATCTCATGGTTCATGTGGAGCTTTGTATTGACAGTGCAGAGCCTACTTGGGATTCTTTCCCTCTCTGTCTGCCCCTCGTGTCTCTCTCTCTCTCTCTCAAAATAAATAAACATTTTTTTAAAAAGGAAAGGAAAGAAACTTCACACACACCACACACACCTAGCTGGCTGGCATCTTGCTTCCCTTGCTCACCTTTCTTTAAAAAAATAAACAAAAATCATTCATTGTCTGACAAAGCTAGTCTCGGGCCTGTGGCCTTGGGCCTAGAAGGTAGTCTTGAAATGAAGCAAGCATCCCACCCAACCCTCCCAGCAACCCAGCATTATATTGCCACCCCACTCAATGGAATGTAATAGCCAAACAGATTGGTTTGCAGGCTGAGGGGGAAAAACAACTCCAATTAAAAATGTGCTAAAGCCCTTTGAAAATTCATAAGTAACAGCTAAGGATCTAGCCTGGTGCCCATATTCCGACAGTCTGACAGCAACACTGGTTGAACCCTTTTGAAAAAGTAACTTTAAAACTCGCATCAGTGGCACCTTTTGCATTTTAAGTCACACAGGCATGACAACATGATTATTCATGACTTTGGAGAATGTTCCTGACAAAGGGAGGACATTCATATCCCCAGCCCTGTACCCCATTAATAAGAAGCCCCAAGAATCAAAGAGAACAAATAAGCAGAGCCTCTTCTGCATAGGAGGAGATAAAGGTCTGTGCTTTGAAAGGTGCTGGAGCCTGGGATGTCACTGTTGAGAAGACACGTGTGTGTTTCTGGCTAGTGGGTAATAAACATGCTCAGGATGTAGCTGTTGAAGAGGCAGGTCTCTCTACTGGCGATGGAGAGGGCTTTGATTTGCTTTGTGTTGCAAGTATCAATTGAGCCTCCGAGAGTTCTGAAATGAGGAAGGAAAAGTATTCAAGATGCCCGAAACGTACAGATGGGAAGCCTGGCAGAATCAAATGCAGATACAATCTTAAATGGTAGCTGCTCTTCACTGAGGGTGGATGATGCGTCCAACTCTGTGCTGAAGCAGGTGGCATGGGATCCCGAAGAAGGCACGGCCATCCTCATTTGACAGAGGGGGAAACTGAGGCCCGGGGAAGTTAAACAGTGTTCTTCCGGTCACGCTGATTGTAAAGGGGCAGAACTAGGATTTGGACCCAAAAAATCTGGCTCCAGAAACCCTCTGGTTTCCTTCCATGGTCTCCTTCCATGACGCACACCCCTGCCGAAATCTAGCAGATTCTCCCTTAGGGTGTGAGGACATCTTGTCTCTGAATGTGTGCTTCATCTTTCTGTCTGCTTCTCAGGCAGGAGATGACCAGCCCATGGTTCCTGAGTTTACATCCCCATGGTCCAAGAGACCAGCCCAAAATGAATGTCCTTGTCCTAGTTACAAATCAGGAAGAAGAGGACCTGAACAGCCCAGCTTCAGGAAGGGATCCAGCCTTGATCAAATCACTTATGCCCCGGGGAGGAACTTGTTGCTCAAATATGGCTTCCAGAGGGCTCTGTACACCGAGGTCATTGCCAGGGGCTCTGGCTCTGCTTTGGCAGAAAAGTTTCCATTGCTTATGAAAGTCCTTGCCTCCTCCCCAGTCTTGCACATCATAGAATTTGTCCTTTCCACCAGGCCATTCAACAGACACTTACCATGTCCAAGACCACATGTTGGTGGGAAATACAAAAGCAACTAGGCACTGAACTGCCTTCAAGAGACTTCTATAAAGCCTGATAGTAGAGATCCCTCAAGTGTGCAAATAACTCCGTGCAAGCTGTAAGTGTTGCATGTGCAAGTGAGTGTGTAAATTCCAGACACCAAGTGCTGTACAAGTTCAGAGATGGGAGAAACCACAATCAGATTATGGTGGTGTTTGCTGGTGAGGTAGAAGTATGGGCTTTGGAGTCCAGTGTCCATTCTTGACACTTGCCCAACTCTCTGAGTCTCAGTGTCTTCACGTGTAAAATGGCACAGCGCCACGTGTCTTTGACACGACAGTTATTGGGAATGAATTGCATATTTTCTCTGGTCCGGTAAAAAGAAATTACTTCTCTTCTTTCCCCTCTCCTCCTCCTCCCTGCTCCCGTGACAACCGTAGCCCTTACCTCATGTGAACCTGTTCACCATGTGTGTGGGTCCGCCTCTGTGTCTTTCCCATTTGTGTATGGCCTGAGGATTTAGTCCGGATTTTAGTCCCCCTGTGGCCTTAGTTACTGAAGCATACACTGTCTGAGCCGTGTATCAAAACAAGTTTGGAAAACCGTATTTTAAATCACTTTTTTACCCCGTATCACGCAGCAATTACTACATTTTATAAGCAAGTGCTCATTTGCTTGGATTTACATATTCTTTACAAGTGTTATGTAGTTGTGTGGACATCATCACAGTAGTGGTAATAGTGACTCCAATAACTGTAAGTAGTAACTAACTGCTGGTACCTAGTGTTTGGTAAGTAATTACTGTGTGTATTACCTTACTTATCATCACAGCAGACCAGTATTACTGCTGTTCTCCCCATTTCACGGAGGAGGAAAGCGAGGCACCAGGAGGGTAAGGAGTGTGTGAGAATGAAAAAGAGAAGCGGGAGGAGGAGGAGGAGGAGGACTGAGCAGCAGTGCAGAGCCCTCCGCGTGGCATCACGTGCATGGTGTCCCGCCCTGACTCTGCAGGCGGTGTGGCCATAGACAAGTGGCTTCAACTCAGTGAGATGGGCTGCATGCTCCCACTGCAGAATATTCTTTGTGGGAGCCAGAGGAGAACAGGCCTGTGAACAAGCTCTGTGAAAGGGAAGGGGCCCTGGTGATGCTGCTGGCTCATGGTCAAGTCCGGTCTCACTGGTCCCCCCTACCCCGTCCTGGTCCCATTCCAACACCCCAGGCCTCGGAGAACATTGGCACAGGGTGCATGCGCTGTCATTGCTTTGCCAGCTGAGCCAGGAAAGAGCCAGGCTGGCTGATGTTCACTTTCTTGAATATAGGAAGCATAGTGACAAGGCTGGGACGTGGCGGGAAAGCCACCTGTGATACGAGCAGAAAAGATGGACTTCAAAGAGCTCCAAAAAGGTGACTTGTGAGTTTCATGGCAAGTCAAAGGGTCCCCAGATCTACCACAGCCAGTACAGAGAGTCAGCATGGTCGAGTATAGCAGAGGGAGGCTCCCTTGACTGACTTTGGGGAGGTGGTATAATAGAAGGCTTTGCAAGTGGACAAGCCTGGATTGGTAACCCAGTTTCATTACCATCTAGCTGTGTGATCTCACGTCAGTTATCTTCTCTGAGCCTCTGTTTCATATCCAGAAAGTAAATGTAATATTAATACCAGCTCATAGGATTGCTCTTATGATTCAATGAGATATTACGCTCAGTGCACAGTCTGGCACAGAGGAAGCATTGAATACAGTTTAGCAAATAATAGGAGTAATGTTTGTGTAATTTTGTGACCCTTCAAGCTCTTGGGGGCTTTGTGTCTTATTTGCTTTGTTGTTTTAGGATTCTTTGTTCCTCTGTAGTATGTGGAGAGAACTCAGGGTGTTATAGCCACACGTGATAATTTGCTGCCAACCACAGATAACTATAATTTAGAGAACATGTAAGTCTTGCCTGGAAAGCTTTTTATTTCGGTGGGGGACGGGGGAGGGGGTGCAGTTTTACAATGTGCGGTTACTGTGCATTCCTATGCATTAAAAAAAAAAAAAAGACAGGCACTCTCAAATAGTGCTACAAAACAAAACAAAACTACAAGGGTTATTTTAAAAGGGTTTAACCTTGATCCTCTAAGAGAATAATGGAGATATAACCTTAAAATTTGAGAGGAAGCCTGTCTTGCTCTCTTGCACCAGATCCGTCAGTAACTGGACTAAAAACAAAAACAAAAAACAAAAAAAAAACAAAAAGCAAATAAACACACACACACACACACACACACACACACACACACACACCCCAAGCAGCAACTTCATGGCCTCAGGCTAACATAGGATATATCTATCTGCCTCTTAAGCGCAAATGAATCCCCATATTTTACGCACTGCCACACATTGCTGTTTGATAGTTGCCCAAGGGGAAATTGTGGCTACCCTCCCATCATCGACCACATTGTCTTCTCTTGCACCTCTGTTTCAACTGCTCTGGGACTGAGCAATCAATTCTTGTTGATCAGCTTTTTAGGATGTACTAGCGAATGCCCAGGAAACAGTGTTTAACCTATTAGCTATATTGGATGTTCTTGGTCTCTGGTCCAGTTAAAATAGATGGAAGACCATATGTGTGTCCTTGATGGTGCCATGTTGACTCCATAGGGTTCATTTGAGGTTGCGTCCCCCCCCCCCCACTTTTATAGGTAGCTGATGCCTGCCAATTCTGCTACACTCAGATCAGGTTTTATCTTCTGCAGGGAAACTTTCCTGAACACCTCTTTCTCCCCCTACACTGCCTCCCAAATACACACACACACACACACACACACACACACACACTTACCCACACAGACTGGTTTATGGGCCTCTTTATATATTCCAATGGCATTCTTTGCAAACCTTTTCCATGGCACTTAACATTTCATATATAATTATGGTTTTGCAGCTCAGTCTCCACCAGCCTAAGGAGACTCTCTCTCTTTGACCTTTTTTTTTTCTAGTCCTAGCACACTATCTCGCACATTGTAGTTGCTTAAGGAATGTTGGATGAACCACCCAATTGGCCTAGTGGTGGCAAAGCCCTGCCTTCAGCTCTCCCATTCCACAAACTTTGCCATGGATCCTGGGATATTATCTCAAGCGAAGATGTCCACCCATATGAAAAGACTATGAACAGGCTAAATATTAGTCATCCAAATACTCTTTTCTCATTGAGTTGCCTTAACAAATGGCAGGAACAGATGGCATTCAAGACATGTTGTCATTATAAAAGCATGAAAATGTTATTTGTGTGTGTGTTTTTTTAATTTCTAAAAGAACCCCGCACATAACTGCAAACTATTTCAAGAGTGGCCCTGGGAAAGCTGGCATGGGGGCAACACTACACTTTGACTTTTTTCCTTTTTGGTCTTGTGTGTCGTCTGTCTTCATCTTTGTCCCTTTCCTTTCTTTAATCGTGATCACCCTCAAAATTGAGTTCTGAGACTGGTTCGGTTTCCTTTTGTTCTAGAAGGAAAGGGAGCATGAACACGGATGGGCACACTCACCGTGTAGCACGTATTAGCTCCGGTGCAGATTCACAGAGCTACTCTGCACAGTAAGCATCATTGGAATTTTACTATAAAACTTCAGGTGGCAGCAGTGGAGAGAAGGTCACTGTGGATCAGTTCAGGTTTGACGTAGGGCCAGAAACTAAAATTTAGAGTCAGAGACCCTGACCTCACAAATGTCCCTGCCCATGTAAGTACACAACACACCCTCCTTGCAGAAAGTTCCAGCTAGCAGTTCTGGCTGGCTTGCCTTGTTGTAAGCTGAGCATTAAGATCAATAGAGCAATATTTTATGAAATTCAATTTATCAGAAAATTTGACGCCTTAAAGATGATGGACTGTCTTATTTATTGGCAATCGTTGAAACTTCAGGAATGTTTGGCACAGTGAATGCAGAAACCTAAAGCTGATTCAAAATTTCCTGTCCTTGAGAGAAGACAGTGATGGAGGGTTGCTTTTGAAAGCTGAATCTCAATCCCGAACCTTCGTAGCCATGCACAAGCAAGCCAAAATCCTGCGCCAGAATGAAAGTGTCACTTGTGAGGAGTTTTGAGAACTGCTTCTACCAAAGACGGAATCAAAACCAAACAACAACAACAAAATGAGCATATCCTTACAAGTGGGTACAGCCTATAAAAACTCTAGCCTTTAAACTTTATCCCTTTGCCAAGCTCCTCCCAAATGAAGTTGCAACAAATACCAAGTTATAACTGAGAATCCCTAAATGTTGTATGGTATCCTGGATTGCATACTGGAACAGAAAAAGGAGACAAATGGAAAAGCTGGTGAAATACAAATGAAACCTGTAGTGGAGTTGATAGTAATGTACTAATGTTCATTTCTTCATTGTGACCAATGTACAATGGTGATATAAGATGTCAACATTAGGGAAAGCTGGGTGAGGGGTTTCTGTACTATCTTTGCAACTTTTCTCTAAATCTAAAATTATTCCAAAATATAAAGGTTAATTTAAAAATTGAAGAGAATCAAGTCCAGAAGTCACTGAGAATAAGAGGTGAAATACAAAAAAGGATGTGAGGAGACCTGTCTGTCCTCTGTCCTCTGTCCTCAAACTAGCTATCCCTGTAATTAAGTTCTTAACCTTCCTGAACCTCAGTTTCTTTGTCTCTAAAAATTGGGCACAATTAAACCCTCTTTATGTAATTATTATGATTAAAAGACAGAGCATAGAAAACAAACTTACAGGCAGTAAATATTCAGTCCCCATTAATTGAATTTAATTAAAGGCCAAGACAAGTGTCAAAAGCCAAAAAAAAGAAAGTTATTTTTTTTAATAGAAAATCCTTGCCAAGTCACCTCTCACAACTTCTGAACAACCAGGAGTCTCGTTTCAAGGACAGGGCAAGCGGATGAGCACTGCCAGTCATTGCCCATCAGGGACCTCTGGCAAGACTCTGCAGAAGGTTGAACTTGGCACAATCCATTTCTCACCTTAAGCAAACACCTCTAATTAATGCATAATCATTTCAGCCCTCTGACTCATGGAAAAATCCTTTTTTTACGAATGTTTTCCCAAGTTACTTGAATTAACAGCAACCTTACTTCCCTAGGTAAGTCCCATTATAGATAAGAATTGCTTCAAGGGAAAAAAAAATTCTGATTCTGTCTGTAACATATTTTTTCTTATCTCTGGTGTTGGAGAAATACATAAAAAATAAACAAAAGGAAGCAAACTGACACATTCATTTATCTTCCCATCTCCCCTGAAATAGATAGATTGCCGAGCAAATTAAATGTCAGTTAAGGAAACTACAGCTCAGAGACATTGAGCCACCTGCCCACTACCACCCAGCTGAGAGCAGAAGAGTCAGAACTTGAGCCTGATTCCAGGAACTGTCCTGTCTCCTGCTACGTCGCCTGTCCACTCCACTGGAATCAAGTTGAAGAATGCTAGTGGGACTCCTCTTTCCCAACTGGTTTTTCCCTCCAAAGCAAAGCTTCCCAACTTGTTTGGGTAGCATGTGAGGCAATCATCTGTTCTTGCATGGAGATGTGAAATTCATTCCATCTACTTCTGTCTTCAGAACCAAATTGGTGCCTTTCTGCTGTTGGGTACAGACTGCAGAATCAAGCATTTCCAACATGCCTGCCTATGGGGTCCTTGCTCTTATAGGAGCTTTCTCTATCCAGGTGGAGCCTCTTAGAGACACCCATTGTGCTGGGCTGCCCTTGGCCCCATCACCATGAAGCACCCAATTCTTCCTACACTGCATGGGAAACTCTGGATTGGCATGAATTCCTAGCAGCCTTTCTTGCCTCTGAGCCTGGGTCCTACACTGTTTTGCCGCCCAGCACTCCTGTTTTTCAAGGGAGTCCTGTTTGCCTTACCTAAAGGTCTGGATCTCACACTTAGTACTACTTGCCTTGTGGTGACCTCAGCTCCACTTCTCGGGTGTGATTTCAACCATCCACTTCTAACTTTTCCAGGTGCCCATCTGTCTGTCTGGCCTGAGTCATGTCAGCTCTCTGAACCCTACCTTAGTCCCCTCCCAGGTTCCTTACTCTCTTGCTGGATTGCCTGAGCCCAACACATCCATGTGCGCGGGCATGCACACACACACACACACACACACACACACACACACAGCTGCCTGACTTGCAAGTGCTCATTAGCATTAAATGCCAAGTTCCGGGAATAACCAGCCTTCTTGGTTACAAGTAAATCGGAGATTGCTGCATTAATGCAGTAATGGAAATATAATGAAGGAGTTTATTGTCCCTGAAAGACACTATCTGCCACACAAACCCCATGGGGTATCTCCAGACAGTAAGTACAGCTCCATGCCTCTAATTCCTCTGGCCCATAATTATCTCGGGAGGACCATGACCCTACAGTTCTTCCTATTAAAAGTATATTTCCTTACAAAATGAACTGCGCTTTATTGAATCGCATCATTTTGATCACTGGAAATTGACATATTGGGCTCATTAGCCAGGAAGTTGGATAGTTAATTTATGAGGTTTCCTCAGAGTCTGTCCCAGACCACTCATTGAGGGACCTAAACAGCCCACAATGAGACGGAAGAAAGTTACTCTGGCAGGGTTGCATTATTTTGCTCTCATTACAGAGATAATGAACAGCAAACTTCCCTGGCATAGATACCACTTCACCCCCCTTGCCTCCTCCCCTCCACCTCAAAATGATTTTGCTTTATTGCAACCCGATACCGTTTGATGAGCCAACAGTCTTATTCTGCTCATTAGCACCGTTTTTCGTTTAAAATGCTCCAACTGCTAAGATGAAAAGGCAATCTGAGGCTTTGCCTCTATCTTTAATATTTAAAACTGTTCACACAACCTTTTAAAAATCAAATATTGATGCTGCTACCTGTTGTTCTTCAGAGTACAGCAATTATCCTGCAGGCCCTTCTCGGCAAGCCTGTCTTTATTAGAAAGGAGGATGGGGATGCTAAGAAGGCATTTCTTTCCCTCTCGGTGGCCTCCCCCTTCCACCCAGGATGGAAAGCTGGGAAGAGCACTTGGCTCTTGTTAAAGGAATGTGCTGAGGCAGCCACGCGAAAGCTCCTAGTGGGCGGGCTGGCAGGGGATCTGGAGACGCAGGGAGCATCCTCAGAGTAGACTCTGCAGGGCGGTATGGCGCCCTTGGAGCTATAGAGCCTCCTAGGCTCTCAGCCAGCTTGCCCACAGGAGGCCAACTCCTTCAGCCTTTACTACCTAGATTTCTGGGGAACTGCAGTTCTGGGTGATGGAGTGGTTCCACACTGCCCTCTAGTGGCTGTGTCCAGAAGCAAGCAGCGGCGCCGCAGCCCCCACCGGCTTTTCAGCAGTCTCACTGAGGACCTGCCTTGTGCCGGGTACTGGGGATATTTGGGAATATTGGGGTGGACAAGACACACAGCCTGTCCTCAAATTCTTCATAGTCTTTGAAGGGGAAAACACATAGGCGGATAATTAAAAGCAATGTGTCTGTGTTATTACACGTGAGCATGTTCAGAATGCCAGGGGAGTACATTACACCATGCATGTCAAGTCTCAGGGGACCCTGAGAAGGTGACCTGCAAGGAGGAGAGGGGGTTGCCAGGCAGAGGAAAAAGAGAGGTAGCTCAAGGGCCTGCGCCAGGACTAGAGTGAAGGGGTGAGCAGTTAGGAAACAGTAAGAGTCTCATTGAGATAGTCTGGACTGTCAGTTTTCAAGATGTACGTTTTCTCTTCATGTTTTTCAACATCTCTTTGGGATGCCTCCTACAAACGGTGGATTGTCAATTGTAGTATTTTGTCTGCTCGGGGTGGGACGTAAAATCTCGGTGCATTTTACAGTCTGTAGCATCTGAGATTTGAGGAAATACAGTAAAATAAGGGCTTAAATTAGGCAGAATGTTTGGGGAGGATGGAGAGGACAGGTCAGGACAGCGTAAAATAAAGGGGCGGAACAAGATGAGGTAGTAGCTTTATAAAGACAGAGAGAAAGAGACAGATTATGGAGGTGAAGTTTTTTTATAATTTTTGAGTGATTGCGTGTCAGGGATGAAGAAGAAAATTCCTCTGAGGGGTGTGTGTGTGTGTGTGTGTGTGTGTGTGTGTGTGTAAACACCTGGAAGAAATGAATAAAAACGGGTTTGCTGTGAATATTTTAAGTTCTTTGACCATGAAAGAGGTATGGAGAATTGCATACCAAAAACATCACCATGAGGTCACCTCACCGAATAAAATTCTGTGCATGTTTTCAATGGACCACAATGATGGAAGCAGGACAGGGAGGGGGTCTGGAAAGGGACGACATGATTTCTTTGGGCCCCTTTGGGGTTTAAGATTGCCTTCTGCATGTAGAAAACAGGAGCACAGCACTGCATTTAATTTCCTCTAACCTCTCTGGCAAATACACTCTCCTAATATCAGCCGGATCAATTGTACAGATAACTTCAGAGCCACACAGTACTTTTGTCACGGATGAGATGGAAGGGGACCATTTGCTTGCCCAGGCTGGATCCCCAGCAAGCCAATTCTAGGATCCTCAACCAAGAACCCCCACCCCGTGCTGCAGGCACGCTCCACAGCCCTCCCTCCATAGGCATTTTACCATATTAAGGATGCAGACCGGCTGATGTAACTGTTGCTTTGGAGCCATGAAATGGAATATCAGTTGCATAAAACGGAGCCACACATTTCCGAGGTTTTGGTTATTGCAGTATTTATTTTCTCATCCCTAAGGTGAGATTCTAGTTGGTGGTGACAGCTACTTAATCATTTGGTTGGGCTTTTCGTGGTTGCTGATTTTTAGATCTTATTCCTACAGACAAGGACTGGAAAGAGGGAGAAGAGGGATGGTGGGGTGGCAAAGGCAGTGATGGTGGACAGTCTGGAGGGGTGGGGGGAGGGCAGCGTTCTCTCTGATAAAGAAATGTGGCAAATCTGGAGAATCAGTGTGGTAGGACAGAGTGTCGGCAGGAAATTAATTCTTAGGAAAAGTGTCCTTTCCTAGCATGATTTTGCGTTGTCTCAGAAAGACTAGGACAGCCGTGCACTCAAATCCTCCCTCCTTTGCTCGCTGGCTGGGGACCTCGGCAAGTCATTTAACCTCTCAGAGCCCGGTTCTCCTCATTTGTGAGTCAGATGGTCGTGCGCCGTACTGCACGGGTTTTGCTGAAAGGTAAATGCAATGACCTTTGTAAAGCACCAGCAAGGAGTGCGTCCCACAGCAGGTGTCTGGTACCTCCTGTCACAGACACCCTGTGCAACCCCCACGCTGGGTCCCTCAAGTCTCCATCACTCCGAGAACACAGAACAGTCTCTCTGCCACATCCTTTGCACCACCTGTATTTCCCATCCCCAGTCCCTGCTGATGCTGGCCTCTATCCTGGGTATCTCTGGACATCCACATCCTCCCATCTCCGAGGTCCACTTCCAATGCCAGCTCCTGAGGGAAACATCCCTGGCATTCCTGAATGGAAGTCATTTCTCTCTCCTCAGAGCCAAAATAACAGCTCAGTGTGCAGTCCGCATGGGCTCTTCCACATACATTATCTCTGACACGTATAGCTCTGTGACCTATTTACCCTCGCTGAGCCTCAGTTTCTTCATAAAAATAGTGATCATAAAAATAGCTGCTTCCTGGGGCAGTGGCAAGGATCAAGTTCCTAATGCATGCCCAGTGGCAGACACATAGAGCTCAATAGATGGTAGTGATGTCGACGTAGTAGTATATCTAGATGTGATCTCTAGTCAGAAAATGTCATTTCCTTGGTTGCTTGCTTCTGGAAAGGATGCATGCTGTTTCTAGAAATCGGTCTCTTTTTTCATGGTCACCCCGCACTGGTTAGGCGCTGCACTTATACACGGCAGCAGTGATGAATCCAGTAAAATAAATGCATCGGAGTCCAATTCTGATTCTGATTAGGGACAATGTTTATTTATCAGCTCACGGCCTTAAGCCTGCCTTCCTGGGCAGGAAGCATTCATGACACTTGCAGAGCCCCTGAGAAATGCAAAACATGTGAAGACTGGACAACAATGTGAAATCTCAAATGTACTGCATTTAATATGACAAGATGAAATGCTTTGGTGAATATAGAATAAGTAGCCTTCCAGATGGGAACAGGGGCTCTCTCATCTTGGGAGAAAGAGGAAACTGTGGGACGGAAGCACTTGGGAATCCTTCTGTGATCCCCCAACAAATACACCTGTGAGCAAAAGGTTGCCTGCTTTCATGTCATGTATCTTCTCTGTTTATGTCATGATTTTCAGATTCATCCAACATCTGAGGAGGAATATTAAGAGGTTCGTCATTTAGATAATGGGGCATGTTATACATTCCTAGTAAATAGGACTAGCCCATGCCTTACTGGGTTTCAAGGTCAGTAGATTCTAACTACCCAGGCGACTGTCATTTGTCTGCTCCCATGCATGGTTGCCCCACAAAATTTGTGATATGAATCACAAAGAAAGAAGGGAAGGAAAAGGAGAAGAGAAAGGAAGGGAAGAGAAGAAAAAGGAAAGGAAAGGAAAGGAAAGGAAAGGAAAGGAAAGGAAAGGAAAGGAAACGAAATGAAACGAAATGAAACAGAACCGCAGTAAATAAGGCACTGTGTTCTTGAATGAGTAACAGATATAAATTACTGGCACTATATTCCTAATTTATTCCTGGGCTGTTCAGTGCCCCTCAGAGTCTGGTACCCTCAGCAGCTACCCAGATGGCACACTCTTTCATGTAGGTCTGTTTGCATGAGGGAAAACAGATTAGAAAGGAAAACGGAGTAGGCTATATTGTCCAATATTGTAGCCACTAACTGTATGTGGCTCTTGAGTACTTGAAATGCCTCAAGATCAAATTGGCCTGTGTTTTGAGTACAAAATATATTCTGAGTTTCAAAAATTTACTATGAAAAAAGAACATAAATGATCTCATTAATAATTATCTGTATAGATTACCTGTTGAAATAATATTTGGGATATTTGGGTCAAATGAAGTATATTCTTGGGGTGCCTGGGTGGCTCGGCCAGTTGAGCGTCCGACTTTGGTGCAAGTCATGATCTTGCTGTTCGTGGGTTCGAGCCCTGCATTGGGCTCTGCACTGACAGCTCAGAGCCTGGAGCCTGCTTCAGATTCTGTCTCCCTCTCTCCCTGTCCTCCCCCACTCATACTGTGTGTGTGTCTCTCTTTCTCTCTGTCTCTCAAAAATAAATAAAAACATTTAAAAATGTTTTAATGAAATACATTCTTAATGTTAATTTCATTATTTTTTTAATGTAACTATTAGAAAATTTCAAATTGCAGATGTAAACTTGCTTTCTTTCTCTATGGACAGCTGCTCTAGACTGGCTCCTGGGTCCAACATCATACCCACCATACCATAGCCCAGATTTAAGCATGAGATGTGATTGTCTGTAGAGCATCTTATTTCAAAATTTTAAATTTGTCTTCTTTAAAAATTATTTTGTTTACTTTTAAAATTCAAACAATGCAAAGGGCACAAGATGAAAAGTTAGTCTTATACCCCTGGCCCTCCTTTTTTTGATTCCTCTTGGTTTCTTCCCCAGAGGCAACCACCACCCCCCCTCAGTGTCCTGTACAGCCTTCCAGAGATATCCAAGAAATGGTGCCCCCCAGTCTCTGCCACTCCCAGTTGTCTGCCACCTGGCCTGTCTCATTTATTTACATTACTGCTGACCCTTGTGGGCATTTGAGTGTGTCCTAGAGCGTGGCACAGCTTACGGTGGACAAGAGTCCATAAGAGCAAATACACTGAGGGAGATAAACGTTGAATAATTAACTTGGGCATGAGGATGTGAGGAATGAGCAAGGGGCTTATTATCTGATTATCTCCCAAACATTTGCTATTTCTAATGTCTTTGAAAAATTGGCATCAGTGATTCTAGTATGACTGGTGGGACCAGCGACACCCACAGCGGGGAATGCTAAGAAGGTGATCTTTGTGCTCTGCTTGCTAGCACCCATGTGCCATTGTGCCCCCACCCAGATTCCCCTCAAAAGGCATTTTCCTCTTTGGAGATGAAATGACTGGAGATGGGGAGTTATTTGCCTAAAGCCTTGTGTGTCAGGGATTGAATTAAACGACATTGAGCTAGAAATAACTTTCCTAAGGCAAGTTTTAGTGTGTTAATTAAGGTGGCCTAACCTTGAATTTTCACGGTTTAGGGAAAAACAGGGGCCTGAAGACGAATCCATTCATAGCTCACTACATGTTTAGGGAGAGCGTTAATGGCTATCGTCTTTATAATTATCAAAGCAACCCTTAAAGCTTGGAGGATAGGGAAATGATAAAGAAAATTACCCTGTATTACTGTGCCCCTGTCCCCAGCATTGAATATCTGACAGCCTAGGTTAAAAAGAACATCAGGAGAAGCTGGAAGAGGAGTCCCACCTCAGACCTACCAAGTCAGACTGGCGGATGGAGATGGGGACAGGCACCTGGATGATGCTGGGCATCATCCTGTCCATTTTTTTTTTTTTTTTGCAACGAATAGAAATCAAGCATCATTCAGGTGCTGAGGATACAGCAGGAAATGGGAAAGGTAAATGCAAACTTGCCTAAGCTATCTTTTCCCAGAATGTATAAATATATTTAAATAAATAAGAGGGAGCTTAACCCAGCTTGACTTGAACCAGTGCAGATTACTAAGGTGGGCCCCCGGTGCACAGAAGGAACAGAGGCTTCCATGGAGGCAGTACTGCTAGAAATCAGCGGATACTATCTGGATTCTGGTTCTTTCCAATTGACCTCTCCTTAGAGAGTCATAAAAATTGGATCCAGGGGCGCCTAGGTGGCTCAGTCAGTTAAGTGTCCAACTTCAGCTCAGGTCATGACATCAGGGTTCATGAGTTTGAGCCCCACATTGGGCTCTACACTGACAGTGCAGAGCCTGCTTGGGATTCTCTGTCTCTCTCTGCCCCTCCCGCACTTGCTTGCTCTCTCTCTCTCCCTCTCCCTCAAAATAAATAAAATGTTAAAATTTTTTTAAAAAATAAATAAAATTAGGGACGCCTAGGTGGCTCAGTCGGTTGAGCATCTGACTTCGGCTCAGGTCATGATCACACAGTTTGTGAGTTCGAGCCCACGTCAGGCTCTGTGCTGTCAGCTAGGAGCCTGGAGCCTGCTTCGGATTCTGTGTCTCCTTCTCTCTCTGCCCCTCCCCCACTTGTGCTCTGTCTCTCTCTGTCTCTCAAAAATAAATAAATGTAACAAAAAATTTTTTACAAATAAATAAATAAATTAATTAATTAATTAATTAATTAAATTAAAATTAAAAAAAAAAATTGGATCGAGATAACCAACCATGAGAGGCTTGGCAGGAACTCTGCAGGCTCTCAAAGTCCTGGCAGCCTAAGATTTAAAGCAGAGTGCTGGTCCAACTAGGGGGATTGGGAAACTATTCGTGAAACCAAAATTGACCCAAGGTCACACAGACAAGGCCTGCTTGTGGAGGATTAGGAGAAAGACAGTGAGGCAGGAGACTGTCTTTGAAATCAGTCTTTGTCCAAACTCTGACTCTTTAACCCACTAGCTGTGAGATGCTGGATGGGTCACATAACCCCTCTCTGTGACAGTTTTCTCATCCAGAAAATGGGAAGATCACACCTATCTTGCCGATTTCATGTAGGGACTTAAAATGTTCATAAAGCATAGAAAGACCCGTGTAAGACAGATTATTAAATTTAAATTTTTCTCATAATGTTAAATTAGTAAGATAATTTTTAATTGCTTATTTATTTTTGAGAGACAGAGAGAGAATGCAAGCTGGGGGGGTGGGGAAGAGTGAGAGAGGGAGACGCAGAATCTGAAACAGACTCCAGGCTCTGAGCTGTCAGCACAGAGCCTGACGTGGGGCTCGAAGTCAGGAATGGTGAGATCATGACCTGAGCCAAAGCCGGATGCCCCACCAACTGAGCCACCCAGGTGCCCCCAAATTAGTAAAATAATATTAAATTAATGAAATCATTAGTTGGCAACACTGACTCAGACAAGTAGTACATGGGACTCACATCTAAAAACCCATATACCAAGACTTTCCAGGACTATAATGGAAAAACTCACCCCATACACCATTCTCTGGTGTCCCCCTCCCTGGGTAGAGACTGGACAGGGCTGAGGTATAAGTGAAGGGTTTCATTGCCAAAAACTATGAGTGGCAGAACATACCTAGCCTAATGTTGGCCCCTGCCATACATTCCCTTGAGGAAAATGGAGGATAAAGGGCATTATCCTTTAAAGGATAAAGGGCATAGCCCACACGACCAGACAACATTGTTCACACCTGCTCTCTGTTCCTCTCTCCATTACCACCAGTGCCCGTCACGTTCCAGAGATGCTTTACCGCAGTGATGCTGCCTAGCATCTCTATAGAATTTGCATACCTGTTATTTGAAGAGTCACTATTGCCATGGTACATAGTTTTAATTTTTTTCTTAATAATAATAATAATAGGATTTATACAATAACAAGTAGAACATGTGATCATTTCGTGTGGTTTTTTCAACATTGACTCCAAGAGCCTGGTCTCTTCATATAGGAAAAGCAGACTGAGTCAGATGGACAGGATAGAGAAAGATTGGAGGAAACTTAGCCTTGCTAAGGAAGAAACTTCTATCTGCCCTGCAGGGTTAAGAGTGGTAGGTGAGATCTTGGAAGTACTCCTTCAGCCCTCCTCCACAACTCCATGTATGGTAACTCAAAGCAGAACTCTCCAGTCAGGTTCCATTTTCTTCCTTACCCACATCTCAGCCACTTCCTTCCTAACAGCCCCAACCCACGAGCTCCAAATCCAAATACTTTTCCTCTGCTTTCTTTCAAAGCTGCGTTAAAAAATAAATAAATGAATAAAAGCCTTTTCCTAATGCTCCATATCCTTTACTTTCATCTCTCAACAATTAATCCCTCCAATGTCTAATTATTACTCTGAAGTCTACACAGCATACAATGTCTGGGAAAGCACTGAGAAGAGCTCTGAATCCAGATGAATAACATCATGTAAATGGGATGTCCAGATGTCAGGCAGAATCTTCTCTAATTTTCTATGGGTTATGGTGTTCGCATATACACACCCAGCATTTCCAGCCCTGAATCTCTGAGTCCATATGCTTGGGTACACTCAGCATAAAATAATTTAAAATAAAAACAAAAGAATAAGAGGGAAAGGAGATGTGCTTCCCAGAGCAAAGAACATTGTCAGTTGGTTGATTTCTAGTCTTGAATCTGCCAGTTTCTTGCTGTGCAGTCCTGGATAAGCTTCTCAACTTCTCTGTGTCCGAGTTTTATGGTTTTTTGAGGAAGAGGTTAGGCTTGTCTCTGAAGTCCTTTTAGCTTTGGAATCCACAGTACCCAGATTTTGCAAATCCATGTATGTGCTACGGCTGCAGTGAAGCCATGATTTGACTCCAGTTTTTTCTGCCGTGTTGCATTTTCTTGAAGTGAGTGATGCCTCCGGAGTGCCCGTGGGCACAAGCAGCCCACTGGCTTCTTGAATCCTGCCTTTACAAATAAGCCCTTTGGCATCTCGAGCTACTCTACAGGAAATCAGACTAAGTGGTGTTCTTAAATCTCTTAGGCTCACTAATTACATTCAAAGAAGACCTATTACACACCTCAGCAGAGTGGTCAGAGACATAAAATAGAAAACCTCAGTTGCAATGAAAGGACACCTAATTTATACAGCATGCCATCAGACCTTCTTCACTAACCTTTCTAGGCACTGAGCCAACATTATGGGCTTGGCCACCCACTTGCTAAGCCAACAATAAGATAGGTAGGTGTAACCCATCTCTCAACCCCCGGCAAATAGGGGCTGGGATTTTCCCTGCCGTTCTGGGTCTAGAAACAACCAAGGGTAGGGGTGCTTTGGTATCTCCATAGGTTAAGCGTCCCACACTTGATTTCAGCTTAGGTCATGATCTCATGATCTCATTGTGGGTTCAAGCCCACATCAAGCTCTGTGATGATGGTGCAAAGCCTTCTTGGATTCTCTCTCTCCCTCTGTCTCTGCCCTCTCTCTATCTCTTTCTCTCAAAATAAATAAATAAACTTAAAAAAAGAAAAGAAGAAGAAGAAATCACCAAGGGTATTCAGGCTAGGACTAGCCAAATTGAACCCAATTCTGGCATATCCATGGGGATACCATATTTGGGCTTTAACAGTTTATCCTTGATCCCAGAAGCTACTTATAAGCTATGTGATTTCCCCAAAGCCCTTTCTTATCAACTTCCGGATTTCTCTTTCAAGAGCTATAGAACTTGGAATCAAACAGGCCTGGACTGGCGGCCTCTGGGTGGCTCAGTCGATGGATCACCCAACTTCAGCTCAGGTCATGATCTCACAGTTCCTGGGTTCAAGCCCCACTTCGGTCTCTGTGCTGACAGCTTAGAGCCTGGAGCCTGCTTCAGATTCTCTCTCTCTCTCTCTCTCTCTCTCTCTCTCTCTCTCTCTCCCCCCCCCTCCCTCTCTCCCTTCCCCCGCTCCTGCTCTGTCTCTCTCTGTCTCTCAAAAATAAATAAACGTTGGGGCACCTGGGTGGCTCAGTCGGTTAAGCGGCCGACTTCGGCTCAGGTCATGATCTCACCATCCGTGAGTTCGAGCCCCGCGTTGGGCTCTGTGCTGACCACTCAGAGCCTGGAGCCTGTTTCAGATTCTGTGTCTCCCTCTCTCTGACCCTCCCCCGTTCATGCTCTGTCTCTGTCTCAAAAATAAATAAACGTTAAAAAAAATTTTAAAATAATAATAAATAAATAAATAAACGTTTAAAAAAATTAAAAAAAAACAGGCGTGGGCTGGAATTCTGTCTCTGCCAATTTCTAACTCTGGAGCTATAGTTAGGAGTCACTGAACCCCTTTGAACCTCTTTGAACCTCCATCTCCTTCTCTGTAGAGTATGGATAATAATACCTTCCTCACATGGGCAGCGTAAGGATTAAACAAGATAATGTATGTGAAGGAATAAGTATAAGGCCTAAAATATATATAGTCACAGCTTTTATTGTGGATATTATGGCAATATCCATTAGCCTATTGTGTTCACTCATATTATAGTAGATAATCTGCTGAGTAAGACTGTGTTTTAAAGGCAAGAATGCCAACACTCCTGCATTATGAGTGAAGAGAGCTCATACACCAACTCTAAAATAAATAAATAAAATTGCCATTATGAAATTTCTGAAATTTACAGGGTCACAAGAAACGGACTGCAGCCTCTCATTGGTGGTTTTGAAGTTGCTCTCTGAGACAGTTGGATGACCATGAACTTTGGATCATCAAGGCTTCTTTTGAGCTGTAGTTCCCTTACTTGCTTCCCCTGGGTGGAGTTCTTAGCCTATCTGTACCGAGTTTCCTGATCTAAAAAGTGGCACAGCTGGGTTGGTGGGAATGTAAACCAGTGTAGCCACTGTGGAAGACAGTATGGAGGTTCCTCAAAAAATGAAAAATGGAATTACCCTATGATCCAGCAATCTTACTGCTGGCTATTTACCCAAAGAATATGAGAACACTTATTAGATATATGCACCCCTATGTTTATAGCAGCATTATTCATGACAGCCAAACTATGGGAGCAGTAAAGTGTCCATCAATAGATGAATGGATAAAGAAGGTGTGTGTGAGGGGCGCCTGGGTGGCGCAGTCGGTTAAGCATCCGACTTCAGCCAGGTCACGATCTCATGGTCCGTGAGTTCAAGCCCCGCGTCAGGCTCTGGGCTGATGGCTCGGAGCCTGGAGCCTGTTTCCGATTCTGTGTCTCCGTCTCTCTCTGCCCCTCCCCCGTTCATGCTCTGTCTCTCTCTGTCCCAAAAATAAATTAAAAACGTTGAAAAAAAATTAAAAAAAAAAAAGAAGGTGTGTGTGTGTGTGTGTGTGTGTGTGTGTGTGTGTGTGTGTGATGGAATATTATTCAGCCACAAAAAATAGTGAAATCTTGCCGTTTGCAACACCAGGGACAGAGCTAGAAAGGATAATGCTAAGCGAAATAAGCTAGTCAGAGAAAAAACAGATACCATAGAATGGAATTTAAGAAACAAAACAAATCAGCAAAGAAGAAAACAGAGAGAGAGAGAGAGAGAAACCAAAAAGCAGACTCTTCACTATAGAGAACAAACTGATGGTTACCAGCGGGGAGGTGGGTGAGGGGATGGGTGAAACAGGTGAAGCGGGTTACGGAGTGTGCTTGTGGTGATGAGCACCGGGTGTTGTATGGAATTTGTGAATCACTATACTGTGCACCTGAAACTGAGATAACACTGTATGTTAGCTACACTGGAATTAAAACTTTTTAAAACATTGGCACAGCATCTGACCCAGTCCTCAGAATTCGCGGGGCATTCCTCCTGCCTTTCTTAATGAACTGCATTGAGAATGCTGTAGCTTTTATGTAAGTAACATGGTCATCTCTTCCTTTTACACAATTGGGATTCTGTTTCCTCTCAGTGACACCATTTGTAGTGTTAACATTTCCATTTAAGCTGTAGGGAATTATTTTTGAGTATATTAGAGGAGATTCAGGTCAGGCCGCCTCGAGAGAGCATATAAAGGAAATCTCACACGAGCTTTGTATCACACCAAGCAAGTAACTGCTTCTTGAACCTTTTGGAATTTCTGAAGGTAAGGTTTACTTATGCTTAGCTGTCCTCAACTGACATCAACCCTATAGGTGTGATCTCCATTAAACCAAAAAATCTTCTATATGTTTATTTTGTGAATTGGGTCTTTAAAAATATATATACTTCCTCTCTTTTTTTTTCCAATCTGGAAATAGGAAGTTAAACAAGAGGGACTTACACCAGAATTGTCTCTGAATTCCCTTCCAGACTTAAGGATAAATTTACCTTGTTGTGCACATAGCTTTTGACAAAGCTTTCCTTTACAATTCTTCTGTAATTCAGACATACATTATTTCAAAGTGGTTCTCCTTCCATGTGACTGAGGTTTGTTGAACAGTTTAGGACAGCTGAATTTTTAAATTATGTGAATGTAAAAGATATATTTATTCCATATACCAATGTGTTGGTATAGTATCAGCATGACTGTTTGGTTAAGATAAATGTGATGGTTAATTTTACATGTTAATTTGGCTGGGCCACAGTGTCCAGATATTTGGTTAAACATTATTCTGGATGTTTCTGTGAGGGTGTTTTTGGATGAGACAAACTTTTAAATCAGTGGACTTGGAATATATCAGATTGCACTCCATAATGTGGGTGGGTACACCAAATCAGGTGAACACCAGATTAGAACAAAAACACTGGGCATCCCGGAGCCAGAAGGAATTCTGTGGCAGATGGCCTCTGGACTTAAGCTACAGCAGTGGCTCTTCTCTGGTTCTCCAGCCTGAAGCCCACCCTACAGAATTTGGACTTCCCATTTATATCTTACTGATTCCTTTTCTCTGGAGAACTCTAATACAATAAACAATCCCAAACACCCTCAGCTCTCAACCACTGTGGGGTTCCTACACTATCAACTCATATTTAAAGAAGACCTGTCATATTGCTAAGGTAGTCAGCTGTGCAATTTAATAATCTCCAGCAGCTAAAAGTACAGGCTTTAGAGCCAGAAGTATGTGGGGCCAAGCCCCAGCTCCCCAACTGATGGGCTGTTTGCCTTTTGGTGGAAAATCACCATAGGGGCCTGGAAGGAGTGGGAGGCCTCCACTCCACAAGTGGGGTGAGCCCAATATCTTCTCATCTAAGGGGAAGCAAATGGCATGGGTCTAAGTACCATACTTGTTTGCTGCTGGGTTTGGTGAGGGATACACTGTGATAATTAATTAAGTTCAGGTTCAGAACCTAGCATGGTATCTGACACCAAATAGGGGTTCAAACCAAGATGGCGGCTATTGTGAATAAGATCATCACTGACTGTCAAAGAATCAAACTTCTCCTTACCCCCAAAACATACTGACTGAATTTATTTCCCTCTAACGCAGCAGTGCCATCAAAATAAAAGAGATGAGCCCATTAATAACAGGACCTGGCCAATCATGAGCTGCTACAAATCTCTGTATTTGCTATATGAAGACATCCAATTTTACAAAATGAATAACCTGAGGGTTTTTTTTTTTGTTTTGTTGTTTTTTTGTTTTGTTGTGGTTTTTTTTTTGTTTTTTTTTGTTTTTGTTTTGTTTTGCAAAAGAACACATGGCTTTTAGAGGTTTTCAAGTTATCAAGATAATACTGAGTGACATACACTCTTGACAGGCCTCTCTGTGGAACACCTGTCACCTGCTTCGTTCAACACATATAGCTCCACCCTGTCTCAAACCAGTGTAAATGCCTGCAGAGGAGGAAATCAAGGGACTTCCCTGACCTTCAGATTTCTCCAGGTCTCCTCCTGGGAAGAACTTCAGCAGCAAAGTGTTCACTCCAGGCCCCTATTTTCCTGAAAAAAAGAATCTCGCTGTCTCTGCACCTGCCTAAGCCCTGCATTTACAGACTGGAGGAGAAATCAAAATCCCAGCATAGCTAGCTTCCCTCTGAAATGGGCTGAGAGGCTCGCATTTGCTCACATCAAGACTATTAGACTTGGAATCTGGAAGACCTAGCTTTGCCACCACCGCCAGTTGTGTGACCCCAGATAAGTCACCGAGCCTTCAGCAACCGCACTCACTTCCCTCACTTGCAAAATGATTATCACTTCCACCTCTCGCCTCATTTTGCAGTGGATTAAAATAAAACATACAGGAGAACCAGGAGGCAGCCAGAGGCAACCGGGATCTCCCCTGCTGCTTCAACTTTTCTATGCAGCTCTGCTCTGCTTCCTGGTCTGCGTGAGACAACTTTTTCTAACATGCCCTGCACCAAAGTAGTTCATTGGAAACACTGTAATTAGCATTCCAGTTAAAATAGCACCATTGCAATGTTAATTACTACAGTGCAGATGTACCATTAGATATCATACATAATGTTGTCAAGCCTTTATTTTTAAATTAAAGTGCAACAAACCATACCCTGGTTACACAGCTTTTTTTGATTAATACAAATTAATGTTATTTCAGTGTCTAGGGAAAAGGGTGGGGACGAGGGAGTGTTGCATCTATCCGGAACAACGCATAGGCAAATGGGAGAGTTTCCTATGGATTCCCCATGACTTCCCTCCTCCACTCTGGTCTCTACATGGTGGAGAGTGTGAGCTCTATGAGGGCAGGAACTGT
This sequence comes from Neofelis nebulosa, assembly GCF_028018385.1. Lineage (NCBI taxonomy): Eukaryota > Metazoa > Chordata > Mammalia > Carnivora > Felidae > Neofelis > Neofelis nebulosa. Next base: position 41,630,991 of record NC_080797.1, on the reverse strand, counting down.
ACCTGGTTTCGCTCCCCATGCCAGCCTCAGCTCCTAGCACACAGTTAGAGGCATTGATTATTTTCTGAATAACTAACAAGAGGAATGAGTGAATGAATGAAGATAAAGCAGTGTAAGCAGAAGGAGTAGGGGAGAAGAGTGGAGGAACTGGAAGGTACCGTGGCTTATTTACTCCTGATTACCCCCGTTTTGTGTTTGCTTTGTGGCCTTTAAAATGATCCGGGGGGCCACCTGGGTGGCTCAGTCGGTCGAGTGTCCAACTTCAGCTCAGGTCATGATCTCACAGCTCGTGAGTTCAAACCCCGTGTCGGGCTCTGTGCTGACAGCTCAGAGCCTGGAGCCTGCTTCCGATTCTGTGTCTCCCTCTCTCTCTGCCCCTAACCCACTCGCATTCTGTCTCTGTCTCTCTCAAAAATAAATAAACATTAAAAAAACAATTTTTTTAATGATCCTGGATGCTTCCTCGCCCCCTGGAGCGTTAAAATCCAAAATGAGGGGCAAGTGAAGCATCACAGAGCAGAAGTCAGTGGAAGTCCTTCAATGTGATGTTTTGCAAGCAAAGCTGTATTCCACCAGGCCCTGGGAAGTGGGGAAGATCAGCAGGGGTCCCTCCACATCCGAGAGGTGCCCATGCATCAGTCAAAAGGGAGGGAAGGAAGAGAATGAAAATGTTGGGCTGTTACAGGTATTATTTATTTCATTCTCAGAGCTCAGGAGGGAATTCTTCCCCAATTACTTTTTACTGTGGTCAAATACACGTATAAAATTACCATAGTAACCATTCTTCTGTATACATTTCAGTGGCATTCAGTACATTCACTTTGTCGTGCAACCGTCACCACCACCTAATCTCCAGAACTCTTTGCATCTTGCAAAACTGACTCTGCCCATGAAGCACTAACTCCCTGTTCCTCTCCCCCCAGCCCCTGGCAGCCACCATTCTCCTTTCTGTCTCTACGATTCTGACTACTCTAGGTTCCTCATAGAAGTGGAATCGACTTACATTTAAAGTAATTACTGATAAGGAAGGATTTACTTGTGTCGTTTTGATGTTTGTTTTCTGTATGCATTATAGTTTTCTATCTCCCGTTTTTATAGGGGAGATTTTCTTATCTCTACATTACATTTCGGGAAACTGAGGCTTCAGGAAATTAACTGAGCCTCCCAAGGTCACCAAGAGGCAGTCTGGGAATCTTTTGACTTGATTCTTGAATCAAGAGTCCTTGATTCTTCCACCTGCTATGTGCCAATGTTTTCTAAGTCCTGGGACAATGCAGACAGGCATGCAGCATGGTCCCTGCCTTATTTCAATGTGCAACAGTTTACTTAGGAACATGAGACAGACACAGATGGAAAGATTTCTAGAAGTGCAGGAAGGCCCTAGATACTTGCCTGCTGGGACAGAGCATATAGCCTCTAAGAATTCAGAGCAGTTCCTCTTACTCTGCCTCACATACATAGGTGCCCAGGGGTGTTACCGGTTGAATCTCATGCTTCTGTTCTCCATATCATTTGAAGAGAATTCTAGGGATCCAGCTCTGCTCTGTGGGATCTACTCTCCATAGTAGACGGCTTTGGCAATGGATAGTAAGCACTGTAATCGTGTGTACACCATTTGACCCAGAATTTGCCAAGTGAAATGTCCCTAGATTAGTAAAAATATTTATCCATAAGGAGGTTCATTGCAAATCTATTTTTGCAATCGTGAAAAAGTGAAAAGGCTATAAGATTCAACAATAAGTTATGTATTTTTTGCAGTGGAGTATTATGCAACCAATTCAAAGTGATAATACAGAACAACAGGTTCATAACCTGGAAATATTCATGTTTGTGAAAATTATATATACTTATATAATATATATAATAACATGTGATATGTATATATTGTTAAGTAATACATAATATGTTTGTATATGTAATATGTATATAATTATTTGTGCATGTAAAATATATGCAATAATTATATATAATATTTATTTACATATTAAATATGACATTTGTCTATTATGGTATAGCATATCATATATTAATATGCAATTACTATAATTAATATAATATAGTAATATCAATACTGTAATCAATATAATATATACACTAAATATTATAGTATATTATTTATATATTAATACAATTATAATTGATATATGAATATAATAAATATATATTAAATATATATTATACTATAGTGTTAATATATTGATGTTATACTTACATATTATAATAATAATATGTATTTATGTACACAAACTCATATATACATGTGTATGAAAAATCACTTATCTGAATATACAGACACAGCCATAAACTGATCCTGTTAAAATATGGGTATATATAGTTATAAGTATGAAGGATATATATACCAAAATATGAGTGGAAATATATAAGTATGAAGAATATATATACCAAAATATGAGGTAATTGTGGAATTGTACTGAATTTATTTCCTTGAGCCATTCTATATCTTTCTAACTATACAAAATATCTGTATATTATCTTAATTTTAGAAAAAGTAAATTTTACTTAACGATGAATGCAGAGTCAAACACAAACCTATCTAACCATTTTACTGCAAAAAAAATCACGAACTGGGACATGAAAAAAAGACAAGTTCTTATGATCTCGTATCGACTACATATACATTTATTTTTGACAGGGGTTATTTGGTTACAAAGAATGGAGAACTTGAGAAAAAATAAATTTATTGGTGAGATGTAAAATATCTGAGAAAATGCAGCTCAGGCCTCATGAAGGAACCGCAAACAAGGAGGGGAAAAGGTTTCTGAAGGTCAAGTAGTTGTTCTGTCTCGGTGCATGGTTTCCTCTGTTGCTGTTGGTACATCTGCTTCTCTCTCTTTTCTCCCTGTCTGACCTTCAGATACCTAGCAGGCTGAGTCTCTGGCCCCCATGTGACTTTCCAGTTCAGGTACTCAATACTGCCAGGCACTCAACAGAGTTTCTGTTGATAGTTCCAGATTCAGGACAGGGAAGATCATTGCTTTAGTGTGTATTAGTTAGCTTTTGATACATAACAAACTACCTCCAAAACTTAGGCACTTAGAAAACACCTGTTATTTAGTTTCCAAGTCTGTGGGTCTGTGGGAAGTTCTTCTGGTCTGGGCCAGGCTAAGCTGACCTTGGCTGGAGCAGTCAGCTGACAGGTCAGCCATGGAATGGCCAGTCTAAGACGGCTTCTCCTGGGATGACTCTCTTCAGTGTCATGTCACCCTCCAGCAGGCTAGCCCAGGCCTGTTTATGTGGTGGTCTCAACGTTCCAAGAAGGAGTGAGAAAATATGCAAGAACCCCAAAGGCCTCTTCTCGGAGCACACGTTATATCCACTGTTGGCCAAAGCAAGTGACAAGGCCAGCCCAGAGTTAAGAGGTGGAGAAGTAGACCCCTATCTCGATGGGAACAGCTACAGAGTCATACTGTAAAGAGTGCAGTTACAGGGAGGGGAAAATTCTGCTCATTTTTGCAATCTGCCTTTTCATCTTCCAGCTTCCAATGCTGACATGAGCTCCAACTTGTACCTTCAGCATATTTACATCTTTCCACATAGCCCCAGGGGTTGGTGTAGCAGGGAGAGTGAGAGACTGGAGACATGTGCATATATTTTTCACTGTTTCACCCTGGAAGTGATGTTCGTCATGTCTCCTCACAATCCATGGCCAACACCAGTCACATGAGCTCCACCATACAGCAAAATGGCAGAATAATGAGTCAATGGAGTATTTAGTTGACATTACTACACAGTGAGCAATCTACAAACCCATCTGATTATTCACAAGGCTAATGTCAGAAAGGTTGAGGGGCAGGTAAGTATGGTTCTGTAGAGAAAATATATGAAAATTGTGACTAGTGAAGGTATCAGACATTACATGAAGCCCTTAAGGAATCCCTAGGGCAGAAAGCTAGGCCCAAAGGAGTCAGAGTAAGCAGGAAGAAAATCCAATTATCTCAGCCTCTGAGGGCCCAGAAGCGCTCCATTCAGACCCATTCAAAGTCTCCTTTAAGCTTCATTCTGCTCCAAGAGCTATGTCGACGCAGGGCACTAAGGCAGTAGAGTCACAGGTGGGAATCAAGGTTATCGGATCAAGTATTGAGAGGTGCTAAGTTAAGAAAATGAAGCTGAATATCAAATTCAAGGAGGGAAAAGGGAAAAAGAACACAAAGCAGTAAGGTGAGCAGCTGGAGAGGCTGAAGCAAGACAGAATCAGAAGTGAAGAAGGGAAATAGGGAGCTTATATTAACTTCTTTAGCTTAGCACTGGATTCCCAAGCTCTGAGAAGGCATCAGCACTCACATTCTGTGCAGCGTCTGGTGGCAGGGGCAGGAGAGGGACCTAACAGACACACTGGGCAGCACACTGGAGACTTCAGACCATAGCCTTCAGCCTCCCACTAGGGTTGCTCCTTTTTACCCATTTTGATATCCTTGTCTCTCATTTGGCCTTTGTGGCATCTCTAGCTTTCTCCAGTGTCTCACACCTGAGATCTTAACTTTCACAGTATCTCTACATTCCAAATATTTATGGTAAGAGTGGCAAGTTATTTTTTGAAGTTTTAATTTTAATTCCAGCATAGTGAACATACAGCGTAATACTAGTTTCAGGTGTACAATATAGTGATTCAACAATTCCATATATCACTTGGTGCTCCTCATGACAAACACACTCCTTAATCCCCATCACCCATTTCACCCATCCCCCACCCCCTCTCGTAATCATCTGTTTGTTCTCTATAGTTAAGAGTCTGTTTCTCGGTCTCTCTCCCTCTCTCTCTCTCTCTCTCTCTCCCTCCTTCCTTTGCTCGTTTGTTTTGTTTCTTAAATTCCATATTTGGGTGAAGTCATACGGTATTTGTCTTTCTCTGACTGACTTATATTGCTTTGCATCATAGTCTCTGGCTCCATCCACGTTGTTGCAGATGGCAAGATTTCTTTTTTTTTTTATGGCTGAGTTATATTCTGTTGTACATTTGTACCACATCTTCTTTGGTACATTCATCTATCAATGGATACTTGGGCTGCTTCCATAGTTTGACTATTGTAAATAATGCTGCTGTAAACATAGGGGTGCATGTATCCCTTTGAATTAGTGTTTTGGTATTCTTTGGGTAAATACCCAGTAGTGTGATTGCTGGATCGTAGGGTAGCTCTATTTTTAACTTTTTGAGGAACTTCCAAACTTTTTTTCATAGTGGCTGCACCAGTGTGCATTCCCTCCAGCAGTGCAAGAGGGTTCCTTTTTCTCCACATCCTCGCCAACCCCTGTCGTTAAGAGCAACAGGTTATATTTTTTATGAGGTTCAGTGTCCTAAATATTAGTCACAGTTGCTGAGGTCTCCATTGAGTTCATACCTCAAATTTATAAATTATCATGTGATCATAGATGTGGTTTATACCTCACGGTAAGTAACATGTAAGGTAGGTAGGGCAGGAATGCTCCCCAGGAGACTGATGCTCCATTCTCCACATGTGGACTTAACCTAATGTGTTCCCATCCAGGGGAGGCAAAAGGCATGGTCTAAGGACCATGCTGGGTTTGTTGAGAAATGGGAAGAGAGTCTTGCTTGACCTGTTGCACATTGCCTTGCAGGTGAGCGGGACCATGTACAACACTGGAAGACATGTGTCCCTGCGCCTGGACAAGGAGCACTTGGTTAACATATCAGGAGGGCCCATGACATACAGCCACCGGCTGGAGGAGATCCGACTACACTTTGGGAGTGAGGACAGCCAAGGGTCGGAGCACCTCCTCAACGGACAAGCCTTCTCTGGGGAGGTATGTGGGGCTGTTGAAGTACTATAGCTGAGTGCCAATTAATAAGGTTTGGTGCCTATTTATATCCAAGGTGGGATAACAGATGGAAAGCTTTCATTTAAATCTGTGCAATGAGAAGGTCAGTGCCTCCTTTCTCCATCTGTCTTTTGCGAAGCCTATAAATGTGCTTCCAGTGTTTTCCAGGAAAGTCCACAATGAAACTGGGCATTTCATTCTGAGACATTGGTGCCCCTCTCATGCCTCATGCCCTACAGTATATCTGGAGCATCATTTTAACCCCAGACCCTCACCTTTCATGCACACTTTCCCTCACACCTATCTGGACCATCAGCTATGCTCCCATATGAGAGCATGGCTTCCATAATTCTCCCTTCTGGCAGACTGGGTCTTATTTGCACAAAACTATAATGTACCGTGAAACAAATGTCAGACAACTAAATAGTCTGCCTGACTTTCTACAGATTGGAAATGTCATTGTATGCCACCATTAATGGTGAGTATCACTGTGTTCCGCCATCAACCCAGAGAGAGTTCAGGCCACAGCAGTGAGCCAAACCAGGTTCAATTATAGGATGAAAGTTGTACTTTAAACACATGTCATCTGACATCTTGACAAGTGGGGTATAGTTAATTTGTCCCATTTAATTTCTCTTACACTTGAGGGTGGTTATCAGCTAGGGGTCGGGGTGCTTATATGCTAAATATCCTGTAACTATGTTCTGTTTCAAAGTCCTCAGTAACCGATGTCAAGAAAGCTTTGAAATAGCAGAAGTAGGTATCTCATTATCGACTTGGTCTTTTTAATTTTGTTTTCAGTCAACATCATTTCTAGAACTCTCTTTGTTTTTAATATAGCAAGACCATACACTGAGAAAGGGAACCCAACTTTAATGAGTCCAGTGGCCATATTTTAATGACTGTTCAAAGTGGGTCAACTGAGAATCTGCCTAGGCACTCTGCTAGATATCAGGGATACAAAGGTTTAAAAATTAAAGAAAAAAAAAAAAAAAAGACAAAGCTCCTACCACAGAGGAGCTCAAAGGTTTGATTCATTCATGCAAATCATTATTCAAATCATTGAAACTATTAAAGTATAGTGCACTTCTGTTCTGGAGGTGTAGAGGGACCCTGGCCAACTCACAACTCACCTGAAGGGGTCAGGAGAAGTCCCAGAGGAGGTGCCCTCTGAACTGGACTGAGAAGAGAGGCAGTGTAGGATCATTTATAAGAACATCAGCTTTGGAGTCAAAGAACCTGGGTTTGTACCTCCTGCTTTGATGCACACTTACTGGGTGATCTTGAGATGGTTTCTTGATCTGTCTGAGGCCAAGTTTAGATACCTCTCAAGGTTATTTTGGAAAATTAAGTAGGATTCCAGATGTAAGGAACACTTGGAGCACTCAAGAGTGGATAACAACAAAGATAAAGCGGGAAATGCGGGACTACTAAGGGCACCAGGTGTGTCAGGGCCTTGCTTATTGGGGAGGCGGCTGGTAGAGCTCACTTGTGATCGATCAGTAATGGCTGCAGGAGCACAGGGTTGAGCAGGAATGAGCCTCCTTCCTGGATCTGTAGGGAAAACATGCTAGGATCGATTAGGGGTGTCTGCCAAAGGCACCTTAATGGAAAAACTCCCTGGAGTTTTAGATTCTGAGCTAGAGTTTAGCAGGGAATGTGATGAAAGCAGGGCGAAAATCCACGAATTGAGAGTGACTAGAGACTGCCAGTCTGAATTACAGACTATTCTAAATTAGATAAATGCTTCCTTTTTAAATACATATTATTTTAATATTTATAACTATTTTATTGTTGGCTTCCTTGCTCATTTATTTGCTTTTATTTCTTTGCCTTTCTCCCTCACTGAACTGTTCTATTCTGATCCTTATCTAAAAATTAATGTATTAATGAACTTATGAAATGAATGAGTGAAAGTCTGTAGGTGGTTACTTGGCCAAAATCTATACGTTTTAGCATTCCTTAGAATTGCTCTTTTTCTTCAATGTGTAATAAGGGTGCTTTATAATTTGTATGGACACTACAATTTTGGAATAAATGAGTGTTTCCAGAATCCTTAAGGGAAATATATCACAATTTGATCTCTCAGAGTATTTGTTTTCCTAGAAATCCCAGACCACAGGTATCAGACACTCCAAGGAATCTGCATTTTTAATGCCCCAGGAGAGTCGATTATTAGGTTTGTGAAGCACTCTCTCAGTAGTACACTCAGTGAATAAAGCATCTAAACAGAGTTGCAAATCAGAATTAACTGGGGAACACTGTCAAAATATTTACATTCGAACCCTTCCCTAAGGCAATTGAATCAGAGTCTCTGGGAGTGGGGTCCAGGTATGAGCATTTGTAAAAAATTCCCCCAAGAGATTTTGGTTAGTGACCACTGTGCCAATTTTAGCTCAGGCTCTGCCTGAATTACCCCAGTTTTCTAAACAATGAGGACTTAATCAATAAAACCATACTGCACAAAAATTAAAAAGGGTACCCAGGTGTCATTGCAAATGGCAGAGCTGGGGTGCTTTCTAGGCTGGTGGGATTTGGGGGAACAGCTTCCCAAGCAGGACAGCCATACACAGCCATTACCCCAAGGCAAGCCAGAGTATTGGCCTCAGCATAAGTACTGTTACACCTTGTCCGAGGCAGACCACATCATCTGTGTTACAATTCATTCCAAGCCCCTCAGTATGAGTGGTCTCTAAACCGGTGTGGATTTAGGTGCAAGAAATCAGAACGTTGGAAGCATCAAAACGATGTCATGTGGCTAGGTATTGGCTTTTGAGATATTTAAAACAGTTTAGTGAACAAGAAAAGTCTGGCATCTTCTCTGTGATGTAAAGGAAAAAACTTAGGGTCCATGGATGAAAGTCCTGGAAAGATGGAGTTCAGCTAAATAAATATGTGTTCTAACAATGAGAGCTATCCATCGATGGAATGAGTTTGCCTCTGAAAATAGTGAATTCCCATCACTGGAATTATTAAGCATGGAGTGGAATTTGAGGACTTCATTAAAGTGACTCATATCCCAATGAACAAGTAGACTACTAGCTGTCATGCATCTTCTAGTGCTGAAATTCCACACAATCTATGATTTCCTTATAGAAAAGGTCCTCCAGTCGGATTCCACTGAGTGTTAGCCCCAGTTAAAGTAATTATGTCCCATCCTGTAGGTTCATGTCTTACTTTTATTTTGTGCTATGTTCAAAGCTACCTTTGGTCTCTGTTTCTGGCTATCCTCTGAGAGGACCCAAGTAGACACTTCTCGCAACAGAGCATGTGTTTATTTTGTTGACAATGAATAATCACATTGCCATCTGTCCCATCTATCATTGCTGATCGTGATAAGTCAATTAATGCCAGGCATTTTCCTTGGCACAGCACAACAGTCGTTATCTGAAGAGCTGTAGATTAATTGCAGTCTTGTCTAGTGAGGTTATTGTAATTGATGGTAATCATTTGCTTTGTTTTATAAAGCTGCGTGGATGTACGACACAGTCAGCAACTGCATTTTTATAAAAATTATTCATGTCCTACATGGAGAACTCCTGGATGCCTTGTTGGGGGTTGGTGATAAATGAGCATATTCAGGGATTCAAATGTCTCAATTTTTTTTAAGAAGGGAAAATTAACCGTTTTTAATAAGTAAGACCCTTAGCTTGCTAATCATGTCTAAGTGGTTAGATTAATGTCCACTATAAAGTAGGGTATTTATGAAAAGAAACAAATACATTAACCAGGCAAAAGATAATATTTGAAAAGAACCCTGTCTATGGATCAAGTTCTAGTAGTGAGGCTAGACAAAAAGAATCTTTCTTATCGAGTGCAGATTGGAAATACTCATTTTAAAAATCTTCCTTAAGCTCTTCTTTCCAGAGAAGTAAGGGAGCATAGGGAGATTCCTACCAGCCACTTTACAGGATACCTGTACCAGATCCTCCCATTTATTTCATCCACTCTTCACCTGCCTCTACTGCCTCTGCTGTGTGCTGAGCTCCACAGCCCAGCTCCTGCCCAGAGAAGCAGACAGTCTATTGAGGGATACATATAGTTAAAATACAGGGTAACACGGGTTATATTTGAGGATTGTCCTGGCAGGGGATTATGAAATAGCCCTCTCAGGATTGTGTTAAGGAGAGGATGGATGGACACCTGTGTGGCCTGACATAGTTGCTGCTCCTGTGAAGGTGAGGCAGAAAAACATGGCAGCTGTTCCAGGCTCAGCCTCTTAAGTCACTGATTCGGCCCAAACACATCTGAGCAAGGGAAGCAGTCCACAGCTATTGCTATGGTAATGTATGTAAGATTGTTTAATTAAAAGGGGGAATAAAAGTCATATGTTTGTTTGTTTGTTTGTTTGTTTCCCTACTCTGAACCAGAGTAGGGAAAGCAGTTATCTCCGTGCAAACAACTGAGAAATGCAGGCCCTGTCCCCTTAAAGGAATGGATTATTTACCTTCTTTAGAGACCGGCTTCACTAAAGACATACAAATTTGTAGTAATAAGCAATACCAAATTGTCCTGAAGTGTGCTAGAGTATGAAAAGTGCTGAGGAGCACATAACTGAGAACCAGGGCCCCGTTAGGTATTGAACATGGCTCTGGGGGGAAGTACTCAGGCAATCTAATTAGCACTTTGCTGGGAGGCTGGGACCTCCTAGTAGAGATGTTCATTGGTACAAGTGGAGTTTTGAAGGGGAATGAGAACTAGGATGTTTAAGAATAACAGGTACATGGTAATACGTATGGAAGAGCTACTTGAGTGCCATGGTAAAGGTGTTTCCTCTGTCCTGAAGGCCAGCTTTATCTCACTCTGCCTCATTCCAGCACAGCCCTACCCCCCGCCAACTCCCATAGCATTCCAAGCCTCCTTCCCTTGACTGAGCCAGGAACGTGTTATTTCCTTTCTTGACTTCCAGAGAATCCTCTATATTTATTTACTTCAACAGTCCATAAACTGTAGCTCATGAACCAAATTCAGTGGTGTAGCTAAGAATGGTTTACATTTTTAAAGGATTGTTTTGTATGTTTGTTTGTTTGTTTGTTTGTTTGTTTTGAGAGAGAGGGAGGGAAGGAGGGAAGAGAAGCAGAGAGAGAGAGAATCCCAAGCAGGCTCAGTGCTATCAGCACACAGCCCAACGCAGGGGTTGAACTCATGAACCATGAGATCATGATCTGAGCCGAAGTTGAACACTTAACCAACTGAGCCACCCAGGCGCCCCTGGACTATTTTTTTTTGAAACAGAAGAAGAATATGTAACAGAGATCATGTGTGGCCTGCAAAAGCCAATATATTTACAAAATATCTGGTCTTTTACAGAAAAATGTTGCTGACCCCAATCTATTAAGTTGCCCATCACTGTAGATTTTATAACTGTTCACTCTCACTTGTCTTGGAATTGTAGTTCTTTATTGATAGAGATTGTACCTGATCATCACTGTATTCCTAGCACCTTGGACCTTGTCTAACACATGAGGGCAGATTCATTAAGTGTTTACTGAATGAAAGATAAATGATCTTGGTAAACTCCTTAAGGGCAGGGATTTTTTTGCTATTCATCTTGTATACCATACACCTAGCACAGTACCCAACATACAGTGGGTGCTTAATTGATGTTTGTGGAATGAGTCATTCAATCATTGAATCCATAACTCAGTCGACTATTGGCTCCTAGGAATTCAAAACCCATAGGCTTTTCCCCTGGAATTTTGGATGTGTTGTCTTGTTGACTATACCACAAATATAAAGCCTCATTTAAATTGAAGATGGAGTGTTTCAATAAAGGTTGTCCAAAACATCAAATTCTATTAGAAACTGGAAAAGAGGAAGAGTATTTTAGTTCACAGTAGCCACGAAGGTGTATTCTGGGCTATCTTTGAGAAAGGATTATGCTTTGAGAAATTCAAAATGTAGTAACAAGGTACTAACCTAACCCTATCCTCAATGTGGCAAAGAACACAAAAGGATTGAACTGTTAAGTGTTACCCTGGAGGAACAAGGCACAGACCTGAATCAATTACTATGCAACATAGGGGCACCTAAGTGACTCAGTTGGTTGAGCGTCCTACTCTTGATCTCAGCTCAGGTCTTGATCTCAAGGTCTTGAGTTCAAGTATGCTTTGGGCCCCATGCTGGGTGTGAAGCCTGCTTAAGAAAGAGAGAGAGAGAGAAAGAGGGAGGGAGGGAGGGAGGAAAAGGAAAGAAAGAAAGAAAGAAAGAAAGAAAGAAAGAAAGAAAGAAAGAAAGAAAGAAAAAGAAATAAAAGGAAAGGAAGGAAGGAAAAGAAAGAAAAAGCAAGCAAGCAAGAAAGAAAGAAAGAGAAGGAAAGGAAGGAAGGAAGGAGGAAGGAAGAAGGAAGAAAGGACAAGAGGAAGGAGGGAAGGAGTGAAGAAAGAGGGAGAGAGGAAGGAAGGTAAGGAGGGAGGGAAGAAAGAGAGAGAGAAGAAAGAAAAGAAAGAGAAAACATTAGTATGCAACACAATCCAGAACTTGCTCAGTCACATCCACAGGTGCCTATGGAATCTCACTGCTAATATCCGGCCATTGTTTTCTACATGCTTTGTGATTTGCTTTCATTCATTCATTCAGTTAACAAATATTGATTGAGTGCCTACCATGTGCTACAGTGAAGAAAACAGATAAAAATCCTTCCTGTATGGTGCTTCCAGTCTAGTGAGAATGGACAGATAATAAATAATAAACATAATAAATGAGTAAATGTGTATGGTAAGTTAGAATATGATAAATTCTATGGGAAAAGAAATAGGGTGGGGAGGTATCAGAGCATGAGGAGTGGAGGTAGTGAATTACAAGGGTAAAAAGGGTGGTCAGTGTAAGCTGTATGGAGAGGATGACATTTATGAGGTTGCCATAGAGATGTTTAGGGGAAGGACGTTGCAGGAAGAGGTAACAGCCAGAACCATGGCTTTGAAGTGGGAGAGAGGTGTCAATGTTCTGGGAAAAGGGGGAGCAGCATGAGCACAGGGTAAGTGATAGGGCATGAGAAGTCAAGAGAGGCAAGAGTGGAGCGAGGCTGCTGCATAGCATGTCCTCTTTGCCTGGACTTTGTATGGACTTTGGCTTTTACTCTGACTCAACTTTTACTTTTACTCAAACACTAGCTCAGTGAAGTTGCTCTTAGTATTATCTTCTTCTTACCTGGAGAAACTAAGGTCCAACACCATCCAGACAATAAATGATTGAGGTTCAGCTTAGCTCAGGTCTTCTGATTCATAACATTGCTTAACATAAGCCAGGGTTTATCCATAAACCCCATAATGATGACTGCTTACCTACTCTGGGCCTTATCCCAGTGGGGGAATTCAAAGACCTATATATAGGCCATGCAGAAGACCCTAACTTCCCAGACTGTTAGCTCCCTGCAGGCACAAAGTAAGTTCTACTTGTTACTGTCTTCCCATACATGTTACAGGCACTTGATAGATACTATTGATCAAAAAAATTGAATGAGTATATTGAAAATAATTTAAAATATTGCAACTTTCAGAGTGCCTAAATTATGCCCAGTATATAGTGAATTAAATTTTGTTGTCATAATGGCAAACCTTATAAAGTTAATGTCAATATCAACAGAAGTTCTAGACATTTTATGTTAAATTATTCACAAATATGGAGTAAGTGAATTCTTCAGGGTACCTGGGAGGAAGAATGGGACAATTTATAGCCAGTGTGCTAGAATAATTCATTTAGATTGCTCATTTCACACTGTAATTACTCCCAGGATCAGACCAGGGAACATGTCTTTGCCAATGCTAGCAGCCAAAGTTCTGGATCCCAGGAGCCAGTCCCATTCAGAGTGAGCAAACTGGCCTTTGAGAGGCACAACAAATAGAAGGCAGAAGCCCAGATGGTGGTAGGGCACATTATGATGATACCAGCAAGAGATGAGGACTGTGATCCAGGATAAGGAGTCTTCCCTTTGGACGTTCTTCTAATTACTTCTGGGAAGGGACAAACCAATCAAGTCAGCAGCTCTCTGGATTGCAATTTTAGATGGACATGATGGGGCAGCCAAATAGAGAAGACATTGAATTTAAAAACAGCTTGCTGAGGTCAACTCATTATCTCATCGACTCCCATCCTAACCTGCATCATAACCCTGACCTGGTCCTGCCAGGATGGCATTGTGACAGCCACCATCCTCCTCCTCTGTTTGACTCTAATCTCCCCCCCTGGTGTCCTGTCTAAAGCAGGGAAGGAGGTATTATATTACAAAGACATTGTTAAAGGCAGGCATTAACTGGGACTTGATCAAGTTTCAGCATGGAACCTGTCACCATGGACACCATCACTGCTACAGCTTTACAAGTGTTGAATGTGGTCTTCCATTATGTAGTAACTAACGACATTGTAGTGGGGGATGAGTACTGGGTCCAGCACTTTTGTGAACTAGCTGTACTTTTTCCATCCATTTCCAAAGCCACAGGAATAAAATCAGTTGGAAAAAGAAATGTGTGAAGTAAGAATGACCCATTCACGACCATTCCGACCACTGTCAACAGTTCATTAAAATGTGTAGAAGTTCCACCAAAGATCACATCTCCCACCTCCAAATATACAACTGCTGTTGGAAATAACAAGTCTGCTCAAAGCCTCCATCTGAAGTGTTAAAATTGAGGCCCCGCGGAGGTCATCTCCTCCAACCTACTTCCTGTACAAAAGAAAAATCAGATACCAGAGAAGACAAGAAACCTGGCCAAAGTCACTGGCAGAGTTAGTCAGTGGCAGAATTAGGACCAGAACCCAAGTTTTTAGACCCCTAGTTTGTGCTTTAAACTTTTCAAATAAAAGTTTAAATTATATTGAATCCCAAGATTCAACAGGCCCTTTTCTAGACCATCTGGTTTAGTTGCCCCATAGAGGAGGTGTAGCTTGGTAATCTGATATCCTGCCTTAGTGAGCAGAACCCATCACAAAGATGTTTTTACAGCCAACCTCCAAAAGGTAAAGCTATTGGCAAATTATTTTACAAACATGAGCACTCATAAGCATCCATGAGGAAATGGATCTAGAAGTCACTGCATCGCTCCCAACAAAAATACCACCAATGTGAGAACCATAATAGTGCCCAATTGCAAGAAATGTGGAAACAAAAGACTGGAAGACTAAAATAGAAAGTAAAATTCCTTTAAAGATCCTTTTTTTTGGTTTTAATAGGAAAAGGCATTCATGAGAACCTAAGATTAAGCCATGCTTTTCTACAGTTTGAATCCCCCATTCCTTCCGCTCTCCCTAATAACCATCTAGAACAGCTCAGTAATATTAAATATAAGTGATCTAGATAATAATATTGCAAAATTAAATCATTAGATGTCTAGCCGCTCCATGGATGTGCTCCTATACAATTCAAAATAAAACCGTTTAAAACCCCCAGATTCATTTGCTCTGACATATCGATAAACTTTTGCTAAAACAAAGCTAATCATCTCAATGGCGCCAACTTAATTGCTCACCAGTTGACGGATAACAAACAGACCTGAGGATTAAAATATGAACTAATTACTGTACTCAATTCCATTTACTTGATTTCATGTTCCATTAATTTTTTGCATCATTTCTGGTGGAAGCCTTAGATTTATGATCGCCCCAAATGAATTATGCCACTTAGTTGCCTGTGGCAAGCTCGTGTTCAGAATTGGTTGGAAAGGGCAGAATTCTGGGCAGTAAATATTTAGCCGAAGCAACCTAGGATATAGTAAGTGAAGGTAATTATCCATTCCCAAATACCAGCCAGAGTCAGCCTCTATAAATCTGTCCCCATCTCAGCAGTAAAAGGGCAACAGTAGGATTGCTCTCATGATTATTCATTGGATCAGCTTGTTAGAGGCAGTTTCCAAGAGCAGTGGTTGCTTGGCCCAGAAGAGGGCTGCTGGGAAGCAAAGACCAGCACACCATGGGGAAGGGATGTTGGCCTGGGAGTCAGACTCTTGTGCCACCGGATAGAGGGCAACATTTTGGCTTAAAAGATCTGCCTTCAGGACCCCATTCTGTCACTCACTAGCTGTGTGATCTCAGTAAGGGCAGAACTGGGCAAATCGCTTAGCCTTCCTTCACCTTTTTAAACTCTCGATATGGGTTTAATAATGCCAGGCCTACATACATGATAAGGTGATTGTGCAGTGTGAAAAAGCACTCCTATGATAGGGCCTTTGAAGCTGTAAAGTGCTGTGCCAGTCATCTGTTCCAGAATCTTTGCAGATAAGACACATAAAGATAATCACAATGTACCCATATGATTACTACCACCGGCTTTCATTTACTGAGCACATAAATGACCCAGGCATTGTGCTCAGTGCCTTATCACACCCAATGCTCACAACAAGCCTGTGAGCTAGCATTCATAAGTACCACTTCACAAAAAGGAAAAGAAAGAGACATTAAAGAACCTGCCTTCAATCACATGGTCCATACAGGGAAGAGCTAGGATTTGAACCCAGGTCTCTGACTTTATGCATTGAGTGAACTCGGACAAGTCATAGCAGCTAGCTGATTCTGCTTCCAAGTAGCTGCTTGATCATAGGCAAGTTCATTCTCTGTAATCACAAGTGCCCTGTTTGTTGCCTGAAATGATATTTCAGCCCCTCCCAGTTTTGCATCAGCCTTAGGAATAACCTGCACTTTGGCTGTAAAGGGAGACAGGAACCTATTTCTCCAAGTGGCACAAATTGCAATGGGAAATATAACACAACATCATTTTGTGCACCGGCTGAGGACTGTAGATTCATCCACCTTCCCCTCTCAGATGGACAGCAACGGGGACGTCGCATACAGATGGACAGTGATGTTTTTGTCTCTCGCTTCTTTGAAATATAATAAGCAAGGTATTGTATTGTTTGTGTATAAATACATCTGTTTCCCTCTGCAAAGCATGAGAAACCATATTCCTTGGTCTCAGAGGTAGCTTGGGGAAATACATTTTCTTGCAGTGGGTCTGTTTGCTGAGCTAGAAATTTCTGGATTGAGCCTTAAAAATGGATTCTGCAGGAGCTGTTTGGCAAAATGAGCTTAGCCAGGAGGTTTTAAATCACCCTCGCAGCCAGGAAAAAGGGAAGGCTCAGGGATCACCAGATACCTGCGTCAGGACTCGTGTCCCTGCTCCAGTTTTTTCCAAGCAAATAACTGTGTCTGCTTCAGGAACGATCATTGTGGTGGACCCAAATAGCCAGCCAGAGCAACTACTGTTTCTGTAAGGTCCTCGGTGAGGACCACACACATCTGCCTGTTGCACCTTTCTGTCTAGGGCTGATGTGTTCCCCTACCCCAGCTGAGGAGCTGGGACCGACTGCAGGAGCAGCGATTAGTTGCAGAGGTTAAAATCGACAGAGTTATTCATTCCTGTGTTTGAATCTGGCTTTGTCATTTATCACCTGTGACCTTGGGCAAGTTACTCAACCTACTTGTGTCTCAGTTTCCTCTGATGAGACTAACAGCGATGCCCATGCCGTAGGGTTCCCCTCCCCAGCTTTATTGAGACATAGTTTATATACAATAAAAGTCAGCAATTTTAACTGTACAGTTTGATGTGTTTTCATAAACATATAGTCATGTAACCATCACTACCACCATGATCTAGAACTTTCATCACCACGAAAAGTGCCCTCATGTCTCTCAGCAATCACCTCCCCCACCCAACCCTGACCCTTGGCAACCACTGGTCTGCTATCACTCTGGTTTTGCTTTTTTCAAATTTCAATCAATGGACTCCTACAGTATGTAGACTTTTCTTTTTTACTTTATTTTTTAAATGATCACACAGTGAGATTAACTGCTTCTCTAGCATGGCATACAGTTCTCTGAACTTCAGCACATACAGATTTTCATTACCATTATCATGATCAGGATACAGAACAGGTCCACCCAATAAGGTAGTTTGTAGGATTAGGAAGGTCAATGTATGTCAAGTGCTTGGAACAGTGCCTGGCACACAGTGAGTGCTCCAAAATGGTAGTTTGGTTTTTTTTTGTTTTTTTTTTGTTTTTTTGTTTTGGCTACAGTATGCTTCTTCAAGCTCTGTCTTTCAGGGTCAGCATTTCTATCCTCTCTCCATCTAAGAATCCAGAGTGACATCATGCAGGGGTTGAAATTCCCACATTTCACCTTTTTTGCTTGCTGACTTCTTATCGATATACATATCCCCTAAAGTAGGGCTGCATATGAGCCACCCACTGGCCAAGGTGTTTGTCCTCAGCATTACATCTCTTGTAATACACAGGTGCTTCTAGGCCAGTCAGGCCTCTGCTAACACCAGCTTGGAAGTGTGGGGGAAAGTGTCAGCTAGAGCGTGTGCAAGGAAGTGCAATTCCCATCCTGGCCTCTGGGAGCACCCTTCCTCATCCCCAAAGGTCACCAGCAAGTACAACATTTTCTCATACTCTGTGGGTCTGAGGCCAAAGTTGAGCTCTCTACACAGGATGATCTCATGCACCTAGGGCAGTCTGGATTGAGACCAGTTGGTCCTGGTATCATTGAAATAACACCTCCTTTTCTCTCAAAAATGCCTCACTCTGTACAATGAATCATATGGTCACCTTGCACCTAGAAGACCTTGGGCAAGCTGGTTAACCTCTCTGGATCTCCTGCCCCTCAATCCAGAAAATTAAAGGATTGGAGTAGCTGTGTCAGGGCCCTTCCAGAACTAAGGGGCTTATGGAAGTAAAATCTTCCTGCATAATTTTATCATTGCATATAAACATTGACAGAGAGAGGGGTCACTGTGCCATGTAGAGAGTCTGAAAGATAGATCTGCAATAACGTATGTTACATTGGACAGGTTCACTAGAGGTTAAGTATACACTATGTAAGTGACCACCATCATATTCTCCTTCAAGGCAAAAGCTTAGGAAATTAAAACATTTGATGTGACACCAAAAATTGAGGCTGAAATTGTTCTCTTGACTTGGGTATGTCACCTTTACTTGTTATAATGCCTGAAACGTTGAACCTCCTACTTGTATCCCTGTTACCACAATCGCAGTACTAAAGCGTGCATGTGTGCACGCACACACGCACACACACAGACACACACACATACACGCACATTCTATAAGGCTTTGGTCATCCAGCTACATCCCAGGTGAAATGCTCCTGTGGTTAGTAGAGTATTTTACTAGAAACTAGAGGTTCCCTTTGAACCATTTTGCTTTGTATATTTTAATTACAATTTAAGTGATTTCTCTACACTGAACACCCCTAGGAAGAAACCCCAGGAATTATCATCATCATCCACTTAGGCTTTGTTTCAATTCTGGTCTTTAGAGAGCCAGAACAGCCAGAAGATTCTGTCACCTTAAATTCCTCTGTAAATCCCTGTTGGCATCAGCATTTAGTCCTCTTTGCCTTCAAACAAAAGGGAGAGTGTTCCTGCTCCAAAACACAGTTGCAGGCTTTGCTTTTAAAACCTCGGGGGCATCCAAACGCTCAATCCCACCAACCTCTAATGTTGCTCCTAGAGTATTCATTTAGCTTGATTAACATTATTTTAATTTTCTTAGGGGTGTCTTTACTAGCTGGAGGGTGATTTTTCTCCCCTTAATTAAAGAACAAGTTGATTCCAAAGCACACAGAACAAAACAAACCCCTTCGTAGCTTGTCTCGCTTGTCACTTTTCTCCTGCTGTTCTCTTTTTTGGGTGCTTTTCAGCTTTCACTGCACCTGCCTTCTCAAACTGAAAACGAGATGGAACAGTGAGACGAAGTCCTGTCTTTCAGTGAAATCAACCAACCCTGGGTTTCAATTCT
Source organism: Neofelis nebulosa (assembly GCF_028018385.1). Classification (NCBI taxonomy): domain Eukaryota; kingdom Metazoa; phylum Chordata; class Mammalia; order Carnivora; family Felidae; genus Neofelis; species Neofelis nebulosa. The sequence goes on along the minus strand of NC_080797.1, from coordinate 41,611,447 downwards.
TTTAATTTCCTGGAGCATATGACAGTTTGGAGGAGGGCCAGGTAGTATTAGCTCTATCTCTTAGATACAAAAGCTGTATTATCAGTTAGTGCAATTCAACAGAGACACATGGAGTTGAGCAGAGAAGTTTTCCAGCCTAGGGCTGCATGGGTGAAGAAACCCGGCCACTGTCCTCATTGGAGTTCAGCTTCCCGAGGGCATCTTAGGTGTGGTGCTTGGGATACATGTAACAGGAACTCACTCAAGTGAGTTAAGCTAAGTTACGCTACAAGGGCAATCTATGGAAGGCCTCTAGGATATGTCATAGGACTCAAGGTCACCTGAGCCAGTGAAGAGACTGGAATCCAGAACTGAAACAAGATCATGACCCCAGGAACTACTCCAACCCTACTTCTTATCTCCGTATGGTCGCTTTATTCTCATTCTCTCCAGAAGCTGGCCTTTTTTTCTGATTTTCTGTGCATGTGAAGCACATACATGACCCCCCCTTAAGCCCCCAAGTTTACACCCCCTGGGATCAAGACCATCCTGAACTCACTGGCTCTTCATCCCAATTCCATATTCTCCAAAGAAGAGGTTTGATTTGTTCAACCTACATCTGATGTCCTCTCTGACCCAACCAGCTATGCATGTGGGGTGGGGTCATGTAGACAAACAGGTCTTGGGGGACCTGCCCCTATGGGAGGGAAAGCAATTACATGGAGAAGGTAGTCACTGTAAGCCACGTAGACACCCGCAAAAATGTCAACTGTGATGGGGAACATCATTTTTTTTTCTGCTCAGCCCAATGAAATCCACGTGATACATTGGATGCAAATCTAAGGGTTAGAGAAGGCTTTCAGACATGAGCAAGATCTTGAAAGAGAAGTATGAATGTGGCTCACATAGGCTGAGAGCATCCCAGACAAATAGGAATATCACCTGTTAATAGAAAGAATAACTGTAGTCAGCCCATAATGTGTTCTCAAAGAATTTAGCATCTCGTGATTGTCAACAACAATCTGACTGAGCACAGGGACATCAGTGGCACATCACAACCATGTCACTCACCTTCCTGGCTGCTGGCATTGCTCTCCCTCTCCTCCCTTTCTGCCAATACATAAATCACAGGGTGGGCTCAAATAAGTTTCCCAGGGATTGACATCAAGCAAACACATTTACATGCCAGCTCTGCCACTTACTGTGTGCCCTTCAAAAATATTTTGGCTCCTCCAAGATGAGAAAAGTGGTGACAACAATACCAACCTCAGAGGGTTGTGGTTCGGGTAAAACAAGGGAATGTGCATCAAGAATGTTTGTTCCCAGCCCCTTCCCTCTCTATCTGTTGTCTTCTCCAGTAGTGGGCTGATGAGATGTCTTGGGTAAAATATGCAGGCTTGGGAGGGATGTGGTCTAACAATGGAACAGAATAGTTAAAATAAGGACTCTCCCCCACCCGCCCAAAATGGGAACATTTCTAACATAATCAGTGGACCTTTACAGTGTCCTCACCTCTTGCCTGTCAGTTTTCAGAACTCAGAGCAAGAAAAGAAAGAATTGTTTACATTGTTCACAATTACTCACTGACTTGGAACCACTTTCACTTTCTTGGTATTAAGCCTGTCGAGTGAGGCATCCAGTGGGACCAATCATCCTAGCTCACTGTTGCCCAACCTCGGTCAGGGACCATCTTATCTGGGCACAGGTGATTAGCTTACGACAAGTGTCTCTAATCTCTGTCCGTTCCAAGGCACTGCAACAATCCAAAGATTATTCTGTCTCTTGTGTTGACTTAACTTCTTAAAGAGTCCTGGATACAGGACACTCTCCAAAAGCCTTTTGAATTTCAAAGTCCAGAATATCCCCATTGGGATAGGTTTCTCATTATTAGTGTTCTGGAAATGCCAACAGGTGAGAAATGCATGGCTTTCTTAGGCAGAAGCATAGCTTGTTCAGCATTGTAGGTTATATTATTTAATTTTGGTGCTCATTTTAATTAAAAGAAAAGTTCATTTACAGTGGACCTTTAATATCGAAGATGCATTTTTTTTCATACTGGCATATATTCAATTTCTTTTTCAACAGAAAAGAATAAAAGAATGTTTGCTTGAGTTAAGAGCTGGGGATCAGGGTTAAATTTGCAAAACCAGCTACTTCCCTAGCTGTAGTATGATTTGCTTCCATGCAAATACATGTTAATCCCTTAACCTTGCTCAAGTCCCTGTTGCTTTTCTGGCCAGATTTACAAAACATTTCTACCAGGAAATAATAGCCAATGAGTTCAGAAAGGGAGCCCAACAAGGAAGAAAAAATTCTTGCATCACAGGGTCTGACAAAGTCTGATTGGTGTGTTTAATAACTTCCTCATCAAGGAAACACAAGAATGACTAATTCAAAATAATGAAAAATCCAAAAACTCTGTATAATGAGTTGCATTTATTCCTCATAGACACATATTTGAGTTTTCAGTGTGTGAAAAATTTTGCCAGCCATTGAGTTCAAATGTGAATAATGAACAGTCCATATCCTCGGGGAGTTTCTGTTCTAGTAAGGCGACATTGACAGTCTTTCTTACCGAGTTCTGTGCTAAGAGACAGCACTCCTTGTAGTGGGAAGAGAGAGGAAAGCTGTGGGCCTAGGGTCATGAGTGCATGTAGATTGCTTGGACTTGACTCTTGGCTCTACTGCTGGTGCTAGGCCTTGGCAAGTTATTTACCAGTCTCTGCCTCAGTTTCCTCATTTGTAAAATGGGAATAATAATGGCACCAACTTGCACCTCACTGATCCATCTTCTGTCCTGATTTGTTGGCCCTTTGAGAGAGATGTCTATTCAAGATTTACTTCTGGGGCACCTGGGGGGCTCAGTCGGTTAAGCATCCAACTTAGGCTCAGGTCATGATCTCGCAGTTGGTGAGTTTGAGCCCTGCATCAGGCTCTGTGCTGACAGCTCAGAGCCCAGAGCCTGCTTTGGATTCTGTGTCTCCCTTTCTCTCTGCCCCTTCCCCACTTGTGCGCTCTCTGTCTCTCTCTCTCTCTCAAAAATCTCTCTCCCTCTCTCTCTCTCTCTGTCTCTCAAAACTATATAAACTTTTTTTAAAAATTTTAAAAAGAATACTTACTTCCTCTTATCTGACCACATGGGTTGGCTTACCCTTTGTGTTTTCTGAAAATTAATGTCACCTCAGTATCCCCATCATTAGAGAAAATGAGGATTTATGAGATTTAGCAGAAATGGTATGATACAGAACAACACGGGACAGCTGTAGTTCTTAGTCTGCTTTCCCGGTCTTTCTGGGCACCCCTTCTCTGCCATCACTGCATGGCTTCTAACAGGTCAGCTTGTCTACCCCACTGGAATGCCTCCAAAGAGGGCTTCAGGAGTTGAGTATTTGCTGAGTGGGCAAGAGATGGACTGAAGAGATGACCATTAAAGGAAGTTTAAGAAATCCTGGATTTTACTTCTTTCAGAAATACTGGAAACTTCCACTCAAAATGTCAGTTTCTCCTCAAAATAGCTTTATTCACGCATAGGCTGGTGGGGAACATGAAGCAGATGCCTCTTCAGTCACCAGCAAATGAAGAGGGAGTTACAGGATTCACTATTGCCTGAACCATAGGCAGTGACTAAAGCAAAGAGAGAGGGGGTTCATTGCTGGTAAACTTGGCAGTGGTAACTGTCAGGGAAAAGTGTATTAAGGGGGTAGAAATTACAGAGTCATGCAGGCCTATTGGCTTGTCACACGGGCCTCTTTAGCTAAAGAAAGTGACCATGACATGATTCTATACAAGGGCCTTCCTTCTAACCCGGTGCTGGTGTTCCTGGTGACGGGGTTACCTGCTCACTCCTTGGGTCTGGGGTGCATGTGGTTGTGTGTGTTGCAAGGTAAAGGGGAAGCACAAAAAGAAAACAGGTTCAGCAGCTCGAAGGTACCAGCAGTGGGTACATGCTGCTCTTCTAATAAGAAGGTGGAGGTGGGTATCACTGTGAAAAGATGACATTTGAGCACAACCTTAAAGGTGAGGGGGCTGACCGTGAGCACAGGTGGCAGGAGAGAATTTCCCCAGAGGGAGCAGCCAGCACCAAGGCCTAAGTGTGGATTGTGGCCTGGTGCATTCGGGGAACAGGGAGGCAGCCAGTGAGGTGGAGCCGAAGGGATGCGAGGACAGAGAGGTGGGGCGGGGAAGGCGGATGATGCAGGTTTTGTGGGCCAAGGTGAGGACTTGGGCTTTCTTCTGGGTGAGGAGGGAGTCACTACAGCAGAGTGACATGGGCTGATGACACCAAGCTTGTTCCTGCATCAGAAACCATTCCCTTTCCTGAGAACGTTCTTCCCCCTGGCCTTTTCATGCCTGACTCCTTGTTACCCAGATCTTAGCTGCTGTTGTCCCTAACTACGCGGTCACTCACAGTCACATCACCCTGTTTTGGTTCCCGGTGCAGAATTTATCACTTGCTGACCATTTCCCTCACGTATAGATTTACTTGTATATCTTCTGTGTCCCTTCCTTAAAAAGCAAGCTCCATTAATTCCTCCCCTGTTGAGTGTGGGCAGGACTTACTGACTTCCTTTCCAAAGAAAGAGAATGGAAAGGGGGAAACAGCATTACGGAGGAGAAACCCGAACCAAGTGGTGAAGGCTCACATCACCAGGGATGCCACAGGACATCAGGTGCTCCTAGATTGTGATGTGAAGGACACTTTACCTTTTGAAATGCATTCAAAACCCCCATAATCATGGTATAATCACGAGAGAACATCAGACAAACCCAAACAGAGGGATTTTCTACAAAATATCTGATAAGCATCCTTCAGAAATATTTAGATCATGAAAAACAAGGAAGGACTGAATAACTATCAGAGATCAGAGGGGAGTGGGATCCGAGGTTGGTCCTGGAACAGAAAAAACAGTCAGTGGTGGAAAAACTGGAAATACAGTCCCCAACTACTTAAGAATGTTGTGCCAATGTTTACGTCTTCGTTTTGATCAAAGTCCCGTGGTTATGGAACACTAAGGGAAGGTGGATGAAAGGTATACGTGAACTCCCTGTACTATTTTTACAGCTCTTACGTGAATACAAAATAATTTCAAAATAAAAAGTTTGGAGCTGGGGAAAGCAAGCACTACGATGTCAGACATTGTCAGGGACATTGTTCATCTTCTTTTTCAATGCTGTGCCCCTGGTGGTTAGAATAGTAATAGGAGGGATGCCTGGGTGGCTCAGTCAGTTGAGCATCCAACTCTTGATTTAAGCTCAGGTCATGATCCCAGGGTCGTGGGATCGAACACTACATCAGGCTCCACGCCGAGCATGGAGCTTGCTTGAGATTCTCTCTCCCTCTGCCCCTCTCCCCCATTCGCATGCATTCTCTCTCTCTCTCTCTCTCTCTCTCTCTCTCTCTCTCTCTCTCAAATAAAAAAAAAACTTTTAAAAACAAATAGTAATAGGAGCTCAAGAAATATCTGGTAAATCAATAAGATGGATACTCAGCTCAGTAATGATAGCTTAAAAAATACATGGGGCAACTAAAGTGCTTTGCAAGTAGCTCTTTAGAAATATAAGACAATATTGTTATTATCCCATTTTGGTTTTTTAGTGGGGGGAAAAGACTGCCCCCATTTAAAGACTAACTCCCTGGGGCATAGCTGCAGAAAGGAACAGCTTAGCTCAAGACCACTAGGAGCCACTGTTTGTGATCAAGCCACTACTGGACATCACTGACATGCAGCCAACTCTGTTCATAAAGATTTTCCATCACAAAGGCTCTGAGACAAGAGAAACTTCTTTAAATTTTTTTTTAAAAGAAAAGAAAAATCATCATCTTGGTGACAACTTGTTAATCTGGATTGATTAAGAATGTGTGGGACACCCCTCTTACTCCATAGCTGATTATTATTCTGAAAACACTTACCAAAGATAGGGGGAAGACCTATCTTTCTGAAGAATTGAAAATAAAAGCAGATGATTGTGTCCTCTTCCCTCCGCCCTCCACCCCCTAAATGCCCCTAATGAAAGGGGTCATTAGAAGTCTCTGGTGGAAGGTAGTCTATGGATGAAGAGTCTCAGCTTCTAGAGATGCTCCTCCCCAGAAGTAGTGTGGGGGCATCAGGGAGAAGGGTGAAGGGCTTAGAAAATGGCTGGAGCATGGGTAGCACTGAGGCAAGGCTGCAGCTAATGCTCATCACACACCATTGTGTCCATCCATCCGCCCACACCCCCCCCCATCTACTCAACAAATAGGGAAGCAGCTGATACATGAGAAGCAGAAGTTCTGATCCCACCAAATGGTTTCATAAATGTAAGCAATTCACTTTATCTTTCTGGGCCTCTCCTCCATCCAGCGAGGGCAAATCTCTGGAAAATCTCTAAGTCTTTTTCTGGGTCATTCAAGGTGCATATTAAATATTTCTAGGTGCCCTGTGCCATGCTTGTCCTAGAAGGGGAACAGAACAGATACAGGATATGCTCCATGCTTTGTAAGAGCTACCAGTATAGTCAGAAAAAAAAAAAAAAAAACAGACACGCATTGAAAGCTACGTAACAACATAAGACACTTGACAGGTATAGGCAAATAATTTCATAAAATTATTTTAAAAGAAAGCTGGGGTATCTCTTGGGGCAGTCAAGCTCAGCATCTTACATAAATGAGACTGAGATGGACCTTAAGGACGCATCATATGCACATAAACAGAAAACAGAAGAGTAGATTTCCAGTCACTCCTCCCAAAACAACATGTTTGTTTACATCTCCAGGCCTTCACATAGACAGTTTCTCTGGCCAGGAGATTTGGCCCTCCTAACCCACTTGTCTGCCTACCACATCCCACTTCTCCTTCAAGATCCTGTTTGGATGTGCACCTCATTTCTGAAGACTTCTCTGTGCCCCCAGCCACACCAGCATCACTAATTCCACTCCTTGGGGCTCCCACAGAATGTGGAAATGTGTCCCTACAGCATATCACATTCTTTTACAGCTAGAGAGTCTCTCTGTTCCCAGGATTGTTCCAGGTCCCTGTCTTTATCATATCTCTATCTCCAGCAAATCAGAGGCATTCTAGAATGAATGAATGAATGAATGAATGAATGAATGAATATATGGGCAAAGACCAGCTGCCAGCATCTGCCTTCTACTCAAACCCAAGGGACAGATATGCAGGATGAATAAAGAGAAAAATAATCCTGTTAATGAGCAAACATACCCTCTTTGATGCTGGGGAAGCAGAGAAAAAACAAAAATCATCCTTCACCTATCAGCCAGCAAGTGGTGGTGGGGTACCTCCATGCACCTGCTCCCACTTGCCAGGATGTGTGCAGACCCCCAGGAGGGCCGCACTCCTGACCTGGACATAGCGGTTACCAGGGAAGCACTCCTCACTCTTGTTGGTATGCTGGTGCATACTCCCTCCTTGAAAAGCATGGCTCGCGCTAATGAAACTTTGACATTTTGTGAAACTGAAAGGGGAGAAGATGTGCATTCTATTAAAGTTCAAGCTAGAGCAATGGGAAGCCCAAGAAACCAGGCTGATTTACTGGGCCTTTCTCATGTGGGTTATTCGGAAGCTGTTTTCAAAGGGGTTCTGGCATGCTCATGAATCCAAGTGGGAACAGAGAGGGGCACACTGGCCAACCACATTAATACGTGTTTGGTCCCCACAAGGATGCCACCAAGATCTCCTCCCGGGGCAGGGCCTTTGGAGTCCAGCAAAGCTGGAATCAAGTGCCAATCCTGCCACTTATGAACTGTGTGGCCTTCATGAGGCCACATGAGGCTGACTCTCTTGGAGTTTCAGCCTGACCATTTGTAAAATGGGATGTCACTCCTTCCTTGCTGGCGTGTCACAAGGACCAGAGATGACAACTACAAAGCTGCCCCCACCAGTGCTGGCTCCTGGTAGACACTCAATAGTGGAAAGGGTCATCATTATTATTATTACACCCTGTTACTATGCCCTTCATCTTCAGCAAGTATTCACTGAATGACCACAGGGCTCCCACCAATGTGCTGGGCCCTGGGGAGACACAGAGATAATTAAGAGAGGACTTCCATGGAGGAGATGGAATTTGCCCTACATCATCAGGGATAGGCACAGTTTACTTTCATTCTCAAATCAGGAAGGGAAATATTCTCTCTTATGTCGTGTTTTCAGTTGCAAACTCATTCCTTGAGAGAGCAGGTGATTGTTTTTCTGCGTTACACAGCCATCGTAACAATGTTCTGAGAAAACAAAATAAATAAAAAGAAGGAAAAATGTGCCCACAATTCTCCATCCCCCAAATCAAGCCATGTTTGATTGCCCAAGTTCAGGGTGAGTGAAATTTCGTTAGACAAAGACAGAGACAGTGTTTTCTTCAGAAGCAGTGGGGCCTCTTTTTCTTCATCCAAAAGATGAAGATCTTAGCTCATCCTACACTTTTGTTGCAAATGGCCAGTGTTTACTGAAACAAAACAAAAACAAAAAACAAAACAAAAAACACATTCCCAATGTTTGTGCATGTGAATGGAAAACAGTTTCCTTAAGTAGAAAATAAGCAGTCAGGCCCAGATCATCTCAACACATCTCTCAACCTAGGGATGTCCTTTCTTGTGACCGTACTCTTTCCTATTGTATCAATTACAGCATGCGTGGGAGGGGATGTCCCTGCTGCTTTGTGAGGACAGCCATGTAAACTGCACTTCCTTTCATTTAGAATGGCTGTTTACAAAATCACTTACACTTTCGAACTCTAACCACCGAGACCTTGTTCCTCACTAGCCCCCTCAAAAGTCCAAACTCCCAGGCCACCTCGTACCCTGATTACTATTCTCCAGGCCTGTCTGTCTGCTTCTGTTGTGTACCAGGCCCACGAAGCCCTGCAGCACCATTGGGAGCCGGGATTCAGGGCAGAAGATGTCAGAGCCATCGGCTGCTCACGCAGGTGCCCAGGGCGAGGCTGTTCACCCCATGGGCACCTGGTAAACACGGCTGGCTTGCTACAGCAGTACCCAGCTAATGAGTGCCAGACTTTTATCTGTACTCAGAAATGTCAGTGGGGGAAGGGGACAGAGGGGGAACACAGCCTCACACTGAAGCCCAAATAGCATTGCACTAGCACACTCATCAGACATAAAGGATTCTGATTTCAGTAAAGATAAAAGGGTCAGCAAGCACCCCATATGAATGGCAAGTAGGTGAAAAAAAGATTTCAGTCTGAATCTGCTTTTCTCACATCAAAGGGAAGATGAACTGAGTTTCAAAAAACTTTCTCAGACACCTAAAAAATATATATGTTTATATATAAAATTTTATATATATGTAATTCTTTAAGATTATGACTAGTTAATTCTCTAAAAGATATGTCTTTCCCATAAATGACATGCACAGAATTGCTCATTGGACATGTTCAGTCCTTCACGGTACCTCCAGGCAGCATGCTTGTCCCCACACCACATCCCAGGCACTGATAGCTTGTGGTGGCCATTCACATCCTTGGCTTTGAACCACTGTTCTTCGTGCTGAATCCATCCTGTTCTTGAACCTCTCAGCATCATGGCCTGCCCTCCATCACCTCCAGGCATCACCTCATGGCCTGCCCTCCAATTTTATCCCCAGCCTCATGCTTTGGACTTGACATTCGGCACTAATTTTTCAGCTACAGTAACCCCGGTTTCCCTGTAACAGTTCACGTTCTGCCACCCATGACATGCTCTAGGATAGCTTGAATAAATACATGCCCAGATATGAGGCATCCCCATTTGACCCAGTCCTAAAAGTGAGAACGAGGGCAGCATCTTGAAACGTTCATTGATAAAGCTGAGTTAGTATTGTCAGTTGAATTACATTTTTTTTTCAATCAACTAGCCACTCTTTGTCTCAAAAGGAGGGGGACTAACCTCAGGAAGAGCCTGTATTTCATAGATGGTGGTATTAAGGGGTTGGGGTGAGGTTAAGCACTAAATTTGTTATAAAAAAAGAAAAAAAGTCTGCATTTGAGACCTAAGAGTTGTAACCAAAAGGCAAGCACCAAACTAAGAATCAAGACAAATAGGTTTCAATCCCAGCTCTACCAATGACAGTGTGGCCTCAGGCACGTCACTTTCTGATCCAAGCTTCCTTTTCCAATCGGAAAATAACGGGACTGTGCCACGTGATCTCCAGGACACCCTCCAGCTTTAATATGCTTTGATTCTTTTATTACAAGTCTTTCTGGGATCCCATTTTCTCATTTGGAAAATAGTGGCAATTTGTCTAGTCCAAACTTCCTCCCAGGGCTATTATGAATGTCACATAAGAGAATGTATGAAGGTCCGTGGCATCCTGTTAATTTTGGTAAGGGAGCCAGGGGATGGGAAGCCCTGAAGCCATCCCAGAGCCTAAAGGTTAGTGGAGTCACTTACACGAACTGGGACTGTAAAGTACGTCCCTCTTCCTCATTTCTTCAATTTAATTTTCAAACCATACACAATAGACCTGGATTAAAGGGACACCCACATCTGTCCTTTAAAAAGATGCTTGTTAGGAGTAAAATGTCACACATCCACATGGTTGGAATAGACCTTGATATTGGAGCAAAAAGTGGGACTAGTGGAATCAGGCCAAATCAGCAAAGAGGCTGGAGAAGTCAAGAACAGGCATGCATATGGTGTCTCATGTGCTTGTCCCTTGGGTGCATTATTAGCTCAGTCTTTGAAATAATGCTTTGAAGGTGTAATTGGTTATAATGGTGATTATTATTAATATGAGAGCTATTGCTGTTATCATCATCATCATCATCATCTCAGTGGTGGAAAACCAGGGCTCAGAGTTTATTTACATGCCTATTATATTTCAGACATGAGACCCAAACTCCAGCCTATCTGGGCTCAAACCCCACCTCGTTGCCTCCTTAAAAGGCTAAAAAACCCAGGTTTATCCCCATCTGTGCATACTTAACCCCTTAAATCATGAATGAAACACATCTGCTGATGAGGTCTTAACCCCTCTTAGAGCCAGCTCTCCTTCCCTTTTAGATATATGCAGGAAACACTTACTGAGATCTACTGTGTCCCAATCCTGTATGAGGTGCTGGGACTACAGGGGCACATACAATGAGGACCTTGCCTTCAATCCCCCAATGACTCAACTTTCCAGTTCACTTTTCAGCAACAGGCTGAGTTCAAGTGTCATCTAAGTTCAATGGTGAGTGATATAGCCCTTGCATAAGTTTTGTGAAGACAGCTGAAAAGAAACAGAGGGGGAGCCATATGGGAGTTTAAACTTTCATGACTTCATGCCTCAGTTTACAGGCAATGTCATTTATGTGAAGGGTTTGGTGGCATTATTTTATTCAAAGCTCATTTATCCTGGACTTTCTCCAGTACTGTATGAGATTTTATAAGTCATCAAATCCCTCTTCTTTATAATGTAGTTTTGCGCACATGCTAATGTGTAGTATGCTCGAATGAGCCCTCGGTGGAGAATGAGGGATAGGAGTTGAGGTCAAAGGAAGAAGTGTGGCCATTTTTGGAAGTGCCCACCACTTACAGTTTACAATGTTGTGGTGTAAAAGGAGATACAGAAGACTACCTCAAAGAGGTGGGTTTCCAAGACAGCAGCAACCCATTTCACAGATTATTCAGATAATACCATAAATTATTTCTCTATGTCCACCTCCTACTTGAAATCCCCTTGCCTGCAGAGTTAAAGCCCCAAAGACCATAAGCTTGATGAACAGATGCTGGTCCTACCACAAACCTGGTGAACTTCGGGCTCTCCGTTGAATGCAAAACCCATTTTTCAGCAGCAGGCCCTCAAGTTGAAGAGTCTATAAGGGAAAGAATTCAATTCAGCTTTTACTGAAACCTACAATTCCATGGGGGAGACCAGCGTATGCTTGAGTAATGCCCCTACCAAATATGGAGAGTGGCAAAATGAGGTCCCCAAGTTTATCCATTTAGTTAAGTGTTGAGGTAGTACTTAACCCACAGTACTGACATCACCTGAGGGGGTGGTTCTTCTCCTTACTCCAGTAAGGAGGGACAGGAGGGAAAGGAGACAAGGGATGGACAGCCTGGCTTTTTTTTCCTTCTTTCTTTTTTTTTTTTTTTAATCTCTGAATAAGTATCACTTTTTGAGGCAAAAAAGGGAACTGTGAACAGTTTAGACATTCTTTTATTCCTTCTCCCCAAAATATACTAATCCATTTCCCTAACTGGTCGCTTCCACACCCAGAACTTTCCCCCAACCCAGCCAGATTCCTCTGAAAATGATTTAAGGGGCTGTGATGGATCACTCAACCGCATTTGCTGGATCACACCTGGAGGAAGAACCCCCGAGTGAGGTGGCTCTGGGGACTGTCCTCAGGAGGAGAGCAGGAGAAGAAATTAGTAGCCTTTTTACATTATTGTGGGTAATATTTATTGATTCAGGACAACAAACACAAAATCCTCAATACAATTACTTGGAAGCTGTCCCCCTCAAAAAAAAATTGTTTTATACTCCCTGCCATCACTTCATTCTTTTCGCTATAATTCACTTATAATGTAAGAGTGGGAACTAAAAGAAGTATGATTATTGAGAAGTCAGAAGTCGTAAAATAGAATTTGAGGAAAGGGTGCTGTGTTGATCGGCTAGGCTGTTTTTCATTCTCTGAATATTAAGCACCTTATGTCGCCAGGATCACAAGTGTGGAAAGGGACCCATGAGTCCTCATTCCACCCTGCTCCCCCTCAAACCGCTAACTGAAACTGTCCCTTCCAGATATAGGTGGAAATGTGCTGTCTGCAGATTCCTTCAACCTGTAGACTTCTCTATACTGAGCTTCTCCCATCATCATTTAACAAGGGCACATATCACCTTTTCAATTCTATCTCCCATGTTTGAAACCAGACTCTCTCACTCCCACCAATGAGGGTGTCCCTCATCAAGTAGCCTAAGAAGGCCCAGCATTGGAAAATAACCATAGTGATTAAGATCCCAACCCACCTCCCAATAGAGCTGCAAGGGTGGGAGGGAATTACTTGTTCTAGGGAAAATCACAATACTTGATCATTTACATACATTAACTTATTTAATTCTCACACCACCCTGTGAGAAGATAGCATTGTTGTCCCCATTTTGCAGGTGCTGGAAGTAAAAGGGTATATAACCCAGGGTTGCCCAGGGCTACATGAATTGCAAATGGTAGAATTGGCAGTCAAAGCCAGTTTTCTTTGATTGCAAAACTGTACTCATTCCACCATGAGACTTTGCCTCTTTAAGACTGAGATGGATCGTAACACATAGTATCACACCTCTCAAAATGACACCATCACGTGTACACACATATGCAGAGAGAGCAAGAGAGATGGAGAAAAAGAGACTGACATTTCTCTCCTTAGGAACACCATGGCCCTCTATACTGGAGCACTTGATTTTCCTTGGTTATAAGTAGCAGGAAACCACTGAAACTAATTAAAGGATTAAATGTATTTTTTTAAATGATACCAGGTATCTTATAACTCAAGGGCCACAAGACGGTCAGGAACATCAGATCAACACCAAGGATCGCAGACTGACTCTGAGTACTGCCATCAAATAGTGAGTCATCTTCCATCCATATTTCACTCCACTTATAATTCAAATGCCCAGGGGATTGAATCTGGCTTAAATTGTGAGGATATGGATGCCAGGGTACCAGGGATTGGCATTTCCCCAGTGGCCATATGGAATAAGATAGGGGCCTTTCCAAAAGGAAGGGAAGGATGGTGTCATCAAGAGAATGGGGAATAGATAGATGCTGGGCAGGAAAACAGTGAACCCTCATTACCCACGCTCCATCTTTTGCTGTAGTCTAAGTAAGTCTAGTGGTCACAGAAACTTGCCTTTGGTTCTAGGCTTACGTGATAGCTAGGGAGCCATATTCAGAAAAAGACACAGAACTGAAATTTATATTCTTTCACACCATACTCTTCTCATAAGACTTACCATCACCAATGTCCTCAGGTGCCCCACATTGTCCCCATCGTTGATGGATTCATTTTTGATGGACATCTTTGATAGGTTCAGTCAATGCAGGATTCTAATTGTCCTCTTACACCTGCTTGTTAGACAGCTATTCCCTTACTATGGTCATGATCAAATCAAGAAATGTCCAGTCATTCCTTCTTCTGACCATGCATGAAGTCCAGCCATTAGTCTAGTCCCTTAGTCAATGAGGAGAACATTGTTCAGAACATTCAACGAGTGTGAGAAAAGGTCATGTTGAGTAGCAGCTCTCAATTCACCAGGAACTCTAACATAGTCAGGAAAAAACTCCCTTGAGAAGTCCTTCAGTTGGACAACTGAAGTCTCCATGTTCCCAAATAATTAAAATATGATCTCTGATTTATTGTTTGGGTGAGTCTCTACAATGACTTCTATTCTGGACCTATGAACAGTTGCCCAGAAGGGGCAGGAAAGGAGAGTCTATGGAGGCCAAGATAGGTCACCAGACAGTTGCAACACCATGGCATGGGGTGCCTGCATTACCATGGTCTATCTCGAAAAGCCCTCTCACTTTCCCTTTGCTTTCTTTACTGTTGGTAGGAAGTGTTTGTTTTGACAACCCACAAAAGTAAATAACACCACATAGTCTGAGAAGGAGTAGTAAGTGTTGTGCATTTGCAAATGGCCAACACATGGGAAACTCTTTTACTTACAACTCACAATCTCGTTAAGAAGAGTTCAGAGCCTAAGCTGTAAACTAGATTGGGAAATAAAACAAGGAGACACTTGCTCTAGGTCTACCTCACTCTATGTAGTAGCTTTGTTCCTGAAAGTGTGTTCTGTGGATCAATATCAATTCATGCCGCCTATTGACTTACAGCATGGTTCCAGTGTTGCTTTATCTATACACAGTAGATTTTTATTATTAAAGTCTTCCACTACTTTGGCTTTAAGTGTCTCTGTTCCTTCACTTCAGCCTCTCTGTCAAAGGACAGCATTTTGTGACAAAAAGCAAATTACTATACATTTCCCTGTGCCATTTCTCTTAATCCCCATGAGAGCCTGTGACATTGTATTGTCCCTGTTTTAAAGATTTGACAACTGCAATCCAAAGCCAGATACCTAATGACAAGCTACACTGGGGCTCCAACCTATGTATCTTTATAAGACTGAACCTCAAGTAGCATATTATTGGTTTATCTCCAATGGGTGTTTGTGAAATGTCTGGAAAGGGCATGAAGACTGCTCCATCTCAAGTTGATACTCTAAGTGATTGATTCATTATTCATTTAATGTGTTGGCTCAATATGCTTGGAGATGAACAAGACAGTATCTGGAGCTGGTATAGCTCATACTCTAGAATGGTCTGTGCATCAAAGGTAACTTTCAGCCCTGCCCTTACCTAAGATCACCCAATGATTTCTATGAGGTAGAAGTTCCTGGGTCCAGTAGAGTAGACCCTCTACCCAGATCCCATCTGGTAGCCACTGTGTCTGTCCCCCAGTGGCTGTGACTTTGTCACATCAACCTGACAGCTGCCCCTCTTCCTGGGAAATTGCCTTCTGTTATTTCCCATGAGACCACACCCCAATACTCCCACCCATCCCAGCAGAAGCTCATAGTCAGTGACTGATGTATACAGGGCAAGGGCATAATGAGTTGACCTTGCCTTAGGCGGTACTGATCTTGTTGTATAATCCACACTCCAATGCTTCCGTAAGGGCTCAGACTGAAACAGTCTCCATCTGAGTCAACATCCTTTCTTAGATATTTGTTCCTGCTCTGTCCTGCTCCTCCAGCCCACCTTGTCTAGGGAAGACATCCTCAATAAATCACTTGAACTAGACTTCCCATCTCAGACTTCATCTAAGGGCACCCAACCAAAGACATCTAGTTTGACTTCATTTTGTAGCAGAAGAGTTTACAAAATACAGGTCTTTGAAAAGAATATGCATGCCACATTCACGCATTCAGATTGGGCCTTCTTCTAAATTTAAACAAAATCAGCAAGATCTAGTTGCGTTTGTATAGTTTTATTTATATTGAAGGTGAGGGAAAGTGGTCTCTTATACTATTCAGGACCATTTAAAAGCCACATGGTCATTACCAATTTCCCAATAGTCTATGTCTAAACCAGTTCCTTTGGGGAATGTCACACCCATTGGTAGGAATGGTGGGTTTTTGCTTTTGAGTACTGGAGTTAGCATAAGCGTGAGCTGCAATGGAAATTAATGCACTGTCTGATCATTTCCACAGAGCCTTTGGTGAGGTTGATGTTGAGCTTGTCGGGCAATTATCTGTTGTTTTTTTTTAATCTAAGCATCCTTTTTATACATTGCGATTTCTGTTTGCAAGTTTAGCTTCAAGTTTACTGAACCATTTAATTAACTTAAGTGTTTAAACTTCTAGAGGTGTTGATTGATTCTAATCAGTATTTTCTGCTACTCTAATTGAAGACTTCCTCTCTTGGACTATTGTCAGTGAAGCAAAAAATAAAAAATAAAGCAAAATGTTGTTTAGTCTTTGGCATAATCTAACACAAATTTAGTTGGGCCCATAATTGCATGAACTTCAGGAGGACAGAATGGAGCCAATTTCTGTTTCCTTTGAAGCTGGAGAGCCAGCCCCAGGAAGAGAGACTGTGCAGCAGGCACAGGGAAGAGACTCTTGCAACCTCTCACCAGGACTTAGACTTCAAGCCAAGCCACTTTCAGGTTTGGCAGATTTCACTCTTCATGGAAGCTCAGTGGGGGGATGTTTGCAGGGACACATGCCATCCAGAGAAAGCGCTTTTCTCTTTTAACAGCTCTTCTTGTCTCAGAAAAACAAAAAAATCACCCCGCCTTCCACCTCCTGCAATAACACCCCAAGCAAACACAAACCTGACCCCTAGGGTAAGAGCTGCCCCACATTGAGGACACCTTTCTGCTGGTAGTGAGGACGGACGCCAGGCTTTTGAACTCCAGGTGTTCAGACAGCCTGGGGATGGTATTTCTGTGCCCGTTGGAGTCCCACCAGAGGGAGCAAAAGGGGAGAGAGAGGCAACTCAGGACAATTCTGGGGAGCACCTCTGACCTGCAAGCACCTGAGACAGTGGCCCCCAAGACCACTCCCCAGCTTCAGCTTTTGAAGACTCGGTTTCCTGTTGCTGATTTCAAAATGATTTTCTGGCAAGCTGCCGTTGGCCTCTCCTGAGACAATTCTGTTCTAGTTGACTTCTGTTCGGCGCAAAATAATGTATTATGGATACCGCATTATTCTGCTAAGAAAATGTCGGCTGCTGAACTAGATCAAACCGCCCTCCAGCCCTTCAGTGCTGACTCATTTTAATTATTGAACTTCTCTCCCTGGAAAGTATGCTCTGTGCTGTTTGCCGAAAAACTGGCAGTTTTAACACAATTTGGAAACTTTTCATAGATTGATCACCCCAGGAAAACAGGCAACTGATCACCAGAGAAATTCTGCAGTTAAGATTAGTTTGCTATTTGATGACACTGAAGAAGTGAAATGTGTCCCTGGGACACATTTCACTCCCTAGCATCCATCCTGCCTCCCTGGCTGCCTTCAGAACAATACCCTCCTCTGCGTGTAGCCAGGAACCTTTTTTCCCTCTGTACTTCAGGGGTCCAGCTCCAAAGCCAAGCTTGCCAGCTCACCCTGGCCAATATAATCCCTGCCTCCTCCAATCCTCTCTGTTAACTTCTGTCTGCTTCAGTCATTCCCTTCCAGCCACACTCATCTTTCTGCTTTGAGAACACGCCAAGCCTTACCCTACCTCGGATCATTTGCATATGCTATTCTATCTAGTAAGTTTTTCTTATAGTCTACATATAGACTATAGACCCAGTTTGCAATCCTGGGTACATATTAGAATAATCTTGGGTTTAATGTCCACGTCAATTACACTGTAGAGATAGAGTCCACCATCAGTATTTTTTTAAAAGCTCCGTGTGAACCATCACCTTAGATCTTCATGGGACTGGGGCCTCCTCATTGTTCAGGTCTCAGCTCCAACATCCCTTCCCAAAGGAGGATTCCTTGCCTATCCCTTCTAAAGTAGCCTAAACACTAACCAACAGAATTCTTCACCATGCATTGATTTTATCATCTTTACAATATTCATCACTATCAAAAGTTATATTTTCTGGGGTTGTTTGTTTGTTTGTTTACTAGTTTATTGTCTTCCCATGCCATAATTCAAGCTCTAAGATAGCAGGAATCATGTTCATCTTGTTGACTTCTGTATCATCAGGACATATATTGATACATAGTAGGTACTCAAAACATATTTGCTGGGGGGGGTGAGTAAATGAATGAACGGATATATAAATGAGTGAATGAATGAATGAATGAGTAAATGAGTGAGCTTCTGTCCTTAGAGTCCAAGTGACTATTTTTTGATGCATACTTTCCTTGATAATAGTCTGATTCAGTACACCTGGGGAGAATATGTTTACAGACAACCGTCATCAAATTCTGATCAACAACAACAAATTTATATAACCACAACATCGTGAATAATTTATCAATATTAAAAATTCTATTAACTGTAGAATTTTAATGTCCTCTCCTACATGTCCTATACATGGCCATCGCCAGCAAGTCAAGTTTTACTGTCCTGCATCTGCACTCACCCCTTCCCACTATCAAGCCTAAATGGAGGCATTTCCCCCTCCCTGTTTTCTTGCCTTCCCGTCTAAGCTTCCAAGAGGAGCATTTAGATAATATACTGGTCATCAGTAGAATCTGATTAGAATAACTACTGAAGACCACTTATGATCACCAAAGCAGCAAGGAATGATTATGTCTTGGGATTCTCCATTAATTTTAGTGCCGTCTTCTGCTCGTCTCCACTCCCAGGTCCTTCCTGGGGTGATGTCCTCCTTTAAACATTTGCCTAGGTGCTTACCCCAGCAAAGTACCATTATCATGAATCTCCCAAGGCTCACCCTTTGACCACCACATGTCCCAACATGAACAAACCTGATGAGTAGTGCTGGGTGCCACCAACAACACCATTTACCCCTTCCCCAGAGTTGCCTCCAATTTTCTTATACAAGCTAAGCCACTATTCTCTAAAACAGGAAGTACAACAGCCCCACATTAAGCCAGCCAGTCTTCCAGGAGGGATTCCATTGTTCTGCTTAAGGATAGGAGTACAAGAAACAAATGTATGCATACTTATCCAATTTTCTTCCCTGCCCACTTATCATAATGCTTGGTGGCCAGGATGGTAAGCATCAGACAGCTTCTTCTTACTTGTCTTGGTTATTTATGCACACCAGAAAGTGTGTTTCTGCATCAGAGAACCAAGAGCTCCTTCTGGTAACCTGAGACAACTAATTCACCTTCAGAAGGCAAGTGGCTAAATATTTATACTGTATCAGAGTCTGACTCATTCTCTGCTGTTGTGAAAATGTGTCACGATGCGTGAAGCTTGGGCTGGTATGAGGGACATCTGAGGTCCAGGATTGACTCTGCAGCCCAGAAAATTCAGGAAGTTGACAATATCAGAGCCCTCCTATAAAGAAGAAGCTTAGGGATCCTGACACAGCCACTATATAATCCAAGGCAATTTCTGAATATACACAGAAGGCATCCACACCTCAAGAACTGGGGCTGACCACTCATTCATTCATATATTCATACAATACATATTTATTAAGCACCCAGCATGTTGCCTCTGTCAGGATCTAGACACTGAGGCTACCACAGGGAACAAAAAAAGAACAAAAGTTCCTTCATATTGGAACTTAGTGGAAAAGACAGACAACCGGCAAATGTGCAAAATGTCTAATACATCAAATGGTGATAAGTGTGACGGAGAAAGTGAAGTAGGAGATAGTTGATAAGAAAAAGGGTCCTGTGTGGAGATGGCGGTGTTAAATAAGGCCATCAGAGAAGGCCTGGCCAAGAATGTTAACATGTGAAGAAAGACCTCCCCTCCATGGGGAGGCTGGCATGAAGGTTGGCAGGTGGAGAGGTTTCTGACCCTCAGGCAGGAGCGTGCACACTGTGTGGCAAGGAGGCCACCATTATTGGGACCTGTGTTCCGGGAGAGTGAGTAGGGTTGGGAAGGTCAGGAGGCTTTGGGAGGGCAGGGTCTGGATTTGGATTTCATTCTAAATGTGACGGCCATGAAAGGTTTTCAGAGGAGTTGCAGGATCCAGTTGAGATATTAACAGGCTTGTTCTGGCTGTTGCACCAAGAAACAATGGTAGGGGTTAAGGGCAGAGGCAGGGAGACCCATTAGGAGGCCACTGTAATCATCGGGGCGAGAGTTGCTGGCAGCTTAGACCAGAAGGTAGCAGTGGATTCTGGATACAGTTTGAAAAGAGGGCCATCTCTGGTAGGTGACGGACTTGGCATGTTGTGAGGAGAAGGAGAGGCATCAAGGTTTGGGGCCTTGAAGGCCAACAGTTCCCATGGGAGCCCACTCCTGGCACAGGAGTGCACTCAAGAATCAGGAACACCAGATGGACTTGTAGGTGAGCACAGAATCATGACAAAGGAACTAACTGATCTCATTGGTAACAGTTTCCATTTACAGAGCACCAAATACATGCCAGGTGCAGTGTGAACCACTGAGCCTATGTAACTCCACTCCCGTTTCCAACAACCCAGTAATAAATATACCATTGTGTTCATGTGAGAAAATAGGGGCTTTGAGCAAAGTGACTTGCCCAGTGCTAGAACCATGACTCCACAGCTAGACTTCCAGACTCATGTTCTCAACCACTGTGCTACTCAGAATCATGTTCACAATATTTTTTAACCAAGTTCAAGAAAAATTATCAGTTGCCATTCTTCCTCTAAGGTTTTTTAAGCTACAGAACCAGTTTCCTAGACTGAAAACAGCCCTGACCTTTGCCAGTGGCAGAGACCCTTCATCAAATTCTGACTCTGTTCTTCTATTTACATCCTTTCCTACATGTTGCCCAAATCCTCTGCCTGCCATTCTGCAGTGGCTTCATGGCTGGTGATGGGCCCCAGGCTTCCCCACCCACCTGGTGTGACATCCATTGTGGTTCAGAGTCCTCCTCTCCCTTAAGATTTGAAAGACACCCTTGGGGTGCCTGGGTGGCTCAACAGGTTAAGCATCTGACTCTTGGTTTCAGCTTCAGGTCATGATCTCGCAGTTTTGTGGGTTCAAGCCCCACATCAGGGTCTGTGCTGGCAGTGCAGAGCCTGCTTGGGATTCTCTCTCTCCCACTCTATGCCCGTCCCCCACTCATGCTGTCCCTCTCTCTCTCTCTCTCTTTCTCTCTCTCTCTGTTTCTCTCTCAAAATAAATAAACCTTAAAAAAAAAAAGATTTCAGAGACACCCTTAATCATTTGATGGGATTTAGTGATCACCTTACTCTTATATGCAGCAAGTGTAAAACATATGAGTGGCTTTTTTTTTGAGGCATTTTTTGCCCAGGTGAACTACCCCAATGAAGATACCATTTCCCGGTCTCATTTCCAAGTGTGGTGGACTTCATATTTAGCAGCCTATGGCACTAACCATCGTCTCTTTATTGTTCAGAAAACTGGGTATTGAGCGCCCCCTATGTGCCAGGCACTGTATTAGGGAATGCCAGGCGAGCAAACTAGACAGTTCCTGCTCTCATGAGGCTATAGGCTGATGGGGGAGCCAAACATTAAACCAAGAGACCCCTTTATTAAGGTTTAGAACAGGCATGGGGTTTGTGCTCTAAAGGAAAGATACATGGCTTTATGTGTATATATGACAAAGGAGCCAGACCTTGCCTGAGAGGTAAGAGAAAGTAAGTGGTCCAGATGGAGGCAAGGGGAGCTATAATGAGCTTAAGGGGCAAAGAAAGCAAGTCAAGGCTTGATACAAAATGAGGTGAAGAGTTGGGCAAGATTACAAAATGAAGAATGTTGATCTTTAGCCTGAGGGATAGCAATCCACCCTGCAGGAGACAAACGAAAAGAGAGAAACATGATACATTTTCTTTAACAAGAACAGGGTTTGGCAGCCTGGAGAGGGTCAGTGATTTGTAGGACACAAACACATTGGAGGGGTGAGGTGAACAGAGGAGACCCCTTACTAGGTGACATGTACACTCACGAGATGAATTGCTTTACACTGAATTTCCCTGGACATAGAATCTTAGCATGTCTGGACTGGAAGAGGTCTTTGAGTGCATTCCTGTAGTCCAGCTGCATTATTTTACATAGGAGGAATTTGGTAGAGAGAGAAGCAACTTGCCCAAGAGCACGTGGCCATTTGAATCACTCAAACCCAGGTCTTGTGACTCAGAGTCTTATGCTTGCAAACACTGTTTTAGTTAACTGTTCGCATAAAGACTGAGCTCTTTCAAATATAACACATATAAATTGTGTTATATTTAGTATTGTATCTCCAGTATTTGATGGGAGTAAGTAGTCAGTATGTGTTAGATGGATGAACAGAGAGGTAAGTGGATGGATGGATGGATGGATGGACGCACGGACAGACGGATGGTCAGAAATATGGAAGGATAGATGGATGGGTGATTTGGAAGGATGCTGTTTCTTTTGGACTCCATAAACTTACATAGCAACAGTTGAAAGGTATTTTGTATCATTCTCAGCCTATCAATAACCAATGTTGTGGCTGGGTCAGCCCTTATGGTTTAGCAATAACCATTAGGAAACTTCGAAAGACTATAGGCTTATTACTTATAGGCCCTGGAAATTACACAGTACACCTGGGCCACCCAGCCAGGTTGCAGGTAGAGGGAGAGCACACACAGGCCTGGAGTTCTGCTTTTATTGGGGTTAAAGGTGAGGGCTGGGGTTTCACAGTCTCAGTCTTTCTTGGTGAATGTAAATATTAAGAGTGGAAATTTAACACACAGGAAGAGAAATGACAAGGGGCCCAAATAGTCAGTTATTGAAGTCAACCAAGATCTCTAAAACAAAGGAGCTTCAGTGGAGACAGGTGGCCTGGCTTTTTGTCTCGTCGTGTGTTTATTTGATTGCCTCAGCAATCAAAGCTTTAGTGAGGCACTTGCATTACACAAAAGGAAAAAAAATAACTGTCAGGGCTTATGCTACAAAAGAGAAATCACTTTTCCCTTGGTGAGAACCGTACTTTATGACTTTCCTCCCCCATAAAGCACCTCCTCAAAGTCATGGCAGCCACTCTTGGACCATGACATCAGTGTGATCCCACAGGACACCTTCCTTACCAAAGACTGTGCCCAGGCAGCCTGGGTCCCTGAAAGAAGCAGATACACCCACTCTGCTGTTTGAGATGGCAGGCAGCCTGGGATCACTTAGGTCATTGCACCAACTCCTTATTCCTCCTGGAAAGGAGCCTAGCTTGCTAACTGTCCAAATTGAATTTTAAAAACTTTAATTAGGTCACCATAAAGATCTATCTCTTTTAATGGCAGAAAGCCCAGTTTCCTAAGTGTTTCCCCAGGAGCTCATTCTTTGCCACCCCACTACTCCCGTTCATCATGCACCCCCATTAAGGACGCGGAGTGAAATGCTGAAGAAATATTGTCACAAGTGACGATAAGCACAGGGCTGCTTGGAGGGACACGGGGGCTGTTGCCAAAACACAGCCCTGACAGGTATCTTCTCTATTAATTCTCACAGAAATGCTGGAGAATGAGGCCTGGGCTCAGTGTTAACAGACAAGGACCATGAGAGCACAGGGCCTCAGGGCCTTGCCTACCACAGGCCAATATTCAGACTCACACCTACTAGGGACTTTTCCAGTCTTCCTTCCATGAGAATGATCTTCCAAATGGGCTGATTTCCTACTTGTGGTTATTCAGAACGTAATCATCGTAACTAATGAGCGCAAAAAACTTGGTCATCAGCCAACATTTATTGATCACCTACTGTATACAGGGCTGTAACAAGACCCACCTGTCAGCAGCCCTCTGTGGGCTTTGTGTGCCACCAAGAGGCTTATCTCAGGCCAACTGGACATTCCTCTTGGCCCTCAGAGTACTAGACCAGGGACTTCATTCCATCCCCCAGTCATGTGCTTTCTCCACATCTGGCCTGGGGGAAGATGTTTGGTCTTCCTGATCCTTGGGGTCCTCCTCTACCATATGGGCACAGTTCTTTGTATACAACAGATTCCCGACATGATGAACATGGTGCCCTCACAACTGGATAATTTGAGGGAAGCGAATTATAACAGTGTGAGTGTGAGAGAACCACCAGGGATAAGACAAACAGCATGTTTGTTACTACCCTGAGGTCCAGAGGGACAAAGGGCAAGAGAAGTGACCAGAAGCTAGAAGGAGAGATTCTTGTAGGGTTTGGCAGCCTGGAGAGGGTCAGTGATTTGTAGGACACAGCCAACCTCACAGGGCAGAAGAACCCTGATCTCCCTGGCCCTCCTCCCTCTTATATCCTCCCTGTGGCTGCCACTGGCCAAACTCTATGAGAGACAGTCTCCCCAGGCAGAGAGGATAAGGGTGGAGAGGGAGTCTGGAGGCAGATATGTCTGCTGTCACACAGTGCCTGTTCCACCTGCAGCAAAGTGACCTTAGGAAAATGAGATAAAAAAAAAAAAAGTTGTTTACTAACCCGGGAATAAGAACTACCTGTCGTAGCCCTCTATAGGCTATTTAGTGTGTCACCAGGACAGGGATGAGAGTGATCTACAATCTAAAAGATGAGCAGAATAGAATCTGTGTCTCTCCTCTTTGAACTGAATGGTGAGGAGCTGGGTTATAAGGCAGTGTCATTCAAGGAGCTTCAAACATAAGCATCCTGGATTTGGGTCTGAATCTGCCACCTACCAGTGAGTAATCCCAGTGAGTCCTCACCCTCCCTCTGCCTCCGTGCCCTCACCTGCAGGGCAGGGACCCTACTGCCCACCTCACAGGGTGCTGTGAGGCTTAAAGGGGACAGAAAGGGAAACTCATAATGCCTGACACTTGGTAGGTACTCAAGAAATATATTATGGAGTGAGTGAATGAACGAATGATTCCTAGGATACCTTCTGGCTCTCAGATGACAGGGATCTGATTCTTTGGATTGGTTGTCAGGTTCTATAAGGAACAGCTTGTGACATCTGGGCAAGGTACTAAACTTTGAACAAGACCTAGGGCAGGACAGGTGGTTGGAGGGCAGGTGACTGTAAGGTCTGCAGAAGGAAGGGGTCACAGTAGAAACAATACACCTAAGACTCTATCCTAAGTCATAGCCTTCTGTGGTAGCCTCTGTGTGTGTGGAACTTGAATATAAGCCAGTCATTTTGATAGAATATCCAATTTGTCAGAGTAGGGTTCTTCTGGCAATACATTAGAAACAACTGTGAAATTACCTTTCTTGGCCAATTCCCAAGTATGGGTGGATAATTGAGAATTAACTATTATGAGACTTTCATTTGGGGATATAAGTAATACTTAAAGGATGAAGATCTTGAGGGAAGGAAGCCAGTTGAGTATCTTAGGATCTAACCAGTCCATGTAACAAAGGCACCCGTCTTCACAGAGCTTACCTAGCAGAGGGAAACAGACCATAACCAAGAACCATAATATGATATTTAAATTTATCCTGTTGGGGATTGAGTTACATCCCCCCAAAAGATATGTTCACATCTGAACCCCAGGTGCCTGTGGATGTGACCTTATTTGGAAATAGTCTTTGCAAATATCATCAAAGCGAATTAAGATGAGATTATTAAGGTGGGCTCTGATCCAATGCCTGGCGTCCTTGTGACAAGAGGAAAATGTGGACACGCACACACACAGAAGACGGCCACATGAGCACAGAGGCAAAGACTAGAGTCATGCTGCTACAAGCCAAAGGCTGATGGCAGCCTGCAGGAGCTAAGGAGAGAGGCATGGGACAGATTGTCCCTCGGAGACACCAGAAGGAGCTAACCCTCCCTACACCTTGATTTTGGACTTCTAGCCTCCAGAACTGTAGGGAATACGTTTCTGTGTTTTGTTGTAATTCGCTATAGCCATGTTGGGAAGTTAACACATATATTATGTTAAAAGAAGCTAAGCGTCACAGAGAGAAAGCAATACGCGGAGCAGAGCCAGAGGGATAAGGAAGGAAGAAGGGTGGGCAGATGAGCGGGGGTCTGGAGAAGCCGGGGCAGGACCTATTGAGAAGGAGAGGGAGGAGCCATGCAGAGATGGGGCGGAATGTGGCAGGCAGAGAGAGCAGATGCCATGGAGGCCCTGAGGTGACATGAGCTGTGTTTGAGAAGCACCAAGGAGGCCAGCGTGGCAGAAGTGTGAACAAGCAGAGGTGGGGTCGGGGGCATGAGGGTTGCAGGGTCAGACCGTGAGTGGGAGGCCCTTGTCAGGTGTTCCACCTTCACCTGAGTGGAACAAGCAGAGGTGGGGTGGGGGGCTGGGGGAGGGGGACGCTGCAGTACACAGTCTGAAATAGGATTTGAAATGCTCCCTTTGGCTGCTGTGTTGAGAACAGATGGAAGCAGGGCAAGGATGGAGGCGGTGGGGGGACCTGTTCAGGGAGCCCTGCCACAACCCGGCGAAGGGTACCACCACCTTCATGGACACCTTCACCAGGTTCCCGAGGACACCCTGTGGGGGAGGAGGCAGGGCTGGGATTCCCGCTCTGCTTCTCTCTATAGCATCTCACGGCCTGCAGGTGCACCACCCAAAGACCAGGCTTCCGGCCACAGAGGACTTGATGCAAACTTACTCTGAGACGGAGAAGGAGGGAAACTTGCCTGCCTTCCTGGGTTCACCGCCCTCGATCTCATGTCCACCTCACAGAGATATCACAGGAATCGAATGAGGGAACAGCTGTGGAAGCATTTTTGAAAAAGCATAAAGCACTAGATAAATGCCAATGATTGCAATTAATGCTAATATCAGTCACCCCTCTCTTCACCCTACAACCATCAGCCGATAAATACCAACAAAGCAATGTCTTCATGAAGAGACGCATCCCCACGTGGGTACAAAGCTGATGTGCACACCTGCTGGGGAGGGTTTTGCATTTAATGGATTTCACTGTAACAAGATCAGCGCTACTCTGGTACCGTGGGCCATCTGTTGGGCTGTGACAGTAGACTTGTCATGCACAACCGGACCTTTGGAGGGAACGGCAGTCTACCAACACGCAGTAATTGAAAGCATTCTGTTCTGCGATGCTGCTTTTTTTTTCCTTCATAATTTCATTTTAACGATGACTGGTTTTGTTTCTGATGCTCTGGAGGGATGTGTTGGCTGAAGCGAAGCAAAGATTGGGTGGGCGAGGGGTGGGGGTCAGAGGACATGTGCTGGCAATCAGGCATCTGCCTGAATCAGGGGCCTGGGGGCCATGCATGCCTCTGGCTGAAGGAAGAAGGAGATTGGTTCAAAGGAAGCTTGGAGCAAAGACAAGAGGGAAGGCAAGATAATGGAGAGCAGGTTGGTGTCTCTTTGCCAGATGCTGGTCCTCTGTGAAAACTGAAGGGGAGTTGTTTTGTCCAGCAGCAACCTTCAGTGGCTGGGACTACAAGCTGTTTTGCTTCAGGTCTGGGTGAGTCATCGCAGCAGAGAGTAGAGGAGGGAACATTTTCTCCAATTCCAGGGAGCACGTAGGGATGGTGGTCAGAGCCAATGGTAGAGCAGCAGTAGTGGCATCTGCTGTGTGGGGAGTCGGGGGTGGAGGGGAGGGCAATGCATAAGCAGTGCCAGAGCTCACTGGGCCTGGAGGGAGGCAGTGAAGCAGCATCCTACAGAGGGTTATGACCCAGGAGGGGGCTGCCTCCACATGACCAAGTATCTCATCCCACTGCAAGTGTGGAGCTGGAAAACCAAACCAGATGGGTTACCTGGGCCCCTGCAAGGTCTTAGAAATGACTGGAAGGCACAGGAGTGTCAGGGGAGAGGGATGAGGTTGTGCAGTTGTGCAGGGCTGGTAGGTGGTAAAATTGAGGCATATAAAACCATTCGTAACTCCGCAGTGAAGAATACTAGGGTTATCCAGTTTGCAACAGTAAGACCTAACTCTCCTGGATGTCTACAATATGGCAGGCATGGCACTGAGTGATTTCACTCACGTATTTATTCATATACTTTTTTGTTTGTTCATTCATGCAGTAGATATTTATGGCATGTCTACTACATGCCAGGCTCTGTTCTGGTTGCTGGGGATACATCAGTGTGTAAAGCACAAAGATTGTGGCCCTTGTGTGGCTTATATTCTAGCAATAGAAGATGGATCATAAATAATAGATAAATAAATACATTGCTTTGCATATAAGGAGATGCCGAATGCTATGGCAAAAAGAAACAGCAGACCAAGGGGTCTCAGGAGTGGTTGGAGGAGAGTGCAAAACTAATTAGTCAGAACAGACCTCATGGAAAAGGGGACATGGTAGCCATGACTCGCAGGAGTGAGCCATTGGGTATCTGAAGGGGAAATATTTGAAGCAAAGAGAAGAGCTGGTGCAAAGGCCCTGTTGTAGGCACATGCCTGATGATTGTAAGGAATGTTTAGGAGGTTGATGCAGCTGAAAAGGGGTGTACAGTGGGGTAGTATCATAGGATATTAGCTCAGAGAGGAATCAGAGGCCCAGATCAGGTAGGACTTCATATATGCTTAATCTTCACAGTGAAACTGAAATAGATGTTACCATCCCCATTTTACAGATGAGAAGATGGAGGTTCAGAGAATTTAAGTAATTTGCCCACATGTATACAACACATAGGTGATGGGATAGTCCAGATCTAGCATGATGCATTTTCCAATACATTGCATTATTACCTCTTAGAGGCCCCTGTTGGAAACCTACCCGTGTATGTATGCTAAAATCAATATCACATGCTTTACTAAACTATTATCCATAGCCAAAACACATAGACATATACACATACACTTTTACATCAAGTTTCCAGAGCCACATTTCATTTATAAGCACCCCTACTACTTGGGATTTTTTTTTTTTCTCAGCAAACTCTGAAAATGACTCAGGCCGATATGAAAGGAAGGGCATACTCTCTGCACCATGGGGCATCTGGAGAGTGGGGACAGTTTAGAATGTACAGGACGTCAGCCTGTATACTAGAAATTGTCATTGGCAATCACCAGGTCACAGGAAACAAAAAGCTGTCCGCTACAAAGCCAAAATTCCACTTCCTGTGACACCATTTCCTCATGTAATTGTATTTATCTCAAAGTGGAAGTGAGTGCACACAGATCATCTACCTTTTCCCTTTGCTGTTTGTGTAACAAATGATGCTCCCTCACGTATTCACTCATTCATTCAGAAATTACTGAGCATACTCTGATGTCAAGAAAAGAGAATGGCCTTTGGGATTGAATAGCCCTGGGCTGCGATCCTGGCTGCTCATGTTAGCACTGGGGACCTCACATGAGGTTATTCAGCCTCCCCAAGCCCTGGGTTTCTCATTTGTAGATGGAGACTTAAAAAATCCCTGCTCTGTAAAGTCCCAGCATAGCATGTGATGTCGCAGATGATAAACAGCTGCTGTTATTTTGATTACATGCTTCTGGAAGAAGACAGGTAGATGGGGGGAAAGATGCAGATCACACAAAGAAAACAGTACTACAAACTGATGAAGGCATGAAACAGCCCATAACAATAATAAAATACAAGAATAATGATAAAAAATATTACCAATTATGGTTCCAAACACAGGCATCATGTCATTTAATCTTTCACAGCAACGTAAGAGATAGGCATGAATATTATACCCGTTTTACAGACAAGAAAACTGAAGCTTAAAATGCTCAGTGATAAAACTGGTCAGCAGTACAAACCATGGTTCAGAATAGTTTAGAGCAATGCAGAGGTCTCCAGATTCTTGGATTTTTTATGAATCAACATATCAGTTATCCATTGCTCCATAACAAATTATCCCAAAACTTAGTGGCTTTGAAACAGTAAACATTTATTATATAGCCCAGTTTCCATGGGTCAGGGTTCTGGGTGGTTCTGCTAGAAATCTCACAAGAAGTTGCAGACAGATGTCAGCTGGGATTTCAGTCATCTGAGGGCTTGACTGGGGTGGGGGATCCATTTCCAAGATGGCGCACTCATGTGGCTTGGGAGTCAGCACTGGCTGGTGGCTGGAGGCCTCAGGTCCTCACCATACATTCTTCTCCATGGGGCTGCTTGTGTGTCTTCATGACATTGTAGCCGCCTTTTCCAAGAGCAAGTGATCCAAGAGAACATAGGAGGAGGTTGTGATGTTTTATTATGTAGCCTGGGAAGTCACACGCTGTCATTTACTCAGTACCCCATTGGTTTCACAGAATAGGGCTTCAGAAGTCCGAGTAATTAGCTTGGATTTTATTCTACACAGGATGGAAGCCATCAGAGTCTTTTAAGCAAGGTATGACATGGTCTGTTTTTAGTTTTAAGGTCGCCTTGGGTACCAGAGGGAGAATGGATTGGAGAGAAGTCAAATGTAAGCAAAGGGTCGCAATGTTGCAGTTTAGATGATGACAGGATGGCACTGGATGTTTTCACATTAGTGCTGAAGAATTTGCTGGTGGATTAGGTATGGGTACTGAAAGAAAGAGAGGAAAATAGAATAAAGCTTAGATTTGGGACTTGAGCAATCGGATGATGAGGACTAGGTGTGACGTGGGGGTAATAATCAAGTTTGTTGTCCATGTTAACTTGTATACATCCAGTCAGAGAAATCGGTAGGCAGTTGGGTACAGAAGCCTAGAGTGGTGGTTCTCAAACTTGGCTACATGTGGGAATCACTTGTAGAGTTCAGATTCTGACTACTTGGTCTAGGGTGTGGTCTGGATATTGGGATTTTTTACAATTCTCCAGATGATTCTAATATGTAGGAACCTTTGAGATCCACTGAGCTGGGGTTTTGGGGAGAGGTCAATTGAAGATTTAAATTTTGGGTGTCTTCAGGGTGTAGATGATACTTAAGTCAAGGGACTGATTGAGATTCTCTGGAGAGACAGTGGACTGGAAAAGAGAAGGCCAAGGTCCAAGCCTGGGGGCACCCCCAAACCCCAACATTGGGAGGGTGAGTAGAAGCCCAAGAGGCAGCCGCCAACACTTAACTCAGGCATCAGTACCTGAAAGGCAGGTGTTAAGCTGGCCATTCTCCTCCCTCTGACTTTTCTGGGCTTCTTGTACATGCTCTCCAGCCTATCCCTCTGTCAACTTTGGCTGCTGCTGAGGACCATTTCTATTCCCTGGTCAGTGTAATACAAAGCAATTCATTTACCAGCTGTTCCCCCTTCTGATTGTTTGTTCCAAGACATATTATTCCACATTTGTCCACATTAAACTGCATTTTATCACCCATTATCCCAAGTCCTTCAGTGATCCGGGCCCCTTTGCGTTTGATTGCAAGGCCCCATGATTTGTGGTGCCTGCAAAAGCTGTCATTTGCAAATTTGAAATCCTTCTTGCAGGACCATTAGGTGGGTCATTAGCATCAATAACACGGAGGAGCTGTACCTGGTGGCTTCGCAGAGGCAGGAAGAGACACAAGGGACCGCTCCTGGGTTTGTTTGTTTTCTGCGCCTGAAAGACACAGTGACACCTAGTGCCCCCTCCACTCCTCCCCCATCCACAGCTTCCCCTCCTGTCCTGCCGTGGACACGAGAGTATCTCCAGTGATTTGCAGACTCTGACTCTTCACGTCATCCTCTCCGGCATCCTTAGCCTCCAGACATCTCAATAATTTAATAAACCGCTCACACCAGCGCGCCTCTGGCTATCTCTAATCAAGCTGGGTGTGTTTTCCAGCCATCTCTTGCCTAATGGTAAGGGACGTTTGTGAAGATCAAACATACATTTGCATTTCCAGTGTGCGAGTCTCCACGGGGCCATGTCTGGTAAACATGTCTTTCCTGACACCCTCCTAAGGATTTGCCTTTGACCTCCGCCTGGGACCCAAAGGGATGTGTAAGTGAGTGGTGCCCATCTAACTTTTGCAGTCAGAAATTCAAGGCCAAAAGTGGCATTCAGACACAGGACCCCAATCCCCCTACATCCCTCTACCTCCCACCCCAGGTGCCCAGGCATCTCTTTCTGTGCTCCTTTTAATGAGATTTTAGTTCATTATTTTCAGCTTACACATGTTAATATTTTTAGGCATCATAAATCCTTCTTGAAGGCCTGAGAAATAATTAATCACAGAACCCATTTATTTTCCTCACAAACACTTAGAGCGCACCTACCCTGGGCCCTGATGTGTAGGGGACACGCAGGTGTGGATAAGAGCTTGCAGTCCGGTTGTGAGCTGATAATGCTAATGAGGACCATTGAGCTTTAAATGTGTTTCCTAAATTGTGCATTTTGGAAGCCTGCTCTCACATATTCCTTCCCCCCCCCCCCCAGATGTCCCATCCCACATATTCTTTTCCCCGCCAGATGTCCCATCCATATAAGCTGTTCTTTTCAACCTGGGCAATGCCAGCTCCCACCATGGGGCCTTTGGGGACACAATGACATGTACTCAGTGCCCCACGGTGTTTGGGACCAGGCTTCACTGGCATGCTTTCAAACACCCCTCTGCTCAACACTGAGAGAGGAGGTACATTCGTTTCCTGGGGCTGCTCTAACACATTCCCACAAACGTCGTGGCTCAAAACAACAGTAATTTCTTGTCTCACAGTTCTGGAGGTCAGAAGTCCAAATTGGTTCCACTGGGTAAAATTAAGGTGCTGGTCAGGCTGCATTCCCTCTGGAGGCGCTGGGGAAGAGTCTGTCTTCAAAGCCAGCAATGGCCGGCTGAGTCTTTTCTCACACTGGATGGCTCCAGTCCCTGCCTCCTACGTCCCATCTCCTCTGTTCTCCCCCTTTCCTCTTTCACTTACAAGACCCCATGTGGTTAAATTGAGCTCACCCAGATAATCCAGGATAATGTGCTCATCTCAAGATCCTTCACTTAATCACATCTGCAAAGTCTCTTTTTCTATGTAAGGTAACCTAGCCACGGGTTCCAGGGATCGGAACATGAACATCTTAAGGGGCATGTCTTCTCCCTGCAAAGGGCTGGGTAGGGTGGGTGGGAGTGGAGCCATGTTTAGGTCTCTCTAGGTGCACTGACAGCCTCAGCCACTAGAGGGTGACCTCACATGACGCAGGCAACACTCCGCTATCCCGGCTAAATCGGTGGTGGCCTGGTTAATATTCCATTATCTAAGTGAACCCAGTGGCGCGTTTGCTGTGGCATATCAGTTCACAACATATGTACACATGCCCTTGGAGGGTGGCCTACACTGAGTAGCCGCCTCTGACGGGGAGCGCTATTCATGCATAATTTAATCTGTCAGTGTAAGTGTGAATTCCTTGTCCTCACATTGACCACACAATGGGGAGTGATCCAGAGATGAGAAGGAAAGGTCAGACCTTTACAAAGGCTTTGCACAAAATAGAAACCGGTTATGCGGATAATTGGGCATCGACTCCATCATAGTAAGACCTCACAGACGGCTTTACCATTTGCAAAACTCTTTCACATCTATTATCTCATTCGATCCGTACAGTGATTCTGGAAGTAGTCAGAGCAAGTATTATTTTTTATCACCATTTTACAGATGAAAAAACTGACCAGGAGAGCTTTAGTAACTCGCCCAAGGTCACAGAGCTAATAAACTCCAGAGCTGTAACTCAGGTCCTCAAATTCCTGTCACAGGCTTTGTCCTCTTCACTACACTGGCTCTCAAAGCTCTAAGGAGCTAATATGCAAAGCAGAGACAAATTTTAAGCCCGTCTTGTCTGAGTCTTAATTGGACCTGTCATTTCCAAGGAGGCAGCACGGAGACACAAAAAGTCTTTAGAATTAGGGGTCAGGCAAAGCCCGGTTTCCATGTCGATAACTTTGGGATGATAAATTACAGTTTACTGCAGTGTTTCCCAAACTAGCCTGATCATTGGAGACCCTGATCATTAGAAGGTGCTGTCTAAAAATACAGATTTCCCTGTTTCCCCAGAGAGTCAGATTCAGAAAGTTTAAGGGTGGGATACACATCTCTGGATTTGTAGTAAGGATGCCTGGTGGTTCTTATAAGCAGACAGGATGGGAAATTATCGTTCCACAGGATTTTTATTTGAATGAACTGAGATGGTGTATGTGTAAATATCAAGTATCTGGCACAGAGTAGCTCTTCATAAACAATGGGTTTCCTCTCTTCTCCCCACCCTCATCAGGGAGTGTCCTGGCTGTCGATTTCTTTACTTTTCAATCATTGATGTCAAGAAGACAAGATCTTATATCCAATGCCAACATTCTAGAACTTTCTCATAGAGAATATGACCTTGGGGTGCAGGGGAGCCTTTGGGTAGTGGTGGTAACTGATCATTTAAGGGAGAATCCAGTAAGTTTATTGAATTCCTGTGAATAAGTGTATTTCACCATCTCCTTTCACCTTTATCCAAAGAGCAGGAGTATCTAGCCCAATGCATTTATTTTACTTATCTGCTGATTTATAAAACCCACCTTCTGCCTTGAGCCCTGAGTACATTACACTCATATAAACAATACACCCCATATAATCAGTCTTGTCACCAAACCATATCCCTGAGATAAATCCGGCCTCCCTCCGGTGGCAAAGGAATTTTCCTTTTGCCAGCAGGTTCAACCTGTGCCTTGCTTGGTTCAGCTTTCAAAATTAACACCAGCATAAATCCACCCAGCCTCCCATCTTATCAGTTCACTTGTTTTCCAGAGACCCAATGGCAGGCTCTGCCTAGAAAATGAATGGCTACTTGGTGGCCAGAGTTTCAAGAACCTTCTTCCTCAGATGGGACTCTGCAGAACAGGTTGTTCATGCCTGGAAAGCAGGGACCATGCCTTGTTTCTGTCTGTCCCCAGGACCTAGTGCATTCCCTGGCATTGAGTGGAAATGTGCTATGTTGTAGTGTTTATAGACTATAGAGTCTGGAGGTTTATGGTCAGAATTTTTGCTTGGACAACAAAACAAAGCAATTCCACATTTCTCCCTTCATCCAAAACAGCCATTACTTATTTTTCTCCCATCTTAAACCAGTGGTTCTTAAACCAAGGGCAATTTTGCCTCCCTGAGAACATTTTGCAATGTCTGGAGACAGTTTGTGTTGTCATGACTGGGGGATGCTACTGGACAACCCCTACAACAAAGAATTATCCAGCCCAAAATGTCTGTAGTGCCAAGGGTGAGAAATTGGCTTTGTATTTATCAATGCCATGCTTGGCTAAAACTGGTTCCCCAACTGGCCAATGGTAGCACTGTTAGCAGCAGAAATTAGTGTATGCTCATTGAAGCAAAGAGAGAAGGAAACATATTTACTGGGCATCGCTATGGGCCCCAGTATTGTGCAAAGTCTGCCCCGAAGAGTATGTTAATAAACTTTTACAAAAACCCTTCACCATACACATTTTACAGGTCAAGAAAGTAAGGTTGAGTGGAAATAACTTGCCTAGGATCAATGTCTAGGAAGAGACAAAGCAGAAATCATACCCAGATCCTCCTGATTCCAAAACCAGCAATCTCGCCACCATGCAGATTAAGGCCGAAAGAGTAGGGTGGGTAAATGATCATGAAAAGAAGCACCCTAAGTATCCCCAAAACATAGATTTTCTTGGAATTTTTACATTAGCCTGGCATTCTGGCTGTTCTGGAATCTGGTGGAGAAATGGAAGATTTCCAGTCTAATGGCCAAGCATATCAGTTCACATCGACACACCCTCCTGCCTGCTTTCCATCCGCCAGTGTCCAAACAGGGCTGGACCTTTATTCCTTTTATTCCGTCTTTACATTCCTCAGCCCATGGCCATTATGCACCACAGAAGAGTCCCCAGCCTGACTTTGTTTAATGGGGGTGCTTTCAGCATTTAGGAGAAACCAGTTCGATGTTGCAAAGAACTACTGTCCTCTGCATCTCGTTAAAAATCTGTTTAGCTTCCCTGGACGATAGATGTCAGTAGATGTTCCCCAGCTATTGTGATAACCCAAAACACTTTGACACATTTCCAAACACTCCCTGGGGGACAGTGTCATTCTCCAACTTTGAGAACCACTAGGTCCCAAATCCTCACTCATACTTAATTAACGTTCTGCCTAGGCTTCATTGTTACTCACGCACACACACACACGTAGTTCACCAGACACTTGCCCAGCTGGTTCCATCGTCCTGGAGCTGGGAACAGGTTTCTTTGTATCAGGCCATTTTTCTTTGACATTCAGGGGGAAGCTTTCAGGATGAGTCCACATTGACAACCCTGACAGTGGCCTGATTTGTTCAGGGCCTTGTTCATGGTTTTAACACTGAGATCTGCTGTCACATCTCCTACGTTTCCCATGTCCACAACTTTGTACCTAGTGGATTTCTTTCTTCCCAAAAGGCTGCCATTCAGATTCCACCCACAGTCAAGGCATTCAGATGCCCCTCCTCCTTGAACTCTACCCATGACTAATCCAGCAGGAATTAGTCTCTTCCTCTGACATGAAATCCCTTCTTATTTTATGCCAGGGGTAGACAGACTTCCCATAAAAGGCCAGAGAGTGAATATTTTAGGTTTTGTGGGCCATATGGTTTCAGCTGCAATTACTCAATTCTGTCTTTGTAGTGAGAAAGCCGTCAGTCATAGATAATGTGTAGAGAAATGGGTGCATCTGCATTCCAACAAAACATTATTTGTGGACGCTAAATTTGAATTGTATATAGTTTTCAGATGTCATGAAATAGCATTCTTCTTTTATTTTCCATTTAAACATGTCTAACCTTCCTTAGTTCATGGGCCAGTAAGCCACATGTAGCCCACAGGCCATAGTTTGCCAAACCCTGCTTTATAACATCACCCTGTTATAACATATGGGTTCCTTGCTGTGCCAGATGGGGTCCTCAGACCAGAATCTCAGGCCCTGCTCCAGACATAATAAATCAAACCTGCATTTTAACAAGATCCCCAAGTGATTCGGGTGTGCAGTACAGTGTGACAGGTGCTACCCTGGCTTGTGTAATAATTGCTGGTGCTCTTGTCTCCCCCTCAACCCTCAATAGATAGATAGGAAACTCCTTGAGGGGGGAGACTATGTCACGTATATCTTTGCTTCCTTCGAGTACACAAAAAAGAAATGCAATTGTTTTTGAGAGTGAAGGGATTAATATGGGAATTAATGTTGGGAAATTGTTGTTCACCAACCAGTACATAGCTCTTAGTCTGTAAGCTGCCCTTCCCTCTTTCCCTCACTCCCTGGTTATTAGACTCTTCCAAAATCTTAGTTTCCTATTTTCTGGCTAATCCGTTAGGGAAGGAGAGAGCTTACTGTACCTAAGACTTTGCTTTGCTAATTAAGATAAAGAGAGAGAGACAGGAACTTGGAGAGGACTTCAGATCATCCTAAATTGCTTAATAGAGAAGAAGTGCCAATTTTATGCCCCTGAATCTGTCTCTCAGGAGGGCTTGCCTACATCCATTTCTTTCACATGTTTCTCCTGACTGCACTCAAACCTTGCCCAGGGCCCTGTCTTAGTTGCTCACCTGTCTTGGAAACAGCTGAGTTGTTAACAACTTTCACAGTTCCTGATTCTTACCTGAAATCCCCGACACCAGCAAAGCCAAATTTATGACCACGTACACTTGCCAGAGAGCCATACATCCCTCACCAGAGTTCCCCACGTGGACAGATGGATTTTTAGTTCTAGCAAGAAGCAACAGAAACAGATCTTTTTCAATGGCTGTGCTTTTAAGAATACCTAAATCAATCATTCAGGCTCAACATTTCATTTTTTTATTGCTCTTTAAACATCTAGACATATATGTTTATTTATTTATTTTTTAATTTCAGTAACATGACATTAACTATTTTAAGGTGGACAATTCTATGGCTTTTAGTACATTAACAAAGTCATGCAACCACCACCTTTATCTAATTACAAAACACTTTCTTCACCCCCCCCCACAAAAAAAACCCATACCTGTTAAATAGTCATTCCCCAGGCTTTCCCCCACCCCCAGCCCCTGGCTACTACCAACCTGCTTTCTGTCTATAGGTTTCCCTTTTCTGGATATTGCACATAAATGGAATTGTACCATGTATACTTCTTGGTGTCTGGCTTCTTTCACTCAGAATGATGTTTTTGAGGTTCACTTCTGTTGTAGCATGTGTGGGGGTTTTATTCCTTTTCATGACTGACCAATACTCCATGGTATGGGTTGACCATAATTTGTTTATTCATTTATCCATCGATGGACATTTGGATTGTTTCCACTCTGGTCTGTTGTGAATAGTGTGGCTATAAATATACAAGCAGAAGTTTTTGTTTGGATGCCTGCTTTCAGTTCTTTCGGATGTATACGTGGGGGTGGAATTGCTGAGCTATATGGTATTTGTATGTTTAACGTTTTGAGGAACGGCCAAACTGTTTTTCTGTATGTTTACATTGAGCACTTAACCCTGTACCAGGCACTGAGTTTAAGAGCACACAGGAGAGTGCACTTGAACGAAAAAACATCCAGAGATAGGAGGAGACCAGAGGGTTGCAGTACTTTAAGAAGCTTTTAGTGATCTATGATGGTTGCATCTCTCTTGCTCTACTTTACCTTAACCGTCTGC
This sequence comes from Neofelis nebulosa, assembly GCF_028018385.1. Classification (NCBI taxonomy): domain Eukaryota; kingdom Metazoa; phylum Chordata; class Mammalia; order Carnivora; family Felidae; genus Neofelis; species Neofelis nebulosa. Next base: position 41,573,065 of record NC_080797.1, on the reverse strand, counting down.
CTCTTTCCATGTACTTCTTTTTTTATTATTAAAAGGAGAGAAGGAGGGAGGACAGAAGCACCATGGAGAGCTCCCACATGTATCATCAGCAAGAATCAATAACAATAATAACCACCATTTACTGGACACCTAGTCCATGCAATAGATATTATGAACCCATTTTGCAGGCAGGGTATTGACTACCTGAAGAATTAAGAAACATGTTCAAGTTCAAGTGGCAGGTTGGAATCCTGGTCTGTCTGACAACAAAATAGATGGTCTCAACAGTCTACTAACATAACCATTTCTTGACCAGCAGAGATGGGAAAGGCCTAATACAAGCACCAGATATCACACATCAACACTGCCACTGGCTGTCAGGAAGCCACAGAGGGCTAACCCTCTGTGGGGCATTTGACTCCACTGCAGACCAGTCATCACACTCACAGGTTGGCCTGGTGCTGAGGAAGGGCACAGCCTCTGGGATTACTAAGAAGATCCAGGATTATTTCTGCAGGGACCAGTTGACAGACACTCGCATACTGTCAGTGGCTTTTCATGCAGGACTGCCCAGAATGGTCTGGTATTATTATTATAAATGAAGTGGGGTACACACAGTCTACTCAAAGTGGAGAGTGTTGCAAATGATTGGTTTTATATCAATTAGAGCAGACTCAGTGCTGTCCCTAATGTGACATCTCCCTCACTCACTTTGCTGCTGGAAGGGTGGCCGGAAGTCTGTGCCCAGGTCTGTCTCAGAGCTTCTCACACCTGAGAAATCATCACAATCACCTGGACGGCTTCTTAAACACAGATTCCTGGTCCTCGCCCCCAGGGATGCTGACACAGTAGGTCTGGATGGGGCCCCAGGTTCTGCATTTCCAACAAGCTCCTAGGTGTTATTGATGCTGGATGCAGCCATTCATGGCAGATGGTTAAGGTGGGAGAGAGAGAGAGAGAGAGAGAGCAAGAGCTAACAAGAGAGTGAGAAGGACAATGCGACAGATACATAAAGACTGCTTGGAATCCACCAGCCCCTCTGGAGGAGGGTCTCCTGTTGTACAAGTGCGCTGTCTTATGAATTCTTGCTCAATGCCTGGACGGGCATGTGCTATTTAAAAATGTAGGAAAACAGGGGCACCTGGGTGGCTCAGTCAGTTAGGCGTCTGACTTCAGCTCAGGTCATGATCTCACAGTTTGTGAGTTTGAGCCCCACGTCAGGCTCTGTGCTGACAGCTCAGAGCCTGGAGCCTGCTTCGGGTTCTGTGTCTCCCTCTCTCTCTGCCCCTCCCCTGCTTGTGCTCTCTCTCTCTCTCTCTCTCTCTCTCTCTCTCAAAAATAAACATTAAAAAATGTTTTAAATAAAAATAAAAATGTAGGAAAACAGTTTGGCAAGTCCTTAAAAGGTTAAACATACAATTGCCGTATGACCTTGCAATTCCACTCAAAGGTATACATCCAGAACTGAATATGAGTCCTCAAACAAACACGTAGAATGTAGGCTTGTAGATTCCACCTTAAGTAGCACTGGTCAAACTTATTTGTGCCAAAACCCCCAATAACCAACCATTACTCACTTACCATTACTACTTAGGGCAGCTGCAAATGACCATGGTGCTTTCTGTCCGACAAGATCTCTGTGGGTCTTTCTCCAAAGGCAGAGGATTCCCAGGGGAGTGTGTATCACAGGTGAATGTCCACAGGTGTCCAAGAGAGAGAAAACTTTAGAACCACTGGACCAGAGAACTGGGAGGTTTTAGAGTCCCGGATCCCATTCACACTGCTCAGGCCACACAGGAATAATGGCAGTTTTGCCAGTTATATGAATCATACTCCCGAAAACCCCGTGGCAGGTCAGGGGGATGTGTTTACAACATGGGTGTCAGCCAGTAGTCCTTCCCAGCGGCCACCTCCATAGCCGTGTCCTCTGCAAAGCTACACTTCCTCTCCACCTTGCCTAGTCAGAGCTCATCTCTTACAAAGGAGCACACAGTCTCCTTGAGATGGTTCTCTGTTTATTTAAGGCAACTGGGAGGCAAAAGACTGTGTGCTGAAGATGAAAATGGGAGCCGTTCTAATTCCGTGTTAATGACAGCAGAGCAATTTTCTTACAGGAAATAACTAGTTACCTTAATCATTTTAAGTAGTTATTAGCAGCAGCCTAAAAAGGATGGCTATGCTTATCACAATATACACACAAAGGGAATGAAGACATGAATAACGAGACTTTAAACAGATTTCTGGCGTCTTCCTTCTGGGTGGTATTAAATGGTATTAATCTTTTTAACTGACTTCAATCCTGAGACCACAGCCGCATGATAAAACGTTAAGTGAACGGCTGGAAATGGAGGTGGTCCCACCAGATTTATCGTGCCAATTTACCAACGGCAGAAGTGTGCACCACTGCTGTGAGGAAGGCCATAGAAAAGAAAGAATGACAGGTAGATGTATGGATTAATTAATAAAATGCAGATAATAGCATCTTCCTCAATATTAATACTTCTTCAGAGGCTGCTCTATATATGTCTCTGGGAAAGAAAAAAAGCTACAATATATTGTTTGTTGTTTCACCCCCCCCCCCGCCGCCCCCTCCCCAAGATAATGATCAGAGTTTGGAGAATGAATAAAACTCAGGCAACTTATCCAGGCTGCAGCCACACAGTAACAAAGAAAAAGTAACTGCAAAAAGGAGGATAAAGTGCTTGTTCAAGGGTTTTACAGTTTTAAGACATGTCAAGTAATCCTTTTTCCTAAGTAAGAGGACAGTTTTTCTTCCCAATGGTGGCTGTGTTTGGTGAGAGGAATCAGCTTGATCAATTTGGGGGAAATCATCCATATCAACAAAGTGTATGTATTTAGGGCCTATGATGTGACGGAGATTGTGCTAGATCCTGGGCAGTCGCCTTCTAGAAAATCTGGGAGATGTTCTTATGAACAATCATTGTAACGCAGAGCAGTAAAGGCCTTACTAGAGGTATGCTGTAGGTACGAAGGTGGCACAGAGGCATATGAGAGCCTTTGTACCTGGAAGGTGAAGCCTGAGCAGGGTTTTGAAGGCTGAGTAAGAGTCTGCCAGATGAACACAGGGATGAAGGGCACGTTGAGTGGAGGGAAAGGCATTAGTCAGAGATACAGATGTGCAAGCAGTTGGGTCTGTCCAGGAAGCTGCAGTGACTTGGGGTGACTGGCATGTGTGGTTGGACAGGAAAGTGAAATCTGGAGGTCATGAAGTGCCTCTCAGCCCATGCAAAAGGGCTTGGACATTTCCCTAAGGAGAGTGAGGTGCCACAGAAGGGTTCCCTAAGCAGGGGAGTGAAGTGTCTGCCCTTAGAGCCATCACAATGACTGCTGTGCAAAGACTAGATTGTGCAAGGCCACTTAGGAGGTTGTGAAACATTCCAGGTAAGATTAAGCGAGACCCTGAACTGTAGCAGCAGCACTAGAAATAGGGATGAGGACAGTTGCAAGAACTATTAGAAAGATCACGGAAATCCATGGGACGCAGTGACTAATTGGCTCCCTGGAGTAAGGAAGACAGCAGAGTCTTCCTAGGTGCCCAAGTTCATAAGCACGGTGCTGGGTAGATGGCGGCGTTGTTAGAGCAGGTGCAGGAGGGGGCAGATCCAGAAGGAGGTTCTGTGGCAGGACCCCGAGTGTGGCTTGAGACAGCTTGAGATTTGGAGTATAAAATTCCTTGCAAGTGCTTGTTGTCTCCCTTGCTGATACGCCGTGATTCGCCACAACCAGTTGCGGCAGCTGTGTGGGATTGCCTTGAGTTAGCTTTGGATCTCAGCCATCCAGTCTTCAGGGGTCCTGCTTGCCAAATGCCAAAGAAAGAAAATGAACACGAGAGCTTCCAGAGCAGGGACAGGGAAGCCGTGTTTGCTTATCCCTGCTCTACCCAGCTCTGTATGCAAGGTCCCAGAAAGCAAAGAATGGCCCTTTCTGGCACCCACGCAATTCAACAGGTCTTAAGGCCACAAGCCTGCTCAGCTCAGAATGACCAGCAAGAGAGGTGTGTGTTCTGCGTCAGCCCAAGACAGAGTTAAGAGTCTCTGACTCTGGCAGGCCTAAGGGCAGTCCTCCTCCTCTGCAAAGCTCTCAGGAATCCCCCCACCAGAAAGCAGCCGGCCCTTGGGCAGCTCATGCTAGCTATTGAGGGAGGAGACTGGGAGGGCAAGGGGTCTGGCTGGTGGAACTCATTTCTGTTCAATGCAGCTCCACTGGGCAGAGCTGGGGAAATAGCCTTGGCAGAAGAATTGGGAAATGAGCTTTTTCTGAATCCTCTCCTGATGCACTGGAGAGGATTCTGGGAAGAATGCAGGGTATCCAGGGTCCACTTTTGTTTTAAGCTTCTGGTTAAGAGCCAGCCTCTAGAATTGGGCTCTGGGGTTCAGATTCTAACTCTTCAATTTATTAGCAAAATGAGATATTGACCAAGCAACTTGACTTCTTTAGGCTTGGGTTTCCCCCCTTGTATAAAATAGGGATGATGAAAATGTTATTACCTGAACTCCTAGGGGATTTATCAGGAGGATCAAATAAGATAAGGCTTGTAAAACACCAAGCACATGCCTGGCATATTGTAGGATACCAATAAATGTTAGCTGTATAGCCATACTACCTAAGGGCAACTGAGAGCAAGGACCCCCAGCTCAGGTGTTCCTTACTCATATGCAAAACAATGACCCAAACAATGGACCACTAATGAGTCTAACAGCTCTTACATGCGGTGATCCCATGTTTGCTGGCAGTGAGCCATCTTCCTGGCGTGGTAGTGGTGGGGGTGGGGTGTGTGTATGTGTGTGTGTGAGAGTATATGTATATTTGGAGGAGGAGGCAATAGGGAAAGTGAGATAGAAGGTAAATTAGAATCCGTGAGTGCCTATTGACAGTCTGGCATGTGCTAAGTGTTTTACATGCATTCACTTATATAATGATTGGAAAATAAGTAGTATTATCCCCATCTAAAAGATGAAGAAACTCAAGTTCAGAGAGGTTACAGTCCCTGACCTTAAATCACAGACTTAGTGCCAGGACTTGGGTCAGATTTCCAACTCTTTCTACTACTCAGAGGCTAAGGGGGAATTCCTACAAGGACACAAAAAGTTATTATTTAAAGCACAGGAAAATACACATTTTAGTACTATGAAAATTCAAAAGAATGAATACAGCAAATCCAGAGGAAAAATCCAGAAAGCCAGCATGGAGGAGATGGCTTTCCATTGGCATTAGGAGGGGCTTTCAATTGGCAGAAATGGCAGCTTTAAAAAGAGTGGCCATTCCAGATGGAGACAAACAGCTTGAGCAAAGGCCAGACATTATGAAATTATGAGACATGTGCACAGAGAGAAAGGAAACCCTTTAACCATAAGTTGTATGTTGTAGAGAAGTAGGCAAGAGAAGGACAAAAACATGGGGATTTGGCAGTAGAGGGCAGGGAGGTCGGAGCGGGGAAGGACAAGACAGCTCTAACAATTGGGAAAAGCCAAGAGGCTGGCCCCTGCCTGGAACTCACAGGGGAAGGGTTAGCAGTATATCTGGGGTGGCTCCTACCTGGAGAGACAACCTGAGACTCACAGGTGACCAACACACTGGGCCAGCTCCCTCCAACCTTAGAGGACAGGATGCCGGGCAGCTGGAGCTGAGGAAGGAGAGAGAGAGAGAGAGAGAGAGAGAGAGAGAACGAGCCTCCATGCCTTTTTCTCTGCAGCTGACACTAGACAAAACCCTCTAGTGCATGAGGCCTCCATTCCACAGGGATTCATTTCTTGAGACTGTTCCTCAGGTCTGCTTGACCATCTGAGTCCCAAAGCATTTCCATGCATTTGGAGGCTATAGAGCTCAGGAGTCCACATGTTGGCTTTGCCATTGGGCACCAGCCCTTGTTCCATCCATTAATGTGACCCATCCACATTACTTAACATCTCTACACCGTATCTGTAAACTGGAGGTAATGGTGAGGTCCTTGTGCAGAAGGGTTTTGTGAGGATTAAAAGAGATAATGCACATGACTGGCTAGCACAGTCCTGGTTCACACTAAGGGCTCAATAACGGTCACTAATGTTATAGTTGTTGCAGCTACTCATTGTGGATGTGAAACATAGAAATCTGGGGGTGGTGTAGACACTACAGAGAGAACTGGAGAAAGGCAGAGCTGGAATGGAGCTCAGAAATCATCCAACCCCTCACCAGGGCCCAATGACAGGAGGTGACTCCCCCAGGTGCACCCATGAGTTGGTGTCCCAGAGGCCCTAAGCAGGCAGAAGACCCGTGCTAATCCCACGGAAGCAGAAGCTGTTCCTGTGGCACCCAGGCCAGGAACAGCTTGACCTATAACTCCACCTTTTACCATCTGGGAGAAGTCAAGAAAGTCATCCCGCCTCTCTGACCTCAGTTTCCACATCTGTTAAGTGGGAACAACAGTTCCTGCCACTATATCTGTTACCGGATTTGAATGAGATGATGTCTATGGGGCATTCTAGACCCTGTTGGCCTGTAGAAAACTCTCTGTGTATGGTAGCTCCTTTAATTCTTTTCTAAATTGATAATCATCCCAGGCAGGGATAGGTGGAGAGAATTAGAGAATCTACACAAGATGAAAGAAGCAGCTTGAACAAAATTCTAGGGATGGGAAATAGACTGTGTTTGGAAAATAAGAGACCTGGATTCAAGTCTAAGATCTACCACTTTCCAGTTGAGTGTCTTTGAGTCCTCAGTCTCTCTTGTTTGAAAGTAGTTTCAAGGCTTCTTGGTCTAATTCCAGCAGGGCTATTATGTGAGTCCAGTAAGGAAATGGATATGAAGATCCATGATAAATTACAAAGCTCTCCAGGTATGATCTGGTTTTCTCTCTCTGTGGACTGGGAACTGCTTGAGACCAAGACTCAGTTTCCATCTTGGAATCTCCACCCTGACACCATTCCTGGTACAGAGTGGGTGCTACCTCTCTGGGGATGTGAACTGCACTGTCTCCACTCCCCCTCGGGAATGTCCCAGACACCAACTGTGCAAGAGAATCAAACCTTCCCCTCCCACTGACCTGGTTCTGCTGGTAACTACTTTTTCCCGTCCAGGATGGAGCCATGATTTGAGGCCAAACCCTTCACTGAATGGTTGGGCCTGGCTTACAGGATAGTAGGGAAAGAATGAAATGTGGTCTCTCCCTGGGATGTTAGGCCAAGTAGTTTGCAAGTAAAGCCAAGATGCTCTCACATGCACACAGAAACCCTTAGAATGGATATTGAAGTCTTAATATAAACTGCCCACATGCCTCTTCTCAATTGCTGTCAGCAAAATGCTGTCTCTGCTCCCCTCCAAAAGTGTATTTTGGGAGACTAGGACAAGAGCACCATCTGGGCTCCCCTGTCGTACAGCGAGGGTTAATTCAGCTTCCCTTCCTCTGCCACCTTTTCTCCACTGTCAGCACCAACCCACCTCTCCACAACAGAACCCTTCTATAAAACAAGATCCAAGAGGAGAGGAAGGAACTAGGTGCATCCTGCAAAGCATTGGCACTGAGTGAGAGTCAGACCACACAGGGCTGTAGCAGGAAGAGTATTGCAACCCAAGCTCATTTTTGCTTCACCCCTGAGACACTGCACATACATGTAGCATGAGAACCCCATCATAAGCTCCACTTGACAGATAAGGAAACTGACTTTCCCAGCCATGACCCTCAGTCAGAGCGGTACCACCAATCCACATCCACCGCCACACTCCAGTTGTTTGCACCAGAGGGGTTGTTCAGAAAAGTGCAGGAGGCATTTGGGATTGTCACCACGATTGGGAGGTACTACAAGCAATTAGTGGGAGGGGCCCTAAGGTTATAAAGGCCTTGTAATGCATGGGATAGTCACACACATTGAAGACTTGACCAGAGCCAACTGTGCACAGCTCCCTGCCTATAGAACACCACCTGGGTAGCAGAGAGAGGGCTGGATTCTAAGACTGTATCAACCTAGCCAGTAAACCCCTCAGCACCCGTAATTTCTTCCTTCTTCTTCAACATGCCATATCTCTGTGGCTTCCTCCCTCCAGTGTAGTGTGTGAGAACCCCCAGAGCAGATCCCATTATCCTCTGGCATTTGGTTTCATTGTGAGTTGCATAAAGAGTCTGGAACCAACATGGCCATCCTTGCATCATTCAAATTAGTTCCTGAATTATTGTTTTTGTACTTTTTCATTTAAGTATTAGCTCTTTCTTGGTGGGTTTTTTTTTTTTGGTTTTTTTTTTTTCTATTTGTTTTTCAGTGATTGGCTGACCTTCTCTTTTTTCTTGGAACAAGCTAATACTTTTCTGTGTTTGCCAAAAGTTGTTTTGTAGTCATTACTCATCTTTTATAATCTTCCTGAATACTTTTCCTGGTGTTTCAGAAGCTTGTCTGAGGGTGTCCTGTGCCCTGTGATCTGGGTTGATATGTTATTCTTTTAATTCTATATGTTTAAAGGGAAAAAAATCACTAAATAATTTTCAGTGCCATTTATGAGTAAAAAATGTAAGCACATATTCAAATGACTTTTAACTTGTCTGGCACCATGATGTGAGATATGCTGTTGAGTTGCGGTGATCAGATTCCAGGATCTGGAAAGCCTGGCTTACAGAGAAGCCTGGCTTACAGAGTCTGACATGATAGTGAGGAAATGCACCCTGGTGAAGAGTCCCCTGTGCTTACAGACTTCTCTGTATAGTTTTTGGTCGAGTGATCTGTGCAAAAAGCAAATCTGATGTTATCACCATTCCCCATCCCTTCACACATACCCCTTCTGTTGTCTTAAAACTTCTGGTGACTTTCCATTTTTCTTGGAATAAAGGCAAAATTCTTAACAGGATCTCCAAAACTGGACATGGGTGTGGTCCCTATATTTTTCTCTTGGCTCATTTTACCTTCATCCCCCTAACCTGGGCTCCAGCTGTTTCTTCTTATACATGCTTCCCTGGTACCGTGGGGCATTTGTACATGTGCTTCCTTCTGCCTCTGACAGCTTCCTTCTTTTTATCACCTCATGCCCAGTACAGTGCCTGGTGCACAGGGGGTACAAATAAATGGTAATTGAAAGAATAAATGAGAGAAGACATGGAATTCAGTTCTCAGGTTTGGGATATTTTGTTTTGCTTGGGTTTGATTTCATTTGGCCTAAACACTATCAAACCAGAGGTCACAGACTGGCAGCCAGGAGGCCCAGAAACTGTTCCTGACTTGCACACAGGTGTTCTTTGATCTTGGTCCCTATCATCCCCCTGGTCTTGTCAACCTTCTTGGCCCCCTATCATCATTCCATTTGCAACTGCAGGCCTAAACATGCTGTCTACTGCAACTTTCATTTAAATATTCCATATAACCTTTCATTTAAGTATTTCAAATAAATATTTGGTTTTAATTTTATGGGACTTAATTGACTTTGACAAAAACTCAGGAGGCAACAGCCCACACCTCCCACCAATGTGCTTTTTTTTTTTTTTTTAGAAAGCACAAAACCCTGTCCTTGAAATCTTTGTGTTTCCAGATAAAGACCCTGAGGTCTAAACGGGAGCAAGGACCCACCCAACTACTGAGTGGCAGAACTGTCCTTTGAAACCCAGTCCCCTTGACTGCCAGCTTGGGGCTGTTTCTACTCCTCGTCCCTAGAGTCAATCCACTGTGGATGGTGTTTATGTCTATTTAATGGCTTTGAAAGTGTGCGTTTCTAGTGAAGTATTACACTTTACACAATTAACGTGTACAAAATAAAGCCTAGTTTTATGAACGTCGTTTCCAAACTGCTTCACAGATTGATTTACAAGAGGAGAGAAAACTTTCCTCTCTTATCTAAGAGATGTCGTGTTTCGATTTCCCTTAATACGACAGGCAGGAAAGCACTCATCGAAAGTGACTCTTCTGAATTAACACTGACTAAACATGGGGGGTTAGCAAGAGGTCTGTGAGGATTTCATCTTCCTTCCTCCATGATGGCTTGTTTACAGCCTCTGCAGAAAGCAGATGTGACTGAATAATGTGTCGTCAAAGTCTTGGTAGAGTTACTTACTTATAGAGTTGGAGTCTGGCCCGGTGGTTCCTTTGCTCTGGTCTGAGAATCTGGAGCAATAGGGCTCTGTGCCTCTATAATTCACCTAATTTAACCTTTGTTATCTCACTATTCTTCAGAGGACTTCTTTTTCCTCTAAAGACATCATCCAGGTAGCCCCAACCTGCCCACCCCAGCTATTCCCACTAGGATACCTGTAGGAATCATTTGTTAGACTTCTGAAAAGATTGAGTCCTCCAGTGTTCAGAATAAAAAGGAAATGTGTATATGTTTCATTATGCATATATTGCATTACCATCTATAAAGGATTTTCCATACATGCATTGCTTCCTTCAAGTATCTAAGCACATAGAATACACCAGGCATTGTGCCACTCGCTGAAAATACAGCCAGATGTATAATTCATTAACTTCTCAAACCCTTCCCCCAAAAGCCTAGAAGGCACAAGTGGTTGGCCTCACATCACAGATCAGGAAACGGAGACAGAAAAATATTAGGTGATTACCTGAGGTCACAGAGCAGTAAGACACAGAACTTGGATCTTGAGCACCAGAATTTGAGATTCCGAGGCCCTCACACAATCCAGCACCACACAGCTGCCTCTAATTAACAGGAAGAGTCTGATTGCTCCTCTTTTTCTCACTGATCTGAGGTTGGCTCATCCCAGGACCGACTGCAAAGTGGGGCTCAGAAGTCTTTTCGGTTAAGGCCTTGGCATGCACCTGCTGCAGGGCACCTAATAATGGTCATTGCCTGTGGATATTTGACAGATCATGTGTCTCTACTGTTTAATTATATCTAAACTAGTGAGTGCATAAACACTTACAAACAGCTACAAAAGGACAGAAACCTTACACCATGGTCCCCTGGAACGTCATTCACGTTGCACTGTGGGTAGTGGCCCCAAAGCAATGGAGAAGGAAACTTTCAGAGCCTGACTCAGCCTCCCATGGACATACTCAAGTCATCACATGATCTTTGGGAGGCTGTTCCTTCTTCAAGCCCAGAGATCAGACCTCAGACGGACACAATCATTTGGAGGCTGTTCCTTCTTCAAGCCCAGAGATCAGACCTCAGACAGACACGATCATTTGGAGGCTGTTCCTTCTTCAAGCCCAGAGATCAGACCTCAGACAGACACGATCATTTGGAGGCTGTTCCTGCTTCAAGCCCAGAGGTCAGACCCCAGACAGAGACATGCTGGCCATCAGGTTGAAGCACTGGACTCTTCTTTTTTAAGTTCAAAACTGAAGTCATTTTAAGCATAACAATAAAACAGGAGTAACTTACCAGTTTCTACGGTGTCTAAGAGATGGAAGAACCAGCGTCACATTGGTTAAGTCAGAAGAGTCAACTGTTAAAGCCATGTTCTTGGGCCAAGATGAAAAATTACTCCACTAAGATAGGTATTAAGTTGGTATAGATGTGACTTAAATGTAGGTAAATCCTTCCTGAAATGTTCATGGTTCTTTTTTCCCCCACTTCATTCGACCAAATTACATCGGAAGGTTTTTTTTCCAATATTGACCTACTCTTGATTCCTGATACAAAACCTACTTGATCATAATAAAAAAATAAAACAAAATACATAAAATAAAAATGTAAAGTAAAATAATAATAAAAATAATTTTTAACATAATGTTGTTTTTCACTGGCTAATATTCGTTTAGTCTTCTTGAAAATATGATTATAAGAGACACTGGCCTATTGCCCTTTAAATGTCTCATGGAACATGCTTATAAACCCATTTGACCAAGGCTATTCTCTGGGTAATAGAAGTAGAAAAATGATTCTTGTCTTAATCAAAGGAACTATATAACATGATATCCCTGCAATAATTATAACAAAATGAGCCTTCATTAATACTATTTATATGGGCTCTCGAGTTCCTTATTCAATAAACATTGAACAAAAATGACCTGAAGATACTGGAACATGGGTTTTCACCCAGGGGACAAGCTCTTCCACAGTATGACATTGAGGCTAAGAGAGTCAATACATAGATAGTTTGAGACAACATGGCGAGGACATCTACCATTTTAATCATACAAACTACAGAAAGAAAAGACTGTCAGAAGGTTCTTGGCATCAGATGACAATAAAATAAAGTAAGGTGCAAAAATGAATAATAGACCAACCTCGACCTCAAGAAATATAGTCTCCAAGTGTTCACGACCTGGCTCCACTTTTATCTATGGAATATAACAGGTCACTTCATCCTTCTGGGCCTCTTTTCCCTTTATCTGAGCCCCAGCAGCCAGATATGTCTAATAGTAATAACCAAAACTCCCATTTAATGAGTACTTGCTTTGTGCCAGGCACAGTATCTAATCCCTGCTTTAGCTCATTTACATGCTTTAGCTCATTTAATCATCCTGACTCTTTGCGAGGTTATGTTGGAATCACATTTTCTCACATGAAGAAATCGAGGCTCAAAGAGACTAAATAACTCAGAACTTGAACCCAAGACATTTAACTCCAGAACCAGTGGATGATCCTCATCCATGTCCTTCTCTGGGATGCATTGGAGGTCATGGGAGCACAGGCAGGAAGTAGTAGGGTGCCAGTGGTGAGAGCATTAATTAAAATCAGCCAAGGTTCAGAACACACCTGCAAGCATCACTTTCCATCCTGGCAGGTAGCAACCACTGGCTAATAGTTCCAGGAGGATCCAGACCTCATTCCCAGAGAGCATCCTGCTCTGACTTTCTGCAGCTTCTTTTCATGAGCATTGGAAGGGATACAGATGCTTTGAAAAAAAAAAGGATCGTGGGAAGAAGGTTTGGCTTCTAGAAACGGCTATTTCAGAATGCTTCATGGTGGGAGGGGGTGGAGAAAAGCATCAGGGAATAGCCTCGCTTACTGGTTCTTGGTAAAGGTGCGGGAAATATGTCTCTTCAGAAGAGAGAACTCTCTAGAAGACTGTTGGCATGCCATTTGTTTTGTGACAACAGATTTCAAGTCCAGAAACCAGTAAGAAGGAAAGTATGTCCAGTCTTTGCATCACAAAAGGAAAAACGAGGGACATTGAATAACTGCCTTTCATATGTGTGATACTTCGTATGCGTCACCTTGTTTATTTTGCATGTTTGACTATACCCTGCCTAGTTCCTGAAAGACAGTGTAGTGCATTTTGTATTTTATTCCCATGACGATCGTTAGGTGCATTCCCATATTACACATGAAGAAACTACGGCACAAAGGGAATAGACAACTAGCCCGAGGTTATTTGGACAGAAGAGGCATTTGGCTGGATTCAAAGGGATGCCTTTCCAGCACCCTCCTGCACCCAAACATAGCACTCAACACTTGTGTCAACCATCATTCATCTCAGTGCAAAACACCAAATAATCCAAGTTGTGTAGAGGCATCTGGGTGGCTCAGTCATTTGAGCGTCCGACTTTGGCTCAGGTCATGATCTCACAGTTCATGGGTTCGAGCCCCGCATTGGGCTCTGTGCAGACAGCTCAGAGCCTGGAGCCTGCTTCAGATTCTGTGTGTGTGTGTGTGTGTGTGTGTGTGTGTGTGTGTCTCTACCCCTCCCGCACTCACACTCTGTCTCTCTCAGAAATAAATAAACATTAAAAAAAATTTTTTTAATCCAAGTTGTGTTATCTTTTGGGAGAAAATACCATAGTTCACTCACGTTTTATAGGTTGCTGTGATCACTGGACCATATTTGGGGGTCTTTAGTCAATGAAATTATAGGCACTTCTTTTTATTTTTAGCCATAATTGCATTCTGTGTCTTAAAATGGAGGAAATGATCAGTCACCAGGCAGACAGTGATAATTGCCAAACCTTAGGGTGAGAATGTGGCAGTTGGTAAATATCAAACTGCCTTCTCCACCGCAGACCGTGTGCTCTTCCACATAAAGACAAACTTGTTAATGACTCTCTATAAATAAGTTCTAGCTTATAATTGTTGTTCCAAGCAACCGATATTGAAATGTGATCTGCTCTCAAATACAAAACACCTTTCCTTTCCTCTTTCCTTTCTTGTGGAAAGAAAATGTTTGTACACTCAAAAGCAAAGTGGACCAGAGTCGCTTGGCTGTGTGACCTTGGAAGAGTTGTCTAACCTCTCTGTGCCTTTGTTTCATCTTTTGCCTATTTGGGGAACAAATGGGGTACAATGGGTGAGCTCCTTGAGGGAATCGAATATTCGCCATTCATCTCTGGATGCCTGGGGTCTAGTATAGGCTGGATGGAATTTGTGTCTTGACTGTAACGAATCAGACTCTCCTGAATTGAATCTGTCCTTGAAATGTTTAAAGGGCTATAGAAATGTGACAGTGGTAATCAATATCATCTAAAAAGAAAGGAGAGGTTAATATTGATATTCCTTCAGCATGTATTTTCTTCCTATCTTTATAGAACACTTACCAGGTAACGTATGCCCATGAAGTTTTGTATTCATCTCTCAAATTTAAGCTAGCAGGATTGGCAGGCTATGACCTGCCACCCATTTTTATAAAAATAGAGTTTTGCTGGAACCCAGAGAGTTTTGCTGGAACCCATTCTTTTATATTTTGTCCGTGGCTGCTTTCATACAAAAGCAGGCTTGAGGAGTTGTGTCAGAGACCATATAACCCACGTAGCTGGATATATTTACTATCTCACTCTACAGAAAGACTGCCAACCTCTCAATTATAGTATGAGCTACTGGGAATATGTTTCTCTTTAAAAGCCCTCATCTCATATCCAGTGCCCGGAACACGGGGTGCTCCAGAACACGGGGTGTCTGAACGGAGCAAGATAAATCGGAAAATGATCCAGGTTCTGAACAGGCAACATCTTGCTCAAGCTTCCTGAGTGAACAGACTCAAAGTCAGGACCCAGAAGAGGCGGCTGCACACACCTCACCCCTGTTTCTGCAGGAGCTGAGGGCTCTATTATCAATTGCTTGTTTAGTAATTCTGAAGAGCTAATTACTGAGCGCTTACTAGATGCCAGGCCTTGGGCTAAATGCTTTCTGTATTTTGTCTTATAAAATCCTCAGCACAGTTCTGTGAAGTAGTTAATATTATTATCCCTGTTCATAATGAGAGCCTGCCTTGCCCAGGGGTACCCAGTGGCGAGTTCCCATTAGAGATACCCTTTAGGATTCCAAGCTGTCCCTTTACCGGCTCAGCCAGGTGCCTTGCTCTCCCTGTCCCTCGGACATCCCGTTTGATTGTATTACCTCCAGCCTGCATGGCTTCATTCACTCATTTTACAATTGTTTCTACCTTGCTACAGCTAATATGTGCCAGGTACTGTGCTGGACACAAGGGACATCACAGGACCCATTAGACACCATCCTTGCCTGAATGAAGCTTAAGGTCTAGTGAAAGTGATGAGCATTAATCAGTCACACCATATATTGAAATAAAACGGTGATATGTTTCAAAGAGGAAAGGCACGGGATGCCATGAGGGCAGGTTATGGGGGTCTCTCTCAAGAGGTGGCCCTCGAGCTCAGATCTAAAGGAGTTTGTAAATAAAAGGCAGGCACAGAGGTGAGGGAATGGTGTCCTAGAAGGAAGCATGGTGTGTAAGGGAGACTAAAAGGTCACTCTGGCCAGAGCACATAGAACAAGGAGACATGATTGCACAAGCCAGGGACCACACAAGGCTTGTGCTCAGATTTGGGTCTTTGTCTCGGAAGCATTGGGAAACCACTGAGGTATTTAAGCAGGGGAAATTAGAGTGGTGGTGTTATCACTCCAAATGCTGTGTGTGTCGTCTTCTGCTACAAGGCTGCTCTTTCCTGGGTTCACTGAGGGGCTCCTGATAATGGAGCACCACACTGAGAAAGACGAACTAAGGTGTCTACGTCAGAGTCTGAGAACACAGCTGGCCAGCCATGCCGAGGCATGAAGGGTGAACAAGCAGCAGCCTGGCATGCGCCTGCAGGTCACCTCGTTGCTGCAAAGTGTGAACTCGGTTTGAGACCTTTACACCACAGGCTGCTCTCAGCCTAACCAGTGAAAAGGACAACTTGCTGTCGACTTGGAAGTTTGCTTGCAGCAGTTCTGCTCATTTAGTAAAGATGACCTACCAGCTTGGAAGCTGAGAATACTTGTCACCAGAGACAAGTCAGCCTCCTCACTTCCATTATGAGGCACAGAAGCTTTGCCTGTGGTCTTAAGAGTATAGTCATAAACACAATTCTCCACCACCCTTAGAGTGGAGTCCAGACCCTTTAGCATGGCTTGCCAGGCTCTCCCTGGTCTGGTCTGCCTCCCTGTTCAACTCCAACTCGTACTCTTCTCCCTCACTTAGTAGCTGCTCACTGAATGCTTTTGAATGAATCAATGTATAATTGACCATATGATCTTGGGCAGGCACCTTTCTGGTTTCAGTTTCTTCATTTTTATATTTTTTTAATTTTTTAAAATATTTATTCATTTTTGAGAGTGAGAGAGAGACAGAGCATGAGTGGGGGAGGGGCAGAGAGAGTGGGAGACACAGAATCCGAAGCAGGCTCCAGACTCTCAACTGCCAGCACAGAGCCTGATGCAGGGCTTGAACTCATGGACCAAGAGATCATGACCTGAGCTGAAGTCAGATGCCCAACCGACTGAGCCACCCAGGAGCCCCTCAGTTTCTTCATTTTTAAAAGAAGTGGCTGGCCCGGGTTTTCTCTGAAGCCCCTTCCAGGATGAAGAATCTGTAGTATGCAAATTGGGATTCATTCAGCAAACACCTGCCAACATCTCCTCCAAGCAAGTCCCATGGCAGGCACAGAGGATATGATATGATGAAAGACATTCCTGCCCATGAGATGTTTACTCAAAGGTAGAGAAAAGAAGAGCTTCAAAATAACATGGTGCATGAGTGTGAGTAGAGCGTGAATTCTACAGGCATAGGAACTACGTGCAATCCCAACTCTTACCACTCCTTTGAGCAAAGCATCTCATGGAGGCCCGGTGTCCTCATGACTCAAATGGACCTAACGGCACAACTCATGGAATTTTGCGAGGGTTAAATGAGGTGATGTTACTGCTGGTGTTATCTCTCTCATAAATAAGTGTTCAGCAAGTGTTGGTGATGATTATCAACAAATGATGATGGTGGCTAATGTCAACAATAACATCCAGCACCCATGCGATTGTACCAGCTGTCTATGGCTTACATCTGTTCTGATCACACAGTACTTAGGCCATCCCAGCTGTAAAATATTTTGAACCTGGCCCTGGATGAGAGCGCCATGGAGCAGAGAGGAGCTGCACTTGATGCTCAAGGTCAGTGATTCATGGAGAATGTCCTCCTGGAGAAGCTGAGGTTAGAACTGAGCTGTAAGGTAAAGAAGGGTAGGCAAGATCTCCTCTGTCTCCACTCTGCCCTGGGAAATCTTTCAAAAACGCACTTTGGGTCAAGTGATTTCTTCCTTAAAACCAGTGACTTCCAGTTGCACTTAGAATAAAATCAAAGCTCTTTACCATTATCGGCAAAGCCCTCCATGAGCTGGTCCTTCACCCTTTCTCAGCCATACTCAGCCATTTGTCCCTACCCCTTTGCATAGGCTGTTCTCTCTGCCAGCTAGGAGCCTCCCTCTAGTCTTGTATGCCCAGCTGCTTTTCGTCATCAGAACGCAGCTTGGATGTCGCCTCTGCAGACAAGCCTTCACCAACAATACACTTCCTGACCTTTTTCCCCGCTCCCACATGCCCTGCCCCCATTTCCTCCACTACTGCCGTCCACTTTGCAAGCCAAAGTCTTGTTTGTTTCCTTCAAAGCTCTTGATACTATCTGAAATCATCTCCAGGATGTCAAGGACTTCATCTGTCTTACCCAGCTGGCCTCGGCATGCAGTTGGCCTTCCAAGATTTTCTGAACAAGTGAATTCCAGGTCCCTGTAAAGGTCTGAGTGAAGCAGCTTGTTCTGGGATGAGAACACAAGGTTCAAGCTAGTGCCACAAGGAAGAGTCCCATGAGTTCACGAAGGACTTAAGTACAGAGAATGTGCTGGACCCTGGTGTCAGGCTCTGAGCCGCATCTGAGCATCATGAAAAAAACCAACAATACCTTATTTCATCCTCTAAGATAGCTATTTCTCAGCCTTACATTTCCCTCTACGAGGGCACCCATCTAAATTAATAAGAAGTCAAGATTATAAAATAATTTCCTGTAATCCAGGGTTAACACTTCACATGGTAATTCCAATGAGGCTGGCAAAAGCCCTTGGGGCATCTCTTTAATGAATAACTAAACTTGCTGCTTAATTAGCATGTCACTAAAACCCCCAAAGAGTTTGCTTTTGTGAGCAGTTTCCACATTGTCCCTCTTGTCTTCGTGTCCTTGCACTTGCTAAGAGGTCAAACATCTACTTGCTATCCCTTATTTCATGTCAGACACTGATTACCTTGAGTAAACCCCAAAGTTGAGTCTCAGGCCATACCTGAGTGCTCATGCAGATTATTAAAAATTCTAAATTTGTAGGCATTGGGTTTTAAAATATTACCTGTAACTGGCAAGAAGTAATCCATAGACATCCCTTTCAGAATCTACCTGCCAATGGGGCGCCTGGGTGGCTCAGTCGGTTGAGCGGCCGACTTCAGCTCAGGTGATGTTCTCATGGTTTGTGGTTCGAGCCCCACATCAGGCTCTGTGCTGACAGCTCAGAGCCTGGAGCCTGTTTCAGATTCTGTGTCTCTCTCTCTCTCTGACCCTCCCCTGTTCATGCTCTGTCTCTCCCTGTCTCAAAAATAAATAAAAACGTTAAAAAAAAATTTAAAAAAAAGAATCTACCTGCCAATCTAACTAGCAAGCTACACCCTGTACGTGGCTGCTCCCCCCACCAACCCAAATCAACAGCAGGACCAACAGTAGACCCTGTTCCCCCACCCACACCCACACCACGCACATTGTGAGTGGTTAGTGGGTGCTTGATTGGCATCCCAGTGCCTGGCTGCAGACGAACAAAGCAACAGCTGCAGGAACTATAATTGCCACTGAAGGGACCTGGAAGGTAGCTCTTTTTCACAGGGAAGCCCTACTTGTGCGTGATACGTGAGCTGGTGCAGGCCCCATGCATCTTCTGCTCTTTGCTTTAATGCCAGAATTGTGTCCTGACAAGTGGAAACAGGAAGCCTGGCCACTGCCAAGCTGCCTCGTAGGGTCTTCTGGGGCTCCTGACAGTTCTGAGGCTTGGGAATTCCCACTCATCCCAAACACATACACATTCTGAGGCTCCTACGGAACACTGTCTGCCTGAAATAGCTGCCTCCTGAAAGTATGCCCTCCCTCCCTCCAGGCTCTCCCTGCTTTAATCTGCCTTCTTACAGCCCATGCTGATTATCTTACCCTCTGCTCAGAACCCTTCCATAGGTCATCTTCTGGGCCTTCTATGATCTGGACTCAGCCCATCTCCTCACATACATAATTCACATACCCCTCAACCCAGTCTAAATAAACCAGAAGAGCAGGGAACAGCCAGACACGACAGGGCTCTGCCAGCCAACAAACATTGTCTGCTAAACCAGTGTTTATCCAAGTTTCATGTGCATTCAAATCACTGGGGGTTTGCTAAAATGCAGATTTTCATGCAGGAGATCTAGAGTAGGGCTCAAGACTCTACATTTCTAACAAGTTCCCTTCTGGAGGCCATGGAGCTGCTGGTCCCTGCAGTACACACTGAGTAGGAAAGCACTATGGATCTTTTTAACATCTGATTTGTATGCCTTGGGAGGGGGAATATGCTGTATTCAAAATAGCTTTATTTTAAGATTATATTAATTCTGTAAAATCACCATTTTGGTAGATCAAAAAGTCAATTTCATATGGTTCAACCTAACATAAGAAATGGGCCATCAATGACTCCTAATAGGAACCAGAGCTCATGATCTCAGAATCCTAGCCAAGTTACCTTGGAACAAAGAGGAGGCAAGACATCAGGTCAAGATGCCAGATGTGTCGACTTAAGCTTAGAGCAGAGCACAGCCTCACCCCTATATTTACCATCCCCTTTCTCACAGTCCCTGGCCCCTACAGAATGCCACCCTGTGGGCCTCCTCGTGGCTCAAGAGACTTCTTCCTGCATTTTTCAGTCTTGTAATTTGGAGAGAAGAACCACTCCACTGGACTGCCTTCCACTTCCCATCTCTCCAATGCCAGGTTCTCAGAACACGCTGAAATTTCAAGGCATACCCTGTAGCACTGGCACGTCCCCAGGTGGCTTTGTAGGTCACCTGGTGGGAAGATCTTAGCAGATGGCAGGATGTGTTTTGATTCTCATTAAGAAACTTACTCAACACTGAAGGGGGGTGTGGCAGGTCCCCCACAGCTCCTGGTTCTTCCACATGGCAACACTTCTCCACCTGCAGAAAGTCCTGGCTGTGTGTGTGGGTGAGTGGGAGGGAGGAAGGTAAATGATAAGCATAGGCCTGAACAACCTGCCTGATAAACTGGCAGACCACACTTGCCAGCCCCTGCCTATGGTTGACTTTCTGATTGCAGAAGAGCTGCTGTATGACCATCTGCCACCATTGGCAAAACGCACAAGAAGTGAAAAAGCAATACGCACGTAGGATATTTCAAGAGCAGCAATACCGTGCTCCCTCCATGAAAAGCTCTACTGACTCAAGATGTTCAGGGTTTTCTCAGATCCAAGGTTCTATCCACATGATTGGGCATTGATGGGATGTGGATGCTCACTGCTTATGTTGCACTGGTTCTCCACTTCAGCTGCCCACTAGCTGGAGAGCATTTAACAAATCCCAGAGCTCTGTCCCCACCCCAAATCAATTAAATCAGAATTGGGGGAACAAGCATAAGTGGGTATTAAAAGCACCCAGGTGATTTGAATGCACCCTGAAGGTTGCAAACCACTGTGTTAGAGGTGGTTTATCTTTTTAAGTTTATTTATTTATTTTCAGAGAGAGGGAGAGCATGAACCAAGGAGGGACAGAGAGAGAGGAAGAGAGAATTCCAAGCCAGCTCCACACTGCCAATGCAGAGCCCAATGTGGGATTCAAACTCACAAACCAGACACTTAACCAACTGAACCACCCAGGCACTCCGGTTTTTTCAAAAATCAAAGAAAAGCACCTTTTTCCTTTTTTTTGTTTTTTTATCATTGACTTCCTTAGCTTCTGAAACTTCACTTCCTTTTTTTTTAATGTGTTACAGGATATTGGTAATAATGAATACACTTAAACTTTTCAGAGGCACAAAACCATTTTACATACACTATCTTACTAGATTCTCAAATCAGCCTGTGGAAAATGTTAACACCACTACAGAGAGATATATGCTCAGCTTGCTGTGACATTGTTTATCAGAGAGAAGAAAAAATTGAAACAACCAGAAAGCTAGTAAGAGGCTAGATAAATGTGTTGTGGGGCATTCGTGCAACAGAAAATTGTACAGCTATTGTAAAGACTTAGGTAGCTCTGTACACACTGACTTATAAAGACAGCCACAAACTATTTTTAAATTTAACAAATCAAGTCCACAATCATACTTAGAAATGATTCCATTGTTACTGGGTTTATTCATTTTTTTTAACAACTTTTTGAGTTTTCTTTGAAATGTAAAAATTGTATATGTTTAAGGTGTGTAACTTGATGTTTTGATATATGAATATAATTTGGAAAGATCACTACAGACAAACTAAATAACATATCCATCACCTCTACATAGTTACTATTGTGCGTGCGTGTATAAAGATTTAAGAACTGTACTCTTAGCAAATTTCAAGTATACAGTGCACTATTGTTAACTATCATCACCAGGCTGTACTCAGAGCTCCTGAACTCATTTATTTTGCATAACTGAGACTTTGAACCCTTTGACCAACCTCTCATTTCCCCTCCCTCCCCCATCCCTTGACAACCACCAAGCTATTCTTTGTTTCTATGAGTTTGACTATTTTAGATGCTTTACATAAGTGAGATCAGACGGTATTTGTCTTTCTGGGTCTGCCTTATTTCACTTAGAATGATGTCCTTCTGGTTCATCCGTGTTGTCACAAATGGCAGGATTTCTTTCATTTTTATGGATAAATAATATTCCATCTTATTTTCCTTTATACAGTTACTTTATCCATTCATTCATCAATAGAAACTTAGGTTATCTCCATATCTTGGATATTGTGAATAATGCTGCAATGAACATAGGACTGAAGATGTCTGTTTGAGATCCAGATTTGCTTTGGATCTATACCCAGAATGGTATTGCTGAATCAAATGGTAGTTCTATTTTTAACTTTTTGAAGAACCTCCATAGTGTTTTCCATGATGGTGATATACCAGTTTACATTCCTATCAACGGACTACAAGGGTTCCCTTTTCTCTGTATCCTCACCAACACTTGTGATCTCTTGTCTTTTGGACCATAGCTATTCTAACAAGTGTGTAGTGATATTTCATTGTGGTTTTGATTGGCATTTTCCTGATGACTGTTGCTGTTGAGCACCTTTCCAGGTACCTATTGGCCATTTGTGTGTCTTATTTTGAGAAATGTCAATTCAAGTCCTTTGCCTATTTTTAACCAGGCTATTTGGTTTTTTGCTAATGAGTCGTATGAGTTTCCTATATAGTTTGGATATTGACCCCTCATTAGATATATGGTTTGAGAATATTTTCTCCATCCTATTGGTTGCCTTTTCACTGTTTGATTGTTTCCTTTGCTGTGCAGAAGCTTTTTAGTTGGAGACAATCCTGCTTGTCTGCTTTTGCTTTTATTGCCTGTACTTTTTGGTGTCATGACCAAAAATTGCCAAGAAGCTTTTTCCCTGTGTCTTCTTCTACTATATTACCATTTCAGGTCTTATCTATAAGTCTTTAGTTTAAGTTAACTATGATATATGATATAAGATAGGGTCCAATTTCATTCTTCTTCATGGGATATCCAATTTTCCCAACATCTTTTACTGAAGAGACTATCCTTTGCCCATTGTGTATTCTTAGCATACTTGTTGAAGATCTGTTAACCATAAGTGTATGGATTTATTTCTGGGCCCTTCATTCTGTTCCACCAGTCCATACATGTTTTTATGTCAGTACTATACTGACATAAAATTATTATAGCTTTGAAGTATATTGTGGAATCAGGAAGCTTTGTTCTTCTTATTCAAGATTGCTTTGTCTCTTTCAGAGTCTTACGTGGTTCCATATTAATTTTAGGAAGGTTTGTTCTATTTCTGTAAAGAATGCCATTGGAATTTTGATAGGGACTTAATTGAATAGTAGTATGAACATTAACAATATTAATATTAATTTTTCCAGCCCATGAGCACAGGATGACTTTTCATTTATCTGTGTCTTCTTTAATTTTCTTTCATCACTGCTTTATAGTTTTTGGTGTACAACCCTTTCACTTCTTTGGTTAAGCTTATTCTTAAGTACAGTTGAGCCTTGAACAATGTGAGGGTTAAGGGTACCAACCCCCATGAAGTCAAAAATCCCTGTGAACTTTTGACTTCACACAAACATAATTGCTAATAGCCTACTATTGACCAAAAGCCTTATAGATAACATAAAGTCAGGTAACACATATTTTGTACATACCTGTGTTAAGGTAACAGGTAAGCTTACCTGTGTAAGCTAGAGAAAATAAAATGTTATTAAGAAAATCATAAGGAAGAGAAAAAATATTTACAATATTGTACTGTATTTATAAAAAAAAACCCACAAATCTGCATGTAAGTGGACCAGCTCAGTTCAAACCTGTGTTGTTCAAGGTCAACTGTATTTTATTCTTTTTGTTGCTATTGTAAATGAGATTGACTTTATTAATTCCCTTTTCAGATACTTCATTGTTAGTGTATAGAAATGCCACCAATTTTTGTGTACTGAATGTGTATCCTGCAATTTTACTGAATTCATTTATTAGTGCAAACAGTTTTTTGATGTGGGGGAATCTTCAGTGTGTTCTACATATATGATTATTTCATCTGGAGAGATAATTTTCCTCCTTTCTTTCTGATTTGGATGCCTTTTATTTCTTTTTCTTATCTAATTGCTCTGCCTAGGACATTCAGCACTATGTTGACTAGAAGTGGAAAGATTGGGTATCATTGCCGTGTAATGGATCTTAAAGAAAAAGTTTTCAGTTTTTCCCTATTGATTATGATGTTAGCTATGGGCTTTTCATATATGGCCTTTATTGTGTGGAGGTAAGTTCCTTCTATACCTGCTTTTGTTGAGAGTTTTTGTCGTGAATGGATGGCGAATTTTGCCAGATGCTTTTTCTAAATCTATTGAGATGGTCATGCGGTTTTTATCTTTCATTCTGTTAATGTGGTAGGTCACACCGATTGATTTACATATGTTAAACCATCCTTGCATCCCAGGAATAAATCCTACTTGGTCCTGATGTATAATGCTTTCAATGTGTTATTGAATTCAGTTTGCTAGAATTCTACTGAGGTTTTTTGCCTGTGTTCATTAGGGATATTGGCCTATAATTCTCTTTTCTTAAAGTTTTTGGCTTTGTTTGGTATCAGGATGATGCTGGCCTCACAGATTTGCAAGTATTCTCTCTTCAGTTTTTTGGAAGAGTTTAAAAAGGATCAGTATGAGTTCTTCTTTGAATGACTGGTGGAATTCACCCACAAAGCCATCTGGTCCAGGGCTTTTCTTTGTTGGGGGGTGGGAGATTGATTACTACTTCAGTTCTCTTTATTTGTATTAATCTGTTCAGGTTTTTATTTCTTCTTGATTCAGTGTTGGTAGGTTGTGTGTTTCTAGGAATTTATCAATCCTAGAAAATTTCTAGGATCCTAGATGATCCTAGGAATTTATAGATCTTAGACCTATATGATTTCTTAAACCCTACATGTGTATCTGTGTGTGATCTATAAGCATAAAAAATATATATCTGGAAGGATAGATGCTAAGCTGTTAATAGTCATATTGCTTGGGCTAGGATTACACAAAGGTGGAGGGAAACTTTTTTTAGGTTGTTACAAATATTATACCTCCATGATTTTTTTAAAAATCTATTTTAAAACCACAGCCTGAGATGAATTCTAAGGAGAAAATCACACCTGTTTTTCAGAGGAAGCAATCAAGTCTCAGTGAGGTGGAGTAAATTATTCATATGGCTAAAAATTGGTGGGGCATTAGTTGAACATGTATGTGTGCTATGTTTCAAAATTTCTTAGAAAATAATTTTCAAAAAATTAAGTAAAAGAGGGAAACCCTAGTTTTCTGGAGCCAAGATCCAAGACTCCATGTGCTACCCACACTAACTATGGCACAAAGGCTCAACAAGCAGAGTGCTGACTTTCACTGAGCAAGGAGGGAATTGAGTCCCGCACGGTCAGATGACCTTGGCAGATTGGTGCATCAGGAGCTTCAGCCATCACTCTCTCTCTGTCAGGACTTCAGCATTTCATAGGCTGGCCACTGTCCTCTCAGAGTCACTGGGCTAACTCAGAACCTAACCATTCCCTGCTTGCCCAAGGCCATGAGGAAGATTCACTCAGTGCCAGTGACAGCTGTGGATGCAGCCGGGAGAGCGCGTCCACCCCTACAGGGCAGTTCTACTCCTAATAAGGGAAACTCACTTTACACACACTTTAGGGGGAATGTCCTGGGTTGGAGCCAGAGCCAGATGGGCACTGAGCTTATTAAAGGCATGATTATTACCAGAAAACATTTGCAAATATGTATGGGTTCTTTTCTGTGTGTGTGTGTGCATGCATTATACACACACACACACACACACACACACACACACACACACCTCCCTGAATTGCTTTCAATTACAAGATTGCCTTTACAATTGTTCTACAATACACCTTATGGTGAACCCTTCTGTAGGGTGGCTATGCTGTGCCTCACACCTTTTCATGTGAGACTGTTGTTCTTACTGCTGTTTTTCCCTCCTGCCAGGTGCAGCTCATCCACTATAACCATGAGTTATACACAAATGTCACAGAAGCCGCAAAGAGCCCTAATGGATTGGTGGTAGTTTCTATATTTATAAAAGTAAGTGTCTTTCGTTCTTTCGTTCTTTTCTTGCCATTCCCACCCCAGGTCGGAATACCAGCTTAGTCTCTGTTGGATCTTAGAAATAACAAAAGGGGTGATGTCCATGCCCAGGAAAAGCTGCAGGGTGGCGACTTTTATATCCATGAGATCTATGAAAAAAAGAGGTCTCTTTCATGAAGACTCAACAAAATGATGGTTCTTCCATTTCATAGCATCAGGGGCCTGAGGATTTAGGCAGCCTTTGTCTCAGAAAGAAAATGCGTGCTAGATCCAGGGACAGGCTTCAGGTCCCACATCATGCAAAAGATTCAAAAGGATGCAACAGAAGGGGAGGGGTGGCTCCCTGACAGCCCACAGGATCACACTCCTGTCCACCAGTTGCCCGTTGGAAACAGAGATGCAAGGGCAATGTGGGATGTCCCTCCCCTCCCACACTGCCCTGAACAGCTCCCTCCAGCTTCCCTGAAGATGCTCTGAACATCACCTCCCATCCTCCCCTTTCCCTCATAAGTATCCCCAGGAGAAATTAAGCAAAGATCACCATGGCTGACTTTATGACATTCTTAGGAGACTCTACACCTCCCTAACAGTCAACGACAATGACAGATCTCCAGCCGTGAAAATTCTAAGTTGTTAAAAAAAAAAAATACTCCCCTTGAGCATTTTGACAGATATGGAGTGAAGCAGGTATGCACAGTTAAAAGAAAATGGACAAAGAAGAAATGTCTTTCCAATTGGAAAAAGAAAGAGAGAGAGAGGGAGAAATAACAAAAGACATGTGTGACAGTTCCAAAAGTTGGAAGTTGCCGTGTCAGCCCCTTGGGAAGTTTTGGCCAGATCGTGAGAGGAGGTGCCCCAGTTGGAACTTGGAATCTGGTGGATATGATCAATAGAAATCCAGCATTTGCTACTGGGGGTTTTTAACAGAGTTCTCGTGGTGACATCATCACTGCTTAGGACAATAGGCATGGGGGTACCCCAGGCACTATACCCACTATTCCCTCCCCAAAAGCATCACCCTTTGCAATAGGCACTTTGTGCCATCTGGTCATCCTTCTCCAGAGCCCATGCCACCTCCTGAGTTCCTCTCCCTCACCTGGTTCCCATCAGGCCTTTTTTGTGGCCTGGGCAGAACTGTACATTTGGGCAGAGGCATTTGTGACATGTTGGCCACCAAACTCCTATAGCTTGTCATCAGCAAATATAGGAAGGGGCTGTTGGCCAAGGAAGCATATTTTTAGGCTGCCATGCCTTCTGAGTACCTGATGTGATGCCCCAAGGAAAATTGATCCTAGCACGAATCCTGCCAGTCCCTGCCCTACACCTCTTGGTGCTGTCACAGACCCTGTTATAATGAACACAGATTCCTGAATTCCAGGCAATGGAGATGTGTATTTTACAGAGATTTTATTACTTAACCCAAATAATGAGTCTGTGGGGTAGGCATTAGTGTCCTTATCTTGCAGATGAGGAAAATGGCTCAGAGAATCTTGGCTTTCCACCCAAGTGTATGTAGCTCTTAACAGCCCATCCAGGAATGGAGCCCAGGTCTTCCTTGATTTTAATACTATGACCTTATTCACACTATATGCCTCCGCAACAGAGCATGGAGAAAGCAACTGAGATGAAGAAGACAGAACATGATATTCATAAACATCTCCCCCACATCCCTATGCTACCCACAAGCACAAGGCCAATTCCCATATCCCTCAACCAGCCTCAGTCATGACATTGGTAACAGCTAGTGTGTTCATCCTGGACCGTGCTCATTGTTGTGTCACAATATTGCATCATACATGCCTGGGAGCTCACCTCCTTCATTGGCTTTCCCGATGCCAGGGTTCCATGTCAGCCAACCTGGGCTGCCCAACAATGCCCGTCCTTTGGTGGGTGCTTCAGCCTTGGCCCTTGACTGCCTCACTTTGCTCAAAGCACCTGAGTCAGCAGATGTCATCCTGGAAGCTCAGGCACATTACAGCTGACAGGGTGATTGATACTCCAGGAAGTCAGCCTCCTCAACAGCAAACTATGGGCGTGTTTCACCAGCTCTGGCAGGAGCATGCTGTGCACCAAGAATACTGACACAGGTCTTGGCTGCGTCCCTGCGGGTTGCTGGAGGAACTTCCGCCTCTGCCCCTGCAGTCAGTG
This sequence comes from Neofelis nebulosa, assembly GCF_028018385.1. NCBI lineage: Eukaryota > Metazoa > Chordata > Mammalia > Carnivora > Felidae > Neofelis > Neofelis nebulosa. The sequence continues at coordinate 41,544,988 of NC_080797.1, read as the reverse complement.
AAAAGGTGAGGACTAGCGCCTGCACCTTCTCAGGCCAGTTTGGCCCCTAGGGATGCTTCCAGTCTTTTCCTGAGCAAAGCTGACACTTTCTGGCCAGACCTCAAACAAAATAAGCCACAGCATTTCTATCTTTGTCCAACATAATCAACTCCCAGATGCTTCACAGTGAGTTATCCAAGCTGAGACTTGTCATTTATTCATCCCGAAACACTGATTGAGTGTGGGACACAGGCGGGTCCTGTATTCGGCACGGGCCTAGAAATGAGGTGAACCTAAGCCCTTAGCACTAAGGGCACACAGGCTCTGGTGGTCCTTCCCTCCTTCTGATTTTTCTGCCTCTTCTTCCCAGCTCCCTGCCTGGTAGGCAGGCATAGAAAATGAGAGGCCCCCACCTCTAGGTAAGCAGATCCCTAGAGATGGCACCCTGCTGAAAGCTGAGTCGTTGAAAGGTTGGAGTTGTTGGCTAAAATAAGGGAATTGTTTATCTGGGGGTTTTATTTATCTCTGTCCCCTTCTAATCCCCCATCCTTCCCATGACCACAGGGAACTGAGGTTTGGCTGTAATTACTGCTCAATCACACACCATTAACTTCCCACTTAAGCTCACTTATACCCAGTACATACTTTATCCTCCCTCCCACGCCGCGAACACACTAGAGCCCACAAATCATCTGTGTGCACTTTGGAAATTTTTCAGTTATTTTTAATCAGCTTTTCAAAAAGGTCCAGTCCCAACGTTAGCGCTGTCCAGACTCACCGGGTACCAGGAGCCCAAGGCACCCACTTAAGGGGGACAGCAGATTCCTTACCTGCCATGGCAGTATCTTTTTGTCTCTCTTTTCATGTGAATTGGCACAAACAGGTGGCTTCAAGCTATGTTTTAAATGGCCAAACAGGATGTCAAAGGAGAAGCTAAATTTGCCACAAAAGCTTCTGAGGAGCAGCAGTGTTTGCTTTGGGACTTCTCTCCATTTGGGGGTGGCTTTGAAGAACTCCACTGAGCATTGTCACTCACCAAGCCCCCCGCCGGTGTGCGTTTGTCTCACCACAACACACCCAGGAAACTGTGTGGGAAAGGAGAGACAGATGGAGGGAAAATAAACAGTCTGTGCTTTCTCCAAACTAAAAATTACCTGTTGCTTATCTAATAATAATAATCATCATCTGCTACAATTTTTCCCGCCCTCAGAATAAATCAAATCTAAAATGCTGATGTGTCACAGCATCCAATTAGCAGCTGAGGCGTAAATTGCAGAACTGAGAGAAGTAGGAGAGAAATGACTAGATGGATCCTCATACTTTGGAAAAGACTGAGTAGAAGAGAGGTGGTAAATAAAACAGTGTGCACAGCTATTTAAGGGCACATCACAGTCTCCAAATGGTGGTCCTCTGGCTTAAGACCCTTGAAGCTTGCCTTGTTCTCCCAAAGAAGGAATTTGGAGACCTGAGGGCATGGGTACAAAATGAGAACTGATCCCTGAACATCTAGTACAATGTTTGGCTTGTAATAAGCACTTGGTAAATATCGATTGGATGTATGGGCGCATGGATAGATGCATGGATGGATGGATGGGTAGGTGATTGGATGGACGCGTGGATGGATGATTGGTTGACTGAATGGTATGGTTTATGGTACATTTTATTCTTGTGATAATAAGCAGTGATATAAGGTTCTATAGTCTTAGAGAGTTTTTTTTCATCTCCTAATACCTCTCTTCTGGGTACTCTTTCTCTCTGTCTACTTAGATTAACTGTCCCTTTCCTGAAATGTCATTCCCTACCCTCTACTTAAAACTCTTTGATGGTTCCTCATCCCTACAGAATAAAGCTTAAAATGTCCTCACATGACATTCAAAGCCTGATATGAGCTAACCCCTGCCTACCTACCTCTCTAGCCTCACCTTTCATCTTTCCCCCAGAAGTACTTGCCTAAGTATAACTAGTTCTCACTCCCTCATGTCCGTATGCACATATTCTCTGTATGTAATTTTTTTCCTTACCCTTCCCTCCTTTTGCACACTCTACCAGCAAAGCACCTTGTAACTTCCACCCATCCTTCAAGACTCATCTCATTCCTTAGCTCCCCAGATGCCCCAGGTAAGTGAACTTCCTCTAATATCATCACACCTGTGATTCTATCATAACACTCTTTACATTCTATTATAACCATTCATTTACTCACCTGTCTTCTTTCTCTAGACTGGGATTTCTTGAAAGCATAGTCTGTGTATTTAATGTCTGAATTTCCAGCCACCACGGTGTTTGGCACATGGTAGGCACTCAGTAAATATGAATGAATACGTGAATGCATGGAGGCAGTGTTCATCCTGGGATAGTACTGCCCAGTCATTAATATTTTCTTTTCTCTCCTAGGTTTCTGATTCATCAAACCCATTTCTTAATCGAATGCTCAACAGAGATACTATCACAAGAATAACATATAAAAGTAAGTTTGGTTCAATTTCCTATACAGCAACTATTCTATAAAGGTTAGTCCTGTCTGAAGGCAGAAAGCCAGAACTGATGATCTCAGAGGGCCTCTTTCAGCTTCATGATCCTTTAATTCTCTAGAAAGTCACTCTGGAGAGTCAGGGTTGGCTAAGAAGCAGCTCATTTCAAAAGGACGTCCCCAGGGTGTCTTTGTCATCCACGCCTGTCTAAGGCAATAATGATTATTATGATGATGGTCATCGTTATCCCATGGATTGGTAATGAGCTGGGGGACTCCACTAGCTCACAAACTCCACCATGTCAGCTGGCCACATTTGGGGCTCTGCCAGTTATGTGATTGAAAAAGCATTCACCAGGTAGTTTGGATCCAACCCCAACATTTCCAGAGCTGGACCACATCTCCCTCTCTCTGTCACTGAGTCCCTTTTCAGGCCAAGGCAGGGTGGCATCTTTCTTCATTGCTATGTGTGATCTCCTGCTCTAGAGGAGTCTGTCCATTTCCATGCCTTCAGGTTTCTAGAATGTTTTCTCCCCAGGATCCTTAAGCAGAAAAGAAAGAACATTGCAAAGTTGAAAGGGGAAGAAGGAAAAGGGAACTATTGTGTCTCCCAGAGCAATCCCAGAAGTTGCAGCGTCTAGGAAAAGTTATACCTCACACCTCGAGATGAAAGAAGTAGGACAGGAAAAACTATTTTTTAAATTAATTAGGAAGGAGCAGAAAAGTGGGATTCAGGTCCTGACTTTGTCCTTAAGCAAGGAGCCTCTTCAGGTTAACTCTGTTTCTTCATCTATAAAGTGAAGAAGTTCAACTTCAGGTTTCTAGGGTCCTTCTGGGTCTGGGATTTTGAATTAAGCAATAGGTAGATCATGACTTCACCGAAGTAAAAAGCAAAATGCAAACATTCTTATACCCACATCCTTGCGGAGCACCCTTTCACCAAGCCAGGAGCTCAGCTCTGTCTGCTGTTTCTGCTTCCAGTGGTGATGGGGGAAAGACAGAGTGAATGCTTTCGGGTCTCCGTGGACTGCTGGAAGGAGAGTATGGAGAACCCTTCCCTCATTCATTTATTCACGCATTCAGAAAACATTTTCCACACACCTGCCCATGACAGACACCAGGCAAGTCTCCCAAAGTATAAAAATGGCCAGACACCAGCCCTCCCCACAAGTGCTCACTGCCAAGTCACTTCCATATGAAAAGGTTGGGGTGTGGGGCAGTGGGGGTGACGAATGAACTTGGAGAATCACAGTCCCCCTAGATGGACATCACCTGGAAGAATGAGTTGTCTCCAAAACCTACCCGCCCTTCCTCACCAGAGCCCCTATGGAGTCCTCTCTCAGTATACACTCAAGTTACTCATCTAAGGAAGGCGTTTCTATTTTGTGTGCAAAGAGCGCATTTTATAACTGCCCATAAAATATTATTAGTCTTTTAACTTTTTTTTGATTAAAAAAGCATGAAAATTAAATAAAATGTTTTCAAATAATCTTGAATTTGCAGTTTAGAGACCGTGAAAAGCCATGAAATCACACATTAAGCCCCAACACACAATCTAACAGATTGCCAGCTGCAGAGTCACTCATTAGTGGGACTTTCCTCCCCCAACCCACCCCCAGCACAGGTCTGATTAATATTAAGTGATGTGGCTGCTGTCGAAAATGAAACCCTCCACGGGGGTCTGAGCTACAGAAAGGTGGCCTTCCTCAGGAACTGGTACCAATCCTTGTGCAAACAAGGGGCTGGAGAGCCAGGGGGACAGATCTTGTCAGAACCAATGACAGATGGCCCTTTTGTGGGTAAGGGAAACTTCAGCTTCATCTGTTTTGAATGAGGCATCCCTGCTGACTGCCGCCCCATCAGCTCCGTGGGGATTGAGAAGGACGACTTTGACAATAGCTGAAGTGGATCACAATGTGAAAACCCAAGACCTTCATTCAGTTGTTCACTCACTCCACAAATATTTACTGAGTGGATCCTAGGTGCCACAAGATAGATCAACAGGACGTGTTTTCTGTCCACAGGGTCCTCACTCTAGGTCGGGAGACAGACATACGGTAGTGCATTATAGAGATTTATGTAACAAACATAATGCAAAAAAAAAAAAAACTGGAGAGAACTCTTTGGGATCATGGAAAAACTGCCTAGAATACATGGCATGGGTGCACAAAGCAGGTGCCTTTAAAATAAGGACTGAATCAATGAATAACTTTGCTGGAGAAAGAGAGGTGTGGGAAAGGGGGGGAGGGGAGAGAAGAAAAGAGGGAGGAAGGAAGGAAGCAAGGGAGGAAAAAGAGGAAGAGGGAGGGAAGGAAGGAAGGAGGGGGGGATGGCAGAAAGGAAAAAGAGGGAAGGAGGGAGGACATTCCAAGCACAGAGGGCCACATCCAAAGCAAGAAGAGCATTACAAGGACTGTGAAGGGTTCAGAGGAAGGAACTCTGCCTTCATCAGCTGTCCATTGCAGCGCCCACAATAAACATGGGGTAGGCTTGAATTAATAGAGGAATGAGTGGCCCCTGCAGTGTTAGTGACAGGGGCAGAGAGAGTGACAGGAGAGGTCATTTGGGTCCAGATATCGAAGGGTCTTGATGCCAGGCTGAGGAGTTTCTGCAGAAGACTGATTTGCATAAACGCCCTCACCCCTAGAAATGCAAATGGAAGAGAGTGGGAGCACCCCCTTCTCCTTCTGTCCCTCATAATCTATCTGTCACGGCGAAGGGAAGAGAAAGAGAATGAAAGCAAGATAAAGAGACCCCACATGGGGAGAGGTAACTGCTTTTGGCCCCATAATCACAGGTATTTGTGCTCTTACACTCTGGGCAATAATGGAGGCATTCCCAGTAGCACCTTTATCAGGCGCCACAGGGATAATGATGGCCCTACCAGTGGGAATGACCTCGACGCTGCTATGTGCAGGACACTGTGGCCAAAAGGGATTGATTTGCTCAGCAGGAGAGCGCCAGCACTCTTCCATCCGCTAAACTCTCTGACGCAGCTAGCCTGTGGAAAGTTGGCCTGGTAGCAAGTGGGGGATGTTCTGAAGCAGGAATCATTTACTAGGAAGCAGGCAGTGGGTGGGAAACACAAGCCTGGAAGCCTCCCCAGAGGCTCTGGAGACATGCTAGCATCAGCCGCTGAGTTCCAGTGGAGACACCACCACCTGATCAGGGACATCTATCAGGCTACCCTGCTTCTGTACTTCTAAGTAAGATTGAAAGAAATCAACCCCTTCCCCCACTGCCACCCAACCACACTCCCCAGGGACACATGACCCCGACCCACACCCACTCTTCCAACCAGCCCATTCTTCTGCTGCTACTCAAAATGACACCCCAGCATAACTTCAACTTGCCCCACTCACTTAGACATGGTACGCACTCCACAATGTGCTGAGTATCAGGAGTAGGGAAGCGACACTGAGTACCTTCAACATTTCAGGCTCTGTGCTAATAGCTTTCATGCAACACCTTACCTAGTGTTCCCAAAGTACCCACCTTCAAAGTGGGTATGATTTGCTATCCCAGTGTACATATGAGGAAACCAAGGCCCAGGAAGTGAAGCGATTTGACAAGGACATACATCTAGTAAGTGATTGTGTATGTCAGCAACTTCTGCATAACAAACAAACATTCAACAAGCAACATTGATATTTCCTGCTGTAGCTTGAGTGGCTTGGCTGTCACTTCTCTGGGATCAGGAAGATACCCATGGCAAGTACTTCTGATGGTGGAGGTCAGAAATGTGTGATGTTATTTATGGTGTAGGCTTGAAACTCACACACTGTCACTTCTATCCAGTTTTAACTGGCCAAAGAAAGAGACATGGCCAAGCCCAACCTCAGAATCCTCCCATGGAGGTGGGGATGGGAAGGGAGTGAACATTCCCTGAACAGTAATCTGGTCCTCCATAGTGAAGGAGCAAGGATTCAAACATAGGTCCTCCTAAGAACTTTTCTATGCCCTCATCTTCCCATCATGCTTCCTCTCTAAGGATAGAGAAAAACCTTACCTCTGAGGTCTTAGAACTAGTTGTAAGGCTGATCCTTTCACATTGCATAAAACTCATCAGCATGTTTTTTTCTTAATTCTAACTTTGGTTCTATGTCAAGAGTCATCTCCTCGCATTTTGCATTTGTTTCCACTTGGAAGGGACATACACTAGCCACAGAACTTGTGGGCACATTGAAAGTTCAGGTGATGGGCATTGAAGAGGGCACCTATTGGGATGAGCACTGGGTGTTGTATGGAAACCAATCTGACAATGAATTTCATATTAAAAAAAAAGAAAGAAAGTTCAGGTTCATTCCATCCTAAGCTCTCTGCAACTCTTGCCTATGCCTTGGCATGGGACCACTAATGGAAATCAGCATCATCCAGAAGGACACAGCAGCACTGCCATCATTGGCAAACAGAGTAACCAGAGAAGGCATAGACATTTGTTCCAGATGGGGGTCAATCTTCCCCATCATTCTTTCTCTTGGAGGCCATTGTTAGGAGAATTCAGTCTAAGACTTGGAGCAGTGACACCATCTGCTGATAAGGATCACTCTGGTCGCTTCATTGGAAGGAGACAGTAGAGGAGCAAAGGTCAACATTGGGAGATAATTTGCAACAATCCAAGTGACTTGACAATGTCAATAGTAATCCCAGGCCAATGTGGATGGGGTGGTGAGAAATGCTTGGGTATATTTTGAAGGAAGAACCACAAGATTTCTTGATAGATCAGATTTGTGATATGAGGGAAAGCGAGGAATCAAAGATGACTGTAAGGCTTTTAGCCCGAGCAACTGAAGGGAGGACACTCTCATCAGTGGAGATGGGGAAGACTGAGATGAAGCATATTCGTGGGTGGGGAAAGGAATCAGAATTTTCTAATGTGTTAAGCTTGAGATGTCTATTGGGCATCCAAGAAGAGGTGTGGAGTGGGCAGTTAGATATGAGTCTGGATTTCAGGAGAGAGAACTGAAGATATAAATGTGGAAGTCATTGGGATCCAGATGGCATTTAAACCTGGGTGAAATCATGAGTGAGAATAAATAGAGAAGAGAGGCGGGACATGTCCTCATTTTTGAAAGAGCAGCTCAAATCCCCATGACTTAGGATTGCAAATCATTTCTAAAGATATCTTTTAAATCCCACCCTGGAAGAGGCTCTTGTGTGTCTGTCTCATCAACTAGCTAAAGAGGTGCAGGTGAGTGGGAGCAAGCATGGAAGCACAGGGTGCAATCACCACAAAATGGCAACTATTTGCTTGAGTTGGTCACAGATCAGAGGACTCAGAAAAAAGGAATTGTGCAAAGTCATTCTATTGAGCCAGTTAAGAAAATCAATGCCAGGGAATAGGTAAAAGACAACCAGAAGGAGAATCTTACCAAAAGGACTAGAAATTTTGGAAGCCAGATACCATGGTGGTGAAACCACCATACTTAGAGAAAGTAACGTGCTCTCGTGAAGAGAGAGAGAACTGAGCAGACCTGGGCTCCTGTCTCTACCACTTCCTTGGCTGTGCGACTTCAGGCAGTTTTCATAACATCTCCGAAATTACAATTTCCTCGTCAGTAAAAGGAGGATAGTCAGACTGATATTGAGAGGGTTGGATGAGGATTAAGCAAGGTAGTCTGTTGCCTAGACAATGACTGGTGTAAACTAGCTATATTATTTAGTGTGGTCCTAAATTGTCCAAAGGACGAGTGGTAGAAAGATCACTATGAAGCCAAATAAAAACTATATTCACAGTGAATACAGCGCTGGGCACACAATATGGCTTACTTTAAGCGAAGGACAGCTCCTGTATATGAAGCCATGCAGTGGGTAGTAATGGCCTAGTGACGTTCTACTTTCCTTGGAAGCTTAGATTTCATATGTCTGAGCAAATCTTAGAAAACACTCTCACGAACCCAGGCCAACAATGGAAAAGACCAGCCTGAATTAATTTCAGGCTGAATTTAGAAGGTCTTCTAAAGAAAATCCATTTTATTAAAGTGAAATTCCCCTTCAATAGATTGAGGGTCAAGACCGGAATCATGACATTGAAAAATGGATTTTCTGAATGGATTTTCTGGAGGAGATATCAGTAATTTACGTGAAGTATTTTAATTTTTTAATGTAGTATCGTGTAAGAATGCCAATATCCCTCCATTTTTCTTGTGTTAATTAATTAGCAGCCCCAATTACATAAAAGGTAACATTCTTATCATTTTAGTATCCACCTGACTTCATCAAGCTGGCGTTATTTTTTTAAAAGCGATTTTATGATATTTTCAAGGGTGAAACCAGTAAACTAATGGAGTGCAAAGAGCCTTCTTAAATTGAGAACAGGGAGTAGTTATTAGAACATTACGTATAAATGAAGGCTTTCTTCCGATGTCCTAGGACAGAGTATCATTTGGATAGCTTCATTCTCTCTCACATAGTCCATTCATTTCATAGATTGTAAATACAGTACTGAACTTCAGCCCATTATGAATCCAAAAGATCACAGATTCCAAACTTTAACAGTTCTGGCTGTTGTCCTAATATATTTCCTCCAAGGAAATAAAGACACACAACCAAAGGCATTTAGAGGAGAGATTTTAAACATGGTGATTTGACGCACAGTACGAGCCCCTTAAAACACTGTTTTCAGTCTTTCCTGCTTACAACTTTGTTTTGGTCCCCTACCCTGACCCCGGCTAGAAGATGAATGCATAGGAAAGGAGAGACCAACTTGTGACTGCCTCATACCTCTCAGCTCCTTGGGAAGTGTTCCAGGCACCTGCTCCTCAGAGAGACGCAGTGGTAAATGTGATGAAATATCACCAGGGAGTTTAAGCATATTGCTCCTGGTGCCTCTCTCTATGCTTAATTGAACTTGTACTTTCATTTCAAAAGAATGGCTTTGGAGATGTTGTCACAGAATGAGAAATGCAGCACACTGCTTGCCATGTTGCAATCTAAGCAGTAACTCAGGGAAGCGAGGCACAGAAAAGGAGGGGCTTACCTCCATGAATCCAATTCTTAGAGGCCCTGTTTTTCACTGATTGTATAAAACAAAAAATCATATGACTTTATTCTTTAGTAATTGCCTTTTTTCATTTCACTTGGATTTGCCGCAGATTATGAGAGGAAATGTCATTCCATGTGAGAAAATTGCCAAATAGTTCCTTATTGATCAGAAGCAAGCCCAGGATCGATCTCTGGAACCACCATGCCTTTTTCTCATTGGCGTCATTCTCTTTGAATGGGAACTTCATAAGCAGGGACCGGGTGATGTTAAATCTCTCAGTGATCCACATAAGTAAACACGACACATTTAATAGAGGCTGCTGTTGGAGCTCAGATGAAGGGAACGATTCCCCCACTAAGCAGTCCTGGGTGTGTCATCATCGTACGTTTTACTTATAAAAATAAGTAAGAAAAAGTCAGCTTGAGAATTGTATCCATGACCAAGAACTCAGTAGAAGATGAATCACAGATTCAGCAAGGGCATGTCATAAAATTAAAAAGCACAGCTGTTGACTTCTCCAGTCATTTGAAAGAATAAAATCGGGTTATGAACCGCATGTAACTATTCTATACCTATTGAGTATCCAAGGGGTCTTCCGGTACTATAAAGATATAGCCGACACATTAAACATTACAAAAGTTTGAGCTACTGAGGGTAAATTTGTTTGGGTAAACTTGTTTATGTTTATCCCACCAAATACACCAAGCAAGTCTCCTTGGGGAAAAAAGAAGCTGTAAAAATGTGGCCTGGGGTTCTCAAACTCTATTCCCTGAAAGATGGAACCCTGACTTAAAGGCAGCCTGAGGCAGAGTGAGAATTCATGAGGACAAACATTACATGTTAAATGCATGCCAATTTCAGCAATGTAAATACAGGGTATAGACGTGTTTGGTGTAGAAACACGGTAATGCCAGCTGAAGACTGGCACTGGTCTCTCGCCCTGATATCTTGGGGTGTGATATATATGGGAGTAATAGTGAGCAGTATATTTAAGCTAATGGTACGAACTGGAGCCTCAGAGATTTTTCTCCATCATCTGACAAATGATATTTCCTCTTCTTCCTTTAGTTTCTGCCCAGCACCATTACCAGGTGGAGCTGCTGGGCAGAAACCGTTTTTGCTGATTCATCCCATCAGTGTTTGTTGAGCACCCACTATGTGGTGGACCTCATGCTGAGGTCTGGGGATTCAGAGGTAAAAGACAGAAGCCCTTCTCCAAAGGCTCACAAGGTAGTGGGGACGTTTAAATAGTAAGTTATTCTTGGCAAGCAGAGTCAGCAAATATGGTGGAAAATGAACCACTAACCCAGCTGGGGAGAGTCAGGAGACCTCAGGGAGGTCAAGCGTGGTTATCCCGGGGAAGTAGTCATCCTGGGTGAGGAAGCGGGAGTGCCATCAATGCTACCCAGTACAGCATGTGCCAAGTACAAATCTTCCTCGACTTACCGTGGGACTGTGTTCAGTAAACCCATCATAAGTTGAAAATATCCCAAGTCAAAAATGCCACTAGGGGCACCTGGGTGTCTCAGTCGGTTGAGTGTCCGACTTCAGCTCAGATCATGATCACTCAGTCCATGAGTTCAAGCCCCACATCAGGCTCTGTGCTGACAGCTTGCAGCCTGGAGTCTGCTTCAGATTCTGTGTCTCCCTCTCTCTCTCTGCCCCTCCCCCACTCATTCTCTCTCTCTCTCTCTCTCTCTCTCTCTCTCTCTCTCTCTCTCTCTCTCAAAAATAAATAAACATTGGGGCGCCTGGGTGGCTCAGTCAGTTAAGTGGCTGACTTCAGCTCAGGTCATGATCTCACAGTTTGTGAGCTCCAGCCCCGAATCGTGCTCTGTGCTGATGGCTCAGAGCCTGGAGCCTGCTTCAGATTCTGTGTCTCCCTCTCTCTCTCTGCCCCTCCCCTGTTCATGCTCTGTCTCTCTCTCTCTCTGTCAAAAATAAATAAACATTAAAAAAATTTTTTTTAATGCCGCTAATACACCCCACCTACCCACCATCATCACTTAGCCTCACTGACCTTAAACATGTCCAGAATACTCACATTAGCCCACAGTTGGGCAAAATCATCTGACACAAAGCCTATTTTATAATGAAGTGTTGATTATCCCATGTAATTTATTGAATAGTGCACTGAAAGTGGAGAACGGAATATAAACGGTTGTATCTGGGTACAGAATGGTTGGCGGTTACCATTCTGGGTACAGAATGGTTGTTTACATAACCTCGTGATGGAAAGGCTGACTAGGAGCTTCAGCTCGCTGCCCGGCATCATGGGAGAGGATCATACTGTATATCGCTGGCCTGGGAAAAGATCCAAATGGACAATTCGAAGTATGGTTTCTACTGGATGAGTATTACTTTCACACCATTACAAAGCTGAAGAATCGTAAATTGACCCATCCAAAGTTAGAGACCATCTGTACTCGAAAAGCGTGATCTTATTCTTCAAACAACTCTGAGGCTAGTACTCGGTCTCAGTTAGTCTGGGCTGCTATCATAAACTACCACAGACAGGTGGCTTACAAACAGATTTACTTCTGACAGCTCCAGAGGCTGGAATTCCAAGATCAAGATGCCAGCCAGCATGGTTGGATTCTGGCGAGGACCCTGTCATGAGTTGCAGAAATTTTGTTGCGTCTTCACATGGACGAAGGGGTGAGAGCGTTCTCTGGAGTCCCTTTAATAAGGGCGCTAATCCCATTCGTGAGGGCCCCATCCTCATGATCTAATTATCTCCCCAAAGCCCTGCCTCCTAATACTGTCACATTAGGGGCTAGGACTTCAAGATACGAATTTGGGGGGGACACACACATTCAGTCCATTGGTTACCCCAACCATCTGCATACTATAGATGTGAAAACTGAGGCTGGAGTGGTTACCTGCACATCCAAGACCACACAGAAGGTGAGCAGTGATGTCAGCACTCCCCAAGACAGGTCTGAGTCCAGTCCTCACAGTCTTCACACTCAGTCTTCCCAACTTCTGTGGTGTGAGGAAATAAAAAGGGCAAAAGGTGGAACACCTGGAGGGCTCAGACAGTAGAGTGTGTGACTCTGATCTCGGGGTTTTGAGTTCAAGCCCCACGTTGGGTTTGGGCTTACTTGAAAATAAAATTTTTATTTCAAAAAGGTCAAAAGGTGAAGGATGAATATTAGCAAGATTCATGGAAAGAAAGCAGCAAAGGGGGAGCAGGGGAGAGTGGAAGCACCCACAAGCTGACTGAGTTCTCTCACAGAGTATTGCATCTCTCAGGGATGTGGGCGAAGAGGAACCTCCTGGCAGGACCCCAGCAGGTGGAGTTGGGATACGGGCATGCCAGTGTTTTGGAAGCACACTGTTACCCTACTGTGTGGGTTAAATTCACTAACAGGGCGTCTTGCTCCTAGCCTGCCCCCCCACCACCACCCACACACACCGACACTTTCCTCCAACATGGATGCAACACAGAGCCTGGTGACAGTTTCAGAGAAACATAAATGTTCTTTTTCTTATTTCCAGCCATGCCTGCAATGCTACTCATGCTGCTGCCTCCTTCCTTCCCTCCTCTCCACCGCCCTAAATAAAATAAAATACAATAATAGCAGCACGCTAGAGTACCCAATATGCTCTGTGTGCAAGCTTGGTTAAACAAATCGCATTGACCTTTAATAAAGATGTGCCGAATGCTTCCTTCTCTCATTCAGTATGTTAATCTTCAGGCCAAACCGCCATCAGAGCAAGCATCATTAAGTGCAGATCTGATCTTGCCACTCCCCTGCTGTAAACCCTTCAGTGCCTCCACATTGCCTACAGGATGAAGCCCAAACTCCCAATAGTGCAGAGAAGGACCTCCCGGGTGTGGCCTGTGCCAGCGGCCAACTTCATCTTGCACAACACCCCTCCCTCCCTCTGCACCTGACCAGCACTCCAGCCCTCTTCCAAGGGGAGTCTCTCTCTCTCCATCCTCAGTTCTTTCCCTACAGTGCCGTTGACACTCACCCCACTGGCAGCTACACTGATTACCTCCTGTCATTCAAAATGCAGTTCGGGTCGGGTCCTCCATTAATACTCTCCCGAGTCCCACCCCTAGGCAGAACTGACAACCTCTCAGTGGACACAGTACAAATATATGTCACTGTCTCTGTGGCTCCTTGCTACATTCACTTAATTACATCCTGCTCACCTACACTTAGCTTAGTGCTTGACATACATTAGGGGCTTAAGAAACAGTGAGAGCCAAATAATGGATATTCAACAGAAGCTTACTGTGTTGAGGCCTGATCTGACTCTCAAGGACCATCACATTGGCATGTGCTCTGGACACTATGGCTTTATTAGAGAAGCATCTGACCATACAGGGCAGGGTACAGACCCAGTCCAGCCATACTCCAATCATTGCACCTCTCTGGGCTTGTCCTGATTCCTTCATATTTGGATAGGAAGGTAGATACATTTAAATGGAAATTGAAAGAAAGTCCTTTCTCCTAGGGTCAGTCTCCAAATCCAGCTTGGCCTCTCTGTCTGTCTTATGGTCATTTTGTGGACAAAGCTCTAGAGATGTTCAATTCCCCCCATCAGGGCAGTCAGAGCATTTGGGGAAGGAGGAGGGAAATGGTGGTTTTATTTACATCATTCCAAACCACTGAATCAGTTGATTTGTTCTTAATTCAGTTGACGAGGGAAGGAGCACTGAAGTTCAAGTTCCCTTGACAGAGATGACTCTTTCTTATCAGAGAAACTTGAGTGAGAAATTTCTGGAGATGCAGAAGGTAGGGGGCCTCTGCCCAGGAAAATGGATTAGCATCCTTGATGCTCTCAGGATCAGAAGGTAGGAACAGGCCTGACCAAGGTGCGCTCACCACCATCTGATAGAAGAGCCCACATGTATTTATTTTGCCATTTGTTGTCTGTCTCCTCAATAAAATGAGGGTGGGCACTGTCTCCTCAATAAAATGAGGGTGGACACTGCATCTATCTTGTTGACTGCTCTATCCCCAGACCCTAACCCTATGCCTGGCACAAAGAGGTGCTTAGTGAACATTTGTTGAGTGAATGAATGACTTTGGTCTGGAAGTCAGGAGAGCTGGCTTCCAGTTCCCACTCTGAAGTCACCAGCAAGCTCTGTGACCTTAGGCATGTTACTGTGCCTCTCTGATCTTAAGCTTCTTGTCAATGAGGAGTTATTATCTGCCTGACCAGTTTTACAGGTCACTCTGAGTTTCCAGCTGAATATGAAAGTCCTTTTTTTAGCATTATATGTGCACAGTACTAAACCTGAGAGATGATGTCGACTATTGAAGAGTTAGTCCTTTTCCACTGGGCATTAGAAACGTGGATGAGAGGATGTAGGAGGACTGGAGGAACCAGGCTCATCCCTCCACCTGCCAGGCACTGGGTTCCTGTCATGCATTCTCTGGGCCTCCTGGACTGGCCACAGTGGTGGACACTTGTGATAAACTGGGAATGCAAGACCCCTGGACACTTAGATCTGGAATCATCAGGATAGAGAGGGCAGTGGAAGCCATGAATGTAAATGGTCTTCTCACTGTAGAGTGAGGGGGGGGAAAAGCCTTGGACATGTCCCCCAATAAATGTCAACACAGAGAGAAGCAGGTGGAAAATCAGGAGCCAGCAACAGAACCTGAGAAGGAATGACCAAAAAAAAATAGGAATACCAAGCATGGCATTTTGGAAGCCAGGAGAAGAGAGTAAGAGTGCACGGAAAGAAGGGGAGGGATCATAGAGGATAGGAGTGAGAGAGGCTCACTGGAATTTGTGGATATTTGAAAACTTCAGTACATTCAGTGCTTACAAAGTACAACCAATGTGTTGAATTTAAAAATCAGAATGAAACAAACCAAAACGGCAACTGTTTTTAGTTGATCAAGGTGCTTATTATCCTCTTGTTTTCTCTCTTTTTTCCATATAGTCTGATATATACTTATGTCACTTTTATAATTGAAAAAGCATATTTAATACTAAAATACATATGAGTATGACTACCTCAAATACGTGTAAAAAGAGAAAAGGCTATGTACATGGGCCCGATAGAGAGGAGATCCACAAAAATGAAATCCATTGTTGAACTTAACTGTTGAATCTCATGGTAGGATCTGGCCTGATTTGCTTTTCTTTCTAAAAGTGTTTTCTTAACGTCCTTTTAATTGAGCAATGTAAACAAATAAGAATGGTGACCAGGCAATGTTTCAATAGGTCCTGAAGCCTTTAATTGTATATTTCATTATGACTATAATGCTATGGGTCTAGGTCTCAGGGGCCATCACCACGGACTTAGTTCTTTCCTGTGTCCTTGTAGTGACCACATTTCTGTTCACCAGTATTCATTGCCCCCATCCTGCTGGAGAAATGTGCTTCTTTGAATCCCCGATGTCAACCTTGACCATATTACTTCTTGGGCTGCCAAAGTGTGAGCAGAAGTGACATGTGTCCCTTCTAGGATGGAAGTTTTAAGAGACAACATATGCTTCATCATGCTTGCTTTCTATCATTGCTACTCACAAGGGTCTTAAATGGCATCTGCTCTATGGGCCCGAGTCCCTGAGTGTGAACAGCAGTGACATGGAGGCAGCTCCCAGCCAACCTAGGGTGAACATGTACACAAGCAAGAAATAAACCTTTGTTGTTTAAAATAACTGAGATTCATGGGGCGCCTGGGTGGCTCAGTCAGTTGAGTGTCCAACTTTGGCTCGGGTCATGATCTCACCATTTGTAGGTTTGAGCCCTGTGTCAGGCTCTGTGCTGACAGCTCAGAGCCTGGAGCCTGCTTCAGATTCTGTGTCTCCCTCTCTCTCTGCCCCTCCCCTGCTCATGCTCTGTCTCTCTCTGTCTTGAAAATAAATAAAACATTAAAAAATTTAAAAATAACTGAGATTGGGGGGGTGGGGGCAGGAGGCTGTTCATTACTATAGCCTGTCCTAGCAGATACGGTCTTCTGGAGTCTGAAAAGAAAAAGAAAAAAAAAACAATTATCAGCAATATCAGGCTTTCTCAAGAAACCTAACTCTTAAATCTTTCTTATTTTATTCTCTAGATGATGCATATTTACTACAGGGACTTAATATAGAGGAACTATATCCAGAGACCTCTAGTTTCATTACTTATGATGGGTCGATGACTATCCCACCCTGCTATGAGACAGCAAGTTGGATAATAATGAACAAACCTGTGTACATAACCAGGATGCAGGTGAGCTTTTCCGGGGTCTTTTAGCTCATGGGGAAGACGGTATAAAGACCGACTGGGTTTGTGGAGCGCCTGTTCTATCAGTTTGCTAGGACTGCTTCAATGAAGCATCATAGACTTGGTGGCTTACACAACAGAAATGTACTGCCTCACAGCTCTGGAAGCTGTAAATCCAAGATGATGGTGTCAGCAGGGTTGATCCATTCCAAGGGATGTAAGGAAGAAACTGTTCCACACCTGTCCTTCAGGTGGGTTGCTGGCAATCTCTGGTGCTCCTTGGCTTGTAGAAGCATTGCCCGCTCTGCCTTCATCTTTACATGGCGTTCTTCCTCTGTGTCTCTGTCCAAATCCCCTTTTCTATAAGGCCACCAGTCATAATGAATCAGGGCCCACGTTATGACCTTAGCTAATTACATCTGTAATGACCCCATTTCCAAATAAAGTCACATTCTGAGGTGCTGGGGTTAGGACTTCAATTTATGAATTCTGGGGGTACACAATTGAAATCACCACACCTGTGTTTGAAGAACCAGCCTCTGAAAAGGCTTAGCGTGAACTAATTATAGATAGAACCATCCCACCTGTCTGAATGAGAAAAGAGAGCAGGGTTCCCAAAGTGTGACAGCTGTGATGTTCAGACAGCAAGTGAGCAAAATGGATATGTCGAAATATGTTTGAAAAAGCTGGATTTAAAAAAAAAATTTAAATAGATTTTCTTATTGGGAAACTTCTCAGAGCCTTTAAATCGATAATACATGTGTCCGTCTCCAAGGGAAGGCACGGGATGTTTAGCATTTCACGAACCTATTTGAATGTGGGATTTTTTTAGAGCACCTCACCGGACTAGCATTCTCTGAACTGCATGAGAACCAGTGGCCACCTGGTGCCATCTTTGCTAATGGCTCAACTGTGTGCTCCTAAAGCTGTCACCCCCACTTATGTGAAGGGAATACTCCTCCTCTTTATAACGAGGGGGGGTAAATTACATCTGTTCGAGTTTGGACTTCTCTGATGGTGAGCGTCTATAAAAACTCAAAAGGAAGATAGATGAGCAAAGGAAGTAGAATCCAATCTCCTTATCCAGTCTCCTTGACAGAATATGTTCTCACAAGCCAACAGTCTGAACCATTTGAAGGCTCTGATCCTATCTGTAGTGATTGGGATTCTTTAGGTGACAAGGCACCCCCTCCAGATGACTTAAACTTAGGGAAAAGGATGTATTCAAGAGATATGGGGGCATCTCATGGAAGTTGAGATCAGAAATTGCTGTCAGGAATTCACGAGAAGTCCATCCTCCCTGTTCTTCTCTGCTCCTTGTTGCACATATGCTTTATTCTTCTTTTCTGTTGGAGACTCTTCCTTTGCTTCACAGTCCTGGGGTGGAACATGGTAGAAAATGCTCCAGTCCAGCCACCTGGTCCTGATAATCACAGAAAATGAACCAGATTCATCCAGCGTAATGTAGTTCTGACCCTGGGACCAATCACTACCATTTGGCTAATACCCATGTGGGGGAATGATTCCCTGAATTAGTGAAAGTTATCAAACCATGAGGTGTCAGAGAAAAAAAAAGGACACTGGAGAACAACTAGATAGATTTCCTCCTTTGACAGAGAGTGTATTTGAGGATAAGAGAGAGCAAGAGGACTTGTTCAGAGCCATGTATGACCTAGTCAGATAGAAGCAAGGCTCACTCCATGCACGGAGGCATCAGTGGGCCTGCAGCACAACTGAATCCATGAAACAAGGGTCTCTGCAGGGCTCACACGCCCTCTCCCAGGCAGCCAGTACCACCAGGCGTGGCCACAGTCTACGCGGTACTCCTTTTTCCCTAGTGCATTTAGGAGAATGGGTCGGACTCAGCTGTGTCTCTCTCCACAGATGCATTCCTTACGCCTGCTCAGCCAGAATCAGCCATCTCAGATCTTTCTGAGCATGAGTGACAACTTCAGGCCTGTGCAGCCGCTCAATAACCGCTGCATCCGCACCAACATCAACTTCAGTTTACAGGGGAAGGACTGTCCAAACAACCGAGCCCAGAAGCTTCAGTATAGAGGTGGGTGCAGTGGCTCCGAGGGCAGTCGACCCCAGCCAGAGCTCAGCCATCTTGTTTAGGCTGGCTTTTAAAGGCCTGGTGTTAGCTCCCAATATAAGAACCATGATTACAAATGACGATGAGACCACCACCTTCCGTTTGTATCGTGTTTTCCTGTTGGTAAAACCTATATATCATTAGAGATAGAAATTAGAGAGAGAGAGAGAGAGAGAGAAAGAGGTAGAGATAGAGATATTAGAGATAGCAATAGAGTTAGGGATAGGGATAGAGATAGATAGGGAAAGAAAAAGAAAGAAAGAGAAAGGAAAGATAGAGATAGAGAGGTGAGGCAGGGGCGCCGGGGGTGGGGGGAATGCTCAAACCTTCAAATCCCTTCTGGTTCAAGCAAGACAGCATTAAAAAAAAAAAAAAGGAAAGAAGGAAGGAAGGAAGAAAGTTTTATCGGAGCCCAAGTTAGGACAGCTGCCAGGTATATACAATCTTCACAAAGAAGAGAGTGCTCCCATGAAGGAACATTTGGTGTAGGGTTATATACATTTTTTTATATAAATAGTTACAAGTCATTACACTAAGGACATTTCCCAAAATTGCAGACCTTATCTCAAGCTTCTAGAATCTACAGCGCCATATCACTTTAAACTTATGGGAACCAGGGAGGTTTTTCTCCTTTTTCTATTTCTTTCAGTTTTTACTTAAATTCCAGTTAGTTAACCTATAGTGTAATATTAGTTTCTGGTATGTGGTATGGTGATTCAACACTTCCATACGTCACCCTGTGCTCATCACAACAAGTGCACTCCTTAATCCCCATCACCTATTTCACCCATCCCCCCACTTACCCCTCCCCCCTCTCCCCCCCCCCCCCCCTCTGGTAACCATCAGTTTGCTCTCTGTAGTTAAGAGTCTGTTTCCTGGTTTGCGCCCCCCTCTCTTTTTCCCTTTGCTTGTTTGTTTTGTTTCTTAAATTCCACATATGAGTGTCATCATATGGTGTTTGTCTTTCTCTGACTGATTTCGCTTAGCCATAAGACAACGTTTTTATTGCCATTTTACCAAGGGCCCAGCGAGGCTGATTTTCCAGTGTTATTTGTTAGAACAGGACAGCTAGAAGCCTTCAAGTTTTTAGCTATGTGCACGGTGGTCTCCACCCACCTTTCTCCCAAAAGGCAAGCAAATGTTCTGGATGCCAGGCCAATGGGATCCAATGAGGAACTATGTGTGAGCACATCGTTTTCCAGTGCTGTGTTTCTAGAAGTGACTATTATCCCAACTAAAGAGAACATTTAAGATGACACCTGCCTCCTATAACCCTGTTGTCCATATCCAGCTCCCTCTCTTCCCTTATGCATGCTCAGTAACTGTCAGCCGTTGTGGTAAGCCCTCAACATGGAAAGGAAGATGGAGACAGAAGAAAGTCATGCAGATGCCTTCAGCAGGGAATCCACACACCTGAGCTCCAGGCCTGGTTCTGTCACTACCAAGCCATGTAAACCCAACAGTCATTTCCCCCAGGGCCTGGCTTTTTTCATGACAGTCCCTATACCATCTACTTCATGACTTGTGAGGAGCAAATGAGAGCCTGGGTGGGGAAGCCCTTTGTAGCAATAACGTGCTGCCCAAATATGGGAGCTACGGATGTTATCAGGCAGCTTTTAGAAGCAGCTACCACTGCTGCCCCGAGGTCCCCCACTTGAGCTCTCCTGCTTCCCCCACATTTCCCTCTTTTTTCTCTGTCAGATATATGCAGAGTGTCCAAACTACAATTTTCTGTTCCCTTCTAGCCAGAACTACCAGAAAAATACTCAACTCATTCATTGAACGTTCCCTTATTCAACACCTAGTTGTTGTGCACCTACTAGGTGCCAGGCACATACTTAGCTAGGTGATGGGAATACAGTGGTGAGGAAGACAGATATGACCCATGCAGAGCTTACAGTCTGGAGCAGGGATCACAAACTTTTTCTGTAAAGGGCCAGCTGTTAAATACTTTGGGCTTTTGAGTCATATGGTCTCTGCTACACTCTTATGTTGTAGTGTGAAAGCAGCCATAGACATTATGTAAATTAATGGGTGTGGCCATGTTCCAATAAAACTTTATTTACAAAAACAGATCACAGGCTGTATTTGGCCCATGGGCTGTTATTTGCCCACCCCTGGTCTACAACACTGCCATCCACTAGAGCTTTCTGTGACTATGGAAATGTTCTATATCTACATTGTTCAGTATGGTCGCGACTAGCCACACGTGGCTGTCAAACATTTGAAGCATGGCTAGTATGGTGATGCACACTAAATTTTTAGTTTTATTTCATTTTAATTAATTTTAATTAATGTTAGCTACGTGTGAGTGGTAACAAACATATTGGACAGCTCAGGCCTAGAGGTTTATGAGGAAGTGGATGAGGTAGTTGGGATACATACATACAATTCCCAGAACTGTCCCTTCCCCTTTGGAGTAACCCCACCCCCCAACTTCATTCACATTAATTCAACTATGCCTTGTTTTGTACTGTGTGTGTCTGTGTTTTTTTCTTCCTTTCCAGTAAATGAATGGCTCCTCAAGTAAGGAACGAGGCCAAGAAGAATCTCAAGAAGAAATGCTACAACTGTGAATTGATGTAACCTAGATACCCCTTCTTTCTTCTCTCTCCTTCCCTCCCTCAAGCCTCATCCACTCTTTGGATTGGCCCTTTCTTCATGAAAAGTGTCTGCAACACCATGCCAGAGGAACACATCTCTTACACACACCCACCAACACACACACACAAGCACTCACACACACACGGACGCACGCAAACGTATTCACACACAGACACACTTACATGGCCTCCAAGATGGGAAGTCAAGTTTCAGAAAAAAAAACAGGCTCATTCATAAGAGGTCTTAGAAGAAAATAACCAGTTAACCTGATTACAATTTTGATACTGTTTTCCTGAACTAATAAATCTACCCAATGAGACTTTTCAGCCTTTGTACATACAAAATTCTTCCAAAAGAGAGAGAGGAGGAAACACAGCTCCGACAGCATCAAGTGGACTTTGTTCTTGGCATCAAGTGATCTCGGGTGGTGTCCTAGGATCCTCTGAGGGTGCTGGTGACAGGTGAACCAGGACAAAGTTGGCCAAGGACACTTATTTCTAGATTATGATTCTTCTGTTTACTCAAAAATTTAAAAAGAAAAGGACAGACATTGAAGAGATACACATTGTATATATATCACTGCAGACTATAAAGAAATGGAATTATTTCCCCTCTTTGTCACATATCTGTAGTAGGATTTGCCAAGATCAGAATCGATCCATTCACTGTTTCTTGTTTTCCAAAGGTCATACATTGTGTTTGGTTATTGTTAACAGCTCAATAAATGTGTTTAACGAGTTCATTTCATTTTTCTGGCTTTAGTCTGTTCTCCTTCCTTACAGGCGAAGCCTCGGCTCCATGCAACTGCA
This sequence comes from Neofelis nebulosa, assembly GCF_028018385.1. NCBI lineage: Eukaryota > Metazoa > Chordata > Mammalia > Carnivora > Felidae > Neofelis > Neofelis nebulosa. Next base: position 41,522,864 of record NC_080797.1, on the reverse strand, counting down.
TTCTTTGATTTCACTTATTCCTTCATCTACCTGTTCCGTTCGTTTGCAGCCAGTTTTTACTGAGTTTGTGGCAATCAGGAATGCATTTGCTAAGCAAGTATAACTTTAATTCCACTCCATGGCTCTATCATTCATACAAGGTGAGCTTCAGCCTGAGATAGCAGGCGACAGATTTCTTGCGTTTCAAAACTGCCATCCCCCCTGTGATGTTCCCTTGAAGGAATGCACTTTGCCTTGTAAATTCCTGGGAAGGGGGTGTCTTTTCTCTCCAGGTGCAGCCGGATCTCACAAAATACAAACGAATGCCTTTCTTTCCTTGTTTATAATGGTCACTCACTGTGTTTGGTTACTGTCAAGAAATCAATAAATGTGTTTAACAAGTTACCCGGTACCCATGTCTGCCTTTATTGAGCAGGAGGATGCTCCCTGCTGAAGCCTCTGCATCCTGCTGTGTCCGTGAGCAATTGCACTGTGGCTGGCAGGGCAGCAGAGCCTCAGAGCAGCCTGGCTGGCCATTCCCAGAGCCGGGTAATTAATACCCTGTTGAGAAAACATATAAGCTTAGCTGCTGGAAGGGAAGATCTGGATGTTCGTTCAGTGGCGAAATTAAAAATAACTCACGTCTCTCCTTTCTGTCACGGTCTTCTGAAGGAGGGAAGGCACAGGCATGAAGGGGCTGTGTGAATGGGAAACTTCGCAAGCACATGGGAAGCTTCAGCCAAGTGACGCATTAGCCATATTAAGGACAAAAATAAACAAACAAATAAAAATAAGAACAGCCAGATGGTTCATACTTGAAATAATACGCTTAATTGAATTTTTTTCACTTTTTACACCAATGTTAGTTAGATGGTGGCCTTAGGCGTGATGACATGTGAGCCTGTTTCCAAGCAATTGTATTTTTCCAGAACAGCAAATCTGCAAAGGTTTAGGGTAGGCAGGTGGCAGCTTGCTGCTTTCTCTCTGAGTCGGAACCTTCCCTAGCCAGCAAGGTCAGGCAACAGTTCATATAGTGGTTGGGGAATATTGGTAAATCAACCAAACTTGGCTTCAGACCTTCACTCTGTCACTTGTCTGCCTGCTGTGTGATCCTAGGCAACTTGCTTTACTTCTCTGATCTGTATGTTGGGGATGATAGTAACCGCCTCTGTGAGGTGGGAGGCTTAAATGCAACACAGGTCCTTTAAACAGCTAGCCCAATACCAGTGATGGTTCTATACATGGTGCCTAGAGGCCGTGTGTGTGTGGCCCCCCTGGCAGGGTTTCTCTGGAACATACCATACCTCCCTCTACAAGGAGGGGTCAGCACCAGTCACAAAAAAGCCATCAATTAATATCAAACAAGAGTAATAGGTACCCAGCAGACCACATATAGGTAAATGCCTGACGTGTGTCAGGGCACAGAAGGAGCACCAGTGAGGAAGAAGATGGGCCAGGGCTTCTAGACTCTGTTCCATTACTAGCATCCTCTGTGATACAAATCAACTCCCCTTCCTGGGACACTGTCCTTATCTAGAAAGAACGTGGGCATGGCAATCTCCCATGGCCTCTCCACTGTCATTCCCTAACTCTGCTCTCATTCAGCTCTCAGTCCAGGGAAAGCAGAAGAAAACCCAGGCCTGACACCCTGGGGTCCCTGGGCACAGGCAGAATTTCTCTCTGGCCACACAGAACCAGAAATGGAGTGAACTCACCGGTCTCCCAGCTCCTGGGCCCCGTCCCAAATGTGCCTTCTCCCCACTCACCGGGTCGCCCAAACTACAAAATGGAAATAGAGGCACTTTGCCCTCAAACCATGTGAAAACAATAAAGATTAGCTAGATTTGTACCACTCTAAGGGAAAAAAAATAGAAAAATTTTAAAAATATCAAAAAGCCCGTGAGAGTTGACCTGTAAAGCCATGAAGAAACAAAAAAAGATTTATCCACGTGAAGTGCGTGGGTGCTCAGAAAGGAGGTGGCCGGCAGTGCTGGGTTGCGGGCAGATCTGCAGGCTTACATGCAGGGATATGCATGCCATGCCCGAGTTCCCTCCTTGGCAAAATGGGGAGGGGAGGTAAATATATGGAGAAGAGAATGCTGGGCAAATTGCATGAGAAAAAGAGAAGACCTGGTGTGAAGATCCCCAGTGCCCCTCTCAAGGACACCTTTTGTGGTGTCCAACAGGATTTAGAGCCTCGTGCCCACCTCCCTCTGTAGCAGTTTGGTTTCCATGGTGATGCCGGGACAGCCACAACTCGCTGCACTAAATGTGTCTGGAATGTAACATGGAGTTTGGTCAGGAGAGCAGTCCTCCATCGCAGCCCATAGCCACCCAGCTTAGGCCGAAAGGTTTGACCGAGAATCCTCAATTAACATATGCCAGCGCCCCCAGGGTGGGTCCTTACCCCGCTGGACCCCAGAGCACTCATAGCTCAGGAGAATGACTGTTTTCCTCTTCCAGAAAGCCTGAAAGTAGGACCCGCAGGAGCAGAAACTCACTTGGACATCATCCACCGGCTGGCACGGTTGAACATAAGATAACACCCCAATAAAGTCTACCGTGGGCTGCACGTGTCCTGTGGGCCAAGCCCTGTGCTAAACAACTTACAAATGTCATTTCGCTTCACCTACACAGAGACCCACCAATCACCATTGCTGCTGTGTGTTATAAAAGCAGAAACTGCACTTCTTAAGATTGGGTGACACAGGGTCACACAGCTCATAAACAGCAAAGCCAGACCCCGCTCTTTTAAGCCAGTGGTTCTCCAAGTGTGGCCCTTTCAGCATCAGAGGGAAACCGGGTGGAAATGCAAATTCTTAGACTGCACTCTAGGGGTAGGAGCCCAACTGCGTGTGTTTACACAAGTCCTCCAGGTGATTCTGGGGCTCACTCAAGTGAGGAGCTACTGGAAATTGAGTGCTCACTTCCACTCCCTCCTACTCTGGAGCCTCCAATCTTTGCTACACACTAGACTCTCCTGGGATGTTTTAAAAACCTGTTTGCCCAGGCTGCACTGGGTACGACTGAAGTCAGAATGTCAGAGTGGAAGCCAACTGTCGGTGTTTGTAAAAATCCCCAGGTGATTCCAACGTGCAGCAAAGTTGGGAACCACGTGCCTGTCTGAAGGACCTGCTCAGAGAAAGGCTTGCCTGTAAGGTGCGTCCGTGGGACCCCAGAGACCAGTATTATCTCATCAGTCTTCTCTTTTCGGAATCACATCCCAATCTTTGTGCACAGTAACTTTTTTGGATGGTCTCAGAATGTTTCCGGGCCATTTTCCTTCCCCAAATTTTCAGCTAACCAGGTCTAGCATTTGAATAACAAATATCCCTGTTTTAAATAAGAGAAGCATCAGTATTGAAACACTGGCTTGACAGCAGCCTTCCAAAACCCACCCTAGGTGATCACTCATGATGACTCAGATCATAGGTAATGTTTCCAAGACTTCAGACCATCATGAATGAATGAAAACAGGCGGTGAGTCAGGAGACCAGATGTTCAGAAAGATAAGCTGGGTGCATAATTAAGGCACAGGCAAATTATAGCCTTGTCAGTTCCAACGTCTTGGTGTCTCTTCCATGCAGTGCTCTCTCCCCACAGCCCTGCAGCCCTGTGACAAGCCCCAGTCCCTGCCCTCATCTTCTCAGCCCAGACCATAGTAACATGCACTCAGCAGATCCTTCAGTCTCCAGTCTCCCAATTGTGAAAGACCCTAGGCCAAGATACACCCCCAAAAATATCCACACTCTGCTCTCAGATCAGGGGAATTTGAGTCCACACTGCGGGGAGAGGGAGGGAGGATAATCTAAGACACTTTCCAGGAGAGAGACCAAAACACAAAGCTAAGCAGATAATCCGATGGGGCAGCACTCCAAACTAATTTAATAAACAGATTCCAGGAGCAATGCGAGAGGACACGTCCTGTTTGTCATACCTGGAATACAGATTAGAAAGCAGAACCCAGGAAATCGGCTCAGCTGCTCTTCATAGGGTGTCTGCCACGGGCAGGGTGGGGAGGAAGAGATTGAGAGTCATGGCCTGACCAAGACATTTCCAACACATTCCCAACTCAACTTAGGATCAGTGAACCAAAACGAAATCTCCAACCAGAGCACATCTCCAAGATGCCCACTTCCAATATCCCCCACTTGTTTTCAGGTTGAACATTCAACTTCTGGAGCAAAGCAGGCAAATCCTTCCCTTGATGGATTCTCAGCAGATGCCTGCAAATTCGTAGCTCAGCCTCCCAACCTCTGTCCGGGTTATCCCTCAGCTTAGAATGCTTTCTGGTCCTTCCTCACCTGTGGAAATGCACACCTTTCAAGAAACCCAGCTCAAATGCTACCCCGGGCATCCCTGATCTCCCCAGGGAAAACTCCCTGAGCTCACACAGCCTGATTTTGTCTGATTCACATGTACTTCATTCAGGTCTGTATTAGAAAATACAGATACAGAAATAGATGTGTGTTGTGTATAGAGAACTTCATATGGTTCTGTATTTTCCTATCTGCCCATGCCACTCCAAAGTTCTCCAACATTATCCCTTCATTAATCTTTGTATCTCTCCCTCCTATGCACAGAGAGAAAAAGGTAAAGAAATCATATCATTATTCTTTGTAAATAGGAGGTACTCAAGAAAGGTGGTTGATATGTAGAATTTTCCTATGAGAAGCAGGATAATGATCTGATCCTTTCCTTCGGGGCTGCTTGGCTCCTTCTCTGCCAGGTATACACCAGGCATGGTGCTGGGTTCTTTAAATATATTTTACATGTATTTTTTTATTCTATTGGGTGCTCATCGAGGTTCTTCCAAGTAGTTCTTGGCTTTGTTTTATACATAAAGAAGTTAGGGAAAGTTACCTTAGATGACACAGTTGTTGAGCATCAGAGCCAGCAAAGGCTGATTCTAGAGAAGCGTCAGGTGAATATGCTGTCAGCTGGGGCTAGAATGGAAAGGTTCTTCCCACTAAGACCGTGGTCATTTAGTCTTATTCTTAATGTTTATTTTAGAGAGAGAGAGATAGCATGAGCAGGGGAGGGTCAGAGAGAGAAGGAGGCACAGAATCCAAAGCAGGATCCAGGCTCTGAGTGGTCAGCACAGACCTGATGTGGGGCTCGAACCCGTGAACTGTGGGGCTCGAACCCGTGAACTGTGAGATCATGACCTAAGCCGAAGTCGGGCGCTTAACCGACCGAGCCACCCAGGTGCCCCTAGCCTTATTCTTCACAGTGGACCCAAGGCACAGAGTTCTGCCAATGGTTCCCATTCCGAGACCAATTAAACCAGAGTCTCTATGAGCGCAGGCCATCAGTAGCATTGAGAACCATTCTCAACATTGGCTGACCTTAAGAGTCACCTGGGGGGAGCTTAGAAAGACGCCAAGCATTGGTGGTTCTAAAAGTGCCCCAGGTGACTACCGTCAGCCAAGACAGAACCACCACTCTATAACAGGGTATTTGCCAAACAGTTCCAAATACGTATAGGCTGCCTGCCCCTGGTAGAGATGCTCAAAAAGAATGAATAAATGGAGAGTAGATGTGAGAAAAGCATGATCCCTTTGGGTGCCTAGGATGCAGGGTTCTGACACATCATTCCAATGAGTTGTGCTCATAGGATTTCGGAGTTGACAAGGCTACTCAGTCCTCCCGCCTAGTCAGCCCCCTGACCTCAAGGCTCACACTCAGTGGGAATTCGAAGGATAATGAATGGTTAACTTCAGGCAAGAGTTAGGATGAAACTAGACCCAAACTGTCACCATTCCCCAGTGGTCCATTGGGCTTGCGACACCCAAGCGAGTGGCAGTGTGCCCCTGTCACCAGATAGTGAGACAATGAGTCTGCCTCCTGGACTTAAGGTGCCTCACGAGTGAAATGGATATAATCATTTCTTTTCTCGTAGTATACAAGTTGTGAAAACAAAACCAGAGAAGAGGTGAAAAAAACTTGGGAAATGTGTCAACCACGTGTCAGGCAATGCTAATAGAAAGGATGCAAATGTTTCTGTTCTGTGAATAAAGATGCACTGCTGGCAAATGTGTGCAGCCACGGCACCCTGCTGGAAACGAATTCAACAGCCATTGAGTGAGGGCCTACTATGTGCCCAGCACAAGTCCAGTCCTCAAAAAAACCTAGTATACAAGGGGAGACGAGGCTCCTGTGTATTTTAGGATACACCATCCTGATGCAAACAGATTTCAGAAATGAAAACTTTATTATTTATTTATTTAAATTCAAGTTAGTTAACATACAGTATAGCATTGGTTTCAGGAGTAGAGCCCAGTAATTCATCACTTACATACAACACCCAATGCTCATCCCAACAGGTGTCCTCTTTAATGCCCATCACCCATATAGCTCATCCCCCACCCACCTTGTCTCCAGCAACCCTCAGGTTTTTTTCTCTGTATTTAATAGTCTCTTATGGTTGGGGTGCCTGGATGGTTCAGTCAGTTGTCTGGCTCTTGACTTCGGCTCAGATCATGATCTCACAGTTCATGGCTTCAAGCCCCACACCAGTCTCTGCACTTACAGTTGGAGCCTGCTTAGGATGCTCTCTTTCTCCCTCTCTCTCTGCCCCTCCCCTATTCATGTTCTCTCTCTCTCTCTTTCTGAAAATAAATAAATCTCAAAAAAAAGTCTTAAAAAGTCTTTTTTAAGGTTTATTTATTTTGAGAGAGAGAGCCAGGGAGGGGCAGAGAGAGAGAGGGAGAGAGAGAATCACAAGCAGGCTCTGCACCATCAGCATGGAGCCTAATGCAGGGCTCAAACCCACAAACCATGAGATCAGGACCTGAGCAGAAACCGAGAGTCAGAAGCCTAGCCAAATGAGCCACCCAGGCACTCCTAAAAAAAGAGTATCTTATGGTTTGCCTCTTTCTCTGTTTTTATCTTATTTTTTCTTCCCTTCGTCTATGTTCATCTGTTTTGTTTCTTAAATTCCACATATAAGTGAATTCATATGATATTTGTCTTTCTTCGACTGACTTGAGAAATGAAAACTTGAGCTACATCTGAAGAAACAGTTCTGAGAGTCAGGAATGGTGGGTTAGAAGGGAAAACACTGAGGGAATTGGTGGAGGGAGAAATTGATTTCAACAGAGGCCTCTGAAAGAGAAGGCTCCCAGAGGAAGTGACATCTGGGCTGACAAAGCTCCAAGTCTGTCTGGCCAAATAGAGAAGGAGCCAGCATTCCAGAAAGGAAGGAACTTGAAGGAATAGGCTAGGTGTGTTCCAAACCTATGCAATGACCCATGTGGCTGGAGTGGGGCAGAGTCCCTGAGCTCACCTGTGGGTGTCAGTCAAATCTAACCTGCAAGAGTTTTGCTGGGTCCTTTCAGAGCCAAGGGTTAACACAGCACTTGCTCTGAGTCCCTGCATCAGCTGGACACTGAGGTCTTAAATGGGGAGGCGGTGGGACACAGAAGGATAAATTATGGTTCCCGCCTTCAAGAAGTTTAAAAACTAGCTGTCAGAGACAATGAATGAATGTGGAACTCTTATAATCTATGTGACTTAGGAATATTTTACACTCAGAAGACAATCATTTTTGAAACTGTCCAGTAGGCAAGTTGGCCAAGTGTGGTTGTACAGTCTGTACACTGCACAAAAGTGAACACCTGGGAAGGTGATTGGGGACATCTTCTTTGCAATTCAGTAGCTTAGAAAGAATGCTTTCTTGTAACTCACACAAAGGCAATGCTTGTGAGAACTGAAGCCCCGAAAGGCAACAACTTTAAGAGAGATGGGAGATTCCAAAATGAAGAACATCTTGATTGAAAAGCTCAGTGGGCAACTTTAGTGAAGGAAGAGAGGTTTGAATTAGGCCTGCCAGGTGGCAGGATTGGCATAGGTGGGAGGTATGGTGTTCCAGATAAGCAGAACAGCTGGCACTGAGATCTGAGGCTAGAACAAGCCTGGCAGGTGCTCTCTGCAAGATGAGACTTCACTGGCTTAGTACAGATTGGATGAAAATGGACCAAGGAAAATTCAGCTGGGTTTGATATCAGAAGGCCAGTGTGGGTGGCTGTGTACAAACCAGGTGGGCCTGGCTAGCGTGCTCAAATCTGAGCTCTTCAATTTACTTGCTGGTGACCCTGACAATTATGCCTCCGAGTCGAAGATTTCTCATCCAAAAAAAAAAGGAGGGGGGGTGGACACTTGTTTTGCAAGCAAATACACAGAAATAAAATGGGGACAGAGCTACCTACTTCATCAGGTTGTAGAGAAATAGTCTTAGTATAATGGGCAATAGGGAGCCATTATAAGTCTTGAGCAGGGATATGACAAGAAGATGAAAAAGTTATGAGTCAACTGGCAACTCTGAGTAAGGACACCTCCCCTAGAGAGAAGATAGTCATATGGAATCTAGGAATACACTGGAGCCATAGGACCTGGGGGTTTGGGGGGAGAGAGGAAGAAAGCAGCTTCAGACTCCTATTGGTCTAGCAGGAATACACTGAAAGGCCACCTCTTCTAAAGCTTCTTCCTGTTTCAGAGACCCTGGTCCTCCAGCATCCCAAGACCCCCAGTGTTAAGGGAGAGCCTAGTAGCTCAGCCACTTTGTCCAAGAAGAAATGTCAGCCATTGGTACTCCAGGAAATATATGAGAGCCCCTAAAAAACTGGGGTTTAAGGGGGAGACACCAGGAAGGAAGTAATGGAAGGAGAGGCTAGCAGTGATGACTAATGTTCACTAAGCACAGACTATGGGCTCCACAGGTATCAGTCCATTTCATCATCACAATCCTCCTGTAAGGGAAGAAATGTTTATGACTCTATTTTACAGAAGGGAACCAGAGGTGCAGAGAAGTCAAGCCCCTCACTCAACTAGTAAGTAGCCGAGGAGAGAGCCTGGCACCAGAGCCTTCATACCTCACCTCTCTGTCATGGCTCCTTGAAGAAAACGTGCTGGTAAGAAACGCGTGGCAAGGGCACCTGGGTGGCTCAGTCGGTTAAGCGTCCAGCTTCGGCTCAGGTCATGATCTCATGGTTTGTGAGTTCAAGCCCCGCATCGGGCTCTGTGCTGACAGCTCAGAGCCTGGAGCCTGCTTCGGATTCTGTGTCTCCCTCTCACTCTGCCCCTCCCCACCTCGTGCTCTGTCTCTCTCTGTCTCTCCAAGATAAACAAACATTTAAATAATAATTAAAAACAAAAAAGAAATGCGTGGCAGAGCTGAATTAAAATAGGTAACCAGCATATACCCAAAAGAACTGAAAACAGAGACTCAAACAAGTACATGTACACACATGTTCCTAGCAGTGCTATTCACAATCCCCAAAAGGTGTATGCAGCCCAAATGTCCAGCAATGGATGTGTGAATAAACAAAATGTGGTATATCCATGCAATGGAATAATGGAACAGTATTCATTCATAAAAAGAAATGAAGTAATGGGGCGCCTGGGTGGCGCAGTCGGTTAAGCGTCCGACTTCAGCCAGGTCACGATCTCGCGGTCCGTGAGTTCGAGCCCCGCGTCAGGCTCTGGGCTGATGGCTCGGAGCCTGGAGCCTGTTTCTGATTCTGTGTCTCCCTCTCTCTCTGCCCCTCCCCCGTTCATGCTCTGTCTCTGTCTGTCCCAAAAATAAATAAAAAACGTTGAAAAAAATTAAAAAAAAAAAAAAAGAAATGAAGTAATGACATATTCTACAACGTGGATGAAACTTGAAAACATTATGCTGAGTGAAAGAAGCCAGACACTAGTCTACATATTTTATTTATATTAAATATTCTGATTAAGGAAATCCATATAGACAAAACACAGATTGGTGGTTACCAGGGGCTTGGGAAAGGCAGCAGAGGAAATAGGGAGCAACTGCTTAACAGGTACAGGGTTTTCTTTTGGGGTGATCAAAAGGTTTTGGAATTACATAGAGGTGTGGTTGTACAATATTGTGAATGTACTCAATGCCACTGAATGATTCACTTTAAAATGGTTCACTTTATGTTACATCAATTTCACTTCAAAGTGAAAAGAAGGAGGGGGAGGAGAAAGAGGAGGAAAAGAAGAACAAGAACAAGAACAAGAAGGAGGTGGGGAGGAGAAGGGCAAAGAGGAGGAGGAAAGGAAGAGGGGAAGGAGGAGAAGGGAGAGGAGGAGGGGGAGGAAACCAAAGCTCAGGATGAACAAGGCTAGGGATGGAGGCACCTGCTTGAGTGGGAAAAGAATTATAGAGAGGTGTAGAATTTAAATTGTTTAACATTTATTTGTTTTTGAGAGACAGAGAGAGACAGAGAACAAGCAGGGGAGGGGCAGAGGGAGAGGGAGACGCAGAATCTGAAGCAGGCTCCAGGCTCTGAGCTGTCAGCACAGAGCTCGATGTGGGGCTCGAACTCATGAGCTGCGAGATGATGACCTGAGCCAAAGTCATACACTCTACCAACTGAGCCACCCAGGTGCCCCGAGAGGTGTAGAAATTCTAATCAGTGTCTAACTTGTGCACCACAGGCCTTATTTAGGCTCAACTTTGTGGCATCACTTGGTTGGTGAGAAAATATGGTGGATAACAACATCTGACAGTCACTGAATACCTCCTCTACGTGAGGGATTGTGCTAAGCACTTTGCAGACATTATTTTAGCCAATCCTCCAACAGTCTTCTGTAATATACACATATGATGGCCCCAAGCACAGTGAGCCAAGTGAGGGCTCAGAATGTGTGAGTAACTTGCTCAATAGCCTACTTTTAGTAAGTGGCGGAGCCAAGATTCAAACCCAGGTCTCTCAGACTGTGCCACAGCCCACCCTAGTATACTCACTCCTCCGTCTGTCCCTGGAGCTTCAGAATCCCTGCCCACCAGGGATACTCTGGGACTGGGGAGATCTGCAGACCACCAGCAATGCTTCCCCTCAGTGTGTTACCATCCTTCAGGCAAAGAGAAGTGAGCTCATTTTCCCTACAGCAGTGTGTCCCAGAGCCCCCAGCCTGAGTTTGAACTAGCAGTGGGCAGCTCGGCCATGCCATTTCCAATTTTCTTTCCCAACCAGAGATGGACAGGAGAAATCATTGGAGCTCAGGGCAATTGTTTTGTTTCTAGTGAATTAAAACAACTGTCAAACCATTGCGGCCATCTTCCACACTCTTGCCATGGAATTATTCAGAAGAAAAGTTTGCGTGATTAAAGACCTAAACCAATTACAGTGAGAATCCCAGCAACAGAGAGAACCCAGACTCCTTCCTGCAGTGTACCAAAGCGTGGAAATAACTAAGGATCTGTCAAATGCCCAAGCTGACGCAGAGGATGAAGAATTGATAATAAATTTTTTCAAGAGGAAACTGGGCACTGACAAGGAGAAAACACTGGAAACAGCCCCATTCCAGGAACTCAGACAGCTCAACCCTCACCGGAGTGGCAAACAACCCTGGCTTCCCAGCAAAGAATTGGTGACAAAAAGGGAAGTAGTAGGATAGTAGAATTTGATGAAAATGAGGAGAAGTCTGGTGACCCTGAGCACCAGAAATCTCCAACCCCCCCACCCACAAATACCCCACACTTCAGCCCATGTTGATACCAAAGACAGACATGTAGCTAGTTGGACTTTCCTTGGGCACATGCTATAAAATTAATAATTCTGGGGGAAAAAATAATTAAGGTCAATGGTTGATATTGATAATTCTTAAATCAGTGATGAAAAATATTAGAAGCAAAGTGAAGGTATGACTTCATTTGAGTGGAGAAATTTGTCAGAATTGGGAACTTTTTATGTGTCAGCCCCCTCCACCTATCACAGATGCAGACACCCCCCCCCACCACCACCACTAAGCTCGGTTCCCCTAATGTTGAAATGTGGCCATGTGGTGGGTTATTTATAAAATTAAGCTGCAACGATTCTAGAAGTTCTGATTAAGGGCTGACCACTTTCTAAGGGAACTTACACTTTCCATAGAAGACAAAGGACGTGGGCATGGGTTCCCATCCCAGTGCCCCATCTTCCCAGCCAGATGTCCTCGATGTGGCATTTCCTCTCTGTGAACTTCCGGTGTCTCATCCACAACAGCAGGGTATCACCTTCTATTCTCTTAAATTGTTTTCACTGAGAACACATGTGTTCTACTGATGCCTGACAAAGCTGAGAATTCAGAGCTCTTTTGCTCTGGGTCCTGTCTGCATTAACAGATAATGCCTTTCCTCACATTGCCTTGGTCTTCTTCATATGCCGTTTTGAAAGTCTTCTGTTTTTCACCCGAGGGTCACCTCTCTCCCTCCAGATTATTAGTAACTTGATGGCTTCCCAGCTGTGCGATGATAGGAGTTATTTAATTTCTTTGAGCCACAGTGTCTTCTCATGCAAAACAGGAATAATGAATACTAAATAATATCTAACTCTCGTGATTTTGAAAGGATTAAGTGAACTAACATGTGTGAAAATGCCTAGCATATGAAAAAAAAGCGGCTATAAAAATGTCACTTTCATCTTTTCCTATAACTGGAACCCCAAAATAGGGGTGATATCTCTCCACACACATAGTAGATATTTCTCCCCTGAATATCTCCATTTCAGGGCACATTAATGAAACTGCTTAAAAGCATAAGGTTGAACAAAAATCAAAATGGCTGCACTAATGCTTCCTTGAGGCTGGATTTTAAATGAAGTAACCTTTTTCCTCTCTTCTGCAAACCTCCCCTCCTCCCTTCTTGGCCTTTAATTTCAAGAACGTGATACCACCCTAAAGACATGAGGCACGAGGCTGGCAGCCTATATGCAATTTCTGTCAAAACCAGCTAGATCCTGAATTTCCCTATAAATCCCCCCCCCAACCAAGCCCCTTCTTCCAGGGGGATTACGATGTTTTTGAAGGCTTTAGCCTGCTGCAGTCTCCTTTTCCTGGCAATGTAATAAACTATCTTTCTTCTTTATACCAAACTCTATCTTTGAGTTACATATTTCTGCACCAGAGCACAGAGGTCGGTCTTGGACAACATTAACACACATTTGGGACATCATCAATAGGGATATAGATGAGAGGGAGTCTAGCCAGTGAGTAGGAGGAGGGTACATTGGTGAGGTTAATTAAAGCTAATCACTGCAACAATCAACCCCCAAAATCTCAGGGGCTCCACATAATAAAGATTTGTGTCTCTCGTGCATCATATTTCAATGCCAACATTAGGTCTTCTTGGTAGCCCTCCTCCAAGCAGTGAGTGACTCAGGGATCCAGTTTCCTTCCATTCAGGCTAGTCCTGCAAGGATCATAGATCATTTCTCCCCACATCCTATTGGCCACAACCTAGTCACATGGCCCCACCCTAGCTGCAAGGGAAACTGGGAAATGTAGTATCCTTGTGTGACCAAAGGAACATGGAAATGGTTTGATAAGCATGTGGCATTCCCCCTGACACAGTCAATGCAGGGTTGCAGGGAAGAGGGCTAGCCCACTCTACCTACTGCCTTGAGAAATACAGCAGCTGTGGGGCACCTGGGTATCTCAGTCAGGTAAGCATCCAACTCTCCATTTTGGCCCAAGTCATGATCTCACAGTCTGTGAGTTCGAGCCCTCACCTCGGTGTAGAGCCTTCTTGTCATTCTCTCTCTCTCTCTCTCAATAAATAATTTTTTAAAAAATTGAAAACAAGAAACACAGCAGCTGTGACAAGAGCCCAGCTAGGGCCCACCCTGCTCTTGAGAAGCTCTGCCTACTCTTGGTCCAACAGAGAGAAGGCTGAGCCTCCCAGGCAGGAGGAGAGAATTTCACTCAGTACCAACTTGCCTAGCCCTCTGCTTGTGTAAGCCCTCAGAGAGGGAGAGTTGACTCACCTTACAGGGGGGACACCAGTGAAAGCAGTTGTCTCTGCAGAGACATGTACACTTACCATGGACACCCTACACAGAAAGCATTTATTTAAAACCACTCCAACTCTGTTTCCTATCTCAGCAACCCACTTCTTTCTATCTTTATGCCCTTGGGAGAAAGAATGGCAAAACAAATTCAGGAATGTGAAAGATAGTGTGTAAAGAAAGATACTGTCCAATAACAACAAAGGCTTCCCTCCTAATGGGAACCCAGGAGTGGAAGTGGAAGGACGGGACTTCAGACACTGGGTCCCACACCCTCTCTAGACAAGTCCCACGACAGAAGTCTCTCACCTCCCCAGGTGCCACAGAGTCTCTTTTTCAGATCCGTTGTCTACGCGTCTTCACCCTGCTCTGCGCTGCAGGAGGCTGACCATGGGGACCCATTAGTAGGCTCCCCGACCCTCTCACTTCCATTTGGGTCCTGCAGTAGGTCCTGTCACAGACAGGAGACTGGAGGTAGGGAGGAAGTGGTATGGAAAGATGTATTCCCACAGCTCTCTCCTGGGTGGGAGGCGGACAGGGTCTACACTTTTGGTTGAAGGCCACAGCTCCAGTGACCAGCGCCCTCCTGGAGTTACTGGTCTCAGAGGGCAACTCCTCCATCCCCAGCCTCATGTTCCACTTGCCCATGACAAGTGTGTCCGCCATGCTCCCTTGACTAAGGCACTGACATTGTACGTGAAGGTTCTATCTTGCCCAGGTATCCGGTGACCTACCCAAGGAGAGGAGCTATGTTCCCGCCAAAGCCCCAGATGCTGAAGGAATTGGCTGTGGACTCCAAGGCTGAAAGACCCAATGCCACGTGGACCCCTCACTGCAGCCTCAGGCCCAGGAAGCAATGACATGATCTAGAAAGAACCCTGAGTTCTAGACCCCATTTGGGCCACTACTTTGTGTCACAAACAGGGGCAGATTCATTGGCCTCTCTGAGCCTCATTTTCCTTACCTGTAAAAACAGAGGGATCCTAATCCCATCATGAGGACTCAGTGAACAATGTAGATGGAGTGCAATGCCAGCCACAGAGGAGCCTTTGATCACTGTCAGCTTCCTCCCTCCCTCCCTCTTCAACTCCTCACCTGTTAAAAGAAAGAGGAATTGTTTTCATCAGATTTGGAACAACCACCTTAATCAAGCAGCTACCACGTGTAAGCAGACTCTGCAGCGTGTTGTGGGGGACAGACTGGTGCTTGCTTCCGGACAGGTGAGGACACGTAGGTTCCCACAACCTACTGCTCACACAGGTGGGAGAGCACAGAGGACGGAACCCCACGCCAAGGGAGCACAGTGCAATTGAGCACAGAGCAAGGGGGCAATTATGAACCCGGGAAATGGAAAAGCGTGTCCTGAAGGAGCACAGTTCTGAAGTTCTGGGTTTCCCATCAAACAGTTGGGACCGCTAATTGCCTATTCACACCAAGTACCTCATTTCATACAGCAACCTGTCACCATACGGCAGCTGGGGCCCGACGTCCAATTTTGCCTTGGGCCAAACACTCTTCAGAGTGTAAATGACATTTTCTTATGGTGTGTCCAAAAAATAAAAAAGAATGTGAAAAGAAAGGAAAACAACAATGCTGTACACTCTGGGCTTCCAATGGCCCTGGTAACAGTAGGTTTATTGAGGAGTCCTCCAGGAGGCTTCCCTGGAGTCCCAAGGCAGTAGTACCCCCTTATCTGACACGTGTGACTTGCCATTCCTCGCTTGGACCGTTCGAGGTCCCCAGTTGCCCTCAGAATAAAGAGGAAACTCAAGCCACTTAGTCTGGTGCATGAGGCCTCTCATTATCCTACCCCACCTTCCTCCCCATCCCAGGACGCCAGACTCTCCTCTCCACCTATGCTCCCATCACACAAATTGCCTAGAAAACCTTAAGCAAATCACAGTATTTCAAGCCATGGTATATGCTTTCCCCTCTGCTTGGAACATCCTTCCCCAACTTATCCACCTCTCACCTACTTACTGAAAATTAACTCTAAGTACCACTTCCTCCCAGAAGCCCCCCTGACTTTATCAGCTGAGCCACCTGCCCTTCTCTATGTGTATCTATATCACAAACACATTTGTACTGTCCAGGAATTGCTTGCTTGTCTAGATAAACAACTAGATTAGCAACGCCTTTGAGACAAGCACCGTGTCTTATTTGTCATCGGAGCACCAGGCATAATGCCTGGTACATAGCAGATGTCCAATTGGTGCAGAATGAATGAATGAATGAGTGAATGAATGAAATAATAACTCAGTGACTGCTAAGAGAATCAATTCAGAAATCAAGCCACATACATTCACTCATTCGACAGAATGGTCACGTAAAGTCTGGGGCTGGGGTGAGCATTTGGGGTCATGGGCAAGCTGGAACAAGAGGGAAGCAGCCACTTGGCACTCGCGGGTAATCAAGCAGTTCCTTAGATGTAGAAGATAGCCATAGTTAGCCCTCACCGCAGTCTCGTGCCCTGGGTACAATTACAGCCTCCATTTTACATGTTGGGCAACCAACATGCACTGTTGCCCAGCGACAGGTATGCTGCTGTCCACGGAGGACCCTCTGAGCTCCTACTTGTTTCGTAGGGTGCTCTTTCAGTAACGCAGACAGGATTCACATCCAGGCAACTCGACTTCACAGTGATACACCCAACCCTGACACAGCAGGCCTCCCAACTCAGTGATACCACTATCAGCTGGTTCCTCACTGCTCCCCAGGTCCGGAAAGACTTGCCTGCATTTCCCATCCTTGCCTTAAAATACGTGAGGCTCCCTGAACTCCTGATCCATGCAAGGTCTGTGCATCCCATCACCCAAAAGGCCAGACCGAGGTCCTCTGATGGAGGCCTTGAGAATGAACACCTGAGACAGGAGAACGGGCCAGGGTGACGCAACAAAGGGCAAGTGACATGCTGAGGGCAGGCAAGGGCCCCGGGAGGGAAGAGACGCATAGGCCGCCTGGCGTGCAGACTGCCTGGAACAGCAGGCTGGGCATTTTAGAAAGTAAAGCTCCCAAAACACTTGGAACACTGTCCCCAAAGCTTCTCTTTATCGATCCTCATGGCATCCGTTTGGATAAGGAATCCACTCAAATTGTTTATTGTTTCTCAGAGGAAATGTCACCTACGAGCTGTCAGCGTATGCCTCAGAAAAGCCTGAACTAAAAATAGCAGCAGAATCCAGAAACTCCTAGATGCCTTGAATATTAGAGCTGGAAGAGTAAAAGTGATGATAGAAGCTGCAATCCCACCTCCACCAGACCCCGGATGAATACTTGATGCACGGTCACCTCATTCCCACAGCAACCACCCCTCAAGGAACACCATCCTGATTTCTACCGCAGAACAACCTCAGGAGACGAAAAATGCATTAACTTGCCCAAGGCTGCACAGCTGGGGTCCAAGCTGGGGTCAAACTCATGCGGGTCTAAGCCTACTACTCAAGCCCTTCCACCGACAGAGTCAGCCTGTCGCCTATTTTTGTAAATAAAGTTTTATTGGAACACAGCCATGTTCACTCCTCCTGTGCCTGCTACTGGATGATGGCTGGAAGGCCAAGTTGAGCAGTTGCCACAGAGACCATATGGCCTGCAAAGCCTAAAATATTTATATTCTTTGGACGTTCCCAGGAAAATTTTCTTGACCCCTGCCTTAGACTCTGCTGCTCTGGAGAGTTTTAGTTCAACCTTTGTTTTTTAAGATTATCAAAGTGATGGCCAAGATAGGTGAAGTGATTTGGCTGGGGCCATGCTAGCTCTCACCTCTTATCTCACTGTTTTCACTCAATAAATATTTACTTTCTTCACTGTGCTGTTCACTCTGAGGAAAAGAAATTGGTTCCATTCCCCCAAGGAACTGAAAATATAGTTACAAAAACAGGTGTACATACTAGAAAAAATTTTTTAATGCAAGTCCATACACACTACACACTGTCCCCATGAATCTCTCCAGGCTCACCTCCTGCCACCCTCCCCGTCTCTTGCTACACTCTGGCCTGCCTTCTGTTTTCTAGCGGGGTTGTTAAAGACTGACCCTGAGCCAGAAAAGGAGCCCCAGATTTAGAAGCTGGAGAATCAACTGGATGTAGGTAGGAAAGTAAAGTGTGAGCAGGTCAGACAAGTGACTCGGGATGGGGCCCGTAAACAGTGTCAGGGTGGACAGGTGACTCAGAAGCACAGGACCAGACATCCCAAGTCAGGGATGCGACAGGCACACTGCTATCCATAGAAAAGATGATGCTTTGAGCTCCACTTATTACAAGAAACGTAGGGTGCTCTTTCAGTAATGCAGACAGGGAGAACTCAGTAAACAACATTCTCTTACTTGCTTGCAATTTCCAAGTGTCTTATCTGATATAAAAGGTTTGTCTGGGTTTCTCCCTGTAGAGAGCTTGAACATTTGTATGAGAATCAGTTGGTTGACTGCATTAGCTAAGCCTGTTACCTAGGCCAGGACAAAAACAACCTCCTGGAAATCAAAACTCATTTTGACAGTGTGAAATACAAAGCAAAGAAGAATCTTCCCCTCAGAGGGGCTGTGATACGGGAGGGGAGAAAGGACTCACACAAAGAAGCAATGTGATAGAACGTGCTGGATTTAGAAGTCACAGCTGGCAGACCAGCCCCTCCCAAGCTACGAGGCCCCAGGTTAGCCTGGTTTCCAACCTGGGGATAATCTTATCTGTGACATAGGCCTGAGGATTATGAGATTATTTGTGATTGTTAACCGTCACTAACTAGCATTTGTTCAACACTTTGCACTTAACAAATCACCTGCACCTAGTGTTTTAATAAACAGCGAATGTGCTGCTCTGAGAATTAAATCTTTGCGGCCACACCTACCGCTATTTTAACTATGGAGAACCACACAAACTGACCTCCCACGAGTTTCCCCATTTGATCTCAAGGGTCTGTCCAGGTGTTGATGCACTTGCACCTTGGAGGAGGCTCATTCTTCTAGACAGAAGAGCCACACGCACTACCTTATATAGAATCTTGGTGGGATGCCTGCCTGGCTCAGTCCGAGGAGCATGTGAGTCTTGATCTTGAAGTCATGAGTTTGAGCCCCACATTGGGTGTAGAGATGACCTAAATAAACAAAACTTATATATACAAAAAAAAAAAAAAGAATCTTGAGCAGGTTACCTCTTCTTGAATTTGAGTTTTCTCATTTGAAAATGGGATTATTTCCACATTGGTTATTGTGCCATTGGGAAAGAGTTCCCGAATCCAAGCAGAGCAGAGATGCAGGAGAGAAGTAGCTTAGTAATACCTCTTAACAAGAGGCCAGCCATTTCCTAAGTCAGACCAGAATCCAGGATGTTCATTTGCACCTGTATGAAGTTCCAGGTCGAACAGAAGCCCTACCAGCTCACAGAGATCTATTTTTAAATGTTCAGGAATTCTAGGGGTGCCTGGAGGGCTCAGTCGGTTAAACGTCCGACTTCGGCTCAGGTCATGATCTCGTGGTTCATGAGTTCGAGCCCTCGGTGGGGGACAGCTCAGAGCCTGGAGCCTGCTTCAGATTCTGTGTCTCCCTCTCTTTGCTTCTCCCTTGCTCATGCTCTGTCTTTCTCTCTCTCAAAAATAAACAAACATTTTTTAAAAAAATAAATAAATAAATGTTCGGGAATTCTATAAGCCAGTTGCTTAAACTGATGATGATTTGAAACCTGACCCTGGTGAAAGCGTTGATACCATATAAAGGGGCAAATCCTGTAAGTCAGGGTTTGTTTGTGCAACTCAGTTTTTCCTCCTGGCACTTTGTTTCCCCGCACTCCACGACAACACTCTACTCACAGAATACTTCACTGCTGGTCCCTGAATGTCTGGGGCTTTTGCATCAAGCAATTCTCAGCCGCCGGGTGTCCTCCAGTTAACCCCATTCTGACACTATCTACCTGGAGTTAACATCAAATCCCACAGGTTGAGGGCTCAGTCCCTCACTTCGCTGCCCCCACGTCAGACTCTAATGGCAAGCCCAGGTTGTTCCCTGTGCGTCTGGCCACTGGCTATAAATCAGAGGCTCCCCTACCCCTCCTAAGGTTCGATAATTTGCTAGGGCAGCTCACAGAACTCAAGATAACATCTTAGTTACTAAAGTACCCGTTTATTACAAAAGGGTGTGACACAGGAACAGCCAGATGGAAGAGATACATGGGGCAAAGCGTGTGGGAAGGGGCACGAAGTTCCTCTGCCCTCTCAGGACACACCACACTCCCAGCACCCCACCAGAGGAGCTCTTGGAACCCCCTTCAGCTAGGGTCTTTGTAGAGGCATCATTTCACAAGCATCATCGATTGACGCATTGCCCACTGGTGACTGACTCAACCTTTGACCCCTCTCCTCTCCTGAGAGGTTTGGGGGTGAGGGGCAAGGTCTGAAAGTTCTGACCCTCTAATTGCCCATCGGTTGCCCTGGCAACCAGCAGACCATCCTAAAGTGCTTTCCAAAAGTCACCCTATTAACGTAAACTGAGGTGTGGTTGAAAGGGGCTTGAATACAAAAGATGCTCGTTTTACATTTATCACTCTATCACTTAGGAAAGTCCAAAGTTATTAGGAGCTCTGTACCAGGACAGGACAAAGACCAAATACGCATTTGTCATAAATCACAATATCACAGCTTATTTTGTGCTGTTGTTCCCAGAGTTCTAGCTTACCAGCACACCCCTGAACAGCTTGGTACTAACCACAGCATCAGGGTCATGTTTAGTTCCAAGAATTCCATCCCCTGGGAATAGCATGAATGGAAGGGACGCTGTCAAAACAACTCAATTCTGTGAGTTTCTTTAAGTTTCAGGGGGGCCCATTTTCCTTTCCTTAAGACAGACGTTCCTTGGGGGCGCCTGGGTGGCTCAGTCATCTGACTCATGATCCCAGGGTCTTGAGATGGAACCCCAAGCTGGGCTCTGTGCTGACAGCACGGAGCCTGCTTGGGACTCTCTCTCCCTCTCTCTCTACCCTTCACCCCCTCTCTCTTTCTCAAAAAAGAAAAAAAATGACAGGGGTTCTTTAAATTTTTTCCTATTCCAACACACATACCACAGGTAAGACACATTCCTCTGGATGTTCTGGCCTCAGCCAGATTTCTAATCACCTGCCTTTACCCATCTCTTTGCCTCCACTGAAGACAGCACATCAATGCCATGAGTGGGTTGGCACTTTTATAGGCATAGTCTTGAGGCTACTCTTTATTTACTAAGTAAAGAATTTGCAAGCATTACTGATTTGTTACTACCAAAATATTGGCTGTGATAAACCTCACCAAGAAACAAAGAGCTGGCTCTTGCAAATCACCGTGTGGAGCGTATATAACATTTGCCTCCTGAATGGTATTCAATCCAGTTTCCTCATTTTTCAAGCTACCTAAAAGCCACTCACAACATTCTCTGAATTGACTTGGAAAAGGAGAAAAAAGTCATAGATTTGGCACTTCTGATTTCACACTCAGGCTTTTCCATAAGAAGTCAGTCATTCACTCAGCTGTCCATCCAAGAAACACATACTGAGCATCAGTCCTGTCCCCATTCCCCAACTGCTGCCAGGGACAGCCATCAGAAATACTCATCTGATCCCCTTTCTTCTCTTCTTAAACCCTTCAATAACTCTCCATAGCCTACAGAATTAATTTAAACTGGAGCCTGACATACAGGGCTCTCACAGTCTGGTGCCAGCCTATTGCTTCAACAACCCCTTTGTAGTTTCTGGAATGAAGCATGTGCTCTCAAAACTCTGGCTTCCTTAAAAAAAAAAAAAGAAGAAAAGAAAAGAAAAAAAAGAAACTCTGGCTTCTAAGAAAATAATTAAGGAATACACTCTCATGATTAAAATCTTAATAAATAACATATGGAATGAAATAAAGTTCGTTTTCACCCTCCACCTCTGATCCCCAATTTCAGTCCTCTTCCCAAAGGTAACTACATAACAGTTTAGGTTCTATCTTTAGAAAAAAAAAAAAAAAAAAAAAAAACACTCATAGGGGCGGCTGGGTGGCTCACTTGAGCAGGTGGCTCTTGATTTCACCCAGGTCGTGATCTCACGGGTTCCTGGGATCCAGTCCCATGTACGGACTGTACAGTCCCACTGTATCTACTGACAGCACAGAGCCTGCTTGGGATTCTCTTTCCTCTTTCTCTGCCTTTCCCCCATACACGTGAACATGCTCTCTCGCTCTCTCTCAAAATAAATAAATAAACGTTTAAAAAAATACACTTATGGGGTGCCTGGGTGGTTCAGTTGGTTAAGCGTCCGAATTTGGCTCAGGTCATGATCGCATGGTTCGTGGGTTTGAGCCCCGCATCAGGCTCTGTTTTGACAGCTCAGAGCCTGGAGCCCTGCTTCAGATTCTGTGTCTCCCTGTCTCTGCCCCTCTCCCACTTATGTTCTCTCTCTCTCTCTGTGTCTCTCTCTCTCAAAAACAAATATTTAAACATTAAAATATATATACTTACATATTATATATATGAATATATTTTTTGATGTCAAAAAATAATTAATGAGATGATACTACATGTATTACATGAAAAATAATTTTTTCACTTTATATCTTAGAGATCTTCCCCAGCCTGTACATTACTCTAGAGAATTACATTGGGGGGTGCCTGGGTGGCTCAGTCGGTTGAGCATCAGACTTCAGCTCAGGTCATGATCTCACAGCTCATGAGTTCGAGCCTCGTGATGGGCTCTGTGCTGATGGCTCGGAGCCTGGAGGCTGCTTCTGATTCTGTCTCCCTCTCTCTCTGCCCCTCCCCTGCTCACGCTCTATCTCTTTCTGTCTCTGAAAAATAAATAAATGTAAAAAAAATTAAAATAAAAGAATTACATGATTTTCATATTATGAATATATTAAATTATTTAATCAATTTCCATGTGATGGACGTTGGGGTTGTTAATTGCTTTTCACAATTGCCAACAATTCTGCAAGGAGTATCCTCATACATATTTGTGCACATGTAGAGATATATCTCAAGAACAAAAATTTTGAGTTGGCATTTCTGGGTTAAAGGGTATGTTCATTAAAATTCTATAGGTAACAGGGAGCCTGGGTGGCTCAGTCAGTTAAGCGGCCGACTTCACCTCAGGTCATGATCTCATGGGTTCATGAGTTCGAGCCCGGCATTGGCCTCTGTGCCGACAGCTCAGAGCCTGGAGCCTGCATCCGATTCTGTGTCTCCCTCTCTCTCTGCCCCTCCCCTGCTCCCACTCTGTGTCTCTTTCTCTCTCTCAAAAATAAACATTAAAAATTTTTTTTCTAATTCTAATAGGTACTACCAAAATGCCTCCCATTAAGACAGACAATTTGTACTTCCACCTATACTATATGACTCTTCCTATGTCCTCACAATCCATCCAATCCTAGACTTGATCACTTTCTAATATTTGCTGATCTGAGAGGTTTTCAAAAAGATATCACTTGACTTTGTATTTCCCTGGTTAATTAGGAGAGGGTATGCAATTTTTCAAATATGTTTTGGCAGTCTTTATTTTGTTTTTTGCGGGTTACCTATTTGCTCACTTTGTCTGTTTTTCTATTGGGTTGTCTTTCTTACTGATTTGTAGGAGTCTGTTATATGTTAGAAAGAATAATCCTGTGTCTATTAGATATGTTTCTTCATCACCCCTTTTACTTCCTAAGCAGAAAGCTTAACTATACAAAGCATCTGTAATGGATACAGAATTATTTCTTGTAATACATAATCTCAGGGCACCTGGGTGGCTCTGTCAGTTAAGCATCCAACACTTGGTTTCGGCTCAGGTCAGCATCTCACTGAGTTCTCATGAGTTCGAGCCCCACACTAGGCTCCCTGCTGACAGCACAGAACCTACTTGGGATTCTCTCTCTCTTCCCCTCTCTCTGCCCCTCCCCTGCTCTCTCTCTCTCTCTCTCTATCTCTCAAAATAAATTTTTTTTAAATGTAAAGAATCTCTACAAATATTTCTATACCCATGTTACTTACCCCTCAATAGGTACCACTATTGCCACTTCCTGTATCTGTGATAGACTCACCAAATGAGCATGACCTTCCTTAACCCACTGAGCCTGAATATGGCCCTTGAATCTGTGTCAATGCAATGATCCAGGTGGCTAATCTGAATACACCCAAACCGGCCCAAGAGCATAAACCTATTTGCCACATCAGCTGTGAAACACACATGGTATATGGTGAACATGGACCTGTCCAAAGAAACATCATCCCTCAGGCCGTGATCTCTGGGTAAGTATTCCAGAGCTCCTCCTAGTGCGAGAGAACAATCCCAGTCCTGCTGTCTATCTGATAAGTGTGAAATAAAGCAAAGTACAAGACTCCTTGCTCAATCCTCACTCTTGAGATGAGGGCCAGGAGGTCCTTCTTTAGGTGTCGCTACACCAGTATTGTGTTCCAGCTCTAATGTTTATCTTATCCCCAACATCCCTCCTGCACCAGGTGGATCAATTCATATTTAGTTGTCAAAGAAAAACAATAGCTGCTCTCTCCTTTCAAATAGAAATGGGATCTATCAAATGGAGTCTTCTTGATACAAATAATAATGCTCTGTGCATGTAACTGATTGTTCTAATTCTCCTCCAAATGTCCTACAGGCTATCTCCCTGTGTGCCAGAAATCATCTGCCTCAAGAAAAACACGAATTCTCTATGGGGCCTCCATTTCTCAGTTGAGTTACAGACCTCTTCCCTGGCTTAAGAACTCCAAGAGGCCCTTCGTGGGGCTCTGTTCTAGTAATTTCCATCCTATGAGAACTGTCTATCAGGTCTGTTCATAGCCCTTTGGCTAGCATGGCTGACCCAGGCATCAGAACATTGAGTCTCTTTTTGGCCTTGAACAATGTCTCCAGCAGTTAAGGAACTAGGGGATGAAGGAGGGGTGGTCCTTCACAGAGCAAGAGAACAACGGACACACTTGTGAGGCCGACACTGATTTCTTCTGTTTCCTGGGGAAAGCAGGAAGTAACAACATGCCTCAGAGTGCATGACAACTATGTCCTTTATGTGACACAGCCATTCAGAAAACCTAAGCACCCCCTGGTCCAGTGAGCATTAGTCAATTCCACAGCTCTTATCTCCTTGTTCTATAACTATATTCTTATTTATTGGTGAGCTTCCTGAGGGTAAGGATGGGTCCATATTCTAATTTCTTAGCCTGAGCATTTGTCATTGTGGCTGAAACTTTATAGCTATTCAGCAAATGCACTCATGCATGAATGAATTACACCTGCTCATGGCTATATAACTATTCTGTGTCAGGCCGTGTGCTTAGAAGTTTACATGCCTCGTATAATCAAATCCTCAAAACAACCCTGTGAAGTTGAGGCTATTATAAATATTTTACTGCTGGTGAACTCAAGGTAAGAGAAGTTAAGTGAATTCTCTAACATCATATAGCACGTAAGTGGCAGATCCAGAAATAATGCAAAGGTCATCCTGAATCCAAAGCCACTACTCTGACCCATTGCCCTGTACTTCTTCCTGAACTCAGGTCCACAGTTAAACAGGGTAATATAATGCAATGTAATGTAATGTAATGTAACGTAATGTAATGTAATTATCTTTATAGAGAAAAAAAAGCATAAGTACACCTTCAGTATATAAAAAATACCTTACCTAAAAGAAGGATGTTTGCAGCTTTTACAACTGATGCTAGGATATTCATTGATAAGAGACTTATTTATAAAATATTATTAAGTGAAAACCAGGTATTTAAAAAACAATAGGCCCCATCATATGTGTATAATTATGACAGAAAAATCTAGAAGATGATATATGCTGAGGTATTAAAATAATTATCATAGGTCTTGTGAATTTTCTTCTCAAATTTATTTTCTGATGTAGCTGGGTATGAACCACCCTGCCAGGTTAGGGTACACGTAAGTTCTATTTGAGCTTTTTTAGAAGTCAGTTAATCACTCGCACATTCCCACATTGGCAGAATGCCCATTTTCTCAATCCTGGGCTTGACCCTCTTCCTGAATGGTCCAGGAATTGTCAGACTTACATAGTTCTGTTCCCTGCCACTACATGAGGAGAGAGAGAAATCTCTGACAAACACTGGTCTTCTGTTGCTGCTAAAATTGGGGCTTGCTCATCTTGATGCTTCCCCATTGAACCTCTCCCTGACTCACACCTTTGCTCAAGCCAAGGGTATCCTTTGAGGAAGGACCATTCCCTCCCTCCATAGTATCTCAGCTAAGGTACTCCACATGTGAGTGCCCAGGGATCCAGGTCTGTAGTTCACATTCACAAACAGATTCTTTGTTCTGGTCTCCATCACTATCCAGACTCCCATCTCTCTTGAGCGCCTCTTGGAAACCTGGCTCTTCTTTCCAATCACTACATCTCCCTGGGGACCACTGCAACACATCTGAAAGCGTCCACTAACTTTGAACCTCAAAAGAAAGCATCTAGTTTCACATCTCACCTGTTAGAATGGCTATTGTTACCTTCTAATAAGTGCTGGTGAGGATGTGGAGAAAAGGGAACCCTTATGCACTGTTGGTGGGAATGCAAATTGGTGCAGCCTCTATGGAAAACAATATGGAGGCGCCTCAAAAAATTAAAAATCTGTCTACCATGTGATCCAACAATCCCACTTCTGGGCATTTATCCAAAGGAATTGAAAGCAGGATCTCAAAGAAATAATCTGCATTCTCGCGTTCACTGCAGCATTGATCACAATAGCCAAGATACAGAAACAACCCAAGTGTCTGTCAACAGATGAGTGGATAAAGAAGATGTGGGATGGAATATTAGCCATGAGAAAAAATGTCTCCTACCATTTGAGAGAATATGGATGGGCCTTAAGGAGATTATGCTAAGTGAGGCAATTTAGGGAAACACAAATCCTGTATGATATCCCTAAGAAAAAACTGAATTCATAAAAACAGAGAGTAGAATGGTGCTTGCCAGGGACTTGGGGGTAGGTAAATAGGAGAGATATTGTTTAAAGATACAAACTTGCAACTAGTAGATAAATAAATCCTGTAGATTAAATGTAAAATATTATTATCTATAATGATTATAGACAATAATACTGTATTACAAACATCAAACATGCTAAGACTCTAGATTTTAATTATTCCTACAACAAAAAAAGAAATGATAGTTATGTGACATGAGAGGGGCATTAGCTAAGCCCATAATGGCTATCACATTGCAGTATATAAATGTGTCAAATCAGCGGGGCTCAGTGACTCAGTCCGTTAAGTGACTCTCAATTTGGGCTCAGGTCATGATCTTATGGTTCCTGAGTTCAATCCCTGCATCAGGCTCTGCACTAAGTGTGCAGAGCCTGCTTGAGATTCTCTCTCTCTCTCCCTCTCTCTCTCTCTCTCAAAAATAAACATTTTTAAAAAATAATAAATGTATCAAATCAACATGTTGTACACCTGAAACTTACACATGGCTATATGTCAAATATATTTCAATTTTTTAAAAAAGGAAATCTCTAGAGCTTTGACCCCTTTCTTCCCAAAGCCTCCTTCACCCCTTTGCAAATGGATCCACCTTTTCTAAAGCACCAACCAAGCATATCAAAGGGTATCCGCAGGGAGCTGCCCCTTAGGTGACAAAAGCAGTCTCATACCCTTTCCCAAGGATGAAAAGTAGCCACTAAGACTTCCATTTGTATACTCTTCAAAGCCACCTGAGTAACTCTTCCTTGAAAAAAGATCCTTCCTTGAAAAAAGATGAAGACCCTCTTCCTTTGGCACAGTTTAGGGACCATTGTCACCGACCTGAGCACTCTGGAGAAAAAGAGTCAGTTAGAAAAATAGGAAGATTTCCCATTGATAGGGACACAGACAGTCCACATTTTGCACTTGTTGGATTATATTACAGAAAAGTGTTGCTTTCCTCGAAAGCCAGTGAAAAATGACCAACTCCTTAAAGATTTCTCTGAACAGGTGGGATTAATTATTAGAGCCTCTTGCAAGAAGTCAATTTGGGAAACACGGATGATCCCTAGGAATGGAAGAAGAACCATCCTAGGCCAGCACTGAGAGTTACTACTAACCCTCTCCTAAGGAGGCGCTCTAGACTGGTAGCATCATTTACGTATCTTTCGGGTTCATTTCTATCAAGTGTGCATGGTAAATAATTTTTATTCCAGAATGAGGTTTCAATCATCTTTCACAAATCTTTCCCATGTGTTACTTTAGAGCAACAGGTATAGACCTACGTGTCTTGCTGGCTGGCATCTGTTTTAAATGGTCAGGGCTACGACAGACCCATGGTTAGTTTTTTAATAGCAGGCCTGATATGCATACCAGGATCAGTTAAGATTCTGGTGTCTATAATAAGAAACACTAAGGGGAACATGTTGACTTATAAAATTCCTCCCTAATGAAATGTATCATAATATGATTGCACTGCCCATTATATAAACTCACCTATTTTCTTGTTGGAAAAAATGTCAAAAATGAGATAGAAATGCTGTGTCACAGATGTGGTTTGGGGCATCTATCTACTCACCGTGGGCCATTATCTAAATCTACATGTGGCAGAAACTGCCTTCCTAATATCCCTTCTTCCCTTTTGTCCTACATATTACAGAGAAGCAATGTGCCAAGCTAAAACACTGCATTTCTTGGAGGATGAGAGTGGCTGCTGGCACATAAACAGAATTAATTTTGTGGAGTTTCCAGGGAAGTTACCTAAAAGACTTCCTTTTTGCTTTTGCCCCTTCCTCTGATCTGATGCTTGGGATGTGAGTGTGATGGCTGGAACTACAGTGGCCTTAATGACACCATGAAGCAAACTTGAGGATGAAATCCATATACTGAGAGTAGTGGGACAGAAAGATAGCAGGATCCAAGTCCCAATTCACATCCTGAAGCTACCATATTAGCCCTAGATAACTGGTTGAGAGAAAAATAAACACTTGTATCATAATCCCTACTTTTGGATTTTCTCTTACATGAAGACTTCATTATAATTTATATACTACATTATCCTCAAGATATGAGAAGACAAAAACTCCCTTAAGTTAAAAATTCTTCTGCCAGTCAGCAACTGATTATCAGAGATATAAAATAAAATCTTAATAAATTTAATAACAATAAGGATCATGGCAATAATAATAATCCCATTTTGCAGATAAGAACATTGAAATCCAAAGACATGAAGTGACTTATCTAAAATATCCAGCTCCTGAGGAAAATATCCTGAGTAAAAACTAAATTTTCCATCTCCCAACTCAGGTTACCTCCAATACAAAAAAGAGGCCAGCTTCCTCCAGCATGGATGAGGGTCCCTCTCTGTCAGTGCCCAAACACAGCACATGATATCTCTTTGCACCAGACTCCCTCTCCCCCTGCCTCTCTCCCTCACAAGGTGACCTCTGAGAGTATCCCAGGATAGACTGCTAACCTATGTCTGAAAAGACATAGTCCAGCAAACAACAAATGCACAAATATACAAGGAAAGGTAAGAAGCTAGAAGGTAAAATTACTCTAAAACAAACGTCAACAAACTAAGGTTCCTGAGCCAAACCTGGCCCACTGCCTGTTTCTGTTAATAATTGGAACACAGCCCTGCTTATTCCATTAGGTGTCATCTTTGGTCCCTTTTGCACAACAGCAGAGTTGGGTAGTTGCCACAAAAACCAAATGACTTGAGAAGAGGAACATTTTACTATGCAGTTCTTTACAGAAAAAGTTTGCTGACCCCTGATATACAAGAATAAGCATACTTCCCCCCACCTTGGTGACACTCATCAACAATGACCATCTGCCCATCTAAAAACCCCCACGAGCTTCAGAGGTGGTTCCTGAAGGTCACAGGTCCACGTGGTGGCTGCCTCCAGCTCCAGCAGGTGCAAGAAGGGAGATACACACACAGCCAGATCCCTTCTCAAATGCTAACATGCAGACAATGACTGTGCATTTAATGTTTGTAGTTTTCTTTCTTTTTTTTTTAATAAGAGAAAAACACAAACCGCTAAAATACAACTAAAGGTCACTGAGACAGTTAAGAGAGAGGGAGAGGGCAAGTTATGAAAGAAATACCGTCAGGGCATCTGTGGGATTCCAACCAATCACACCACGTGCGGAAGGAACAACGGCACAGCCGAAGAGTCAGAAAAGGTCAGGGCACGCTACGTGGGTGATACTGAAAGGAAATAAGGAAAATTGGAAAAGGCAAAGTATTCGTAAGTGGGGGGCAGGGGAAATGGATGGACTGTCACGGAGGGTAAATTGCTCTGAGAGAGGATGAGAAATGTGACAAAAGCCGAGAGAAAATCAAATCCTCGGCCCACCACATGAGGCAGGGAGAGGAATAATAAAGACAAGTCTGCAAGCAAAATGATGTACAAATGGTATTTTTTCCAGAAATACACTAATAAAATGCAGATCAAACCCATCAAATTGAAAAATGCTTTTCATCACTTGAAACACGGCACACTGTGCTGAAGAGCGTGGGGCGGCAGGAGCCACACAGGAAGGGTTTTGCATTCTGGCTCCAATGCTTGCTACAGCACCCGGTTCCCAATCACTTAGTGGAAGATTCTACAAGCGATCTTGCTTACCTCGCTTGGCTTGCCATAGGGACCAGAATCCTGACTGATCCTGGTATTTCTATCAGGGTGACTATTCAAAATAGCCAGTGACAGGTATGCCAATCGCAACAAGGGTGTACCAGATAAGTACTCACACACAGCAGCAGCCGGGGTGGATTTGTGAAGAATGACCGGAGCATCCCTCTGAAGGGAGAACTACTTCCTCAGTAGGCATGTAGTGAGTGACCAGGAAGAAGCTGTGAACTTGTTACCAGCTCGTGCCTCCTTCTCAGGAAGGGCTGGTGATAACTCTCAGTGCTGCCCTGGGGTAGATCCTCCTTCCTTTGGGTTTTGGAGATCTTCCCCATCTTTTCCAAGTTGGCTTCTTACTGTACGCCCTAATCACTAACCCCACCTGATCCAAGAGAAGTCTTGAAGGATTCAGTCATTTTTAATCGATTTCTAGGAAAGGCATGCCTTTCTTCTAACCTAAGCCAACACGCACAAAATGTGGTTGGCCGCGTTTCTATCCGTGAGAAATCTCCATATTTTCTCTCTTTCAGGTGTCCCCACACTGAGACAATAAAAGGGCTTTCATGTCTTCGAATAGGAAGAGACATTTGCTGATTGAAAGCTGAGCTGAAAATGGAGAGAAGGTGTATCACTTAATCCTTCTGAGTCCCAGTATCCTCACCTAAGAATGATTGGAGCCGAATGAAGGAATTATTTTAGCAGCTGGCACATGTTTGAGACAGGATGACAACATGAGATACACATTTGAACCTGAACTTTCTGGTTGAAAACATTCTTCCACCCACCCAGCAGAGAACACCTGTATCTCTCACCTTATCACTGGGGGTGGGGGGGGGGGGGCAGGGGGAATCAAACAAAACAAAAATTTGGATTTAGGCTAATGTAGCAAAGTGGAAAAAAACTCCATCTGAAAGCCAAGTCCAGAAGCCCAGGTGTGAGTGTCTTTCTGGTGGTAACTGGCCATGTATGTGTCCTTGAGCTGACTATGCTCCCCTTCTGGGCCGTAGTTTTCCCATCTGTCAAATGGAAAGCTCCAATCTAGAACTATGTTTTCTCTGAGGCTCCAGTGAGAAGCTTCAGGAGCCACAGAGGATGAGGCTGGATATTAGGGATGCCATCTTCTCCCCATTGGGAATGCATCTCTACTTGAACAATTTGCCATAATCTGTTTTATAATTATCCGGTCACCTAACATTTCATCTGATAAAAGACACCCATTCTTTAAAGAGATAAAAAGTTGTAAAACCCCTATTGATATTCTATGTTTCCAGAGTGCCCGGCTGGCTCAGTTGGAAGGGCATGTGTCTCTTGATCATAAGTTTGAGCCCCACATTGGGTGTAGAGATTACTTAAATAAATAACACTTTTAAAATATATTGTATGCTTCTATACCATGAGAATTTTTTTAATCATTTGAAAAAAATTGTCACACAAAAATGTAATATTTGACGTTAAAATTGAAAGGCAGAAGAGATTATATGGAAGATTATGGTATGGTACTTAATACTAAATACTGAAATGCGGTATTTAGTGACAAATCATAAGAATAAAAGGTTTTCTTTCTCTCCACATCAAAATGGTGGTGGATAACTGGGGTGATCACTGGACTGATATTATTTTCAATAAATTGCCTGTGTACCATGTCTTCTTGGAAATCCATATTACTTCATCTTCCTGTCTTTAAGATTGGACCAATCCATGGAAGAACAAATATTGTTAAAATGTCAATACTACCCAAAACAATCTACATATTCAGTGCAATACCTATAAAAATAACACCAGCATTCTTCACAGAGCTAGAACAAACAATCCTAAAATTTGTATGGAACCAGAATAGACCCTGAAAGAGCCAAAGCAATCCTGAAGAATAAAACCAAAGTTGGAGGCATCATAATTCTAGACTTCAAGATGTACTACAAATTTGTAATCTATTGTACTGACACAAGAACAGACACTCAGATCAACGGAACAGAATAGAGAACCCAGAAATGGACCCACAAATGTACTACCAACTAATCTTTGACAAAGCAGGAAAGAATACCCAATGGAATAAAGACAGTCCCTTCAGCAAATGGTGTTGGGAAAACTGGACAGCAACACGTGGAAGAATGAACCTGAACCACTTTCTTAGACCATACACAAAAATAAACTCAAATGGATGAAAGACCTGAATGTAAGACAAAAAACAATCAAAATCCTCGAGGAGAAAGCAGGCAAAAACCTCTTTGACCTCGGCCACAGCAACTTCTTACTCAACACCTCTCCAGAGGCAAGGGAAACAAAAACAAAAATGAACTATTGAGACCTTATCAAGATAAAAAAAGCTTCTGCACAGCAAAGGAAACAATCAGCAAAACTAAAAGGCAACCAATGAAATGGAAGAAGATACTTGCAAATGACGTTTCAGATAATGACAGATCAGATTTTGGCTAGTATCCAAAATCTATAAAGAACTTATCAAACTCAACACCCAAAAAACAAATAATTCAGTGAAGAAATGGGCAAAAGACATGTATAGACACTTCTCCAAAGAAGACATCCAGATGGCAAACCAACACATGAAAAAGCGCTCAACATCAGTCATCATCAGGGAAATACAAATCAAAACCACAATGAGATACCATTCCACACTAGTCAGAATAGCTAAAATTAATATCTCAGGCAATGACAGTTGCTGGCAAGGATGTGGAGGAAGAGGAACCCTTTTGCATTTTTGGTAAGAATGCAAACTGGTGCAACCACTCTGGAAAACAGTATGGAGGTTCCTCAAAAAGTTAAAAGTAGAACTACCCTACAACCCCACAATTGCACTACTAGGTATTTGTCCCAAGTATACAGGTGTGTTGTTTCAAAGGGGCACATGCACCCCAATGTTTATAGCAGCACTATCAACAATAGCCAAATGTCCATCAACAGATGAATGGATAAAGAATATGTGGTACAAACACACACACACACACACACGCACACACACACACACAATGGAGTATTACTCAGCAATCAAAAAGAATGAAATCTCACCATTTGCAACAGCATGGATGGAACTAGAATGTATTATGCTGAGTGAAATTAGTCAGAGAAAGACAAATATCATATGACTTCATTCATATGTCAAATTTAAGATACAAAACAGATGAGCATAAGAGAAAGGAAGCAAAAATAATATAAAAACAGAGAGGGGGACAAAACATAAGAGACTCTTAAATACAGAGAACAAAATGAGGGTTTCTAGAGGGGTTGTCAGTGGAGGGGATGGGCTAAATGGGCAAGGGGCATTAAGGAAGACACTTGTTGGGATGAGTACTGGGTATAATATGTAGGGGGAGAATCACTGGATTCTACTCCTGAAATCATTGCTAACTAATGAATATATGCTAACTAACTTGGATGTATATTAAAAAATAAATAAATAAATAAATAAATTACATATGAAAAATAATAAAGCATGCATCCTGTAGAAAAAGAGAGAGAGAAAAAAATGACTGGACCAAGCCACTGGAAAGCACACAGCTCACCTGAAAAGAGAGAGCATTCAGTTCCTATTGCTTCTGTGAAAAACTACCACCAGATTAGTGGCTTGACACAATGCAGATTTATTAACCTCACAGTTCTGGAGGTCAGAAGTCTGAAGATGGTCTTGTTCTGCTAAAATCGAGACAGCACTGTGTTTTCTTCTGGAGGCTCTAGGGGAAGATCTGTTCTTTTGTCTTTCTGGCTTCTAGAGACTGCCCCTATTCCTTGGATCACAGTCCCTTCCACCTTCATCACCAACAACAATGGCCATTTGAATCTCTCACACACCTCCCTCTGATCTGACTCTCCTGCCTGCCTCTTTCCCATATATGGACACTTGTGATTACATTGGCTCACCCAGAGAATCCAGGACCATCTCCCCATCCAGGAGCAGCTGATTGGCATCCCTAATTCCATCTGCAAATGTAACTCCCCCTCACCGTACACCATAACATATTCACAGGTTGTGGAAATCAGAACAGAACAGGAGGACATTATTCTGCCCACCACAGGCACTCTACATGGAAGGAGGTCTCAGGACCTGCCAGAGCAGGAGGTAGGTTGGAAATAATGGAGGCAGGGAGGGTCATTACCAGGACACCTGCAAGTGCTAATATCAGAGTAGAAGGCTGAACTAAAATTAAAGTATCAAAATTAAAAGCTCAAGAGTTGAGCACTCTGCTCGAGCAAGTTGGCTACAGGGCTGGAAGTATTTATTAGAGGTGAGGATGGAGAGAAGGACTAGGGTCAGCAGTAAGGAGATGGCCAGAGTCAGGAGAGGTGTGGATAGCAGATCAGGATGAAGCAGGACTGGGGCTGGGAAACCTGTCTCAAGAACCCCAACAATGATCACAACTGCCTTTTATTGGGTGCTTATTACATGCCAAATATAATATTGAGCACTTCACAATCGCTCTGATTCTATCCTTAGAACAACCCTATGAGATAAGTAGTGTTGATCCCATTTCAAAGATGAGAGACTAAAGCTTAGAGAAAGGATGTGACTTGGCCAAGAACACACAAGTTTTCGAGCTAGGATTCTTTTTTTTTTTTAAGGTTTATGTATTTTTGAGAGAGAGCACATGAGAGAGCAGGAGGGGCAGAGAGAGAGGGA
Organism: Neofelis nebulosa; assembly: GCF_028018385.1. NCBI lineage: Eukaryota > Metazoa > Chordata > Mammalia > Carnivora > Felidae > Neofelis > Neofelis nebulosa. The sequence goes on along the minus strand of NC_080797.1, from coordinate 41,487,961 downwards.
GAGAGAAAATCCGGAGCCTTCTCTGTACTGACAGCGGAGAGCCCAACATGGGGTTCAAACCCATGAACCATGAGATCATGACCTGAGCCAAAATCAAGAGTCTGACGCTTAACCAGCCAAGTCACCCTCTTGATTTCACCTCCCCACATAGGGCTCCATGCTGACCACACGGAGCCTGTTTGGGATTCTCTCTTCCTGCCCCTCCTCTGATCATGTATGTGCACATGCTTTCTCTCTCTCCCCCCTCTCTGCATCTCCCCTGTTTGTGTGCATGCTCTCTCTCTCTCAAAATGAATAAACTTAAAAAAATAAATCTAAAATAATTTTTTTAATGTTCTATTTATTTTTGGGAAAGTGAGAGAGAGCATGAGCAGGGGAGGGGCAGAGAGAGAGGGAGACACAGAATCCAAAGCAGGCTCCAGGCTCTGAGCTGTCAGCACAGAGCCTGACGTGGGGCTCAAACTCACAAACCGTGAGATCATGACCTGAGCCGAAGTCAGACACTTAACCAACTGAGCCACCCAGGCACCCCTAAAATAATTTTTAAACATTCCCAACTCGAAAGGTTTCATTTGAAGCATTTTTGACTATATTCCTTCTAGCATCTAATCACCGAAGACCACCATACAAAGTACCTTAGGCCACGTGTTTGTATAACATTGTCCCAACGACAGGCAGTTTGCAAGTGTGAGTTACACTCGCATTGGAAAAACACTACCCCCAAAGTGTTTGGTGTTAGAATCCTCTCCAGCATGGAGCTACAGACAAAGCCTTCACCTCCAGGTCTTCTCCCTATCCCTCCACTCACTTCTCTTTCACCCCTAAAGCTGTTGGTCCTCCCCTCCAGGTTTCTGAACACGAGGCAAAGTATTCAGTTCACTTCAGCTTCAAGGGGAAAGAGAGCCAATAATTTAATTTTGTTTTCCAGAGTTTATTGCATGAATCAAAATTGGCATCGATTTACCTCCAGCAGAAAATTCACCCACAGAATGTCTTGACATTTGAGGCAAAGGCAGCTTTCCCTCTAATCTCAAGTGCAGTAGAAAAGTACCTTTCAAGACTGAGTGGTGGGGCCCTCCACCCACAGAACCCCATTCAGGCTCTGACATTATCTGTCCTTGATGTATCACCTTTCATACACAGGCTCTGGCTAAGCACAGTGAGAATCCTGGCCCGCCAAAGAGACAAGGTGTTCTCCCAAAGGGCACTCCCCGCATATCTGGCCAGTGATACTAGTCATGTCAGAAGAGTTAGAGACAATATACAGGGAGAGAAAGCTTTCTGAAATAAAGCCAGATCATGTCACTCCCCTTTAATTCTTCAGTGATCCTTCATCACCTACAGGACTCATTCCAAACTACTTAGCAAAACACAAAGGCTCTTCATGCTCTGGCCTCTCTTGACCTTCCCAGCCTCATTTCCAGGCCTTTCTCCAACCTGCAGACAGACCCTATGCTCTGGTCTCACCCAACTACACAGTTTTCAAGTGCATCATGTCTTCAGGCATTCACCTATGCTGTTTCTTCTGCCTGGAAAGCCAATTCTTCACCTCAACTTCCACCCTGTTGACTGAGCTAAGTCTTATGAAGCCTTTCAGACCCTGGTCAGATGTGACCTCCTCCAACTGTCCATTTGGTTGCCTACTGTTGCCATAATGGTTGTGTCCGATATACATCTTCAGGTGTGACTCAGGGCAGAGAAGGCAGTTTTTCTCTCCACAGCTGTTTCAGTTTCCTATAGTCATCCCTAACCCAACATCTGGGTTGAATTTCTCTCCCTTTATGATTCCTCATAGGAATATATACTTCTAGAGAGGCCAGCCTCAGAGTATCTATCTGATTGAGGGACCAGAGAGACCAGAGCTCCAATCCAGTACTGCCCCTTATTAGTTGTTTCATCTTGTGTAAGTTATTATTCTGATCCTCAGTTTTTCTCTTCTGGAAAATAGGGGTATTAATATCTACCATATAGAAATTTTATAGATATTAATTGAAGTAGCTTATATAAAGTAACTAACAGTGCCTGGTACATAGTAGGTACTCAGCAAGTGGTATTAGATGTTTTATATGTAACAACTTAAAAGCTCACATTTTAATGAAAAAAAAGGAAATCTATACATAGCATGTTTTAAACTTAGTCTTCTTCAGAAGTGCAGCTAAAAGTGTTGAAGACATTTACCCAGGAAGAAGTGGGTGTGTGTGTATGGAGTGGTCCCCAGATGAGTGGTCATTAACTGCCTCTACTTTGTGAAGAGTGGTTCAAACTGTCACAACTATAAAAGAGCCTAGAGATCATCCAATCCAACCACCCAACGTCGTGTTCTTCAAAAAGGAATCAAAGACCCAGTGGCACCACTGGGAAACCTCACCAGGTCTGAAAGCTTCAAAGGGCAGGGTAGAAAGTAATTAAGAGAAGTTAGCTGCCTCAAATCGGCTTGAGAGCAGGTGGGGTGTAAATAATACATAAAATAAATAAAGAAGATTAATGTTTTTCTTCTTAAACAGCAACAAACACTGCCTGAAGCTGATAAACCAGAAGCCAAGTAAAAAGACCTGGGAGATGAGCTGCAGATATCAACCCACCTTCAATCATAAAAGAGAGGCAATGTTTTAATAAGGACAGATCATAGTAAAACAGCCTTCAAAGAAAGAGCATGTGCCTTACTTATAAGCAAAAGCTAGAAATTAAAGTGTCCTCTTTCTTAATAAGGAAAGGCTTTTGTAGAAAAGCGTGGGTGAATGTGAAAGTCCATTTACTATAAGTTAGTACAAACAGCAAGTTCCCCAAAGTGCTCACATTATTTCTAAGAGGATCAATGTCCCTGCCTCAGGCTAGCATTTCACCCGTTAGATGACATTACTGATGAAACATTCATTTATTTGGCAAATATTTATTGAGCACCTATTAAGTATCAGTCCTGTTTGTCTAGACACCAGGAATATACTAGTAAATAAAATAAAGCGAGATTCTGATGAAGACGGGAGATAGAGTAAACAATTAAACACACAAATGGCAATTTTTAGGATGTGACAAGTGCTGCATGGAAAATAAAACAGGCTGGTGAGGAGAAGATAAAAAAAGACCTTTCTGAGAGGGAAACAAACCATAAGAGACTCAAAGACAGAAAACAAATTGATGAAGAGAGGTGGGCAGGGGATGGGCTAGATGAGTGTTGGGTATTAAGAAGGGCACTTGTTAGGATGAGCACTGGGTGTTGTATATAAGTGATGAACCACTGAATTCAACCCCTGAAACCAATATACTGTAATGTTGATTAACTAGAATTTAAATAAAAATTTGGGGAAAAATAAAGAAAAGAAAAAAAAAGACCTCTCTGGCAAGGTGAAATCTGCACTGAACAACAATAGATTCCCAAATGAAAATCTGAAGACAGTGTTCTAAACAGAGGGAAATCCAAGTTTAAAAGTCCTAAGGAATGGGCCAGGATGTTGTTCAAAGAATGGAAGGAAACCAAGTATGGCTGTAGGAGAAAGAGCTGAAACGAATGTAAAAGAGGAGGCCAGAAAAGTACAAAGAGAACAGATAGTGTCCAGACCAGTAGGCCAGGAAAGGGAGTTTGAATTTTACTCCACATGCAAGAGGAAGTCATTTGAGGGTTTAAGCATGGAAGTGAAATGATCTGATTTGCATTCTCAACATCAGTTTTAAAATCTTCAGTAGAATGGCAATCAATCTTTAAGACAGGTAGTCTTAGAGAAGGAGCCTGATGCCAGGAAGCAGCAGAGTTTTCCCAAGTGAGGCTAAAACATCAGTTTAGAGAATATGTGCATGTAACTCAAATAAATCCCAGGGCCCACATGGCCCAGTGTCAGTATGATTCATTCATTCATTTGTTTGTTCATTCGACCAATATTTACTGCAAACTCTGTTCAAAATTCTAGGCATACAGCAGTAAAAAAACAAAGAGGAAGGAAAGAAAAAAATGTTATTTCCTGATGGATCTTACCTTTTAAGAGCAAGACCACCAATAAACAAACAAATATTTAAAGTTAGCCAAGAACTGTTAAGAAATATAGAATGAAGTGAGAAACTAAAGAGTAGCTAGAAATGATATTTTGGATTTCCCAATTTTCAGAGGAAAAGTCCTTCTGAGGAACTGAGATTTGAGCCTAGGGTAAAGCATGCAGATATCCAGGGAAGAACATTCTAAGGAAAGGGATAGCAACACAGAAGCTCTGTGTCCAACAAGCAACAAAGAGGCCAGATGCGTAGTAGGAGGTGTGGTCAGAGAGCAGCTCCATTTATAGAAAAGACCATTTTCTCACCACTGCTCTGCAGGGTCAAATTTCTCATAAACTAAGTGTCCACAAATGGCCTGGGTCCACATGGGCACCCTCTATTCTCTTCTATTGGTCTATTGACCTTACCTGGTGTCAACACCACTGTATCAGTCAAGATACAGTCAGGAGACAGAAATGACACCATAATTAGGATTGAGAAAAATTAATATTAATCATTATTAACTAGTAAAAAGTGGTTAATTGCTAGAAGAGTTCAAAGAGAACTCTAAAGAAGATAGAAATATAAAATGTAAAGAGTAGCTACTGCCCCTAGTGCTAAGAAAACGTGCCCTCCCACCAAGGCTGAGATTCAGACCTCTAATTACCCTAAAATTTGTGAATTGACTTGTGACATATAGTAGGGTTCACTGAGAGCCAATGTGAGACTCATGGCCCCGAAATTTAAGTAAGAATCGGTACAGTTCCAATGTCTGTTAGGCTGCATTCCACTCCTTGGGTGTAGATATGGTGTTTGAAGAGAGATTTCACTTGGGGTGGTGTTTTTCTGGTTGAGTAGGACAGAGGGAAATGGGAGCAAGAAAGTTGAGGACTTATCCCAGGGGTTGAAATGATGGACCATGAAACTGAAGTTGGGTAAGGTAGAAACTGAGGCTATGTCAAGGAAATTAATGGACAGTGAAAAGTGCTGAGGTCAGTAGATTGAAGGTCCTGGCAGGGTCAAAGAATTATCAGAGTCGGGTACTTGAGGGAGTGAGCTACATAAGATGGTGGTCTGGAAGCATAATTCTTGAAACTGGTTATTATCATGCCAAGTTTTTAGTGTAGTGCTATTCCATAGACTTTTTGCAATGATGGAAATGTTCTGTATCTGCATAGTCCAATATGGTAGCCACTTGCCACAAATGGCTATTGGACACTTGAAATGTGGCTAGTTCTACTGAGGGGCTAATTTTTAAATGTTATTTCATTGAATTCAAATTAAATAATAACCTGTGGCTAGCAGCTACAGTGTTGGACAATGCGGGTCTAACATATGACCATGGGGATTGTGGCTGAGTGTGGTGAAGAAAAAAATTAATAGAGGTGAGAAGGTCAAGGAACAGGGGGACCAGGAAGATGGATGAATCATCCATGTGGATTTTGAAAATACCAAGAATGATGGCAGGACTAGCAATGGAAAAAAAAGTCACAAAACCAGGTTCTTTGATTTTCAGTGAATGAGTTTAACCATAAGAACTGAAGATGACTGCAACAAGAAAGGGTACTGGGTGGTACAGTCTGAAGGGCTGGCTTATTTAGGAATGAGGAAGGAAGAGTGATCTGGAAGTGGTGAAAAGGAACAGAAAGGACACCTAGGCCCACCTCCAATCGGGGGTGGGAAGTGAGGGGAAAAAACAACCACCACATGAGAGGCTATAGGGGAATCAGTGGCCTCAGGGAAGAGTCAGTTTTCAGATACAGCAAGAAGAAGAAGGACATGTCCCAAGAGGGTTAGAGAATACTGGAAATTTTGCTAATGACCAAACCATGAGTTCCCAAGGGCAGAGTGGAAAGGTCTGAGAAGTCAGGATGGGTGATGTATTGGGTCAGATTGGGAAATGTACAGATCCACATGGGTATGAGAGTCCAGATGACAAAGGGTCAGCTGAGAAGCTTGAAAGTCTTACCAATTATGGAGAGTAAACACAGGTAAACGTAGGGTACGATTGGCTTTGTGGCCACTTAGAGCAGTGACTTTCAATTGTTTCTTACTGAAACTCACAATAAGAAACATCTCATATAAGAAATACTAATATAAGAAATACAAGAATATAATATCAATAGCACTACACTCATATACACATAGTGACACAAAGGCTTTAACAAATGTCTGCCCTCACTGTGTGCCACATATTCTGTTTATTTTCTGGTCTATTCTTTTGCATTAAAAACACAATATGCGATCGCAAGCCATTAAATTGATTTCATGACCCTATAATATGCAAAACACTGGCTTACAGGGAAATGGCTAATCAGGTCTTGTTATATCCTTCTTCTTGTAAATCGTGTCGTTTGAAGGGATCATGCAAGGAGCTCATATATGGGGGGTATTAGAGGGTGAGAGAGGATGTGATACATAGAGAGCTCTGTGGTTCCCCAACACCAATTTAAATTCTGTAAAAAGGACTGTTAAAGCCAAAAGAAGGAAATTCTCACCATGGTATGATGTTGTCTTAGAGAAAATATGGATCATCAACCAAAAGCAATTTTAATCTCTACATACATCTCTTGGGGAAAAAAATTAAAGACCTTGGACCTAACACACATCTACAGAACATTCTATATGATAAGTGTAAATCAAAAATAGGAGTAAAACTATAAAATGCATAAGGGCTCCTGGGTGGCTCAGTCAGTTAAGCGTCCTACTCTTGATTTCAGCTCAGATCTCATGGTTTATGACTTTGAGCTCCATGTTGGACTCTTCCCTGACAGCACAGAGCCTGATTGGGGTCCCCTCTCTCTCTCCCTCTCTCTCTCTCTGCCCCTCTCCTGCTTTTTCTCTCTCTCTCTCTCTCAAACAGACTTAAAAAGAACTAGAAAATGCATAAATACATGGAAATTGAACAACACTCACCTTAACAACGAATAGATCAAAGGAAAAAATAAAGATAAAAATATGAAAATATCTTGAGACAAATGAAAATGGGAACATGACATACCAAAATTATGGGATGCAGCAAAAGCAGTTATAAGGGGTAAATTCATAGCGAGAATCATCTACATTAACAAAACAAGAAAAATCTCGAAGAACCTAACTCAATGTCACGGGGACTAAAAAAAGAATATACTGAGCTAAAATTTAGCATAAGAAAGGAAATAATAAAGATTAGCAGTAATAAATGAAACAGAGAATAGGAAACAATAGAAAATATCGATAAAAGTGAGAGTTAATTCTTAGAAAAGACAAGCAAAAGGGACACATATTTAACAATAGTAACCAAGAACAAAAGAGGACCCAAATCAAAAAATTTTAAATGAAAGAGGTGACATTTCAAGTGATACTACAGAAATACAAAGGATTATAAGAAGCTACTATATGGGGCACCTGGGTGGCTCAGTCGGTTGGGCGTCCGACTTCAGCTCAGGTCATGATCTCACGGTCCGTGAGTTCGAGCCCCGCGTCAGGCTCTGTGCTGACAGCTCAGAGCCTGGAGCCTGCTTCTGATGCTGTGTCTCCCTCTCTCTGGCCTTCCTCCACTCACACTCTGTCTCACTCTCTCTCTCGAAAATAAATAAACATTAAAAAAAAAAAGAAGCTACTATAAACAACTATACACCAACAAACTGCACAACTTAGAAGAAAATGGGATAAGTCTTAGAAACATAGTATCTACAAAGACTGAGTCAAGAAGAAATAGAAAACCTGCATAAATCATTTACTACTAAGAAGATTGAAATCAGGGATCCCTGGGTGGCTCAGTCGGTTGAACGTCTGACTTTGGCTCCGGTCATGATCTCATGGTTCGTGATTTCAAGCCCTGCATCGGGCTCACTGCTGTCAATGCAGAGCCCACTTCATATCCTCTGTCCCCCTTTCTCTCTGCCTCTCCCCGACTCGTGCACTCTCTCTCTCTCTCTCAAAACTAAACAGAAGAAGAAGAAGAAGAAGAAGAAGAAGAAGAAGAAGAAGAAGAAAGAAGAAGAAGAAGAAGAAGAAAATTGAAATCAGTAACCAAAAAATCTCTAAACACAGAAAATCCTAGGGCCAGATGGTTTCACTGGTGAATTTTACCAAACACTTAAAGAATTAATAAAAAAAAGAAATAAATAAAGATCCAGTGTATAATCCAGAGAAGTACTTCTTAACACCTCTTAAAATCCTCTTTCTCCTGGTCATCCTTCACGTTGACCTTGTCTTTGTTTCCGTGGCTTGGCATCAAGGGGCCATGAAGAAAGAAACTCTGCAAGACTAAGATTCCCCACTCCAGAAGTAGTCCAAGCAGCACCTTGCTCACTATTCCAACCTGTTCCTCCACATTTTCATCTCCTATCATTTTCTGACCTCCCATCTGATTCTAAATCTTGGGCCCACATTTGGTGACCTTTCATTAACTACCCACCTAAGGTCTTGCTGGATCTCTGCACTGTTTGGGGGCACAAAGTTGGCTCCTTGTATGTAATTCCATTCAGGAGCCAAGTAGTATGCCTACTTCCTGTCCATCTTCACCTTGGGAGAGAAAAATTATACATGGTTCACTGCTCAGGGGTTAAAATCTAATGCACTTCTTGCCTCTCCCCATCTGGTGTCCATCCATGGGGTTGGGCTGTGCTGTCTACAAGGGGAAATACACAAGTATCAAATGAGCTCGATGTATGCCATACAGGGGGCTTACTCCTAGAGATAATTCCCATGAAACCTGCACAGAAAGGGGAAGAAATCTTAAAAAGACACCAGGGAACAAAGCCAGGGTAGACACAGGACACTACAAGGTGAAGATTTTAGATAAAAGAAAAGCCTGACAATAGAAAAGGTAGATACCATGAAGGGCACAAACTAAAGAAAGGTGCACCTGTAACAGTTTTATGTCTTATTCTATGACATTTAACATCTATAAGCATTTTCTAGGTCCAAATTAACCCTTGGAAGAATATTGGATCAATACTATCCTTGCTTGGACTCAAACAGTTCCACTAAAAGACTGGCTCTCTGCATTCACCTTTTCTAAAGCTGTTCTGCCTATCACATGTCAGCATGATACAAGTGGTGCCAGCTTATAACGAGGAGAAATGTAATATTTTCTCTGCTGTTCAGCCACTGGGATGTTACCCCAGTTCCCTCTCATTCTTCCAAGGATCTTTGGTCAAATTCTCTTCGAGAGGCAGTAAACAAAATTCTGTTTTCAGGATAGTTGGCTCTGTGAAATTCAGTCACCTCCTGTGGTGGAAAGAACAGAGCAACTAAGATGGAATTGCTTTATGGGCTCTTGGGTTTGCTTCGGTTTTATTTCTCACCTCTTTGCTCAAGTAAGAAGCAACCTTCAGAAATTAAATGTAACATGAAAATAAAAATATAAAAACCTCCTCCTTTGGTGCAAATAGAAACCAAAGCATGGCACAACAACTCCTACCTGCCCATAGTCGCTAAGGAATTGCAGGTGTGAAAATCACGTGAGATGCTAACATCTCTGTGTAGGATGGATTAAGTATATATGCGTGAAATAATAGAACGCTACAGCATAGAGATCAGACAACCTCTTGACTGGCTAGTCAAAATTAACGTCAACAATGAGGGGCAGACAGACACTGGGTGCCTCCAGATGTGATACCTTGAGAGAGACACAGCGTCCATCCAGGATGCACAATTCTAGCCATGAAGAAACATCAGATAGACCCTCAAATGAGAAACTCTCTATTAGCCACAGAAACTGGAGTATACCTTCAAAAATGCCACAAGTGACCAAAAAAAAAAAATAAAACCACTGCAAACTCTTCCAGATTCAAGGAGACAGATATGACAAATAAATGAAATACTTGATCCTACATTTGTTCCTGTGCTGGAGGAAAAAAGCGATGCTCTACAGGACATTACTGAGTCAATTGACAAAAATGGAATATTGGAGGAAAGCCTTGTACTGATGTTAAATTACTAAAGGTGACATATAAGAGACTATTTCTATTCTAAGGAGATAAGGCATTTAAGGGTAAAAAGGCATGATGTACGCAACCTAGTATCAAATGACTCAGAAAAAATTATGCGTGTGCATGCTTGCGTGTGTGTGAGAAATAGAGAGAGAGAGAGAGAGAGACAAAATGAGAATGCCCAGGTTATAAAACAAATGAGGTAAGATGTTAACAATAGGCAATCCAGATAAAAGGATATATTGGTGGTCTTTGTATGAGTCTATTTTCTTGCAGCTTTTCTGTAAGTCTACTTCCAAATAAAATGAAGGGTATATTTTGGTTTGGGGCTTGTTTTCCTGAGTTCCTATGGAGTCTTGTTACTTGATTTACCCTGAATTTCACAAGCAAGAGCCTTGAAGATGTTCTTCTTTTAAGATGAACCAAGGCAACAACAGCCCAGGAAATTCAGGCATTAGTGGAATTTAATAAACATTAGAGAAAACAGCAAGCACCATGCTCTCTTCTGCCTCCATTGTCAACCAAATGTCTTTATTAACCCAACCATTCAGGCACACGTATAAAACAGGATGTCACCCTGTCCTTGGAGACTTTTTTAATCGGCTCATTCCTCTATCCTTGCCTGGCAAAAGAGTCCAATGGCTGTCCCCCAAGTAACCTGAATATCCTGAATTTCCTCATTCCAGTATCACTTACAACATGCCCAGAGGCACCTGGGTGGCTCAGTCAGTTAAGAGTCCAACTCTTGATTTCAGCTCAGGTCATGATCTCATGGTTCATAAGTTCAACCCTAGTGTTGTGCTCTGCGCTGACACAGTGGAGCCTGTTTCAGATTCTCTCTCTCTCCCTCTTTCTCTGCCCCGCCCCTGCTCAAGATAGATAGATAGATAGATAGACAGATACATAGAGACATAGATTTAAAAAAAAAAAAAAAAGGGTGCCCAATCATCCTGATCTGTCTGGAATTGAGGGATTTTCTGGAATGTGGACCAAGACAGTCCCCAGCAGTCACTCTCCATCATGATACAGCGTTCTGGCTCCAGATGAAAATCTAGTTTCATTCCTATTATCTACAGCAGCTCTTTTTCTTCTGCCCCTCACTGATGCAGATCTGGAACTCGGCCCCTTTTCTGTGGTGACACCTGCCATCTGCCCCAACGTGACAACAAGCCTCTAAAGTCATTTGAGGAAGTGATAAACATGTTTGAGGACCTGACACAGTGAGGAGCTTCTTATCACCAGGTTGTTCAGTTCCTTCTTGTCCCCAAAGATTCCCTGCATCTTAGTGTCTGCACCCCCTTCCCTCTTGGGGTCCTTCTGACACACAAACCCTCTCATTTTATTAGGCAAAGAGCTTGCCTCTGTGACCTGTACTTCTGCATGATCTAAAACATCTTCAGTGTCTCACTAAATAGGAGGTCAACTCCTGATTTTTCACTTTAGAGCCCAAACCCTGCACAGTGGCTTTGAATTCCCGTGTTTACTTTCTCTCCACCATTGCCTTCTCTCCATGATACCAAAAAATGTTCTGTATCGTGAGGAAATAAAATCTCTTCTGCACGGTTTGAACTTTATGTGTACTTCATCCTATTCTAATGCTTTCGAACTGGCAGTTCATGGCTGGTGTATGTGGTAAGACTACAAACAGCATCTTACATATACATGTGCCTACATTTGCAAAGCTCTCTTCCACATGTCACCTCACTTGATCACTGAATCATCACTGACAAGACAGGACGGGTGTATGACACCCATTTAGCAAATTCAAAACGTGAAGCTCGGCAAATTGCTGTGACTCACTAGAAACAATAGAACTATGTCTTTGGACTCTAAGTCCAGGACTTCTGTCACCATTCTGCAGCCTCATGTTAATTCTTTATAAACAAAAATGTCCAATTAATAAAAAAATTTGATTGTTCAGCCTTTTTACTTAAGGTGATAGAGCAGATCTGAGTAGATGAGAGGAGATTCCTTTTGACTTTGTTGAGAACTGCTGGTCTTGGCAGGTGTAGACAGGTGCTACCCTACAGGGGCCTTTTCCTCCAGACCATGGGCGAATAAGGCCCTGGACAGCCAGTGATTATTCTCTGCTACCCTGGAAGAGTGCTAGAGGCTTTGCAGGACAAGTTTTGTCTCCATTTCCAAGCGCTCTGACCTCCACCGGCCCATGTCCACCTCTGTCTCTAGATCTCCCGGGCTCTACTCCCTGCATCGTCTTCCACTTTCTGTGCAACGTGATAGCTTGAGCAGTGTTGCCCTTCCATTTATCTCCTATCAAGCCACCCTAACTGATTCCTTTGCATGCTACTGTGTATCAATTACCCTTTATGGTTTGGTTTTTATAGCCATTTACCCACTTCCAATCCTTTCCTGTAACTGAGCCTCCTAGTTCCTTCCACCTGACACAGTCAAGATCCTATTTCACCTCTACTGCTTAAACAGGGCTCCCTTACACTTCACCTTAATGATTTCTGTCTCAGCTTCTTTCTCCCTGGGCTTGCCTGGAAAACAAGATAAATCACTCTGGCATACCTCATCCCTATCTGAGTCCCTTTTTCGAGGATCAAGTTAGTGGCAACAATGACCCAATAGTGTAGCATTCTCAGGTCTGGGCTATATTTAGTAGAATCCCTCAGAGCCAGGAGTTACTGGGGACAGAGTTGAGTGTAAGCTAAAAGACAGATTTGGCTTAAGGATTTAAGCCAAAATGATGCAGTTGCTGGGTCTAAGGCAGGGCTTCTCAAGCCAATGCTGGTGACATATTGGGTTGGATAATTACCATTGTGGGGAATGTTCTGTGCCCTGCAGGGTGTTTATCAGCAACTCTGTGCTCTGCCCATTAGATGCCAGTAGCACTTCCCTCCAAGTTGCAACAACCAAAAATATCTCCAGGCATTGCCAGATGTCCCTGCGGGTGGAAGGGGAAAACAAAATCATCCCCCATTGAGAAGCCCTGGCCCAAGCTGTGAGCACAGGGTGGAAAAAGAGAGACAAAGCCATAAGGTTAGGGTCAGGTAGATAAGGAACAGAGAAGAAAGCAAGTGACAATGCTGGGTCAAGTAAGAATTTTTATTGTCTTTAGGAGAGGGATGTCACACGTTCACATGGCCCAAGATCTCGGTATGAATTAATATGGTTTAAGGGAACTGAATGTAAGTGACCTCCTATTTGTCTGAGCTGGTTCTCACCACTAGCCTAGGGTACCCTGTGATCAATCTGTAGTGCATTAGCCATGCTGCTCAGGATGTGGCTGCAGGGTGGGACAATGCTTAACGTGCTGCATTTCAGAGAAACCTGGTGTTCGTGGTTTAACTTGAGAGAGCTGATTGTTTTCACATAACAGGAAGTCCAGAAGAGGATGGACCAGGGCTGGTGCAGCTAAGTGAAGGAAATCAACAAGGTCCTAGATCCTTCTAGCTTCTAGTTCCACTGCGTTTGATATGTAGTGCCCTTGTGGTTATAACCTACTGAGCTCATCCCAATTTTACATTTTACTTTTCTTTCATAAAAATAAACAAGCAATTTAGTTGCTTTTTTTAATTTTTTTAACGTTTTTTCATTTTTTGAGAGACAGAGAGAGCCAGAGCATGAGCAGGGGAGGTGTAGAGAGAGAGGAATACACAGAATCAGAAGCAGGTTCCGGGCTCTGAGCTGTCAGCACAGAGCCCGACATGGGGCTCGAAATCACGAACTGTGAGACCACAACCTGAGCCTAAGTAGGCCGCTTAACCAACTAAGCCACCCAGGTGCCCCGAGTTGTTTTTTTAAATTAAGAGTACAGAGAATTATAAACAAGGAAGCTTAAAAATGATGCCACATCTCATCACTGTGGCTATTTGGTGACTATCATTTCTAGTAATGACCATGCATATATATGGATGAAAGGATAGATGGACAGACAGACAGAATAGATAAATAGGCACATAGATAAACAAGATGAGGCTGTGTTATGCATGTTATTTTTAGTTAAAACAAACTTTTTTAAAAAAGGAATAAAGAGAGGTTATACAAACTGAGTTCATGCAGGCTTAAAATGTTTGTATGCTGCCTTCCCTCTATGGCCTTTATATGTGAAAGAAATCTTGGCTGAGTATGAAATTTGAGGGTCCCCATGCTTTCCTTGTAGATCTCAGTAGACACTTCCCTGGCATTGGTGTAGCTGTAGAGAATTCTAAACCTCAGGGCTCCAGTCAGATGATTAGAGAAGAGTCTGTCGGGGTGCCTGTTGTTGAGCTCCTGGCTCTTGATTTCAGCTCAGGTCGTGATCCCAGGGTCGTGCAATCGAGCCCTGCATCAAGGTCTTGTGGTGAGTGTGGAGCCTGCTTAAGATTCTCTCTCTCTCTCTCTCTGCCCCTCTTCCCCCAATTCCCTTTCTCAAAATAAATGTTAAAAAAGTGTCTGTCAATTTGTTTCCTACTTGAGCTCTGAGGGAAAGCGTTAGATTGTAGCATCTCCTCTCATTTTGGTCCAGATTGCTCCGTTTAAGGCATGCGTGCTTGATATTCATAATTCGGGGCTGCAGCCATGGCTCCATTTCACCAAAGGTGGAAATTTACAATTTTTGTTTAATTTTTGTTGTTTTTCCAAACGTGGGGGAAAAAGGACTGGGATAAAAAATGACTTTACATCATCAACTTAATCACAAATTTCCCTTGTTTTTTAATTTTGGTAACTTAAGAAACAATGAGTAGGAAAAAGAACGCACTGAAACGAAATCGCTATTCTTCGTGTGCCACAAGTCCATACACTTTTCTCTGCATCTATGATGTTATCCCTCTGTGACAAATCTATCATGCTTGCCTGTCCAGGCCACTGTAATCATTTCTCTCTCTCTTTTTTTTTAATGTTTTATTTATTTATTTTTGAGAGAAAGAGTAGGGGAGGAGGGGCAGAGGGAGAAGAAGACACAGGACCTGAAGTGGGCTCTGTGGGGCTCAAACTCACAAAGCATGAGATCATGGCCTGAGCGAAAGTCAGATGCTTAACTGACTGAACCACCCAGGTGTCCCATCAACTGCAATAGTTTCTTAACTGCCCTACCTCTTTCCATTGCTGCCTCTCTTTGCTCTGTCCTCAACACAATAGCCATGCTGATCTTCCCACATGTAAATCACATCACGTTATTCAGTCCCTAATGAAACCTTGGTTCATTGGTTCAAGCCCACCTTTGGGCTCTGCACTGACAGCTCAGAGCCTGGAACCTGCTTGGGATTCATGTCTCCCTTTCTCTCTGCCTCTCCTTTGCCTGTGCTCTCTCTCTCTCAAAAATAAATAAATAGAGATGCCTGGGTAGCTCAGTTGGTTAAGCGCCGGACTTTGGCTCAGGTCGTGATCTCATGGTCGGTAGGCTCAAGCTCTGCATCTGGCTCTGTAAAAAATAAGTAAATAAATAAACAAACAAACAAACTTAAAAAAAAAATAAAAAGACAGGGGTGCCTGGGTGTCTTGGTCGATTAAGCGTCTGACTTTGGCTCAGGTCATGATCTTGTGGTTAGTAAGTTTGAGCCCCACATCAGGCTCTGTGCTGACAGCTCAGAGCCTGGAGCCTGCTTCAGATTCTGTGTCTCCCTCTCTCTCTGCCCCTCCCCTGCCTCTCTCTCTCTCTCAAAAATAAATAAACATTATATATATATATATATATATATATATATATATAACCTTCCAGGGTTTTTTTTTTACTTGTTATTATTTATAATACCCAAAAACTAGAAACAGGCCTAAATCCATCAACTGGTGAATGTATTTCAAAAAAAAAAAAACAAAAAACTTGGGCTATTCATAAAATGAGCTACTCGGTCAAAAAAAAAAGGTGGAGGGGTAAGTAATGACGTACTGATACAGGTTACAGCATGGATGAATCTCAAAAGCTCATGAAAGGAAACCAAACACAAACACTACATATTATATGATTCCCTTTACATGAAAGATCCGGTAAAAGCGAATCTATAGAGACAGAAAGTAGATGAGTAGTTACCAAGTGCTGGGGACAGGAAGCTGCAAAGGAGCAGGAGGGATCTCTTTGGGATAATGAAAACCTTCTAAAACGGAATAGTGCTGATGGCCGCATACCTCTGCAAATTTACTACAAAGAATTTAATTATACACTGAAGGTGAATTTTATAGTATGTAAATTATACCTGAGTAAAACTGTTTTTTACAAAGAAGCGGCCTCCAAGGGTATCCATAGTACTTAGTCAATCTTCCCCTGACTTACAAAGCCCTACATGATGTGACCCTACCCACATTTCTGTTCTCACTTTCCACTCTTCCCCTATTCACCACACCCCAAGCACCAGTGCCCTGCTTTCTGTCCTTTGAACATACCATTGTTGATCTCATCTTAAGGTTTGAACTCCCCTGCCCTCCACATAGCCGAACCCTCCTTGACCTTCAGACACTGGCTTCTTAGAAGGGCCTTCCCTGGCTACCCAATTAAAAAGAGCCACCTACTACACCACCACCCTGTTTTCATTCTCTGCATTGCCTCATTTCTACCTGATATTTTTCTTGTGGTTTAATATTTGTCATCATCCACCAGAATGCCCACATGAACTGGAAACTTCTCAACAGGGTATCCTTCATCCCAGCATAGTCTTTGACTTATAGACAGTATCAATAGATATTCATTGAACGAATAAAGGATTGAATGAATGAATAATTGAGATGGTCAGAAAGCCATGCAGATAAAAATGCTGAGATAATCCCATTCTCTCCAAGGAAGAAAACAGAAGCTTCAAGTGCTTGCCTCGAGCTATAGAGAGGATGTATCACAAAAACACAAGATAACTTCCCTTTGACCCGGATAATACTACTAAACAAGACCATCAGCTCTCACTACCAAAGAAAATGGACTCCAGTCAAACCTAAAAGCACAGAAGAGCCTCCGAAATTATTGTTATTTGGGAGAATGTGGATTGCTTTGCTAAAGGCGCATTGAGTGTCAAGGAACAAACCCATTTCAAGTGGCCCCTGCAAAGAGGAGTTTATTCAAAATGTACAAACAACAGGCAACTAGAAACGTAAGGCTTCACAGAGGCGGGAACCACAGCCATTCTCTCCATGTCTCGGGAGCTCTGTGGTTGCATCTTCATTTATTTGGCTTACTAGCAATTTAGCTTCTGATCATTTTTCCAACTCCTTCATCAAGACCTTGGCCCTGAGCAAGTGTGACAAAGGGGAGGTAAGAGTTAAAGAGACAGGTCCTGAGGACCAGAGGAGCACTTGATTGGGGTGCCCTGAAAGAATGAGTAGGGTGATGGAGGCTATGGACAGATTAGAGTGGAAAGAATGGATAAAGGGAGAAAGAATGTATAGTTGGAAGATACAACGAAGCTGGATGTGGACAATTGCAGGTTACTGGTTGGGTCACCAGATCTAGAGGGGGTAAGAGTCCCACATACATATGAGTGCTTCTATAAGGACCGGTACTCTGTTTGGCACAGCATCACTGTACGGAGTTAGAACAGTGAAATTCCTGACTTCAATGGCCTCACAGCCAAGCTTGTCAGAATCTTGAACCTAATTTGTGCCTATCCCTGGGATTTGGAGGAACCCAGAGAATTTAAGTGAACTGGATTGTAAAAATTTCCTGAGAAAGAATTCATCCTACAGAAATAGAGCCAGGGAAAAAAGCCAGGACTAGTAAGGGATCTTTGGATTATTGAAAAAGGGCGATAATTTAAAAGTCAGCATAATCTATTTGAAAATACAACTCAGGTCCTCACACACTCCCTGCTCAAATGACATCCAAGTCTTATAGGGTGTTTGTTTCTTTTTATTTTTCTCAAAAGTTTATTGATTTATTTTAAGAAAGATAAAGAGAGTGAGAGAGACAGCACAAGCTGGGAAAGGGCAGAGAGAGAGGCAGAGAGAGAAAATCCCAAGCTGACTCTGTGCCATCAGTGCAGAGCCTGATGCAGGGCTTGAACTCATGAGCCTTGAGATCATGACCTAAGCCAAAATCAAGAGTCAGATGCTTAACCGACTGAGCCACTCGGGCACCCCACTTCTTTTTTTTTTAAAACAATGACCATGTATTTCTATTATAGTAATAGTAATAGTAATAGTAATAATAATAACAACAACAATAATAATAAAGTTCTCTTAAAAAAAGAGAGTTTATGCATATGTGGAATTTAAGAAACAAAACAGACGAACATATGAAAAATGGGAAGCCAGGGGTGAGCGGGGCGAAAAGAGGAGAGAGGGAAACAAACCACAGAGACTCTTAAGGATAGAGAACAAACTGAGGGTTGACAGAGGGAGGTGGGTGGGGGATGGGCTAGATGGGGGATGGGCATTAAGGAGGGCACTTGTTGTGATGAGCACTGGGTGTTGTATGTAAGTGATGAATCACTGAATTCTACTCCTGAAACTAATATTGCACTGTTTGTTAACTAACTGAAATTTACATAAGGAAGAGAGGAAGGGAGAGAGGGAGGAAGGGAGGAAGAAAAGGAGGGAGGGAGGGAGGAAGAGAGGGAGGGAGGGAAGGAGGGAGGAAGAGAGAGAGGGAGGGAGGAAGAGAGGGAGGGAGGAAGGAAGGAAGGAAAGAAGGAAGGAAAAAAGGAAGGAAAGAAGGGAGGAAGGGAGAGGGAGGAAGGGAGAGGGAGGGAGGGAGGGAGGGAGAGAGGGAGGGAGGGAGTTTATGTTGTTAGTAATCTACAAAGGTTGAAGGAGGTATCCTTTGTGAAGTTTTCCTGGGACCCAGAACCTCTCTTCTTGTCCACTGTTACTGTCTTGTGCTCTCTTCAGAGGCACCACATTCAAGCCTGGAAACAGATGTTTTCATTCCACTCTCCACATTCTGCTTCCTGAGCGACATCCTCCACACTGGTGACAGCAGATGGCTGCTCCCATCACGATAGCAGCATTGCCGTCTGTCTGTCTTCTGCAGCAATTTGTGAGCCTTGGAAGCTGGTGTTTTCAGTGCATGTGCTTGTTTTATGGCAAATCACCACCCACACGAGGCAAAACACCAAGATGGCACCATTAAGGACACAAGCCCAAAGCAGAATGGCTCACTTAATAATCACATACAAGTCACCTTAGTGTGAGCCTCATGTGGCAGCTACAAGTGACTGAGAGGGAGTGACATTTGGTCCAGGCTGGGATTACCTCTAGAAACAGATTGGGGCTCAGAGCCAAAAAGCAATGTGGCAGGCACTTGGGGAAGTCTAGAATCCAGGATAAGGTATAGAGAAGTGATACTAATTCAGGATAGGATCCAGGGGCCAGTGGTCAGGACAGAGGAAGGTCCCAAAATTGGAAGAATGATCTAGAGCAGGGATTGGCAAACTTTTTCTGTAAAGGGCCAGATGGTATATATTTGTGGGCTTTGCGGGCTGCATGGTCATTATAGCCACCATCGAAATCTGTGGTTGTAAAACAAAAACAGCCATACACAGTATAAATGAATATGTGTGTCTGTGTCCCAGTAAAACTTTATTTAGGAACACTGAAACTTGAATATAGTCTTCTTTTCATTTTTTTTTTCAGCCACTTAAAAATGTAAAACCTGGGGCACCTGAGTGGCTCAGTGAGTTGAACATCTGACTCTTGATTTCAGCTCAGGTCATGATCTCATGGTTCATGGGATTCTCACTCTCCTCTCTCTCTGCCCCTTCCCCCACTTACACACTCTCTCTCTCTCTCTCAAAATAAGTAAATAAACATCAAATAAATAAATAAATAAACAAATAAAATGTAAAATACACTGTTGTCTTATAGACCACATCAAAGCAGGCAGAGAACCAGATTTGACACACGAGCAGTTTAGCACCCTCCACTAGAAATACAATTTAAATATAAATATAATCCATAAGCAGGAGACACACACATAATTTAAAATTTTCTAGCAGCCAGGAGTGCCTGGGTGGCTCAATCGGTTGAGTATCCGACTTCAGCTCAGGTCATGATCTCACAGTTCATGAGTTCGAGCCCCGCATCAGGCTCTGTGCTGACAGCTCAGAACCTGGAACCTGCTTCAGATTCTGTGTCTCCCTCCCCTGTTCATGCTCTGTCTCTCTCTCAAAAAATAAAAAAACATTTAAAAAAAATTTTTTTCTAGCAGCCAGATTTTAAAACATAAAATAAATAAATAAAACAGGTGTTTAAGGATTTATCTTAAACTCTTTAAACCCCAGTTTTCTTAACTGTAAAATCAGGCTAATAACAGTAACTTATGGGACTTGGGGGAAGATTTAATCACTCAAGCCATGTGATGTGCTTGGAACAGCGCCTAGCACATCTTGAGTCCCCAGTAAACTTAGCTTTATTGGCACCATTTCAAACAAAGGAAACAGGTAAAGTTAATTTTATATATTTTATTTAATTCAGTACATTCAAAGTATCATTTCAATAGGTAATCAATATCAGCACATAATTTATCAGATATTTCACATCTGGTGGAAAAAAGGGTCTTTTACATTTGGTTTTTCAAACTAAATCTTTGGAATTCAGTGTGTATCTTATGCTTATGTCACATTTCCAGTGCTCAAGAGCCGCGTGCAGCTAGTGGCTATATATAAGACAGCACAGATCTCGAGCAAAGATGAGTCCAGGTGTCAAAGATCAGAGTCAGGCTTCAGAGCAGATCCAGGGAGACCAGGAAGAGGCAGGCTGCGTCACACAGAAAGGCCAGGTCCAAGGTAAGGGACGCAGGCAAGTTATAGGCATCTGGGAAAGTGCCAGAGCAGACCACAATCCAGGAGAACATCTGGGTGGCAGAGAGAAATTTTGGTACAACCCCTTATTTAGGACCTTCTGGGCCAGGCATCATAGGAAGAAGTGCTTCACGCTCACTCTCTCATTTAATCATGAAGACAGCCCTGTGAGGCCAGTGCTCTCACCCTCACGTTGGAAATGAGACTCAGGGGGGAAAAAATGAGCTGTTTTGCTCAAAATCATACCACTGGTGAGTGGTAGAGGTGGGATTTGAACCTCTGCCTGTCTGGCTGTCACATCTCCTCAGCCTCTTCATTACACTATGTCCTGCACAGTGAAGGCAGGGATGGCGCGTAAATACATGATCAGAATTCAGGGAAAGACGCTGAGCCGTGATGTCTCTTGAATCCGCTCACTCCCCTCGGTCCTCACTGCTTGGCTCCAGCTCATTCTCTCTTCACCTCCCACCTGAACTAGAGCAACAGCCTCAACCCTGCTCTCCCTGCCCACCCCCCACCCCACCCCTGTCTCTTTGGCTTCAGTTTGTCCAGTGTTCAACTGACAAAAATAATTTGCTTAAAGCCCAACTCTGGATGCATTCCTTTCTGGCTTAAAACCCTCCCCTGGCTCCTCTCACCTGCAGAATAAAACCCCAAGTTCAGGAAACATGGGTCCTAGACTACCTATCTTACCCAACCAGCTCACTGACTTCCAAGCATGGCATTGCAGACCCTCCACATTCCATCCTATCAAGCTGCCTTCGTGGTCCTTGATCTCCCTTTACAGATTTCAGGCAGATGTTCTAGCATCCAGTCAACCACCCATGCATTCCTGACACTGACTTTTCTCTGAACACGATGTCTGATTTTCTTTTTTAATGTTTAGTCATTTTTGAGAGACAGTGTGAGCAGGGGGAAGGGCAGAGAGAGGAGGACAGAGGATCTGAAGCAGGCTTTGCACTGACAGCAGCAAGCCCAATGCAGGGCTCAAAACCACAAACCAGGAGACCATGACCTGAGCCGAAGTCGGACGCTCAACCAGCTGAGCCACCCAGGTGGCTATGATTTTTATAGCAGTGTCCCACATCACACTATCCCTTCAACTTGAAATGCCCTTTCCTTTTACTTGTCCCTCTCACCACTGCACGGACCCTAATGACCTCAAGCACATTTCTCCATGAAACTTGGGGCCCCTTGTCCCCTTTCTGGACTTTTCCAGCATCACGTTCCTGTCACTCTTAGAGTTCTTATCACTTCCTACCTTGTTTTGTGACATATAGATGTGTCTATCATCTCCCTTTCTACACTGTGAGCCTCTCAAGGAAAGGTTCTGTATCCTCTTTCCCAGAGCATATGCCATAATGTTTCATGCTGACAGATGAGGCACTCAGGAAGCTTGTTTAATTAAAAGAATAAATCAATGTTGGTTGAATTAAATTGATCTATCATGATGCTTAAGACTTTGCCATTCGAATAATTCCTTAAGAATGTCCAGGAAATTCTAACTGAAACAGTGCACTGTATTAAACCTTAAAGATATAAAATTAAGTGATATTCAGCAAGATCTTAGAGAACCACCATTAACCAGAAGAGGGAACCATACAATTCATTGCATTTTCTTTTTGGCTTTGGCTGCTAGAAAATTCAATTGAAAATGTTGTTCTCAAAGATAAAAATATCCTTAATCTAGGCTTCTAGCACAGCTCCAACCCCGTCTTCCACTTTGTGGTTCAGTCTTGTATAGACCAATTTTAACTACTGTTTACTGAAAGCTGCCTGAAGTGCTTTTGAAAGTGTATGCAGAAGAGAGTGGCTATAAATCATAAATCAATGCTATTGGTAGGAATTGCTTATGAGCTTAGCCATGAGGCACAAGCATGAGGCGTTCTGGGCACTTGGCCCTATGGATGTATGGGCAAAGGGAGGGGCCAAGATGAAAAGGGTCTTGAACTGAAAGTGGCTCAGCAGTAGGGCTGGCTGCTGAAGGGGAAGCCATCAGTCCAAAGCCATGATCCAGCAGAACCCCGTGGCCTCAGGCTTGGCTGGGTTGTAGCTGCAATGCAAGGGAGCCAAACCCAGAGTGTGGATGAAGCAGCAGGAGGAACGAGACAACAGCAATACGCAGAGCCCAGCAATGAACCTCATAGGAACAGAACCCATCTAATGGTGAGAAATTACTGGGATGAGGACCCGACTTCCAGGGGAAGGGTTGGCAAGACCTGGAAGGGGATCAAAGCCCCTGTTTCAAAACTGGAATTCAGAACCAGACTCCAGCCCCAGAGTATAACAATAGACCTGATCAGGAAACCAATGCAGAAATAGCTAAGAAGAATGAGCAATGATGCTAAGCTTAGGGGAAGGCCGTGCCTCTGAATGCCACAGGCTCCAGCTCCTCAGCATATCCTGCCTGATTGTCAGTGGGCTCAGAGCCACCTACCTGCCAACAAAGTCTTAAATGGATGGCTCTTACCTATTAGCCTAAAGATTGAAGCTTTCACTCCCTTATAGGAAATGTAATAAGATACATAATTTCCTTCTTGACCAAGGATCTGAGACAACACAAGATAGGATGGGTCAGCTTTGATGAGGGGCAGTGGGCAGGAAAGCTCCACAGAAGAAGCCAAAAGCCAGAGAAGGTGCCTGAATAGGCAGAAAACAACATGGAGTATAGAACCTGTTAGCAAGAAGGCAGAGGCCTGCCAAGCTGGTGACTTCACCATTTATTGGATCAAGAGCCAGCTCTGATAACAGTAAGGAAAACACATAAGAGGGGAAAGGGAACAGCACTTCCTCCCCACCCCACCCCCCCACTATGACCAATGCACTTTCCCTTCTCTACTTTTCTCCTCATTCTACAGGTGGGAAAATGTTAGCTGAGAGTGATATGTGCCCAAGTCATCCTGCTATTATACGGCAGGGTTAGGATTCAAATCCAAGTCCCTCTGATCTCGGGCTGGTTCTCCTCATGCACACAGGACTTTTATCCAATGAGAGGTGAAGAAAAATAAATGAAACTATTGGTGCTCAGTAAAGACCACCCTGGGCCCCGGGCTGGGGTAAGGTCAACCCTTTTCCACTCTGGGACTGGAGGTCTGATTGGCTTCTGAGAGAAAACACATGTCCCTGAGGAAGCCAGAGAGAAATTCCAGTCCCTACAGGCGCCCTCTGCGGCTTCAGCTCATGGAGCACATTAGGTTTGCCAGTTCTTCAGGCAGAGGGCTCTGCTGCAGGACTGAAAGGTCAAGAGTGCTGTTCCTCGTCACCTGATGGCAGGGCCAGGCTGGCAGCCAAGGGCTTCAATCTGGACAGTTACACCACTGAAAACACGGATCCTTCAGGCCCGCCCTGCCTGGCTTGACATTTCCTCTTCAATGGCTAACCCTTGCTTTCTACCTCTCTTTCAGGAGCTGATTCATCATTTCAAGCTATGTAGCTGGCATTTTCACACATGCTGAGAGCATTGGGAAAAGCTTGGGCATAAAGCCTTTAACATGCATTTAACATACATTTATTGCTTGATGTCTTTCTGTTCACAAGCAACTGTGCAGGCATGATAGTGGACCCAGAGTCCTCCAACCACAGCAAAGGCAGAAATGTATATCATTATGATGCCAAACTTGCTTAAGAAATCTCCAAAAGCTATAGTGAAGGTGAGGGGGAGAGCAATCCAGTAGAGCCTTAAACCCTCACCTTGTACAATCTATGGGATCCTTTCATCCAGCAGGTTCTAGGAAGATAGCATCCCCTCCTGGCCACTAAAATCTTCTGCCTTGTGCTAAGGGTGCCCCTCTCTGTTGTGCTGAAAGGTATTATAATCAACTGCTGCTAATACTTCAGGAAATCCTTTGAATGCCTCATTTGTTGACCCATCACTTCTGTATTACCATGGAGATGGGGGAGGGAAAGCCCTCTCTCTGCCAACATTAAGACAATTTCACTCTATTTCCAAGAAACAGGCCTCATTGTGTCTGTTCTTCACTAAGAAACCCAAGACAAGTTTCCATCTGAAGCTGGGTTGCAAGATAGTTGAGCATCACTGTCTGCCGTGCCCAAAGCCTCTCTCCTTGTTAGTAATCTGTGTCTCAAGACAAGACAAGAGGAGACTTACCTTCAAGGGGAACTTCTAACCTATGCCAGAAACTTCCCGCAGTGATGGGTACCATGGGTTGACCCCCTCTCTTTATTGGTGAGACCAACAAAGATTCAACCATCAGTTTTGGCTTCCCAAGATTCAACCATCAGTTTCGAAGTGCCCTTCTCTAATATCCCTGAGGTCTCTAAAGTCCCCAGATAGACAGGATGCCTGGCAACATGCTCCATGGAGCCAAAGTCCCCACAGGAGCAGACGGATTAGGCTTCTCTCTCAAAATCACACGGCACTGGTAGAGTTAGACACACACACACATATATATAGTTATTTATTAAGGATGACACAAAGTCCAGGAACACTGGACCCCAAAAGCTGTGAGAGGCGATTTCTGAGTCAAATCTAGGAATGAGGCAATATTGAAGTCAGAAGTCAGGGAGACCGGCAGCAAGTTGTTATGGGATGCCTTCCATAAATGGTTCACAAGTCTGGCTGTGAATGGGGAGAAGGTGCAGGGAGCACAGTTTTACATGCTACAGACTGTGTAACCCGAGCAGGCCCAACCAAGCAAAGGGCTAGAAGAGAGTTACTGTGGTCAGAGAGGGACAGGCCCGTGGGTCCCCCAAGGGCAATGAATTATGATGGTCAAGGTCTCATAGCTTCACACTGATCTGAACTGAGAGATACTTCCTCCTCTTGCCCATGCTTACACTGGGCCTTCTTTCAAAACTGCCCTGAGGAAAAAAAAAAAAAAAAGCTGCCCTGAGAGAGGAGAGGGAGTGGGGCTGGGGCACTTGCAATGAATTGGCTGCCCCTGGAGTTCACCTTGATTGATGCTAATTGAATTCTAATTGAAACCATCCAGCCAGGCCCCAAGTGCACCTGAAAGAAACTTCAATATCCGGAAGCCACGCCCCAGAGGGTTTGCAAGCATGTCTCTCACCGCACAATTCTACCAAGTACATTATTTGCCTATTAAACCTTGATACATCTTTAAAGACTCCATGGACTGCCCTGCTACAGACAAAAGGATCACAGCCTCTATTTTGGGCTGCCCTACAAAGCTGGGTTTTGACCTGATAAGACTATTACAGTTCATTTAGCATCACTGCCATGCACCATGCTAATTAGAACTTAGGGACTCTTAAAATCACTGGATTATGGAGTGTTTCCTCCCAAGCCTTTCTGTGTTGTGGTCCAAATCCTTATGAAATTTGTATTCAATGAATACGGAGGGGGCAGGAAAAACATGGAGAGTCAAGGGGAATAGAGGTGAATAGGAATCTTATATTGCATCACAGGGTAAATAGGTTCTTCCAAGAGCCTTTGTACATTCATTCTACAAACATTTACTGAGCTCCTACTATGTGCAGGTTGTTAATTATTTCAAAACTTGGGGATACAGCCTCCCCAAAAGGCATATTTTAACAGAAGGAAGCAAACATCAAACAAGTGAAAATGAGTAAATGAAATACTTTCAGGTGCTAAGTGCAATCAAGAAAACAAAATGGAGTAATAAGGTAAAAAGTAAATTGGGAGAACAAAGGGTCAATTAGGGTTGATGGAACATTTGGGTTAAAAGCTGAAGGATGGGAAAGGGATCTGTGAAAAGGTCCAAGGGAAGGGTATTCTAGATGAGGCACAGCAGGTATGTATAGACAAAGGCAGGAAAGAACTCGGCATGTTCAAGGGCCAGAAAGAAAGTCACTGTGGATGAATAAGGACAAAAGACAGATAAGACTAGAGAAGTAGGCAGGAGCCAGATCCTATAGGGCCTTGAAGGTCATAGAACAGAATGTGTGTGTGTGTGAGAGAGAGAGAGAGAGAAAGAGAGAGAGAGAGAGAGAAAGGGAGAGAGATTCCCAAATGGACACCATTCAAGGGTTTTAAGCAGGAAAGTTCACGGCCAATGCCCACCTTGGGAAGATTATTCTGGCTGTTATATGGAAGGTGGTTTGAGGTGTAGAGGGGACAGAGGCAAAAACAGCCAAAGAGACCCGTTAAGAAGTTGCTGCAAGAGTCCAGCAAGAAATAATAATGACTTCTACTGCATAAGACCCGTGGAGATGGAAAAACACGGACACAGAGTCCATGGAATGTATTAATGGATTTCATTTGTGAGTGCATGAAAAGAAAAGGAATAGAAAAGCTCAGGTTTAGGACCTAAGCAATGAAATGGATGCAGAATTCTTTCTGGAGGTGGAGACACCTGGGTGGGGGTGGAGTTGGAGGAATGTCCAAGAGCTGCATTTGGCCACATTTCCTCTGACATGACAATTGGCTATCCAAGAGGAGATGTCAAGGAGGAGGCACTTAGACAAGACTGTGCTCATGGGAGAGCCCTGCAATAATGCCTCAGCACGTGGAGCATGGATGGAGGGAATCACAAGAAAGAGGGTGGAAGCCCACTGAGGTCAGAATCCAGGGCACTGAGAGTGAAGTGGGGAAAGGGGTCCCATAGAGGCCTGGAGAGAGTGGTTAGCCCTGTCAGATGCTGCTGAGAGGCCCAATAAAGTTGTCTCTATGAAGCAACCACTGGTTTTTGCTGGATGTTGTTGCTAATGACCTTGTTAAAGGAAGAGTCCATGGAGAGGAGGTGGGGGTGACCACCCAACCAAGGGGAAATGAGAAGAAAGCGGGCAGTGACAAACTGGAGATAGTGAAGAAAGACAGCACTGCTTACTTACAAATAGAAGCAGAGAAATGGGATGATAGCTGGAGGGAGATGTGGGGTCAATGGAGGGTACGGACTTTTGTTTTAAAGATGAGTGACATTATGGTATGTTTATGTACTGGTGGATATAACCCCACAGTGAGGGAGAAATTGATTACCTAGAGAAAAAAAGAGATCATCCTGGAACAGAGTCCCTGAGGAGGCAAGAGAGGACAGGATCCAGGGTTCAGGTAGATGTATTAGCCTTGAACAAGGTCAAGGACACTTCCCTGGCAAAACTGACAAGGCTGTTCTGAAAGCTTATTTGCAAATGCGAGGGTACAGACAATAAAGACACAGGTATGTAAACAGGAAAATCTCTAAGAATAGTGAGTTTTAATGAGAAATAAAACAATGACAAAGTGACAAAGGGCAGTGAGATAGTAAAGCATGACTACCTCAAGCCATAAAGACCTCAGTCACCATACCACAGGGGCCCCTGATGCATTCATGGTGCTCTGTGACATAGGCCCTCTGGTCCAGCTGAAGTGGAAACTAGTTTGGGAAACCAATAACCCTCAAGCACCTTTTATCTGCTAAATGCCTTATCAGTATCTCTTATGAAGTTCTACTTTGATCCTTACAAGAACCCCATGGGACAAATATTTGCCCCATTTTATAGATGGCAATACAGAGGCTTAAAGAGTCTACTGCCTTTCCCAGGGTCTAGCAGCCAGGGAGCATCAGAGCTAGTATCTGACCTCAGATCTGCCTGATTTCAGATATCAGACACTCCAATGTCCCACACTGCATTTATAGTAGGAGGAATTAGGTGGGGAGGCACAGGAGATGGTAAGCGGGCACTTCCTGAAATTCTTCCTAGCATAGAATGCCCTCCCCATGTTCCCACTCCTGACTTTCAGATCCTAAATTAAAATTTCACCCTCCTGGGTCACCTGGGTGGCTCAATCAGTTAAGTATATCTGACTCGGGCTCATGTCATGATCTCATGGTTTGTGAGTTTGAGCCCTGCATCGCACCCCACACTGACAGTTCAGAGACTGCCTGGGACTCTCTCTCTCTCTACCCCTCCTCCCACCCCTCTCTCTCTTTAAATAAATAAATAAACTTAAAAAAAATTCACCCTCCAGAAAATCTTCCCTGGATTCCCTTTCCAACCCAGTTTCTCAACATATGACTTCTGCATCATTTGGTAAAGGGAGGATGATATTCCTTACTTGGCAGAAGAGACACTGGAATTAAGAATGAAATATGAAAGTGCTTGGCACTGAGATGCTCATTATCACTGTATTGTTATTATTATTGTTATTGTTATTATTATTACTCTGGCCTTTATTACTGTTAGCGTTATTAGCACGGCATTGATTGCTAAGGGCTTTCTCAGACATGGTTTTCTGCCTCCCTTCACTCTAAGATACGTGGACCACAACAAAAAAGAAAAACAATGCAGATAACGCTCATTTGTACACAAGTAACCAAATCCTTGCTATAGCCTGCTATCTTGTAAAGCTCATTCATAATGCAAAGGTACAATGAATTCCATCCACATCACAGCTTTCCATTTTCCCTAGCTCATTGCTTGGAGTCACACATTATAAATTGCCTTTTATGTTATCTCTCTATTCCAGTAAACCCTTCCCCTAATCCTTTTACCCTGCCCAGAGCTCATGCTCTGGGGCGTCCAGCAGCCGCCCACTAGCACCCGGGTGGACTGCTCTTTGTAAAGCTATCGATCCCTATAAACTACTTTATTAGTGGTCATTATTACTCTGTTTCTAATCACCACTTTAATTAAAGTTTTATCATCCACATTAAAGAGGGTATATGACTTTTAATAGGCTGGATGGTTTTCCCTCAGCCATGAAACATTCCCATGAAATCAGCCAACAGACTCCTGGTTTCAAGGACTTTCTGAAGCTCGTCTCCCTTCAGGGTACAGGTGTGTGTGTTTACGAGCGAGAACGGGGGCATGGTGCATGGGCCAAGTTCCCTCCTAGGCAGCCCCCTCGTCTCCCCAACTTGCGAACCCCCCCCACCCCAGGCAGGAAGAGCCAAAAGTGGCTCATTAGAACATTCTATCCACAGTACTAGAGGCACCACTTCTGTATCTCAGAAGTGAAAAGAGGATATTGATCAGGACTCCACACTTCTTATAATACATACTTTAGCTAAACCTTCTCTTACGGGAGTTACCTGCTCATTCAAGAACCAAAAGAATAAACGGAAGCAATTGCTTCTCTTAGCAAAACAACATCCAAGCAGAGTCATTTGTTGATGAATTGAACCTGCATTAAACCAAGTTCTTGGAGAGGAGCGGCATGTCTTGGTCGATTTTGTATCTGCAGCAACAAATGAAATACCCACAACACAGTGGGTCCTCAAAGGGTCTAAAGTGTCCAGAAGGCCGGGGTGCCTGGGTGGCTCATATCAGGTTCTGTCTGTGCTGACAGCTCAGAGCCTGGAGCCTGCTTCGGATCCTGTGTCTCCCTCTCTCTCTGCCCCTCCTCTGCTCGTGCTCTCTCTCTCAAAAATAAGTAAAAACATTTTAAAAATTACAATAAAAATGGTAATGGTGAATTTTATATTATAGATCTAAAATTTGAAAAGTGGAAGAGTATTCCTTATAGTTCGGGGACTGGGAGAGATAACATTTTTTGCAGACAGCCAGATCTTTTGAAAATCTCCTCTTGGGGACCCAGGAAGTCTAATCATACCATGGTACGTGTTGTGAATTATGTTCATACTTTTACTGCATGGACACGGAGTGGCAACCACATGTTAAGAACTTCAACAGCAAAGATTAACCACACATCGTGGGTTCACTCCAGGGAGGCCAGGCTCCCAATACTGCCAACCCCTCCAGGGCCCACATGTTGTGTATCCCTCAGTTCCTAGCAGGCCGAGTCCCCCTGGCTCCTACAAGAGAGGGGGGAATGCCCCTGGCCAAAAGCTCTGTCACACTTTGTCACTGGGCCTAAAGCCTCTCTGTTTTCCAAATCCCATGACATCTTAGTAAAAACAGTCCTTTCACCTGAAACTGATACCTCTTCTTACTCCGGAAAGCTCAGAATGGAGCTGTCTTGGGGTCAAACACCATTTATCTACCACAAGGGGCTGGGACTGGCCTTGAGCACAAATTTTAAGGGGGTGCCAAAAACCTCAGGACTCAAGACAAATAATATTTTGATGCTGTATTTTTTTTAAAAATCAAATTTGATGCAAAAAATGGCAAGAGGTACAAAACACCAAAATTTTAAACAAAGTCAATAACTGCCTTGCCAAGGCCACCTTAAAGCCTGAGGCAAAACACAGATCAGGAATGCTGATTCTATGTTCATTTAAAATGATGATATTTTGTTCATCGTGACTTTTTGGCATTGATTTTTATGTTTTAAAATGTTGCATCAGATTCTTACTTATCTCAATCCCTGAGTTTTTGCCACCCGAGCTCCTTCACGTCGCCTTAATCAAATCCTGCTTCTCTGTGTCACTGTGTCTTCCCCAGCAGCCTGCACACAAAGCCTCCTCCTCTCAGACCTGCATCATCTCCTGCCAACAGATACTCAGGGGTCCATCTGCTCGGCAGAGAGAGTGTGGCCTGAGCCAGTCCAGACTCACCCCTCACCCCTCTGAGAACAGAGAGTGAGGGCATCTCTCCCATCAGCCTGCAAGCTCTTGAGGACGGGATCTGTGTTTCTTTGTTAGCATCTATATCCCTAGCACCTAGCTCAGCACCTAGAACAGGGCAGGATCTCAAGCAGTGTGGTCAAACCCAATTCCATGCCTCTGAGAGCTCCTGGAGAAACATACAACCAAGTACATTTGCTTGCACGGTTCCTCTCTCATTCCCCTCTCCCCAAACTCATGGTGAGTTTCATGGCAGCTTTATAGTTTCCTTCCTTCCTTCCTTCCTTCCTTCCTTCCTTCCTTCCTTCCTTCCTCCCTCCCTCCCTCTCTCTCTCTCTTTCTTTCTTCCTTTCTCTTTCTCTCTCTTTTCTTTTTCCCTTCCTTCCTTCCTTCCTTCCTCCCTCTCTCTCTCTCTTTTCTTTCTTTCTTCTTTTCTTTCTTTCTTTCTTTCTTCCCCAAATCAGCATTCTTGGAGAGGCTAAGTTGCTTTTTAATCAAATGAATTTCCCTCACTGCCTGTTCCTCTTGTCTTCTCCACAGCATGGGTCACCAACTCTTGCCTTCAATCACCCCATCCCCAGCTTTGCCTTCAAAAGCCTGCAGTGTGGAGTCCAGCCACTGTGGGTAATTTTCAGCTCTTCTGTAAACTCCAACAAACTCCCACCCCTACCCCCAACAACCTCTCATGGGTACTTCACCGTTCTCTATTTTATTTCTTTAATTGGATTTTAATTTGTCTCACTAAGCCCAGATTTACTTGAAAAGTCCTTATCCCATGTTGAAATTGCAAATGGGAATGATACACACACCTCACAGAAGGAAGAAGAAACAGGATACAGGCCAGGATACAGGCTAGGAAAATTACAAAGGGCAGAAAAAAAGATGGATGAAGAAAGAAAGAAAGAAAGAAAGAAAGAAAGAAAGAAAGAAAGAAAGAAAGAAGAAAAAGAAGGGTCATGGATGACCCCTAGCTCAATTCTGGAACATTTTTACATTAGGAAAATGTTTCAGAAAGCCCACCTCACCTGCTAATAACAAAGAGGGTCTCTGGGTTTTCCTTGGCTGGCCCAGCTGCAAGAATCAGACAACATTCCCATTGAACATCATCATGATAAAAAAAAAATGCCTTCCCTTACAAAACAGCCTTGATGGGCAGGACTACCACCTCTGCACTTGGAAATGGGCATCAGCTAGGATCAGCTTTCTCAAAAAGTAAGCACAGGGGCACACACTCTCTTACACCAATACAGTCCACACTGTGTGTCCCAGGCTGGCTTCTCCAGAAGCAGATGCTGAGATGCAATTTGAGGTGAAAGTGGTTTATTATGGATCAGCACTGGCAAAAGAGGGGAGGTGTGCAGGATCAGACAGAGAAAACAGTGTACTTCCTGTTGGCCTGTCCACATCAGGACAACATATCCAGGCCTTGATATCCCCTTATATTCCAACCTCTCTCAGTCACCAGATATATCAGGTACGGTGGCTTTTCGGCAATGACAGATCCTGAAGTTGCTGATGGTTAGAAGGAAATCCTTGAGGGGGGACCTGGGTGGTGAATCTCTGTGTCTACCACACCATGGAATGAGACATCAGTCTTAGCAGTCAGTGGGTTATTTGGTAAGACTCAGCGTCAAATGGAAGTAAATAGGGCTTTAAACTCCTGCAATATCCCTTCCTTTTTTTTTTAATTTTTTTTTAATGTTTATTTATTTCTGAGACAGAGACAGAGCATGAGTAGGGGAGGGGCAGAAAGAGAGGGAGACACAGAATCAGAAGCAGGCTCCAGGCTCTGAGCCGTCAGCACAGAGCCCGACGCGGGGCTCGAACTCACAGACCGCGAGATCATAACCTGGGCTGAAGTCGGACGCTTAACCGACTGAGCCACCCAGGCGCCCCTCCTTCCTTTTATAGAGTCCATTATAGGGTCAGAGACTATGGAAAATTGGGAGATGAACTTCAGAGAGTACAAGTGAGCAGAAGGAGAAATTGAGGACTTCCAGTTCGAGAAAACTGACTCCTTGAGGAGTGCCAAATGGAGGTCCTGCCTCGACAGATCTGTCAGGAATCTGTCAGGATCTGTCAGGCATCATTGACACCTCAGAAAATTAGGTTCTCAGGATTTCTGTTGTCATGATCCGTTCATGATTTCCTTGACCAGTGGTTCAGTCAAGTCCAGGTCAAAACATGTTTGAGGATGTCCTCAAGATCAGCAATAGGATCCCAGTGCCCAGAGGTCACAATGCTTCCTGTTGATCACCTTTCGAAAGGCCATGGACATGTTCCAGATGGCATCCTGGGTATTAGAAGGTCACATCATCTTCAAAGCCATCTTTTATTAATCTCCCTCTCTGATCCAGATTAATTAAGGGCTTATAGAAGCCCTAAAGGTTCTACTTCACCCTAAACACCAGGGAATCCCCCTAAACACCAGTGAAAACTCCCTAGGATGGCAACAACATCAAGGTATCAGGATCCTAGCATGGACAGTTACCTCTGTCTGTATGAAACCTCACTGGCAGCCTTAACCTTCAAATGTATAAAGGGTTCTCAGAAATGGAAAAGTCATGGGTATCAAAGTAGGAACTGCTCAAGTCCAAGGGAAGTAAGTGTATATAGTCCATATGGGTGTCTCAGCCATTCACTGTGATACCCCTCCCCTTCATAAGGCCCCCATCCCCAACCAGCCCAACCACTATCCCTCAAACAGGGCCATGTTGTGAGTGACTGGGCCCTCCTGGATCTGTCGGTGCAGTCCATCATCCAACTGCATGGGAGTGGGTTTGAGTATAAGAGGGCCACCTTGTGACCATTTTCAACTTTACATTCAGAAAAACTTCCAATCTGTAACCAAAAAAATATACACACTGAAAAGTAATGTTAAGTCTTTACTTTGTTTATCACTCCTGTCTCTCACTACCACCCTCTCTTTGTAAATCAATATAACAGCTCTTCAGCCTCCTGCTGAGCCTCCCCATCCTTTACCCTAACCAGCTCAAGGAGGCCAGGAGCCAGGTGGATGATTACAGGATCCTCCCAGAAAGCCTTGGAGAGGTCAAGGCTATGAATACTTAGACACTGAACTATTTTTGTCTCGGTCATGTCTTCCATGCCTCTGAATCCATTTCTAGGTGAATATCTCTCTCTCTCTCTCTCTCTCTCTCTCTCTCTCTCTCTCTCTCTCTCTCACACACACACACACACACACACACACACACCTCAGATGGAGCTGGAATACAGGATGTAGTCCAACTGCTCGACAAGAAGCAGTGTGTTTTTCCCTTACACCCCAGTTTCTGAGAATGTATGACTGGGTTCCAAGTTGTATCTCCATCCCACATTCAATTTTAGTACGTATCTAGGGATGTGTTTTCTAAATTAATTGTAACTTGGCATCTGTGCCCTCTCTGGCCCTGGACTAATGTTTCCAAACTTCTGTGCTGATAAGCATCCCCTGGGAAACTTGTTAAAACTGTGAATCCCTACCCCATCCCAAACCCAATGGCTGAGAATCATTCATGGAAGGGCCTGAGGAGCTATATAATTAACAAGTATCCCAGGGGGGTTCTTAACATCAGGAAAATTGAAAAACACTTGTGGTCCCTATTCCCTACCCTCAGAAATCCCAGGGCAGGGATTCTCAACTTTGGTATTATTGTCATTTTAGACTAGATAATATTTTGTTTTGAGGGACTGTCCTGTGCACAGGAAGAAGTTTATCAGCATGCCTAGCCTCTACCCACTGGATACCAATAGCACCTGCAACCAGTTATAACAACCAAACCGTCCCCAGACTTTGGCAAGTGTGGGAGCTGGGACAGGTAAAATCAACATGGTTGAAATCCACTGATTTGGGGTATGACGTGAACACTGTCGTTTTTTTTAAAAGCTCTCTAGATGTACAGCCAAGGTGCTTTAGGCTAGAGCTTCTCAAACCTTCTTGTGCCTCAGAATCTCATGAAAATGTAGATTCTTATTTCTGTGGGTCTGGGTGGCTCCTGAAAGTCTGTATTCCCAACAAGACCCCGGAGGATGCCGATGCTGCTGGCCAGCACTTTGAGCAGAAAGGCTGAAGATCAGCTTTGAATTGGGCCAGTCATGAGGGTCATTTTATCCAACTGTTATAGCAAATGTTTCCCCCCTGAGTCAGCAAAGAGGGGATCACCATATAGCAACGGTTAAACTTGCTAACATGGTTCATGTAGATAGGATACAGAAAGTTTCCACCATGGAGGCTTCAAATTGTAGAAGCCAGGATTCCCACCATTCAGTCTCCTGGAAAATGATTTGTAGGAAAAGCCACCTGCACGGCTCCCCTGAATACCATGCTGCTAGCCATGGGATCCATAAATTACCCAATGATATGAGGGGATCTCCAGCATTAGCTAGAATCACCCAACTCCTTCCAGGGGACAGACAGAGGGGGTGAGCACCGCCATAGGTGACTCCAATCTTAACTGTGTCAACTAAGATAGGATCAGTCTTCTGTCCATAGAGTTCTTCACTTTTCTTCCTCAGTACCAAGCAGAGAGAGGGAGAGAGAGAATCCCAAACAGAATCTCCACCCTGACAGCGAGGAGCCCGACGCAGGGCTTGAACACGCAAACCATGAGATCATGACCTGAGCAGACATCAAGAGTCGGGCGCTTAACCGACTGAAGCCACCCAGGTGCCCCGACAAAGAGTTCTTTTAAAGAGAGTGGCAGAACAGAGGAAGAAAGGAACCTGGGAGCACTAAGTTCAAAGCAAAATGTCTGAATCTCCCTGCCTTACCCTGTGGGAATGGGCTCTGGCCTAGCCTGGTGCCAGGACTCTGGGAGCCGGGAACTCTTCACTTGAAGCTTTAGGAAATCCAAGTGTGTTCAATGCCTGAAGCCTTGCAGTAAAACCAAGCTCTGAAAACCAGGAAGAGTTAAAAATTCTTCTTAAACTAGCACAAGAAAGGTGCTTCCTTAACATAATAAACCAAGAGCAGCCTACATTGTTCTTATCACTGAAACATTAAAGACATTCCCATTATAGTGAGGAATGAAACTAGGATGCCCACTACCACCACCATTATTTATCTTTATTATTTATGGTTATTATTCAGATAATTCTAGTCAGTGGTAGGGAAAATGAGAAGAAAAAAACCCCATATAAATAGTAAAGGAAAAGAAAAACATGATTATCTACCTGGGAACCCCAAAAGAATTAACTAAAAGCTTTTGACTTAATAAGAGTTTAGCAAGTGGGCTAATTAAAAATGCAAACAGCAAAATCAATAGCTTTCCTAGTCATGAGAAGTATGGAAAGATAGCCTATAATAGTTTTCATTCTTTCCCAACCCATTATAAGAAAAGATTCATGATAGTTTTCAAGATATTCCATAATGCTTTGATACCTCTTCTCTCAGGAGGTGGGGCTTAACGGGTGTCTGGGTGGCACAGCTGGTTAAATGTTCAACTCCTGATTTCAGCTCAGGTCATGATCCCAGGGTCATGAGATGGAGACCCGCGTCTGGCTCCATGCTGAGTGTGGAGCCTACATGGGAGTCTCTCTCCCTCTCTCTGCCCATCCCCCCTCTCATGCTCACACTCTCTCTCTCTCAAAATAAATAAACTTAAAAAATAAAATAAAATGGTGGGGCTTAATTCCACTTTCTTTGTCTTCTTACTTGGGATCGATCTCTCTCTCTCTCTTTCCCTCCCTACCTCTCTCTCTACTCTCTCTCTCTCTGCCTGTGGAGATGCCCACATGGCAAAGAAATATGGCCCACCAGCAGAAAGCTTGGATCCAGCTCCTCCCCCTAGTTGAGTCTTGAGATGACCATGACCGTAGTCCCAGTCAACAATGAGACTGCAACCTCATGAGTCAGCTTGGACCACATTCACTAAGCTAAGCTGCTCCCAGATTCCTGACCCACAGACACTGTGAGATAATAAATGTTTTAAGGCATATGTTTGGAGTAATTTGTCACACAGCAATAGATAACTAATACAGGCTTCTTTGTCACTCCAGCCACCAAGGATCTTGGCTTGGGCGGTGCTGATCAGAATAATAGAGTTGGAATAAACCTAGAAATAACTAGTTTGGGTGACATA
The DNA here is from genome assembly GCF_028018385.1 of Neofelis nebulosa. Lineage (NCBI taxonomy): Eukaryota > Metazoa > Chordata > Mammalia > Carnivora > Felidae > Neofelis > Neofelis nebulosa. Next base: position 41,450,948 of record NC_080797.1, on the reverse strand, counting down.
AAAAGGGCCTGGAGCTACCCAAGAAAGAACAGAATAGATCTGGAAGAAGAAAATGGAGAAAGAGAGGGGTACAGCTGACATGATGGGAGATAGATGAAGAGGAATTTAGCATGTGTTTCTGTGCGCCATGCGATGTAATGCTCCCCTTGCACCATTCTGTGAGCCTTCAGGGAAGATTTTAATTGTTTTTCAGTGTTTTTGAATATCACCCTTGTGTTCTGTTCAATGTGGCACTGCTAAAACCTGCCCCGAGGCAGTTCAGCTGAATACAGTTCAGCTGTATTTGCATATCAACAAAAGCAACAGCAACCAGTTGGAAATGTAATGGAATAGGGGGGAAATATTCCATTTATAATATTAGCCAAAAACTGCAAAATATCCAGGAATCCAGTGAACATACAGGATTCATATGACATAAGTGATAAATGGTTACTATGGGACATACAAGCAGATATGAATAAACGATAATATTATTTATTCATTTCATCAACAGACCCTTGGTTGAAAAGTCAAGGTCTCACAGAAAATAAAGGGGAAGCAATTTAAAGGACATATATGGTTTAAATATTAATATGTATAGTAAAACACAATGAGTAAAAAATGTAGACTATATTTCCTTCCGAAACAAACCATACATGTTGGCATTAGAACTCTTCTTTAATAGGAAACCCTTCTCTTCAAAAGAAAATTTTGAATAATCACTGCTGTGGGGCATCATAGTGTTCTGGGCACATTATCCTCAAAATATCTTATTATGTACACAGTTACATTTTGAATGCCATTCCTGAATTTAAATATCATGCCTTCTCACTTGTAGTCCCTCCTCTTTGACAAGTTACCAAAAAAAAAAAAATGCCTTTGCAGAAATTATGACGGCCTAAAGATAAATTATCCAAGACCTCCTATCCTATCTGTGTACAGAAAATTCAAATTAGAATATACACTGATTTTCTGTCTGTACTACCCCATTGACCAATTCATGTGGCCTACAAAAGAAGCAATGATTGTTAGAATGTTCACTTAATGACAGGTTTTTAAGTCATCATTCTTAAATTTTGTTATGCAAACATATGAAATTAAGTAATTCAAAACTGAGATAGGCAAAATCATTGTAGCCTATGCATATGTGTCCCTAGAGCTCTCCTATGGCAGTGGATACTATTATTATTCCCATTTTACAAAAAAGAAAACTGAGGCCGGGGGCACAGTTGAATACATAGCTAATAAGTGGCAGAGCTGAGATTCAAACCCCAGCAGGCTGGCTCCCACCTTGTTAACCACTTCGTAATCTCAAGGTTCAACAGTAGAGAACTCGTTGCAGCCGTTAAAAATAACCTCTAACAGGGGTGCCAGGGGTGGCTCAGTCGGTTAAGTGTCCGACTTCGGCTCAGGTCATGATCTCATGGTTTGTGAGATCGAGCCCTACGTCGGGCTCTGCGCTGACAGCTCAGAGCCTGGAGCCTGCTTTGGATTCTGTGTCTCCCTGTCTCTCTCTGCCCCTCCTCTACTCACACTCTGTCTTTCTCTCTCAAAAATAAATAAATGTTTAAAAAAAATTTTTTTTAATAATCTCTAAGAGCCCTTTGAAAACGTGGCCTTCAAAAGCACACAAGGGGGCCAAGTGATCTGGCAGGAGCCACTGCACCCAACTCCTACCCAGAGAAGCTCTGCTTCCCATCCTGTAGATTGAGATTCCACAAAAGATTTCATTTGTAAGAATGATTATATTGAGGAGGGAGAGGTTGTAGAGGAATACCTAACAATGTGAAGAAATGTGGAGAGAAAAAGTAATCTTCAAAACCATATATACAGTAAGACACCAACTTACGAAAAACATGCACAGCAGGTACTTGGACTGAAGAAACATCAAATGGTTAATGGTTCTATCTAGATTGTGGAAATACAAAGGGGTATTTTTTCTTTGATTTTTCTGTATTTTTTTTAAATTTTCTGTGATGGGTATCTTTCATTTTAAATGATTTAAAGGGCATAAAAATGCTCAACATCATTAGTCATTAAGGAAGCGCAAATTAAAGGCACAGCAAGATACCACTTCATACTTACTGATGGCTATCATGGAAAAGACAGGCAATAACAAATGTTGGTAAGGATGTGGGAAACAGGAAACCCCTAATTCATTACTGGTAGGAATATAAAATGGCACAACCACTTTGGAAAATAGTTTGTAATTTCTTAAAAAGTTAAACACAAATTTGCCATACGATCTAGCAATTCCCCTCTTAAGTATCTACCCGAGAGAAATAAAAACATATGTGCGCACAGATCTGCACATGAATGTTCTTTGCTGCACTATTCATAACAATAAAAAATTGGAAACAACTCAAATGTCCAGCAACTGGCAAATGGATACACAAAATGCGGTGTAAATGTACAATGACAAACTATCCAGTGATAAAAACAAATGGGCCGCTGATATATGCTACAGCATGGAAGGACCTTTAAAACATTATGCTCAATAAAAAAAAAGCCAGAGACAAGAGACTACATATTGTATGATTCCATTTATATGAAATGTCCAGAAAAGGCAAGATTATAAAGACAGAAAGTAGATTAGTGGTTGCCTGGGGGCAAGGACGGAGAAGGAGGGGAAAGGAGAATTAACAGTAAAAATGCATAAGGGATCCTATTGAAGTGATGAGAATATTCTGATTTATGGTGATGGCGGCACAACTTAGTAAATTTAACCAAAAAATGATGGAATTGTGTACTTTAAAAAATGAATTATATGATAAGTAAAATATGCGTCAATGAAGTCAGTTTTAAATATTTTTTAATGTTTATTTTTGAGAGAGAGAGAGAGAGACAGAGCACGATCAGGGGAGGGGCAGAGATAGAGGGAGACAAAGAATTTGAGGCAGGCTCCAGGCTCTGAGCTGTCAGCACAGAGCCCCACGCAGGGCTTGAACCCACAAGCCATGAGATCATGACCTGAGCTGAAGTGGGACACTCAACCGACTGAGCCACCCAGGCACCCCAATGAAGTCATTTTTAAACAAAAACACCATTAGGAAAACATTCAGGTGGATTCAAAACCAGAAGGGGCAAAGATAAAATTGCAAAGTTGAAAAGTAAAATACCAAAGTGAGGACAAGTGAGTCCAACGAAAGTGGAAGAGAAGAGAGATCATTCTAAAAGGTGTTCCTCAAACTTTTCTCAGAAAGAATCCCTCTGCTGGTGGGAATGTGACCCACAAGTCCCCTCCGGAAGGTCATCTGTCCACAGGTCTCTTAAAATGTATACCGCTATGGGTGCCTGGGTGGCTCAGTCGGTTGAGCGTCCGACTCTTGATTTCAGCTCACAGTTGGTGAGTCCCAGCCCCGCATCAAGCTCCAAGCTGATAGTGCAGAGTCCAATTGGGATTCTCACTCTCTGCCCCTCCCCCCACCCACCACGTGCTCACAGCAGGTTCTCTCTCTCTCAAAATAAATAAATGAACTTAAAAAAAAGAAGTGCACTGCTACTTTGCTCCCAATTCCACTTCTAGCAAAATATGCTCTGGGAAAATGCTGCCCAGATGTTCAAAGATACATGAACAAGAATGTACATCACAGCATTGTTTTTTTTTTTAATTTTTTTTTAACATTTATTTACTTTTGAGACAGAGACAGAGCATGAACGGGGGAGGGTCAGAGAGAGGGAGACACAGAATCTGAAACAGGCTCCAGGCTCCGAGCTGTCAGCACAGAGCCTGACGCGGGGCTCGAACTCACGGACAAGTCGGCCGCTTAACCCACTGAGCCACCCAGGCACCCCACAGCATTGTTAATAAGAGCAAAATATTGGCAGCACCCAGGAAGTGAGGATTGGCTAAAAAAAAAAAAAAATAGGGTGCACTCATATCGTGCAACACTATGCAGTTAGTTTTTTAAAAAAATCCTCATTTGAGATGACATATATTGATATGAAAACATGTCCATAAAGTATTATGAAAGAAAACTTCAAAAACTGTAAAACAGCATAGAAAATGTCTGGAAAGCGATGTGCCAAAATGTTAACAGTTTCCTTTGATGGATGGAATTGTGAATGCTTTTCTTTCTCTTTTTTTTTTCATTAAAAAAATTTTTTAACGTTTTTTTTATTTTTGAGAGAGAGAGAGAGAGAGCACGAGCAGGGTGGGGAGAGAGAGGGATACACAGAATCCAAAGCAGGCTCCAGGCTCTGAGCCATCAGCACAGAGCCTGACGTGGAGCTCGAACTCACAAACCATGAGATCATGACCCGAGCTGAAGTTGGGACGCCTAACCAACTAAGCCACCCGGGCGTCCCTCTTTCTCTCTTTATAACAGCCTAGATTTCTATCCATGGAAAAGGCATTAAGGCATTTTGATAAAAGAAGGGCCTTTGAAGCAAAGTGTCATTTCCATCCTCTACAATGCTAGCTTATGTCATCAGCAAATTATCTGGGTTTTCTAAGTTACACTTTTCCCATCTGTAAAATGGGCATAATAATAATTTTCCCTTCCAATGTTCCTTGTACATGTAAAGTGCTTAGCCCAGTTCTGGCACAGAGTAAGGACTGAATAAATATCAACTATGATTATTTCTCAATAACAACTCTTAGAATACATAATTTTGGGGAAAAGAAAAGTAACTTGGTAGAGAGGAATGAAGGGGCAGAAAGTGGTAGAAAGGAACAAACACCAGATATGAGCATCTTTTCCTTCACTCTTCCCCAAAGCCCGGTGTGGCCTCATCTGCTCACACTGCCCTGGCCTCTCTGCAGACCCTGGGATTCCCTCTGGGAGACCACAGAGGCCAGACATGGCCAACACCGCACCTGCGCACTTGGCAGGAAGAAAGGCCCCACACTGTGGAGTCTAATTTGTTTCAAGAGCCTTTAACCGTTTCTGTAACGGATGCCTGGTCTGCACAGAGCTTCTGTTTGTGGAAAAGAGCAGGGGAAAAACCATGTTCTGTTCTGCCTTCTACCTCACTGACTCCTCTCAACCTCGCTCCAAGGAAGGAAGGGGTCGCAGCTAGAATTTCAGACTGGGGAACAAAGCAGAGAGGTGCCATGGCTCATGAGAGGTGCCCCCCCTGGTGACTGCCCGGCCCAGAACTTTTGATGCTAACTCTGTACCGCCCTTCCAGTTTACAGGCTGCCTTAGCATACGTTGTCTCCTCTGCCCCTCCCCAAGTCCTCCAGCCCGCAAGCCCATCCCCACAGCTTGCAGCCAGCTGCCAGTACACCAGAACTTGGTGCTTTCATGAGGGTCACAACTGGTGAAACTGCTCCTGAACCAGCCCATTTGCCTCTGTCCCTAATAACCGTGGTTTCTGAATTAGTGGCCCATTTCCCATCAGCGGCCCTATTATTCCTCAGATGTCACCCCGGCGATTGCTTTTGCTGGGAGGGTGTCGGACCACAGGCCCTGGGTGGAGGGGATGAGAACAGAGGGATAACCATCCCATGAGGTCCTTTGAGAAGCTGTTTCTGCCCCTATCGTAGGGTTTTGTCTCTCCTGGACCCCCTGAGCATTCTGGGGCCCTACTTGTGTGCCAATATGATGACTGGGTTCGAGAACCACAACATGTCCCAGCATCCCCCTGAGAGTTTCCCATCACCTTCCAAGGTGTGCCACCTCCTAAGGCCTAGGCAGTAGGACTGCTGGAGGTCTGTGGTAGGACCAGCTTGCCTTCTAGCTGATATGGTGTGAACACTTTAATCCTTGATCTGCAAGACTTACACACATTCAATAAAAGCATTTGATTCCTGCTCATGGGTTCCTGTGAGTTGGAAAGAATGCCTCCCACAAATAAGATGCCAAAGTAGGAGGACTTTTCCACAGCCAGGTCACACCAGGAAAGGCTGCCCAGGACAAATTATGCAGGGCACAGAAGTCATGGTCGTAGCTGTAGGAACAATGCCAAGTGTCAAATGTGAAGGGTTAGGGGATGACAAAGTCAAATGGATGAACAGAAATAAGCCCCTCTGAACCCTCTGAGGCAGGCTCTGCCTAGAACAAAGTCCTCCTGGCCCTCCCCTACCTTGCCTGTTCAGGTCCCCTGAGAAGCAGCCACCGACCCAGGAGTAAATGTGCAAGGTGAATGGCTGTGCAGGATGAGGGGCAATGCAGCCGTAAACAACGCAGTGCACACAAGTCCACCGTGCAAAGCCAACATCTGTGAAAGGAAAGAGAGAATGAAGAATTGCATAGGAAGAGCCACAGACTGCGGTGCATTTCTGGGACAATCTTGACCATCCCAATGGCGCATCCTCAAGCAAAAGCCGCCCATTAGAGGAATCCGGCACTGGGCTAAAATAGTAAGCCTGCTGTGCTCATCATTGGTTGGAAGCAGCCTGGGGGACGGGCAGCCTCCACATTCACGGACTTATAGCTGGAAGCTGTCAGTTAACACTTCTCCCTGTAGTTTACCCTCTTGAGGTACATCCTCTACCACAGCCACAGCTGCCCGCGAGCTTTCTGGAGACATGCAGCTCCATCCTGTAGGAGCCTTTCCCCAGCCTGGGCCTTTGCTATCACATCTCAAACTATGAGACAACGTTGGCCCAGAACTAGGCTCTTTCTGTCTCTCTCCACAAGCCCTGCGACAGCCTTCACTACTTTCCCAAGACCAGGCTAGATACTCTGTGGGATCCTCAGACCTTCCTGGGACCAAATCTCCTGGTGAGATGTTTTGGCTTTTGCCAAAATTAGGTAGTTGGAGGCAAGTCACTGCCACTAGACATCTCATCCTCCATCACCCAAAGAAAAGGAGAGCCTGAGCCTGCTTACTAAAAATGAAATACAAACAAACAAACAAATCTCATAACTATGCCCCCTGCAAAGCTCACTCCATCATGAATGTTAACAAACACACCCGTATCCTCAGCCTCTTTGCAGAACCTTCTTGATTGCACCTTCGTGAGAATCTGACCCTCACCTAAGAATCCCAGATAGCCCACTTCACATCAAATTGAAGTCGGACTTTCACTGGATCCCCTGCCACTTTCTAGACTTTATCCTTCTCATTTTGCCCCAAAGCTCATGCCATTTGGCTCAGCCATCCTCAACCTCACTCATCCGACCATTCAGAAACCTCTTAGTCACGTCCCCTCATTCCATGAAGACAGAGGCACCAGCTCATGGTCTTTTGCTTCACTTCAGCAGGAGGTGTGCATTGGCCTGCATATAAATGATACATTCAGAAATCTAGCCTTAGGCTTGGAGTAGGTAGGGATGCGTCTGGGGGCTCAACGTTAAGAGCAGCAGAGTGTTGGAGAAGCAGTTCACGAAGTGAGCCTGGGAAGACCAGACACCTGGAAGAAAGGAGGCTGTGTGGAGAGGGGAGGCTGGTAGAGGGCAATCCACAAGGCATTGGAGGCTGGTGTCCTGTTTAAAAGAATATCTATCTCACACCTATTTAAATGGCTAAAATCCAAAAAACTGGCAATGCCAATGGCTGGATGTCAAGCCATGGGAACTCTTAATCGTTGCTAGTGAGAATGCAAAATGTCACAGCTGCTGTAGAAGGTACTTTGGCAGTTTCTTACAAAGCTAGACAGAGCCTTATACAATCCAGAGCCTTATCACACAACCCAACAATTGCACTCATAGGTATCCACTCAAATAACTTGAAAACTTAAGTCCATACAAACACTGACCAAGAATAGTTTGGTATTCCCCTCAGCTCGACTAGGCTTTAGACAGATTTCTTCCTGATCTCAAGCATCTGACCCCACTTTTCTTAGAGCATTTACTTTAGAAAACTTGCAATTGTAAATTCTTTCTCTGCTCCTTTGAGATGTAAATCTTCTCTCAGCCTTTTGCCAGTTTTACAACCCAGGAATGTCTTTCTCAAGGATGTGGGAGCCATGCCATTGAGATGTAATCATCAAGACAGATAGGTCCCCTATCTCCCAGTCTCTGTGGGAGGGTAGGTCTAACATCAATAAACCAGCAAATTCAGAAGTCTTAGTCACACTGAGCAGCCTCCCTCCAAAAATCTCCCCCAACAAACCCCTCCTTTTCCACTAATGAACCCCAGCATGTAAAAATCCTCCCTCCTTGTGTTTTATTGGAATTGAGGTTGACCTCTCTCCCCAGTTGCAATAGTCCTTTTTTTATTTTTTTATAACAATTCTCCTTACTTTTACTTTTATTTATTTTTTTTAATCTTTATTTATTTTTGAGAGAGAGAGAGAGACAGAGTGTGAGCAGGGGAGGAACAGAGAGAGAAGGAGACACAGAATCTGAAGCAGGCTGCAGGCTCTGAGCTGTCAGCACAGAGACCGATGTGGGTCTCAAACCCAGGAACCGTGAGATCATGACCTGAGCCGAAGTCGGACACTTAACAGACTAAGCCGCCCAAACTGTGATACATCTATCCAATGGAGTACTATTCAGTGATTAAAAAAAAATAATAATAATGAGCTATCAAGCCATCCAAAGTCATGAATGAATCTTTATGCACATGGTAAGTGAAAGAAGCCAGTCTAAAAATACTACATACTATGCAATTCCATTAATATGACATCCTAGAACGTCATATAAGCAAAAGTTGGTAAACAGATCACAGGTTCAGGAAGAGGAAGGGATTTTTTTTTTAGGGCAATGAAACTATTTCATGGTATTCTAATGGTGGATACATGACACTATACATTTGTCAAAACCCACAGAGCTTTACAACACAGAATAAATCTTAATATATCAAATTTCTAAAAATTCATTTTGGAGGTTGGGAGATCCCAGAATGGATTTGTTGTATTGTTGTACAAACATATGAATTAATCTCACTGAAAGCAATGGGAGAACAGGATGTTGAACTAAATCACTGGAAATGAATACTGTCTGCAGAACTAAAGACAAAAGGAATTGTACATTAGCAGTATACGACAGCTGATAAAGTTGTTTCCCATGTAACTGTGAGCTAACTTGAAGCCATTATACATGAATACTGGAACTGAACAATTAAGAGAACAGATAGCAGATGGTGGGGGCTGGGTTTCTCACTGTTGGAGTGAGTGGTTACAGATAAGCAAGGAAGTGGCTAGAATGATCCATGTAATTCTACTTCAAAGTCAGAGAAATCAGTATGAACTCAGTTAATTTAATTTACATACAGGTGGATGCATACAAAAAGAAGGTGCTGATAGAGAGTGATAGTACATTGTCCATCTGAAGAGAGAGAAGGAGCCCACCAGGTGTGAAAAGCCTGGAGGAGCCTGAAGGTGTCACCAGAATGGCCCACTTGAAAGATTTGCCTGGAGTCAGGCTTGCAAGGCACCCTGCTTGTGATGGCTCATCTACTTCTCAAACTTCTGCAGAAAGAACAGGAAGACGGAGGGTGAGAGATGAAAGTGAATTTTCAGGTAGGCAAAAGTGAGACACTATACATGAAAAATACCAACCCCAGGACTGCCTGGCAACACACAGCAACCCGGTTTTAAACCCACATAAAACCCAGGCATCCATGTCCCCCTTCGCCACTGCCTGTGACTTTGTGAATACAGACGTGACTCTTGCATAAGATTTTCTAATGGCTATAAAGTTTCTTCTTGACAGAATTTAGATTCATTAGCATGGCACTCAAGACTCCAAAAATATATTTCTATTCTTGTGTGACATTCCCCAAATGTTTACTCTGTGCTCCAATCACAAGACTCACTGCTGATCCAGGACCCTGAAAGGATTTTCACATCTCCCTCATGCTTTCTCTCTGAAATATCCTTCCTCTTTTACCTCCTTGGCCTAGCAGGTTTGTATGCTCCAGCCTGGTGAATGCTTCTTTTGTTTCCCTTGCAAAGTTTTTCATTAATTTCCCTATTTTCTCAGTGATACAGTAGTCAGACTTTATTACAGTGTTGGAGATATAAACTGCCAAGTACCTCCCTTTCCTCCCCTCTTGGCTCTGATTGAGAACAGATACCAGGAGTCAAATGGGGTTCACAGTCAAATAAACCTCATTAATGATGAAACTAGGCTGGAGAACATAGCTTGAATGGAGCCCTACATGAAGCCTTCTTCTCCCTGCCTCACAAATGGAAGACAATCGGTCTCTGGTAAAGACCTGACATGATCTTCTTCCACCATTCACAGGCTGAGAAGCTGGAACCGAAAGAGCCAAGACCTGCAGGCTGAGCAAGAGGCAGGTCCTACCTGGTCTGTGTACCCTCTAGAGGCTGGACTGTCAAAGAGCCTGATTCCATCAATCCAGTGGTTCTTGGCCACGACTGCATGTTAGAATCACCTAGGAGCTTTGGAAACATTGCTACCCAAACCTCACCCAAGACCAGTGGAGTTTGAATCGCTGGAGGTGGGGCCTAGTGTCAATAGTTTTTAAAAGCTCCTCCATGTGATTTTTAATGTGCCACCAGGGCTGAGAATCTCCCAATTAGTCCAAGATGGCAGAAGGAAACGTGAACTTGACCCAATTGATAAACTAGGCTAAGGAATGTCAGTGGCTTCACCTGCTTCATTAGTCAGGTTAACACTGCTCACCCCTTGGAAAGAGGTGAATAATGAATGAGTAGAGGGTTTCTTTTCAGCTCTTCCCTGCTAGCTAGGCAACAGTGTTCTGTTTATCCTCTTATGGGCTGAGGAAGATATGTGGGAAGAGAATAAATGTTGCTGCCCATTATTTCATTTGAATTTCACAATACTTCCTGTGAGGTATACAGGTAGGCAGAATGGTCTCCGTGTCACAGGGAAGGGAAATTATTTATACATTATCATTCTTATCTTCCTCTTTGATCTTTGCTTCTTTTTATCTGATTATAAAAGATATACATGGTCATTCTGGGTAATTTAACAAAACAAAGCAGAAAGCAGAACATAAAAATACATAATTCTAGCACCAGCCACTGCTATTATTTTGTTGTATTTCCTTCCAATTTCATTTATATTCTGCCTCTTTCCTTTCACTATATATACTTTTGTATACATACTTTTAATGACAACATAATCTTCTACCATATGAATATACCACAACTTCTGAGCCATTCACCCAGTGTTAGGTATCTAAAATATTTCCTAATTTACACCAGAGTAAATAAAGTTGCAAGTAACATCTCATCTTAAGTATACAGCTTTCTGCATTTCACATTTTTTTCCATAGAATAAGTTATTAGAGGTGCGCCTGAGTGGTTCAGTCGGTTAAGTGTCAACTTCAGCTCAGGTCATGATTTCACGTTCGTGGGTTTGAGCCCTGTGTTGGGCTCTGTGCTGACAGCTCAGAGCCTGGAGCCTGCTTCTGATTCTGTATCTCCCTCTCTCTCTCCCCTCCTCCACTCACAGTCTGTCTCTCTCCCTCTCTCAAGAATAAATAAAACATTAAAAAATGTTTTTAATAAAATATAAAATAAAATAAAAAAAATGTTTTAAACAAGATATAAAATTAAATTAAATTAAAATTAAAATGGGGCACCTGACTGACTCACTCAGTAAAGCGTGCAACTCTTAATCTTGGGGTTGTGAGTTCAAGCCCCATGTTGGGTTCTGTGCTGACAGCTCAGAGCCTGCTTGGGATTCTGTGTCTCCTTCTCTCTCTCTCTGCCCCTTCCCTGCTCATTCTCTCTCTTTCTCACTCTCTCTCTTAAAAATAAATTTAAAAAAAAACATTAAAGACTTTTTTAAAAAGAATAAGTTGTTAGAAATGGAATTCCTATGTCAAGGAATACGAAGATTTTTAAGGGTCTTGATATGTTTTTCCATATTGCTGTTTGAAAAAGGTTTTACCAACAGAAGCCATAATAATTTATGAAAACAGCCAAAACACAGGAGTCTTCTTTACTAGTGACAACTCAGAGGGTTGTCCTCACATACTTTAGCAGCAAAAAGGATTCTGCTTTTATCCTTCATTCAGGGGATGTTTTCATTCCATAAGAAATAACAGAGGTACTTCTCAAGTTGGTTATCCTTACAGTGACAGTCATTTGCTTCTCACTACTCCTGGTCAAACCTCCAAGTGATTCCACTAGAGCCTGGGTAAAAGTTGTCATTCTTCCCAAGGAATAACAAGCTTTCGTGTACTCTCCCTGAAGCCACAAAGCTCCATAAAGCAGTCATGGCAAGGTTTACTAGCCTCATGCCACTGCTGGAGGGAAATGGGGCTCAGAGTAACTGCTATCTGAGGTCAAACACTGGTGAGTGTCCAAGCCTAGAGAGTAGCCGGGCCTCCTGGTTCTTTATCTTGGTGCCTCGCCCCCTTCACCTCTGCTGCCTCTCCTTTGTCATGCACTATATAAATGGGATGGATACATCATTGTTTACCAAAATTATTTCAGGTGTCAGCTGAGAGCTCCCTGGCTCTTGAGATCTAGGCAAGATGGTCTAATTCCTTGTATTAGTTTGCTAGGGCTGCCATTAAAAAAAATTCCACAGACTGAATGGCGTAAACAGTAGAAATTGATTCCTTACAGTTCTGGAGCCTGGAAGTCCAAGATCAAGGTGCCAGCAGGTTGTTTTCTCCAGAGGCCTCTCTTGTTGACTTGTGGATGGTCACCTTCTTGCACATGGCCTTTTCTCTGTGTACATCGTCCCTGGTATTTCTTCCTCTTCTTATAAGGACATCAGTCCTGTTGGATTAGGGTACCACTCTTATGGGTTTATCTAACCTAATTACTGTGTCTCCAAATATATGTTCTAAAGGACTGGGGGTTAGGACCTCAACATAGGAATTCGGGGGGAGGGTACAATTCAGTCCATTATATCCCTCATTCCACATCCTACGGGAATGTAAAGCACTCCTCAACATGACACCGGTTCTTGGTGGTGGAAAATAAGTGGGGAGCAAGGAGGGGAACTGCACCTCTCTGGTTCCAAACTCCTGCTGTTACCAGATTAAACCAGCGTATTAATCTTGTGTCCGTCCAACATCCACTCTTTCCGCCCTACTTCCTGTTGACATAGAAATGAGAGCCAGCTCTTCTATTTTCCAGGGTAAGATTATTCTCAGAAGCCATGTGGGTGTGTGTTCGATGTTACTAAGAAGTCCAAGAAGAGAAGGGGCAGCAACGGAGTCTATATGAACAATTTCAAATAGGACTCCAGACAGCCTTGTCCTTAGGAGAGCATGCTTACTACATCTGGCTCCTGATATCTGTTCTCAACCAGTTAGAACCCAGAGGGCAGGAGGGGTGGTTAATTGATGGTTTATATCTCCAACACTGTAGTAAAGTGTGTTCTGTATCACAGAGTAAACAGGAGAAGTAGTGAAATTTCACCTCTGGGAATTTTTCATTGGCTACTTCATCCTATGTGGTCCCAAGCCTAGTGCACAACATGGGTTCTTCTCTCTTGCTCAGCCTTCCTTTATTCCTTCTGGTCCTCAACCTCTAGAATTTCCACTGGAACCCCCAAATTCTTCTCATCCCATCAGGTAGAGTCTTTGACTCTCCATAGCTCCTAACAACAACCTCTGCTCCAGACTGACTTTGAATAGCCAGACCAAACCCCTTGGGAGTTCAGTAAGAGGGAAGACCTTCTCGGGCTCCTGGGCAGCTCAGCCAGTTAAGTGTCTTGCTTCAGCTCAGGTCATGATGTCACAGTTCATGGGTTCAAACCCCATGTCGGGCTCTGTGCTGACAGCTTGAAGCCTGGAGCCTGCTTCAGATTCTGTGTCTCCCTCTCTCTCTGTCCCTCTTTGCTTGCACTCTCTCTCTCTCTCTCTCTCTGTCTCTTTCTCAAAAATAAACGTTTTTTTTAAAATATGGAAGGACTTCAATTTAAACAGCTCCACTTTCCTTAGATGTCAGTTGCAGTTTTAAATAGTATTTGTGTCTTCATTATTCAAATAAACCTAATGATTGTTGATATTAGTGAGGGTACGTTTTTAACAGCATGGGACTGAAGTGATGAAGTTGCTAAATAAAGAATGAGGTCAGAGTCACTAAAATGCTTGAAAAAAATGTCAGCTGGGATGGATAAAAGTGCACACTGTTGATGAGTGGCTTAAGAATATGAACTAGAAGCATCTGAGAGAGAAAGTTAAGTGCTACACGCTACAGCCCCACAGTCCTCGGTATGCATTCAGCTACAGCCAGAGTTACGGTTTAGTCCTGCTTGTGACCCCCAACCACATGCCAGGCATTGTTCTAACTGGAAACAACCAAACACAATGAATAAACAGACTATGGTGCACCCACACATTGAAATATTACTCAGCAAAAAAAAAAAAAAAAAAAAGGAGAAGCAACCTTTGATACACACAATGACTTGGATGAAGTGCAAAGGCATTATTGTTGAATGAAACAAGCCAGTCCCAAAAGATCAAATGCTACTTGATTCTATTTATTTGACATTCTCAGAAAGACAAAAGCGTAGTGATGGACAACAAATCAGTGGTTGCCAGGGATTCAGAGTGGGGGAGGTTGTGATGATACTGATAAATATAAAACTGATCTATATATTACTATCATAGTAGTGGTTCTACAAATCTGTACCCATATTAAAACTCACAGGACTGGGGCACCTGGGTGGTTCAGTTGGTTGAGCATCTAACTCTTGATCAGGTTCAGGTCATGATCCCAGGGTCATGGGATCAAGCCCTGCATCAGGCTCAGTGCTGAGTGTGGAGCCTGCTTCTCTCTCTCTCTCCCCCTGCTCCCTCCCCCACTCTCTCTCTCTCTCTCTCTCACTCACTCACTTGCTCTCTCTCTCTTCCCCCTCCCAATAAAACCTCATAGGACTGTACACCCTTAAAAGGTCAATATTAACTGCATATTAATCATAAAAACACTTTTTAATTCCTCAACATAAAAAATAAAAAATGCATTGACACACACAAAATATCTATATGATGTGATTCCACCTGATGTTTCTTCAATCCCAAGGCTCCTCACAGATGCCCCAAAGACTACAGTACAAATATGGGAGGAGGCCCAGCAGACTGGCTTCCCATCCCCTTTCAAGTAGAATCTTCCACTCTGACTTTTTTTGTGTGTGTTTATTTTTAAAGAACACTTACTTGGAGAAGAAAAAAAAAAAGCTTACTATAATAAAAGCTAATGATTATTTAACATTCAAGAGTTTACTCTGTGCCCAGCACTGTGCAAAATGCTTTTTTATATGCATCATCTCATTTAGTCCTCCATACATATAATCCCATAAGATGTGAATTCTCTTATTTTAGAGAAGAGGAAAGATGAGGCTTAGAGAGATTACTTAACTTGGCCACAGTCACCCAGATAGTGAGTTCCAAAGCAGGGGGTTGGACTATGGCAGTACCTCTTAGATCCCCTGTTGCTAGGAGTGAGGTTGGCCAGCAACCCCAGTGCTGTACTCTAGAATTTATCAGTGCTTTCATACAAGGCGACGCATGTCATGGGCTGCTCTTTGTCAATGACTGAGCATGGCAGGGGTACTAAAGACAGGCTTATTCCTGGGAGATGGGCATTCCTCTCATGAGTGACTCTCAAGATTCCCCATCAACCTGGCTTTGAGAACTGTTACAGTCTTTCTCCTCCCCTCCCTCCCATCCTTCCCTCTCTCCTTCATAGAGGCCAGACCGGCAGCAGTCAGATGGCTCTCCCAGCCTTCTCTGGCTCCCTTCTCATTTCCCCCAATGAACCTCTTACTTGGCATCTGCTTCTTGAAGGACCCAAACTAACACATCTTACTCCGGAAGCAAAGTTCTTACAAGCTTTGCAACAAAAGAGCAGTCTGAGTCTTTGAGATGATAATACCTAAGGTATAGGGTTGTCCTTAGGATTAAGCTTCCTGTCACAGATGAAACATCACCAGACGTCCCTCACCTGACTTATAGTGGATACTCAATAGTTACTGGATGAATGAAATGAAATGGAGCCTGTATGACCATTAAGCTAGGAGGTACTTAGTAAAGTCTTATTTCCTTCTGGTTGTTAAAGAAAACAGACGAGGGAACAAAAAGCAGATTTCCTCCAGGCATCTGGCAGTTCCCATCTAAGTGTCCATGGGACCACACAGCTATCAGCTTCTTCCTCTCTCCAAACCCAGCCAGACACAGACAGGCCTGGCTGATTCTTCCCACTTCCATCAGCTTTTTATACAAAGAAGAGTTTTATGCTGACATCCCAGCTGGCCCCCATATCTCATGAGAGTCACTTCCATGGGCTGAAAAATCTCTCTCTGAAAGAATTACTCTCATAAAGTTCTGTGAATTGGATGCTGACCTGGAGCCAACCAAAGGAATTTTTCAATACCCACTTTTATATATAAAATTTGTAACCTTTCTCTTCTCATTGAAACTAGGTGGTATTGATTGAGCAGAAATTTCAAGAGAGTGTGTTTGGGGGCTTAATAGGGGTGAGCCTGTGGTAATCGTGACTACCCACAGTTCATTTAAGATTCCTAACCAAAAGGAGAAAATAAAATCAGAATCAATACTGCCACAGGCACACAGTTTAAAATTTTTTGCGGTGATTTGAGCAGAGCCCCCTTCAGCCACAGGCTGCTCCAATTCCCACCATGGGCCTGTTTCTCCATCATTTGTCAATCAGAGGACAAAGAAGGAAGAACCGAAGGGGGGAATAGATGGAAAGCAATTCCAGCAGAGAGATAAGACATCCAACCCAGTGACAGCAAGGAAAAGAGAGCATAAGTAAGAGCCAACCAGAGAGCAAGACAAATGTGTCCAGAGAACAATAGAGTGCCAAGTGCTCCCAGTCAATGGTGAGCAAGGAACCCTGTCTCCAAAGCTTGTGGGAAAATTAGAAAATGTCAGCTCTGGAAGGGTTCAAGAGACTCTTGGTTTGAAAATAAAACTGAAGCTTAGAGGGACAAAGCAGCTGACCCAAGATCTTGAAGAAATGGATGAAGAAGGGACTAGAATCCAGTCAATCATGTTACACCACTACTTTTCTCGGGCAAAACAATCTCACTTCTTATCAGCCTCCCTCTTTCCTACCCTATAGTTGTCTGGAGGACTCTACTTTCAACTTTCTTTAAGCCTTCCAAGGCCCAGGTACCCAACAGTTTATCCAGCTTTTACTTCCACTGTGCTATAGGGCTTACGCACTGGTGCATAAAGCATCACATTATTCAGAGAACCCTGTCGGCAATGTCCAACAGGTAGAGTCATGGTGCACAGTGAGAGGATGGGGATGGGACTTAGTGTTAAGGGTTCCTCTTTCTTAGGTTGACCAAAAAAGGTGGGTCCCCTTCCAACCATAGCTTTCATATTATACCCTGAATTATCCTCTCCACTGGCCCACTATACCGTCTTCTGATAATGCATGACTAAAAATCCTAAAGAACTGAGATCCTCTCCCATTGGTCTTGTTCTGATTATGCACTGTCTTGTGTAGAGGCAGGGTGCAGGATGAGTTGATCTTTTGCTGACCAAAAGAAGCCAACTTTACATTATCTTCTCCAACTCATGAGCCCTTTCTCCACAGTCCCATTTCTGGACTGTTTGGTCCATCTAACATCCAACACAAAACTTATCACTCGGTAGAGGCACTCAGGAACTGTGTTGAATGAGTGCATGAAAGGGTAAATGAGCTCACACACAAAAAAAAAAGTAGTGTTGTTCAAACAGTGACTTTAAAGATAGGGGTTCCTTATGATAAAATGCTGTAGGGTCTTAGAATTCTTGTGGTTGCTTTTAAAAGCAATCACATTTATAAATACAGAGAGAAAAACAGAAAAGCATGGACTTTGGAGTGAGATAAACCTCATTCTGAAATCCAATTTCTCAACAATGAGCCATGTGACCTCAGTTAAATTATTTACCTGAGTTTCAAGATATCATCTACAAGAATAGACTAATGGTACATATTTCATGCAGTTGTCATGTGCTAAATGGGATAACATGTGTGTAATTAAATGAGGGAGAACAGCAAGTTTAAAACCATTTAAATAAATGGAGTCTTACCTGGAGATAAGAATCTTGAGCTGGCAGGAATCTAAGTGCAGAGTGGCCTGGCTTAGCCAGCAACCTCATAGTAGTGGCCAACAGAGATAAAAAATAGGGAATTTTAATAGTAAATTTGAAATGACTGACATTGATGTGATATAACTCCTTCTCTCCTCAACCTTCAGTAAAGTCTTCTGCCTTTCTTGCCCCAGAAAGGCCCTTTGTAACTGGAGGGTGGGGAGGAGTCTGTGGAGGGAACTGTCTCACATCCAGGTTGGTATGGTGCTTAACAGTCAACAAGAATGATCCAACCAACACTTACTTTCAGCAGAAAAATGAGCTCAGAGCCAGAGCAGACTATGAGAACTTAAGCCTTCAGGAAATTTTCATAAGTTTGGGGGAGGGCTTTGGATGTTCCATACTTCATGGAATAGCATTTTGAATCAATTGTATCTAGATCTTAAAAGAGCTGGAAGAGTCAGCTGACTGCGTTACATGTAAAATGCCTTGACATTATAAACCCATGATAAAATATTGTTTTCTTTCCCTTCAAAGACACTATTGACAGATTATGTCTCTTGAAAAGCTTGTTCCACTCTAACTGCTGGCAACTTAGAATAAATGGAAAACAAAGGAATAGGTGGACAATTATCTCAAAGAAAAACACTGTTCCACCTGGGTGCACATGTCCAGCAAATGAAAGAACACAATAGTTGGTCCATCAATTTCCAGTAACACAACATTTTTTTTAAAGGCACTTGGAAACCCAGATGGCTCTCAAATAGCTGAGCTGCAGCCTTATATGAGTCCTTTTGCCATAACTGCTTGGAAACAAGTAAAGTGCTTAGTTAACTAAGGGCAGAAAAGGAAAGACAAAAAATAAAAATACTCATTCCTTCGAGAAATAGTTCACGCAATCCTCTGGAAATCCTAAAGCTACTCTACTGGAACTGAAATTACTCAAATCATGTGATGACCTAAAGCCTGCTGATGCACTGCTTGGGGACCTGTGGATTGCGAGGGCCTCTTGCAACCATGTCTAGAGTGAGAAGGTCCCTACACAACCTTCTGTGCCCTTAGATGTCACCAGTGACATCTGGCTCCACTCTGGAGATGAAAGTGAGAAAACACTTCTCAGCAGTCCACTTCCTCCTCCGACCACCACCAATGACACCAACAACAACAATCCTGAGCTTCCAAATGATGGGAGAAAGGTCAAGAAAAGAGAGATTTTCCTTCCCTATCCATATGAGCTGGACAGTATAGTCTTGCTCCTAAGAAGGTCTCCAAGTCAACTTCTCCCTTCTCACAGCCCCATCCTCTTTATTCCATTATGTAACTCTACAAATTTTATTGATCGAGCACTTTCTATGTTCCAGGAACTGTGCTAGAATAATAGGGATCAATGGCAATCAAAAAATAAGACACATGGGGCGCCTGGGTGGCTCAGTCGGTTAAGCATCTGACTTTGGCTCAGATCACGATCTCCAAGTTTGTGAGTTCAAGCCCCACATCAGGCTCTGTGCTGACAGCTCGGAGCCTGGAGCCTGCTTCGGATTCTGTGACTCCCTCTCTCTCTTCCCCTCCCCTACTCATGCTCTGTCTGTCTCAAAAATAAACACTAAAAAAAAAAAAAAGACACTCTCTCTAATGTCGTGGAATTTAACTAAGAGAAAAATGAAAAACATCTTGATGTGGGAGGTCCCCACCGTGCTGTGAATTGGGATTCATTTTATTAGCTATATCATTGCCGGTAAAACATGTCAACCTTAAATTAGCCAGTTCTTTTACTAGCAAAATGAGTTTATTCAGGAATAACACAGGAATTGCAATTTGGGACAAGCAAACTATGGAGAACCCACAGGCAAGTCTGAAGAGGCCAATGGAAGGCCAGCTTTTAATAGGTTTTAGGAGGAAATTGATTGTTCTGAATAAAAGTTCATTGGAGAAGGACAAACATTTGAGGTAGAGGAGGTTTTCTGATTGGCTACCAGTGGTGGTCAGTGCATTGTTACTGGGGCAGGAAGGGTCTTCCTTCTTTTTCTAAAAGCAGGATTTGAAATTCCTATGTGAAAAATGTCCTCTCTGTCAAAATAATCTTATCTTCCTTCTGCTGCTCACACAGGCTGCCATGAGTGGGATGTGCATGAGAGCTCCCCCTTCAGGACTTCTCGACTCTGATTTTGTTTGTTTGTTTGTTTGTTTGTTTCGGAGGGTTTTGTTTTTGGTTTTTTTGTTCTTTGTGGGGTTTTTTTTGTTTTTTTGACAGGAAGCAGGATTTCTTGGTGGGCATGAATAGGGAGAGGCAGTGACGAGGTTCTCATGAATGCAGAGACCGCCATTTGTCCAAGGGGCCATGATTAGGGATGTATTTGACCCCACAGTCATCTGGGATGAGTCGCTTTTCAGCCACCATATCTTCAAATTCGTCCACATTACACTTAGTAAAGCCCCTGGCACAAGAACAGACACTCAGATCAATGGAACAGAATAGAGAACCCAGAAATGGACCCACAAACGTATGGCCAACTAATCTTTGACAAAGCAAGAAAGAATATCCAATGGAATAAAGACAGTCTCTTCAGCAAGTGATGCTGGGAAAAGTGGACAGCAACATGCAGAAGAATGAACCTGGACCACTTTCTTACACCATACACAAAAATAAACTCTAAATGGATAAAAGACCTAAATGTAAGACAGGAAAACATCAAAATCCTCAAGGAGACAGCAGGCAGAAACCTCTTTGACCTTGGCAACAGCAACTTCTTACTCAACACATCTCCAGAGGCAAGGGAAACAAAAGCAAAAATGAACTATTGGGACCTCGTCAGGGTAAAAAACTTTTGCACAGCAAAGGAAACAATCAGCAAAACTAAAAGGCAACCAACAGAATGGGAGAAGATATTTGCAAATGACATATCAGATAAAGGGTTAGTATCCAAAATCAAGAAAGAACTTATCAAACCCAACACCCAAAAAACAAATAATGCAGTAAAGAAATGGGCAGAAGACATGAATAGACACTTCTCCAAAGAAGACATCCAGATGGTCAACCGACACATGAAAAAATGTTCAACATCACTCATGATCAGGGAAATACAAATCAAAACCACAATGAGATACCCCCTCACACCTGTCAGAATGGCTAATATTAACAACGTAGGCAACAACAGATGTTGGCGAGGATGCAGAGAAAGAGGATCTCTTTTGCACTGCTGGTGGGAATGCAGGCTGATGCAGCCACTCTGGAAAACGGTATGGAGGCTACTCAAAAAATTAAAAATAGAACTACCTACAACCCACCAATTGCATTACTAGGTATTTATCCAAGGGATACAGGTATGCTGTTTCTAAGGGGCACATGCACCCCCATGTTTATAGCAGCACTATCAACAATAGCCAAAATATGGAAAGAGCCCAAATGTCCATCGATGGATTAATGGATAAAGAAGATGTGATATATATATATATATATATATATATATATATATATATCCATCCAATGGAGAATTACTCGGCAATCAAAAAGAATGAAATCTTGCCATTTGCAACTATGTGGATGGAACTAGAAGGTATTATGCTAAACGAAATTAGTCAGTCAGAGAAAGACAAATATCATATGACCTCACTCATATGAGTGAACATAAGGGAAGGGAAGAAAAATAATATAAAAACAGGGAGGGGGACAAAACAGAAGAGACTCATAAATATGGAGAACAAACAGAAGGTTACTGGAGGGGTTGGGGGAGGGGGGATGGGTAGGAGACATTAAGGAATCTACTCCTGAAATCATTGTTGCACTATATGCTAACTAACTTGGATGTAAATTTAAAAAATTAAATTAAATTTTTAAAAAAGTAAAGTTGGAACAGCACGTGACTCTTGATCTTGGGGTCACAGAGTCGTGAGTTTGAGCCCCACATTGGGTGTAGACATTACTTATAAATAAGTAAATAACATTTAAAAAATCAAAAGAAACAAACAAACAAAAACTTATTAAAGCCCCCCTTCTTGGAAATTTGGATCTTCTGGCAGCCAGGAAACTTGAACTTGGCCATATGTAGGACCTCAATCACATGCTCCTTGTTCTGCAACTTGGTTCAGATGGACATGATGACTTGGTCAATGTGGACCCTGGCCACTGTGCCCCAGGTCTTTCCAAAGGCACCGCACACACCTGTCTGGAGCCTAGATTGGAGAAGGCATGAGGCCAAACTTCAATGCCCACCAGAAAAAGCTGTCTCCAAGGTCCCTGAGGGCAGTCTGTACAATCAACAGGCACATACACTGCCAAGGAGGCTGCTGTTTGCAGCCATTTTACTCTCTTTTAAACAATGTTTCCTTTATTCATTTTCACAAACACATCCACTACTCTGCACACAAGACTCTTCCCATAGAACAACCACTGTACAGAACCATTTGTGGAAATGTTTTATTCCCACTCCCCTGGAAGGCAGCACAGACTTAACAGCCTCCCCCTTTGGGGATGTCATACTCTCACATGCAAACAATACCAATATTTTGTGGATCTGACTAGGTGTGTCTATGAGGCATGATTGTCCTTGCTCAATGACTACTAATGTAGCAGACACAGAAGTTGTTGCATGAACATATATCGTTAATGAGTTCTCACAATAGCACTGTAAGGTGGGTACTATTACCACATTTTTAAAAATGAAATTCAAGTTCTGAACATATGAGCAAATTTGCTAAAGATCACACAGAAAACAATTAGTGAAGGGGACTTAAAGAGAAGTTAAAAAACAATCTCACTTACAATTGCATCAAAAAGAATAAAATGCACAAGAGTAAATTTAACCAAGGAGGTGAAAGACCTGTGTGCTGAAAACTATAAGGCAATGTGGAGAAAACACAAATAAAAAGAAATATATTCTGTTTTCTGGAATAGAAGAATTGATATTGTTCAGATGTCCATACTACCTAAAGCAATCTATGGATTCAAGGCAGTCTCTATCAAAATTCCAATCGCATTTTTCTTAGAAATAGTATAAATAATCTTAAAATGTGTATGGAACCATGGGGCGCCTGGGTGGCTCAGTCAGTTAAGTGGCCGACTTCGGCTCAGGTCATGATCTCGCAGTCCGTGGGTTCGAGCCCCGCGTCAGGCTCTGCTGACAGCACAGAGCCTGGAGCCTGTTTCAGATTCTGTGTCTCCCTCTCTCTGACCCTCCCCTGTTCATGCTCTGTCTCTCCCTGTCTCAAAAATAAGGAAAACGTTAAAAAAAAATTTTTTTTTAATGTGTATGGAACCATAGAATATCCCAAATAGTCAAAGTAATCTTGAGAAAGAACGAAACTGGAGGCATCACGTTTCCTGAGTTCAAGCTACACTGCAGAGCTGCAGTAATCGAAACAGTATGGTATTGGCATAAAATGAGACACACAGATCAATAGAACAGGATTGAGAGCCCAGAAATAAGCCCACACAAATATGGTCAATTAATCTATAACAAAGAATCCAAGAATAGACAATGGAGAATAAACAGTCCCTTCAATAAATGATACTAGGAGAACTGGACAGCCACATGCAAAACAATGAAACTGGACCACCGTCTCCTACCACATACAAAATTAATTCTAAAAGGGTTAAAGATTTGAATGTAAGACCTGAAACCATAACATTCCTAGAAGAAAACATAGGTGATAAACTTCTTGACATTGGTCTTGGCAATGATTTTCTGGACTTCACAAAAGCAAAGTCAACAAAAGGAAAATCAAAAAGTGGGACTACATCAAACTACAAAGCTTCTGCATAGCAAAGGAAATTATCAATAAAACGAAAAAGCAACATATCAAATGGGAGGAAATATTTGCAAATCATATATCAGATAAGAGCTTAACATCCAAAACGTGTAAAGAACTCTTACAGGGGCGCATGGGTGGCTCAGCCGGTAAGCGTCCGACTTCAGCTCAGATCATGATCTCATGGTTTGTGAGTTTGAGACCCTCCTCGGGCCCTGTGCTGACAGCTCAGAGCCTGGAGCCTGCTTCGGATTCTGTGTCTCCCTCTCTCTTTGCTCCTCCCCCACTCACTCTCTGTCTCTCTCTCAAAAATAAGTAAACATTAAAAAAATTAAAAAAAGAACTCTTACAACGAGAGCAAAAAAAATTTTTTATTAAAAAATAAGCAGAGAATCTGAATAGAGAGTTTTCCAAACAAGACATACAGATGGCCAACAGGTACATTAAAAGGTGCTCAACATTACTAATAATCAGGGGAATGCAAATCAAAACCACAATGAACTATCACCTTTACACATGTCAAAATGGCTATTATCAAAAAGACAAGAAACAGCAAGTGTTAGCTAGGATGCGAAGAAAAGGGAACCCTTTTGCACTGTTGCTGGGAATGTAAATTGGTGCAGCCACTGTGGAAAACAATACAGAGGTTCCTCAAAAAATTAAAAACAAAACTACCACATGATCCAGCAATTCCACTTGTGGGTATTTATCCAAAGGAAATTAAAACTCCCAACTCAAAAAGATATACACACTCCTGTGTTCACTGCCACATTATTTAGAATAGCTAAGACGGGGAAGCAACCTAAGTGTCCACTGATGGACAAATGGGAAAATAAATGTGGTCTATATACAACAGGATATTATTCAGCCATCAAAACAAAAGAAGAAGAAGAAGGAAATCCTTCCACCTGCAACAACATGGATGGGCCTTGAGGGCATTATGCTAAGTGAATAAGTCAGACCGAGAAAGACAAATACTCTATGATCTCACTTAGATATGGGATCTAAAAAAAAAAAAAGAAAAGAAAGAATAAAAGAGGCAGTGGCAAGATAAGGAATGCAAAGAGCTGTTAGTAAGCTGGTGGTTGTTGTCAATAAATCTTGGTCCAAAACTACTAAAAAGTTGCCAGAACTGTGTGAGAAGTTTTCTACTGCTCTCCCCTTGGGAAGGGGCTTGGCAGGAGAGGGAGTAGGGAGAAAGGAACTCAAGGTGAGATGAAAAGCTATTGCAATTATTCCCTGCGCTGATGTTTACTGAGAGGCACCAAAGGGGAGAAAAAATATCTCTCCAGCCCAAGGCGAAGCTATCTCAACACAGCTATTCCTTATTGAGCATCTGCTATGTGCTTACTTATGGTATTACCTTTAATGGTCACAATATCTGTGAAAGTAAGGTGACATCTCTATTTTTAAATAAACTTTTAATTTTATAGTTGTTTTAGATATCTAGAAAAGTTGCAAAGATAGTGCAGAGATTTCCAGTGTATTCCTCCCACAGTTTTCCCCATTGTCAATCTCTTAACATCACCAGGGTACATTTGTCAAAACTAAGCAACTGATATTGTTAGGTTACTATTAACCAAATTCCAGACCGTATTTGGATTTCACCAATTTCCCCATTAATGTCCATGTCTGAGTCCATTCGGGCTGCTGCTATAATAAAAATACCATAGGGGTGCCCGCGTGGCTCAGTCAGTTGAGCATGTGACTCTTCTTTTTGACTCAGGTCATGGGATCAAGCCCTGTATCAGGCTCTGCACTGAACATGAAACCTGCTTGGGATTCTCTCTCTCTCTCCCCCTCTTTCTTCTCTCTCACTCATGCTCTTTCTCTCTCTAAAAAAAAGAAATAAATAAAAATAAAAATGCCATAGACAAGGTGGCTTAATCAGTAGAAACTTATTTCTCACAGTTCTGGAAGTTGGAAAGTCCTAGATCAAAGTGTAGGTAGATCCAGTGTCTGCTGAGAATCCACTCTGGTTCATAGAGAGTTGTCTTCTCACTATGTCCTCAACATGTCAGAAAGGGCCAGGTTGCTCCCTGGAGTCTCTTTTATACAGGTAAAAAAAAAAAATTGTAAATATGTGAGAAGTTGGAGCTGTTAACTAACCTTATTTTTATCATATAATTTTGATATATATCATCATATTGTGTCCCTTAAACATATATGCTGTATGTCAATAATATCTCAATAAATCTGTAAAAAAAATCAATAAAACTTCTTCCAGATTACTGGGCTATTCAGAGTCCCTACTTCTTCTTGAGTTGATTATTGTAAATAATACTGTCTCAGAAAATCGTGCATTCCTTAGAATCTCAAATTTGTCTCTGTGTAATGGAATTGAATATCCCACTTTAATATCAGTTACTAAATCCTCTTTCTAATTCTTCATTTTCTGTGATTATGTTTTCTCCTAATTCTTGATTTGAGTTGCTAGCAACTTGTTTAATATCTTACCAATTTTTTTAAGTCTGCCATAATTTTGGTTTGCTTTACATAAGTCTATTTTGTTTGCCAATTATTGAATTAAATCCTGCATACAGTCATTTCTTATTGAAAAGCAAAGTATTTCAGGCTATGCATTTTCTCTGAGTACAATGCTAGTCATTCTGTAAGTTCTAATATCTAGTGCCCTTAATGTCATTATTGTCTAATTATACTCTAATTGTACCTCTTATATTCCCCCTGACCTAAGCATTATTTAAGTGAATGCTTTGCATTTGTTATGTTTTTTTTTTAATTTTTGAGTGGTTGAGTTTTTAGTTCAACTCTTTTTTTATCAATAATGTTGTCCTTAGAGGGGCGCCTGGGTGGCTCAGTCGGTTAAGCAGCCGACTTCGGCTCAGGTCATGATGTCACGGTCCGTGAGTTCGAGCCCCGCGTCAGGCTCTGTGCTGACAGCTCAGAGCCTGGAGCCTGTTTCAGATTCTGTGTCTCCCTCTCCCTGACCCTCCCCTGTTCATGCTTTGTCTCTCTCTGTCTCAAAAATAAATAAACGTTAAAAAAATAAAAAAAAAATAATGTTGTCCTTAGAAAATATGACCTGCATGATTTCCCTATTTTAGAACATGAGACAGTTTTATGGCCCAGTTTTTAAACAGTCTTTTAACCCTGATGAAGGGGAGAAAGAACAATTTCGATTTACTGCAGAATTCCAGAGATCCAGCAGACTGAGGGAAGAAGCTGAAGCTGTAAAATACCACAGCGGAAGTTTTATCTCTGTGTTCATAATCTTCTGTGCCATGCTGGAGTGGCCGCCAGGAGTTGCTGGGGAGTGTCCAGTGTTTTGCCTCGTGGGGACATCTGGGCCAAGTGCCGTCTGTAAGTAGGTACCACGTGGGCACAAGGCACTTAATGAGTTCTTGCAGGATTCAGATAGGACACGAACTGCCTGCAGCCCACCCTTGCGTCTAGTTGGCGTCTCTCAGAGTGAAGCAGCGTTGCTGAATTCTGAAGAAGTCTCCCCTACTCACCTTCCAGGCAAGCTTTTTCTCTTTCTCTTTCTTTTCTTTCTTTCTTTCTTTCTTTCTTCTTTCTTTCTTTTTCTGAAGCTCAAAACAAATAGCCTATTGGCAAAGTACTTGTAGAGGTATAGGTTAATATTTCCCTTTTGGATATATGCTTACCATTCAAGGATACGAAATCAAAGTCATTGAAAGGTGCGACCGTTACAGAATATGTTCTGCCTGAGAGTTTGGTTTTAGCTGAGCCTCAAGATCACATCCCACCCCTACCAGAATAGCAGATGTCCCTTAGTCACCAGAGCTCACTGTCAGTAATATCTTACATCTGAAAATAAATCCAGCTTTAGGCAGCTTGACCACATATGCGCCTCTGAAACTATGGCAACAGAAAGTCCTTTTACCTCTGAGTCCCAATTAAAAGTGTTCTGTTGGCTATAATTGGAATGTTTGGTCTCCAAAACTAGTATATCAAAGCAATCATGTAAGCCTCAAATGTCACCATCACACAAATTGATATTTCCCATGCAAGCGGCTAATGAGTGGTCAGACCAAAGAGCATGTGTGATTGAGGTTACAGAGAACAACTGAATAAACTCATTTGGGGATCCTTTTCTCTAGGCCCCATCTGACCCACCAAAGGGTGGGGAGAGAAAAGGTGGAGATTTTCAAGTCTGGGTATCCAGGAGGGTGAGGGGCTTTTAATAGAAACTATTAAATACTTGAAGAGTAGGTTTCATGTAAAGAATGACACTTGGTGAGAAATGTATTTGATTTTACTCTACTAGAAAGCCAGGCATCTGGCACTGAACCAGGACGCATCATGTTTGAGTTTCCTGCCTGGTTAAAAAAAAGAGAAAAAGAATGTGGGGTGGGGGAAGGAGGAAGGAGGAAGGAGGAAGGAGAAAGGAGGAAGGAGGAAGAAGGAGGAGAAAGGAGGAAGGAGGAGGAGGAAAAGGAGGAAGAGTGTTGATTAGTAATAAGAATGTCTTTTTTTGAACATTATACTTTCAGATTGGTTTTATCTTTGTTTCTGATTGATTCTTAGCAGTAGCATGGAACAACTCAGCTTTAGTCTCTCCTCTGTTAAGTATGAAATGATCTATAAACAAACACTTAAAAACATGCAATTGAAATGGATCTTGTGATCCTTTTGTAATGTGAAAATCTCCTGGTAATGTAAATAATTTCACCTTCTAAAAATCTGTTTGCTAACATATTCAGTGCTGTTTAATAATGTTAAAAGATTATTTTCTGGGCCTTTATTTTCTGGGAATTAGGAGATAGATAGATAGATAGATAGATAGATAGATAAGATAGAGGGAGGGAGGGAGAAATTTCTGTCTTCTTGGATGATATCATAGGAATATGCAAATAACAGAAAGATCAACCAACAGTGGTTTCATCAAGTCAGAAGGTGGACATTACATGTCTACAACTCACATGCTCATCCCTGGGAAATGTGCTCTTTGAGTGGACATGCCACTACCTTTCAGCTGGGGTTAGGTTAATGAAGAAGGGAGAAGAGTTATTGGGTAAGCAACTACCATATTCCCTCCCCATCTAACACATCTAGAAGGCGTGGTGCTTTTTAGAGCAATGATCATTCAGCTTTCAATTGAGGATTTCAAGTCATACACCATCTGTCACTATTTTAAATGAATTCAAGTCAAAAAACTTGGGATCACGTGCTGGCCTGGCCACTAACTCTGTGACCTTGGACAACAAAGTGATTTACTTTTATTTCTTAGTAAAATGAGATAACTTAAAGCAATCATTGGAAAGACCCTGAAATTCTATGCTTCCATGCTACATCCTTAGCTGGTATATACCCAGGTTCTCTGGTATTGGTCTCCTGAACCCCGATCCCCACCCTTTATTCCTGGGAGATAGTCTTCCAAGGATCTAGGAGCATCGCTGCAGGAATCATAGTGCTTTGGAGAAATGAAAATATCTCCTTGTATCCCTTATACAGAGAAGATTGGAAAGCAGTGGTGGTTCTAAGGTGACATACCTGATCCATTTCAGCAAGGCCCCCGGGCTCTGTGTGACCAGCACACCCGTGCCAGAGGTAAAATGATCTCCACTGGAAGTGAGGAAGACAGAACCAACCTCTGCCACCACCACTGCACGCGGACTGCTGGGGAAGCTCCTAGAAAAGAAGTAGCAAACAGGAAGGAAATGAGAAGAGAGGATTGAGAAAAGTTTAGGGTGACATGTGAAGTCTTGCTCAGATACAAACCCTACGGCATCCACGGTGCTTTCTGTCCTCAAGCTGTCTCCGTCCAGGAACCTCATCCTCACATAGCTAAACCCCCTTTCCAGTGAGCTGGAGAAAAGGTGAGAGTTCTATTTGTTACATGCAAGAGGGGCCAATTACATTCTGCATCAGGAACCTGTTTTAAAATTACACCGTTTTGGGTGAACACTGTTCAATCCAGAGAAGTTTCGCCCTCCACCTCTTTCAGCTCTGCCTACCCACCCTCTCACTGCATCAGATTTATGGGTGAACAGAGACTTTCCATAGCTGCCTCTGGTTAGCTGACAAATTGGGCTTTGCAATGCATCTGTGGCTTTATATCACCCACTAAATTTTTCTAGATATTTAATAAGAGAGAAAGCTGGTCTCTGCTGGAAATAATCCTCAAAGGAGTACGGCAAATAGAAGAATAAAAAAGTGCCCTTTTCCCATGCAAACTGCACATGTTAGAACCACATCTACCAAAGTATCTGAGAGATCTCTGAAGTTTCTGGAAGGAAAGAGATTGCCCAGACCTCTAAGGACTCATTAGAGAAAGAGAAATAACAGAAACTTCATCTAGATACAAAGAATTTCTTCACTCTTTTTTGGACTGCTATTTCACATCTCACACCAAAGTGAAACCACAAAAGTTTCATGAGAATCCATGTGAGAAAATAAAAATAGCACAAAGCCTGGAAGTCATAACTTCCAGTTGTAACTCAGTAAAAATGTTTCTAAATCTTTGAAACATTAGCCAAGTCAAAAGATAAATGAAAACTGGAGAGAAATGTGCAAACTGTATTACAGATAAAGACATAATTCCCTTCATATATAAAAAGCACCTGCAAAACCAATAAGAAAAAGACCAACAATCCAGCAGAAAAAAAGAAAACTGGCAAAGAATAAGAACATGACTGTTCACTGAGTAGGTAATACAAACAGAAAGCAAACATTAAAATGCTCAACTATGAGAGCTCAGTTATGCTAGGGAGGAACAGATACACTTTTCCTCCCTAAGCCCAACTCTGTCTTTCAGAAATAAATTTTGGTATTCAGAGTCATTTTGCCAAAACTTATCACCCCACACGAGCCCACCTCCAAATCACACGTGAAATAGATGAGCTACAGATTGAACAAGGCAGATAATTGTCTATTTGGTGGGATTTCAGGATTGTTAATAAGGCTCCCCAAAATGATTCCCGTGTTGCCCCCCAATGTCTGAACTCCCAACATAGGAGACCTATTCATTTAGTTTACAGACTTCCCTGTTGAAAGCAAATAGTCATGAGAGAAACAGGCCCTGAGCCTTCTAATTATTTCTTTTTTTTTTCTATTTCTTTTTTTTTTAATATATGAAATTTACTGTCAAATTGGTTTCCATACAACACCCAGTGCTCATCCCAAAAGGTGCCCTCCTCAATACCCATCACCCACCCTCCCTCCCTCCCACCCCCCATCAACCCTCAGTTTGTTCTCAGTTTTTAACAGTCTCTTATGCTTTGGCTCTCTCCCACTCTAACCTCTTTTTTTTTTTCCCTTCCCCTCTCCCATGGGTTTCTGTTACGTTTCTCAGGATCCACATAAGAGTGAAACCATATGGTATCTGTCTTTCTCTGTATGGCTTATTTCACTTAGCATCACACTCTCCAGTTCCATCCACGTTGCTACAAAAGGCCATATTTCATTTTTTCTCATTGCCACGTAGTATTCCATTGTGTATATAAACCACACTTTCTTTATCCATTCATCACTCGATGGACATTTAGGCTCTTTCCATAATTTGGCTATTGTTGAGAGTGCTACTATAAACATTGGGGTACAAGTGCCCCTATGCATCAGTACTCCTGTATCCCTTGGATAAATTCCTAGCAGTGCTATTGCTGGGTCATAGGGTAGGTCTATTTTTAATTTTCTGAGGAACCTCCACACTGCTTTCCAGAGCGGCTGCACCAATTTGCATTCCCACCAACAGTGCAAGAGGGTTCCCGTTTCTCCACATCCTCTCCAGCATCTATAGTCTCCTGATTTGTTCATTTTGGCCACTCTGACTGGTGTGAGGTGATATCTGAGTGTGGTTTTGATTTGTATTTCCCTGATAAGGAGCGACATAGAACATCTTTTCATGTGCCTGTTGGCCATCCGGATGTCTTCTTTAGAGAAGTGTCTCTTCATGTTTTCTGCCCATTTCTTCACTGGGTTATTTGTTTTTCGGGTGTGGAGTTTGATGAGCTCTTTATAGATTTTGGATACTAGCCCTTTGTCTGATATGTCATTTGCAAATATCTTTTCCCATTCTGTTGGTTGCCTTTTAGTTTTGTTGGTTGTTTCCTTTGCTGTGCAGAAGCTTTTTATCTTCATAAGGTCCCAGTAATTCACTTTTGCTTTTAATTCCCTTGCCTTTGGGGATGTGCCGAGTAAGAGATTGCTACGGCTGAGGTCAGAGAGGTCTTTTCCTGCTTTCTCCTCTAAGGTTTTGATGGTTTCCTGTCTCACATTCAGGTCCTTTATCCATTTTGAGTTTATTTTTGTGAATGGTGTGAGAAAGTGGTCTAGTTTCAACCTTCTGCATGTTGCTGTCCAGTTCTCCCAGCACCATTTGTTAAAGACACTGTCTTTTTTCCATTGGATGTTCTTTCCTGCTTTGTCAAAAATGAGTTGGCCATACGTTTGTGGGTCTAGTTCTGGGGTTTCTATTCTATTCCATTGGCCTATGTGTCTGTTTTTGTGCCAATACCATGCTGTCTTGATGATGACAGCTTTGTAGTAGAGGCTAAAGTCTGGGATTGTGATGCCTCCTGCTTTGGTCTTCTTCTTCAAAATTACTTTGGCTATTCGGGGCCTTTTGTGGTTCCATATGAATTTTAGGATTGCTTGTTCTAGTTTCGAGAATGCTGGTGCAATTTTGATTGGGATTGCATTGAATGTGTAGATAGCTTGGGGTAGTATTGACATTTTGACAATATTTATTCTTCCAATCCATGAGCAGGGAATGTCTTTCCATTTCTTTATATCTTCTTCAATTTCCTTCATAAGCTTTCTATAGTTTTCAGCATACAGATCTTTTACATCTTTGGTTAGATTTATTCCTAGGTATTTTATGCTTCTTGGTGCAATTGTGAATGGGATCAGTTTCTTTATTTGTCTTTCTGTTGCTTCATTGTTAGTGTATAAGAATGCAACTGATTTCTGTACATTGATTTTGTATCCTGCAACTTTGCTGAATTCATGTATCAGTTCTAGCAGACTTTTGGTGGAGTCTATCAGATTTTCCATGTATAATATCATGTCATCTGCAAAAAGCGAAAGCTTGACTTCATCTTTGCCAATTTGGATGCCTTTGATTTCCTTTTGTTGTCTGATTGCTGATGCTAGAACTTCCAGCACTATGTTAAACAACAGCGATGAGAGTGGGCATCCCTGTCGTGTTCCTGATCTCAGGGAAAAAGCTCTGTTTGTCCCCGTTGAGGATGATGTTAGTTGTGGGCTTTTCATAAATGGCTTTTATGATCTTTAAGTATGTTCCTTCTATCCCGACTTTCTCAAGGGTTTTTATTAAGAAAGGGTGCTGGAATTTGTCAAAGGCCTTTTCTGCATCAATTGACAGGATCATATGGTTTTTCTCTTTTTTTTTTTTTTGTTAATGTGATGTATCACGTTGATCGATTTGCGAATGTTGAACCAGCCCTGCATCCCAGGAATGAATCCCACTTGATCATGTTGAATAATTCTTTTTATATGCCGTTGAATTCGATTTGCTAGTATCTTATTGAGAATTTTTGCATCCATATTCATCAGAGATATTGGCCTGTAGTTCTCTTTTTTTTACTGGGTCTCTGTCTGGTTTAGGAATCAAAGTAATACGGGCTTCATAGAATGAGTCTGGAAGTTTTCCTTCCCTTTCTATTTCTTGGAATAGCTTGAGAAGGATAGGTATTATCTCTGCTTTAAACGTCTAGTAGAACTCCCCTGGGAAGCCATCTGGTCCTGGACTCTTATTTGTTGGGAGATTTTTGATAACCGATTCAATTTCTTCGCTGGTTATGGGTCTGTTCAAGCTTTCTATTTCCTCCTGATTGAGTTTTGGAAGAGTGTGGGTGTTTAAGAATTTGTCCATTTCTTCCAGGTTGTCCAATTTGTTGGCATATAATTTTTCATAGTATTCCCTGATAATTGTTTGTATCTCTGAGGGATTGGTTGTAATAATTCCATTTTCATTCATGATTTTATCTATTTGGGTCATCTCCCTTTTCTTTTTGAGAAGCCTGGCTAGAGGTTTGTCAATTTTGTTTATGTTTTCAAAAAACCAACTCTTGGTTTCGTTGATCTGCTCTACAGTTTTTTTAGATTCTATATTGTTTATTTCTGCTCTGATCTTTCTGATTTCTCTTCTTCTGCTGGGTTTAGGCTGCCTTTGCTGTTCTGCTTCTATTTCCTTTAGGTATGCTGTTAGATTTTGTATTTGGGATTTTTCTTGTTTCTTGAGATAGGCCTGGATTGCAATGTATTTTCCTCTCAGGACTGCCTTCGCTGCGTCCCAAAGCGTTTGGATTGTTGTATTTTCATTTTCGTTTGTTTCCATATATTTTTTAATTTCTTCTCTAAGTGCCTGGTTGACCCACTCATTTGTTAGTAGGGTGTTCTTTAACCTCCATGCTTTTGGAGGTTTTCCAGACTTTTTCCTGTGGTTGATTTCAAGCTTCATAGCATTGTGGTCTGAAAGTATGCATGGTATAATTTCAATTCTTGTAAACTTATGAAGGGCTGTTTTGTGACCCAGTATATGATCTATCTTGGAGAATGTTCCATGTGCACTCGAGAAGAAAGTATATTCTGTTGCTTTGGGATGCAGAGTTCTAAATATATCTGTCAAGTCCATCTGATCCAATGTATCATTCAGGGCCCTTGTTTCTTTATTGACTGTGTGTCTAGATGATCTATCCATTTCTGTAAGTGGGGTGTTAAAGTCCCCTGCAATGACCACATTCTTATCAATAAGGTTGCTTATGTTTATGAGTAATTGTTTTATATATCTGGGGGCTCCGGTATTCGGCGCATAGACATTTATAATTGTTAGCTCTTCCTGATGGATAGACCCTGTAATTATTATATAATGCCCTTCTTCATCTCTTGTTACAGCCTTTAATTGAAAGTCTAGTTTGTCTGATATAAGTATGGCTACTCCAGCTTTCTTTTGGCTTCCAGTAGCATGATAAATAGTTCTCCATCCCCTCACTCTCAATCTAAAGGTGTCCTCAGATCTCAAATGAGTCTCTTGTAGACAGCAAATAGATGGGTCTTGTTTTTTTATCCATTCTGATACCCTATGTCTTTTGGTTGGCGCATTTAATCCATTTACATTCAGTGTTATTATAGAAAGATACGGGTTTAGAGTCATTGTGATGTCTGTATGTTTTATGCTTGTAGTGATGTCTCTGGTACTTCGTCTCACAGGATCCCCCTTAGGATCTCTTGTAGGGCTGGTTTCGTGGTGACAAATTCCTTCAGTTTTTGTTTGTTTGGGAAGACCTTTATCTCTCCTTCTATTCTAAATGACAGACTTGCTGGAAAAAGGATTCTCGGCTGCATATTTTTTCTGTTTAGCACACTGAAGATATCGTGCCAAGCCTTTCTGGCCTGCCAAGTTTCAAAGGAGAGATCAGTCACGAGTCTTATAGGTCTCCCTTTATATGTGAGGGCACGTTTATCCCTTGCTGCTTTCAGAATTTTCTCTTTATCCTTGTATTTTGCCAGTTTCACTATGATATGTCGTGCAGAAGATCGATTCAAGTTACGTCTGAAGGGAGTTCTCTGTGCCTCTTGGATTTCAATGCCTTTTTCCTTCCCCAGTTCAGGGAAGTTCTCAGCTATAATTTCTGCAAGTACCCCTTCAGCACCTTTCCCTCTCTCTTCCTCCTCTGGGATACCAATTATGTGTATATTATTTCTTTTTAGTGTATCACTTAGTTCTCTAATTTTTCCCTCATACTCTTGGATTTTTTTATCTCTCTTTCTCTCAGCTTCCTCTTTTTCCATAACTTTATCTTCTAGTTCACCTATTCTCTCCTCTGCCTCTTCAATCCGAGCTGTCGTGGTTTCCATTTTGTTTTGCATTTCGTTTAAAGCGCTTTTCAGCTCCTCGTGACTGTTCCTTAGTCCCTTGATCTCTGGGGCAAGAGATTCTCTGCTGTCCTGTATACTGTTTTCAAGCCCAGCGATTAATTTTATGACTATTATTCTAAATTCACTTTCTGTTATATTATTTAAATCCTTTTTGATCAGTTCATTAGCTGTTGTTATTTCCTGGAGATTCTTCTGAGGGGAATTCTTCCATTTGGTCATTTTGGATAGTCCCTGGAGTGGTGAGGACCCGCAGGGCACTTCCCCCGGGCTGTGGTGTATAACTGGAGTTGGTGGGCGGGGCCACAGTCCAACCTGATGTCTGCTCCCAGCCCACCGCTGGGGCCACAGTCAGACTGGTGTGTGCCTTCTCTTCCCCTCTCCTAGGGGCGGGATTCACTGTGGGGTGGCGTGGCCCGTCTGGGCTACTTGCACACTGCCAGGTTTGTGGTGCTGGGGATCTGGCGTATTAGCTGGGGTGGGTAGGCAAGGTGAACAGGGGCAGGAGGGGTAGGCTTAGCTCGCTTCTCCTTAGGTGATCCACTTAAGGAGGGGCCCTGTGGCAGCGGGAGGGAGTCAGATCCGCTGCCGGAGGTTTGGCTCCGCAGAAGCACAGAGTTGGGTGTTTGCGCGGAACGAGCAAGTTCCCTGGCAGGAACTGGTTCCCTTTGGGATTTTGGCTGGGGGATGGGCAGGGGAGATGGCGCTGGCGAGCGCCTTTGTTCGCCACCAAGCTGAGCTCTGCCGTCCGGGGGCTCAGCAACTCTCCCTCCCTTTGTCCTCCAGCCTTCCCGCTTTCTGCGCAGAGCTGTTAACTTATGACCTCCCAGACGCTAAGTCGCGCTTGCTGTCGGAACACAGTCCGTCCGGCCCCTCCGCTTTTGCCAGCCAGACTCGGGGGCTCCGCTTGGCCGGCGAGCCACCCCTCCGCCCCGGCTCCCTCCTGCCAGTCCGTGGAGCGCGCACCGCCTCGCCGCTCTTCCTACCCTCTTCCGTGGGCCTCTCGTCTGCGCTTGGCTCTGGAGACTCCGTTCTCTCTAATTATTTCTTGGTGTGAGCAGCACAATAGCAACTTCATAACTTTGTGTTATGTTTTGCCATTTACAATATACTGTCACAACAGGATCTATCTTGTCTTGTCAATCACTCTGTAGAATAAGAAAAGGGAATATGATTCCAATTTCATGGATACCTCTTCATTGATGGAGGCACACCTCAAGCGCAAGCTTTCTGATTCCTAATCCTAAACACTTTTCAGCACCCTATGCTCTATGTAGATCTGTAACGCCTTTCCTGGGATGGCATTGTGGCGGGGAGGGGGGTGGGTGGAGTGAAAGTGTAATACCATGACGTACTGTTGTTGCTAAGAGTGAAGGGAAATGAAAGAGAAAGAGCCACCAGAGAGGAAATGGCACCACAGTCGTGGTCAACCACACTAAAGACACATTCAACTCACAATTTCATTTGCCGATCTGAAAATAGACCTGGTCATTTGTAACCCCTTCTCACCTCCCAAGTATGCCATGAAAAGAAAGTAAACACCTCAATGTTTCCCAAAAAGGGATTGCTGGAAATTTTTGAGCACCTGCTGATTGGAAGCATTTGAGTTGACTCATATTCTTGCCACTGTGGCCAGCCCACTCTTCATCCTGCCCACCGTTTTCATCTCAATGACCACATTTTTTCATTTCTACAAGTTCTGCTTTATTCTTTTCCCACATTCTCACTTCTTTCTGTTATAACTTTGATGATTTTTTAGTACACTCATTTCATGGTCTCCATCAAATAGCTCTGTGATTGGATGTTACTGGGCTCCATCCCTACTATATGTTTTGCCTGATGACCCTTAGATATGGCAGATGGCTTCCTTGTGCATTTTGTAATTTGGCTTTTGAGATTATTCTAGTGGAGCTTCATCTATGGAAGCACCAAGTGGGCAGAATCAAAAGTCTACCCAGCTTCCTAAGGTAGTTTTATATTTGCAACTATAGTCATTCTGAGGGTATCACCTGCATGGAACAACTGGTATGTTCATTTTTTGGTTTGGGGGTTTCCAAGACCTTGCATGCAGTATACATTAGAACCCCAAAGTTGTGCAAGGAGTCAGTTATAAATGTATACTGTTATGAATTCTCAAGAGGAAATTAACCCCACTCAGAACCCGGGAGACAGATAAATTCCATTGCAGTATCTCTGCCATGGAATATAATATCTAATCATTTCTCCAAGTACATAGCCTTTCAAGTACCCCAGATGTTTTCAGAGGTCTCAGTTCCAATTCCCTGCCACATATGAGCCCAAGATCTCATCTCCCGTCTCTATATGAGCTTCGGAATCTAAAACCCTTGTTTACCAGAAACAGTAAACTCTCACCTCTCAACATTGCTGGACCATCATCAGTCCTTGTCATTATCCCCTCTGTTTTCAGCTCCTGGGAATTTCCTCTTACTTTTTAGGCATTTGAAAGATGTTTGTTATAGTCTACTCAGCATTTCTAGGCATTTTCTAGTAGGAAGCTTTTCAGACTACTTAGTTTATTATATTATTGAAAATGGAACCACAAGTCTCTTTATATACATTATTCAATTTAATCCTCATCCTATTCCTGCAAGATAGATAATCATAGTCCCATTTCACAAGTGAGGAAATTGAGACTCACAGAAGTTAAATAATTTTCTCAAGGTCACACAACTAATCCTGACCTTGAAGATCATGTTCTTTCCCCTATTATGTCTGAAGAGCTAGCCTGTTTCCTCTACTGTGTCTGAAAGGAGCCCAGAGCTTTTGAAGAGTTTAAACTGAAGAGTCCTTTGAAAATTCTCCTTGAAGAACATTATTTTTTTTTCTAAGTTTTGGCAGGGTTCCATTATTAATTATAAGGGCGAATGGTAAGCCAAAGAATTACGAAGCCTAAATGTGGCTTGATGTCACCTTTGGGGAAAACATCAAGAATCACTGACTAGGCTTGTGTTTGAACATACTGAGAATGTGAGAGAGGCAGACCTTCCCTCCCCAAGCAGTCAACCTCATTATATCCAAGGGTGGGTCAGCAGAAGGTCTGGAGGACTGGCTCTGCCTGAAATATGTAGGAGAAAGTGGATCAGGAGAGGTTAATGTCCATGCTGTGGAATCATGAAACCAATGAAAACCTAGATCATTGGGTTAGAAACTGGCCCAAGGCCAAACACAAATATAGTCATAATTGGAGCCTTCCCAAGTAGAAAAAGGTTATTAGTGGAATCACATTAATCACAATGATTAATGCTAAAACCCAAGCTTTTTATTATGGAAAAGGCTAGGAAGAGTCTATTGACAGAGAGAAATAAAAAGGTTCCAGTTTTGCAGAAAATAGTGAACACAAGAAGGACAGTAAATATTCAGGATGTGATTTGAAATCAGAAACCTGGATGAGTCACACAAATCATGCTTAAAAGCCGCTTATGCAAAGAAGTTTGCCAGAAAGCAAATGTGCCTACAGATGGCCCATCAGGAGGCAGTTGGGTAGTCCCTGAGTGCTGCAAGGGCAGCCAGACTAAAGGACAGGGTGGAGGGGAGGAGGGGAGGAGGGGAGGAGGGGAGGATGAGCCCAGAACAGGGATCAGGGAACAGGGATCTTGCCATCCACCAGACTTCCTTAGTTCACAGCCTGCCAAAGGTTGTGCCCAGGATAGGTCATCTTGGAACCCCAGAGCCTTCACATGCTTTTACTCCAGATAAGCAGGACCAAAGACACAGGGCTAACTGGGTGCAAGCTGTGAGTTTAAGAAGAAATTGCAAGGAAGAGTGATTAATCAAAATGAAAGTACATAGGTCGAAGCCTCACCCTTGAATCCAAACCAAGCTAGATGAGAGGTTGGTTGGTGACTAAGAGGATGCAGAAAAATGAGGCCACTTAAAAAGGAAGGAGAAATGTGACCCTGGAAAAACCTCTAAACTGGAATTAGGTGCTCAGAAGGCTTTTGATGGTCTGACCATCACCACTGACGTGGGCCCAAACTGATAGGCTTCCCAAACTGAGAACAAACC
This sequence comes from Neofelis nebulosa, assembly GCF_028018385.1. Taxonomy (NCBI): domain Eukaryota; kingdom Metazoa; phylum Chordata; class Mammalia; order Carnivora; family Felidae; genus Neofelis; species Neofelis nebulosa. The sequence continues at coordinate 41,411,540 of NC_080797.1, read as the reverse complement.
ATTAAATAATTTTTCCCTGACTTATATTTTATAGGAAAAAAAAATTCTGGAAGAAGAGAGGCAGATTGTGTGTCTTTTAAAATTAATTTATAACATGCCTGTTTCCAAAACGATCCAAAGTAAGTCATAATATTAAAGTATATGCACAAGGTAGTTACATAAAGATTCTTGGCAAAGTCTGGCTCACTCTTCATCAAACTCATTTCCTCTTCTTACTAGATATAAACTAGACCACATTTCCTCCTGTGCAAGTAGGAATGACTGAGTTCTAGCCAATAAAACATGAGCAGAAGTATGTGCACCAGTTCCAGGACTGGCCCATAAATACCTCCTTAGCCTGACCATCCAAACCCTTTCTCCATCTTCCATCTACATACGGAGGACTCTGAAGCCCCAAAGTGGAATGAGCCTAAGTCCCTGATCTCTGCTTGTGGAAGAACCACCTGATGACTGGGAATACCCATTTGAACTTTACATGAGAAAGAAATTCTTAATGTGATGAGCCACTGGAACTTGGAAGATTATTTGTTACAGCAGCTAGCATTACTCAACACAGAACTTGGTAACTTGGAGAGGAATATTGGCATAACAAAAATCCAAAGTACACCGCATTGGCTTAGCAATCCGGTGGCAGGCAGAGAGGAATCTGTGAGGCCCATAATACTCTATGGCAAAACATTAAAATGGTTACATGCCATAACCTGGATGGCAGATCAGGTACAAAGGATCATGAGCCTGTAGCTCTAGATAAGTAGTTGAGAAAAGACCCAGATATCTTTGGTTTTTAATAAGGAGAGAGGGAGGGGGTAGAAAGAGAGATCGTACTTGGAACCGCTAAACACTGAAAAAGCTTACCATTTCAAGACCCCAGATAGTCATAGTTTAGAACAAAAAAAATTTTTAAAGAAATATGCCCCAGCAAGACCCTGCCCTAGGATAAAGCTTAGATTCAGGAGAGGCACCTTCCCACCAAAGCATATTTTTGCAGATGGCATCCAATTATGACAAGTATGCAAAGAAATAAGCCAGATCAGGGAATTTTGGCTGGAAAGGATTTGGAACACGGCTCCTGGTAATTGGGACTGCCTGGGAGGAAAGAAACAAGACGAGAATTGATTGAGTTTTGGAGATTTTTTTCCCCCAAAGAAGTGTGACTGGCCAGATTTGTGTGATCGGGTACCAGGCCAGAAAAGCTCTACAATCCCCAAGAGGGGGCATCCTCCCAAAGCCTACTTTACTTTTTTTAATATGAAATTTATTGTCAAATTCGTTTCCATACAACACCCAGTGCTCATCCCAACAGGTGCCCTCCTCAATACCCATGACCCACTTTCCCCTCCCTCCCACCCCCATCAACCCTCAGTTTGTTCTCAGTTTTTAAGAGTCCCTTATGGTTTGGCTCCCTCCCTAACTTTTTTTTCCCCTTCCCCTCCCCCATGGTCTTCTGTTAACTTTCTCAGGATCCACATAGGAGTGAAAACATGTGGTATCTGTCTTTCTCTGTGTGACTTATTTCACTTAGCATAACACTCTCCAGTTCCATCCACGTTGCTACAAAGGGCCATATTTCATTATTTCTCATTGCCAAGTAGTATTCCATTGTGTATATAAACCACAAGTTTATCCATTCATCAGTTGATGGACATTTAGGCTCTTTCCATAATTTCCAAAGCCTACTTTAGAAGGCTGTGGAGGAAAAGGACTTGGTAGACTCTTACAGAGGGTGAAGTAGGAGTTATACAGGACAATGAACAAGGAAATAAGGAAATTCTTCAACCAAATCTGAGTCAGGTCAATTCAAGAAACTTCCCCACTAATAGGCAGTGACAGGCCTCACCCCACGTCTCTGACAAAACCCCCTTCTTGCTTTGAACCAGCCACATGTGGTTCCCACCTTGCCCTTTTTTGAATGAGAGTTTTTTGTGAGGTATCCAGTCCCTGCTGTACATGACATGTTGGAAGTTGGGATGGGACATGACAATCATCTTTTCAGATCCACAGGAGTCACCTGCAGACATAAGGGAGACAAATGCATATCATCAGCCAGAGATCCTGCACTTGGAGTTTGAGGGAATGACTGGGTGAGACTTTGGATGGTCTTTCTTGGGGAGAGTGTTTTCCGTGTGTGGAAAGAACAAAATGGGTACCTGGTAACCAGAGGAGAGATAGGCAAATGCCTTAGTTGGCTCAGGATGTTATAACAAAATACCATTAACTGGGTGGCTTAAACAACAGAAAATTAAATTTATTTCTCACAGCTCTGGACCAGCTAGGAAGTCTAAGATCAAGGTGCTGGCTGATTTGGCTCCAGTTCCTGGTGAAAGCTCTCTCCCTGGTGTGCAGGGCACTGTCTTTTTTTTTTTTTTTTTTTTCTGAATCCTCACACAGTGAGGGGAGAGAGAGGATGCTTTGGTCTCTTCATATAAGAACACTAATACCATCATAAGGAACCAACCCTCATGATTTCATCTAAACCTAATTAACTCCCAAAGGCCGCACGCCTAGTACCTTCACATTGGTAGTTAAGGCTTCAACACATGAATTTCATGTCAACACAGACATTGAGTCCATAATAACAGAGGTTGACTATTCATCAAATAAGTTTCCTTTTCTTCCAGCACACAATGTGTCAACTGTTCTCAGCTTCCCTTATTAGGTGGAGGCGCTGTGTGTGATTGAATTCTAGTCAGTGGAACATGAGCAGAAGTTACGTGTGCCATTTCCTGATCTAGCTGCCATCTCCTGATCTAGCCCATACACAATCCTGCATTTCTTTCCTCACCTGCCACTGGAATTCAGAGCATTACCCCTAACAGAGACATAAAAGAAAAACTGGAGACCACTTGGAATTAGAAAATATATAAATGTACAAGACAGAGAATTAAGGCACTTACTAACTTAGTATTTGGCTCTGAGCTTCATGGAACCCAAACAAACAAACAAGCAACAAATCAATAGCTGGTATCGTTCACAATATCTAAGTTAGAAAGTACGTAAATGTCAAGAGACAAACTTTGGCACTCATTGCAGGGAAAGTTCATCACATGGATCCACATCTTTGGGAAACTACAAAATGGGCTTCTTCAACTACATTTTGGCAAATCATGGAAAGTGAGTCTTATTGGACAATTTCAATAAAAGTCACAAGCATAAAATCAAAGATTGTCTGAGTGAGGGGAACCAAATGATTTAATGACTGACCACATATCTTTACATATTTATTTTGTGGTCTTTCCTTACCTGATCGTATGCAAGATTTCAATGGCTCTCCAGTGCCTTCCATATTAACTTCAAGGCACTAACCTGTTGTCCTTTACCATTCTTTCCAATCTCATCTCTCTCTCTTCCCCCACGGCTATCTACTGCTGTCATCAAACTGTCCTACATTCTGTTCTTCACATTCCCAACTCTGATACTTTCCTCACATTTCTCCCTTACTTGGGACTCTATCTCTTCATCTCCAAATTTCACTAACATCTACCTTTCCTTCAAACACAGCTAAGTTGCCACTTCTTTCCTAAAGCCATCAGCCAGGCACCAGTCATGCGTGTGGCCTTGTGGGAGAATATATGTGGTAATTAGAACAATGCCTTCCCCTGAAAATACTCACGTTCAAGTCCCAAAACTTTTCGCTATGTTAGGTTCCATGGCAAAGGAAAGTAAAAGTTGCAGACAGAATTAAGGTTGCTTATCGCTGACATTGAAATGGGGATATTAACCTAGATTATCCAGTGGGCCCAATGTAATCATGGAATTAAATACAAGAGGGAGGCAGAAGAAAGATCAGAGATATGGCACCATGAGAAATATTTGGCCCTATGTTCCTGGCTTTAAAGATGGAGGAAGGGGCCACAAGCTAAAAATGTATGGTCACTAGAAGCTGGAAAAGCAAGAAATGGGATTCTCCCCTAAAGACTCCAGAAAGAATGCACTTCTGCGAACATATTGATTTTAGCCCAGTGAGATCATTTTGGACATCTCACCTCCAGACACGTAAGACAATATACTAAGTGTGTGGTAGTTTGGTACAGCAGTAATAGGAAACTAAAACAACATCCAACCATGGGATCCATGGGGGTACTTCTGATCACAATCCCACAGACCCACATTCATGCCCAAACCAGCTCTTTTTTGAGACCGTATACTTCTGCTATCCAATGCCTCACTTCATATGACTTCTGTGTTCCCCAAACCATTCCTCTGTACTCTTGCTCTAGACCACTGTCTAATGAGAACTTACCACACCCATCTGCCAGCTCATGGCTTGTCTTCTATCTCAAACTTGAGCATTGATCCAACCATTAATGTGATGAATGAGATACTCTTAAGAATGGCTGACCTGGTCTGGCCACTGAGTACTATACTGGCATGTACTACCACGTGATTAATTCTGCCCATTTCATTTGGGGCATGCCAATGGCATTCACAGCTGAGGTATGGCCTCCTTGACCCATAATCAGGCCTTCTAAGCCCATCACTTCTCTAGCATTTGCATACCCTACCCCACCCCCCATTGAGATACTCAGGAACCTCTGATTCCCTGGATGTTATGCATGGACCCTGGAGTACTGGAAAGTGTCTCAGGTCCAGACATATGGACACTTCCCCAGCCACTTCTAATATACATTCCTCCCTCAACCAACACCATGTTATCAGGCACGGCAGTGAAAGTGGAACATCTCTAAGGGTCCCACAATTTTCTCAGGCTATGACTTGGAAAATGTAGAGTAAGGAAGATGTTTCCTGCACTAGGTTTTTCCCAAACCCCTCTGGGAGCTTCTTCTCTCTACCCCCAAATTCTTTCCTCCCACACCAGAAGGGAGTCTTTCTTCTTCCTCTGTCGATATGAAAGGAACTACCTCTAAGGAAGGTCTCTTAAAAAATATTGACCCTCTTACATCTACACTCAGCTAGACTATAACATCCCTGATAGCAAGAATTCACCTTCATGTATTTATTCCCCACCTAGTGTCTGACATTCAGTAGGCACTGATGTGTGTTGAAATACATCTGAATTAAATAAACTGATTTATATTGAATTGAGGAATGGTGATATGGGCTTGGGAGCTAGATGTGAAAGAAGAGCCTCAAGGTCCCAGTATAATATAATGCTCTGTGTGTGCGTGTGTGACAGAGAGAGAGAGAGAGAGAGAGAGAGCGAGCCAGGGTAGCAAGGTGTGGCTGGCTCTGGTATAAACTTCCCAAGAGGAACTGTTAATTCAACTTGTTGCCATCCCTTTTTTCCCACAGATCCCAAGGCAAAGTACAAGCATGACACTCACAGAGGTCCAGGCTTAAAACCCTAAGCTGAATTCACTGTGATTCAAACACCTCCGGGTATGAGAGGAAGGTTGGTCAGGCAAACCTTCCAAGGGTCAGTCTGCAAGAAGCACTAAGGAGTCTCCTGAGACATAATTCATCCGAAGGGAAGGAGTTGAAGTGAATAAGTCTGGACTAAAGAGGATAATGAGTCAGGAAGGGCGGGGCAATTTTGAGCACAGCATAATGGCTGTCTTTCAGCTCATTATCTAGTTCAGTCCTTATGGATGCATGCCAGAAACCAAGATGAAGGACACTGCACACTACATTAAAGAATAATTTTTAAATGGATATGTTTTTCTTTTTAAAAATTATATATAGGGGCGCCTGGGTGGCGCAGTCGGTTAAGCGTCCGACTTCAGCCAGGTCACGATCTCGCGGTCCGTGAGTTCGAGCCCCGCGTCAGGCTCTGGGCTGATGGCTCCGAGCCTGGAGCCTGTTTCCGATTCTGTGTCTCCCTCTCTCTCTGCCCCTCCCCCGTTCATGCTCTGTCTCTCTCTGTCCAAAAATAAATAAAAAACGTTGGAAAAAAAAAATTATATATATACACATTTGTGTGTATTTGTTTATATAAACATATATATGATAAAGTTGGTACTCTAGAGATTACAGGAAAGTTTGAGTTCTATATAGGGTGACCATATACCCCAGTTTTTTCTGAACAGTCCAAGTGTACACCTGTTGTTTCAACATGGACACTTCTTCCCTCTTCCAGATGAATTGTAAAGTGCCCCAGTTCAGATAACAAATTACATGGTCACCTAGTCTTAAGAACTATGTTGGGATAAATTTAGGTAACTCATACACTCGTTCTCTGACACATAAGGTCCTTGTGTTCATAAAGGGAGCCTCTTATTGGAAAATATTGTAGAACAAAGAGAACAAGACAAAGGAACATAAACAAGCTCCATTTTTATGAGACTAGAAGACATCTGTAGAGCAGAACCACAACATATGAATCCAGAAAGCAGAGAGAGTAGTGCACTTAGCAGAGCAGTCAAGTAAAACCCAAACATCATCAAAGGGAGAAACCAGTGAAGAGAGAACTAATTGACCTGAAGAGCCTACAAAAGATTAAGAAACTGAAGTCATCAAGTACCAACATGGCAAGAGTAAAACCATCACCATGTGGTACAAAGCAGTTACCCTCATCCATCTTGTTGGGAGATAGATGTAGACTCTCTGGATGGATTAAATCAGACTGCCTCCATCTCAGGGATGCCAAACACAGAGAAGGATGTGCATGAGATGCCAGACTCACATCAAGAAGAATTAACTGGACACTATATTTTGAAGGTAAGACCTGCAGCCTTCTTCCTTACTCCAGCTTTAGAACACTGTTATCTAACTTGATTCCTCAAAAAGATGTAAAAAAATAAACACCCTCATGGGAGAAAGAAGACCTATAAATAATGACATTTGAGGGAAGTCTGGTTGGCCAACAAATTTCCCTACATGAAATCCAGAGAAGTCAACAAGGCCAAACCAAGCCTAATTACCTTTTTAGTGCCTCATTATTAAAAATGAATGGACACCAGGCATTTGGGGAAAGCTGAAGACTTGAAAGACAAAGACAAAATCAAACAGAAAAAAAGACATTAGAAAAAGAAAAACAAAACAAAAAGAAATGAAGCAAGAGAAAAAATTTCAAGAAAGTTATAATTAATGACTTCAGAGAATGAAGAAAGATAGCCTGCTATCTTCTTAAATAATCAGATTCCAGTAATAAGACCTTAAAATTTTAAATATTATGTCTGGCTTCCTTAAACTATTCAACAAAAAGATGAAGAAATGGACACTAGGAAAGGAAAGATAATAAAAATAAAGGATCAGTCCAAGAAGCCTAATATCTGCCTAATAGGAATTGCAAAAAGAATGAACAACAACAACAAAAATGGTAGGGAAAATTGCTTCAAAGAAATACTGCCAGCAAATACCCAGAACTGAAGGACACAACTGTTCCAATTAAAAGAGCTCACCAAGTATACAATACTTAATGAATAAAAGCACATCATTTGTGAAATTTCAGAACACCGTGCATAAAGGAAAGATCTCAAAAGACCTTAAGAGATTCCAGAGAGGAAAAAAACAAGTCACATACAAAAAACTGGAAATGAAAATGGCATCAGATTTTTGTTGTTGTTGTTTAATTTATTTTTGAGAGATAGCACAAGATGGGGATGGGCAGAGAGAAAGAGGCAGACATAGAATCCATAGCAGGCTCCAGGCTCTGAGCTGTCAGTGCAGAGCCTGATGTGGGGCTGGAACCCACAAACCATGAGATCATGTTCTGAACTGAAACCAAAGCCAAACCAAGCTACCCAGGTGCTCCAAATGGCATCAGATTTTTTTTAATGTTTATTTATCTTTGAGAGACAGAAATAGACAAAGCATGAGTCGGGGAGGGGCAGAGAGAAAGCAAGACACAGAGTCTGAAGCAGGCTCCAGGCTCTAAGCTGTCAGCACAGAGCCTGATGCAGGGCTCGAACTCATGAACCACAACTTCATGACCTGAGCCGAAGTCAGATGCTTAACTGACTGAGCCATGCAGGCGTCCCCCAAATGGCATCAGATTTTTAAACAGCAATACTATAAGCTGGAAGAAATTAGAATACCTTATAAATGAGTAAAATGATCTCCAACAGAAAATTCTATACCCATTTAAACTATCAATCCATTTTGAAAGTAGAATAAGGTAAACAAAGCCTCATACAAGTTATCTCTCATATTTTTTTTTCAGAATACTGCAGAAAAATGTACTTCACCAAAATAATGGAGTTAACCAAAAAAACAGAGCGCATGGGATCCAGGAAATAGGAGATTTAATAGAGAAGAAAGGCAAAAGGAAGGTCCAGGATGGGAAACCATCCAGGGAACAAATAGCTATGATTAAAACAAGGGAAGAAGGCCCCAGGAGAGCAGACTCCAAGAAAGGTTAAATTGTTAACCAACAGATTATCTGACAGATGTGTGCATAGAAAACTGAATTGAGTTGAATTTCATAGAACTATGGGAAAATGTAAGAAGATTTAGCCAGAAATCCCACAAAGTCAAAGAAGTAAAAAATCAATGAGATCACTATTAATTCTAAGAAAAACAACTTGCCCAAGTAGGAATTAGAAAATATACTCTTAATCCAGAAGTGGACAACATTAAACAGTTATACAAAAAGTGGAAAATATGGACTTCATTATAGTTACAGTGTATAGTGCTCTCATTATATTTGAAGTGTGAAAAGAGAAAAAGGAGTAGCAGAGATTTAAAGTTCTCATTTCCCCATAATGGGAAGCCAATAAATAATGTCTAAAGGTGATTAATCAAGAGAGAGTAGTGTATCCATATTTAGAAATATAGAGCCATTTAAGAGAAGAAAAGTTTAAAAGTTCAAAGACATTGCTTCTGGAGAGGTGGAGTAAGGGCTGTTCAGCAAGGGAGAGCCAAGTATTTTTCAAATAAGTCTTTTAGCACTGCTTGACTTTTTAAAATTATGGGCATGTAGTTTTTAAACAAAAAATAACAATATTCTCTTTAAAAAGTAAGATTTCTTTGTAGGCTCTTTTTCTTCTATCTAGTAATTTTTAAAATTATAATAATAAATCTATGTAAGATGATAGGAGCCTAAGGCACTAATGAGGGGTGAAAGGCATTATCTCCATTTCAAAGTCATTGTTGAAATGCAGAATAGACCCGACAGCCTGAACAGTGAGTACCAAGGATATTTTTCATAGTTTCTGGCACCCAGTACTGTTTGAATAGCCTTCCTGAGTTTAGAAAAGTTTCCACCTTAGGACTACTGCCTCCCCAGGGGAGAAGTCAGAACCTTGCTTTCCCAGCTTCTTTGCAGCCAGGGCACAGGCATGACAATTCAGTAGGAAAGGAAATGATATGAAATCTCGGATATAGGAAAGAACACTCCAACACACACACACACACACACACACACACACACACACACACCAAACCATAGGTAGTAATCTCCCAAGATTTGAGGAGTTGACTTCATACCAAGCCTTAAATACAACTAAATATCCAAACACTGTGAATGAACTGAGAATGGACATCCTCCCTGGCACAGAATTCCATTCACTTTAACATTTCCAGCAGATTTCAGATTTGAAATGAGCATGAATTAAGTGCTGCCAGCGGCCTGGTCAATGCCCCTGAGGGGAATTCAGATGAGCAGCTGCTCTATCACCTCCCTCAACTGCATGCTCATGAGTGGTCTTGTGCCCACCTGGGAAAGTGCCAATGTAACTGGAACCCACGAACATCTGGAGGGTCACGTAGGGTGTCTAAGCTCCCTCCCAGACAAGTGAGGCCCCCACTCAGGCTGGGGCTGCTGGAGCATGCTGATGGGCGAGAGGCCAAGGCTGGTGCATGTGGTTGAAAGCAGGACAGAAGGAAATGGGACAACGTGCCAAGGACAAAGAGCTCTCAGAAGCAGGAAGCCTTCTAGATCATTGGTTTTAAGGAATCAGGCAGAGAGACCACAACAGAATCAAGGTGAGAGGTCTCCACCCAAATGCAGGTCAGATGCAGCAGGAAGGTTCGGAAGTCAGTGCCAAGAGCAGTTCCCTGGACACACAGGAAGAAAACCTTTCCAGAGCCTCTGGGGCCTCACTCTTGAACAGGAAGAGAATCATTGAGGGCACTGAATCACACTGAACTTGGGGGAGGGGAGGGAGAGAACAGAGTGGCTGAAAAGGCAGCTGACATCATTGTCATCAAGAGTTGAAGCCCATATGGGCCAAAATGAAGTAGATGGAGAGCACTGAATAAACATGTCCTGGACCCAACATGCAAGGTTTACGACTCAAAAGGTGTTTCAAAAATCGATTTTTGGTAAGCCAAAGTTTTTAAAAAGTATATTAAGCAGTGATTTTTTTTAACAGAGCAATGATTTTTTAAAGGAAACTCTTGTAATATAAATAATCTTTGAACTGTGTGTAACTTGAAACCTCTGGATATTTGAATTTCTGGAAACAAGTCAAACAAGTACGCAAATAGAAATGACTGCTTCTAGTTTGCACCCTGCCTGCTGTTGGGAGAGTATATGTAAGAGCTACGTCTCCCAGACAAGCAAGGAAAAAACCTCATGGAAGCAGAATTCTGCAGGGCAGGAGGAAGGGAGGGGTCCTTTTATTTGATCGTTATGAGGATCAGAACCTTGACTATAATGATCATTTCAGACTCACCCAGCTTGGTTATCTGCATAGGATACCTGAAAGCATTCTTTAACTTGAAATTTTGTGAGGGGGACAAAATCATTTTTTGAGAATGCCTAAGTTCCTTGTCTGTAGTGAGGACACCATGCAGATTATTCTGCTTGTTGGTACACAACAAACGACAGGATATGCAGGAGGTTCTCCTCCTGAATTCCCATTTCCTCCGCATTGCAAAGCTGGTAAGTGACTATCAACCAGCAGGCTCAAGGGCAAGCATATTTGCCCCGAATCTCTTTGTTTATATTTCAGATTGCTCTTGGCAAATGATGCTTGTTACTTATCCTCTACCTTTACAGCCACTCAATATATAATTTCTAAGCACAGAAGACTTCTGTCATCTACAAGCCTTTTGGGTTTAGCATTCTCCAGTCTTGACCATTCTTATTTTATTTTATTTTATTTTATTTTATCTTATTTATTTAATTTACATCCAAGTTAGTTAGCATATAGTGCAATAATGATTTCAGGAGTAGATTCCAGTGTTTCATCCCCTATGTATAACACCCAGTGCTCATCCTAACAAGCGTCTTCCTTAATGCCCCTTACCCACTTAGCCCTTTCCCCCACCCACAACCCCTCCATCAACCTTCAGTGTGTTCTCTGTATTTAAGAGTCTCTTATGTTTTGTCCCATTCCTTGTTTTTATATTATTTTTGCTTCCCTTCCCTATGCTCACCTGTTTTGTATCTTAAATTCCACATATGAGTGAAGTCATATGATATTTGTCTTTCTCTGACTCACTAATTTCACTTAGCATAATACCCTCTAGTTCCATCCATGTTATTGCAAATGGCAAGATTTCATTCTTTTTGATTGCAGAGTGATACTCCATTGTATATACATACCATATCTTCTTTATCCATTCATCCATCGATGGACATTTGGGCTCTTTCCATACTTTAGCTATTGTTGATAGTGCTGCTATAAACATGGGGTGCATGTGCCCCTTCAAAACAGCATACCCGTATCCCTTGGATAAAAACCTAGTAAAGCAATTGCTGGGTTGTAGGTAGTTCTATTTTTAATTTTTTGAGGAACCTCCATACTGTTTTCCAGAGTGGCCACACCAGTTTGCATTCCCACCAGCAGTGCAAAAGAGATCCTCTTTCTCCGCATCCCCGCCAACATCTGTTGTTGCCTACGTTGTTAATATTAGCCATTCTGACAGGTGTGAGGGGGTATCTCATTGTGGTTTTGATTTGTATTTCCCTGATCATGAGTGATGTTGAACATTTTTTCATGTGTCAAAATGTGTTGAACACATTTTTCGTGTGTCATGTTTTCATGACATCTGGATGTCTTCTTTGGAGAAGTGTCTATTCATGTCTTTTGCCCATTTCTTCACTGGATTACTTATTTTTTGGGTGTTGAGTTTGATAAGTTCTTTATAGATTTTGGATACTAACCCTTTATCTTATATGTCATTTGCAAATATCTTCTCCCATTCTGTCGGTTGCCTTTTAGTTTTGCTGCTTGTTTCCTTCACTGTGCAGAAGCTTTTTATCCTGATGAGGTCCCAATAGTTCACTTTTGCTTTTGTTTCCCTTGCCTCTGGAGATGTGTTGAGTAAGAAGTTGTTGTTGCCAAGGTCAAAGAAGTTTCTGCCTGCTTTCTCCTCAAGGACTTTGATGGTTTCTTGTCTTACATTTAGGTCTTTTATCCATTTAGAGTTTATTTTTGTGTATGGTATAAGAAAGTGGTCCAGGTTCATTCTTCTGCATGTCGCTGTCCAGTTTTCCCAGCACCATTTGCTGAAGAGACTGTCTTTATTCCATTGGATATTCTTTCCTGCTTTGTCAAAGATTAGTTGGCCATATGTTTGTGGGTCCATTTCTGGGTTCTCTATTCTGTTCCAAAGATTGGAGTGTCAGTTTTTGTGCCAGTACCACACTGTCTTGATGATTGCAGCTTTGTAATACAACTTGAAGTCCAAGATCGTGATGCCTCCAACTTTGATTTTCTTCTTCAAGATTGCTTTGGCCATTCGGGGTCTTTTCTGGTTCCATACAAATTTTACGACTGTTTGTTCTAGCTCTGTGAAGAATGCTGGTGTTATTTTGATAAGGATTGCATTGAATATGTAAATTGCTTTGGGTAGTATCGACATTTTAACAATATTTGCTCTTCTAGTCCATAGCATGGAATATTTTTCCATTTTTGTGTCTTCTTCAATTTCTTTCATAAGCTTTCTATAGTTTTCGGTTTGGCCATTCTTGAATAGCACTGAAGGCCCACAACACGTATTATTTTGTAGTGTCTTTAAGACGCAAATTTGCAGTCTTATATTCTGTAAGATAAGTAGTCTGAACCAAGTCATCAACCTAGCTAGTGAATAACCCTAACCAAATCCCCAATTATCAACACAATTCACTCATTCTCTCTTTTGTTGTCTTATATGCCATAAACTTTATGAACTGACTTAAGTTTTTTTTCTGCGTGAAAAGTAGCTCCCAGAAGTCAGCTGCTGGTGCTAATGATAAAAATGAAGAAAAGGTGAAGATACCTGGGAAAGCACTGGTTCTTATCAGAGATCAAAACGTTGGATATGTGTACGATAGAATGTCAAATTTGGCCACACCCACACCCTGAAGGACTCTAGTATGCCTTCTATATAAAAACAACAAAAGGCAATTTGTAAAACTGCTTCAGGACCTATTACATCCAGTGTAAAAATTGCTCAATGAGTGAGCAATAAATCATTTTTGTAAGAGTCACTGAAATTGTTCCATTATACTTACGGAGAAAAGTAGACGTTATAACGTTGGAGATTCTTGTTGCTCTTGAGACATACCTTAAAGAGCAAAAACATATCTCAAACATCTGTTCTATAGGTCTTTATTAGCTGGCAGCTGGAAAGGGTTTTTCTTTCCCCCAGCTCACACTACCATGTGATAGCCATGTCTGTGATGTCGCAGCTCTTGGCCATTGCTCCCACCCGAGGACTCTGTGCTGATGTAGGCATTGCCCTGTATCACCCTCATTTACTCAGGAGATGGGTAGTGTCACAGTCGCCTCAGGCTGCTCTAACAAACAGAATAGAGTGGGTGAGCTTAAACAACAGAAATTTCTTTCTCATAGTTCTAGGGGCTGGAAATCCAAGATAGAGTGGCAGAATTATCAGGTTTGGGAATGAGCCTCTTCCTGGGGTTGTAGGCAGCTGCCTTCTTGATGTGTCCTCACATATAGGAGAGAAAGACCATCTCTCTCATGCCTCTTTTATAAGGACACTAATTCTCATGATCTAATTAGCTCTCTAAGAACCTACCTCCCAATAGCATCACATTAGGGATTAAGGATTCAACATATGAATGCTGGGACAACATAAGCATTCAGTCCATAACAAGGAGGATGTTCCCTAGGTTGGGGCTCTTCCTGCCTGGAGTTCATACTGAAAATAGCTCCCTCCTGAGGCAGAAAATCCATGTCCTGACACCCCCTGGGTAACAACACTGAAGAATTAACCATGATTATTCCATCACTTCGTTCATTCACTGACAAATTTTTCCTTTTTGTATTAGGCCCTTAAAAAATAAACAGCATAGGTCTTCATCATCTTGAAAAACAAATTGCTTTATAAGTTATCCCTAGACCCTTTGTGTACACATACATGCATTATTGCCTGGGAACGGTAAAGTCTACAGTCTTGATGGGCTTAACCTTAACCTCCTGAGACCCACCAAATCCTGTAAGTTTTCATCTCTCTTCAGAAGAAACTTCTGGAGTACCTGGCTGGCTCAGTCAGTAAAGCGTCTGACTTTGGCTCAGGTCATGATCTCACGGTTCATGGGTTTAAGCCCCTCATTGGGCTCACTGCTGTCAGTACAGAACCTGCTTCAGGGGCGCCTGGGTGGCTTGGTTGGTTAAGCGTCCAACTTCGGCTCAGGTCATGATCTCACGGTCCGTGAGTTCGAGCCCCGCGTCGGGCTCTGTGCTGGCAGCTCAGAGCCTGTAGCCTGTTTCGGATTCTGTGTCTCCCTCTCTCTCTGCCCCTCCCCTGTTCATGCTCTGTCTCTCTCTGTCTCAAAAATAAATAAACATTAAAAAAATTTTTTAAAAAAAGAACCTGCTTCAGACCCTCTGTCCCCCTCCCTGCCCTTCCACAGCACTCTCTCTCTCTCAAAATAAATAAATAAATTTAAAGAAGAAGAAAAAACTTCTTCCTCCTTTTTAGCATTTTCACACATGCCAGGCCAAGGTTCCCTAGTTCCATCTCCTCCTCTGCAGGGCATGCTTAGCATATTTGACACCTGGGACAGATTATTTTATAATACCACCCTCCTCTACAAAAAGAAAATTATTTTCAGTAATAATCATAAATAAAACAGGTGACAATAATAGCCAAATGCAGACAATAATAAATTTCTTCTATTGAGTTTTGTATGCATAAAATCATGTCAGTAGGGCACCTGGGTGGCTCAGTCAGTTGAGTGTCTGACTTCCGCTCAGGTCATGATCTCGCCATTCATGAGTTTGAGCCTTGTGTCAGGCTCTGTGCTGACAGCTCAGAGCCTGGAGCCTGCTTCAGACTCTGTATCTCCCTCTCTTTCTGCCCCTCCCCTGCTCTCTCTCTCTCTCTCTCTCTCTGTCTCTCTCTCTGTCTCTCTCTCTCTCTCTCTCTCTCTCAAGATAAATAAGCATTAAAAATTTTTTTCAAATCATGTCAGTAAAATTAACAATGATAAATAAAATATTACACTATAAAAAAGGAAAAAAGTAATAGATGAACACTTTTTAATTACTTGTACTCACCTCCCCAATCTATGTGCCCCCCAAGACTGAGAAAAAGGGTAAAGGGACCACAAAGAAATGCCACAAAGGGACACTGAGGCAAGTAACTGTCTTGTTAAGATGGTAAGATGACTCCCTCTGGCCATATCATTCTTGTTTCAGTTATAGGAAGGAATTTAAACCTTCACATATTTATCCTACATAAGCTTTTTGGTCTTATCCAGAGCATCTAATATATTCAAAACTCTTTTGGCAAACATGTGTCCAAGACTTCTCCTGGGACAACACAGTGTCCTTCTGGATTTTCCCTGCTTTGGGGCCAGATTAGTTCAGATTCATGTTTGGTTCTCTAGTTACTGTGGATAGAAATATATAGTGGCCTATAACACATTCCTATTATGTGCTAGTTATTATCTTGGCTGTTTCATCTTTTCTGAAATATGCCTGTGCATAGGATTTGGTTCTCAAGTCAGAAAGTCCATGCACAATAGTGCTTCCGGGGTACAGAGCTGCTTGGTCCACTTCTGCAGCTGCCCTCTCAGTCTGAGCTTTAATTTTACATGTATTACATAACTGTTGATACCTCGATTTCATATCCATCACTATTCCTAGACAGTAAAATTAGTCTCTTGCCAATTCACTTACTCAGTAGGTATGTACCAAGTCCCTACTTAAGCACAGGGAATGTAAGAGCAAACCAAATCCAGTGCTTGACATCAAGGAACTTCAAGTCTACTAAGGATCCAGAAAGTAGTAAATGACAATATAGGGGGCTTTTGTGAAGCCTTGGCTCCTTGCCACAAGACAGTATTTCTTCCCTCTGTGAACCTGGTAAAATATTCACTAGATCAAAAGACTAATTCATATAAGTTACAGCAGGGAATTGAACGGATGCCTGTGAGTTCAATAGTTTTTCTTTTGTGACCTTGTTAATTTGTAAAATCTCTAATAGAGAATTCAGAAATATCAATTCTCAGTACCCAAAGAGAAAGAAAAATCTATAATGGGATGACATCACTCGGGATAAAACAGGCAGGTTACATCAAGAGGCAGCAATGATTTGGTTGTGTCTGCAGAACCTGATGGTGGGCTGTCCTTCTATGTTACCTTCATAAAATGGACCTAGGGTAAGGTGCTCTCCAACTCTGTGCAGATACTGCAAACAGTTCAAGGGGAGAGATCACACCCACAAAGAGCTGAGAATGCACTGTTGCCAAGTCCTGATTATTTAACATTATCTTAAGCAGAAAATGAAGAAAGTATTTCAAAACACTTATGTAGCTCTATCTTAGAATTCTGAACCATTCACTCACTCCTTTATTTCAAGAATCTATTAACTTAATTTGAGGACTGTAAAGAAAAAGAGAATGTCCACTGATCTTTGGCTAAAATTTTTCCCAACACAGATGGGTAGGATGTAGAAACCATTGCTTTTGCCATAACAATCGGAAAATACTCTTTAAAACCATCAAAAAGCTATGAATGCAAAAAGTCTGAATGAATTAAATTCCAGAGAAGGACAAGCCCTTACTAGAGGAGTAAAAACTGGTGATCGCTTTTGTTTCTGGAGGCATCAACCAAGTCAAGGCAGGGCAGGAGAGGATCAGATTAGCCAGAGATTGAGGGACTTTTCTGGGGTAAAGAAAATAATAATAATAAGCAGCCAAATGCCATATGTGAGCTGATAGAGCACATAGGAATATGGAGAAATTCCAAATGCTAAGCTAGTTCTTTAAGCCAGCCAATTTTTTCCATGGGAATTTTGCTTAGGAAGTGTTGGTGCAGGAGCAAGAGCTAGACTGGAAAGCAGGGACAGATCTTTCATGAACTTATAGTATTTATATTCCAAAACTTTGCTGAAGGGAGGGACTTGATCCCACTGTGAAGACCCTTGAAACCAGAGACCTGAAGCTAATTAAGCAACAAATGAGCCCCAACCCCACTCATCTCCTGAGTTGATAAAAGAGATCAGTCTTCTACCTAGCTGCCTGATGGAGAAAAAATTTCCCCCCTTCTGTGGGAAAATATTATCATACTCCACCATTTTCTTTTATATAATGTGTCCCATCATCAGGAGAAAAAGCGATCAATGCAAGCAAACCCACAGATTACTGAGATAATAGAATAAGCAGGAAATATCTTTAAAATAACTATTACACAGGGGTGTCTGGGTGGCTCGGTCAGTTAAGTGTCTGACTCTTGGTTTTGGCTCAGGTCATGATCTCGCAGTTTCGTGAGTTCAAACCCTGCATCAGGCTCTGAGCCTGCTTGGGATTTTCTCTCCCTCTCTGTCCCTTCCCCACTAGTGCTGTCAAAATAAATAAACTTAAAAAATTAAAATACATAAAATAAAATGAAATAAAATAAAATAACTATTATACATACGGTAAATAAATTAAAATAAAAACCAAAAAATTGAATGAAAATATGGAGAATTTCCACAGATAAATAAAAACCAAAAAATAACCCAACTGAAAAATAAAATATATGAACTAAAGAACTTATCAGATTGGCTTCATAGCAGATTGTACACAGCAGAAGACAGGATTAATGAACTTAAAGACAGGTCAGTAGACATCATCCAAGCTGAAGCATAAAGAGAAAAAAATAATAGGGGGCTGGAGGGGAGAAAAAGCATCAAAGACCTCTAGAACAGTGTCACATGTAATTGGAGCCTCAGAAAGAGAGCAGAGAGAACATTTGAATGTTCAAAATGTTTGAAGAGACAATAGTCAAGAATTTTCCAAAATTGATTAAAGTTATCAACCTGCATATTCAAGAGGCTAAGTGAAACCCAAATAAAACAAACCCCAAGAAATCCAGTCTAAGAAATATGATTAAATTTCTGAAAACTGAAGACAAAGAAAAAATCTGGAAGCAGCCAGAGGAAAAAAACACTTTGCCTATAGGGGAAAACCAATTCAAACAAACAGGTTTTTCATTAGGAAAGTGGTTACTTCTGGATGTATTACCAACTGGAAAGGGACACAAGGGAAATTTCTGGGGTGATGGAAATATTCCATATCTTGATCTGAGTGGGGGTCACGTTGTAGAAATTCATCTAGTTGTACAATTAGAATGTGTGCAGTAGACAGTCTCTCCTTTGCTGTCCTGCCTGCAGCTTCCTTGCAGTGTATTCAATAAACTTTTACTTGTTTAAAACAATAAAATAAAATGTGTGCATTTTTGGTATGTGAATTTTTCCTCAATGAAGTACCATAAGAAAAGGGGGGAGGTTTAAGTGTTGATTTGGAACAAGAAGGAGAAACACGAGAATAAGTTAGTTATGATATGGCCTAGTACAATTTTTCCACAATGTCTTCTCCACCACTCAGCCACTGTGGGAGACTGTGGGAAAATAAGATAAAGCTGTCTATTCTAATAAGTTTGACTGTGTTTCAGATGAGTCCCTCATCATATTAGGGTGGTCAGACTATAGGGGACAATGCCTCCTTTAACATCTTTTTGTCATATAATTAACTCTATCCCTTGTCAAAACTAACCACTGTTTTCAAGGGTGCCTGGGTGGCTCAGTTGGCTGAGTGGCCAAGTCTTGATTTGGGCTCAGATCAGGATCGCAGGGTCATGGGATTGAGCCCAGCATGGGGTTCTGTGTTGAGCATAGAACCTGCTTAAGACTCTCTCTCTCTCTCCCTCTCTCTGTCTTTCTCTCTCTCTCTCTCTCTCCCTCTGCCTCTCTCCCCAGCTTGTGCATGCTCTCTCTCTCTAATTTTTTAATTTAAAAATAAATAAATACCTTTTTAAGGTAAACCATTTCATACAAAGCTTATAAAAATGAATATTAATTAATGCAAATGTGCAGGTATCCATTTTACTGTTTTTATTTTCAATTTACTTAACAAATGTTGGTCTTCTTACTTTCTTTTCAGAAAAATTTTTTTTCAATGCCTGTACTAATTTGATTATACATTTTTTAAGATTTTATTTTTAAGTAGTCTCTACACCTAACGTGGGGCTCAAACTTCCAACCCTGAGATCAAGAGTCGCACACTCTACTACCTGAGCCAACCAGCTGCCCCTAATTTGCTTATTATATTAATTATATTAATATTTATAGTCACTGGATACTTTCCTGTTAAGGACTTTCTGGACTTTATACCCAGTAAACATCTGAAAGGGAAATCCTGTTAGAAGGGAGGGGATGTTAAAATACAGCAGTGGGAAGGGAAGAAACGTTCACTGACAATACTTAGGAAATATAATGTTTTATATTATTACTCTTTAAAAATTAATTCCCTGGGGCTCTCATTAATCAAATTATAGAAGTTGAAGGGATGATAACAAGAGATTACTTCAATCATAAAATTGTTTTTAAAGCTCTTCCTGTAATGGTAATATGCAGCCAGGATTGAGATTCACTGCACCAATTACATGTGGTAGTGACCCCTGATCCCCAAGTGCAAACAGACCCCAAACGGGCAGCACCAAATTGGGTCCAAAAAAGGAGGAGTCCTTTCCCAGACTAGCCATAGTGGGGGAAGCGGCAATGATTACAAAAAAGCATGTCAAGGTGTGTAAGTGTTCCAGGCAGACCCATATCCTCCATTGAGCTGGGTCCCCAGAGCACAAGAGACAGCTGGGGAAAGAAAACCATGATCCACACTTCCTATTGGACTCAATCTCCTACCCAAATCAATCAAAGAGTTTTTCCCACAAGATGTATAAGACTTCATGTCCTCAGACTTCAGCATCTCTGAAATAGCTTGGAGAAGACACCCATACCCCCAACACTGAATGTTGTTGTTGTTGTTGTTGTTGTTTTTTAAGTTTGCCCTGAGACAGCTGGATGACACTGCAGGAGATGTTTGCAACTCAGGCAGATCCTTGGTTTTAGGTGTACACACCCCCAGGACATGAGTGTTATGAAACCCTTGCCCTGGGTGACAGCCCCAGCTTTCTCAGATTCTCCCTGTAGAGTCTAACATCAAGTTTAGTGTCTCTGCCCTTGCCCCAGGGTTGAGTGTCCTGGGGCTATGCCCTGAGTTCCTGCATTCCCTGGAGATTGCAGTTTTTCCTTTCTAGCTCCCCATCTGAACTCTAGCCCTCACTCAAGCCCATCCTCTTTGGTGGGGCTCTGAAATCAGTCTCATATTTGCAAACTCCTTTCCTCTGGAAGCTAAATCCTATGTCCTGTGTCCCTGTTCACTGACTGAATACTTGCTCTGGAGGAATATGAAAATGGGCACCTTACCCTCTTGAATATCCTTGGCTGCCTTCTGCTCACAGGTCCACGAGGCTGAGTTCCAACACCTGCTCCATCAAGCTCAAGTGTTTCATGGCCATTTTAACATAAATGTTGGATCTCTAAGCCACCCTTATTGAATCTATTCACTATGGTTTTGGCAGTGTCCTTGACCTGTGTCTTCTGTCTTCATTTTCTAGCTTTATTGACATATAACATTATGTAAGTTTAAGGTATACAACATGATGGGGCACCTGGGTGGCTCAGTCGGTCAAGTGTCCGACTTTGGGTCAAGTCATGATCTCACAGCTGAGTTCAAGCTCCGTGTGGGGCTCTGTGCTGACAGCTCAGAGCCTGTTTGGGATTCTCTCTCTCTCTCCCTCTCTCTCTCTCTCTCTGTCCTTCCCCCACCTTCTCTCTCTCTCTCTTTCAAAATAAAAAAAAAAAACTTTTTTTAAAAAGGTGTACAACATGATGATTTGATGTCTGTATATATTTCAAAATTATTACAATAAGGTTAGTTAATACATTCATCACTTCACATAGTTTCTTTGTGTGTGTGTGTGTGTGGTAAGAACATTTAGATCTAATCTCTTAGATACTTTCAGATATGCAATATAGTATTGTTAACTATAGTCACAATGCTGTACATTATATCTCCAGAACTTAGTTATCTTATAACTGGAAGTTTGTATCCTTTGACCACCAGAACCCTTTTCCTCCACACTTCCCCCAACCCCCGGAAACTAACAATCAACTCTCAGTTCCTCTGAATTGGGTTTTTTTAGATTCTACATATAATTGAAATCATACAGTATTTGTCTTTCTCTGTCCTACTTACTTTATTTATCATTAACGCCCTCAAGAAGTATTTCCTTCTTTTTTATGGCTAAGTAACACCCCACTGTGTGTATGTCTGGGCGTGTCTGTGTGTGTGTGTCTGTCTGTGTGTGTGTTTGTGTGTTACATTTTCTTTTTCCACATATTCACCACAGACACTTAGGTTGTATTTCTATATCTTGGCCATTGTAAATAATACATCAATGAACATGGAAGTGTAGCTATCTCTTCAAGATAGAAACTACATTTCCTTTGGATATATATCCAAATATGGGATCGCTGAATCACATGGTAGTTCCCGTTTCAGTTTTTTGAAGAAACACATACTGATTGCCATAGTAGCTACACCAATTCACATTCCCAGCAGTACAGAAGGGTTCCCTTTTCTGTACATCCTCACCAATGCTTGTTATCTTTTGTCTTTTTGATAACAGATATTCTAACAAGTGTGACTTGATAGCTCATTGTGGTTTTGATTTGCATTTCTCTGATTAACTAGTGATGTTGAGTACCTTTTCATGTACCTATTGGCCATTTGTAGGTCTATTTTGGAAAAATATCTATTAGGTCCTGTGCCCATTTTTTCATTGGATTACCTGTTGTTGTTGTTGTGTTTTTTATATTGAGTTGTATGAGTTTCAAATATATTTTGGATATTAACCCCTTAACCCCTTATCAATAGGTGGTTTGCAACTATTTCCTTTCATTCCATAGGTTGCCATCTCATTTTGTTGATTGTTTCTTTTGCTGTGCAGACTATATATATATATATATATATATATATATATATATGTATGTATGTATTGTGCCTCGCACCTTCGGTGTCATAGGCCAAAATTACCAAGACCAATGTCCAGGAGTTTTTTTCCCTGTGTTTTTTTAAAGGAGTTTTACAGTTTCAGTTCTTATGTTTAAGTCTTTAATCCATTTTGGGTTAATTTTTGTTAATTTTGGGTCCAATATAACTCTTTTGCATGCCAATATCCAGTTTTCCCACAACCATTTACAGAAAATACTATAGCTTCTCATTGGCTATTCCTGGCTCCTTGGTCAAATATTAGTCATATATGCATGGGTTAATTTCTGTATCCCCAATTCTGGAGTTTTATTAGTTTCTTTTGATGGTGTTATATTTGCCTGATTCTTCATGATCCTTGTAGTCTTGCATTGGTGTCAGTGCATTTGAAAGAGCAAACACCTCTTCCAGTGTTTACAGATTAGTTTTGGCAGGTAAAGACCCTCTCCTGTCAGTTCCCCAGGCTGATGAGATTACCTCTGGGATCACAGTCATACTGGGCTGGGGCTGACTTACAAGGCTGTTGCTGCATTCACAGTCATATCACTAGAGGCTCAAGCAGGCATGAATCCCATGCAGTCCCTGGACGGGTGGCACTACCTCCAGGGTCTGGTTCAGTAAGATGGCCCTGGGACAAGGGTCTGCTTCAGAGTCCACAGCTGGGTCCTTAAACAGCTCACCTATTACCAGCTGCATGGACAGGTATGGTTCCTACCACATCTCTGGGAAGGCTCCTGCCAAGTCACTGGTGGGCAAAACTAGCCCTGAACCATGGTTGAGAGGGGCTAGACCCAAGTCCCAAGGCTGTTTTAGGATCGATAGCCATGACTGAGGTCTACAGACCTGGCTTTGGGAGACAGATGGGTGTGTCTCCCACCGCATTCCTGGACAGCCTGGACGGCTCCCTGACAGTGACTGGAGCTGGAACTGATTACAGGGCAATTTCAGAATTTCTGGAGGCTCAGACAGGAGTGTGTCCCACAGGGTGCCTGCACCAGCTGGACTGCTTACAGACTGTGGCTGGAAAGCTTGGGACCTAGTCTAGGGCCCTTTCAGAATGTCCAAGACTGCAGAAGGGAGTGTCTCCCACTGGGTCCCTGGGCCAGCAGGATTGCTTATTCAGCCCTGATTTCCTGCACCTCCCCAGGATCCAAGTTCCTGAGATTCCAGTTTATCCTATGAAGATCCTAACAGAACTGTAACTCCTGGAAATTGAGAGTTCTTCAGATGGGAGGAAATTGCATTTTTCTGTTACTCTGTCTTTTTTAAAAGGATAAACAGTGGACATTGATATACCTCATGCACAATAACAGAATTTTGGATAGGAAACAATTGCTCTGTGCTAGAGTGGCAAATAGTTTTCATCTCTAGTAACCCCAATCAATTAGCCAATCATTTTGTCTGCCATGGACAAGAAGAGGGAGGAGAAGGAGGTATGTCAAATATGTGCAGATACGGATTTTATTCCAAATTAGCCACAAAGTCAGGCCAAAACCCCAGGTCTTGTGACACCCAGTTGCTCACACATTCCATTACATCCAACCAACATGCATCTGAGTTTATCAGACAGAAATCGGGCATGATCTGTTGCATTACAGAACACTTCTTTGCCTTAAAATGTTTTTACGTGGAAAATACAAGTGTTTGGTAAATTAAAGGCCTGCTTGGCAGATCATTAACTACTTGACAGTGAGACCTGGGAGCAGAATATTAGGGGCACATACTGAATGACCATTAGAGAGAAATTAAGCTAAAATGTAAGGTCAGATATGATAGTGTAAACTCATAGTGAAATAACACATAGTTTGTAAGAATTCCAATTACTCAGAGCTTTTTCAGAAGCATGGCCCCTGAGGGGATAACTATATAGTCCAATTGCAAAGACAAAAATGTGTAATATCTTATTTTTAGGTCTTCATAAAATATGAAAATGATTCTTTTTGATATAATGATTTAAGTTAAACATTCATTTAAAAAGTGAAAGAAAGAGAAGAGTTTTAAAGTGTGAATACGCTTTGAGCCAGCAATTTTGCTTGAGTTGATGGAATAGCCAGAAGTCACAGGAAAAGATTTAATACCCATCTCCTGGGAGAATAAACCTCCAAGTGACTTTTCTAATTGTAGCTGAGGTGTAATGAGACATGATGAAATAAACAGTAAATTAAGGGAAAGTACCCAGGGACCGAGACTTGATAGACAGGAGTTTCTGGGAAAGAGTAGGAGGAAAGAAGGGAGGGGGGAACTCTGGTCATGAAGACTCTGTAAAGCAGACTCCCCACTGGCCACTGAGCCCTGATGGGCTAGCACTGACTATGGACCCCTGGCTGGTGACACAAGAGGTTCTCAGAGGGGATAAAGTGATGAGAGAAGGCAGTCAGCTGCCTATGGAACTGCTGATTAAGTGTCTTCTGGCTGATTCAATGGCCTGCTGGTGATCTGGGGGCCTGCAGCACTGTACTATGGGACTCCAGCTCACAGGCTGGGATTTAGGTACAGAGTCCCACACTTGCCCCCAGAGAGGAATCAGAACCAGCTGCCCACCCCTGGTCAAGGGCATAGCTCAACCATCACCTTTTTGAATCTGCAGTACAATCTACATCCACAGCATCTTGAAAGAATTAAAATCCCCAACAATAAATGAAGACGGTGTTCAACTTCCATTGAAAGCAAGAGAAGCAAATTCACACCTTTTAAGACCCAAGATACAATCTATGTTATACCTATAAAGTTCAGGCATTGAAACTGCATTGGGATATCCATGCACAGTGGTGCTTCCCTTATCCGTGGTTTCAGTTACCCGTGGTCAACTGTGATCCAAAAGTAGATCCTCCTGCTGACTTACTGTCAGGTCAACAGGAGCCTGAAGCCGTATCACATGCCTACATAATTCACCTCATTCGGTCTCATCACATGAGCATTTTATCATCTTACATCAACACAAGCGGAAGGGTGAGTGCAGTACAGGAAGATATTTTGAGAGAGAGACCACATTCATGGAACTTTTATTACAGTATATGGTTACAATTGTTCTATTTTATTACTACTGCTGTTAATCTCTTATTGTGCCTAATTCATTATAAATTAAACTTTATCATAGGTATGTATGCTTAGGAAAAAGCATAGTATATATCCCTGGTTTCAGGCATCCACAAAGGGTCTTGGAACATATTCTAGAGGATAAGAGATAAGGGGGGATGGGGGGGCTACTGTACGTAGAGCTCGCTGATTTTTTAATCTTCTCTTTTTAAATAAAAGAAGGCAAAACAAAATTATATCAATGATTCTTGTGGACTAGAACCATATATCTATGTCAAGTGACTGCCTGTGGCAATTTTTTTTTCATTTTTTAACTGCATAATTACAAACCTGCAAGGTGTATGGTGTATAATGAAGTCACCGGTGTAACCTTAACTGACTCCGTGCTAATAGGTGTCTCTCTCATTTTGCAAATTACAACCTGCAAAATGATGACATGCCTGGAAAGTAGTGATTGGGACTCATGAAGCTTGGCACCGAGAGTCAGAAAACGCCCATGAGAAGCCATCACAGGCAGATTGATGATGACATTAGACAATATGCGTATGGCATTAATTATACCCTCCGAGTTTTGCTAGATTGCAGCCCCAGACAGTGTGTCAGGCAGTAACACCCCATCCATGGTGTCTCTCAGCCACTTACTGGTGACATCTTGACATCTTTGTCAAACACAACATGAGCACTAGAAGGCCCCAGGCCCAGGTCCAGAGGACGAAGACTCCAAACGTTCCATCCTTCCTCTGTCTGGTGAGCCGCCAGGGGAAGCTAAGTGAATGAAAAGAAAGCAGGCCCTCTCCCCCAAAAGAGACATCTCAAGACTGAAGGGGGGAAGGACGGAATACCCGAGAAGCTGGAAACAGGACTAGAGGAGACGGAAGAAGGAATTTGGAATTTTGTAGGTCAGGTGAGAGAGGGCTAGAAATGGCAGAAGGAAAAGAGGTATCTTTATATCCTTAAATCTTTGAACTCTTAGTCGTCATGACTAGAAGGGACCTAAAACTGCAAGCCAATCCATTATCCTTCAATCCTGGTATAACATCCCACCAAAAGCCACCCGAACCTGCCTGTACAACCCCAACCACAAAAATTCACTACTCAGAAGGCAGCCATTTTTGTCTTTGGGCAATTGTGATGACGAGCTCATTTAGGAGTTCATCTCCCTGTGGAGCCCAAACCTGCCTCCCTGTAACTGACAGTTGCTGATGGAGCCATGGGATGAATGGCTCTGCCCCTCCTGCACATGACACCCCACAAGTATTTTATAAAAACTGTTGTGTCCCACAGACTGCCCTTCCTCGATCTGGCATAGATCTATCTCTGACCCCATTGGGACATGATCATCAAAAGCAGAAAAGAGAAAAATGCTAAATAAAGCAGTGTATAGAACATGTGGAAGAACTCACTGATAATGAGGAATTGGTAAAGGATAATCCACCCCCTCTGCCCTAAAAGTAAAGTCATGACTCTCCTACAGATATGAAATAAACACGCGTTAATGATTTTAACTCATTATCAAATGAGGAAACCAGTAAGATGTTACATCCAGTTCAAAGAATAAACCGAAGAACAGACACACTTCAAGATGAAGAACATTGACATCAGTGTGCAAATAGGAACAAAACTGGTTTCTCTTGCAGTAGGGGAAGGAAGCCAATTAAACCTCTGTGTGGACAGGACAAAATTTGCATATCTATGGACAAGAATTATTTTGCATTCCATTATCAGCTATTGACCATTCACAGGCCTTAAAATAACTCAAAGGCAATGAAATATGTTACTTGTTTTCCAGGCTGCCTTAACAAAGTGCCACAAACTGGGTGGCTTAAAAAATAGAAACATATCGTGTCACAGTTTTGGAGGCTGAAAGGCCAAGATCAAGATGTCAGCAGGGCTGGTTCCTTCTAGGGATGGTAAGGGAGGATCTGTTCCGTGCCTCTCACCTGGCTTCTGGAGGTTTGCTGGCAATCTTTAGCATTCCTCAGCTTGTAGATTCATCCTCCCAGTCTCTGCCTTCTTGTGTCCCATGGCGCTCTACCCATGCATGGCTATGTCTACATTTCCCCTTTCTTCAAAGACACCTGTCCTCTTTGGATCAGGGGCCCACCCTACTCCAGTATGACCTCATCTTCAGTTTAATTACATCAACAATGACCCTATTTCCAAACAAGGTCACATTCTGAGGTCCTGGGAGTTAGGACTCCAACAGATGAATTGGGTAGGAACTGGGGGACAAAAGTTGACCCATAATGGGCTCAAAGCCCCCACAGAATCAGAATAAAATAATCTGAAAGGGTATGCTCCAAACAATACACATTTTTCCACTGAAACATAAATCTCTTCCTCACAGAGCTGTGTAGAGAGCGTCCATAAAACAATTTCAGGAAATATTGGAAAAGTGGAGGCTTGGATATTCAGAACTTGCTCCCAGTTTCTTTGTATCATTTGTCAAAAGAATGTAAATTCTGTTCTGCTGATCATTCTCTAAATAGCCTAAAATGAGGAGAAACAGTCATAACTCAAAAAAGCTCAGGAAGTTGCCCACTACTCCAAATTTACCCTAAAAATTTTGTCTAACTCATTTGTAGTGGAAGCTGATTAGGCTGGTTTGGGGGAGCAGGAAAGAATCTCAGCTTTGGTAACCATAATTCATTCATAGAGTGATTTCTAGTGTAATTCTCGTGACCTTTTGAGGTAAGCTTTTGTTCCCATTTTTTAAACGAGAGAGTTGAAGGATTTAAATGAACTCCCTAGAGCCAGAAAGCTGTCCACAGGATGTATGGCAAGCACCCTTACTCTGCTTTATCTTTTCCCCTTTGTCCAAATGTCCTGATCAGTTATTTAAACTGTTGATCAGGGCACCTGGGTGGCTCAGTCGGTTGAGCGTCTGACTTCGTCTCAGGTCAAAATCTTGCAGTTCATGGGTTGGAACCCCACAAGAGGCTCTGTGATGACAGCTCAGAGCCTGGTGCCTGCTTCTGATTCTGTGTCCCCCTCTTTCTCCGCCCCACCCCTGCTTGTGCTCTGTCTCTCTCCCTGTCTCTCAAAAATAAATAAACATTAAAAAAAATTAAAACTGTTGATGAGTATTTGTTTCTCATGCCATATCCAAATGCTTTCTGGAAATGGAGCAAGGAGTAAATTAGTTAAAAGCCATACAACCAGGACTTGAACATAGGACTACTGTCTATGTCAGCACAGATGCTACGACAAGGAGCCCTGCCTCCCCAACCACTGCCATCCCACCCCAGGCTCCTTTCTCAGTGGGTCTGGTGAACAGGGCCAGTGGACAAAACTTGTGGTCAGAGCCCTGCAAAAAAAAAAAAGAATAAAAAAACTGACAAGTGTCCCAGATTCTACATATCACACAAGTAGTCAGGCATTAGCCAAAAACACACAAAAAAAATTATAGCCCCTTGTAGCCTCCTCATATCAGCAAGATCAACAAAAATGAGAAGTGTGGGATCTCAGTACCTGGATATGCTGTGTGGCGGGGACTCAAAAAATATTAGCAGGTGTTCAATAAATAATAATTTGGTTAATTTCCTCCTTTCTGCTTTTTGAGTAAAACCAGACCCACAAAGTTTGTATACTAAACTCATCCCCTTCAGAACATATTTTTCATGCATTTTCCAGTGTTCAAAGTAGAAGGGATATAGGGGCACCTGGATGGCCATCCCAGTTGGCCATCCAACTCTTGATTTCGGCTCAGGTCATTATCTCGCAGTTTGTGAATTCGAGCCCCACACCGGGCTCTACACTGACAGTGCAGAACCCGCTTGGGATTTTCTCTCTCCCTCTCTCTCCCTGCCTCAATCTCTCTCTCTCTCTAAATAAATACATATAAATAAACACTTTATTAAAAAAGTGTAAGGAGGGGCGCCTGGGTGGCGCAGTCGGTTAAGCGTCCGACTTCAGCCAGGTCACGATCTCGCGGTCCGTGAGTTCGAGCCCCGCGTCAGGCTCTGGGCTGATGGCTCGGAGCCTGGAGCCTGTTTCCGATTCTGTGTCTCCCTCTCTCTCTGCCCCTCCCCCGTTCATGCTCTGTCTCTCTCTGTCCCAAAAATAAAAATTGAAAAAAAATTAAAAAAAAAAAAATAAAAATAAAAATAAAAAAGTGTAAGGAATATATAGAGTATCCTTTTTACATGAAAAAGTTCTAGAGCTCTGTTACTAATAATGTAATTATACTTAACTGTACACTTAAAAATGGTTAAGATGGTAAAGTTTATAGTATGTGTTTTTTATCAGAACTTTTAAAAAATAAAGCTGGAGGGAGATCTGGAAGCTTCCTAATCGGTTATGGTTATTCCTCAGGTGTTAGTGTTTCAAGTAATTCTTTTTTCCAATGGGAGATTGGTTGTCCCACATGCGCAATCATAATTGACACGCGGTGAAGAAAGGGGCACTGATGAACTTTGTTTTAATAGAATAACCTAGCGCTGGTGATGCCTATATTATGCCACACTTTATTAGTATGTGCACATACTAATTAATAGTAATTAATTGATAATAATTAATTAATACTAATAATTAATACTAATTAATACTAATTAGTATGTGCACATACTACAAAGAAAGGGGGAGAAAAAGTGAGAAAGTCATTTGAAGGGGGACTGCTTGATCTAGGTATTTTGGGGGGAAGAGGCTGCTTTTCAAGAGATTCTCATGAGAGCCACTTCCTTTCTCAGACTGATGGTAGTTGGGATTTTCCAAGGAAACCCCTGTATGAACCCTGGCCCCTCCAAGCCCCTGCACCCACCCTGACCCCACCCCCAAACATACCTACTTCTTCAAACCCTCCCTCTGTGAGTGAAAAGCAGCAGCGGGCCGTGAGGCCAATCACTCAGACACAAATTGCATAGTGACAGCAGAGGAAACAGCTATTTGTCTCCCCAGGCGGAGTGAGGAGAATCGTCAAAGAAACCCCAAATGGATCTTTCATTCATCAAATATTTATTGAGTACCTACTACATGCCAGACACTGCAACCGTTTCTGCAGATCATCATTCTAGGAGTTGGCACACGTTTCTCTACAAAAGTACCATGACTGCCTAGGGGATGGGCAAACTCGGACTCCTGGGAGCGAATCATTAGCTGACCCTTTTGCACGGACAGAGAGACGTGAACCAACGTTGCAGTACAATGCACATCCCTCTCTCCCCGGCTAAGCAGTGTCTTTCTACTTCCTACAGCTGCAGGCTACATACTTTTTCTTGCGATGAATTCATGTGAGTCTAAGGCTTTACCATGCTTCGGAGACCTTTCACAAATAGAATTAATCCAGCAGGAAGGAGGCATGCCCACCTGGGTGACACCCACAGTGAGAGAAGAGTGGAGGACCAAACCCTCTGCTGTTTTGTTGTGTGTGTTTGTTTGTTTGTTTGTTTAGAAAAAATAGAGATAAAGGTGAAAGAGAGCCCAAGGTCACAGGTCAACAAGCAGAAGCCACGTCTTCTGCCACCAAGTTCAGCCATCTTTCCACTCTCCAAGGCTGGGCTGCTAAAGGCATTCTTGCTCAAACGCGTGCATTCGTGAAGCTTTCCAGTGAAAGGGCCTTGTGTGTTAATAGATGTTGGGCCTTGCAGTATTTGCATTTTATATTCAATTTGGGTGTTAATGGCCTCCCTTTACTCACTTAGATGGAAAGATGAGCCACAGCTACTCCTCTGAAGAATGTGATCTATCTTAGTTTCCTCATCTATAAAATGAATTGATTGAACCAATTGATCTGTAAGCTTCCTTCATTTATTCAGGCAGTTGGTCAGCTATGTGTTTGGAGTTTTCACTGTTGGCCAATCTCTGACCCTCTATCCCTTTCAGGTCTCATGGTCCGTGGACAAATCGACCCAATCATTTATTCTATTTTGAGGGGATACAATTCAACCCATAATATGGAGCTTTGAAAAACAGCAATACCGGGGCCCCGACAAAACCTGATTTAGTGGGACACTGGCACTTTTTTTTAATACTCCCAGGGGACTCTACTGTGTGTCCAACATCAAGAGCCACCAGGGAGAACCCTCAATGGAAATTCTAGTGCCAGTTCAAGCTAAAAGAATGTGGACCATAGTTTTCCCAACTCTAAAATGAACAAAAGAATTTTAAAGCCTCTTTTCAGCGTTGGAATTTCATGGCCCAGAGGAAAGAAAATAGTCCATAGCTTGATTCTTCTTTTCATCCTGGATCCTGCTACCTTTCAGGGCATCCTCATGAGAAGTGGCACATCTGGGGTTCAAGAGTAAGTGTGAAGAAAGTCGGAAAGTTGCAGCAGGATGAACTTGTAGCCAATGAGGTAGTCCCCAGTAATACAGTGGGACAGGATACTCATGGCATGGTGCCCAAACACTTTTGCAGATAAAAGCTATCGGGAAAACATCATGGGGCTCTGTCATTACTGTCTCCACGCGGTTGCAATGGGACTCCTCTGAGAGCAAATTTGCACAGAGTGTGGTATGCTAATTAAAATGGAATTCTGTGTGGACGTTTCATTTGTGGATTAGTTAAAAGCAATTAGCATTTGGGGCAGAAGTGCTGTGGAAAAGAGGCTGAGCTGGGGACTTTGTCTGATGGAATGGAGGGCTGAGCTTTGGCTAGGGTGCTTCGGGGAGCTGAGTCTGCAATCTCGTTGGGGGCTCTGCCACAGTGAGGAGAAATCCACAGAAGCAGGCTGGCAGAACCCAAAGGTCAGGCCCCATGTGACAGATTTGCTACATTCTTAGGCTTACACTGGCCTTCTTTCTACTTCTTGTCTTGCTCACCACCATTGAAAGCATAATATAATAAAGCAGAGTGCTACCTGGCATATTCATTTGTGGCCAACTGGTAAACTAAGACATCAAATATCATGTTTCTAGAAAACCCCTACAAAGAATCTTTTTTAAAAAGTGGGTGGGGTATGCCTCCAGGTGCTAGATACAGTGGACAGGGAGCCACTGAGACAAATTTGTGGAGAGCATTGGGAGAATTGATTTTTCAATCCAATTCAATTCAATTCAATTCCAATAAATTCTGGGAGAATTGATTTTTTTCCTCCCTCTGCCCAAAGGCAAGATAGAAAGGGCTAGAAATGAAAGACAAGGGTTGACAAAAGATGAAGCAAGTTAGAGTTTAGTGGATGAGATTTTCAGTTAATGAGAAGAAATCAGGGGAAAGGGAAGAAAACTATGAGAGAATCCCCAGGAATTTGAGTCTATCTTTAAATGGGTG
This sequence comes from Neofelis nebulosa, assembly GCF_028018385.1. Classification (NCBI taxonomy): domain Eukaryota; kingdom Metazoa; phylum Chordata; class Mammalia; order Carnivora; family Felidae; genus Neofelis; species Neofelis nebulosa. The sequence continues at coordinate 41,379,187 of NC_080797.1, read as the reverse complement.
AACCAAGGTGCTCTTTCTTGACTGACATTAGAAACCAAGAGTCCCACTAATGCCACACAGAGCACAAGACATGGATGTAACAGTGAAGAGATGGCAGCAGGTGTTCCAGACAGGAAATGGCAAAGAATGTCCCCTGGTTCCTTGCCAATTGCACCTCTGTTGGAGAATACCCAGAAAATCCCTTGTGCCCAGTGGAGGGGAAGCTAGAGGGCCACAGATGCTGAGTCTTGGTTGGCACCCTTGACCAGGGATTTCCATGCCAAGTGGCAAGATGGCTCTGGAGTGGAAGGTTTGAAAGGCAGTCTGCCCCAGCCCCAGAATCCCCAGTTCCAACCAGAACCAACCCTGAAGCTCTCCTGAAAGAGTCTGCTAATGTATCAGGAGAAGACACAAACCACATCAGTTGTTTGTACAAAAGAGAATTTACCATAAAGAACTGTTAACTAAGTAACTGGAAATGACAAAAGGGAATTCTAAGATGTCTTAGAAGCAGCAATGGCAGGAAGAGCCCCAAACCCTTACAGCTGATGGAGCAGGAAAGAGAGTAAGGCAACATGGGGGCATTACAACCACAGCATCCTAACAAATGTCTCCACCTATGCACCAGATGCCATCCTCTCGGACCTATCCACTATTTTCACCAACTTGGGACCTACAATTAATCTCTCATGCTCACTGGTGCTCTCTTTCTCTCTCAACCTCTCTCCTATCGCCTTCACTTCTACACTTAAATGCACTCAAGCCTATAGAATCTTCAAAAAACCCTCTTCCCATGGTTTGCCTCCCTCCCTCGCTGTTTGTAACTATTTTTTCCCCTTCTCTTCCACCATGGTCTTCTCTGTTAAGTTTCTCAACTTCCACATATGAGTGAAAACATTTGATATCTGTCTTTCTCTGGCCAACTTATTTCACTTAGCATAATACTTAAATACAGAGAACATCCTGAGGATTGATGGGGGGGGCAGGGGAGAGGGGAAAATGGATGATGGGCATTGAGGAGGGCACTTGTTGGGATGAGCACTTGGTGTTGTATGTAAGTGATAAATAATAAGAATCTACTCCCCAAACCAAGAGCACACAGTACACACTGTATATTAGCTAACTTGGCAATAAATTATATTAAAAATAAATAATAAATAAATGTCATTTTCATAACATAAATAAATATATAAACAAACCTCTTCCCTCCTCCTAATATGCCCCTCCAAAGACCCCCTTATCTTTCTCCTCTGATCCTCTCCCTCAAACCTCTTAAAAGGGTTGTCCATTGGCTCTTATCCCCTGTACATCCTCAATACCCTCCACATTCCCACCATTCATCTAACGTGGTTCTTTCAAAGTCTCTTCTCAGAGAAGACGCCCCTCCTCTCAACAATCATAGCATTTTGTACCCCTCACAAAGCTCCATTCTTCCTGCTCTCCCACAGTGGACCATAAGCCTCCTGAAGGCAGGGCCTTTCTATCTTGTTCATGCCAGGATCTCCAGCACTTAGCACAGTGTGTGACCCATAGTGGACACCCAGTGATTGACTGTTAAGAAAAATGTTTAGGGAGATTTTTCAAATCATGAATCACTTGATGAAAAATCATCAGAATTTGCATTAATCCCTTGAAGTTTTATCCTCATTTATATTTTTGTCACTGTGTATATCTGATTAATTTTAATATAATGATGTTTTTACCATCTTTCAATCATCCCTAGTGTTGAATGTCTTCTCTCTTAGCCTCGAATGATTCCACTAAGTTAAATAAAAACATTTCTGCAAATTGGGAAGGGCCACTTGTATCAGATTGTATGTTTAGTCACTAATTGTGTCTTAAATTGATATAGTTATTGCATTCAGGTAAAGAGTTCTCCACTCCCTGACTTTTCAGGAACTTCAATTAAACCTGTTTACCAGCTGATTCCCTTGAGAAGCTTCAGGGACAGAGCAGAGAGAGGGGTCAGTGTAATTACCCCGGAGGTGTCACTGTCAGTCAAGACCAGATGCCCAGGACCAGATCTTAAAACGTAGAGAGTGAACCTGGTTCCCACTGAAACCACAGTCTTGTTGACCATGTCTAACAAAGAGTTTGGCTTCTCTTCCCACACCCCCCTCTTGAGTTTCATGCAGATGCAAATGGGCAGTGGAGGGATTAATGAAGCACCTTGTTATTTTTGTTATAAATCCTAGGCTTAAGCATCTACCTTTGGTCTGGCAATTTTAAAGTTTATCGTGTTCTGATTCATGTAGTCAAGAATGACATCAGCACAACCTCCATGTTGATATATAAGAGGATGACAACTATTACCTTACCTTTGCTGAAAGCCTACGTGTGCCCTTTCTCCTTCCAGAGACAGTAAATTCACATTGGCTTAGAAGACATCTTCCCAAGACAGATGTCAAACTTTATCAAGGAGGTTCTCTCCTTAGGTCAGTTGACTCAGCTGGCTGCTCTGCCCGTGCAGAATTTTTCAGTGTTACTGAGGTTAGAATCCCCTTCTCAGTGGTTGTGGCTCTTGTTCCAAGGCTACTTAAAAACAGACAGAAAGCAATTGGGCTGCCATCCACCAGAGAGGCTTTGTCACCTTCATGAAGTCAAAGGGTCTGAAAGGAAAGTTAGCCCTGTCCCCAAGCCTCTCTCAAAAGTGCCCATGTGTTGATCAAGATTGTAGTTGTGTAACTCCAGCATGGCCACTATCAATTCCTTCCTCCCTGCACACACAAACCACCCTCCCATCAAGCTGTGGAGCCTATTCATAGGTGCAGGAATAAATAGAAAATGTTGTCCTGGGCGTTACCTCATAGGCAAAGCTTCCCTTGAGCCTCCAGACTGACCTGAGCTTACTCCCCCCGCCCCCCGCTTACCCATGACACTTTGCACATTCTTCCGTGACAGCACTTACCTTATCATGAGTGACCATTCCAATACCCATCAGATTACAAGGCCCTGGAGAGTTCTGAGCACAAGGCCCAGCAGGTGGTGGGCAGTGTAGCACAGTGATTAACTCCAAGGCTTTTGACGATATACAATATCAATATACAAGATTTAATTCCTGCTTCCTCCACTTACATTGTGTGACCTTCCACAGTTCCTGAATTTCTCTGATTCTTACTTTCCTGACCTGCGAAAGTGGGTAAAGATATCGATCTCATAGTATTGTGCAAGCATTCCAATGAGATAATGTGTGTAAAGCACTCAGCACAGGGCCTGACAGAGCAAAGCCTTCGATACAAGGTAGTTATTATTATTATTAGGTACTCAGCAAGTGTTATTGAACAAATGAAAACACTTCTAAATTTTCACCTGCTCTGCTGAGATGGCTCTCCATCTTATTCCCCCTCCTGTCATCTCCTTCGATCAATAGCTCTCCTTCTATCAATAACTGCACAGTACAATTACCTGGGGAGCTTTACAGTGTTTGATGCCCTGACTGCCTCCCAAGTCAACGAAATCAGAATATCTGGCATTGGACCCAGGCATCAGGAGATTTTATAGTCTCTAGTGATTCCAACGTAGGGCCAAGGTTGAGAACCACTCCCCTAAATAGAAGTACTTCTCAAAGACCAGCCCTCTGTCCCCTGCTCCTCCTGCTCTGCATGTTGTCCCTGTGGGACCTCATCCCTACTCATTGCTTCACAGCCATCCCCTGGGCTGGTGACTCCAGGACTCTCCTTTGGGATGAACTTCCATCCTTAGCTCCAAACGTGTGTATCCTTCTACTGCTTGGCACTCTCATTGGGATAGCTCACAAAGCTTTGAACCAACAAAGCCAAAACAGGAGTCTCTTTTCTCTCCTCCACACCCTCAATCTACCCTCGTCCTGGGTCCCCCATGCCAGATAAGGGCAGAAGCAGCCTCCCATATGCTCACGCTGAAAATCACAAGATCGTGTTTTCTCCTTACTCACTCACCCGCCAGCTTCACAAAAGTCAGTCATGCAAACCTCTCAGTCTCAGCTTCATGTGGCCTTTGCATCATCCCCATCTTTCTGCTCAAGTTGCCTCTTCCCTAAATGGAACCCCAAATGCCTCTAGCGTGGACTGCTGCAGTGATCTCTCATCCTGGTCTGTCCATCCTTTCATAAATCTTTCCATATTTTCTGCAAGATGTTCCTAAACAGCTCTGGTCACATCATATCTCTGCTCTAAAATGTAATGGCTTTCTATTGTCCTCAGTCCAACCTCTTGCCTGGGCTCAGAGTTTTCCAAGATTTGAAACCAACTACCCTTCCTTATGTCCCACCTAACCCATCTGTGGCTTGCTTCCAGCCATTGGTTTATCATCCTTTCCCAGGACAACTCGCCCTCATACCCTGCCCTTTGGCCTTCCAGCTTCCATCCAAGCTGGAGTTCCCACCTGATCCTGTCTATCGCTCTACCTCTTCTTCTCTCTCTCTCCTCATCATACTCTAGCTCTCTTCCCTCTTCACAACCAATGCACCATTCAGACCTCCAAAAAGAGTTCATTTTCCTGTGTCTGGCCCTAGGTCATTTACCCATCCCTGGGTCTCCTCCAATGCTACCCTTGTAATGGAAAATTCCAGGGAAAACTCCATGATCCTCATTCCTCTGTTCCATCCTGAACTGCCCAGATGTGGGGCAATTGAGCTCCTAGAGGCCCCTTTCAGCTCTGTCCCTAAAGGGATGGTCTTGGCAAGCTGGAAGCCCATCTCCATGTTAGCCTCCATGATTGAATGTAGGGTTTCCAAGCTGCTGGTTTAACATCTCAATGCTGAGAAGTTTATTATCTGTTGCGCACAGGATTAACAACACAGATTCTATAGCCAGGATGATTCATAGGTTCGACTCCTGGGTCTGGCAGTCATCACCAGTGAGACCTTAAGCAAGCTACTTAACTTCTCTGCTTCAGCTTTTTCATTTGTAAAATGGAAATAATGATACTACTGATTTACAGGGTTGTCATAAGGATTAAATGACTTAATATGTTAAGGTCTTCAGAAAACTCTCTGACACATTGTAAGGATTGTATAAGTGCTTGTCAAATACAGAGGGAACCTTAGCACATGCTAACAAGCCACCTAATAGAATGTAAACCCCCTCAGGGCAAAAATAATGTCTATTTGTCTGGAACAGAGTTCGAGCTCAAAAAATATGTGAGAGCTGATAGCTGGTAGAGGTGGAAACTGGGACATTTCTGGGCGATTATTGGATGATATGTACCAAAATGTTTAACATTTCTGCTCTTTGATCCAGTAAGTCTACCTCTCAGGATGTTTTCTATGACAGAACTAAAAATGTGAAAAGAGGCATCCTTGATGATATTCCCCATGTATAGTAGGGGAAAATGGAAACAACCTTAATGCCCTAATGTCGGTTCCATCAGGCATGGGACACACATATGATGGAATATCATGCATCTATTAAAGGATGATGGTATGTAACTATATTCCAAAGGCATGAAAAGATGTCTAAGGCCTATTATTAGGTTTCAAAAGGCTGGTATGATCTCATTTTTTAAACAAAAATGTACACGTGTTTACACATGGATAGAAACACATTAGGAAGAATCCACATCAAATGTTGAAAGTTATCACATCTGGGGGTCACCTGGATGGCTCGGTCAGTTAAGCATCTGTCTCTCAGCTCAGGTCATGATCTTGCCGTTTGTGACACTGAGCCCCACATCGGGCTCTACACTGTCAGCATGGAGCCTGCTTGGGATTCTCTCTTTCTCTCTCTCTCTCTGCCTCTCCCTCCCTCTCTCTCTCTCTCTCCAAATAAATAAATAAATAAACTTACCAAAAAAAAAAAAAAGTTATCATATCTGGGCAGTAAGATCATGGGCAATTTGCACCTTTTTTTTCATTTTAAATTATAACATGGTCCATTTTTAAAATTCATATGTCTTTAAATGAGATAATACTAAAGTATATGTGGTGGGAACAGTGAAGGTTCCTCACCTTCCCAATCACTCACATAAAGCCACACTCCCCAAATGCAACTGAACAGTGGTCTTCCTGAACATTTTCTTCTCGCCCTTTGTCTATGTGCAAACCTACACACTCAAGTATTAGATAAGGTTTTTCTCAGCTTTAGGATTTAAGTAAAATTGGCACCAGCACCTGCCCTTACATCCTGCAGGATATCCAATGCCTTCCCCAAGATTTCCATGAATCCCCCAAAACACATTGTCATGACCTCTGCTGGCTCTCCATCCCTGCTCTGACCACGTTCTCCGTCCTGTTTATGAATCCCCTCCCCCACATCCTCTTTCCTCTACTCACACAAATCCTAACATGCAGCAGGGTTCCTTTTTCCTGACTTAGCCCCAAACCCCACCCCAACCCACATGTCAAGAAGAATTTGCTGAGGGTTCAGTTGCAAAGGTTTAGAAGTTCTTTCACAGAAAGACGATTTGCAATTTCATATCAAAAATCCCCATTCTTGAAAACCCTCTGGTCTCTCCTTGCCACTCCCCCTCGAGTGGTGGGGGTTTTTCCTCATTCCTTTCTCAGCAGATTCAAGGTTCCAGCCAGGTCTCTGGAACTTTCCGTATCTCCCAAGACCCTCCTCATATTTACTTTGTATATGTGAGAACTTACAGACTCTGCCCAACAAAATGTCATGTTCTTTGGATCTCATCTTTATGGTGACATATTGGGGGCCCCAAAACACACTGTATGGCTGAAGCATCCAGATACTTCCCAGGTGGTGCCTCAAGGTGGAAGTGGAGGGTGACCACTGTGCCCAGAACACTGGTCTATGTGGATGATGTCTTCATCTCATTCTTCATGGGATCTAAAACTGATTCAAGATCAAGGATGAATTTCTAACTCTCCCTATAGAGACATCTCTCCTGCTTCATTGCCCTCTGGAGGGATTTTTTCCAGCCACTGACATTAATGTTACTTCATCTGCATAGAAGCCTTGGTTCAATTGACTCATCCAAGGGGCCCCACACTTAGCTTCAGATCATTGGGTGCCCAGGAAGTAGGATTCCACATTCAAGAGTATCATTGGTCCCTCTTTCATTTTCATCTTCACTGTCCACACCCCACCTCCCTTCCCTTTTTTCCTACCATTTTGGAAACTCCCCATAGGAGTATCTCCCAAAAATCAGAAGGAAGTTGTGAAACTCCTTGGAGATCAACCATACAACAGGGGGGCGGGGAGCATGAGGTGGGAGGTGGGTATGGGTAACCTGTCCAAGGGCCAAGCATGAATAGTATGAGGTCCAGAAAATTCCCTCTGGTAAAGGCAGGCAAGGAAGCCCCTGGAAGTTGGCCATAAAAATCAGCATCTATCAGACACAGGATTTCTTGAAGAGTTGAAGTCTGTTTGGGACTGATCAAAAATCCCTACCCAGCTCTACCTGCCAAGGCACACGTCTGAGGAGACTGGCTGATGAGGTGCAGAAAGAAATCAGGGGCTCGATGGACTCATCAGTAGAAGACACATGCTACGGACACAGGGGAAATCCTAACTAAAGGCAGCGCAGGGTCTAGAGAGGATCATTGTAACGTGTGGTTAGACACGCTCTGCGGATGTTGTTACAACACTGGCGGGGCCCCCAGGCAGAGGCGTGTTGCTGACAGCCAGTCTCCAAGTCCCTGGCTTCAAAGTCGATGGCTGCCTTAGAGCTTCAATGCCTCAGTCCCCATGGCGGACTGCCTAACAACACTCAAACAGGTGGTTGGAAATGCAGAGGGAAGCAGGCACCCAGATGCTAACATTTTGACTGTGTACCAACAGAGAGGAGAAAATAATCTCTTTGTACGTGTGTGCAGAGAACAGTTGGTGGGGACAGTGTGGGAATTCTGAACTGGCTCCAGATGGCCATCCGTCCCCGGGTGCATCAAGGTGGTGTGACCAGGCCTCTAGGGTTCTGCCTTGGACATTCAAGATTCAGGGGAGTGGGGAGAGGTCAGCACCTCTGTCAGAAGGCTCCCAGAACAGACAGCCAGAATCAGCAATCCTGTTCATATTTGGCTACTCGTGGAGATGGTTACACACCAACAGGCAAATTGTCTTCTGGTGCTTAGCAAAGGGACTGTGGCAGATCCAGAAATGGGCAGAGAATGTTAGCATCCCAGGCTTAGAGGACACAGGGTGTCTGAACTACCCCTGAGCTGGCTGTCGGCACCCACAAGGACCGGGCACTCCGGAACTCAGCACTTTGAATATCTTGATGAGAGATGAGCTTCAAAGGTTCAGGCAGCAGGGACAGGCAAGTCAGTAAGCAGCAAGCCCCAGACTTGGATCTAAGACTTTCTGGCCCCAGGTTCTTTCAGCTGCAGCAGACCCATCTCCATGGCGGTTCAGCAACAATTTTTAGGGTTCCGGGGGGCATTAAAGGCACTTCTTAGCATATCAACGACTCATCTCACTTCCAACTGCAAAGCACTGTCAGTGGGTTAAGCAGTGAAATCCACACGCTTACAACCATTCCAATCAGCCAACAGTTATCAGGATCTAGGCAGTGCTGGTGCATGTGCTGAGCAGGCATAGACGTCACCACACCAATTATGTCATCGCTAATATAGTAGCTGCACTTGTGGACATCTTCCCATGTGTCACATCAGCGACAGTGCTGAATGCTTTGCGCAGATCATCTCCACAGGAAGCCTATGAGGTAGCCACTGTTCCTATCCCCGTTTTCCAAGTGAGGAACCTAGAGCTCAGAGAGATTAATTTATTTTCCCAAAGTCACACAGCAAATACATTATGGAACCGAGACTCCAAAAACTCTGCTCTGCATTGCCCCTGGGAGGGAACAGGAAGGAACAAGCATTTATTAGGCTACGACAGTATGCCAAGCACTCTCCTATGGGCTGGAGAGGCTGAAGTGAGTAGAAATGCTCTCTGCCCTGAGGAAGCGTAAGGTCTCCTGAGGAAGGGTTTGTACAAGGCAAATTATAAAGCAATAACATGAGGTCAGTGGTTTTCCACCACGGAAAGGTGAGCTGGGTGCTCACCTCCATTCCGTGGCCCCCTCTGCTTACTGTCCAACCGCTGCCTATTTCCGTCTCTGTCTCTGTCTTCCCCGAGCTCTGAGCGTGTAGGGGACAGAACTGTCACTCGGTCAGCCCAGTGTCCCTGCTGTGCCGCATCAGGCCTCACAAACCCCAATGTCTCAACTGCACGATTCCTTTATTAAAAAGAAAATTAAATACTGAATGTATTCATTAATTAGAGTGTGAAGGCTGAGCTATTCACACCCTCAAGAAACAGGACATACAGGGACATAGAGAAGCAGGACAGAAAGCCAGGCAAGGCCTAGCATGGTGCTCACCCGAAATCTCCCCCCTCGGACAGAAGCAGTTAAATAGTCGAAAGAGCGCCAGGCATGATTCAGAAGGCGGGGGTTCTGGTTCAGCAGGGCCTCTAGAGAGATGCGGTCCGCGGGTTAACTCCCAACCCCTACTTCCATCATCTCTGAAATGGGAATAATCATGAGGGTTCTGCCTTCCCGCACACAGTTGTGGCAAGGCACATTCAGTCAAGGAGGAGACCCAATGTTAAAAAGTGCTTTGGGGGCGCCTGGGTGACTCAGTCGGCTGAGCATCTGACTTCGGCTCAGGTCATGATCTTGTGTTCATGGGTTCAAGCCCCACGTCGGGCTCTGTGCTGACAGGTCAGAGCCTGGAGCCTGCTTCGGATTTTGTGTGTGTGTCTCTCTCTCTGCCCTTCCCATGTTCATACTCTGTGTCTCTCTGTCTCTCAAAAAATAAAATAAAAAGTTAAGAAAAAAAGAACAGTGCTTTCTAGCTATCAAGAGCTATTCAGGAGTCGAAGGTTACAGTGGCTCCCATTTTCCCACCAGATGGACACAAAGGTCACCGCAGGCCAGCAGGGGAAGTGGCATCTCAGGGCCAGGTGAGAAAGATCTGACTGGAACCTCATACCAGCCTCTCTCAGTAGCATCAAGCTCACACTGGTTCCCAGGACTCCCCACAGCACCCTTGCCTCCCATGGGCCCTTGGCCCAGTGGACGAATCAGCAGACTGGAAGCATCTCTTCCCCAAGAAGAGACCTATACAGGCCCTACCCAGCCTGGCAATCTGAAAGGAGCCACAAGGGACCCCCTCGTTCCCATCAAAAGCCCCTTCCTATATTCCTTGACTGAAACCACTCAGCTCAGTGTGAACATCACTCACTGGGGTGCAGTAAACCAGCCTTTGGTCTCATCTCTACCTCCCATGAGCTGTGTTACCTGGCAGGGGGGCTGGGGGTGGGGGACACCTCACCTCTTGGAAGCTGTTTACACACCTGTAAATACCAAGACCAGGCTTTCTCAGTCTCAGCACCATTGACCTTCTAGATCAGATGATTCTGTGATGTGGAGGGCTATCCTGTGCCCTATAACATGTTCAGCAGCATCTGTGACCCCTACCCATGGAAGGCTAGCACACCTCCACCCCCATCGCAAGCAAAAACATTTCTAGACATTACCAAAATCACCACCATTTGAGAACGACTGCCCCAAACGATTTCTAAGGACCCCCAACCTATCTCAGCATCTCCAGCCCAGGCACCAAGCTTTTGGTCCAGGCTTCTCATGCTTGAGACAGACACCCCCTCACGTCAGCTGTCATGTCCTCTCCAACAACCACATCCAACACAAGGACCCCTCTATCTGTGGGTCTTGCCAATTATCTGCATTCTTGTATTTCATTTAAGGGATGGTCAGAGATAGAAATCGTAGCAGAAAGGACCCAGCCATCCTATCAAGGATCCAAAGGAAAGGTACATTTCTGGAGTCAAGCTGATCTGCACTAGAATCCTGACTCTGCCAGATGTCCTTCCCAAATTCACATAATCGCCCCAAGCTTTGGTTTCCTGTCTATAGAGTAAGACAATAAGGTAAGTTTCCGGGGGGGGGTGGGGGGGGTGGGGGGGGGTGACATGCAGATCAATTGAAGTAAGTATTGAATGGGATTGTCGCTGTGTCTCCCTCTCCCAGCAGGCTGTGGATGTTGGGTTGCCACTCCCCACTCTCTAAGTATGCCGCCCCTTCTGGCTGCTTGACTAGACAACTTGTTCAAGCCCATGTTCCCACCCCACAGCTCTGCTCCAGCTCCCTTGGCTGTGCCAGTCTGCGGCCAGAGCCCTGGCCAGTCCTCCCTCTGGCCTTGGCAGTGGATGTCTAGTCCCTGGGCCAGCTCCCCAAGAGGAGAGCTGATCTTTATCTTCAGACTTGCAACCAGGGCAGAGCAATGAAGCCCATCTTCACATCCTGTCAATACATCCGGACTAAGTGCGAACAGCTGCTGGGAAATTCATTACTTGCTGAAAACAGAGTCCTCTTTTAACCCTGTCTCCCCTCCCTTCCTGTTCACCCTCCCCAGTCCTTGAAGTTTGGTAACTTAATGAGAAGGAAGTTGAGCCAACGGGAAACAGGAGCTGCCTGACTGTTTGCAATAAACACAATGAAAATTCACTTCAAGAACAAATCCAGGAGCACAGGCTATGAGTCATGCCTACTGATGAGGATGCCTCCCTCCCTGACTCCAGCTGCAGTGCCTTCCCCGAGACCTGGAGAAGGATGCAGAGAAAGAACACAGATCCCACAGTGTGCGTGTGATGTTGGCCTGCCTGCCCAGCCTTCTCTCTGTCAGAAAACATCAGAGAACATCAAGTACTCCAGGAGGCCTTGAGCAAGTTATATAACTGTTCTACGCCTCAATTCCTCATGTGTAAAGTCGAGGGGATGAGATCCAACACAGCACCATAATCCACCCACGTTTTCACGATTGCAGTCAAAAACAGATTCAATGTTTATTGAGAACTTACTACAAACATCCTTTTAATCTTTACAACCATTCTATGTGACTGGTATTATTCTTACGCCCATTTAATAGACAAGAAAACCAAGTCTTAGGGTGTTCCAGAGAGTGTATCCAAGGATACCAGTAGGCGAAGGAGTCACTAGATGTCACATCCAATTTGGCTTAGGTCTGGTTAATTCCAGAGCCTGAATATCACTGGATGGCATGCCCAGTACTTCCCTGAACTTTGGAAATATCTGAAATGCAAAGCAAAGATTCTTGCTATCATTATACATTTAAGAAGTCAAGCAGAAAATCCTTTACTATTTACAGGTCTATGGTTGCAAACAACAGAAACTAATTTTGCCTAGCTTAAGCAAAAGGGAGTAACACCAAAGGAGATCAGGGCCTCTCAGAGTCAACTGGAGAGCTGGGACCCAGGCCTGGACACCACTAGGGCATAGACAGCTCCTGGAAGCAGGAAGTAGAGGAATGGCCAGACTAAGATGCCACAGGGGAGGGGGCAACACCAGGCATTTGCAGCATTTTCCTATTTGGTCAAGATTCAAATTCCTAAAAGGGATCATCTGATTGACCTGGTTTGAGCCACATGTCCCTATGTTTAGAGAAGGACAGGATGCCACTAGACTAAAGTCGCTGGAGAAGGGTAATTGTCCAAAAAGATTTTGGGGTGCTGTTAGGAATGGAAAGTGGATGTTGGGTGGCCAAAAGCAACCCCTCCACTACCATGATGCTTCCCAAAGTCCTCACTTCATGGCACGTAGAGAAAAGGAGTCCTTTAGTGAGAGGTAAGCCAAGCTGTTTTGGGTGTGACAGAGCTAAATAAAAGTCACAGCTTGTGGAGCACGCCTGGGTGGCTCAATCGGTTGAGCATCCAACTCTTGATTTCAGCTCAGGTCATGATCAGGCTCTAAGCCGACAGTGTGGAGCCTGCTTGGGATTCTCTCTCTACCTCTCTCTCTGCTCCTCCCTACTCTAAATAAATAAATAAATAAATAAATAAATAAATAAACAAACATTAAAAAAAGAATCACAGTTTGCTAGATTTTGAAGGAAACTGAGAATTATCTATCCACTCCCCCTTTCTTTTTTACAAACAAGGAAACTAAGGATAGTGAGTGACCTCAAATGTCACCACCAGTTAGCAGCACAGCCGGCACCACCCAGTGCTTCTTGCACAGTATGAAACCTCACTCACTGTCCAGAAGCACTGCCACCCATTCCAAACCCCAAGTCAGGACTCCATGCAGGTCCAGAGATCTTTCTAGAAAATCAGGTCAATCATCCTACTCTGGACTTTGTAGGGCCTCCGTCTCCTGAGGAGCCAGCCATGCACATGTGGAGGGGAGGCAGAGAGTGGGAAACCCTGGCCAGCTGCAGGATAGCCATGTGCACACATTGGACCTGAAAGGCAAGAGGGATTGCTCTCCACTCATTTCTCCTTCTCCACATTCCTTCCAAGCTCATGAGGTGCTTCCTTGTTGTACATTTCCATCCTTTCCTCTTCAGGGGCCTTGATGTTCACCATAACCACATTTTCCTGTGGTTCCTGATGTGGGGAAGTCTGGGGTGCCCTCCATGAGACATCCCCAGGTGCCACACTCAGATAAAGCTAGCCTTATTGACTCTTGGTCTTCTAGTTTGTGAACTTTGGGCTGCCATGGCTTGTTGTCTTAATTTAGACTCTCCATCCCCACAGAGGCAAAGACAGAGGAAAATATGTGTCCCCACCTGCCAGGGTGAGGACAGAGGGAAATATGTATCCCCAGATGCCACAGAGGTGGTCCCTGCAAAGATGCTGGTCTTTGCAAATCCTAGCCCAGATATGCAGCCTATGGGGAGAGTGGGCAAAACCATACATAACATCACGCAGGGGCATCGTTAACCCGTCCACGCTGTGCACTCTCTGTTCACACACTAAGTCAGGGTCATGGAGGTAAAGAATTAAATACCGCCCAAACTTCTGGATAGGGAAGAAACTTATGGCCCCAAATGCTTTGCAAGTAACCCTCTGAGAATGTTGATGCCACTACAAGGAAAATGGCTTAAGAGAGGAGATTTCTCATCTGGGAACGTGGAAAAGAATGAATTAATTGTTCTTCCTCCTTTCTAAATGCAAGAGAACTTGAGTTCCCTTAAATTACAATGAAGTACTCTTCAAAACCTTCAAAATCGTGAAAAGGAATAAAAGACTGAGAAACTATCACAGATGGGAGGAGGCTCAGGGCCTATGATAACTGCATGCAACGTGGGATCGTGGACTGGATCTTGAAACACAAAAGGGGCGTTAGCGGAAAACCCAATGAATTCCGAAATATGTAGTTTAGCCAATAATATTGGGCCAAGAATTGCTAATATTAATGGGAGCTGCGTGAAGGGTATTAAAGAACTCTCTATATCACCCCTGCAACTTTTCTGATGATCCAAAATTAAAAGTTCATCGGGGGGTGGGGGGGTCTCAAGTAGAGCAAAGGATGTACCACCTACTGATACCAAGGGCAGAATGGGTAAACGGGAGGCTCACGTGAGGCACAGTGGATAGCAAATCTAGCTCAAGGTCGCTCAGCCCCTGAGTGTTTAGAAGCACTCCGGCAGAAATGCCAGAGGGAAGGAAAAGGAGGGGCACAGACATACTGGGGTGAGCAAGCAACACCAGCAATAAAGCCAAGGGAGGTCAACTGGCTGTGTCTTCCCTGCCGTGGGGATTTCACTCTTCCTGGTGAGAAACAGAAAGCAAATAAACATCAAGCTGGACCAGTTTGGGTGCTAAGTTCCCAGATTAAAATATATATACGGTATTGGGGCTCCTGGGTGGCTCAGTTGGTTGAGCGTCTGACTTCGGCTCAGGTCAGGATCTCTCAGTTTGTGGGTTCGAGCCCCGCGTCGGGCTCTGTGCTGACAGCTCAGCCTGGAGCCTGTTTCAGATTCTGTGTCTCCCTCTCTCTGCCCCTTCCCCGCTCATGCTCTGTCTCTGTCTCCCAAAAATGAATAAACGTTAAAAAAAATTAAAATATATATATATATACAGTATATACATAATATATATATCTTATATATAAATACATAATATATATTATGTCCTATATATAAATATATAAGATATATATTATATCTTATATATAAACATATATATTGTGTATATAAATATATTTTAGATATTTATATATTAATATATATATTTTGTATATACATATATATACACATATATAGATGGAGAGAAAGAGGGAGCTTTTTTATATATATAATTTATCATCAGGTTAGCTAACATACAGTGTGCACAGTGTCAGAAGCACAGTGTTGGTTTCAGGAGCAGCTTCCCATGATTCATCACTTCCATACAACACCCAGTGCTCATCCCAACAAGTGCCCTCCTCAGTGGCCATCACCCATTTTCCCCTCACCCCACCCCTCCATCAACCCTCAGTGTGCTCTCTGTATTTAAGAGTCTCTTGGGGTGGGGGTGGGGGGGGGGCGCCTGGGTGGCTCAGTCAGTTGAGTGTCTGACATCGGATCAAGTCACGATCTCGTGTTCATGAGTTCAAGCTCCGCACCAGGCTCTGTGCTGACAGTTCAGACCCTGGAGCCTGCTTCAGATTCTCTCTCTCTCTCTCTCTCTCTGTCTCTCTCTCTCTGTCTGCCCCTTCCCACCCCCGTGCTCTGACTCTCTCTCTCTCTCTCAAAAATAAATAAACATTAAAAAAATTCTTTGAAAAAGAGTCTCTTATGGTTTGCCTTCCTCTCTGTTTGAAACAAGAGGGAGTTTTTTAATAAAGGAAAACCTTAACATTTTAAAGTAGCATTAAAAATAGAGTCAAGGGGTCAGGCAAACAAACGGTGGGGAGGGGAGAAAGACAAACATGGAGTCTCCTCAGGTCAGGGAGAAGCAGAAATCAGTCTGAGTGCACAAACCCACTGGAAGCCAAGTATGCCCTTTCTAAGCCCCCAAGTCACCCTTCTCAAGTCACAGCTCTCTGCCAGCCTGACCCCCAGTGAACAGCAGGACAGCACAGGCTGGCATCCCACATGGTAAACAGGCTGTCTATAAACGGGGTTGGAAGGTGGGCTCACAAAGCCCCACACTCTTGCCAACGCCTCCACCTACATTATGCAGCCACTTCTTGGCCAAGCTCACCCAAAACACTTTCACCTGAAAAGCAGAGGCTTCAGAGAAAGGCTCAAGGGAGAGGTCTTCCCACTCAGGATACATCTGAGTCTCTAGGCTATGACTGTTTTTCTTCATTTCCCACACATCCATTGGTTTATCGAGCAACTGCACACAATGGATCTCAAAACCATTGCAGATTTGACCCTCTCATCCTTGTTAACTAGCCTGCCAAGTTATTACCATTTTAGAGCTGGGGAAGCTGAGGGCGTAGTTTACGTAAGCTCGTGACACTGACAAGTGGTAGAGTTGAGACAAACACGGGTCAAGCTTCAGGGCCAATCCTTGGTCTCCAATATCACACTATGTCACACTTACTGTGTGTAAGGCTCTGGGGGAATATAAGAAACTATTTTTTAAGTTTATTTATTTTGAGACAGAGAGAGCACGTGAGCAGGGGAGAGGCAGAGAGAGAGAGAGAGAGAGAGAGAAAGAGAATCCCAAGCAGGCTCCACGCTGCAAGCATAGAGCCCAATATGGGGCTCGAACTCATGAACCATGAGATCATGACCTGAGTCAAAACCAAGAGTCAGTTGCTTAACCAACTGAGCCACCCAGGCACCCCAAGAAACTATTTTTTAATGGTCCCTACTCTCAAGCAGATGAACAAAGAAGCCAAAATGCCCCCTACAATCAATTGAATAAACATTTCTTAATAATTAATTAATTGTTAAGTTAAATTTAATAATTAATCTCAGTAAACAATAAAAATGTGACTTAAAACCGCAATGCAACTGTTAATGGATTCCTGAAATATAAGACATACTCTAAGAAAAAGAGTTAACAGGGGCGCCTGGGTGACTTAGTCAGTTAAGCATCCAACTTCAGCTCAGATCATGATCTCATGGTTCATGAGATTGAGCCCTGCATCAGGCTCTGTACTGACAGTTCAGAGCCTGGAGCCTGTTTCAGATTCTGTGTCTCAGTCTCTCTGCCCCTCTTGCATTCATACTTGCATTCATATTCTCTCTCTCTCTCTCTCTCTCTCTCTCTCTCTCTCACTCTCTCTCTCTCTCCCAAAAATAAACATTTTTAAAAATATATGTATATTAAATATTTAAATATAAACACTAGTAGAATATGAATGCATATTAGAACTTCCAATTTCCAACTGGAAAGAAAAAGAAAAGAAATAAAGAATATTTAATCAATTTAATAAAAATAAATAATGGGGAAATAAGAAAACAAATGAAAGTATAATAAATAGAGAACATAAAGAGCAAGAATAAGACCAAGCATCCTGGATGCCAAATAAATGTTAAGAGAGTTGAATTCTACTATAAAAAACTCAAGATCCTTAGAACAGGTTTGAAAAACAAAAATGGAATTATGCTTTGTTTAAAAAAGATGAACCTAAAACAAAATGACACAGCGGAGTTGTAAAACATTAAATGAGCAAACAGATATCAGATAAAAGCAAACAAAAAGAAGCAGGGGTATAAATATTAAGAGCTGCAAAGAAAGTGTTAGGCCAAAAATTTAAACAGTTTAAAGAAGGATATTATAAATGATGAAAGGTCACTCCATGAAGAAGCTACAATGATAAATAACATGAAAATGTATACAGCAAACAATATTCAAGGCAATGGCTCTTAGAAATGCAAAGAGAATTAAGAAAGAAAGAAAGAAAGAAAGAAAGAAAGAAAGAAAGAAAGAAAGAAAGAAAGAAAAAAAGAAAGAAAGGGAAAAAATGAAAAGAAAGGAAAAAAAAAAGACAAGACAAGAAAAAGAAAAGAGAAAAGAAAAGAAAAGGAAAGGAAAGAAAAGAAAAGAAAAGAAAAGGAAAGGAAAGAAAAGAAAAGAAAAGAAAAGAGGTGCCTGGGTGGCTCAGTCAGTTAAGCATCTGACTTCAACTCAGGTCAGGATCTCATGGTTCCTGGGTTCAAACCCCATGTCGGGCTCTGTGCTGACAACTCAGAGCCTGGAGCCTGCTTCAGATTCTGTGTCTCCCTCTGTCTCTGACCCTCCCCTGCTGGCGCTATCTCTCTCTCTCTCTCTCTTAAAAATAAATAAACATTAGAAAGAAAAAGAGAGAGAAAGGAAGGAAAGAAGGAAGTGGGAGGGAGGGAGAATGGAAGGAAGGAAGAAAAGCACAGCAAGACACTTTAAAATGCCTTTGTTTAAATTTTTTAATCAGACAAAAAGGAACAAGTATGTAAATTATTTTGACAACATAATTATCAATCTTGATTTATAGAGATGTAGAAAGAGAATCATATACACTGAAAAAAAAAGAATATATTCTTCATGCATATAGAAGATTGAAAAGTAGTGACCAGGTACTTGGCCACAACTGTACGTTTTTTCTCAGAATTTAATAGTTTACAGGTCATGCTCACTGACAACAACGTCATAAATTCAGAAGCAAATACTAAAGAGAAGCAAGCAAAACATTTTAACCACTGAGTAAATCTGGAAAATATCCTTTAAATAACTTAACAAATGAAACAATTATTAGAAATAAAATGACAAAATTATTTAGGACTAAAAACATTTAGAGCCCTTCTTTTCAATCCCTTTGGGATATGGCTAAACCTATACTCAAAGGAAAAGTCATAGTCTTAAATTATTTTTTAATTATAAGAAAGATTGAAAAATGAATTTTGCACAAATAATAAGCACGTGTAAAAATAATCAATATCATTAGTCCCCAGGGAAACTAAAACCATAATGAAATACCATTATATACCTGCTAAAATTGATAAAATGAAAACAATTGATAACACCTAAAGTTGGAGAAGATGTGAAGTAACCAGGACTCTCATATGTTGCTGGTGAGATGTAAAATGGCATAACCAGTTTAGAAAAATGGTTGGCAGTTTCTTAAAAACTTAAACATATATCTATCCTCTAATCCAGGCTTTCCATCTGTAGGCATTTATCTAAGACTTAATAAGTTAATTCCTAACAAGGGTTTAGAACAGCGCCTGGCACACACAATGTGTGCTCAATAAATGTTGACAATTATTATTTCAAAAGAAAGGAGCTGATGGCAGAGGGGCCAGATGATTTGATGAAGTCAAGCCCTCCCACTCTATTGTACGGTCTCGTATTTTAATGATGTACCTTGTACAGCAGATCAAGTAGTGTGATCACCCCCCCCCCCCATTAAGGATTTCTGTCTTTTTCTATGAACAATAACAGAAAACATCTTAATGGGGATAACCCACTAGGCCTTCTGAATCAGAAAACAGGGTGCGAACTGTAAAACCTTGCTGCCATTTCCTCCCGTCTCCCTTTCAGGAGAAGCAGAGACCAGCTGAGGGCAGATCAATGCTAAGGGGAACTGACAAGTCCCCTGCCCAGCTCTGTTCAAATTAACCTCTTGCCCATGTCCCTGTCTGCAGACATCTACTCACTGAGAGCGGCACCATTTGGAGGAAGCAACATGGATGGAGACCACCGTGGTCTGCATCCCAACACTGTGGACATGGAGTGCAAGAGCCCCCCTGGCCCCATCTGTAAAGCCGGGGTGACCGCACGCAGCTCTCAGAGCATGGGGAAGCTCACCTGTGATGTTCTACCTAAGCAGCGCCCAGAATCAGCAGCATCCAGTACGTTTCATTTCTCTTCTAAATTTAGCCAAGGCCTTTGTCGGTCACAAAATCCTTCTGACAGTTGAACTGCCTATATTGTTTGAATTTGGTTTACAATGTATACAGAGTATGCATCACCATGTAATCAGAAGAAACAACAAAGATGTTCTCTCTACAGGGAGAAAGAAATCAATAACTCTGGACAAATAACCATCTAAGCATTTATTAGCTAATCTCTTAGCAAGGCAGTCTGGATGAAGTGGGGAGTGAGCGGGCAGGCAGCAACTGCTAACCATAATAATACCGCCACGTTACATTTTGGGGGACCCTTCTCCACTGATGATCTCAGACGCGATTTTGCTTCAGCTGCACAGCATAACGGCACAGGCTCCTCCTCCCAGATACCCGCTTTCCCTTAGTGCAGGCCTCTGTCATCCCAACAAGAGACTGTCCATTACACCATCCCCTATCCTGCTCTCTGTGTCTGTAGAGCACTGATTGCTGCCTGACCCTAAATACAGATAGATCCCTATCTACACCTAGGTAGATAGATCTAGCTCTATCTAGAGATCTGTATCTAAAGAAGTAGATATAGATCTAGATATTTCTCTAGATATAGCTATAGATATATAGCCTATCTCTCCTACCAGAATGCTTGTGTGTCTTACGTGCTATTGCAGCACCGAGGGACATAGTAGGCACTCAGTAAATTTCTGTTGTATGAATGAATGACTGTGATCGGCAATATATCCCTGTGTATCCCTCCTCCTGGTCTGCACGTCTCATGTAATCTCTCCTCCTTGAGTGTGGGCTGCACTGAGTGCCTCAGTTTTAACAAATAGGATACAGCTGAAGTGACAAGAGGTCACCTCCAAGATGAGGTCACAGAAAGACTGTGTTCGGGGTGTACTTTCTGACCCTCGAGGATCCCCCACTGCCATGTAGTGAGAACACCGAGGCAGCTTATGGAAAGGCCCGTGTTGTGAGGAGCTGCTATGGACTGAATTGTGTTCCCCCAAAATTCAAGGTTTGAGTTATTATAGCCTAATATATGGCTATATGTGGAGATAGGGTCTTTAAAGAGGTCATTAAGGTGAAAAAATAATAAGGGTTATTAAGGTTAAATTGTAATAATAAGAGGGGTGCCTGGGTGGCTCAGTCGGTTAAGCGTCAGACTTCAGTTCAGGTCATGATCTCGCAGTTGGTGAGTTTGAGTCCCTCACCGGGCCCTGTGCTGACAGCTCAGAGCCTGAAGCCTACTTTGGATTCTGTGTATGTGTGTGTGTGTGTGTGTGTGTGTGTGTGTGTGTGTGTCTGCCCCTGCCCTGCTCACACTCTGTCTCTGTCTCCCTCAAAAATAAATAAACATTAAAAAAGATAGTAATAACAGGGCGGAACACTAGCCCAATATGACTGCTGTCCTTATAAGAAAGAGGGACACCAAGGACGCACATGCACCCAGAGAAAAGGCCATGTAAGGACACAGCAAGAAAGCAGCTATCTGCAAGCCATGGAGAGAGGCCTCAGAACAAAGCAGACCCGCGGGCACCTTGATCTTAGACTTCTAGCCCTCATAATTGTGAGAAAATGAATTTCTGCTGTTGACGTCACCCATTTTGTTACGGCACCCCTAGCAGATTAAGACAGGAACCAAGGACATGGGAGCAATCTTGAAAGCAGATTCTCCAGCCCCAGTTGAGCCTTGAGATGACTGTAGCCTTGGTCCCCAGCTTGATGACAACCTCATGATAGACCAGAAGCCGGAGCCACCCAATTAGCTGGGTCCAAATTTCTGACCGGTAGAAACCTAGAGAGAATAAATGTTTGTTGTTTTAGGCCGCTACATTTTGGTATAACTTGGCATGCAGCAGTAGGAACTAATACAATGAAGGATGGGTTCTTTGAGTTAGGTAAAGTCATATTATCATTATCCCCTGTTTGTGGGAGAGGAAGCTAGGCGTCAAAGAGGTGGAGTGCCTTGCCTGAGGTCAAACAGCCTGGCAGACCCTCTCAAGGGAGAGGAGAGGAGGCCAGAGGTAAGCTTGGCCTCCAAACAGCTTTTGCCTTGGGCTACCCTGGCAGGCCGGTCCAGCTGGGGGCACCAGGATACAGACAACATTCCTGAAATATCCCAGAGTGTCACTTTGATGGTCTCCTTGGTGTCTTTGCTGCCAAACAGAATTAAAAGAGAATTGGTATTTTTACAAGGACCTTCCTGGTAACCTTACCATATGCAGTAATGAGGCCCCTTGGATGTGGCCTCAGAGAACCACCTCCCTTACTACCAAACAGCATGCTTTTGAGGGTCATGTTCAAAAGAACTCTAATGTGCAAGATCCCATCAGAAATTATAACAGCAAAGACTTATAGAACATTAGCTACATTCTAGGCGGTGTTCTAAGCATTTTATTATACTCATGTAATCATCTGAAGCATTCTGCTATTATCCCATTTTATAAACAAGGAAACTGAGGCACCAAAGAGCTTAGCAATTTGCCCAAGGTCACACAGCTAGCAAGCAACAGAACCTAGATCTAAACCCAGGCATGTTAGCCCCAGAGTTAATGCTTTGAAGATTTTTCTCCAGGTCTTCCCTTTTTTTAATATCTGCAATGGAATAGCCATTCGTTGGCAAGTCTCTTTATCCCATACTCTCTCTAGTTTTAAAATATCGAAGTGAAAAATAACCACAGCGCATGAAAGATACCTTGCCACTCCCCATGGAAAGCTTTTCCTGGCTCCCTGGTGCCCTTGGTGTGACTTGTGAGGCCCTCCAGGCCTCCGACCCCCGCCTGAGCCCACCACCCTCCTCCACTCATCTGGCCGCATTTCCTCTGCGGAAACCCAGCAGCCAGCGCCCCGCCTCGCTGCCTTTGCACAGGCTCTATGGGACACACCCTCCCTCCTCCCCCCACCCCTGCTAAACAGGCCCCATCCTTCACCACTTCTGGGCAGTCTTGCTGCCACCCTCACACCAGTCAGGTGCCTTAGCCCAGCCCCCAGCCCCCCACCCCCCATCCATGAATCCCCCTGCCCCAGCACCTGTGTCCTACCTCGTCTCCCTCTCCCACTGGACAATGATTTCCGCAAGAGCAGAAACAGGCTATTTGTCTTTATATTCCCAGCAATTAGCACAGCACCTGGCACCTATTAAGAACCAGTTTGTTGAATGAACACAAGCCCTCCAAAGAACCTAGCAACACTTTTAGTTATGCACCGCAACTGTCTCTACTGGACAGTCCCAGAGCACAGAGCCATACAAAAGTCACACCGGAAGGGGCCCAGGAGAGATGCTGGCTTAGTCCAATACCTTCAGTAAACAGCTTTAGAAAACAACTTCAGAGAAAACAATCAACTTGTCTCAAGTAGTCAAGGGCAGATGTGGGAGCCCAGCGGGGTCATGCTTCCAGGTGTCTGAGCCCCTCAAATTCTCAAATGCCTCTCAAAGGCATCTTATTAGTTTCCTCTTGCTGCTGTGACAAATTGTCGTAAACTTAGCTTAAAAGCAACATGAATTTATTATCTTACTGCTCCAGAGATGGAAAGTCCAAAAGGACTCTCGCTGAGCTAAAGTCATTAATGGAGCTGGATTCCTTTTGGAGGCTGTAGGGGAGAATTGGTTCCCTTTTCCAGCTTCTAGACGCCACGGCGTTCCTTGACTTGTGACCCCTTCCTTCTTCAGAACCAGCACGGCAGCAGCTTCTGTCCTCTCCTCTCCTGCCTCCCTCTTTCCCTTGTAAGGACCCTGATGACAATCCAAGATAATTTCCTCAATTCCCTTAACTCAACACGCCTGCAAAATTCCTTTCGCCATGGAAAGAAACCTACACACAGCTTGTGGGGGTTAGATGTGGGCAACTTTGAGGACCACTCTGCCGTCTACCGCAGCATCCTACTGTTTCTGATGTGAGCAGATCCATGATCTGACAGCATCTTCTGTGGACACGATGGCAAAACGAAAACAAAAGCAAACAAAAAAAACCTTCACCAGTGTTGGAACATACATTGTTCTCTCTTTCCACTTCTGAAGGTCCAGTTTTGATCAGGTGGGAGAAGTCGTTCTCAATATATTTATATATAGTATTGTGTGTGAATAACTATCGTATCTCCTCTGTAATGTTTATGCCTTAGGCGTGTATTCCTAATATTTTAATCCTTCTGATTGATCCCCTACAGAGTCGGGAATATCTAATTTGCAAAGAGAGGGCACGGCAGAAATGTTTAGTGAGAAATGTTTTGTGAGTATCACCATGTGCCAGGCAGGCTGGGTCTTATTTAATTTAAACCCCAACACAGCCTTCTGAGCCTGGCTCTATTATGTCCTATTTCATAGATGAAGAAACTCACACAGAGAGATGAGGCAGCTTATCTAACCCACAGAACCAGTTAAGTGACACAGTGGGTTTGGAATCCGTATTTATTTGGCTCCAGAACTTACGCTCTTCCCACTAGACCTTGTTGGTCCCCCCCCCCAAAATCCAACTTTCTTTTAGCTGCCAGGTTGATTGACTGATGAAGAGAAACAGAGAAAGGGGGATGGGGTAAGATTGAGAAACAGATGAAGAGAACCAGAGAAAGACTGTCAGGGTGGATGAATTTGGTTGAAATCTTCCATGAGCAGGCAACTTGGGGGGAACCCTTCTGGAAGTTATGGCTGCCGCTCCACCAAAATCTGCAGTGAGGTCCAGGAAGCTGCTGGTTGCTAGGCAATCCCTCGCCAACCACACTTCATACCAATCTAATTAGCGGATTTCACCTGAACTTCAACTGTTGCTAGGTAACTTTCTGGGGGTCTTTTCCCCTCCCCTCCAGGCCAATAATGGATCCCAAAGGAAGAGGACGAGGTGGCTGTGCAAAATCCACTGAAGATATAGCTACATGTAAAACTCCCCTTGTGGCCTCACTATATCCACCAAGAGTACGCAAATCCAGGAAATACAATGCAGTGGCACTGGCCTTGTTTAAAAAAAAAAAAAAAAAAAAAAGAGGTCCCACAAGCCAGTGAATTGATTCTTCAGAGGCAAGAGACTTATGAGGACAGATAAGGCCAGACACAGGCAGAACTATCTTTGGGAACCACTTAGACCAAGAATTCTTTTTGGAGACTCTGAACTGACTGATCCTTTGAGTCACCTGAGAGGGAGGAAAGGGGGCTAATATTTACGGAACACCTGTTATTCCTGGCAACAGGTTAGATGCTTCCACAAACACCTCATTTCGTCTTTGTGAGATTCCAGTGAGATGAGCAGCTGTTACCATCCACGTTTTAGCCATGAGAAACTGGAGTTCAGAAACAGTAAGTAATTTGATCGTGATCCTTCCCCCAAAGGAACGGGAAGCTAAAGACAAAGTAGGCTGACTAAATTCCATATGTGATCCTTCCACTCCTCCCTGCATGGGACTATCTCCACAGGATGACAGGTATTCATCATTCTTTCAGGGTAACTTCAGTATCACGACAAACCAGCAACAAAAATGCGAGCTGGAAAAGCATGTTTTCCCCTCCCCTGTTCATTACCAGGGATTTAATGCCAACTTAAGCGAATGATTCTTAAACTTTTTGGTCCCAGAACGCCTTTACACTGTTAAAAATTGACGAGGAGGGGCGCCTGGGTGGCTCAGTCGGTTAAGCATCTGACTTCGGCTCAGGTCATGATCTCGCGGTCCGTGAGTTCGAGCCCCGCGTCGGGCTCTGTGCTGACCACTCAGAGCCTGCAGCCTGTTTCAGATTCTGTGTCTCCCTCTCTCTCTGCCCCTCCCCTGTTCATGCTCTGTCTCTCTCTGTCTCAAAAATAAATAATAAAAAACGTCAAAAAAAAATTTTAAAAAAAAATTGACGAGGACTCCAAAGAGCTTTTGTTTCTGTGGGTTATATCTATTAACACTTACCATATGAGAAATTAAAACTAAGAATTTAAATATATAGATATAGATATAGATATAGATATAGATATAGATGATATAGATATAGATCAACTAATCTCAACAATAACAACAAGGAACCCACTGCATGGTTAACATAAATAATTCATTAAAAAAATTTTTTTTACATTTATTTATTTTTGAGAGACAGAGCACAAGTGGGTTGGGGCAGAGAGAGAAGGAGACACAGAATCCGAAGCAGGCTCCAGGCTCTGAGCTGTCAGCACAAGAGCCTGACGTGGGGCTGGAACCCACAAACCGCGAGATCATGACCTGAGCTCAATTCCAATGCTCAACCGACTGAGCCACCCAGGCGCCCCTAAATAATTCATTTTTATGTAAAGTAACCACTTTCAACAAGGAAATAAAAAAGAACAGGGAAGAGGGGCCCTGTTTTACATTCCTGCAGATTTCTTTGATGTGTGGCTTCATAGAACAGGATTCTCATCCCTGCTTCTGCATTCGATGGGTAGCATTATCACAAGCCACACAGTCCCCGGAACATCTCGCTCTCCTTCTCCGCTGTACATTCGTGACAGCACGGGAGTGAAAGAAGCAAATAACATCCTATATTATTATAAAACGATTTTGACCATGAGGACCCACGGAAATGGTCTCAGAGTCCCCCGGGGGATCCCCCGACCACACTTGGCGAAACATTGCCTTAAGCATACTTATTTGAATGCCCAAAACGCATTCAGGGTTTGACTGTGTTCCTTCCTGTTTCCAACGAACTGTTTTAGAATATCCCACATCTTTCTTGCCTGTATCATTTCACGGTCCCTTAAAACCCCAGACTACCCCCTCTGGTATGCAATCTCAGCAATGCTATCTGCAAAAAAACAAGATGCACATACTGGCTCCCGACTGACTGAAATGGTTCAAAACATCAGAACACGTATAGTTTGTGTCTTCCCAGCTCCCTTTCCCCCACCTGTTCTGGTAACTGGCGCAGAAAGAAACTTGCAAACTCCTGGCCTCTGTGATTGGTAGAACGGACAGATATCAGAGCCAGCTAGGCCAATCAGAACCCTCCCTTCACTTTTTTTCACCGTGGCTTGCAATTTCTTTTGCTCCTGAGGTATTAGCATCATCAACTTTATGCGGGCACTTTAGAGTCATTCCTCCTGCCCACCCACCTCAATCCCACCCTTACAGTTCACATGTTGGGGATTCTATCAGATGATTTCTGTAGCCTCTTTTAACATGGAAGCACTGCTCCAATTCTTCTTACTGAACACTTCACTGTCCTGGTGAAATTCCCTCTCGGCTGTACTGCCCATCAGAGTCCATGCGGCTGAATTACAACCCCCCCCCCGCCCCCCTCCCCCCCCCGCCAAAGCCTGGAACACAGATGCTCTTCTCTTTGCCCCCTCCCACCCTCCTACACTCTTGCCCAAACTCTTCTTCAAGGCGCTGAAGTCTTCTCTGCTTTCACAGCAGGGGTGAAGCAGCCCAGGATGTCTTCCTACCTGGCAACTAAGTGCCACCCACTCTAACACCCACATTTACTGACATGGAGGTGTGCCAGGGCGGGGGTGCCTTGTGTCTTTGCATAAACTCATCCCTCTGCCCTAGGATTCCGTTTGATTTGCTTCAGCACGCATTCACGGAGCATCTACTTTGGGCCAGACATGTCACTGAGAATACAGTAGGGAAGACGAAACATTCAGTAGCCCCCTTTATCCAGGAGGGATATGTTCCAAGACCCCCAGCAGATTCCTGAAACCATGGAAAGTACCAAACCCTATCAATACTAAGTGTTTTCCTATGCATGCATACCTACGATGAAGTTTAACTTCTAAATTAGGCACAATAAGAAGAGTGACAACAATGAGTAATAATCAAATAGAATTATTATAACAATATACTGTAAGAAAAATTATGGGTATGTGGTCTCCCTCACTCTCAAAAGATCTTATTATACTATACTCACCCTTTTTCCTGTGATAGTGTCAGAAGATAAAATGTTGCCTGAGGAGAAAAAGTGAGCTGGATGACGAGGCTTTGTGATGTAGCATTAGGCTATTTCTGCTCTTCTGACAATACGTCAGAAGGAGGTTCATCTGCTTCTGGACCACAGCTGACCACAGGTAACTGAAACCATGCAAAGCAAAACCATGGATGGGGGGGGGGGGAGGAGGGGGGAGGTGCAGGGAGAGGGGAGGACTATGTAACCACTAACTACAATAGTTAACTAGTAAGCTTCATGCTACACATGGGACTGTCCAGTACAAATGAGAGATCAGCCACCCAACCCCAGCTAAAGCAAAAGGGTTTATCCTAACTAATAAACCATCAAGAACATCTTTGTGTGGGTTTTCTCCATTTACCGCCCCCACCCCAGATCTGTTCTCTGCCCTTCTCTCCCCTGCTCTGCATCCAGGAGGCTGGCCTGGGCTCGATCTCGTTCTTTGATTGTGCCCAGCCAATGCAAGTATCAGCAGAAGAGACTGGAGGGCTTGAGGGGGGTGAGGTCGGAGTATTTACTTCCGCCCAGCCCATCCCCACTTCCTCTCTGCCTTGTCAGTCTGGCAGCGACTGATTCCCTGTTCCCTGGCTCCAGCTCTGGTCAGGTTCTGATAACACTGCTCCCTTGTGTCACCCCTTCAGTACTAAGGCTACCAATAGCTCCCCACTGTTGCTGGTCCCTGGGTAAATCACTGTGCTTTCTCAGTTTCCTTAATCCTCCACCCCCACACCTCGCCAACGCTTCTGTAAATAGTCCTGACATTAGCCTCTTTTCATCTAAGCCCTTCTGAATATTCCATCTCTCCTCACAGGGCAAGGTGGCTACTAGCCTCTAGAGCCTCCCACCCTCGCACCATCACAGCGCAAGGCAATGGAGAATACCTCTCGTCTGTGAGGTACCCGCTACATTCTAGTCACAGGCCCATCCCCGAACCAATCACTGGAGCTAGAATAATTCAGTGGTCTGATTGTCCAAGTGTGGTCGCATGACCCACTTCCAAAGCCAGCAATGGAGCTATCATCATCCAAATCCATGGCTTGAGTGCTTGAAAGTGGGAGAGAAGGATTGCCCACAGGAAATTCTGGGTCCTGTTACCAAAAGAAGGAAAGGGCCTGTGTGGGCCCAAAACAAGGAATTTCTACTTCGACATAGAGAGAGAGAGAGAGTACCAGATGAAAGGCTGGTGGAGTTAGAGATGAAGGAGGTCACCAGTGACAGGGATTGTCCCTCCGTTGACTACCTGTGCCAGGAAGTTCTTATCTCCCTTTTGCATCAAAGGTAGTTCTGAACTCTAGCCTGCTCACTATCTCTCACCAAGAAGAAGACAGCCTTAGTGTGTTCCTCTGTGGTTCTCTGGACTGTAGGCTTTCTCCAGTGCAGTTACAGGAACACGCCTGCTGCCATTTTGTTTCACGATTATAAGCTACTGCAAAAGTTGAAGTTGAGGTGTGTGACAAACCTCATCAGAGTCAGTGACTTCTTCCAAAATTATCATAATGGGCATGGACACGTGAGAACTTTCAAGTAATAACTTAAAACAAAGATCTCCCTTCATTCAGTTTAATGCAGCAAATATACTGCATGGAATTATTTTGGAGATTTTAAAACACCGTACAGTTAGCAGGCATAATTAATGTTGTGTTTAAGGCATTGTCCTGGACCCTGTCCACCCACTCAGCCCTTTCAGGGAGCAATCCCATCTCCCATGATATGCAGCCAATACCATCAAAGGCACATCCTTCACATCCACTGCCCATTCATACCTCAGAACTGCCTATTCCACCCACACCCCATCCCAACCTCCTCCAAATCCCAAGTCCTCCTGACCTCATTGTTCTTTCTCTCCTCCCTCTTCAGACTTAAAACCTTCCTGGATATGATGTTGCTTCTGTGATGTTGCCAGGCTACCTCTGGCTACCCTGTCTGAGTCCACATGATACAGGGCCTCCTCTGACCCAGAATGGTCAAACACTCCTTTCAAGATGCTTTAGTTCTCATGTCTTCCTGATTCATAAGAAAAAAAAAAGTGGACAACTCAGGAATCCTGAGCCATGACCTCTAAGGAAAATACATTTTCCAGGCTGCTCATGATGTCAAGTGGTGGGAGAGGGTAGTGAAATACTGCAAGCCCCTAGAAGAAGCTCCTTGACTGTGAGACTTGCACACCTGTCCACCAGTGTATTCAGAGAGTCCAAAATGATGACCGACAACCTTGTAGTCGATTAAATGTGATCCCCTACAGTCAATTTGTTTTCCTTCTGTGCTTTCTCCTCCCTTAATTTGGATTCCTACATCTATGGCTATATAACATAGATATTAAAAGCAAAAGTTATAGAATCACATGACCTATTTTCAAATTTGGGCACTGTCTCTTACCAGTTGTGTGACCTCAAACAACTCACTTAATTTTTCCAAGCTGCAGTTAGTAAAATGGGAAAAACACTTCTAGATTATCTGAGAATTAAGCAAGACAGTGAGAGAACCCAGTAGGTACTTTTTAAAAAAGTATGAGCAATTATTATTTTATTATTCTCATTATTATTAACAAAACTCAAGGGGACATAAATTGTTTTCCTCCCCTTCCCATCACCACACAGCACCCCTCAAATCACCCTTTGAATGCAGCTGCCTACTCCACCCAAGTCCAAGTCCTCCCAGACCACCAGGGAACTATTTTCCTCATATGGCCCTCTTGAGAAGAATCACCACTCAGAGCTCATCTCTCCATAGAAACCCAGAGAATAAATAGAAGCAGCAGGTTTTCAGCAGTTTCAATTCTGACTGGTTCAATTAAATTAAATCCCACAAAACTCTTCCATTAGCATGTGGGTGGAGAAGGCAGAGATGTCTCAGTGACCTTTGTTCCATGGTTCGCTTAGACCTTCCAATTATTTTCAGTTAATATCTCATCTCCTTGCCTGGTATTATTACAAGTAACCTGCACCAGTATCTGTGTGAGGAGATGTGGTTAGTACAAATCTGCTGTAACCTTAACATCTCTTTCAAGGGTGGAAATTATAAATATGTTTTTCTAAATCATGAAATACTTTATCAAGTACCTTTCATTTTTCTCCTAGTGGGCTCTCTCTCCAATAAATAGCTTTTCTCTGTTAGCAGATTCTTGGACTTACAGAAAAGTAAGTGGCAAAAGAATAGAAATGGGATTTCTCAGTTCAGATGAGAATGTGCCAGATATACTGTGTATATTCAAAGCCCCATGGCTGTGAAGGCACATCACAAGTCAACATGCCATGGATAGGATCGCCAAATCTCTCCCCATGAGGGCTTTCTTCAAGAACAGGAATGCAGACATCAAGCCCTCTTGTTCCCATTCGGATATACCCAGGTGGCATCTCAAAGGTATGGTTTGGCTGGCTGCCAGGGGAAGAGGTATAACTGCAGTGAAGGTGAAGATCTCAGGGAATAAGAAGGGAAACCGTAGCTTTGGCGTCAGGGGAGATATGGGGAGGAAAGGACAAGGATGTTCCTGGTCCCAGCTGGTGCAAGGGAAGGTGCTCTGCATTTGGATCAGCCTTGAGTATGAAATAGAAAAGTGGCAGCTCCTGGGGTGCCTGGGTGGCTCAGTTGGTTAAGCGTCCAACTTCAGCTCAGGTAATGATCTCACGGTTTATGAGTTCGAGCCCTGCATCAGGTTCTGTGCTGATGGCTCAGAGTCTGGAACCTGCTTTGGATTCTGTCTCCCTGTCTCTCTGTCCCTACCCTGCTCATGTTCTGTCTCTCTCTCAAAAATAAATAAACATTAAAATTAAAAGAAGGAAGGAAGGAAGGAAGGAAGGAAGGGAAAAGTGGTAGCTCCGTACTGAGGAAAATGCAGCATTTTTAAAACAATGAATCAGATCTGCATAAACTAAAATGGAAACATCTCCAAAACACACTGTTAAAAGAAAAAGCCAGTTGCAGTTTATCTACTTATCTACACTATTCCATGCATGCAAAAGACACACATTAATTTGGCCCCAAAAGCAAAAATAAACAAGTGGGATTACATCAAGCTAAAAAGCTTCTACACATCAGAAGAAACTATCAACAAAATGAGAAGGCAACCTATGTAATGGAAGCAAATATTTGCAAATCATATATCCAATAAGGGGTTATTATCCAACACATATAAAGAACCCATACAACCCAATAGCAAATAATAATAATAATCCAATTTAAAAATAGGCAGAGGAACAGAGTAGACATTTTTCCACAGAAAACATACAAATGGCCAACAGGTACATGAAAATGTGCTTAACATCATCAACATCATCAGGGAAACACAAATCAAAACCACCACGAAGTATCACCTCACACCTGTTAGAATGGCTATCCATGTTGGTGAGGATGTGGAGAAAAGGGGACTGTTGTGCATTGTTAGTAAGAATGTAAACTGGCACAGCCACTATGGAAAACAGTATGGAGGTTCCTCAAAAAATTAAAAATAGAACTACTGTATGTTCCAGCAACTCCAACTGTGAGCGCATGTCCAAAGGAAGCAAAACCACTGTCTCAGGGAGATATCTGTACCTCCACATTTATTGCAGCATTATTTACAATAGTCAAGACATAGAAAATAATCTAAGTGTCCATCAACAGATGAGTGGATAAAGAAGTTATGGATATATAGAGATATAATAGAATATTATTCAACAATGAAGGAAATCCTGCCATTTGTGACAACATGAACAGACCTTGAAGGCATTATGCTAAGTGGAATAAATCAGACAAAGAAAGACAAATACTATTATGATCTCACTTATATGAGGCATCTAAAAAAACCAAGCTTATAGAAACAGAGAACAGATTGGTTGTTGCCAGAGGTGGGGAGGAGAATAGGGGAACTGGGTGAAGTTGAACAAAAGATACAAATTTCCAGATAAATAAGTCCTAGAGATGTAATGTGTCGCATGCTGACTGTAGTTAACAATGCTGTGAGATATATTTGAAAGTTGCTAAGAAAGTAGATCTTAAAAGTTCTTACAACAACAACAAAAAAAAAACATTATACTTGTGAGATGATAAATGTTAACTAAACTTATTGTAGTGATCATTTTACAATATATCCATATACCAAATCCTTATACAACTTGTATACCTTCTGCTAATACAATGTCATATGTCAATTATATCTCAATAAAACTGGGGGAATTGTTTAATAAGGAAAGAAAATCTCTTACATTGACCATAAAGAATATTTTTCAAGTGAAAAATAAAACTATATATTTGCATAGAAGTATATATACATACATGCATAGAAGGTCTGAAAGGTTAGACACCAAACTGTTCACAATAGATACATCTTGAGAGGAGACTGGGCTTGACAGGGGAGGAAGGGAACTTGGATCCCACCACTTGGGAACTTCTGCATTAGGCTCATTCTGATTTGCCCCATTCTCCCCAGGGGAAGTCTCTAACCTTTTCCATAAACATTGAGCCTCTCCCCTTTTATAAGTGAGGATGGCGTCCTCTGCTCCTTCATGCACATGTGTGTCCACAGGCATCCTGCTAGTTGGTGATTCTCACCATCTACATGCATCCTTCTAATGTTCTGTATTTAACTTGGACAAGTCTCAAGAGACTCCTAACCAGTCTCCTTGCTTTTATCTAATCCACCCTACACTCCCCTCTAGAACAAGTGATCTAAACCACAGGAACAACAACATCACCACTTGAAACTCTTCAATGACTCTTATCTCCTGAAGTGATACACCAGAATCATCTGGGAGCTTCTCTAAAATACAGGCTTCTTGATGCCTCCTCCAAAG
This sequence comes from Neofelis nebulosa, assembly GCF_028018385.1. NCBI lineage: Eukaryota > Metazoa > Chordata > Mammalia > Carnivora > Felidae > Neofelis > Neofelis nebulosa. The sequence continues at coordinate 41,346,093 of NC_080797.1, read as the reverse complement.
GCTCTAATCCAGTAGATCCTGAATTTTTAACAAGCACCTAAGACATGATTCTGATGCAGAGGGCATGGGGATCAAACTTTGAAAAACACTAACCACAGGCTAAGGGCAGCCCCAGTTCCTTAGAATAGTAATCAGACCCCTCATAAGCTGATTCTTACCTCTCCAGCTTCACTTTGCACCTCTCCCACATCACACTTCCTGCCACCAATGTAGACAAGCCTCTGGTCTCCCACTCACTGTCTTGCCTCTCAACGTTGTTGTTCTCAACTGTGCCCATAGTGCCCTTTATGCTAAGGGCTAGTATCCAAAATCTATAAAGAATAAAGAACTCACCAAACTCCGCACCCGAAAAACAAATAATCCAGTGAAGAAATGGGCAGAAGACATGAACGGACACTTTTCTAAAGAAGACATCTAGATGGCCAACAGACACATGAAAAGACGCTCAGTGTCACTCTTCATCAGGGAAATACAAATCAAAACCACCCTGAGATATGACCTCACACGGTCAGAGTGGCTAAAATGAACAAATCAGGAGACTATAGATGCTGGAGAGGATGTGGAGAAACGGGAACCCTCTTGCACTGTTGGTGGAAATGCAAACTGGTGCAGACACTCTGGAAAACAGTGTGGAGGTTCCTCAAAAAATTAAAAATAGATCTACCCTGTGACCCAGCAATAGCATTGCTAGGAATTTATCCAAGGGATATAGGAGTGCTGATGCATAGGGGCACTTGTACCCCAATGTTTATAGTAGCACTTTCAACAATAGCCACATTATGGAAAGAGCCTAAATGTCCATCAACTGACAAATCGATAAAGAAGATGTGGTTTATATATACAATGGAATACAACTTGGTAATGAGAAAGAATGAAATCTGGCCATTTGTAGAAACGTGGATGGAACTGGAGAGTATTATGCTAAGTGAAATAAGTCAGGCAGAGAAAGACAGATACCATATGTTTTCACTCATATGTGGATCCTGAGAAACTTAACAGAGAACCATGGGGGAGGGAAAGGGTGAAAAAGTTACAGAGAGGGAGGGAGGCAAACCATAAGAGACTTAAATATTGAGAACAAACTGAGGGTTGATGGGGGGGTGGGAGGGAGGGGAAAGTGGGTGATGGGCATTGAGGAGGGCACCTGTTGGGATGTGCACTGGGTGTTGTATGGAAACCAATCTGACAGTAAATTATATTTAATATAAAAAATAATAATGCCCTTTATGCTCATCTGCCAATATGCTTCTGGCTACTGCTTGCACATCCTTCAAAACCTAGTTCAGGCATCATCTCTCCCAGGAAACCTTCCCCAACACTCCCACACTATGTTACATGCCCCCATCTTGTCCTCCAAATACCAACGCTTTGTCAGACAAGTTGTTACCCCATTTCCTAGATTTTCTAGGCATCCTGGATTCTGAGATCTTTGCAGGATGCCTATGCCTTATTCATCCTCCAAAATCCCCAGAAGCAAACACAAAATCTGGCACACTGTAGGCACACGTAGGTACAATGTAGGTAGTTACACTGGTACATTCTAGCTGGTTCCACTGGCGCACTGTAGATAGTCACACTGGTGCATTCGAGGTAGTTACACCGGGACGCTGTAGACGGTTACACTACCTACAATGGTAGGCAGTTGCACTGGTACAATGTAGGTAGTTACACAGACACACTGAAGGTATTTTCATTGGTGCACTGTAAATTGTTTGCTGATGGTTAGATAAGTCACAACAAGGTGAAGGGGAGAGAGAGAGAGAGAGACAGAGAGACAGAGAGACAGAGAGAGAGAGAGAGTCTTAAGTAAGCTCTGCACTCAGCGTGGGGCCCAACATGGGGCTTGATCTCACCACCTTGAGATCATGACCTGAGCAGAAACCAAGAGTCAAGAAACCAAGCTCAACCAAGCTCAACCGACTGAGCCACGCAGGCGCCCCAAGGCAAGACCTTTTAGTTGACACCTCTCTGAATCCACAAGAGCAAGTTGGTCAAGCACTAATACACAAGCCCCCACTCCTACTTCAACCACAGGACGGTGCTGCTCAACCTCAGGTTTGATCTGTTTGCCAACCCCATGGAAACAAACAAAGGCTGTGACTCAATACTTTTAGCAGCAGTTTGGCTCCAAAATTTCAATATCCAAGATGCCATCCACCAAGGTCATGCCACCCACACTACAACTGAGAAAGAGGATTTTGTCTGGTCCCCTCAGCAGAGCAGACACATGCATACTGGGCGCAGTCCTTAATCATCCCACACCCTCTCTGGGCTGCCATGCCATCCGCTGACTGTACCCTCATCACCAAATGATTTTTAAATTCTGTTAAGTTCTCTTATAAAGACCTTACTCCCTAGAGAGCAACGCCTACTCCCAGGGGCAAAAGTGAAGAACAAACCCTTCCCTCCCTCCTTGCTTACCTGCAACATGGGTCTTGACATCCTCAGTAAGTGACTCTGTGATGTTCATCTCACTCCTGCAGGATCTGTGCTAACCAGCCATAACCCTGGTCAGTTCCAGGTCATGATTCCTTAACCTGCTGCTATACAATAGGCGTCTCTATTTTTCTTTCTTTCTTTCTTTCTTTCTTTCTTTCTTTCTTTCTTTCTTTCTTTCTTTCTTTTGAGAGAGAGTGGTGGGGTGGGGGGGGGGGGGAGGGTTGCGGCAAAGAAAGAAGGAGACACAGAATCTGAAGCAGGCTCCACGCTCTCAGCTGTCAGCACAGAGCCCAGTGTGGGGCTTGAACTCATGAACCAGAGATCATGACCTGAGCTGAACTCAGTGCTTAACCAGCTGAGCCACCCAGGTGCCCCTCTATTTTTCATAACGAGGTTACACTACTTTTCAACTAAAACAAACAAACAAATTAACTTATTAAAATTAAAATTCTGACAGGTTCTCATCATCTATAGCTGGATTTTCCAAAGTAGCAGATCCTATGTGAAAAAATAGGGATGGGAACAGATCTTAAGGTAAAAAAAAAAAAGAGAGAGAGAGAGAGGGAAGTAGATGATCAAGTAAATTTGGGAAATATTTGATTAAACAAAGTTAAACATATCTCTTTGCTGAAGAACTTCTTGGGTACTTTAAATTATGAATGTTCATGATGAATTTTCAGATGAGGGCTAGAGTATGTGATGATACCCAAAGTTATTTGATCTTTGGACCTCAGAGCATGTCAAGGGACAAAACACTTGTTTGGAATCTCTGTCCTACAGGGAAAGATAATGAAACCTAGGAAGCCTTTCATAACCTGGCCCGGCCCATCTCTCAGACTCCTCTCGTTCATTCTGTCTTCCTGATCTGTATTAATGTCCTACTGTGACAGTAACAGATTACCACAACCTTGGTGTCTTAAACACTTCAAATTTATTGTCTTGTTTTGTTTTTGTTTTTTAACTGTATTTAATCCAGGTTGGTTAACATATAGTGTAATAATGGTTTCAGGAGTAGAATTTAGTGATTCATCACTGATGTACAACACCAGTGTTCATTCCAACGAGTGCCCTCCTTAGTACCCATTACCCATTTAGCTCATCCCCTGCCACCCTCCCCCAGCAACCCTCAGTTTGTTCTCTGTATTTAAGAGTCTCTTATGGTTTGTCTCCCTCTCTGTTTTTATCTTATTTTTCCTTCCCTTCTGCTGTGGCCATCTGTTTTGTTTCTTAAATTCCACTTATTAGTGAAATCATATGGTATTTGTCTTTTTCTGACTTCTATCACTTAGCATAATACATTCTGTTCCACCCATGTTGTCTCCAATGGCAAGATTTCATTCTTTTTTGGTTGCTGAGGAATATTGCATTGTATACATGTACAACATCTTCTTTATCCATTCATCCATCAATGGACATTTGGGCATTTTCCATAACTTGGCTATTGTTGGTAGTGCTGCTATAAACATGGGGTGCATGTACTCCTTTGAATCAGCATTTTTGTATCCTTTGGATAAATACCTAATAGTGCAGTTCCTGGGTCATAAGGTAGTTCTATTTTCAATTTTTTGAGGAACCTCCATACTGTTTTCCAGAGAGGCTACACCAGTTTGCATTCCCACCAGCAGTGCAAAAGTGCTCCCCTTTCTTCTCATCCTTGCCAACATGTGTTGTTGCCTCAGTTGTTAATTTTAGCAATTCTGATGGGTGTGAAGTGATATCTCATTGGGGTTTTGATTTGTATTTCCCTGATGATGAGTGATGTGGAGCATGTTTTCATGTGACCATTAGCCATCTGGATGTCTTCTCTGGAAAAGTGTCTGTTCATGTCTTTTGCCCATTTCTTCACTGGATTATTCGTTTTTGGGGTGTTGAGTTTGGTAAGTTCTTTATAGATTTTGGATACTAACCCTTTATTTGATATGTCATTTGCAAATCTCTTCTCCCATTCTGTAAGCTGCCTTTTAGTTTTGTTGACTGTTTCTTTCACTGTGCAGAAGCTTTTTATCTTGATGAGGTCCAAATACACTGCAATTTATTATTTTTCAATTCTGAAGGTTAAAAGTCTGACACAGCTGTCATGGAAGGAAAAGCAAGATGTGAGCAGGGCTGTGGTTCATTTCTGGAGACTATAGAGGAATATCCATTTCCTTTCCTTTTACAGCTTCCAGAGGCCACCACATTCTTTGGCTCATGACTCCTTTGTTTACCCTTCTCACACTGCATCACTTTAACTCCTTCTTCTGCCTCCACTTTTAAGGACACTTGTGATTACACAAAGGCCACCCAGGGAATACAGGATAATCTCCCATTTTAAGACCAGCTGATTAGCCACCTTCATTCCACTGACAATTTTAATTCCCCATCGCCATGTGGGGTGACATAATCAAAGTACCAAAGATTAGGATGCAGGCATTTGACAGCAGGGGAGCCATGTTCTGCTTGCCACACCATACTTCTCATTTCCCCTCCTTTTCTCCCATAGTACCCACTACACTTTTTGCCAAAGCCTACCTGCTGTCCTCAGAGAAAAAGAAAATATGTTCTATACCCCTAGTTTCCTCAGCCTCCAATGCCCGTCCCCACCCTTACCATTGTCTTCTCCTAAAAGCATTCCTACTCACCCATTGGAGCCATATTCCAATCTTACTCCCTCTGTGAATGCCTCCCAGAACTCCCCAGGCACAACTGGATATTTGGCTCCAAAAGTGTTTCATACATGTCACCAAGATAACATTCATCACCTATTCATAATAATATAACAGTTAATACTCACTGAGCACTTACTAATGTGTACAGTACTGTGCAAAGGCTCCACCTGCGGCCGCACAACAACCCTCTCAGACAGGCATTATTGCTCATCTATCTCCTCCTTCGGCCCCAGGCTGTGAGCACTTACAATTCATGAACCATACACACCTTATTCATCTTCATATCACCAACACCTCACTCAAGGGTTAGCACATAATTCAGGCTCGGCTCATTTGGATCCATTTAACTGCACTGCTAGTTCTTTGAGCCAAAAAGTGCTGCTGGCTACCTTATAAAATGATGGAACCAAGGCTTTTCCAAAGGTCAAATTAAAGGCATGTAACTGACACCTGATTTGTCTCAAGTTTTGGGGGCAGGAGCAAATGCGAGTGAGCCTGGCACGTGATGGATCACAATGGAGCCCAGCTGTTTGAAGATCACCATGCAAAGCCCCCAACAACCAGGAGAGAACAGCTTGCAAAGCAAGCTTGCAAAGCAAGTGCTGTGTCAGCAGCCAATTTCTGCTGCAGCATCTGGAAACACCACTGGAGTGTCCAGCTGGTCATATGCTCCTTCTAAAGGAATGAGCTATCCATCACTGACTGATGACTCGGTTCTTGAGCCAACCGGGAATGATCGTCTGTTGAACATACCCCATTATGGGTCCATATGAAATAAATTCACCAATATATATTAATGTATTGAGTGGTAATGTTTCTTCGTACAATAAATAGCTGCTGAGGACATACCATTTTCAGGCAATAAGATGAATAAAACCAGGCTCCTGCCTCTTCATGGTTCCACTGGAGTGACAGACAGGAAAATGAATCAGAACCATGAACTGTGATATCCCCTAAGCCTCAGTTTCCTCATCTTTGAGTTGGGGAGAATAATAGTACCTACTTCACAGAGTTTGTGTGAGGGGGTCATAAGGGTTAATGCATTAAAGAGCTCAGAACAGGGTCTGGCACATAAAAAAATCTGATCAGTGTTAACATTAGACAAAGCACTGGGGAAGCAAAGAAATAGACCAGGGCCCATGTGGGGCCAGGAACGTCTTCCCAGGAGTGTTGATGTGAGGCAAAGCCTGGAAGGATAAGGAGATGTCCACATGCCAAGAACAGCAGGGGAAGGAGAGTCTAGGCAGAAGAAACACCAGGGACAAGGACACAAAGATTTAAATGATAGAGACAATGCTATTCAGTCATCAAATCCATTTCTTCATCCTCTTGGGCACACAGCTAAACTACATTGCCCAGGATCCCCTGCAGTTAACTGGGGTCACGTGATTGAGCTCTAGCCTATGAAAGTGGTATAAGATCTGGTTCCTAACACTTCTTGAGTACCCCTCCAGGCACTTTCATCTTCTCCTCTGCTATTGGTTGGATGACTCTGGGCTGAGTTTGCAGACACTTTTAGAGATAGAGGAAACCTTGATCCCCAAGTCATTGCTTGGAGGAGAGCTGCCCAGGAAAGCCACCCAACCAGGAACAGCACATCGGGCTGTATATAAGTGGTATATAAAGTTTTACTGCATTAAGGCACTGACATTTCAGCATTTATTTGTTACCTCTGCAGAGCCCAGCATTACTTACCCTGATTAACACAGTATTAAACATCATTGTTGGGCTTGAACTATAATTGGAAATCATTCACTAAAGTTTAGATTTATGGGAGAAAAGCCTGAAAAGATAAATAGGGATCAATTTGCAAAGGAGCCTCACTAAGGACTGGGGAGTTTGTCCTACAGGCAAATTACTGGGAAATTATGAAGATGTTTTAACTAGAATAGCAGAATCAAATGTGTGCTTTCAAAAGAGCACCCTGAAAACAGGGAAGAAGAAAAACCTGGGTGGAGGTGAGTCTGGAAGTAGAAATTCAGTTATTATAGACCATTAGCTATGAGGCCTTGAAGACAAGGACTGTATCGTTCTCAGCATTCTATCCCAGGGCTTAGCTCAGTACATGCCACACAGCAGGCACTCAGTACAACTGGATGGATGGATGGATGGATGGATAAATAGGCAGGCAGATATAATTATAGTAATCCTAGTGAGAGATGATGAGGCCTTAGGATTATGGCAGTGGAGATGGAAAGGAAGGGACAGACTGAAGATATATTTAAGGAGTCAGAGTAGACAGGGTTTGGGGACCAGTTGGCTATAGAGGATGATGGATTTCCAAGAAACATCGAGTTCAGGGTCCTAAAGTCAGAGCCCAGAGGCAGAGAAGACAAATAGTAGATGAGAGACTTGTCGCCAGCTAGGCTTTCAGAAGGACCATCTCGAGACTTGGCCTTTTGCCAGACATTCAACACATATTTTCTCATAATCTCTGCAAACAGCTTTGCATCCCCAGCAGAGACAAAGGAATTAAAGGGAGCAGATTTATCGATTTCCTAATATTTCCTGGCTCGTCTTTTGGGGCTATTGCCAGGTCTGCTGAAGGTCTATATTCTCCTTTGACTCCCCTCCCTCCTTTCTCTGGAAGCCAGTGTTTTCTCCCAACCCTTCTCCTCTTCAACCTTTTGGGATTTCCTCACTTTCCTGACTCTGTGATTGCCCACTCTGAAATTCCTCCCACCCAAGCAGGCAATGACATTCTATACCCCAAATTGGTGAACTTCTCTACAGAGGACCAAATAATAGAAATTGTAAGTTTTGTGGGCCATTCAAGCTCAACTCTGCTATTGAGTCATAGACAATAGGAAAATGAATGAACATAGCTGTTTGCCAATAAATTTTACTTACAAAACCAAGCAAAGGGCCTGACTTGGCCCCAGGACCATAGTTTGCCAACCTCTTCTCTAGGCTGATCCAAGGCCATACTGGAGTGGAAACCACAGCAGGCAAGCAGCTGACCAGCTCCGGCCAGATTGGTCCTCAACCTCACCACCACATCTCTGGGTCTGGCCCTCAGCTTGCAGGGCCAAGAGCTGATGAACTCGTCACTCTGGACAGACTTCCAGTAACCAAACTCACAACAAACTAGTTATAAATCAGAATGCCAGAATGCCTGTTTTTCATTGGGGGAAGGGGGGGGGAGACGTGAGAATTCCTCTTTTTGTAACCACAAGATTCTGGTCCCTTAACCAGCACACAACTCTCCTTGCTATCAGAGCACACAAAGTTCAGATTAGGAACCCTTGTGGCTTCCAAGGGAGCAGTGCCAAATGCAAGTGGTCGTGGGGGCAGACTCTGCTGCTGTCCAGAAGTAGCATTTGTTCTCACTTCAGGAATCTTCGTTTATCTCCACAGAGGCTATCGGTCTGGGGAACAAATAAAGCACTCCGAATAATACCCATAACAAGTTTTAAAAACAATAATAAATAACAAAATAAAAACCACTGGATTCAAATTCCCAGCTCAAATCCTACCAACTCGGTGACCTTGGGGACACTGCTTAACCTCAACATGCATCAGTTTCCTCACCTGTAAGTTAGTGATCGAATAATGTCTACTTTAAGGACGGTCTGAGGAGCATAAAATAATGTATAAGTGTTAATGTATCTGCCAGGCATACATCGGTAGGCTTGAGATATTTTATTATTATAATTATAATCATCATCATGATGATTACTTCTACACTATTGTTATTTATTATGATTACCGTTATTGTTGTTAAAGGAGGTTAAGGGACATCTCAGAGCCAGCCACACAGGGAAGAACCTGGGCCTTGATAAATTTCAGCTCACTGGGGCCCGTAACAACTCCATTATCACAGCCATAAACCACTGGGGGCACCTTCAGCACGCTGGCTGATATAATGCTGTACTCTGGGTGACAGAGGCCAGCCCATAAATAAATCAGACCAAGCTTCAAAGCCAAGATATTCAGACTCCTAAAATTTAGTGGCTTGCTTCTCCTCACAGCTAACACCATGCTCCCATCCACAGGACCCAACTATTCTGTCGCCGCTCGCCGGTCTAATGAAGATGGGGGGGGGGGGGGGGGTGGTGGTGAGAAGGATCACAGCAGAAGTAAGGGAGGCCGTGAGCAGAAGGGAGGGGCACGATGGTGGTAGTGGTGGTGGATGTGTCTAGGGATGGACAGACCACAAGACAACCACTGCTACAGCCTTTCAAGGACTCAGACCTACCGCCGTTCATCCCCTCAGCCATTTGAAACTAATAGAAACTGACCCAGGACACAGCATGCAGGATGCCAACCTAGAGCATAAGTTGGTGGCCAGAACAATGGGTCAAACAGGAGACTAAGGAGTCAAAGTTAGTTTGGCATACCTTTCCCCAGGATATCTTTAAAAAGAAAAATAGGGACACCTGAGTGGCTCAGTCGGTTAACCATCTGACTTTGGCTCAGGGCATGATCTCATGGTTTGTGAGTTCGAGTCCCATATTGGACTCTGCACTGACAGTGTGGAGGCTACCTGGGATTCTCTCTCTCCCTCTCTCTCTCTGCCCCTCCCCCACTTGCGTGCATGTGCTCTCTCTCCCTCTCTCTTTCTCTCAAAACAAATAAATAAACTTAAAAAAAAGAAAAGAAAAGAAAAAGAAAAACAGATCCATTCTCATTAGTCCAGGCCAGCTTTCCCAGGAGAGAGGAAAAGAGGCCAAAATGGGGAAGAGAGGCCACGAACAAAATGTCAGATGAGCAACCCGTACCTGCTCGCCACATTCTCACTTTGCTCAGAGATCAATTACATAACAAGTTTATATGCTCTAAAGTCAATCATGACATCAATTCCAAAATGAGATTTATTTCCTCTCCTGAGTCGAAAGTCGCATATTGACACACGTCTGCTACTTCATGCCCTTCTTGTAAATTAATGCCTCTTTTCATCAGGGTCTGCATGGTGATGAGAGCAGGTGGTTTTTAGTAGCAGAGTCAGGCTCCAGCTGCATGGCTTGAAATTAAACTCCAGGGTGCAGCTTGATCCCACACAATTCACCCCCTCCAGGCTGAAAACCGCACCCCCACAATCACCCCAGGAAAGCTCTCTTCCTGTGCTCTGTTAGATGGGAAGGGACTGCCTTACCTGTGCCCTCATTCTCTTCTGCCCACTCTAACCCCTTCCTGAGTGCGGGTCCTTGGGAAGGCAGAAAAAGAGGCACTTTGCTTGGACAAATGACCACACACACACACCCCCCCCACCCGCCGCCGGTTCTCCTGTAAGAGGCCATCTATAATGCAAAGCACAAGTTTTTGGTCTTCGGGAGGCTTCACTCTGATGATTCAGCAGAACCTGAAGGACCAAGGTTGGGACCGTGATGAGGCCCTTCAGGATGGAGTCGGGACTCTGTGGGGAGAAGCAAGAACCTGAAGAGACCAGGAGGATCCCAGAGTGGAAGCAGAGAAGAAGGGGGACAGTCAGAGACAGAAGAGCCTTCCAGGCAACAAAGAGTTCAGTGTGGACTGAGAAATGATCCAATAAAGCAGCAAAGGAAACAGCTTTTGCCCTCGGTGTGTTCTTCTTGGTTGGCTGTGGGGAAGAATTTCCTTCTGGCAACAGTCCGCATCACCACACCCCTGCAGATGTCATGGATATTAGCGAGGGTTCCCTCCTGCGCTGACACTCTGTCTGCCTTTCTGTGACAGCCTATTGAGAGCTCAAGAAGGACATTATTATAATAATATCAATAGGGATTATAATAACAGCAAACAGAGATTTGATGCATACCGTGTGCTGGGTGCTGGTCTAAGCACTTTTACAAACATGAACTCATCTCATCCTCTCAACAGCCCTTTGAGGGGGCACACCTATTATCTTCATTTTACTAACGAGGAAAGTGAAGAGAAGAGAGGTGAAGGAATTTACCCAAAGCCACACAGCTGGACAGAAGGCCAAGCTTAAATTCAAACTCAGGCACTCTGACTCCAATGAAAGACCATGGGCCAGGATAAAGCTGAGGACCAGAGCTTACGGCCATGTCCAGAAGTTTGGCACCAAGAGACAAAATGAAAGGGAGAGGTCCATGGCAAAAGTGAGCAATGAGAGAGGATTTGAGTAATTCCCTAGAACATGCTGGCGTTCAGGACTTGTTTGGTATAAAGGAGTATGGGGCATGGCAGGTGGATGATTCCACCTGGCTGGGTGGGCTGGGATAGTAGACAAACCAGGTAAGCAGCATCCATTACATTAGGGAATGAGATCCTGACAAGTTCCCACCTCCTACAGGCGACCTTTTTCCCTTCTCTGACCTCTTCACTATATTAAATAGGAAAAGCCCATCAGTTAGGCAATAAATATTAATTGAGAGACTCCTATGAGCTAGGCACATCCTAGGTGCCAGGGGCACATGGCAGGGAATAAGACAGAGCCCTGCCTTTAATGGACTTGCTTTCACATGGGCCCAGAGGAATGCCTTTGGAGCCAGAAATGGAGTGAGCGACTGGGATGAACACATCCAAAAGGTGGCCTTGAAAACAAGTGTCCAAATATACTCTGGGAACAAGGTAATGTTTTTTATAGCCTTTTTACACCAGTCTGTAGGGAATCTTGGTGCTAAGGAAACCAATTTGATAAACTGTCATCAAAAAGCAGGGAATTGTCTTGCATGTGGTAATTACCCTAAGTCTTTTAAGGTTTAGCTGAACGCCAAAAAGTGGTTCCAATAAACTCATCATAATGAGTCATTTCTATCACCTTTTATGACTTCCATACATTTTTAAAGTGATAATATTTGAATGCACTTTGCAAATTATGGTGCCTTTCCCAAATAATATCTAAAGTTCACGTGACAGCATTTGGGTAAGTGAGTGTGGCATACATTCCTTTATACAGTCAACAAGCAATTATTGAGTGCAGGCTCTGTGCTGGGCACATGGCATGCAATGGTGAAAAAGACAAAGGCTTTGCCCTCAAGGGTCTATGGGAGAGTGGGGACACAGATAACGAGCAGACAATCACAATACAGCATGAAACATAGCACTGAGTAGACAAGCACCCAGTACCAAGGAGGACCTAGCCTTGAGGGGTCAGACTACATGAAGGAAGGGATATCTGAGACCCGCAGGATGCAAAGCAGCGAGCATTAAAATACCCAGGTGAAAAAAAATGCCATCACTTCTGTAAAGAACATTCCAGTCTTAGAAAAAAGTAGGTTTGAATTGTAGCTGACCTGTTGGGTGTTTGGGGCAGATTCCTTCATTTATCTGAGCCTTGGCTTCCCAATTTATGAGATAAGCATAGTAATACTTACTTTGCAGGCTTAGGTTAAGGTACTTGTAAATTGCCCAGCACCGTGCCTGGCACATAGTAAGTGCTTAATAAATGGAAAGCATTGTTTTTATGTTAGTGAGAAGCCAATAAACATTCACCCCTTTCAGCAGAGCAGAAATAACTCTGAGCTGAGAAGCATGGGGTGGCCAGGGAAAATAAAGTAAAAACACTGCCATATTTCCTCATTAAAACCTGGCTTCGCTTTAGAAACGGAGATTTTTTCCTTCCTCTTCTCCCATACGTGGTGATTAACTAACCTACTCTAAAGTGGGAGAAATGCCACCTTCCCCTCCAATAAATAATAAGGTGAAATTTTCCAACATGCTCCAGGCCACCCGGGTCTCATCTTTGTAAGCCAGCAGGAAACCTCTCCTGAGTGCTGAGGGTGACCGTAATTGAATCATTTGGCATGAAATTGGGGAAGGCACCATAATAAATCAGACCTTCTCCTGCATCCTCAAAGAAGCAGGCACCTATGAGACCCTGATGCCAGATCTAGCCGAGAGGGCCCAGCCATGGGGCCATAGGGGATCACATGCACTTCTGCACAGTTGGCAAATATACACTTCCTGGAAATGTTGAAAGGAAGGATATTGAGAGGTCATCGCACCTATTTTCTGTCTCCAGGTAGCCCTGCGTTAACCTGCTGCACACAGATTGAGTTTTTGATGTGTTCGAAGGTGTACTTCGGAAAGATGACTCCTCAGGCAGCAAAATCAGAGGGTAGGAAACACAGGTTCTGAGTCTGACAGCGTTGGAACCAAAGCTTGGTTCCATCTCTCACTAGCTGTGAGTCCTTGGGAAAGTTATTCAAGCACACTGAGCTTCCTTGTTTGTAGAAATGGGGAATGTAAGAATATGGTCGTGTTAGTGTCCAATTGCTTCTATAACAAACTGACACAAATTTAGTGGCTTAAAACAACACAGATTTACTCTCTCAAAGTTCTGGAGGTCAGAAGTCTGAACTCTGATTCACTAGGCTAAAGTAAAGTGGGCTAGGTGGATTAAATCCAAGGTGGATTAAACACTGAAATATGAGACCTGGAAGCATAAAAATCCTACAAGAGAGCACAAGCAGTAACTTCTCTGACATCGGCTGTAGTAACATTTTTCTAGAGGTATCTTCTGAGGCAAGGAAAATAAAAGTAAAAATAAACTATTGGGACTACATCAAAATAAAAAGCTTCTGCACAATGAAGGAAACAATCAATAAAACTAAAAGGCAACCTACTAAACGGGAGACAACATTTGCAAATGACCTATCCAAAAAAGGGTTAGTATCCAAAATATATAAAGAACTGATACAACTTAACATCCAAAAAGCAAATAATCCAATTTAAAAAATGGCAGAAGACATGAACGGACATTTCTCCAAAGAAGACATCTACATGGCCAACAAACACATGAAAAGATGCCCAACATCATGCATCATCAGGGAGTTGCAAATCAAATGAGATATCATCTCATACCTGTCAGAATGGGTAATATCTAAAACACAAGAAACAACAGGGGTTGGCGAGGATGTGGAGAGAAAGGAATCCTCCTGCACTGTTGGTGGGAATGCAAACTGGTGCAGCCACTATGGAAAATAGTATAAAGGTTCATCAAAAAGTTAAAAATAGAACTGCCTGTGATCTAGCAATCACAGTACTGGGTATTTACCCAAAGAATACAAAAATACTAATTCAATGTGATGTATGCACCCCAATGTTTGTTGCAGTATTATTTGCAATAGCTAAATTATGGAAGCAGCCCAAGTATCCATCAATAGCTGAATGGGTAAAGAAGATGTGGTATATATACACAATGGAACATTATTCAGCCACCTAAAAGAATTAAATCTTGCCATTTGCAAGATGGACGGAGCTAGAGAGTATTATGTTAAGTGAAATAAGGCACTCAGAGAAAGACAAATACCATATGATTTCACTCATATGTGGACTTTAAGAAACAAAACAAGTGAGCAAAGGAAAAAAAGAGAGAGAGAGAGACGAGCCAAGAAACAGACTCTTAACTACAGAGAACAAACTGATGGTTACCAGAGGGGAGGTGAATGAAGGGATGGGTGAACTAGGTGATGGGGTGTTGGGGATTAAAGACTACACTTACCGTGATAAGCACTGAGTAATGTATACATTTGCTGAGTCACTATATTGGGCACCTGAAACTGATATAACACCGCATGTTAACTATACTGGAATTAAAATTTACAACTTGATAAAAAAATCAAAGTCAAGGTGGTCAGCAGGACCGGTTCCTTCTGGAGGTTCTGAGGGGAGGACCCAGTTCCTTGCTTTTTTCAGCTTTTAGTAGCTGCTTATATTTCTTGGCTTGTGGCCCCTGCCTCAATCTTGAAAGCACATCACTCCAACCTCTGATTCCTCACATTGCCTTTTCTGCCTCTGACTTGACTGTCTCCCTCTTATAAAAACCCTGGTGGTGGGGCACCTGGGTGGCTCAGTCGGTTAAGCATCCGACTTCAGTTCAGGTCGTGATCTCCTGGTTTGTGAGTTCGAGCCCCGTCTCGGGCTCTGTGCTGACAGCTCAGAGCCTGGAGCCTGCTTCAGATTCTGTGTCTCCCTCTGTCTCTGCCCCTCCCCTGCTCATGCTGTGTCTCTCTCACATGCGCAAAAATAAATAAATACTTTTAAAAATTAAAAAAATAAAAACCCTTGTGGTTACATTGGGCCCACCTGGACAGTGTGGTTAAGAATCTCACGATTCTTGGGGCGCCTGGGTGGCTCAGTCGGTTAAGTGTGCGACCTCAGCTCAGGTCATAATCTTGCGGTTTGTGAGCTCAAGCCCCTTGTCGGGCTCTGTGCTGACAGCTCAGAGCCTAGAGACTCTTCTGATTCTGTGTCTTCCTCTCTCTCTGCCCATCTCCTGTTCATGCTCTGTCTCTTAATAAGAAATAAACGTTAAAAAAAAAAAAAAAAAGAATCTCACGATTCTTAATCACATCTGCAAGGTCCCTTTTACCATATAAAATTGTATAGACTCTGAGGATTAGGATGTACACACACAGTGGCGGGGGGGGGGGGGACCATTATTCAACCTACCATAACCATAAAGGACAAAAGAAGACATGTGCAAAGCACCTAACACAGTTTCTGGTATCTGAAAGGCCCATGGTAACTTTCCATCTCTTCCCCATTCCTCACATATGACACCTGTGCCCAGAGGGATGGTCACCTGGCATGCCCTACCCTGACTGCATGGGGTAAATGGTGCACTTCAGCACCAATGCAGACTTTTATGGCCCATATGGAAGCTGCATATCCTCTTACTGAGACTGACTATTCCTGGCCCTGTGATGAGTCACCTCTGGCCATCAGAAGCCATTCTTCTGGTCAGGAGCTATTTGCTTGCAAGGAAGAGAAACACTCAAACTAGATGGGGTCACTGCAGGACAACAATAAGCAGGGAGCATCCAGGGACAGGAAATTGGGCCACGGGAAATGGAGGGCACTCCCCACAACCCTCCCTCTGGGCCACGTGCTCTTGCAGCTCTACTCCCCTCTGTTCATGCTCCCCAAAGATCAGCTCTAGAGTCTCTCTAGCTTGCCCATGGGTCTGGCTGGCCTTGGCACCGACTCTGGCCCCAACACCGTGTGGTTTTCCTTTGCCTAGTGTCTCATCCAGCCAGTCTCTACAGCCTTTTGTTCAACTTACCAATAGAAATAATGGACTGGCCCAATGCATCATAGATCCCTGTCTTAGTTCAGGCTGCAGTAGCAAAGTACGATAGCCTGGGTGGCTTATCACAACAGAAATTTCTTTCTTACAGCTCTGGAGGCTGGAAGTCCATGATGGGTGCCAGCCTGGTTGGACTGTGGTGAGAACCCTTTTCTGGGTTGCAGAAGGCCAACTACTTATTGTATCCTCATATGGCAGGGAGGAAGGAAGCAAGCTCTTTTGTAACCCTTATATGGGCATGAATCCCATTCATGAAGCCTTCACCTCAGGACCTCATCTAACCCCAATTACCTCCCAAAGGATCTACCTCCTGGTACCTGGGAGGTAGACAGCCAACACAAATTTTGGTAGGGACACACTCAGTCCCTAATAATCTCCATAAGTTAGGCGTACACTAGAGATTCAATCAGCTGTGTGGTTAAGGGCCAAGATCACAGGCTCTTAGAAGGGGAGAGAGCAGTTTCCAAAAAGGCAGTCTGGGCTGGACACTCACTGTAAAGCATATGTACCTGACAAACACCCATCTCTAAAAGGGACACACAATTCTGCTAATATTCAAACGTAATCATTAGTTTCATTAGTGCTTGGAACACCTGAGAATCATTAATAATAAACTGCCTTGTCATTAAGAATGAGAACTCCATGAATTGTCCATCACAATCTCCACTTCCTTGCCCTTACCTGGTATAGGGAAAGACACCAACAGGTCCCAGAATCTAAAGCTGCTGGCTGCTCTGTCCCTAAAAGCAAAGTTGTCCATTTCCTCCAAGGGTCCATTAAGCTCAAAACATGGATGAGAGTGCCTGATCGCAGAACTTTAGGAACATCTTTCTATACTCTTAGACCTGAGGTGCCTGGGTGGCTCAGTCAGTTGAGCGTCTGACTTCCGCTCAGGTCACGATCTCACAGCTCATGAGTTCGAGCCCCTCGTCGGGCTCTGTGTTGACAGCTCAGAGCCTGGAACCTGCTTCGGATTCTGTGTCTCCCTCTCTCTCTGCCCCTCCCCTGCTCACATTCTGCCTCTCTCTCTCTCTCTTTCTCTCTCTCAAAAATAAATAAACGTTAAAAAAAATTATACGCTTAGACCTAAGACAGTCATTGTCCAGCAAAACAAGTAACCTAAGCCTTGATGTCTGAGCTTTCAATGATTAATGCAAAATTTGCCCATTTAAGGAAATATGGAGGTAAGTCTTAAACTCAGAAAGCCAAAAATTAAAAGGCAGGCAGAGAAAAAGAAAGAATCTGATCAATGAAAGACCTTAGCCACACCCTTGAATCATGGGGGATGGAGTCAGTGTGTTGTAAGAGTACCAATGGTGTCACTTATCACTAAGGTCTTGTGAGTCTCATGACCACATGACTATTCTCCCAAAAGGGAGGCGGGATATCCCTGAGTGAATAAGCCTCCCCTGCTTCGCCCAGCCCATGGAAAGGTAGTGAAATAAATCTGAGCTTGCTTCCATCCAGACCTCACCTGTTTCAAACACACTGGAGAAACAGAGATAGTTTAGGAGACTCTATTGGAACAGCCGGACTCCTGCCATCAGGGAGGAAAGGGGGGGACCCTTCTGGGCCAGAGCTGACAGGGCCCTGCCTCTGCTGAGCACAGTGTAATGGAACACAGAGGGAATGAGGGATGCGTGCTGTGTATGTTTATCAGGCCGTTTCCAATTTTGTGTCTGAAATCAAACAGCCAAGGATCTGTATGCTTTGAATTTCAATCTGTCCCTTTAGGGCAGTCACAGGTTATAAATACAGAGAACAAGTTCTGGGTACAGTGAACCAGCTACGTATGTACATTTATCCCTGTGTTTCCTTTACCACGTCCTCAGCATAGAGGTCCTCCTGGTCTTATTTTAGCCAAAATTCTCATGCCAAAAAAAAAAAAAAAAAAAGATAGAGCCATTTTTATTTCCATCCAGTAAAGACCATCTGACCGTGCTCTGGAGGCGCAGAGTGGCTGATGAAATTTCATTTCCTCTCAAACAGCTTATCTACTGTGACATCTCAGTCCGCAGGTGACCAAGTTAGGAAAGGACTTTACTTATCACTGGAGTTTGGCCACCACAAAAGCAGACGCTTCATTTTCAAAACATTCTTCTCCATTTAGAAAAAAAATGAAATGCTCATTCTATGGGGTCTCAAAATTGTAACAGAAGTTAAAATGATTATCAAAATACAGACCATTAGAACATGGTGAGTAGCCACTGATTTTAGATACTTTGAATTTATGTATTCTTTTTACGGTGCCTCACATTATGCATTCTAATGTCTTTGGTCATGTTCTGCATTCTCAAAAGTGATATGCTGTCTACAGATGTGAGAGACGGAGTTCTAAATTATGAGGGGTGGAAAAAAGACACATTTTCTGAGTAGGAAAAGATGATGCCACAAGCAGCTCCTAAAGTTCCCTGTAAATCAAAGCACCTGACACTCAACTTGGCCATGAGGAGATGTGACGCTCCGCCAGGTCTAAGTCTACATATTTGGCAAGTGCATAATGAATGGCTGATTGGGATTTAATCCTATTTAACTTGCGAACATAAAAAGAGAAAGAAAATGAGATAAGTTTTTTCAAGGCAAATTGGTTTTATTTTTGTAGAATCAAAGGGCAGTTCTGCTTTCTTTTCCCATTTTAGACTCTATTCAAGATGTCCGTTTAAATCTAATCAAAGGCTTCTTCTCTTGCATACTGCATCAGTGTTCCTGAAATTATGGGTGATCAACCAGCATACAAGTCAGAAAATATCAAACCGTGTTTGTTTGTTTTTTTTAATTTACGATCTGCTTTGATAAATGGGTTAGACTACTGACTGAACCTACAAACTTCATGTCAATTACACTTCCTCTGGGATTGATCAATCAAAAAATATTTTTAAAAAGACTCAATCTCTTCTGGAGGGAAATCTTTGGCCACAAGCCATCTACGCAAACATAACTGTGAAAAAGAACCCCAAATTGCACAAAGACATTTATCCTTGTACTTTTCCCACTTTAAATTGGTCTCAATGCTAAATGGACCCCTGCAGTTCATTGATTTCTTTCTCTGCTGCCTTGAAGGGCAAAATTTCCTAGAAAAGGGTTACTAGGAGACTCAACTCTGCAAAGTAGATTGAGAAAAGCTGCAAGTCGAAGATATTCTCCCAGGAGATGGGCAACAGAGCATTTTTCTGGCATCAGGAGGGTAATCTCACTAGAAACCAAGGGAGATAGGGCTGTGCCCAGCAGCCTAAAATTCTAATGATATACTTGACCTACTCTTTGTTCTGTTTCAATGGCCCCTCTTTAGCCACCCCCCAATCTTTGTCAGCTGGAAGAACCACCCATCCTTCCAGGTCTGGCCACTCTGACACTTCCTCTCTAAAGTTTCATTGGCATTTTGGCCATATGAAGATAACCCTGAAGGAGAAAGGGTTTTTCGATGAGGATGAATGAGAAATGGTCTGAAAATGGCAATGGAGACTAAGAGAAAGTCCAAAATCACACACCACTGAACAGGACCACTAGACTTCATCTGCCCTCTGATTCGATCACGTGTTCCCAAGGGTCAGAACTATATTCCCAAAACCTCCTACAGAGCCAAAGATATAATCAGCTCTCAGAAAACTGTTGAATGGATGAATGATGGAGGCCATCTACCCTTGGATACAAAGAAAGATGGAAAGTGGTATTGTCTAATTTAGAAGCTATTGAGCATGATGAGGATTTGGAAGACAAGAATGGAGAAAATGGAAGGAAGGAAGGAAGGAAGGAAGGAAGGAAGGAAGGAAGGAAGGAAGAAGGGAAGGAGGGAGGGAGGGAAGGGGGGAGAGAAGGAGTAAAGAAGGAAGGAAGGAGGGAGGAAGGAAGGAAGGAAGGAAGGAAGGAAGGAAGGAAGGAAGGAAGGAAGGAAGCAGGGAGGGAGGAAGGGAAGGGAGGGAGGAACTGTTGACCCTCCACAGCTTAGCCACAAATCCTTTGTCTAGAGCCACTCTTTGGCACCTAAAGTGTTTTTGACCTGCTACCCAGAAATTCATTGCCTTTATTTTCTATCTTATCAGGGCCCACCCTCTTGCCTAAACTAGCCAAATCTTAGAGATAGCAAACGACCTGCCAGGAACATACCTTTGATATGCAAACTAACCCGTCCAAAGCTATCCCCCCTCTTATCTGACCCATACACCCCAGGAGGCAATGTTCTATTGTAATCATCCCAGTACCTGGCAACTAAGGACTACCTCTATAGCTTGGAGCCCACCGACATTTTTAAACTAGCCAATCCTCATCTGCTTATCCTGTCCTGCCTTGCCTTTCCCATGGAAACTCCAATAAAGGCCATGGCCTTGGCTTTCTGCTTGCTTCTGCCCTTCTACCTCCTGACTACGACTAGTGCCTTCTCATTTGGCCTTGCATGACATGCCTCCTATTTCTGTGACCTATGAGCATAATATACTGTTTTCCTGAGCCTCTCTCTCCTGTATCTCCTCTCATGGCTATTCCTGATTGACCATCACCTAAAGAACACACACAAAAAGCTCTGACTCACACAACATACATGCCGAAAGAGACTTCTCTTCCCCCACAGCTCTGCACACCCCAGGAGTGGATCACTGTGCCCTTCCTCTAGTGTCATTGCAACATGATAAGGTGCTTTCTACCTTCTCTGCACTGGGTGTTTCCTTTATTTGCCCCATACTCTTTCATTCCCTGCTTCTGGATTATATCCAGCCTGCAGCCAATAAAAGAACAAAATATCCTTCCATGATGAGACCCAAGCTGGGGCCATGAGAATCTTTTTATGTTGGATCTGACAAGAAATACTCTCTTGTTTGGGGGGTCATGGAGAAAGTCACCTGCACAAAAAGAGAATGAAACCAAATAAGCCAAGCAGAGAGAGGTAGAGATCAGAGAGATACCAAGAGGCCTAGAGAGACAGAGAAATAGGGCCTCAGTTCCTGGTGTCCAGCTTTCTCTTTTTTCTTTTTTTTTTAATTTTATGCTTTGTACATTTTACCGTGATTTAATTTTAATTTTAATTTTTTAATATTTTTTAATGTTTATTTTTGAGAGAGATAGACAGACAGAGCACAAGCCGGGGAGGGGCAGAGGGAAGGGGAGACACAGAATCAAAGCAGGGTCCAGGCTCTGAGCTGTCAGCACAGAGCCTGACGCGGGGCTCGAACCCACGAACTGGGAGATCATGACCTTAGCAAGAGTCAGAGCCTTAACTGACTAAGCCATTCAGGTGCCCCTCTTTTTTTTTTCTTTTTAATTTTTGTTTAATGTTTATTTTATTTTTATGTTTATTTATTTTATTTATTATTTATTTTTGAAAAGGAGAGAGAAAGAGCACAAGCAGGGGAGGGGCAAAAAGAGAGGGAGATACAGAATCCAGAGCAGGCTCCAGGCTCTGAGCCATCAGCACAGAGCCCGATGCGGGGCTCAAACTCATGAACTGTGAGATCATGACCTGAGCCAAAGCTGGACACTTAACTGACTGAGCCACCCAGGCACTCCTCCAGCCTTCCCTTCTATGTACTACTCCATATTCTTACTAAATAAATAAATAAAATTTTTAAAAAGCTGTTGTTTCTAGCCAGCTCTATCCCTTCCCCTAGACATCCACCATCATATGCTTCTGACTTTCATCATGAGACCAGTCATAGCAAATTTTGGACATTGGTACAGGTCGTGCATCTTCTCAGCTGTGGCCTGTTTGTTTCCCAAGAGCACCATTTCCTGAAGAATGTTCCTTCACCACAAATTCCTCAACACCACAAAGGATTCTGCCACCCACTATGATGAGGAAACACTGATGGTGAGGGGCTGAATTCCGTCTCCTCCAAAATGCTTATTTTGAGGCCCTAACCTCCAGTACCTCAGGATGTGACTGCATTTAGAGACCGGGGCTCTTAAGAGGTGACTCAGTTAAAATGAAGCCTTTACAATGGGCCCTAATCCAATCTGACTGGTGTCCTTATAAGAAGTCATTTGGATATGCAGAGAGACACCACCGAGCTACTCACACGGAGGAAAGACCATGTGAAGACAGACACAGCAAGAAGGTCACCATCTGAAGGCCAAGGAGAAAGGCCTTGAAAGAAACCAACCCTGATAACAACTTGATCTTGGACTTCCAGCCTACATACTGTGAGAAAATAAATCTCTGTTGGTGTAGCCACCTGGTCTGTGGTATTTGGTTATGGCAGCCAAAGCAGACTAATATACTGGCCATTCATCCCTTAAAGAGTTACCACATACCCTGATGAGGTAAAGGCTCTGAGAGGTCCTGCCATAAGGATGACTGTTTACCTTTAAACCGCATTTCCCAAACTTCTGTATTTATCCCCTCCACACAACTGCTATTATCAAGACTGACGGCAGAGAAAAGGCCATCTGGATATCAGTAAAAATTATGTTCTTGCTCTTCAGAAATAAAGAGGTAGATAGATAATTGTCAAAAGCATTCCCAAATTATAAAGAAAGGAGAGATGTCACAAAAATGTCAAAGTCTTAACGGTACAATAATAAAGAGTGCCAAAGTTAAAACCAAAGTTCAGATTCCATCTCTGCTTTTAAGTGACTCAGCGACCTTGGTCAAGTCCCTTCCCTTCCCTGACCTCAGTTTTCCCCATTTGTAAAGTGAGTGGAATAGCTAGCCTTTGCTAGATTTTGCCTGAGTCGTCAAACGCTGGCGTGTCAAGGTTTCTTAGAGTTCCATAATTAACTTGCCAGGCTCTCCTTCTCATAGTTTCTAACATTCAAGTTGGAGTTTTCTTGTGGTGTCCATTTTAAATTTGAAAGTCTCTCTCATGACTAAGTGCCCAACTTCTCTCTGAAGCTTTCAGTGTTCCCGATCTTTAATTTTTCTAATCTTTAACTCCTATAACAGAATAACACATTTTGACAAATGACCAGGATGCCCCAACTCTGTACATTTCTTTTACCCTTTGTCCTCTTCTCTTCACAAATCTGAGCATTCATTTTATGCTAACCATCTCCAGGAAAGGATCATATAGCAAAATACAGAGAGCAAGGGAGTCAATTCTTGGCTTTTGAACTGAAAATTCATAAATCCTGAGTGGATCTGGGGCACAGAAGACACATGAAGAAGAACCATGCTGCACTGACTTGCTGGGGATTTCCCGGAAAGCCTTCAGACTTTAAACTGGTAGAGCAAAACTCTTTCTATCCCCCGCCCTCCCTTCTCAAAAATCATCCCAAGATAATAAGGAAAGCAAGATATAGAAACAGAAACTCCATGTTAATGAGGCTACAAGTTATCTGTAAAATCAAACCATGACATATAGAAATAGAGAAGAATAAAGGAGTGAAAAATGGCATGACAGAGAAAGGTCAAAGCTGAGTGCCAGAGCAAGAGATCATGAGAAGCACACCAGTTCATCACCTCAGACCCAAAGCAAAGGCAAAAGATAGCCTGGAACATGGGGTACCAAAAATGACACACTTCTCGAAAATCTGTATAAAGAACACATAGACCTTATAATAGCCACGATCTAAGATGGCCCCCAATGATCCCCATCCACTGCTCCCCACACATTTGCACTATGTCCTCCCACGCTGGACCAGGTTCAGTTGTGTGGTCAGTAGAACACAGCAGAAGCAAGGGTAAGTCACTTCCAAGATTAGGTTATAAAAGACCACAACCCCATGCGCTAGTCTGGGGCTTCTCACAGCAATGCTGGAAGCTAGAAAATAATGAAGCAACACCTTAACATTCTGACTTCAAGTTATTTTCGGCCTAAAATTCTTGCCCCAGCAAAACTATCAATCAAGTGTGAAGCTAGGACAAAGATACTTTTCGACCTTCATAGACTCCAAAAGTTTACCTCCGTGTACCCCTGTCTCAACAACTACCAGAAGCTGTACTTAGCCAAGGTGAAGGACTAAATCATGACAAACAGAGCCATGGGGTTGAGGAAACAGAGTTCCCAGCACAAGTGAGAAGTAAAGGGAACCCCAGGAGGATGGCCATCCAGTGGGCCAGGACAGGGTGGAACAGCAGCACAGAGGACTCTTAAGAGTCTCTTTTCTTCTCTGGGGGGGGGTGGGGGGGGTGAGGGGGACAGGGGGGAGGATAAAGGTTTATATGCAAATTCGTACTAAAAAACTAGTACGAATTATTAGAGGCTGTGAATTATTAGAGGCTGTGAGTAGGTTTTGCCAGGAATGGAAAGAAAACAAGAAAACAAATAAAATGCCACAATTATTAACTTTTCAAAAGAGCTGTTCAAAAAAGGACATAGGTTCATAGTGCATTCAATAGTGAACAATAACAGTGTAAGAACACCTTGGACTGTCAAAACACAAAAAACAAAAAATCTCTAACACAAGAAAATTGAAAGAATGGGAAAGTTGAAGGAGACAAACAAAAGCAAAAGAAAAACAAAAACAAAACAAAAAACAAAAAACAAACAAAAAACCTCTCAACTACCATAATAGAAATTAAGCAAAAAATGTCTAAAGTGGACAAATCAAGAGAGAGCCATGAACACATATTATTTATGATCCTGGAAAAAGAGCTTTTTACAAATGGAAAAGGATGCCTCTAGGGGAGGAGAAGTCAAGGAGTGGGAGATGGAGGCTGGTGTTTTTCTTTTTCATTGCAAGACTTTCAGCACTATTTGTTCTCATGGGCAGGGGACCCAGATGAGAGGAGGACTCCCCGAGAATGACAGCGTGGACAGCACCGAGTCCCCACCTGAAACTCTGACATTACATGAGACGCCTAGCATCACAGGAAAAGGGAGAGGAACCCCAAACAGAACCTAAGGTATCCTTTACCCAGCAGAAGAGGGGCTTGAGCTAAAAATTAACTTCGGCCACACAAATGTGAAACTACATTTCTTTTTTTTTTTTATTATTGTTTTCAATGTTTATTTACTTTTGAGAGAGAGAGAGCGAATGGGGGAGGGGCAGAGAGAGAGAGGGAGACACAGAATCCGAAGCAGGCTCCAGGCTCTGAGCTGTCAGCACAGAGCCCGACACGGGGCTCGAACCCACAAACTGTGAGATCATGACCTGAGCCAAAGTCAGATGCTTAACCGACTAAGCCACTCAGGCACCCCCTGAAAGTACATTTCTTAGCCACCCGTGTGAATGAACCAAGGATCCTACTGGCTCTCGGCATGGCCCGAAGAACCTTCTGCAGGTGGAAAGATTCTGCACCTGCCCAAGGCAGTAGCCATTAGTCACAAGTGGCTGGAGAGCACTTGAAATGTGGTCGATGGGTGTGAGGAACTCCATCTTTTTATCTTATTTAACTTTAATCATTTAAATGTAAATAACCGGGGCACCTGGGTGGCTCAGTCGGTTAGGCATCCGGCTTCGGCTCAGGTCATGATCTCACAGTTCGTGAGTTCAAGCCCTGCATCAGGCTCTGTGCTGACAGCTCAGAGCCTGGAGCCCGCTTTGGATTCTGTGTCTCCCTCTCTCTCTACCCCTCCCCTGCTCATGCTCTGTCTCTCTCTGTCTCAAAAATAAATAAGACATTAAAAAAAATTCAATGTAAATAACCACGAGTGGCTAGTGCCTACTGTAGGGAAGGGTGGAGCTGAGTGGCATTACTTAAGTCAGTCTGTCGTTCTATAAACATCAGGGTCGACTGTGTGCCAGGTTCTGTTCAGGGCTATTGAATAAAACACCTCTGGTATTTTTAGTCCCAAGTGTACAGAGGTAGGTGAGACAAGACAATCATCACTCCAATGAGAATATTATTGTGAATTACGGTAAATGCAACGGAGGAAAAGGACGGGCTGGCACAAGGCAGCAGAACCAAGACTTCTCCTTTAGACTGAGGAGGCCTCTTGGGATAGAAAAACGAAAACGCGGAATGAAAAATGTGGCTGGAGAGGCCCCGGGAGATAAGCCTGGACAGATGAGCAAGAACCAGACTGTAAGGGCCTCCTAGGCCAAGCGGGGGGTCTCCTATTTTATTCTCAGTGACAGGAGCAGAAAAGCTTCCAAAGCAATCGGCATGGGCACGTTTGCACCTGGCGAAGACCGCTCCGGGAGCGCAGTGGAGAATGCAGCAGAGAGGCAGAGGCTTGTAGGAGGCTGCCACAGGCAGGTGGCTGGGGAGAGGTGACGGTGACAGAGATGCGGACCAAGCCAGAGGCAGCTGGGTAAAGAGATGTGACCAGGTTCCAGAAGCTTCTGGGGAAGAGTCCAGGGATGGACTGGATGTGGGAGGGGCCAGGAAGGGCGCAGCAAGGAGGCCCCCTGCTTCAGCCGTAAGCGAATGAGGGTGTGCTGGAGCTGAGAGGGGGAGCAGGTGAGGAAGAAGGAGCCCCATCTTGGAGGGTCAGAAGTTGTTCCCTTGGCTCCCCGCTGGCTCCTCCCTCCCTGGGCCTGAGCCTCGGCTCGCAGCCCCTTCCTCAGCAGCGGCGCCCTCTGGTGGCCAAGCTCCTGCTCCCAGCCCCCACGTCCCCATCTCCCCGCCATCTGGGTCTCCAGGGCAGGTGCTCACTTTCACCCGGAGTTCTTCTGCCACTTGGGGTCTCTCAGCACCCCGTGCCTGAGACCAGTCCCCAAGAGCTTGTCGCAGGCTTCCCAGAGCAAAGACCCCATGCTCAGGACAGGGTTGGGGGCTCAGCATGAAGGGCTGGCCATGGGAAGGGCCCGGTGTCAGATTCCAGGACTTGAGCGTGACTGGAAATCCAGGGAAAAGCCAGACCAATAGAAGCAAGGAGCAGGGACAGAGCCCAAGCAGATGGAAGGCAAGGGTAGGCAATAAGCCCCTTGGGGAAAGGTCGTGGAGAAGACTGCCCCGATCCCTCCACCCCCCACCCCCCACCCCCACCTACCCGGGGCAGTGAGGGTTTTCTATGGCCTGCCTGCAAAGGAGGTCCTCGGCTGACTCAGGATAAACATTTGTGATCAGTTCTGAAAGGCTGGGCCCATTTGTTCTTCCTCTTGTGCTAACTCAATACTGCAATTTCACGGCCCCTCTGTCTTCCTCTCCCTTTTGTGTCTGCACAGAAAGGGTCCCCTCCCCTCTGTGCCTGTGCCATCTTATCTCCTTCAATTCACACACACGCATCTCGATCCCGCCAAGCTGTCTCCCTCCACCTGTGGAGATCCTTCTGCCACTCCGCAGATTGATTTCCCGGGTGTCCCAAGTGATCTGACCTCAATACAGCTGTGTTTGAGTGGCGAGAGAAATCCCGGTCGCCCTACTTCTCCGCCATCTTAACTCCCCCTCCCCATTTGTTCTCCTCCACACAGAAGAAACACTGCACCCCAAACTCAGCAAAACCTCACAACCAAGGACCATCTGGCCCAAGCATATGTGCCCTGAAGAAGCATATGTGCCCTGCATATGGCCCAAGCATATGTGCCCTGCTGGCTGTTGTGGGGCCATGCAACCCTGGCCACATCTCTTAGTCCCAGCCAGTCCCAAAGCCTCCCCGGTGAGGCCCCTGATGACCTTCTGTTAGTCTTCTTGTCCCATAACCTGACGGTTAAGTCTGAGCCCTCAGGGATGTATGCTTTCTTCATCTGGGACAGAGGTCCTAATCAGAATGGCTCAGCAGAGAGGATTCAGGTCCATCTGGAAAATCTGAAGAGTCAGGGACACTACCCCACCAGCAATCCATGTGCAAAGAAGAAACGGGGGCCTCCTGGGGTGGGGGGATAGGGATCTCCGCCTAAGAAAAGAGGAAGTGAGGTCTATAAACTTCTTTGAAAGGTTGGGGGCGGGGGGCATTTCTGGCCACAGCCCTGGGAAAAGCAGTTGGCTGGAATAAGAGCCATGAGGCAGTTTCTGCAAGGTGATGTGAGCAGAAGCCAGCTCTGCCTCTTAGCCTACATTCCATGCATCCAGACTACAGGCCTCAGCATAAATGTCACCTCCTCCAGGAGGGCCTCCAGGCACCCCAGACTAGCTAAGTTCCCCCTGCCATATATTCCCACGGGGCCCTATGCTTCCTTCTCTGAGTTCATCAACTTTCCAGCAACTGCCTGTTGACTCATCTGTCCTCCCCCGCTGGACGTCACCACCATGAGCTCGGGGACCACATCAGCCTCGTCCACTGGTATAGGCGTAGCACCCGCAGCAGTGCCTGGCACAGAACCAGAGCGTCGTGGTACAAGCGCAGGCACTCTCCCCATTTCAGTCCCATGTCAACAAGGCACCTTCCGCAGGGAAGGTACCTTACCATCACTGCCCTCCAGGGCCAGAGACCTCCCCAAGGAGCTGGCAGGAAGCCAGAAGAGGCCGTACTTTCACAAAGGCAGACAAACACCACACTGGTATACCTGTCACCCCTACACAGGCCTAGCTGGGAAACAACAAAGGCACACACTTGCACGTCCTCAGCAAAGAATACCAAGGTCGGGGCCACCTCTCTCCCACCGGAGATTTAAAACATTTGCACGAAGGTGTTGCAAACAGATGTATATTAAAGCAAAAGTTCTATCAGAAGCAACAGCATCTCCTCAGCTTAACAGAAGCTATCAGATGCCACTACAATATTCAGTGTCTTTTCCCCAGACTTAAATCATGTCCTCAGCCACAGAGACCATCAGTTTAGAGTCTGATGTACAGCTATCCGAGAGAATAACAGGCACTAGCTGCTCCAACCTTGACTCCTAAAATAAGATAATAATTCTTTTGACACCTCAGAGAATATACCATCAGTTGGTCAAAAATGGATGAAGTCATCTAACCATTTCCAGGACCCAGGGGGTGGGGGGTGATTTAAGCACATTTGTTTTAAGGAATCGAAGGTGGGGAGAGGAGATTGCTGATTCTTTTCTGGAAAAGTCACGGATTTACTACTTGACCGCAGGCTAAAACCATATTAATTTTATTTCCAATGTATGTATCCAAGCTAAGAGAGGTTGTCGCGAAAGGTTTAAATCTTAAATCAAATGTTCTTTCCAATAAGGTCATTAGTGACAGGCTGAAATGTTGCGAGGGATGTATTACATGATGGATGTTTGTCATTTATTCAAAGAAAAATGCTACAGTGAGCCTAAAGGGTCATTTCCCAAAGCACAAGGTATTCTCAGGAGGCAAAGCTGCCACGTGATGAGGTCCAAATTACCCCACTCCCTCCTCCGGCCACATTCATTACCCCTGCACTTTGCAAGGACAAGCTTCCAGCTAGTGCTCTGCTGTCTCCTGACGTTGCCTGCCTGAAGAACTCAGAGCAGCATCGTTTGAGCCTGTGATCGCCAAACCCCATGAAGGGGAGAAGGAGAGGAATCCTATGCATTCAGAGACGTCTGGAGGCTTTTTCCTGAGCATGATGTCTATGGACATTCCAGAACATTCATATTTGGGGGTAACCAAGGACACAGAGGTGCCTGTGGATTCAAATTCCGCCAGCTAGTATAAGAACCATCACTGGGGCATTAAGTAACAATACCAGATATATCCCCAGCTTCTATAGCAGTGATGATCGGATATTCACAAAATCCCTGAAGTCTCTACAGCAATCGAAGGTTCCACAGAGCATAATTCAAAAACCACTGGGGAATTTGAGTTTGCGTGGGTGTAGGCAAGGTCAAAGGCTGACCCCACCACTTCCTCGCTGGGTAACCATGTATAAGTGATGTAACAAAGTGGGGCGCCTGGGTGGCTCAGTCGGTTGGGCGTCTGACTTCGGCTCAGGTCATGATCTCACACTCCGTGAGTTCGAGCCCCACGTCGGGCTGTGTGCTGACAGCTCGGAGCCTGGAGCCTGCTTGGGATTCTGTGTCTCCCTCTCTCTCTACCCCTCCTCCACTCATGCTCTGTCTCTCTCTGTCTCAAAAATAAATAAACATTAAAAAAAAATTAAATGATGTAACAGAGTAACAACCTTCCCCGAGTGCCCCTCCCAAATCCTCCCAGAACCCTTGCTTTCATTCCAAAAATTGGCAGTATATCCTCACTGACAAGTAACTACAATAATCAACTAGCAACAGTGATTGCATTAAACAGAATACCTCATAGAATAGGTATAAGTATAGAGCTTTACACTTTGCAGAGCATTTTCATGCCCAGAGTTACCTCACGCCCTGCTCCTGGCCACCTTCCACGGGAGGGAAGGGATAACAAGGCTCTCTCTCTCTGTGTTACAGACGGAGAAGCTGGAGCTCAGAGAGACGAAGCCACTAGCCCAAAATCACACAGCAAAAGGAGATGTGCAGGAACTAAAACAAAGTTTCTGTCTCCAGCTCTGGTGTGCTCTCCCCTACATGGGGTGGCCTCCTCATTCAGCGCCTAGAAGTTCCGGTCAGACAGCACACACATGGCTACATCACCACACACAGTCTACGCCAAGAGGCTTGATGTCAGCCTAGGGTCCCAGGAAAAATGACTGACCACATCACAAGACTACCATGGATTGAGCTTTATGAGGCATGGAGTAAATGAATTGGCTCTTGCATAACACCCAAACCCATCTCCTGCGTATTGCAAACAAAGGTTCATAGATGTCCAAAGAAAAGACGATGCTAAGGCGACACTGCTACTCTAGGCTCTCTGGTCAACGCTCTTCCGCAATATTGGATTTTCCACTCTGAAATTGCATGGAAAAGTCATTATAAAAGGATAATTTCCTATACTCATAGTAACTGCCAGTATGAACAAGCCGTCTTTGATATCAGATTCAAGTGGCATTTGATATTGGAAAACACTTTATAATCCACAAGTCTTCCTGGACCAGCAACTTCATGCTATATAAGCAGAGCACGAAATCTGGAAAATCAAACGGCAAGGCAGCCTCTTTCCTTCACACACACTGACAAAACACTTCCGTCCTGCTTGGGTCTTTCCAGGCTGCTGGATTCAGAGGGAGGTACCCTTGGCTTCTAGCAGTCTTGTGACTGGTCCATCTGGGAGGCTTAGGCTCTGGGGAGCCCAGGCTCTCTCCCAGAGGACCCCCTGCACCTGGGCTTTCATGCCAGGAGGGACCTAGGAAATGGTCTTATCTCACAACCTCATTTTACAGATGGGAAAACTGAGGCCAAAAGAGTTGAAGCTCCTTGCCCAGAGACAACCAGCAATTCAAGGTATGAGCTAGGACAAAGAGAGACACAGGATAAGCCAAAGCAGCGGGTGTGGTTCCTAACGGACTACAATAATATAGTAACACTTTTTGTTTCTTTGGGATAAACATAATTCCCTTGTATCCCCAAGTTAAGCCCTGGGCCTTATACGATCCTATGTTGATAGAACAAAAGACATACATTCATAGCCCCATTTTATAGATGAGGAAGCTGAGACTGAGTTGTCCAAGTTACACGACGAGTGAGAAGCAGAACCAGAGTCCATAGTTTCGCCTGGCTCCAAAGCTCATGCTCATTCTCCTTCTTTGACGTGCAGAGTCCCTAGAGGCATGCAGTTGGCCCGGCCTGGAGGCTGAAGGTCATCTGGATTTTGGAAGTACGGTTCCAGGTAGCTCCAGCACTCTTGCTGCTGAGCTGCGTGGACGCTTGCTGCCCACTCGAAGATGCTGAGGCTATCCTCCTGACCGCTGCCCACAAGGTGCCTTTGATGAACGGAGTAGCTGGAGTCCCCACCACGCCCGGGCCTCCGATGCACACCCCTTCCTCCTCCGGCACTGGGAAGCCAGCCAGCTTCAGAGACTTCCGCCAGAGGGTGCAGAAAACCAAACCCAAGCAGAAATGGGGCAAAGGTCGAGGAGGGGCACACAGCTCAGACCCACGTGACTCCGACCACCACCTGAACCCTGTCTCGCCCCGGGCACACACACCTCCCAGACCAGGCAGCCTGCCTCCCCTGGGTCCCGGGGCCCCACGCTTCAGGAGCCGGCTCACTCGGACGAACCAAGAGACGGCCTCTGAATGCTGGTAGGAAAAGGAAAGCAATTGATTTTGTTTGGGAGAATTTCGTGTGCGTCCTTTTTATTATCTCAAGAAGGGTCAGGAAATCCTCTGAAGCAAAATCAATTACAGCCAGGCTCTGGGAGGCCAGGGCAGCCCTTTGGCTTCAGAGCAACAGGCGGGTCTCCAGACGAGGAGCCCTGGCCTTTGAGTGGCTGCTGGTCAGCTCCCTGCTGACTGGGATCCATGCCACCCTCTGCCCCCCACAGAGCACTTACGTCAGCTTGTGGGATGGCCCTGCCTTCGAGACCCTCAGCAGGTGATAGGGCTGGGAGCAGGATGGGGTGAGACCCCGGTCCACGGTGCACCCCGATTCCCTCTCCCAGAAATTAGAAAGTAGACACAGAGCCTCTGAATGGTGAGAACAGAAGCGATATTAACCTGGCATTTGGGGAGAGGGTATCTCCTGCCACATTCTCTAAAAAAGCAGAGGAAACCCATCTGAGCAGAGAGAGAGCAGCTGGTGGGTGGAAAGAAGCAGAAACGAAAGAGGGAGTTCTGGCAAGTCTTTACACCCTGGCAACCAGACCCTCTGACTGGGCTTGACTTCGGGTGGGTTGGGAATCCACCCCCCTTTCTCAGTTAAGCTGGCTCGAGCTGATCTATCTGTGTTGTTTGCAGCCAAATATTAGAAATAATGTCTTTTCAGGGCACCTGGGAGGCTCAGTTGGTTAAGCGTCCATGATCTCACAGTCCGTGAGTTCAAGCATCACGTCAGGCTCTGTGCTGACAGCTCAGAGCCTGGAGCCTGCTTCAGAATCTGTCTCCTTCTCTCTCTGCCTCTCTCTCTCTCTCTCTCTCTCTCTCTCTCTCTTTCTCTCTCTCTCTCTCAAAAAACGAATAAACATTTTTTTTTAAATTTCTAAAAAAAAAAATGTCTTTTCTTCCATTAGTTTGGTAACTATAAGAAAAATACCCCATAAATATGCTTAAGAAACAGTATGTCTTTATGAAATATCCAGAACAGGTAAATCCATAGAGACAGAAAGCAGATTGGTGGTTGCCAGGGGCTGGAGGGGAGGGGTTAATGGGAGTGACTGCTTTCATAGGTAGGGGGTTTTCTTTGGGGTGATGAAAATGTTTCAGAACTTCATATAGGTGCTGGTTGTACATCACTGTTATTAATGTACTAAATACCACTGAATTGTACATCTTTATAGAGGGTTAATGTTTATGTTATGTAAATTTCCCCTCAAAAAAAAAAACAAAAAAAAAGGAAACAGTATGCTATACCTACAGATAACTGGAAGTCCCGTTAGAGATGCAGAATTTACCACCTAACTGGCTGAAGTATCTCATTCATTTGTTCATTTATTCGTTAATTCAACAAATACATATTAAGTGTTGACTGCATGCCACTGGGCAGAGGGTGCTGTGGTGAGGGATTGCGGTGGACAGTTAACAAGCTGTAACATTAGAGTATAGCAGGGGGGCCGGTGCTTTGTCCTCTGGCACCCGCTCCTCCTTTTCTTCCAGCAGGAGAACCCCCCTTCCCAGCAGGGAATGCATTCCCTTGTGGTACAGAAAGGAGGCTGATTCTGCCCACCCACTCCTTCAAGAGGTCAATCAGGGTAACCCCGTGCTCCTGACCACCAGGATCATTGGTTCAGGAATGGACACATGGCAGAACATGAGTCAATCAGATCTCCCTGGAACTCTTCTGCCATTGCCCTCCTGAAAGACCCTGTCTTTGCCCTGACGTTGCTAAGCAGAAGGATGCAAGCATTGGATGTTGGCCATCTTGCCCATCAGTGGAGATGACCAGTCCAAGAAAGTGAGAGAGAGACCTGGAGCCCTGAAATGAGCTACCCCACTGATGTTTCCAGTGATCGAGCCAAGAAAGTCTCTTCTTTTTGGATTGCTAGTTTGAGTTGTGTCCATCACTTTAAAATTTTTTTTTAATGTTTATTTATTCATTTTGAGAGAGAGAGAGCGAGAGTGCATGTATGAGTTGGGGAGAAGCAGAGAGACAGGGAGAGGGAGCATCCCAGGCAGGCCCCATGCTGTCAGTACAGAACCTGATGCAGGGCTCCAATTCATGAACCTCGAGATCGTGACCCAAGGAGGAATCAAGAGTCGGACGCTCAAGCGACTGAGCCACCCGGGCACCCCGTGTTGCATCACTCTTATTGAAGATTCTTTCCTTGGAAGGAGGACAAGTGTTACAGCAAGTAAAGTAGGGAGTGCCAGAGAAGCTCACAGCAGGCGCATCCAGTGAAGATCACAGGTTGTATGAGGTACTTTGTCCTGTAATTTACATGCATATTCGAGATTTCAGTATTGACTACTGAACACTTATGCTCAAACTCCTATTGCAGTAAATCACTACATTATGATTTCTAAAATGTTTAGGGTCAATGATGCTTGAGAAACACTACACCACAGCCTACCATAAGCCATCAGAGAACAGTCTGTAAGGCGGATACTCCCAGGGCCTCGGTGTTTCCAGAAACCTGGGAGAACAGCAGGCTGGAGCCACATCACAGTCTTGGGAGGGCAGGGAGAGCCCTCAGTCAACGCTGGCAGCTCAGAACAGACTGAACTGATCATGAACATTTGGTGCCCTGTATCACATCCTTCATCCCAGCAGGGCTGAGCCTCGTTCCCTAGCAACTCTGCTCCCTCCCTGCCCACCCACCAGAACTGCAGTCCATTCTTCCTCCTTAGGCTACTGGGATGGCTCCCTGATAGTCTGATTCTCAAAGCCTCAGAGAAACTACCTGTTCCTGCCCTTATCTACCCTCCACGGATGGAATTCTCACTGTTCATGGCACGTGACATTTACACACAGCTTTCAGAGCTTATAACATGCTTCCATTTACCTTTCTTCATCAGATGTTCACTGCCACTCTGTGAAGTAGGAATTACTCTGTGTCCATTTTACAGATGAGAAAGCTGAGGCTCAGAGGGGCTGAGGAACTTACCTCAGGTCACACAGCTTGCAAATGAAGGAGCTAGGGTAGGACAGTTAAAGAAGAAATCACCCCATCCCAACAGACTGCTTTCCACATGAATGCACATAGACCACACACCCTCCTGCCCAGGTTTCTGGAATTTCCAGATCATTCTATTCTCAGTCTCATTGAAACTTTGTGCCTCCTGCTGTTTTAACTGGCATGGGTCCTGACCCTGCCTTACCAGCCTGATGGGGCTGCTACATCTTGCCCACATTCTCAGGGATGCCTTGTCTCTGTTTTCCTTCTCCCTCATGGACACCCCCAGGGGTCAGAGGCTTTGTAGCAAAGAGAACTTGACCCCAGAAGTTTCTCCAGAAGAAGGCACTGAGTGAGCAGAAGAGACTGTGCAAACTTGTTCAATTCAATTTGCAATTCTGAGGAAAATGCCAGGAGATACTCTGTCACAATGTCAGCTACGACACTTGTCTGTGGCCAGGCTGGTCGTTCTGAGCCCATTTGCCATCCCCCGGGATCGTAAGTCTCCCTGTACATGACAGTACATGTTGATGTGCATGTGTGTATCTGTGTACGTGTATCGTTTTATCATTATGGCATTTAAGTGGCTGTTTCTGTAAGTCCAAAGCTACTGACAATTTCACTTGGTTTGACCTGATGTTTTTGAAAAATGGAAAACTCCATATTTGTGGATGATTTATTCACAACCCTCCTCTGAAGATCTGCTTTTCAAAACCAACAAGCAACACAAAAGAATTCTTTGGGTTTTTTTTGACAAGTGTTCGAGACGGGGGGGCCTGGGAGAAGCAGGCCTTGCTCCCAATTACACCCAGGACCTGGCGGCTCCTGCAGTGGGCGGGGGAGGGAGGGGGGCGGGGGCTGCACTTACAGCTGGCCTTTTAGACGTTGCACCTGCTGGAGTCAAGTCAGACCCTCCCTTCCAGGTTCTGCTCTGACCCCCTGTTTGCTCCATTTGCTGGCAAGACTATCACATCTCCCCACCATAGCCACGGATCCAAGCGCAGGTCTCTCACCCAGCCTGCAACCCCCTCCCACTCCCGGCTTCTCAGCCTGGGGGTGTCTCCCTTGCCTCCATCCGCCCCCTCCACTTCCCTCACTCCCTGGCTATGCCCCAGTCAGTACCAACACACCACAGGACGGCTTTTGCAACTGCTTTTAAATGCCTCAGAAATGTATCACAGTGAAAATGCTTGTCATTTTTCTCCAGGTCTCTTCTCCTAAAAATGTGGGCAGTCTTGAGAACACCTCAGATAAATAGACAGCATGCTGCTTTCAGGGAAAGGAGGTTCAGGGGGAAGCTGGGAGCCTCGCAACCTCGTCGAGGACCCAGGGAAGAGAGACCTGGTAGATGGCAACCCAGAAAGGAGCCGAGTCCACCAGAAGAAGGGTGGTAAAGGGGTTGAGCCCTGAAAAGACTCCCAGAAGAGTCTGCAAGGTCTGATTCGCCTCTGGAAGGCTTTTCCAGGGAAAACACTCTGAACACCCTGGGTTTACTTTATTTTTTTTTTATTTTTTTAATGTTTATTTATTTTTGATAGAGAGAAACAGAGCGTGAACAGGGTAGAAGCAGAGAGATAGGGAGACTCAGAACCCGAAGCAGGCTCCAGGCTCCAAACTGTCAGCACAGAGCCCGACGCAGGGCTCGAACTCACAAACTGTGAGATCATGACCTGAGCCAAAGTCGGACGCTTAACCGACTGAACCACCCAGGTGCCCCAACACCCTGGGTTTAGACATCCTTGCTGGCAGTCCTGTAGGAAGAAGGCAGAGGTTGGGAAGAGAGAAAAGAAGTGCATAAGGAGAGGGAGGAAGTTAATTTTACTGGGTTTCATGTCCCCACAATGATAGGAGACCCTCCAACTCCCTTGCTTCCTATAAAACAGGCCACATCACCAAAACAAGGCTCTTGAGCTTGGTAGGGTTATGTGAAGGGTGCAGTATTTGGGCCAGGTCTATACTAAAATATGGTTCATTGTTTATTTGAAATTGAAGTGTAGCTGGGCCTCCTGCGTTTTATCTAGCAACCCTAAGAGTGTGGGGAAGCTCCCAGAAGAGATACAGAACCAACTACCCAGACTGGGGTGACATCTCCCCTACCCCACGTCTCTCATCAGACACTAAACCAGCACAACTCTTAGCCCAGATGAGGGACATGCTCACACTTCAGAGAGAACGTCAAGAAGGTCTCAGGATGGATATCCGAGAGACAAAAGTGTCAGCTCCTCACGGCATCCCCTACCTCCATACCTCAGCTCCTCACACCCAGGCTGGGCTCTGCCCCAGCACCCGGACCAAGGGTCTAAGCGTAAGTGACTTAAATAGCTGCCCACACCTCACCCGTCACTGCCAGGAGGTACTGGGTCCCTCGCCCTATGCCATCTTCTCCAAGGCACAGTCTTGGAGTTGCATTTCTGGTCCCTACAGCAGTCTTGGCTAAGAATAACTGTTTCTTTTAATCTTGACTATGCAAAGGATAGATGTGAATGATGATGCAAATGATTCACTGTAAAAAAAAAAAATGGAGAAAATTCTAAATAAGAGAACAGGACACAATCACAATGTGCGTATACAGACAGACTCTTGCCATCTTTTTCTACGCATCTATGAACTTCTTTTCACATAGCTGGCATCAGGCTGAATGTTTGGGGGATTTTTTTTCCGGCTTTTTTCACGCAAATTGTTTTTCATTTGACGTCATCCCACTCAGTTCAACCTTAGTCAATAAATATTTGCCACATGCCTACTATCGGCCCTGCACTGTGTGCAGAGCAGTAAACAAGCCTGACACAGTCCCTGCCCTGTGAGGCTTACGGTTCAGGGTGGGGGACAGACATTGAACCAGGGAGATAAGAAGAGAAATAGTCTCCGACAAAGTCTGCAGCATAATTCAATTGTACGCGTTGCTTTTGAGGAACTGTGTTCCTAAAAATGCAGAGAGACTCTCTTAAAGAGTTACATTTAAGGTAAATATTTTGTATGTGACGCTGAGTGGTAGAACGTTTAACAGATAATGCCTGACCGTATTTTATCCTTGATTCCCGTGAGCCTTGGGCATCCTGGAATTACTACTGAAGAAAGCACTTGATGACCATGGGCCCAAAACACATCCTTCCACAGCACAATTTCTAGCGGCGGCATAGAATTCCATTGTGTGAACAGACCGTAAGGTCTTTGATCCCTTATTGTTAAATATTGAAGTCGATTCTGAATGTTCACTTTTAAAATAACAGAGCAATGAACATTTTCATGCTTGAATATCTGGGTGTGCAAATCTGATGATTTCTTTGGGATAGACTCTATGGTCTGACTGTTTCAACAATGAGTCTCGGGGCAGAGACCGGCTAGTCATACACAAAACCCACTTCGTCCTCCTGGGCACACACTAGGCTACATTTCCCAGGCTCCTTAGTAGTTAGGTGTGGGCAAAGACTCATTTCTGGCCACTGGAATAGAGGTGGGAAAAATGTGTCAAGCTGGGCCTGGCCCGTGAACCCTCCCATCCATGCTGTTTCATGCTCCTTCCCCTTCTTCTAAGAGTCCTTGGAAGGCACGTGTTGAAAATGGCAGGGCCACAAGTTAGAAGGAGGCCGGGTCCCTGAATCACCACTTGGAGAAGAGCTATCTCCTGGCCGGTCACAATCCCCCATTTTGAACATTTCACAAAGAGGAAATGAACCCCTTTTGTGGTAAGCCGCTGAGATTTGAAGTGACATCTGTTACAGCAGCTAGTGTGGACTGATCCAGGGATCCTGACCCGGCTTCCCACCCTGAATCCAGTCCCTCCTGGGCATCTCAGACGGTAGAAATGCAGTGGCCCCTCCACCCCAGGCTTCCATCCCTGGTCACCTGCGCATGTCCACCGGTTTCACCACAGAGCCCGGGGCCCCGTCTTGTTCTTGGCAGTCTTCCTCCCTGGGGACTGGCCCCCAAGCTGAGGCTCAACTGAAGCTGCTTCACCCAGCCTCTCACCTGGGAAGACTCAGGTGAAGGCTACCAGCTTCCTGTCCTGGGACTCGCCCAGTAGCCACTGCACCTGGAGGGCCGGCACCAGTTTCTTTCCATGGAGCAAAAAAGAATCTACAGAAGTCGAAAGATAAATAGCCCCACAGACTACAAATAACCCATTCTCCAAGCTCGCCAGCACTCATTCCGTGCCCAGAAACCTCTATGTTGTTTTGTCTCTATGTCTCTTTCATCAGAAAGCAAAATGGATAATGCAGCCTTGTTCAGGGGAAGTCACGGCTGCTGCGTCTGGACACATCTGCCTGGCTACCCAGGGTTTGGGTCGGCAGGGCATGTCGGCTTCCTGGTCCCTATGTAAAAGCCCCTTCCTCCCACTGTGCACAGGGGAGGCTCCAGTGTCCCTCAAAGAGCCTGCAGGCTGGTCCATTCATTGTGCTGTGATTGCCATCTTGTGGCAGAAAGGGCTCAAGGCAGTGGAGCGTCCCTGGTAGGCTTAGGGAGGACCCAACAGATAATCAGCCTCCAAAGAGCACCAGAAGACAACGGCCAAGATCAATGTTGCTTCTTCTCACTGGCTCCCAAAGCCCTTTCCTTTGCCTGGAAAAAAAAAAAAAAAAAGCCTGCTTCCTGTTTAGCCTCCTGCAAATCATATGCTTTGCAGATTATCTGCAACTAGCTCTTTTAGCTTATTTCATTGTTATAAAAATGATACATGCACTTTATTCAAAAGTTAAAACACGACTGAGGATTTTAAAGAAGACAGTCACAAATCACCCCAAATCCACCACTCAGAAATCACCAGCATTAGTACCTGGGAGAAGTCGCCGTAGGTGTCTCTCCATGCTACCCACAAAGAGAGAAACAGCGTGGCTTCTAGCAGGGCTTGGGCCACGGCGCCAGGCTGCAGGGTCCCTGGTTGGCTGTGCCACTTCCTTGGGCAAGCCACTTACCGTTTGTATATCTCGTTTTCTCATCTTAAAAACAGAAGTGATAGTCACATCTCCCGCTCAGCGTTACTGTGAGGGATCAACCCTGAAATATTCAGCACAGTTCCCAGTCCGTGGGAAACCTTCAAATGTCAGCTGTCATTATGGTGGATGGGTGAATAGGCAGATAGCAAGGTAGACTGTTAGGAGAAGGAGATTTAACTACGTACATTACTTTTTGCATTAAAAAGATAGAACTACCAGGGCACCTGGTTGGCTCAGTCAGTTAAGCGTCTCTTGATTTCACGACTCTTGATTTCGGCTCAGGTCATGATCTCTCAGTTCGTGAGTTTGAGCCCCACATAAGGCTCTGCCCTGATGGTGGGGATCTTGCTTGGGATTCTCTCTCTCTCCCTCTCTCTCTGCCCCTTCAGCTCTCTCTCTCTTTCTCTTTCAAATTAAATAAATACACTTTAAAAAAATAAGATAAAATAATTTAAAAATAGAACTACCATTTGATTCATCAATTCCACTTATGGGCATTAATCTGAAGAAAATGAAAAGACATACACACTCCCATGTTCGTTGCAGCATTATTCACAATAGCTAAGATATGGAAACAGCCAAAGTGTCCATCAAGAGATAAATGGATAAAGAAAATGTGATGTATATGTGTGTGTGTATATATATACACACACACATATACACACACAATTTAATATTATTCAACCACTAAAAAACAAAGGAAATCTCCATTTGCAACAACATAGATGAGTCTTGAGGGCATTATGCTAAGTGAAATAAGCCAGACAGAGAAAGACAAATACTGTATGATCTCTCTTCTACGTGTAATGTAAAACCACAAACAAACAACAAAAACGAGCTCGTAGATACAGAGAACAGATGGGTGGCTGCCAAAGGCAGGGAGCCGGGGATGCATAAAATGGGTGAAAGGGTAAAAATAAAGTTATAACATAAGTTAAAAGTTATAAAATAAGTAAGTCATGGAGATGTGACTTGCATGGAGATGTGATGTGCAGTGTGGCATCTCTACCTAATAATACTGTATTGCATATTTGAAAGTTGCTTGGAGTAGATCTTAAAAGTTCTCATCACACACACAAAAATCTGGATGAGTGGGGATGGACAGCAACCAGACCTACTATGGGGATCGTTTCACAATATATACAAATATCAAACCATTATATTGTGCCTCTGAAACTAAAAGAATGTTATCTGCAATAAAAACAAAAGGACGGGGGTGCCTGGGTGGCTCAGTCCGTTGAGCATCCAACTTCAGCTCAGGTCATGATCTCGTGGTTCGTGGGTTCGAGCCCTGCGTTGGGCTCTGTGCTGCCAGCTCAGAGCCTGGAGCCTGCTTCGGATTCTGTGTCTCCCTCTCTCTCTGTCCCTCCCCAACTCATACTGTCTCCCTCTCTCAAAAATAAATAAGCATTAAAAAAATTTTTTTTAAAGGATGAACCATGGAAAGGGCGGGGATAGGACTCCATAATTGGAGAGGCTAAGAACTGAGTACCTGAATCCCCCTGGGTCCACAGGTGACCAACCATGTGTCTCCTGGCTGGTTCTCTGTCCCCAGCCACCAGCAAGCCCCCAGGGATGCTGCCTCCAGCAAGAGCAGTATGCACTTAAGCAATTCCCACTCGGGAGGAACAAGGAGTGCTAAAAACCAACCAGGGAGAAACAGAACTGGGAGAGAAAACCCATCGTGCTGCCGGCACAAATCTGTGAGTTCCTTGCGGGCGGACGCTGGCTCTCACGCACCGTGTCGCCCCCGCTCCTCTCTCTTCACCTGGCTTATCGTGGATGCTCAGCCACATGCATGTACTGAAGGAACAAGTGACTGGCGGGTGGACCTGAAAGGCCAGACCTAAAGAGTCACTAGAGGGGATGCTCCCCACTAAGAAGTCACTCTGCCAGAACTCCTGCTTTCTATTAACACACGTCTGCCATAATAGAGAGCTCCTGACCAATGCTGGCAGGAAGTACCTGAGATACACCTGTCACCTTAACCTCTGAGTTAGATGTTATTGTCTCCATTTGGCAGTTGGGCACACTGAGGGTCAAAGAGACAGAACCTTACTTAGGGGCACATAGCTAGTAAGTAGCAGAGCTGGGGTTTAAATTCAGGATCTGTGCTGTCTGCCTCCCAAGTTCTTCCAACTGATCCTGTTCTTACAGCAAAGGGAAAGTGATAATCAACCCACTTGCTTGTGAAGTTTCCACATCTGGCCACAACACACAATCAGTCTAGCCAAGGAATCCCAGGGCGATTAGAAGCTGGCTTTTTGATCCTTACATCTTTTGACAAGCACCTTGCAGAGTAAAATCTTGGCCATCTAGAGTCCTTATGAAATTGGGGTGGGTTGGTTAGTTGGGTCATACCAAAGAGGTAGCCCTAAATTTTTCAAACAGTGGTATTAAAAATAGTCACCACAGATCATCTAAGCAACTATGATGGATACAGGAGTGACCCTCTCCCTCTGTTCTCTTCTCTACAATCTATTGCTAACACAGCC
The DNA here is from genome assembly GCF_028018385.1 of Neofelis nebulosa. NCBI lineage: Eukaryota > Metazoa > Chordata > Mammalia > Carnivora > Felidae > Neofelis > Neofelis nebulosa. The sequence continues at coordinate 41,303,832 of NC_080797.1, read as the reverse complement.
ACTGCCTTAGTTTGGGCGGCTATAACAAAGCACCATAGATGGGGTGGCTTACATAGTTCATGGTTCTGGAGGCTGGAAGTCCAAGATCAGTGCATCACTATGGTCAAGTTCTGGTGAGAACTAGTTCCTGGTTCACAGATGATGGCTGTTTTCTCACTATGTCTTCACAAGGCTGAAGGCATAAAGGAACTTTCTGGGGTTCCTTTTATGGGCACTAACTTTTAATTTTTTTTTTTTAAGTAGGCTTCATACCCAGTGTGGAGCCCAACATGGGACTTGAATTCATGACCCTGAGATCAAGACCTGAGCTGAGATCAAGGGTCGGACACTTAACTAAGTCACCCAGGAGTCCCTAATTTTTAATTTTTAAGGACATTAATCCCATTCATGAGATTATCTAATTATCTCCCAAAGCCTCCACCTCCAAATATCATTACATTGGGAATTAGGTTTCAACATCGGAACTGGGGACGCAAACATTCAGTGTCTAACAGCTACCAAAATAACTTAACCTTCTCTAACATAGAGCCCGCCTTGCTTACTGTCTCACTTAAAATTTGTCCTTGACTCCCTATCACTAAAGAACAAGGCCTAAGACCCCTTGCATGACACACAGGAGCCTGCACTATTTACCTTACCCACTGCATCCGCACACCCTCCTCAGGATAAGCCCATGCCTTTAGCCAAGCTGTTCCCTCTACCTGGAAGTCCGTTTCCATTTTCTATACCAGGAATTCCTTGAGAAACACCAAAGCCCAGCAAAAAAGAAAACAACACGATTACCCCTGGAAAGCTCTCTCTGATACCACTTGGACAAAATTAATCATGCCCTCCTTCGTGTTCAGCTAAAACAACGGGCACTGCCTAGGTCACCTTCACAGGTGTCCAATAGGTGATCAAGAAATGTCTGGTTAATTGTTTAGAACAGATGGAGAATAACCAAACCTTCACAGTTGTTAGGTAAGTGATCAATAAATGTCTGGTAATTGTTTAGAACAAATGGAGAATAACCAAACCTTCAGGGAATAATGTCTAGAAGAAAGTCTATCCATGAAGAAAGTCTACCCAGACCCACATGTTGCTCTGTCCAATGGCTTCAAAGTCACCAAGGAGGGTGAAAGAAATCACGGGTCATTCCTGTCTCTGTGAAAGTCATCTTGTATGTGGTACCTCATCAGGGCCCTCATCCACTGCCCAGGGCCTGGTTCAATGCAGGTATCCTCCCAGCCCCAAGTGTAACATGGGCCTGCCCTGGCTCTGTCCACCCTAGAATCCAGAGGTAGGTGATTGGACCCATTCCCACTCTGAACAGTGGGCAGGATGGCCAATTGATGCAGAGCTGACCAATGGGGCCAGTGTGCTTCCCAGCTCCCCAGCTTCCAAACCAGAACGTGTAGAATGGACCCAGAGTTTCCAAAGCAGGAAAAAGAGGCCCTCAGAACAGTCACAGAGCTGGAAGGAAAGCTCCTGGGGTGAGGTGGGCAGGTGGGGTGGGTGGGTCTTTTCTCCCTGATCTCTGAGATCTGACAGCTAGGAATGGGCATGAAGGATTATATCCAGTTCCCCTTATGGTTCCCCTAGCCCTATGAAAAAGGGAGACTGGCACACAAATGTGCTGTCAACAATGGCCAGCCATTGTTCACAGCCCCAGGGGCTGAGGGTGTGGGCACTCCCTCTTGCCCAGGACAGGAGCACACTCCCTGGGGCTAATACTGCCCCTTCATCCTTGCCTCCCTCCCTCCATTGAGTCGAAGACTACATCCATATGATGAGGCACCAGGAAGGGAAGAACAACATCCCTAGAAATCCCACTGGCCCACAGATTTGTCACATTTATAGCCCTGAGAAGGCCTCTAGATCTCTTTGCCTATTAACTTGGCTTTGTAAACAGACATTGGATCTGGAGTCTGAAAACTTGGGTTCAAGTCTCAATCCAGCCACTTACTAACCATGTGACCTTATGCAAGACACTCCCCATCTCTGGGTCTCAGTTTGCTCAGGAGGATAAACAAAGACCTACCTCCAGGCCTCTTCCAAATCTAACTCCACAGTCCTCAGTGGTGACCATAGTGGGGAAAAGGAGAGGAGGAGTTATATGTGAGTCTCCTGCTCACCTGAGCTGGTCCCCAGATGTAGCAAATGAATGACTGACTGGCTGTGTTTGCACTCACCCTGTCTACCAAAATGTGCCTGCACTTGGATTGAGGAAGAGACTCCTGATCTTTGTCTTGACTTCATATAAGGGAGACATAAACAAGGGCGCCTGGGTGGCTCAGTCAGTTAAGTGTCCCAACTCTCGATTTCAGCTCAGGTCATGATCTCACACTTCGTGGGATTGCGCCCCACATTCGGCTCTGCAACTGACAACATGGAACCTGTTTGGGATTCTCTCTCTCCCCCTCCCCTGCTTGTACTCTCTCTCTCTCAGGATAAATAAACTTTCTGAAAGAAAGAAAGAAAGAAAGAAAGAAAGAAAGAAAGAAAGAAAGAAAGAAAAAAGAAAGAGTGAAAGGGAGAAAGAAAGAAAGAGAAAGGAAGAAAGACATAAGCAAAATGGACCACAGAAGGTCAGGGGAGATTTGGTAGCCATCCGACCATTCCCCACATTTTACAGACAAGGGAGATAAAGCCCTGGAAGACAAAGGCAAGTCTGCGAGTGAAGTCCAGGACTCTGGGTCTACCTCCAGGAGTGACTTCAGGCTTTCCAGCCACCCTATCTTCTGAATCAGACTTCCCAGAACCACTGGGGTCAAAATGGCGCTAGAGGCACTAGGGTAGTATGCACAGAGTATGGATGCAGAAATTATTAATTCTAGGGATCCAGATGCATTAGAGCCCAATTATTTGCATGATCTCGGCAATGGCAGTTTCATATATTTAGAGTTAATTAAATAACTTTTCTATCTTATAAGAAAGTCAGCATAATGCAATGGTTTGCTCTGTGGAGCTAAAGAAAGCAATGGACCCTGTCCCCCCAAAACACAAACACCCGATTTTGAAACTATTTCAAAGAATCCCCAAGCCCAATGAAACCTACAAATAATCTACTAGGTGTTCTTGGACCCCAGATTAAGAACACCTAAGAAGACAGACCTTGGGCTTTTTAGTTACGAGTCCAAGGCTCAAGTCTTTTCACTACCACTTACTAGTATATGACCTTGGGTCACTTTCCCAAATCCCTAATCTTCTGTTTCCTCATCTACGAAATGAGATGATACTTCCTACCTCATAGGTAGGGATTTGAAGGAAATGTGAAGCCATGTATTATAGGCCTGCCAGAGGGTTTGCAGAGGTTAATAAAAGCTCTTAGAGACCATGTTCTCTGAGAGCCAGGCTCTGCCCCATGCACTTTACCTGTACTTTCTCAACAACCCTAGGAGACAGGTATTAACTATTATAATCTTTGTTTCCATAGATGAGGAGTATGAGACACAGAGGAGCTAGGAATTTGCCCGTAATGACACAGTTTCTAAATGGCAGGGCCATATGGTGGGCTCCAGAGAAAATGTTCCTAACCGCTATACCATATTGTCTCACCGAGTGACAATTTAATTTATTCCAGAAGTGTGGTTTACAAAATAAATAAATAAATAAAAATAAAAGCAGAGGAGAGGAAAGCGGAAAGAAACCGATGGATCTTATGAGAAAGGAGTTGATCCAAAGACCCCTCCGCAAACATGCCCGTTTTGCCATTTTCCTGGGACAGGAGCAGAGAAGCAGTGTCCTGAGCCTGGGGCAGCAGGTTCTTAAGATCTGCCTCACCCAGGCTCTGGCAGAGGGTGCTCTGAGGACAATCGCATATTTACATGCGCGGGCAACGTTCTAAGGATGCTTTCCATAAATCATCCCACTCGATTCTCATTATCCCTATGAGAGAGGGATACCACTAGCCTCATTTTACAGACGAGGAAGCTGAAACCCAGGTTGAAAATGTCCCCCCGAGACCACAAGCTAGAGAGAGGCAGAGCCGGGCTGAAAACCGAGACTGGCCTGAGGCCAAAGCTCTCAAATGCCGCTCTAAGCCACTTCCCACTATGGTATCCCACAATTTTAGTATAACAGGATGGTTAACACCAGAGGCTTTGGGGTGAAATCCAGGTAAATTGGGGCTGGGGGTGTTAGGGAGAGGTGTTAAAGCATCACAATCCGTATATTGCACATTGGCACAGACTCCACCCAGCGTGAACCACTTGGGTGTGGTGGGGCTCATCTGAGAAGCTGCCCAAGGACAAGAGTGGGGGGAGTGAGTTGGTGGATGTGAGAGGGGAGGGTTGGTGGACAAGGCAGGTGATACCTCAAGGTGATAATCAGACACCTGGACTCCAGCCAGGAAGTAACAATATTCTGAGTTCCGGGACCCCTGAGGAAACTCACACGCCCACCAGCCTGCAAGTTGGCCCCACTGGTCTGCCGTAAACACCAGTAGGGTACAGGGATAGCCCCTCGCCCCATCACCTCCAGCCAGGTAAACCAGACCTTGTTCCTTGGTTCCCAATTCAACCTCAAGACAGCAGCAGGAATCGGTGGGGTCAGACCAGGACCCTCCAAAGGAAGAAGTGCAGTGCAACAAAAACACTGGCATCCCCTTCTGCATGTGACTTCTCAGGCACTTAACCTGGGTTTTGCTTGTTTGTTAGTTTTAAGTCTTTTCATTCTTTTTGAGAGAGAGAGAGAGAGCTCTCGAGTGAGCAGGGAAGGGGCAGAGAAGAAGAGAAAGAGAATCCCAAGCAGGCTCTGCACTCTCAGCACAGAGTCGGACACAAGACTTGATCCCACCAACCACGAGGTCATGGCCTGAGCCGAAACCAAGAGAGTCGGACACTTAACTGACCGAGCCACCCAGGCGTCCCGCACCTCACCTTGTTTTAAAATAGTGGTCCCTACACCTGTTGGCATGAGCACTGGGTGTTGTATGGAAACCAATTTGACAATAAATCTCATATAAAAATAAATAAATAAATAAACAATAAAATAAAATAAAACAAAATAAAATAAAATAAAATAAAATAAAATAAAATAGTGGTCCCTAATCTTGGCCACACAATGGAATTACCTAAGGGGCTTTTACAAAATACCAATTCTCTCTAGGGACGGGGCCTTGAGATTGGTATGTCAAAAATTCACTAGGGGTCCAAATGTACAGCCCGAACTGAGACTCCATTCTTCATTCATCTAGGACGGCCCCTATGACCCCTGCGACTGAAAGTGTGCTCCATGGAAATTTGGCATCAGTGTCACCTGGGATCTTGCTAGAAATGCAGAAACACAGCTCCCACCCTGGACCTCTTGAATCTGAATCTGCGTTGTCACAAGATCGCTAGATGATGTATGTGCACTCTGGAAAACAGTATGGAGGTGCCTCAAAGAACTAAAAATAGAACTACCCTACGACCCAGCAATTGCACTACTAGGCATTTATCCACAGGATACAGGTGTGCTGTTTCGAAGGGACACATGCACCCCCATGTTTATAGCAGCACTATCAACAATAGCCAAAGTATGGAAAGAGCCCAAATGTCCATCAACAGATAAATGGATAAGGAAGATGTGGGATATATATACAATGGAGTATTACTTGGCAATCAAAAAGAATAAAATCTTGCCATTTGCAACTACGTGGATGGAACTGGAGGGTATTATGCTAAGTGAAATTAGTCAGAGAAAGACAAACATCATGTGACTTCACTCACATGAGGACTTTAAGAGACAAAACAGATGAACATAAGGGAAGGGGAACAAAAATAATATGAAAACAGGGAGGGGGACAAAACAGAAGAGACTCTTCAATATGGAGAACAAACTGAAGGTTGCTGGAGGGGTTGTGGGAGGGGGAATGGGCTAAGTGGGTAAGGGGCACTAAGGAATCTACTCCTGAAATTATTGTTGTACTATATGCTGACTAATTTGGAGGTAAATTAAAAAAAAAAAAACAATAAAACCAAAAAAAAATTACAAATTCCCAGGGCACAGATGTGTTTAACAAGCACTCCCTGCCTCGGGTGCTTCTAATCCAGGTGATCCAGAGGCTGTGAGTAGAAATGCTCTGTTAGGGGTGCCGGGGTGGATCAGTCGGTTAAGCAGCTGACTTTTGATTTCACCTCAGGTCATGATCTCACAGTTTCATGAGTTCAAGCCCCATGCTGGGCTCTGTGCTGATAGCACAGAGTCTGCATGGGATTCTCGCTCTCCCTCTCTCGGCCCCTCCCTCGCACATGCACATGCTAACGCTCTCTCAAAATAAATAAATAAAAATTAAAAAGAAAAGGAAACGTTCTGTTAGAGTGGAGGGGAAAGGGGCATTGGGATCAGTTGAATTACACCCCAAATTCTGACTCTGCCACTTGTCACACATATGAATTTATAGGAGTCAAAAACTTCTCTGAGTCTATTTTCTTAACTAGAAAAATCAGACCCTTGCTTATAGTGATGTTATGCATTCAGTTGTGACACACACCCCCAACATATACTCACGTCCTAAACCCCAGTACCAGAAAATGTGAACTTATTTGATATTAGGGTCATTGCAGATGTAAATACTTAAAAAGAGGTCATACTGGAGTAGGATGGGCCCTTAATCCAATGTGACTGGTGTCTATAAGAAAACACCACAGTTGCATGAGGGGAGAATGACATGTGGCAAAGGAGGCAGGGATCGGAGTGATGTGGCTGTCAGCCAAGGGACGCCACGGACTGCCACAGACCTCTAGAAAGTAGAAGCAAGGAAGGGTTCTCTCCTCCCAGTTTCAGAGAATGTGGCCCTGTGACACCTTGATTTCTGTTGTTCCAAACTACCCGCTTTGTGGCGCTTTGTTATAGCAGTTCTGAGAAACCAATATAAGTAGGGTTCAAGAATTAGGGCGCTAACATGAGAGTTGCACAAATAGGAAGTATCAATAAAACAGGGCTATCATGTCCTGTATCCCAATTTTTGACCTTCTAGTCCTTTGTCGTTACATAGACATGACGGCACTGTGGGTGCCCATTCCTTCAGAGCAGAGGGTCCAGTGCAAAGTGACAGGGGAAATTCTTTGCAGGGAAATACATGAAGAAACTCAAAGTCCTTGTCCGATGAGCAGCCAGACAACAGCTCTCCAACCAGGGCAATATGATCAAAACCTAACTCTGCCTGTGCAGAGATAGGGGCGGCAAGGAGACCCCTGCGTGGCCACAGCAACTGTCAGCAACCCTGAAGGATTCACCCTGAACAGCCCGCTCCCCCTCCTGTCCACACCGCCAAAGGAGAGCACAAAGGCTGGATCAAAGAGCTAGTCAGAGTTGGAAAATAATTTCTGAAAAGCCATAAAATCTTAAAAGGAATTTTGAGTGATGCCAACTGGATGGGGTAAAAGAGAAAAGAGATGCAAGGGATATTTGAATCGGAAAAGCAAAGAAGTGCTCTTAGAGTGAGTGAAGAATCTTAACACATTCACAGTGAAAGGGGGCTCCCTGTCCACACCATCATGTTTGCTGCAGCATCATTCACAATAGCCAAGACATGGAAACAACCTCAGTGTCCGTCCACGGATGAGTGGATAAAGGAGACGCGGTATATATACAGTGGGCTATAATTCAGCCACGAGCAAGGGTTATCTTGCCATCTTCAGCAACATGGATTGACCTTGAGGGTGTTATGCTAAGTGAAATAAACCAGAGAAAGACAAATACTGTATGGACTCACTCACATGGAATCCAAACTCAGGGTGCCTGGATGGCTCAGTTGGTTGAATGTCCAACTCTTGATTTCAGCTCAGGTCATGATCCCAGGATCCTAGTAGTGAGGCCTGCATCAGGCTCTGCACTGAGCGTGGAGTCTGCTCAGGATTTTCTCTCTCTCTCTCTCTCTCTCTCTCTCTCTCTGTCTCCTTCTGCCCCTCCCCTGCAGCTCTCTGTCTCTCTTTCTCAAATAAAAAAATTAAAAATAAAAAGCCAGATTCATAGAAACAGAGAGCAGAATGGTGGTTATGTAAGGTTAGGGGGGAAATGGGGAGATGTTGGTCAAAGGGTATAAATTTCCAGTTACAAGATGAATAAGTTTTGGAGATCTAATAATCCTGTGTTAGGTACTTGAAAGTTATCAAGAGAGTAGATCATAAATGTTCTCCCCATAAAAAAGAAATTGTAGTTATGTGATGTGATGTGATGAAGGTGTTAATGCTACAATGGTAACCATATCACAGTATGTAAGTGTCACCTTAAACTTGCACAATGTTTTGTGTCGATTACAGTAGCCTTCCCCCTTATCTGTGGGGGACGTATTCCAAGATCCCCCAGCGGATGCCTGAAACCACAGGGGGTACCAAACCTCATATGTATTATGTTTCTTCCTATGCATAAAGTTTACGGTGAGGTTTAATTTCTAAATTAGATACAATAAGGGATTAACACCAACTAATAATAAAATAGAACAGCTATAACAATATACTACAGTAAAAGTCATGTGAATGTGCTGTCTTTCTCTCTCTCAAAATATCTTCCTGAACTATATTCACCCTTCTTCTTGTGTGGATGTGAGATGATAAGATGCTACGTGATGAGATGAAGTGAGGTCAGTGTCATAGGCATTGTGACATAGTGTTAGGTTACTACTGACCTTCATACCATATGTCAGAAGGATCCTCTGCTGCCAGACCATGGTTGACCACAGGTGACAAGCTGCAGATAAAGGGAGATGACTGTGTATCTCAATAAACCATATCCCATCTAACCATCTCCCATTCCCACTGTTGAGAGGCCAGTGAGCTCACTTAAATCATTTTACAGATGGGGACACTGAGGCCCAAAGCCAGGAAGACTTCCCAAGGCTGTATAAGTAAATATGCAACAGAGCTAAGCCCTAAGACTCCCAAGCCCCAGACTGCTGCAGGATTCCTGGAAGAACCCTTCCTTCCCTTGCCTTTATAAGATTGTCGCGTCCAAGTTGGGTTGACTGGGAGTGACTCTCTCAAACCATCAAGCTATGGGCATGTGAAAGAAACCCCACCCTAGATTGCGTCCTCACCCTTAGGATGCTGGGATGGCTGGGCCAGGAGGGCCCTTGGGGGACTTCTGCTCAAACCCCCTCATTTCGCCCTGAACGCTAAGCCCAGAAAAGGAAGGGGCTCTCCCAAGAGCAGGGCTGAGTCAGGGACGGAATCAACTGGAACTCGGGTCTTCTGGCTTTAATTCTACTTCCGCACAAAGCTCTATTTTTTTGGCTGCAGGTGTTATGAACTAAATGTGTCCTCCCAAAATCCACAGGTTGAAGCCCTAACCCCCCAGTGTGACTATGCCTGGAGTAAGGCCTTTATGGAGGTAATGAATGGTTAAATGAGGCCATTAGGGTGGGCTCCTAATCCAATAGACCTTATAAGGTCCATGATAGGAAGAGGGAGAGATATCAGGAGAGGGCATGTACAGAGGAAAAGCCACGGGAAAATACAGCAAGAAAGTGGAGGCAAGCCCAGGGAAGAAGCTCAGGAGAAACCAACCATCCCAGCCCTTGATGTGGACCTCCAGCCTCCAGAACTATGATAAGATAAATGTCTGTGTCGTAGCCACCCTGTCTGTAGCATTTTGTTACCGCAGCCCTGGCAGGTCAATATGGTAAGCTTTCCCTCAGGCCCCCTCAAGTACTGGGTATTTATTGCTCTGATGCTTTTGCTACCATCTGAGAACAACCGGGCCCCCTCCTCTGTGGGCCTAAATGCCTCTCACACAAGTTGGGTTCAATCACGGATCATACCAAAGGCCTATGAGCTAATTAGAGACCTTTCAGAGGACTAGGGGAGATGAATTGAAAATAGTGAAGAATCAGGACCCTAGAACATATTAAAAGAAATGGTGTCATTATTTCCAGGGTCTTCATTTGTGTATCATTTCTTATTCCTGAAGTTCGGTTGTTATTTCCAACTACTAGGGGAAGTTATTCTTATCAAAGATCATTAGAACAACAAAGAGTCTCAAAACCCCCATTTGCAAATGGAGAAACAAAAGCCCAGAAAGGCTGTGGGACCTTCCTAAGGTCACACGGAAAATAGGTGGCAGGACAGGAGCTTGAGATGATGCCTCACATGGGGATGTGTGACTAAATGGGAGCAGTCCCACCTGCCCACGAGGCCTCCCCATGCCACCCTGGCTCATGCGTGACAATACGAACCACTGGCCTCATCCAGAAGCTCAAGGGTTTCCTTTAACATTGATGAAAGCATCCTTGGAATGATAAAGTTCTTCTGGGCACATGCACATCCCTTTTACACCTTCGTCACACCGGGCTAGACAATCATGTCGTGGAAAGCTCCAAAGGGGAGACTGCCCACACACTACCCCTCTTGGGGAAGGAAAAATGTGCCACCTGGAAGTCAACTCTGCCTAGAAGTTCCAGACAAGCCACCTTGTGGGACAGGAGCCTTGCAAAGGCAAACGGGTGGGGAGGATTTTACAGGAATTTAGACAGCCTCACACCTTCTCCTGTACCAAGCAGAGCTGGCTCACTTCACATTTTGCCTCTTCCTTTCTGGCAATGCGAAGGATTCTAAACCCTGGATCTCAGCTCCAAGAATAGCCCTGATTGCTCAAACACAATATCTCACATTCCCTTTACATGTCCTGCTGGGACCTCTGGAAGCCTTGGGAGGATATTATAATTTATTGTCATGCCCATTTTATAGGACACCGTGGTTAAGGCAACTAATCTGAGAACAGTTAGTTACACGGCAGAACCAGGATAAGAACCTGGGGGATCTAAATCCAAACCTGTGCCTCTCTGCCACACCAGTTCTGCCTGGAACCTCTCCATTAGGCAAATCCTATTATGCCACTGCCCTGCTTAAAACACCTTCTGTGGCTCCCCATTCCCCCAGGACTGAATCCCAGTTCCTGAGCCTGACTGGAAAGATCCTCATAACCTGGCTCCTTCCCACTTCTGCTACTGTGCCTCCCACTTTGTGCCCTACACCTTGCCTCTGTGACTTTGTCAATGCTGTTCCCTCTGCTGGACACGCCGTTCCCCTCCTTCTGCACTTGGCAAATGTCCATTCTCCCTTTAAGACTCTTGCTTTATTCAACCTGGAAAGAGTGAGTCAATTCTCCCTACCCCTGCCTTTCCCTATAAATGTGTCTAGGGTGGCAGTTGCCATAGCTGCCCTGTAATTGCTGCCCTTTTGGACCAGGCTCCTGAATGCCTAGGAGGCAGAAACTGGCTCTTATCCACCTTTGACTCCCCAGTCCCCCACCAAAGCGGGTGCAAAAGGTTAGCTCCAGTGACTGGAGTAGACTCTAGCTGCTGCCCACCAAGCTTCACAGATGAAGGGAGCCACCTCCCAGAACCAGAGATTCCTGCCGAAGCAAGATGCAAAAATATTCAGACTCTTGGCAAAGCTACTCCTCGCCCTGCATTAGGAACACATGAAAGGCTCCAGTGATAAACATGCCTAAACAGTAATAGCAGGATGTCTACATGTTCCCAAGGGGCAGGGGGTCATCTTTCCCAAGGATTCCCCTCCTGCCAGTCCCAACAAGTCAGAATGAGCCAAGTTCTTTGGCAGATGCCAGAAGGACTATCTCAGTGAAGGCCCCGAGCAGACTCAAAGTGGAGTGGAGGGGAACCTCCATAAGCTCACTGGGTCGTTGGATCTTCACCCCACACCTTGTGATGCCTGCCCCTCCAAGGGTGGAAAAGGCAATGAAAGACGAGCAAAATCAAACTGGTTAATGTTGCTGCTTCTCAGCAGATGACTCTGGGACCACAGCAATGGATTCTAACAGGATTAACATACCTACAGCTAATCATGATATTGTGGGGTCCTGCAGGAAGTGATTAGTAAGGCTGGTGGTGGGAGGCAGGGAATCAAAAGGCCTTTAAAAAATACAGAGCTCAGGAGGGGCCAAGATGGCGGAAGAGCATGGAAGGTTTTTTTGCAGCTCTCATCCCTGAAATACAGCCAGATCAACACTAAACCATCCTGCACACCTAAAAAACTGATTTGAGGGTTAACACAACAATCTTCACAACCTCAACCAGAGAACTCAGCAGGTACATGGCACACGGAGAGGTGAACTTGGGGAGAGAGAAGCCATGGAAGGCAGGGGATTGTTTTTGCTTGCAGAGAGAGGATGGAGATGAGGGGAGAGTACGGAATGCATCCCACCTGCCTCAAAGCAGCTGGAGGGAAAAGAAAGAGCATGCAAGGGACTGAACAAAAAAGGGAGAAAGGAGAGGGTTTAAATTCCATTAAGACTCTATAAACAGGGGGAGCACAGAATCTGAAACTCTGCAGCTCAATACCTGGCAGTGCTCTGGTGGGAAGGGCGAATTCCCAAGAGCAGAGTGAAGTCCGGGGGTCCTTGGGTCACACTGGGAGAGGCAGCTCCCCTGCTGGGAGGACATTTGGTAGAGGCTGTGCGGACTCCCCACAGGCAAAGGTCCCATTGGATCCTGGAGAACAACCACATTCACTGGTGCTGGAACAAGGACATTAAGGGGAAGCCCTGCGCCAGATGTGTGTTGTGATTTTCTATAATCCATGAAACACTGCTGCTACACAATCACGTGAAATTTTCTGGGGCGGGCCAGCGGCTTGGCCAAAGTATCTGGGCGTCGGCAGCAGCACAGTCCTGTGAACATTCCTGGGTGTGGCTGGCACCTATCCATTGCTTGGTGAGACCACCTCCAGAAGGTCTGGGCGGGTCATACCCACAGTCCCTCAGAAGTGAGGGATCCGGAAACACATCCACATCTGAGATAAAACACAGAATGGAGGTGCTGCCTGGCAACCTGACTGCTTAGTCACAGTGTAAAAGCGGGGAGTGGACAGAAGCCAGAGACAAAGGGCGGATGTACAGTTGCTGATTTGGGAGAACAGAGTTCCGATATTAGAGCCTGGGTAGCTGGGTGACGCCATTTTCACCCCTCCCACGCATGCGCATACACACCTACGAGCACGACAATCCACCCCTGTAAGCTAAGCAGCACCATCCAGTGGAAAGCAGAGCTGTTACACTAAGCCCCGACCAACTGGGCCAACCTCGCTTTTCAGAAACACCACAAGTCTCTCTGCCTGCTTAGTTTACAGACTATAAAGTGTTTCATAGTTCAACTTCTAGGCGAAACCAATGTTATTTCAATCGTACTTCAGTCTGTTTACTGGTCCATCTATTCAATTTTTTTCTTTTCTTTTCTTGAATACAGAAAAAGAAAAAATTTATTTTTATTTTCCATTTCTATTAAAAATATTTTTTTTAATTTTTTTCTACTAAATTTGTTACTTTTATGTAAATTTTTCAAATTCTATTATTTTACTTCCATCATTTCATTTGATTCTATTTCATTGTATTCATTTTTTCAAATTTTTAAACATTTTCCTTTTTTTTTCTTTTCTAATCTTTCCCTTTTTACTCTAATCTATCAAGCTCCTTTCAACAACCAGACTAGAACACACCTAGGATTTAGCACCCTTTATTTGATTTTTTGTGTTGTTTTTAATTTTTTAATTTTAATTTTTTCTTTACCTTATTAATTCCTTTTCTTCCTTCAAAATGATGAAATGAAGGAATTCACCCCAAAAGAAAGAACAGGAAGAAATGACAGCCAGGGACTTAATCAACACAGATACAAACAAGATGTCTGAACCAGAATTTATAATCACAATAATAAGATTACTAGCTGGGGTTGAAAACAGATTAGAATCCCTTTCTGCGGAGATAAAAGCTAGTCAGGTTAAAATAAAAAATGCTTTAACTGAGCTGCAATCTCGAATGGATGCCACAGCGGCAAGGATGGATGAGACACAGCAGCAAATCAGCGATACAGAGGACAAACTTATGGAAAACAATGAAGCAGAAAAAAAGAGGGAGAGTAAGGCAAAAGAGCACTATTTAAGAATTAGGGAAATCAGGGGCGCCTGGGTGGCTCAGTCGGTTAAACGGCCGACTTCGGCTCAGGTCATGATCTCGCGGTCTGTGAGTTCAGGCCCCGCGTCAGGCTCTGTGCTGACAGCTCGGAGCCTGGAGCCTGTTTCAGATTCTGTGTCTCCCTCTCTCTGACCCTCCCCCGTTCATGCTCTGTCTCTCTCTGTCTCAAAAATAAATAAACGTTAAAAAAAAAAAAAAATTAAAAAAAAAAAAAAAAAAAGAATTAGGGAAATCAGTGACCCATTAAAAAGGAACAACATCAGAATCATAGGGGTCCCAGAAGATGAAGAGAGAGAAAAAGGGGTAGAAGGGTTATGTGAGCAAATCATAGAGGAAAACTTTCCTAACCTGGGGAAAGACACAGACATCAAACTCCAGGAAGCACAGAGGACTCCCATTAGATTCAACAAAAACTGACCATCAGCAAGGCATATCATAGTCAAATTCACAAAATACTCAGGCAAGGAAAGAATCATTAAAGTGGCAAGGGAAAAAAGGTCCTTAACCTACAAGGGAAGACAGATCAGGTTTGCCACAGACCTATCCACAGAAATTTAGTAGGCCAGAAAGGAGTGGTAGGATATATTCAATATTCAGAATCGGAAAAACATGCAGCCAAGAATCCTTTATCCAGCAAGGCTGTCATTCAAAATAGAAGGAGAGCGGGGCGCCTGGGTGGCGCAGTCGGTTAAGCGTCCGACTTCAGCCAGGTCACGATCTCGCGGTCTGTGAGTTCGAGCCCCGCGTCAGGCTCTGGGCTGATGGCTCGGAGCCTGGAGCCTGTTTCCGATTCTGTGTCTCCCTCTCTCTCTGCCCCTCCCCGTTCATGCTCTGTCTCTCTCTGTCCCAAAAATAAATTAAAAAATGTTGAAAAAAAAATTAAAAAAAAAAATAAATAAAACAAAATAGAAGGAGAGTAAAATTTTCCCAAACAAAAATTAAAGGAGTTCGTGACCACTAAACCAGCCCTGCAAGAAATTTTAAGGAGGACTCTCTGAGGGGAGAAAAGATGGGGAGAAAAAAAAAAGACCAAAAGCAACAAAGACTATAAAGGACCAGAGAACACCACCAGAAACTCCAACTCTACAGACAACTTAATGGCAATAAATTCATATCTTTCAGTACTAACTATAAACATCAATGGACTAAATGCTCCAATCAAAAGACATAGGGTAACAGAATGGATAAGAAAATAAGATCCATCTATATGCTGTTTACAAGAGACCCACTGTAGACCTAAAGACACCTTCAGATTGAAAGTAAGGGGATGGAGAACCATCTATCATGCTAATGGTCAACAAAAGAAAGCTGGAGTAGCCATACTTTTATTAGATGATCTAGATTTTAAAATAAAGACTGCATGGGGCGCCTGTGTGGCTCAGTTGGTTAAGCGTCTGACTTCGGCTCAGGTCATCATCTCATGGTCCATGAGTTCGAGCCCCGTGCTGGGTTCTGTACTGACAGCTCAGAGCCTGGAGCATGCTTCAGATTCTGTGTCTCCCTCTCTCTCTGCCCCTCCCCGTTCATGCTCTGTCTCTCTCTGTCCCAAAAATAAATAAAAAAATGTTGAAAAAAAAATTTAAAAAAAAAAAAAATAAAACAAAATAGAAGGAGAGTAAAATTTTCCCAAACAAAAATTAAAGGAGTTCGTGACCACTAAACCAGCCCTGCAAGAAATTTTAAGGAGGACTCTCTGAGGGGAGAAAAGATGGGGAGAAAAAAAAAAGACCAAAAGCAACAAAGACTATAAAGGACCAGAGAACACCACCAGAAACTCCAACTCTACAGACAACTTAATGGCAATAAATTCATATCTTTCAGTACTAACTATAAACATCAATGGACTAAATGCTCCAATCAAAAGACATAGGGTAACAGAATGGATAAGAAAATAAGATCCATCTATATGCTGTTTACAAGAGACCCACTGTAGACCTAAAGACACCTTCAGATTGAAAGTAAGGGGATGGAGAACCATCTATCATGCTAATGGTCAACAAAAGAAAGCTGGAGTAGCCATACTTTTATTAGATGATCTAGATTTTAAAATAAAGACTGCATGGGGCGCCTGTGTGGCTCAGTTGGTTAAGCGTCTGACTTCGGCTCAGGTCATGATCTCATGGTCCATGAGTTCGAGCCCCGTGCTGGGTTCTGTACTGACAGCTCAGAGCCTGGAGCCTGCTTCAGATTCTGTGTCTCCCTCTCTCTCTGCCCTTTCCCCGCTCATGCTCTGTCTCTCTCTGTCTCTCAAAAATGAATGAACATTAAAAAAAAATTTTTTTAAACATAAAAAGTATGGGAACTGATCATATTGGTTGGCCAGCTTTTTTTAAATGAAGAAATAAATAAAAGGAATATGGTAACTTTTTTTAAGAACCACTATGAATCATTAAAATCAATTCATAAAAGTGAATCTCAAGTTTTAAGTCCTCTGGACCGTAAGATGTTTCAGGGGATGAAGCCTGTTTTCAGCTTCACCCCCAGGGCCGGGTAGGACAGGCACTTGGGATGGAATGATAATGATTGCGATAGTGATCTAACTGATGCTTCTTAAACCTGGCTCTGCTCACCATGTGCCGAGCTGGCCACTTGGTTCTTTCGTGACCTCCCTGAATCTTCACACCAACTGGGGGAGACGCTTGGATCAGTCAGGGTTCGGTACAAGAAACTGGAACAACTCTGGATCTTTTAAGGAGGGAGGGATCTCGCAAAGGAAATCCGATGCTGCAAAGTCATTGGAAGGTCGAGATGAGTAGGCTCTCCTTTAGGTGCCCAAAACTGATTTCTAGAACAGTAAGAACTGGTCAACGTCAGGAGAGACTTCCCTGAGGCTGACACTAGAAACGCTGAGTCCACGGCGCAGCCCCATCACTATGAGCCAGAATCCAGGACCCTCTGCCCCCACTGCTGCCTCCACAACTACCATTCGGCCCAAGAGGCTAGTGACAGGACCCTAGGATGTTGCCCCAAAACCTTGCATTCTCATATCCTCACTTTGCCAGCAGAAGAGTCAGGAAGAAATTCTGCACATCCTCCTCACTTAGCCATCCATATCTCTGGCAAGGGTCTCTAATTAGCAGACCCTACATTGCAACGTGAACCCTCACTGCAGAGGCATCTGGAAAATGTAGACTTGAGCTCTCCAAGCTCTGTAGTACAGGAAGGCAGCCTGGAAGGAGGGTGGAATAGAGATTGAGCAAGCTAAACCACAGCATCACCAGCCAATCCGTGGCAGTTATTAGAACTATTTCTATATGTTGCAGACAAGGACCCTGGGGCATGGAGATGGTTAAGGAATTTTCCCACGATAACACAGCAAATTAAAAGTGGAGTCAAGGTTTGAAACCGAAGGATCTGACTTCAAAGCCTCACTCTTAAAATGATCCCTTTCAAGAAACAACTGTTTGCAACTTTAAACAACATATTTATAAAAGAGATACACTTTTTTCAACTGCAGAAAATTACACCATAAAACTTTATTTTTTGATACTATACTATCAAAAAAAAAACCAATATGGGGCTTTAAATTTGGCAAAACTGTCTGAAGTAGAGTTCACATATTTAAGATTTTTTTTAATAGCCATTGTATAAAATCCAGCTTCACTTGTTGATAGAAATAGAAAGATAAAGTAACACTATTTCATTCAACTCAGCATGTTCTGGGAGAACAGACAGAAGCCAAGAAACCACAACCCCTAGGATTGTCCTGCCTTCTTGCTGGGCCATGAGGAGAGGCAGATCCACGCCTGGAGAGGGTTCCATGAGTTTCCCGGTCCAAGACTACTTATCACAGAGTCAGAAATATATATCAAGGAGCTATACTAAAAACCAGGGACAAGCTGGTCAAGTTTGACCAATGGTTCCCAAACCCTCACGTAGGGCGCAAGACCCAGAGGCCTGGCATGCAGGCAGGCAGGAGAAATCAACAAGCCTCGTTCATCACAGTGACTCTGGCCTCTGATTATCTTACCTCAGGATCTTCGGATGACTCCCCTCCTTTCTTCAGTTTTATAAATCTGACCTTCACATATGAGGTCTAAAACCCCAGTCCACAAAGCAGGCTGGGAAGATGGCGGAATAGGGGGACCTAAGCTTACCTCCTCCCACGGATGCAACAAAAACCCCAGGCAGCATAAATCTGACTTCCTTCCTCCCCATCTTCAACAGACAAGAAGAGAACATTTTAGGGGAAGCAAAAGAGTCTATAAATTCAAATAAAGTTTAAGATAAGCTGAATTTTTCTTTCTTTTTTTTCTTAATTCTCTGTGCTTTCTACGACCACGGGAAAGCATGAGTGATTTGCAAGGGTTGTCCCTTAACTAAGTATCTTAAGCTTTGCAAATTCAGAGCAATGGCAGGCATAGAGGAATGATTAGATAGATGAATGATGGAATCTGTGGATGGATAAATTGGTAGATAGATAATACCAGGAGGGAAGGAGGTAGAGAAACAGGGAGAGGAAACTTGCAAGGCCAGAGCTGGAACAAACACTGTCTCTCCAGAAATGTCAGGAAGAACAGTGTGGCTGCAAGGAACCTACTGGGGTATCCAGCAAAAAATATGCGAATTGCCAAAAGAAATAGCAACAGCAAAAAACAACAGTCACCAAACTACAAAATGGCAAACAGGATGATTATAGGGGCACCTGGGTGGCTCAGTCGGTTGAGCATCTGACTTTGGCTCAGGTCATGATCTCACGGCTTGTGAGTTCAAGCCCTGCATCGGTCTCTGTGCTGATGGTTCAGAGCCTGGAGCCTGCTTCAGATTCTGTGTCTCCCTCTCTCTCTGCCCCTCCCCTGCTCACACTCTGTCTCTTTCTCTCTCTTAAAAACAAATAAACATTTTTAAAAAATGTTAGAAGAGGAAGCCAAATGGAAAGAGAGACCTATGAAAAACCCTAACACCTCTATCTACCACCAGGTTCAAAGTCAAGTTGAAACCCATCATGGAAACTACTGAGAGGAGCCTGCAGCTGCAAGAAATCCTACCAAGGTCACTAGTCAAGCCCTGCCTCATGGCAGAGCTGTTCCTAACCACCCTCCCCCAAGGCAGATGCTCACTACTGCTCAGGTCCCACAGGCTCACCCCTGAGCCTTGCAGAAACACTCCAAAATTAAAGGATCCCTTTGGCAGATCCCCGCTCTTACCCAGTGGTGCATTACCAAAAGGAAGAATGAGCTGCCACGGTCAGGTCCAGCAGCCCCACACGAGTTGAGGAAGTCTACATGTGCACCATGGGTAGGCTCCATGCCTCCCTCACGCCCCAGAGTGAAGGCAGCTCCAGACTGAAATAGCAGGCTCACCACCAAGCCTTCCTTGCTGCCATCCCCCCATCGCGGGGTCGTCCCAGCACTGGGGGTGGGCCTTGGCCCCCGTGTGTGCCTGCAATACCTTGTTCTCATAAATAGCCTCATAGTTTTACTGGATGTTTCCTGAACACCTGCTGACTCAGGACCCTCCTCCAACAGACACCCTATCCTGCCTGGCTCCTGCCTTGCTCTTGCCGTCCCTCTCCTGGAGATGGGAGCCCCCGTTGGCTGGAAGATGCTCTGTTATTCAGCGGGAGGCCACCATGCCAGCAGAATGCTAGGGATCTCCTACATCAGGGTTCCTGCAGTAGGATTCTGCCCACTTCACCCCTCTTCCCTTCATTCCAGCCCCACCCCTGCTTCAGGCTGCCTGCCAGAGCTCACCCAACACCTCCTCCCTTCCCGCCAAATCTCTCTCCTTCTGCAGCATGTTAACTTAGTGATAGAACCAGACTACTCTGTCCATCTACTATGTGACCTTGGGTGAGTTCCTTCACCTCTCTGAACCTCATCTATAAAATGAGGATAACAGGGGGTCTGGGTGGCTCGGTCAGTTAAGCGTCTGACTCTTGGTCGCAGCTCAGGTCATGATCTCATAGTTTGTGAGATCAAGCCCCATGTGGGGCTCTGAGCTGACAGCATGAAGATTCTGCTTTTGGGATTGTCTCTCTACACCTACCCTGCTTGCTCTTTCTCTCTTTATGTCTCTCTCTCTGTCAAAATAAATAAACTTTGGAGCACCTGGGTGGTTCAGTCGGTTGGGCATCCAGCTTCTGCTCAGGTCATGATCTCGTCATTCCCGAGTTCAAGCCCTGGGTCGGGCTCTGTGCTGACAGCTCAGAGACTGGAGCCTGCTTCGGATTGTGTGTCTCCCTCTCTCTCTGCCCCTTCCCTGCTCATGCTCTATCTCTCTCTCTCAAAAATAAATAATCAAACAAATAAACTTTAAAAAAATAAAATAAAATATAAAATAAAATAAAATAAAATAAAGATAACAGCTTCACGGGGCCATGGAGAAAATTCAAGGCATGGTGTGCATCCTAGCCTGGTGCAGTGTCTGACACATAGGGAGTGCTCCCTAAAGGCAAACCCCCTCCCTTCTGCCTCCTCCCACCCCAGATGGCCTGTAACTAGTCCTACCTCTCTAAACCCAGAGATATGACAGTGGTCATTAAAATAAATTTGTCACTTGATTCTATAGCCAGGTGGCACATGACAGCCATTAATTTTTCACATGAAAAATGGCTCTGCTAATTGAAAAACATCAAAAAGATTGAGGTTTACACAAATGTTCAGCTCCGTTTATTTTTTCTAATTTACTTTTCAGCAGTCAGTAAGAACTTAATGAGCTCTCATTTATGGCTTCCTCCCTATTTATAGATATTAGCGCCTGTGGTGTTCTAGATGTATATACTGAGAGCATTCGGCCTGCACTACACAGCCAGCAGGGAACAGTTACAATACCCAGGCGAATTCCAGATGGGAATTACAGCTCCTCACACACCTAGCTGATATACTTACTGTTCATCAGTCAAACACCTCAGCTAGTACCTTACATCAGCTGGATTCTCTTTTCCTTTCTTGGCATAGATTTGTCTGTCTTGAAAGTTTTTTATTGTTTTATTTGGTAGGAAATGAAAGTCGGTAACATTTATTGGGCAATTACTCTGTGCCAGGCCCTGTGCTGTGCCCTTGACGTGGATTGTCTAATTTTATCATGACACCACGTGGGAGGCGCCATTACTACCCCTGTTTCCAGAGGAGAGAACTGAGCTGAAGGGGGAGATTGGAAAGTCAGACATCCAGGTCTCCCCAGGTCCAGAGCCCATTTTGTATTATTATATCTAGACGGCTGCATTCTCTTTTCAGCAAGCAGAGCATCACTGATGAACTCTGCTCATTGGAGGAGGGAGATGTCGAGGAAAGAGGACCAGGCAAGAGTCAGAAGACCACAGTTCAAGTCCCACATCTGCCAAGAGTCCCCATGACCTTGAGCGAGGCCCTCACTCTCTCTGCCTCTGAGTTTAGAGATCTGGCGTAGGGGTGGAGCTGGAACACTGACACCCGCCCTTCTTCCTCTCTACCTGGCCAGCCACCAAAGACACATGAAAAACTAGGGTATGGATTTTTTCTTTTTTTATAATTTTTTAATGTTTATTTTTGAGAGAGAGAGCGAGGAGGGGAGGGGCAGAGAGAGAGGGAAACACAGAATCAGAAGCAGGCTCCAGGCTCTGAGCTGTCAGCACAGAGCCCGACGCAGGGCTCGAACTCACTCGACCGTGAGATCATAACCTGAGTCGAAGTCAGACGCTCAACCGACTGAGCCACCAAGGTATCCCAGGGTATGGATTTCTTAATGGCCAGCTTTGTACCCAATAACTCCCAAAAGAAAGAGCCCTCCGTCAAAGCTGGAAGGGCAAATACAATTGGACAGAGGCCAAAGTGGAAGCCTCCCACCTCCTCCCAAATTTAGAGCTTAGAACCCACAGGACAGGAGGACGTCTCTTCGGTCAGGCATGGGTTGAGAAGAGAGCTCTTTGGTTCCTGGGGTGGACAGGTCAAAAAGACAGAGTGGAGACACCAGGAACCCTGCCCACTAGTATAACATGACAAAACCAATCCTTGGTGAAGAAAAACAAGTAAGAGGGCAAAGGTGCTCCCACAGCCTCATTCTCCTGAGCGGAGAGCCCTGATGGGTAAGTTCCCTCCACTACTGGCCAAGGTGGGCACTTGGGGAGAGAAAGAGAAAGAGCCCCTTAATTTCTTCACCTGTGAAAGAACAGGCAGGACCACTGAGGCAAGAAGCCTGGGGGGATGGACTAGAATAACAAGGAGCAGAGATGGAAAGTGAATGAATTCCAAAGGTTTGCTGGTATCTGGCTGCAGATCAGAGCTGCAGTTGGGGAGAGAGTAGAGTTTCTGGTTTCAAGAAATGGAGGATGATGCCCCTGGAGGATGAGTAGGAAGGGGTCTTATTCATTTCTGAGTCCTCTGCCCCCAGCATGGAAAGAGCCTGGCTCAGGGTCAAGGCAGTATCTGCTGAACGAACAAGAGAAGGAACAGAACAGCTGTGGTTTCAGCAGCGTCCGGAGATAATAGGCTCACGGGGCTGCTGAGATTTGATTCATAATCCTTATGCAGGGAGGTTAGTTCGGGCTATACCTGTTCATTCTGACCCCCAGTCACATAATTAACAGCCAAGGCGACAGCAGGCTCTATTATAGTGTTTGTGGGGAGATCATAGAAATTGAAATAATTCACTCAGGAGATCAAGGTGTTACAGCTCTTGCATAATCACAGACCTCAGGCCTTGAGAAGGTATTCAAAACTTAGCTTGGAGCCCTGGACCTCTGACTCCCCTTCCAGTGCTCTTTCCCTGCACCCTCGGGCAGGGGCAGAGGCTGCTGTGGAGGCAGAGAGCTACACATAGCACAGGACTCTGTGATGAATGGGGTTTGTCACCTACTCCCAGCTTTGCCATCATCCTACAACCTCCTAATAATCACCATCCTCTTCTTAGGCTCCAAATAAATGCCAGGGATGGGCAGAAAAAAAGAGGAGAAGAGATCTAATCCCTCCCCTTTCCAATATTCCAAAATTCTGTTCTGCAGATCACTAATCATGGAAAACGCTCCATAATGATAAGAGCTCTGAACCCAAATAAAATGGGAAACACCACATGTTATATCCTCTTCTTGACAATTCACAACTTGTTAACAATTTAAACACCCTGATAAGTCCTGCAGTAAAGAACAGGGGCTCTCCAAAATCATTCGACTATTTTTCTCATGCCATACCTATTTAATATTCCACAGAACCATGTCAGGGAAAGACTGCCATAAATTAATTTCAACAGCCACGTGGAGAGTGCCCACTCTGACATCAGCCCCAAGGACCAAAAGCTCTTTAATAGAACAGTCTATTGCTACAAGTTTCCTATGCGGCCCCATGAGCATCACAAATGCCCCAGTCAAGCCCCAGGCTTAAGGCGCCCATCCCCAAGACTACAGGCATGCGGAATGAAACTCACACTCACCATTTGATCTCTGGGCAGAAGGAGGAGGAGGCATGACTCGGGCTGGCTTAACAGAGATTTACTTCCCCGGCATCCTTTGGAATGGATATCCTGCATGATTGAGCCGGGCTTTGTTCAATTCTCAAAGCAATTTGCCAGGAGTGAGAAAGGAACGCTTAGTAAAGCAAGTTGGTCAGTCCTGGATGATTACTTCTTATTCCAAAACAATTACTATAAAGGTAAAATGGGTTATGTTGCTGTAAAAAATATGACTCTCTCCAAACAGTAACACATGAATTCCCAACCAGAGCCTCAAGGCCACGGCCAAAAGCAGGCCAGGCATAGGAAGTACGGGGAAGGCATTTTTGCCCTGTCAAACAGCGCTGGTTTCAAACAGAATTAGAACAAACTAGGGAAGGCTAGATAAGTGGAGGGGGCGGGGAGTGATGGGGTGCCCCGGAGACAAGTACCTACTTGGCAGCCAGAGCCCATCCCTACAGGGTATCCTGTTTCCTTCTACCCAAACCCCTAGTCTCAGGGGCTCTATTATAGTCGAACCTCCTAAGAGAATAGGGCTAAGCAGGGTTTCTCAACCTTGGCACTACAGACATTGGGGTTGGGTAATTCCTTGTTGGGGCGGGGCTGTCCTGTACACTGTAGTCCCTGACCTCTATCCACTAGATGCCAGTCACACCCCCCACTGCCCCACAAGTCGTCTCCAGACATTGCCAAGTGTCCCCAGGGTAGGAAGTGAGGCAAAATCACTCCCGGTTGAGAACCACTGGACTAAAGCAATATGGGCCAGTTCCCTGGATCTAGCACATCTCCAAGAGAACACTGTGCTCAGGACTGGCCTCTCCCAGACAGCAAAGGGGAAGGTATTCAGAGGCTGTCACTTGTCTGGGCACTGAGGAGAACAGGAGTAGCCTGAGTCCCTGGACATGCTGCCCAGTGGCTGGCATCCTAACAGTGCACCTGCTCTTAGTGGGCAGCCATCATGGGGAATGGAAGCCGACAGATGTCAGGGAGCCCTCCTGACAAGCCCAGGAAACCATGCCAGGGAGCCTCTCCCCTTTCCCTACCAACCGTTCCTGTGCTATTGAAGAAAGGCAGCTTAAACTAAAAAGGTATCGAGGGGTACCTGTCTGGTTCAGTCGGTGAAGCACGTGACTCTTGATCTTGAGGTCATGAGTTCGAGCCCCATGTTGGGTACAGTTTACTTTATTTATTTTTTTTAATGTTTATTTTTGAGAAAGAGAGAGAGAGAGAGAAAGGAAGGGGCAGAGATGAGGGAGACACAGAATCCAAAGCAGGCTCCAGACTCTGAGCTGTCAGCACTGAGCCCGACTAGGGGGCTTGAATCCACGAACCACAAGATCATGACCTGAACCAAAGTTGGACACTTAACCGACTGAGCCACCCCGGCGCCCCGAGTTTACTTTTAAAAAGCAAGAAAAAAAAGTGTGAGGCATCTGGGTGGCTCAGTCAGTTGAGCAGCTGACTTTGGCTCAGGTCATGATCTCGTGGTTCGCGGGTTCGAGCCCTGTGTAGGCTCTGCACTGACAGGGTAGAGCCTGCTTTGGATTCTCTTTCTTCCTCTCTCTCTGCCCCTCCCCGCCTCCTCTTTCTCAAAAATAAACATGAAAAAAAGAAAAAAGTAGGGACACCTGGGTGGCTCGGTTGGTTAAGCATCTGACTTCAGCTCAGATCATGATCCCGAGGTTCGTGGGTTCGAGCCCCACATCAGGCTCTGTGCTGACAGCTCGGAGCCCGGAGCTTGCTTCGGATTCTGTGTTTCCTTCTTTCTCTGCCCCTCCCCTGCTCATGCCCTGTCTCTGTCTCTCTGTCTCAAAAATAAATAAAACATTAAGAAAAGAGGGGCGCCTGGGTGGCTCAGTCGGTTAAGCGTCTGACTTCGGCTCAGGTCATGATCTCACGGTCTGTGAGTTCGAGCCCCGCGTCGGGCTCTGTGCTGACAGCCCAGAGCCTGGAGCCTGTTTCAGATTCTGTGTCTCCCTCTCTCTCTGCCCCTCCCCTGTTCACACTGTGTCTCTCTCTGTCTCAAAAATAAATAAACGTTAAAAAAAAAAATTTTAAAAAAAAAAAAAACATTAAGAAAAGAAAAAAGTAGCAACATGTCCTGGAAGATTCAGGGAGGCCCAGCGAAAAGAGCTTCAGGGCTCTTCCTCAAAAGGGATTGTTCCTCTAATGGCAACAAGTGAGGTTGCTGTACAATGACCTCCATCCATTTCCCACTATTTACGACTAACCTCCCATCAGCATCAACTGCCTGTGGACAATAAAATGAGAGGACTGTCTTGGCTGGAAGTGGAAGCTGTGGTATAGGTTGTAGTGCTGACATCTACTCAAGGTCGTTCATCTCAGCGGCCCTCGTTTTCTCCCCACCCTCAAATGAAAACGGTAGCAATCCCCAACCTCACCCGGTCATTTCAAAGTTCAGCTGGGACAAGTGCATCCACGCGCTTTGTAAATGTAGAGCACCGGGCAGATGCTAGTTGTTTCTATGAACTCAGGAGGTGTCATGAAAGTTGCAAAGCAAATCAATTTTAATTCACTTAAAAGTAGATGCTGTGCAGACATTTGCGGAGGAGAAGCCTGGGAAGGAATACCTGCTTTGAATACAGTGATTAAGAGCAGCTAGGAGGGAAGAAAAGAACGTAGGAGTGTTTTTAAGATTTTAAGTGTGAATATTAAAACACCTCAAACTCCTAGGTACACTGAGAATAAAATAGCGCTGCTCTTCAAAGTGGTCCTTTCTGGCTCTTTTTTTTCCACTTCTTTAGACCTTTATTCTCTTTTTCCCCATTCGCCTCATTTCCATTGCTGCTCAGGCACCTCAAATGCACTTAATTGTCATTGCCAGCCTCATCCAGAGCTCCTAAGAAGCATTTAACTGCTCATGGCACCATACCAGCCACTGTACCGAGAAAATTACTATTGGTGTGGGAGAAAGGGGGTGGGGGGGTGGGGAGGTACAGGGAGTGGAACGGAGGGGAAAACTGGACCGGAGTGCTCTGAGGCTGTAAGTCCCAGACTGGATGTCCGAATCGGGAAGTGGGAAGAGAAACTACCATCGACGGGGCTCCCAGTGCCAGGCTCTCTGCCTCCAATCTTTACAGCACCCCGAGGAGGCCAGCGGTCCCCGAAGCACATTCCATGTAGTGCAGGCCCAGTCCTTGATTCATTCATTCAACCTGTGTGTTTACTGTGTATTCTCTGCGCCAGGCACCGGTCTTGTTAACCGTAAAAGCAAATAGAGAAAGTCCCTGCTGTTTGCCACACACTTTCTCTATATGTTAACTCATTTAATACAACTTTATGAAGAAGATATTAGCATCGCCACCCCAATTTGACAGGTGAGAAGATGAAAGCACAGAGTTAAGTTATTGTCCAAAGTCACACAACTAGGGTGACAGGCAGGCAGACCTCCTGAAGGCCCCTGATGGTCCCCGCCTCCTGGTATTCGTGCCTTTACATAGTCTCTCCCCTTGAGTGTGGGCTGGTCAAGTAACTACTTGTAACCAAGGGAATTTGGCAAATGCACACTTGCACGATTAGGCTACGTAAGATTGTGACTTCCGTCTCGCTAGCCGACTGGATTTTTTTTTTTTTTTAATTTATTTATTTGGACGCCTGAGTGGCTCAGTCGGTTAGGCGTCCAACTTCGGTTCAGGTCATGATCTTGCGCTTCATGAGTTCAAGTCCCATGTCGGGCTCTGTGCTGACAGCTCAGAGCCTGGAGCCTGCTTCTGATCCTGTGTCTCCCTCTCTCTGCCCCTCCCCCACTTGTGCTCTGTCTCTCCTCTCTCTCTCTCTCAAAAATAAATAAACATTAAAACATTATTTTAAGTTTATTTATTTATTTTGAGAGAGAGAGAGAGTGAGCACAAATGGAGGAGGGGCAGAGAGAGAGGAGAGAGAGAGAGAGAGAGAGAGAGAGAGAGAGAGAGAGAATCCCAAGCAGGCTCCTCGTTGCCAGCCTAGAGCCTGAGGTAGGGTTCAAACTCACAAACGGTGAGGTCATGACTTAAGCTGAAACCATGAGCCGGACGCTGAATCAACCAAACCACCCAGGCACCCCTCCCCTGCTGGATTTGAGGAAGCAGGCTGCCATGCTGGAGAGGCAGGCATAGTAAGAAACTGAGGGCATCCTCCAGCCAATAGCCCCCAGGGAACTCAATCCTGCCAACAACCACACAGGCTTGGAATCACATCCTTCCCCAGCAAAGCCTTCAGCTGACACCCCAACCCTGGCCAAAACCTTGATTGCAGCCTTGTGGAAGACACTGAAGCAACGACCCAGCTGTGCTTTCCCAGATTCCTGACCCACAGAAACTGGGAGATGATAAATCTGTGTTATGTTCAACCCCTAGGTTTGTGGTAATATGTCACACAGCAGCAAATAACGAATACAACTAGTAAGTAGCAAAGGTGGGGCTTAGGCTCAGGGAATCTGGCTCCCAAGTCCATATCCTTCCCCCACTACAAGACACTGCATCACCTATCGTGTCTAAGGGGATATTCGAGGGCTAAGAACAATTTAAAATGTTGAATATTACAGGCCCCTCTTGAAGATTCAAATTGCATGAAGAGAAGTCTTACAGCAAAGAGGAGTCTTTACCTTGCCCACATTTACCTGATCACATAACTCTGTTCACGTGACACCTGTAGCCTTTT
Source organism: Neofelis nebulosa (assembly GCF_028018385.1). Lineage (NCBI taxonomy): Eukaryota > Metazoa > Chordata > Mammalia > Carnivora > Felidae > Neofelis > Neofelis nebulosa. The sequence goes on along the minus strand of NC_080797.1, from coordinate 41,275,923 downwards.
CCCAAACCAGGATCCCACAGAAGACATTTTGGGAAAATCCTGAGACAGGTATACTCCCTTCATTTTGCAGACGAGGAAACGGAGGCTCAGAAAGGCTAAATAATTGTCAGAAGTCACACATAAAAGTGCTGAGCCTGGGCAGTAGAGAAGAAATAGGCTGAAGGAAGCATCAGTTGACAGGTCATTGTGCACGACTTTAACCTCAACCCATCAGAATGCAGCCAGCCCCCCCCCCCCCCCCGCCCCAGAAGCCCTCAGGGCCCAGATGATGTCACCTGAGCAGTGTGGGAAAGAAGGAAGTCTCAATCCCAGTGGCCACTGCTACAAAGTGAGTGTGGTGAGAAAGGCTGGGTGGGGACATGTGGCCTGGTGAGCAGGGGAGAAGGTGTCCTGGGACCTGTGTCTGGGCATACGCAATCATAACTTTCCTACCTTTTCGCTTTGCTTGGCCAAACGGGCCCTGAGTCCCTGCAGGTGCTGCCCAGAAATGAACTGGAGAGCCGCTGTCTTCTTAAGCTGAGGGGCCATCCAGAATCATTCCCTGTTTGAGGCAACTTAGCATCATCACACCTAATTAGTTCACCTTTTCAACAGACCCGAAAGAAACGAGGGGAAGGACGGAGGAACATTACCAGTGGCTACACAGTTCCATGCTCTCTTCCCTCCCCCCATTCTACAGATGAGGAAACGGAGGCTCACAAAGATTAAGGCATCTTCTCAAGGTAAGGAAATTGTACAGCGAGACTCTAAATGCAGGTGGGCCTGAGGCCAAAGCCCAGGATTCATCTACATGCAGTTTGGGGCGGGCAGAAGTTTAATAGAAACCCTCTCCCCTCTCTCTGCCTTCACATACAGGTGATGAAAAATGGATGCTTTGGGAGCTTCTGGAGAACTAGCATTGCGAGAGGAAGGCACCTGCCTCTTCAGCACGTGGGACACTCCATCCTTCCCACGTTTCAGAAAAAACCATGACACTAAGAACACCTCTAGAAAGGGAACGTTTTTATCCCATTGGTGGACAAATGTAGAAAAATGCCCTCAGGGTTAGCTTAGGGTGGGAGGTTTGGTTTCCTTTTAATAGCCCTTTTTATAAATGAAATGAAAGGAGCTACACTTTCTGAAATAACAGAGAGGGAGCTTTGTCATCAGGACATCTCGGAAGCTGCATGGCTCTGACAGAGCCGAGTTCGTCCACAGCAGAAGTTCCACCTCGTACAGAGGCGTCATTTTGGTACACGGTTGGCATACCAACGCACGCGGACTCCACAAACAGCACTCTGCAGACAGGCTGTGAAAGCAGACATCTCAGTATTCTGTGGAGCTACTCCTGGGCTCACATTTCCTTCTGCAAATGTGTGTGTGTTGTAAGGATAGCCACGATTCACTCCATCAGTCCACAAAGGAATGTGGACGAGGAAATTTGCATGTAATCAATTCACCCCCAACTCCGCACTGGGCACTGCACGTGCATTATTTTTCATAAGGCTCAACATGCGACATGGGACCTTCCCCCACCTGCTATCCCCGCATCACAAATGAGGAAAGGGAGGTCTGAGAGGTTAAGTCACGGGCGCGGGACCACACAGCTAGTCCATGGCCAAGCCAGGACCTCAGCTAAGTCCGTCTGGCTGCAAAACTCACACCCGTCCTCTGCACCACTCTACTTTCTAAAGGAGAGATGACAGAAACAGGAGGGAGCAAACACGAAGGAGTCCCAACTCTACGCGCAGTGTCTGTGCTGGCCACTTTGCACGCTCAGTGCTTACAGGGATCCTGTAGGGCATTTCTCATTATACTCATTTCACAGATGAGAAGTCAAAAGCTTTCAGAAAGGGTCAGTAAATCGCCACAAGATATGCCGTGGTCTGGACCTAGATGTTTCTGACTCCAAAGCCTTTGGATTTTTTTTTTTCCTACCACCTCATCAATACTCACTGACACACCTGTGCCCCTCTTCCCCACCCCTCCACCTCCCTACCCACCCCCTTCCCATGCTGCTGTTGAAGCACCAACTCAAGGGAGATGAGAAACAGGGCTAGGAACTAGACCGGTCCTTTGGGCACCAACACATAGAAGGGGCTTAGGGGATGAGTGCTTCTTCTCCCCACCAGCTATGGTAAGAAGTGATGGATTCCAGGGTACAGCTAAGAATGGTCCTCATTTATGGAGTGGCACGTATGCCCTGAGGAGGCTTTGGACTAGGGAGAAAACATGTATTTGTTGCCTCTGACCCAGTTTCTGTGCTGGCTCAGCTTCAGTGGTCCCATTCGTAAAGCTAAAGCGTGGTCAACTCAACCATCCCTGCAGGCAATTAACCCTAGAGACGCACAGGCAGAGGGCGGAGGTGGTTTCTGGAGAGGTGCAGCACAAGAGGCAAGTGCATTTGGTCCGAAGCCAAAATCATTCAAGCGCCAAGTGGCTAAAGAAAGTTCACACGAGACGGCACAAGCTCATCTTACACGCCTGCCTTCCTCTCCCACTCTCCCCACCTCTCCGTTCTAGAAGATCCATGAATGTTACATTTCAGTTTCCAGTTTGTTTATTTTTGCCTAGGTAGGAACCACTTTGCTTTTTTTTTTTTTTTTGTCAGATTACATTATGTGATTCCTGGTTTTAGTTCAGTGCATCCATTCAGGAAAGCATCTTAAAATAATGAAACATGTTTTTAAGTAAGTACTTCAAAAATGAGTCTCCATCTTCTTGCAGGAGGCAAGAGGTCTCAACCGGGTGTTCTGCCTTGTTCAGTTTTGCCCTTGATCCCCACACAGCATGCTGCCTTGAGTCAAGGCTCCCTGTTGCATCATCCACTCATTTATTGGTTAATTCCCTCAGTCACTAAAATGTATTTATCTATTTATTTAACAATTACCAAGTCATAGTCTGTGTTGGTTGCTTGGGAAACATGGTCATAGATGAGCAAAAAATAAACAATATCCTTCTCCTTGTGGAACTTAAAGTCTAGAGGAGGAGAAAGAAATTAATCACATATTATTCACATATTAATCACATATTATATATATATTTATATATATACACATTGTATATATATGTATATAAATATATACATATATACATGTATATAAATATGTATAAATATATAAAGTATATAAAGTATATATAAAGTATACTTATATATAAATATATAAGTATATAAATATATAAATGCATAAATATATACATGTATATATAAATATAAATATATACATTTTTTATATATTATATATAATATATATAAATATATATATATATATATATATATATATATATATATATATATTATATATATAAAATGAGGAAGTCATGCTAGGGCCTTGGAAGGAACAATCCATGGTGCTCTAAAAGCAGATAACAGAAGGACCTGACCCAGCTGGAGAAAGTGAAGTTAGAGATGAGATCTAAAGAATGGGGCTGGAACAAAGGCTCTGGGACAAAGGTTGGGAGTGGTGGCAGCCAGAGAGGGTGTGTGCTCCAGGAAATAAGAGGAGAGCAGACAGGAGGCTATCACAGAACTCCAGGAGGAAGGTGACATTCCCCTGGATAAGGGTGATGGCTACAGGGGGGAGAACAATGGACACAGTTATGTCATTGACCAGAGGGTGACAGGAGGTGCCATGATAACGATTGGCTTTGGATCTGGGGAACTGGATGCTGTCACTGCTCCCTGGACTGTGCTTGTAACCCAAGCCAGAGGGAATCTCACATTCTTTCTGTCCCAGAAAATGCCAGGCCCCATCCTGGATTCAGAGTAGATGGAACAGAAAAGGACTTTCCTTCCCATGCTGACCCACAACCCCGTTTGCAGCCACTGTCTCAGCCCCTTTGACTTTTGTGACCTTGCTGCCAGCGTCCATCCTGTCCCAATCTCCATGAGCTTCTCATGCATTGCCCACCCCTCCCCCCATATCATCCATTCATCTAGGGCCTGCATCATTGATGACTGTATTTGGCCCCTCTGGTGTCACTTCTTGCACACCATGAGGTCAGACTCTGTTCTTGCTCTGGCCCTTTCCACTATCCTTACAGGGCGGGCTTCTATAATTAAGACAATTGTAAGAGAGCGATTAAAATCCCTGTGACAAAGAACATGAGTGTGTCCATTTTTAGTTTTGTTTTGGGGGAAGAACAGTAAATGTGTGAGAATGTGACAATTACCTACATCATTCAAGATTACCAGAAAGCAAGAATGAAAAGTGCTTATTTTTTTTTTATTTTTTTTAATGTTTATTTTTGAGAGAGACAGAGAGACTTGAGTCCCCACTCAGCTGTTTGTTTCAGTAAACAGTATCAGGGAATTTAGATAGTCTTTCTGAATTTGTGAGCGGAGAAGGGGCAGAGAGAGAGAGACATAGACTCCAAAGCAGGCTCCGGGCTCTGAACTGTCAGCACAGAGCCCAACGCGGAGCTCGAACTCATGAACCGTGAGATCATGACCTGAGCCAAAGTCAGACGCTTAACCAACTGAGCCACCCAGGAGCCCCAAGAATGAAAAGTGTTTACATTCTTCTGTGAAATCACCACTGTGAAGACAGGTAGATGTTATCGTGAAGGAATATTTACGAGGTTCTAGAAGAAGACCAAGCTTGAGTCCCCACTCAGCTGTTTGTTTAAGTAAACAGTATCAGGGAATTTAGATAGTCTTTCTGAATTTGGTTTCTTTCCTCCGTAAAACAGAAAAAACATCCACCCAACAAAGTCATTATGAGGTCCACGTAGGGTTGTGGCAACCACAAGCCACTGCACACAAGCGGGTCTCGTTACTGCCAGCAGGGCTATGGGTTCATTTTAAAGCCTCTGTCCTCGTGTCCACCTTCTTCAGACATATTTCCTCTGCCCTCTGTTCAACAGGGCACTGTGGTCTGCAGAAGACTTTTCTAGAGGCCTGACAGATATTGTTTCTTCTCTCTCATCCAGAGGAGAAGTGAGTGATGCATTCCAGTCCCAGAATTTCAGCCCAGTAGGGTCACTCCCTGGCAAGGCACCCTGACCCATTCATTCAGTCAGTGAATATTTAGTGTGGATCAGTTTTGTGATGGCCATGATTTGGGTGCTAGGGGTGCAGATATTTTTTAAAGACAGCATGCTTTAAGAAACCCATGGTCAGGGGGCACCTAAGTGGTTCAGTTGGTTGAGGCTCTGACTCTTAATTTTGGCCCAGGTCATGACCACAGGGTCATGGGATCAAGCCCTGTCTGGGACTCCACGCTGAGCATGGAGTCTGCTTAAGACTCTCTCTCTCTCTCTCTCTCTCTCTCTCTCTCTCTCTCTCTCATTAAAAATAAATAAATAAAAAGAAGCAGCCCATGGTGGGGTGGGGGTGGGAACAGCTAGGTCAACAGACAAGTATCATGATAAGACATGTACCTTAAGGCAGTTGGGCTTTTAAGATAGAATGGCAACCATGAGGAAGAAGACTTATCCAGAATGCAAGAGAGTCACAGAAGAAGTAAAACTTGAAGAGGGCATGGGACAAATACAGTCAACCTGTGATCTTCACAGGGATCAGGAGCAGGAAAGAGATGTCGACAAAAGACAGGCTTTCTTGAAATCAAAGGAAACCATATTGGAAAATAGAGAGACAGGAAGAATTTTCTCCTTATGTTCCTCTCTGGGTGGTTTCCTGTCAAGTAGGGTATTTTTCATCACAGAGGAATCAAACATTCCTGGATTGGAAAGTGAGACAATTCACACATGCATGTTCTTTTCAAAGTGTGTTGCGACCAAACCCAAGACCTGGTAGGAGCCTATGATGAGTTGCCTTCGTTTCTTAATTCCTTTCCTCCCCCTTTTACCCGCAATGGACAAACATGATATATACCACCCACACTGACAAATTAGACAGCCACAAACCATAAGCTGAGCAACATTTGGGGAAAGCAAATATTTTTTGCAGCAATCACACACAAGCGTAATCAAGAGACAAAGAAATTAGCAAACTCTTCAAGTTACATTCAACACCCCATCCCTGTCATTTACTTGAAAATATTAAGTACCTTCAAGGCAAATCACTGAAGTGGCTGAACAATCTCTACTGCAATATTTAATGATGCTTATAAATCCTAAAATCCTTACGGGGCCATTCCTGGCTGGCAATGAACAGCGTTTGGTGTTTCTTAAATTGCAAGTGCTTAATTATGTCTAACAAAGTCGGTTATCAATAAAGTGTGCATCCATGTCTGAACTCAATTTGTCTCTGCCTCTGTCACTCAGGGTGTCCGGGAATCTACTTAACAGGGTTGGCAACGTTTTTCTAACAAAGTCCAGATTTTTATGTTTTTTCATAGTTTATGTTTTGCTAGCCATGGTGTCTTTGCCACAACTACTCAACTCTGTCACGGTAGGGCAAAAGCAGCCATAGATAACCTATTAACAAATGACTAGGTCCCCGTTCCAACAACACTTTGTTTATGGACACCAGAATGTGAATTTCATGTAATTTTCATGTGTCCTGAAATATTCTTCTTTTGATCTCTTTAGCCATTAAAAAATGTAACAACTATTCTTAGATCATAGCGGCCCAGAAACAGGCAGCTGAGTGGATTTAGCCTGGCAGCTGTGGTTTGCCCACCTCTGAGTTTGAGCGATGGGATGGGGTATGTTGAAATAGTTCAAAGAACATAAACTCTGCCTTTCCATAGTCCTTACACCTGGGAAGCCAGGCAAAATCTTTAACCTCACCGGGTCTCCATTTCTTCTCCCTGAAATGAAGATAATCAGAGAAAGTTGGTGCAAATTAAGTGAGGCGATGTTTGTAACACAAGTTCCAGAAGAGTCCAGATTGGTGGGCTCGGAAGAAACCGGAGTGCTTCATGTGCCAGTTGTTCTTGCTTTTACAGTCTGTCTTTCTACCTTTGTTTTTCATTTCTTTCTCTTACTTTGTATTTAATGTTCCCTTGTAGCAACAGATTCAATGATGATGCACGAAAATGGATTTGTTCCCAACAGGAGGAAAACCAGCCCCCTCCCTTGTTGACTTGAACGCTCCCAGCCTGACGTTTTCCCCTTGGTGTCAGTGCCAGACTGGCCCCTGGAGGGCTGGGTATCAGCTACCATTACATATCAGGGAGAGACTAATGAAGCCACAATTGATTCATCAAGCTGGGTGCCATTTCCCTGTGAAGGCATCCCATTAGGGATGCAGTATCTCTCTGAGAGGATTTACGGTAGCAGCAAATGTCAGTGGCAATTATATATGTTTCATCTTTCTTAACAGAGCTGCCACCCACTCCCCCCACCTTCCTCCAGCTCCCCAGGGTTTGCAGTGATCACAGCTTCCAATCACAAAACTACGGGTCAGAGCTTCCTCCCCCAAGCTCAGTGTGTCCCACAGGCTAGATGGAGGTGGGGAGACATCTCTCCCCATCATGGAAGGAAAAAGTGAACAATGAGACCCAGGAAGAAAGGGGGTGGGGGGTGGCCTGAGATTCCTGAGAGCTGGAGAATAGAATCCAAGTGGAGTCTTCAGAACCACCAAAACTTGATCCTTTCCAATTGTGAAAATATCCAGAAGCTATTTTACAAAGGCATGTTCTGACCTACTTCTTCTTGAGGAATGGTAGCAGATAAATCCCCTTTTCAAGTGATTTCTATCAGACCATGAGAACACCCAGGAAGTCTATTCCTGCTGGCCAAGACTCCACAGTTGAACAGGTGTCCTCAGGAAGAGTAAATGAATTATATTAGGAACAGTGATGCTTTGGAATTAGGAGTCAATGCCCAAATGCCACTTACTGGCTTGTGACCCTGAACATACCCAAACGAGATACCTGGTGAGACAGTACCTGTTGAGCTGCTGGGTTTCCCTATTAGTATTTCTTCCAAGAAGTTCTATATGATCGTAAATTCCTCTCCAAAGGTTTTTGCCTTCAATGAGATTTTTTTTTAGTTTATTTATTTATTTTGAGAGAGATCGCAAGCAAGGAAGGGGCAGAGAGAGGGAGAGAGAGAATCCCAAGAAGCCTCCACACTGTCAAAGGAGCTCAATGTGGGGGGCTCAAACCCACAAACCGTGAGACCATGACCTAAGCCAAAACCAAGAGTCAGATGCTTAACTAAGCCACCCAGGCACCCAGCCTTCAATGAGATTCTTAATGGTGGGGGGGGGGGGGGGGTACCTCATATCCCTCACTATCTCCAGTAACTAGCAGAGTACCTGGACCCAGCAAGTGCTCAAAAGGTCCAAAGTCTACCTATTGACTTAGGAGTTTTGGAAAAGGGGAACAGAGAAACTAGAGGGAGTGAAATTATTAATGGAATAGTTCAAGATAATTCCCAGACTTAATGTTTCTACACAGAAAGTTCCACTGAGTACCAAGAACAGGGATGCAAAAAGCCACATACCAAGACATGTCATTATAAAGCCCTGTTTTACCAAAAATAATGTACTCCAAAAGTTCCCACAGGAAAATATTTTTTAAGTTAACTTGAAAGTAAATAGAATTTTAATATTATCCTATTTCTCAGTAATAACACTGTATGTCAGAAGAACAATGCCCCAAAATACTAAAGGCGTTAATTTTCAGACTTAGGTAGATATTTTCATACACACACATTCTTAAAAAAAAAATTATCTTGGGGCACCTGGGTGGCTCAGTTGGTTAAGCATCCAACTTTTAGTTTCAGCTCAGGTCATGATCTCATGATTTGTGAGTTCCAGCTCTGCATCGGGCTCTGCACTTATGGTGCAGAGACTGCTTGAATTCTCTCTTTCTCTTCCTCTCTCTCTGCCCTTCCCACGCATGCACTCTCTCTCTCTCAAAAGAAATACACCCCAAAAACAAATAATCCAGTGAAGAAATCGGCAAAAGTCATGAATAGACACTTCTCCAAAGAAGACATCCAGATGGCCAACCAACACATGAAAAAATGCTCAACTTCACTCATCATCAGAGAAATATAAACCAAAACCACAATGAGATATCACTTTATACCTGTCAGAATGGCTAACATTAACAACTCAGGCAACAACAGATGTTGGCGAGGATGCGAAGAAAGAGGATTTCTTTTGCATTGTTGGTGGGAATGCAAGCTGGTGCAGCCACTCTGGAAAACAGTATGGAAGTTCCTCAAAAAACTAAAAATAGAACTACCCTACAACCCAGCAATTGCACTACTAGGTATTTATCCAAGGGATACAGGTGTGCTGTTTCGAAGGGACACTTGCACCCCAATGTTCATAGCAGCACTATCAACAATAGCCAAAGTGTGCAAAGAGCCCAAATGTCCATCAATGGATGAATGGATAAAGAATATGTGGTATGTATATATGTATATATACATATATATACATATGTACATACATATAAAGAATATGTGGTATGTATATATATATACATATGTATATGTATATATATATACATACAATGGAGTATTAATCAGCAATCAAAAAGAATGAAATCTTGCCATTTGCAACTATATGGATGGAACTGGAGGGTATTATGCTGAGTGAAGTTAGAGAAAGACAAAAATCATGACTTCACTCATATGAGGACTTTAAGAGACAAAACAGATGAACATAAGGGAAGGGAAACAAAAATAATATAAAAACAGAGGGGGACAAAACAAAAGAGACTCATAAATATGGAGAACAAACTGAGGGTTACGGGAGGGGTTATGGGAGGGGGGATGGGCTAAATGGATAAGGGGCACTAAGGAATCTACTCCTGAAATCATTCTTGCACTATATGCTAACTAATTTGGATGTAAATTTTTAAATAAATAAATAAATAAATGTAGTAAAAAAAAAAAAAAAAAAAGAAATAAATAAACTTAAAACAATTATATCTAATACACCTTACTTTAGGAAGTTATTTGAGAATGTGCTAGAGCAAAACAAGGAACCAAACCAAGAAAATGGGGGGCGCCTGGGGGGCGCAGTCAGTTAAGCGTCCGACTTCAGCCAGGTCACGATCTCGCCGTCTGTGAGTTCGAGCCCCGCGTCAGGCTCTGGGCTGATGGCTCGGAGCCTGGAGCCTGTTTCCGATTCTGTGTCTCCCTCTGTCTCTGCCCCTCCCCCGTTCATGCTCTGTCTCTCTCTGTCCCAAAAATAAATAAAAAAAAAAAAAGTTGAAAAAAAAAAAAAAAATTTTAAAAACCAAGAAAATGGAAGACGTGGGACCAGGAAACAGAGGATAACAACCAAGAAAGGAGATGGAGAATCCCAGGTTCCAGATGAGGGCAGAAGGAAAGGTCACAGGAAGCAGATACTTGATCTAATGGCACAGCATGGGATCGGGGTGGGGGTGGGGTGAATATAAAGGAACGCAATGCAAGAAATTAAATGTAATCAAAACACACCCCTTCCTTTTGTAGTAAATAATATTTACTTAGTCATAATAATGGAAATACCCTTTAACTGAAAATAACAAAACTGCCATATTGGAAGAATTGTACAGGGGAGGGGAGACTAGTGCAATAGATACTAATCCTCATTTGTTATAACAGAAGAAAACAGAAAATGTCTCAGGATGATAGATCACGAAATAATAGCATGAGCGTATTACTTATAGAAGTAACTACCAGAGGGAAGGGCTAAAGGGACTCAAAATGGCAGCCTCCAAGGGGCACCTGGGTGGCTCAGTCGGTAGAGTGCCTGACTTCTGCACAGAGCCTGCCTGCTTCAGATCCTCTGTCTCCCTCTCTCTCTGCTCCTCCCCAGTTTGCACACAACTCTCTCTCTCTCAAAAATAAACAAACCTTAGGGGCGCCTGGGTGGCGCAGTCGGTTAAGCGTCCGACTTCAGCCAGGTCACGATCTCGCGGTCCGTGAGTTCGAGCCCCGCGTCAGGCTCTGGGCTGATGGCTCGGAGCCTGGACCCTGTTTCCGATTCTGTGTCTCCCTCTCTCTCTGCCCCTCCCCCGTTCATGCTCTGTCTCTCTCTGTCCCAAAAATAAATAAAAAACGTTGAAAAAAAAAATTAAAAAAAAAAAAAAAAAAAAAAACCTTAAAAAAAAAAAAAAAAAAAAAAAAAGAATGGCAGCCTCCAAGAAGTAGGACTGAGGGTTAGGAGGGGTGAGGCAGGGGGCGTTTTTTCACTGTAAACTTTTGGTATCACTTGATTTCTAAACCATGCATATTACTGCTTTCTCAAAAAATTTTAAATCTAAGTGAAGTATGACATGAAACACTAAATCCGATGGACAAAGACTTGAGGAAGAACACAAATCAATTCAGGGACTGGGGGCTTTGGGTGTTTGTTTTCTTTCCTTTGTCACATTTTGTTGTAGTGTGAAATTGTATATATGTCTACAAATATACATACATTATATGATTATATATTATATAATTATTGTTACATATGATACCTTTTTATATCTATTTTATACATATTTCTTTTTACATCAGGCCTAATTTCCGGACCTGATATAACATGAAAATGTTTAAATTGTTACAAAGAGGATTCTAGGAAAATGGCAGCCACGGGATCATAATTTCTCAATTATCTCCATATCAAAAGCAAACAAATAAACAAAAAGCAACCAAATAACAAAATCAAACACAGACAGCATTTACATCAAAGTGTGACCAGGTGTACTCATGAACCCCAAAATACAAATGAGTGGGGATAAACCACAAAGGCCACAAGACCTGAGCACTATCAGTATCCGTGCAGGAGGCAGTACAGAGAAGTCACCGGGAGCACCCAAGAACAGGAGCGCCTTGATAGAGGCCGCAGATCCTCTCTAGGAAACATGGAGGGCCCTTCTCAAAACAGCAGCTGAAATGGGGAAGAGTCTAGCCCTCTCCCACCCTGGGTGAGCAGAAGGGGTCTGCGGTAAAGACCGAGGGCTCGCTTACTTCTAGCATGGGGCTCCATACCCGGGAAACACTGCACACAGAAAGACAGGTCCTTAAAACAAAATAAAACTATGACTGTTTCCAATCAAGCTCAAACACATTTTTCAACAACAAGACGTAAAAGAACATTATAGATCAGAATTGGAAAAACTCAGAAGTGAGGTGACAGATACCCAGGAAAGAACAGAAAACGAAAGAAACACTGCATTTCAGAAATGAAGACTAGACCAGAGGGAACACAAGATCAGACAGACACAACGTGTTTCTTAAGAGAAATAGGTGAAAATGGGGAGAGGGGATGATTAAAATTAAAAGATATAAAGAATAAATACAAAAACAAGACTGATAAATATTAAAGACAGGCAAAGAATATCAGACAGACAGTAGAGCTCCTGAAGAAGAAAACCCACACAAGGGAACAAAACAGATACTGAAAAGCATAATTCAAGAAAACTTTCCTGAGTCACTATATTGTACACCTGAAACTTATAAAAGACTGTATGTTAACTACACTGGAATTAAAATACAATTCATTAATTAATTAACTAATTAATAACAATAACACTTAATAAAAAAAAGAAAGAAAGGGGCACCTGGGTGGCTCAGTTGGTTAAGCAACTGACTCTTGATGTCGGCTCAGGTCATGATCTCACTGTTTGTGAGTTCAAACCCCACGTCGGGCTCTATGCTGACAGTATGGAGCCCGCTTGGGATTCTCTCTCCCTCTCTCTCTGCCCCTCTTCCCCACTCACTTGCGTGCTAGAAAGAAAGAAAGAAAGAAAGAAAGAAAGAAAGAAAGAAAGAAAGAAAGACTTTCCTGAAATTAAAAAAAAAAATTCAAAACCTCACATTGGAAGAGCAGACCTCATACCTGAAAATGCGGACCCAGAATGACTAGCACCAAGACAGTCCAGTACAATTACCCTGGACTTTTAAAGAAAAAAAGGAGAAAAAAAAACACAACTCCTTTAACCATCTAGAAAATAAGAACATGTGACTTGCTAACCACACTTTATGCCGAAAGGAAAAGGAGAAACATATTTAAGATACTCAGAAGGAAAGTATGAGGCCAAAATTTTGTATCTAGTAAAACTGACCTTCAAGTGGAAAAGGCTGTTGGTGGTCGAACCCAGGAGCTTCCAAGTGGGAGTTGAACTAGCCCCCAGACAGGTTGGGCGAGGAGAGATGGAAGAAAGAGGCAGGCAGCTCCAGTTGGGCAGGTGCGGGGTGAACAAGCAAGAGAACTTACTTCCCAGGCTGGTCTAGGGTGGCTTCAAGAAGAGTCCATTTCAACCTACACCCACCAGCGTCTGTAAAGCTGCTTCTGTGGAGGCCTTAATGGGGTTCAACCACATGGATCGTCCAGATTCCAACAGATGCTGAGTCAGGGCTGCATCCTGCAGACAGCTTCTAGCGTGGGGAACGCAAGCAGGAAGCACACTCCAAGGACGGCGGAGGGGGTGACGAGCCTCCGGTTACCAGAGTTCAGTTCCTGGGTCAACCGGTGGTCATGTCCTCTCCATGACCTCTTCCAACAAAGGCACAGACAAAGCTTATCAACATGGAATAGATTCGCCACCCCCCCCCCCACCCAGTTCTATCTACCGAAAATGTTTAGACACAGTAACCAACCTCAGTAGCAGTGATCATCACTGGCAACCAGAGTGTGTGGTTCTGAAATACAATGTCTCACTCAAAGAAATCAGTGATTCTCAGAGAAACGGCTCCTTCCAGGTCTGGAGCAGCAAATATGCAAGGTGAACCTGGAACATCCTGTCATACCAAATAGCGAGGAAACAATTAAAAAAACCACTAGAGCATGTCTCTAGGGCTCAGAACAAACTTGAAGAAGCTTCCACTACTCCAAGACAATAAATGCAATAGATTAAAACCCATCAGATACTTAAGTCCATAGGTTTGTAATAATATGTACATATATTTTTTTAAACTATGAGTCACCATCAGAGCATGATAGGAAACTAAGTCGTCTTGAAAACTGGTCAGTAAACAGAAATAATCCAGCATTTATCCTGCCATTCCTAAATGACTGGTTACCAACACTTGGTAACCAAATAGTAAATGAGGGTATCTCTTTATAAAGGTATTCCAACTAATAAATGAAAAAGGGGCACTGGGTGGCTCAGCCGGTTAAGCGTCCGACTTTGGCTCAGGTCATGATCTCACAGTTTGTGGGTTCGAGCCCCGCTGACAGCTCAGAGCCTGGAGCCTGCTTCAGATTCTGTGTCTCCCTCTCTCTCTGCCCCCCTCCTGCTCGCACTCTGTCTCTCTCTCAAAAATAAACACTAATAAATGAAAAAGAAATGACAGAATTAGAATATCACCATTTTGCAACTTTTCATGAACATAAGCATAAAAAGAAAGACTATCAGACATTACCCACCTCCCATAGTCATGTCTAAGACCACCTACAGTTTTGCTAAAGAAACTGACCCTGAGGGGCGCCTGGGTGGCGCAGTGGGTTAAGCGTCTGACTTCAGCCAGGTCACGATCTCGCGGTCCGTGAGTTCGAGCCCCGCATCGGGCTCTGGGCTGATGGCTCGGAGCCTGGAGCCTGTTTCCGATTCTGTGTCTCCCTCTCTCTCTGCCCCTCCCCTGTTCATGCTCTGTCTCTCTCTGTCCCAAAAATAAATAAAAAACGTTGAAAAAAAATTTAAAAAAAAAAAAAAAGAAACTGACCCTGAGTTCTCAGCCAGTCTCTGATCTATCTGCCAGTTTGTAAGAAATATAGAAGACCAAAAAAAAAACAAAAAACAAAAAACAAAAAAAAAAGAAAAAGAAAAAAGAAATATAGAAGACCAAAAAAAAAAAAAAAACAAAAAACAAAAAAGAAAAAGAAAAAGAAAAAAGAAATATAGAAGACCAAGGAATATGCTTAACTGTACATGAGCACACCATCAGCAAAACCCAGACTGTGCAAAACTCTGCAAGTCACATGGCTTGAATTCTCTACAATCCTTGTAAAGAAAAAAAAAAAAGAGGAGGAACTTACAGATTGAAAGAGACTTACAAGAAATATGACATTTTTTTCATTTAAAAAAATCTATTTATTTATTTTTGAGAGAGAGAGACACAGCACGAGCTGGAAAGGGGCAGAGAGAGGGAGAGAAATAATCCTAAGCAGGTTCTGTGCTGTGAGCACAGAGCCTGGCGTGGGGCTCGAACTCACAAACCGGAAATATCACATTTTTTTAAATGGGCTAGACTAACCGATATTGTCTCAGAGCGTGCATTTGTATAATAAAACTTTAAAAAAGCAAAAAAGTGGTTGGGGCGCCTGGGTGGCTCAGTCGGTTAGGCGTCTGACTTCGGCTCAGGTCATGATATCATGGTCTGTGAGTTTGAGCCCCGCATTGGGCTCTGTACTGACAGCTCAGAGCCTGGAGCCTGCTTCGGATTCTGTGTCTCCCTGTCTTTCTGACCCTCCCCCATTCGTGCTCTGTCTCTCTCTGTCTCAAAAATAAAATAAACATTAAAAAAAAAATTTTTAATTAAAAAAAAAGCAAAAAAGTGGCAACTATGCAAATTGAGAGAGAGATTATTTATAGGAAGAGAGGATGTCGGGGTTGGGACAGTGCATGTGGAGGGGTCCCTGGAGTGGGGGCAAAATTCTATTTCTTAACCTGGGCGGTGTTGACCTTATAATAATTCATGAAGCCATACATTTGTTGTGTGTGGCTTTTCCTTTCTGTGATCTGTTTTTCAATATAAAATTACGATATGCTTAAGATAGCAAATTGGGGATTTTCACGTAGGATCGACGAAGGTGTTAACCGATAAAGGTTTTTGTAAGGCCGTTTACCATATCTATCAATATTTCAAACTAACACTGGTCCCCTGTGCTTCACAGGGTCAGAAGCAAATACAATCATGAATGTGGCTATGGATGAATACATGTGAAAGTCTACAGAAATACAAGATAAAGATGAACTCAGGCTAAGCGAGTACTCACTACATGTCAGGGACAGTGCTATGGGAGGCACTCTATTTTATTTTTTTTTAATTTTTTTTTTAACGTTTATTTATTTTTTTGAGACAGAGAGAGACAGAGCATGAACGGGGGAGGGTCAGAGAGAGCAGGAGACACAGAATTGGAAACAGGCTCCAGGCTCTGAGCCATCAGCCCAGAGCCCGACGCGGGGCTCGAACTCACGGACCGTGAGATCGTGACCTGAGCCGAAGTCGGCATCTTAACCGACTGAGCCACCCAGGCGCCCCCGGGAGGCACTTTAGACACATCCTCTCACTGAACCCTTTACATGATCTCTGAGAGATAATTATCATCCCTTCCAATGTGGCAACAAAGGCTCAGAGGGGTTCTGTGACTTACCCAAAGTCACCTACCCAACAGGTGAAAGAACTTTTCACTTTAGAAATTAATACTCCAGAGGTAAGAGAATAAGGAAACACTGGCATCTGCCCGTCAATGCAACAAGCAACGAGGAAGGATGAAACCCAAGGCTTTTATTAAACAAAATGGCATGTTCTTGGTGACATGCAAGAAGCCAGAGGTCTTACGTGAGGAATGATCCTTTGTAGAAAGAGCAACGGTGTAAAATTCATTTGTATCTTTTCAGCAATTTCGTATATGTATTTTACAATACCTGTTACAAGGAATTAAACAATTCCGCAAACTTCAAATGCATGAACATATAGATAGGTCTTTGGAGGGACTCGAAGTAATTCCATTTAACAGACAGCTAAGTGAACGCCCAGCTGAGGACTCCGTGCCCCTTCTGTCTGGGGGAAACTACCTGCGCCGTGGCCACTGAGTACTCTTCCTGATCTGTCCTAAGAGAGACCTGCATCCCATCCTGGCGACCTCTGAGCGACAGGCCTAAGTTTGGCCCTTGGGTTTCTGCAGACAAGCAGCAGACAGAATCCTGGCGGTCAGAGGAGAAGCAGAAAAGAGAATTCACAGACATGAAAGTGGGTCAGGCAGGTCCCCAAGAGAAATACCATTCATTCCAGAGGCCATTCTGAGAGCAGAAAGAACACTGAACTCAGAGTCAGGACACCTGGGGTCCTGACTGCCATTTTACTGCATTTGTGACCTCAGATCAAGTCATTTAACATTTCTGAAACGGAGCCTTCCCAGGGTATAAAAGGGTTAATAACACCTGCCCTGCCTACCTCCCCAAGCTGCTGTGGAACCAGATGAGAAAATAATAACAGCTTGCATTTACGTGCCAGACAACAGGGCCCGTGCTTTATATGCTGTAGTTCCTCTTAATTCTCCACCAACCCTCTGAAGGGGCTCTGTTGTTGTCCCTCTTTTACAGGTGAAGAATTTGAGGCTTGGAGAGTGTCCCTGATCTGGGCTATTTAAATGCAAGCTGATTGGGGCGCCTGGGTGGCTCAGTTGAGCACCCAATTCTTGATTTTGGCTGAGGTCACGAGCTCACAGTTTGTAAGCTCAGAGCCCCTCATTGGGCTCCATATTGGCAGCACAGAGCCTGCTTAGGATTCCCTCTTTCCCTCTCTCTGCCCCTCCCCCCCTTAAAATAAATAAATTTTTAAAATTAAAAATAAATAATAAAAAAATAAAATAAAAGCAAGTTGATTGACTCTGGGCTCTGTGCTTTTTACTATGATGCCATACTGCCTCCCGGAGCACATCTCTACGAAGGCCCTGTATCTCTTTTTTTTTTTTTTTTTTTAATGTTCATTTATTTTTGAGAGAGAGAGACAGAGACAGAGATAGAGGGAGACACAGAATCCGAAGCAGGCTCCAGACTCTTAGCTGTCAGCACAGAGCTCGATGCGGGGCTCGAACTCATGAACCACAAGATCGTGATCTGAACTGAAGTCGGATGCTTAACCAACTGAGCCATCCAGGCACCCCAAAAGGCCCTGTGTCTTTAAAACTGTACAACAGTGGGGGCGCCTGGGTGGCTCAGT
The DNA here is from genome assembly GCF_028018385.1 of Neofelis nebulosa. Taxonomy (NCBI): domain Eukaryota; kingdom Metazoa; phylum Chordata; class Mammalia; order Carnivora; family Felidae; genus Neofelis; species Neofelis nebulosa. Next base: position 41,258,211 of record NC_080797.1, on the reverse strand, counting down.
CAGTTAAGTGTCTGACTTCAGCTCAGGTCATGATCTCACTGTTTTGGGTTCAAGCCCCGTGTTGGGCTCTGTGCTGGCGGCTCAGAGCCTGGAGCCTGCTTCGGTTTCTGTGTCTCCCTCTCTCTCTGCCCCTCCCCTGCTCATGCTCTGTCTCTCTCTCTCAAAAAATAAACATTAAAAAAATATTTTTTTTTAGAATAAAAAAATAAATAAAACTGTGTGACAAAAGACACAAGTGTTCTCCACAAGCAAAGCTGAAGAGAGGCTTCAAAAACACCTCCAAGCCAACACTAAGGGATGTAGGGAGCTCCAAGAACATAGGTCCTCCAGACCCTCACGACTGGACAGACTTGCAAATAGTCCGGAGTAGCCACTGTATGTTCTCCCCATCCCACCCCCTCCCCAAGAGACAGCCAGCAATGCTCTCCCGAGAAGAGAGAATTTCCGGGGGCTGCACTAGAGAGCCAACTTTTTGTAAAGGAGACAAGAGGAGCCTTCTCAGAGCTCAGACCCAAGGCCTTTGTTACTCTTCTGGTGATAAGAGATGGTGAGCCCCACCAACAATCCCCACAGAGACTGCAGAGCATGGGATACTGCAGTAGAAAGTGGATTATATGCAAGCTGAGAACTGGTCCCAAGTCTCATGTGACATTAACAAGTTAGGTGACTTTAAACATCTACTGTTGGAACCCAATGAGCTCCAGGGTCCCTACTGAACATATGACTTCTATGGCCCCATCTTCCCTGCCCTGATTGGGCCATGGGGCCCTGGGACAGATGAAGGGACCCAGATCTTATGATGTGCCTATAATGTGTGATGTACCATCTGAGTCTTTAAAAAAAAAAAAATAGCAGTAATAAAACTTTTCAAGAGCTTACTCTGTGTCGGACCCAGTGCTAAAGTGCCTTATGAATGTCTTAAGGCAAGTTATCTGAAACTTGGAAATAAAACAAAATGATTACTCCATGCCCTTTCAAAGTCATGTTAAGGCCTCGTCTAAGAAGAGTTTCTGCAGCAAGAGTCCTTCCTCAGCAAACTGAGGGGGGCGAGGTGGGGCAGAGCGATCAAAGAGGAGGCAGAGGTCCAGGGCACCTGAGTGGCTCAGTCGGTTAAGCTTCCAACTCTTGGTTTAGGCTCAGGTCATGATCTCACAGTTTGTGAGTTTGAGCCCTGCATCGGGCTCTGCACTGACAGTGTGGAGCCTGCTTGGGATTCTCTGTCTCCCTCTCTCTCTGCCCCTCCCCACCTCGTTCTCTCTCTCTCTCTCTCTCTCTCTCTCTCTCTCTCTCTCTCTCTTTCTCAGGTCCAAGGGAGACTCAGGAGTTTCAGGAAGGACCAGGGTTCCACATAAGGAGAAGCAGTCAGGGAATGCACAGGGACATTCGTCACAAAAAAGTTTCAGGAAGGACCAGGGTTCCACATAAGGAGAAGCAGTCAGGGAATGCACAGGGACATTCGTCACAAAAAGTTGGGGAATTCCATAGAACATGATGGAAGGCAGGCCCCGGGGAGAAGGGGAGTGAGACTGGAAGGGCAGGGGTGAAATACTCCTCCTGCCCTGGCCAACTCCTACTCACTCTTCCAAACTCAACTTTGACATGGCCTCCTCAGGGACTCAACAGGCCAGGTCAAGTTTCCCTGCTCCATGTTCCCCAAGTATTCGGCCCTTCCCCTTTGGTCACACTGGTCGAACTTGTAATTACCTGTCTAATGTGTGAGTCTCCCTCCCTGCGGGCGTGGACTGTGTCCGCCCATGACTGATGGGAAGCCGGCATGAACAACATAGTGTCTGACATACACAGGCGCTCAACTGAGGTTCCTTGGGGGTTAGGATGGGTGCGGAGGTAAGGAGTTGGATGGACGATCTGAAAATCCAGGTGAAGGCAACAGGAGGAAGAAATTACATTTGAAGAAGCAAGGGCTTGAGGGAGAACGGCGGCATATAAAATAACAGTAGGCCATCTTATTGGAGCTTCTGGAAATTTTATTTCATTTTACTATGCCAAGCCCATGTGTGCTTTCTGATGGAGAGGCAGGACCTACAATGGGGGAATTTTATCACCGCTTAGCTGTCAATGCGAAAATGCATTTGCCGGCTGCTGGCCGATTCAAAGTTTCACGGTTTATTCTCAACTCATCATCTATTTTAAAAACTACTGATTTGAGCTCGCCTCTGGCTACCTATAGTTCATCTCTCCTTATGCCTCAGGATTCTCTCTTAAGCTCTACTTTACAATTTAACCTCTAAAATAGTCCCGGTTCCAAAAATTCTGACCTGCTGCTGTCTGTACAAACCATCAAAATACCTTAGAAGTTTCATCATTTCTAATTTCATATTATACCTCCAGGATGGCTTCTCACATCTGAAAGTGGCACAAAAATCCTTAGTCAATCCATGTATCTTGATTTGGATTTCAGGAAATGCGCTCTTGGTCATTATTACCCCATATTTACCCTTTGTTCTCTCCATAATCAAGTCAGATTTTTTTTAAGCTCATAGAATTATATATCTAATATATGCAGCAAGCACTGAAGCAGATGTTGGAGATACGAAGATGGATAAAGTGCTAACAGGAGAGAAATAGATTAACAAATACAGTCAAGAAAGATGGAAGTATTAACTTCTTTTAGAGACTGTGAATTATATAACCTGTCCCTTTTCCAATGGAAGAAATAAAAATTACAGCACAAGCAAACTAAAACTATAGCTATCATTTTTCACTCATTAGGTTATAATATCTAGTGGTAAAATTTTATCACTGCTTGGATGTCAAGGAGAAAGAGGGGAGGGGATTCTCTCATCTACTGTTGGTGGGAATGTCATTGTCATAGCCATTTTAGAGAAGAATTTTATTTAAAAAAATTTAATGTTTATTTATTTTTGAGAGAGGCCAAGTGGGGGAGAGGGAGAGAGAGAGAAAGGGGGGCAGAAGATCCAAAGCGGGCTCTGTGCTGACAGCAGCAAGCCTGATGCGGGGCTGGAACTCACTAACCGCGAGATCATGACCTGAAGTTGGACACTCAACCGAGTCACCCACGTGCCCCTATCAAAATTGTGAATCAAAATTTTAAATGGCCATTCTACTTCAGGTATCTCTTGTGGAGAAATACACACATACAAAGAGACCTGTGTAAGAAGGTAACTCCAGGGGCACCCGGGTGGCTCAGTTGGTTAAGCATCTGACTTCGGCTCAGGTCACGATCTAGCGGTCCATTGGTTCGAGCCCTGCATCGGGCTCTGTGCTGACAGCTCAGAGCCTGGCACCTGCTTGGGATTCTGTGTCTCCCTCTCTCTCTCTGACCCTTCCTCAGTCACACTCTGTCTGTCTGTCTCTCTCTCTCAAACATAAATAAGCATTAAAAAAAAAATTTTTTTTTAAAGAAAGTAACTCCAGTCTAATTTGCACTACTGTGCGAAAGTTACGTCTAAGAATGAGGTAAATCCATTATCTACCCCATCTACCGGATAAGTGAAATTAAATGAAAATAATTGTTGGAGAATATTAAAATCTGGGACCAATAAAGTTAAAAAATTAAAAAGCAGGCACGCATGTACCTGTGGCAAGGGCTGCTGTTTTTCTCCCAAAAGTCATTCCCTACTTCTGCTTCCTTTTACAAACAGAACGCCTACAGTTTTGTTTTTGTTTTTGTTTTTTTCAAGCAACAGGCAGATAGCTATGTGCTCAGAGACAGCAGGCCCCACTGCCCGTCCCTGGGACGAAGCCTGAACAGTTTTATGGAAAATTCCTCCTTTTTGACAGTGGTCTGGAGGCCTGTGACCCAGTTCTGCCAAGGAAACATTAGGGAAAGTCTGCAGGGAGACTTCTAGAGAAACTTTCTCCTTTGATCAAAAGGAAGAATCCTGCCAGGAATGAGACTGTTTTTCCTCCATCCCCTTCACTCTGGCTTAGGGTGCTCTCGTGTTGTGAGAGGATGTGGGACTTGAGGTATACAGCAGCTATTCTGCAACCATGAGAAACAGGCAAAGAGAACCAAAACCACACTGACCAAAGATGGGACATTGGTGAGGCACCAAATGGATTCTGAAGCCAGTCAGCCACCTCTAGACATCTTAAATACGTTAAATACCTTTATGATTCAAGCCACTGTTTTTCAGGATTTGTGTCTCGCATGTAAACACGTAATTGATTCAATGACAAAGACAGAAACAAAACCTACTAGGATGATATACATCAAACTATTAATAGAGGCTCCCTTGGATAGGGAGGAAAAAGACAACTTTCACTTCTTCTTTTTTTTTTTTTTTTTTTTTTTTTTCAACTTTTTTTTATTTATTTATTTTTGGGACAGAGAGACAGAGCATGAACGGGGGAGGGGCAGAGAGAGAGGGAGACACAGAATCGGAAACAGGCTCCAGGCTCCGAGCCATCAGCCCAGAGCCCGACGCGGGGCTCGAACTCACGGACCGCGAGATCGTGACCTGGCTGAAGTCGGACGCTTAACCGACTGCGCCACCCAGGCGCCCCTCACTTCTTCTTGAAATACATTATTTTCCAAAAAATATATTTGAGCATTGTTTAGGCTAAAAATTAAAAAAAAAAAAAATTACAGTTCAACTTTACTAACCACGTATGGCCTACATATTTGGGTTCTAATTTCTCCGGTCTTATCTTCATTTTCCCAGAACCTGATTCATTTCTCTTTTTTCTTTACTGTGTTTGGGAAAGCCACTTCAAATCTTCCATGAAAAGACCATATAAACAAAGAAACAAATGCGACAAAGGGTGTAGGTACTATGATAGAAGTTCATCTCTGTCGTGCTAGATGCACAGTATCTGAAAGGCAGAAAATGAAAAGGCAAGGAGGAAGCATCAGCAAGAACAAAGGAAGGGGGAAGAAAAATAGCTTGGCTCCTTCAGGGAAATTTCAAGTAGCTCAAGATTTCTGGAGCACAAAGTAAGTGAGAAAGCTGGAGAGAAGGGAAGAGGCTGAGATAATGGGCCTCTCTACCAAGGGAAGGAGCTTGAGTATCATCTTGTACAGGACTGTGGTCACAATGATTATAATGGCAGCAGCTAACATTCACTGAGAGCTAGCTTGCTCTGGGCCAGGTACTGTTCTGAGCCTGATAACCAGTCCTGCGAGGCAGGTCTATTATTACGCCTATTCCATAGATGGGGAAACGAAAAGGTTTGGGAGAGGAGCCGTTGAAGGATTTGAAGCAAGAGTAGCATGTTGAGATTTGTAATTTTAAAACACATCTCTATATATACTCAAATATTTACAAATGAAGTGATACATTTTCGCTTGGCTTCCAAATAACCAGAGAGTGTGTGGGTGGGGACATAAAAATCTCCAGGAGCTGATTATTGCCAAAGCTGGGTGATCCCTCCGAAGAAGTTTATTATATTAGTATCTCTCTTTCTGTATGTGTTTGAAGTTTTCCATAATAAATGTTTAAAAAAATCCTGGCTGCAGTGTGGACATCCAACTGAAAAGCGGGAAGCAAGTCAGGGGATTAATAGGTGAGAGCAGATTAGAGCCAGAGAAACAGAGGTAGAGAAAAACCTCAGGTTTAAAGTCAGTCCCAGGTACCTAGCTTAAGTGACTAGGTTAATGGTGGAGGAACTATTAACATTGTAAAGAATACAAAGCCAAGTTTGGGAAGAATGGAGGGGAGGGTGTGGCAACCTGTGCAATTTGGGATGTGTCAAGTTTGGTGTGGCAGGAGGCCGGGTCTCCAAACCAGTGGCCCTTTCGTAGAAAATCTTTGAGCACATACCCCCACGTAAGCCTATTTGTTTATAAATCATCTACATGATATGTAGCACAAATACTTTATGCACGGCACAGGAGTTCTATTCCTTCCGTCTAATGAGCTGTCTACTGTTAAAGAGTGTGCACACCCAGCCTTGAGGATCAGTGGTCACTGTGAGGATGACAGCTTTAGGGACTGGCATGTTCAACCTCTCTGACCCTCGATTTATTTTCCTGTAAAAAGAAAGTATTACTTTCCTCACAAAGGAACCAGGAGAGTTTTGTGGGATTACATGTACATATAGACGTCGGTAAAAGTACAGGGCCAGGGGCTCAGAAATGCTGTTCCCACCCCACATTCTACCTTTCCCCCACACCTCTTGCCCCAGTCCCCATTTCCTCCTTAGAGTAACAGAACAGACCATGCTCGTGTCTCACGTGACTTTTCTTTGAGATGAGTTTGGAGATGCATGTCAACGGGATGCCAAGAAGGCCTAAGAGCTAGCTGACTGCAAGTGTGGGCAAGCTCTTCCTTCCATGGGCATTTGCTTGCTTTCATCCTGTCCCCCCCACCCCACCCCTTAGCTAAAGTCCAGAAATGCTGGTCACAAGCCCCGTAGCAGGTCACTTCATTCTGTGCAGACTTATGAAGGTCTCCAACTCCTCACCAGAGACAACACACATGCCCATAAGACTTCTCACCTGTAGTTGGTTCAAACAACAGGAAGAATTTCGATAGGCTAGTAATTCTTTACTTCCCTATTAGTGGGGATAGGGGAGAAATGAGCAGGCGCACCAGATTTCAACAAGTCGTCACTGTGGGTAAACCTATGTCCCATGAGGCTCTGGATGGCAAACTATCACCTCACAGCCCACGACATCCCCCGCCCGGAACAGAGATAAGCCACATTCACACTATCACAGCAAGTGCCAATAAAGAACTGTGTAAGTGAGATCATGGCTGTGGCTCTCACCTCCTCGAGGAGTTAACTTGGCACTTGCTATGAGAAGCAATGAGAGCCTGACTCAAATCCCCAACTCCCATCGAGGGGAAATAAACATTAAAAGACAAGACACAGGTTTGGCAGCATTTCTGTCTGTAGAACAAATAGCACATTTGTCTATCTTGGAGATTAGAACTGGGAGTTCTTTCCTCTGTCTCTAGCAGAGTATAAAAATGATCTAGAGATGTTAAGAAGTAGTAAAAATTTCAACTCCTACTTCCATCATTTTCTCTAGAATGGTAAATTCCTGAAAATCTTTACACTCTTAGGAACTGAAAATCGTATCCAAAATAAGCACATATAAGGCTCGGTATCCGTATCGGAGCTAAACAATGAGGTAGCTAAGAGAGATGGTAAACTGCTGTCAAGAGCCTTGCCTTTGATTACTCACGGCCCAATGCTGCCCTCTAGCACTTCAGGAGAGAATCAACCCTGACAAGCCAACCGGTTTCAGGACTGGACTCCAGCATTTTTACTACGGAAGCAGTTGTGGGGTGGGGGGGGAGGGCAGGACAGGACCTCTACAATTACACAGCAACAGCCCATCTTAATAAAAGGCGTTTTCAGAAAGATGCCGGCATACGTGAACACAGTTATCTATCGAGCTGCTCTAGGTCATCGCCAGCAGACCTGGCGGGACCTTGAAGACACTGAAGATGCCCTTCACTGAGCTGTTGGCTGGACTAGAGTTAAGTGAGATCTATTAATTCTTTGGGCAGAGTCAGAGCCATTTTTCATCACTGGGAGAACTTCCTCCTCTAACCTGGCTTTCCCAGGTGTCCGCAAGGAGGTGGGGTGAGGGCTCTCAGACCTACTTGATACTTCTCACAACAAATCCTCCTTAGATACATGGTCTAGTGTCTGCTTTCCCTAAGAAACGTAGGGACTGGTTTAAAGCCACAACTGAATTATGCAACCAACTGTCGACCCTGGAACCTAAATTAAATGAAACATTTAAATTGACATGAGAGGGAGTGCCTGGGTGGCTCAGTTGGTTAAGGGTCCGACTCTTGATTTCGGCTCAGGTCACGATCTTGCAGTTTGTGGGATCATGCCCCACATCGGGCTCTGCGCTGACAGTGCAGAGCCTGCTTGAGATTCTCTCTCTCCCTCTCTCTGCCTCTCCCCCAAACACTCTCTTTCAAAATAAATAAATAAACCAAAAAATGTTTTTGAATAGACAGACAAAAAATACTTCCAGGGAATGGAGTGGCTAATTAGTAGGACACAAGTACCAGGCTCTTATGTGACCCTCTCCCGCAAATAACAATGACAACCACTTGAAGTACCAAGCCCAGGAAAATCTCATTTCCATCATCACCTTTCCAAGAAAACTTGCAAGTTCAAAATTAATCCCATGAGCCCTCACTGCTCTCATTTCAAGCCAACTGACCTCCATCGCTCATCAGAACCTCGCTTAGCATGGAGAGCTCTATGCTGGGAAAAGGGGAAATCTTAAGTAGGGTAAACTGTGAAATAGAGTATCTGTCTGTGTTATTTCTGGCTGCAGACAGGTGTTTCCAATCTCTGTGTGGTCTGAAAAGAAATGCATCCAAGTCAGTGTGCTTGTGTGTAGGTAGGAAGGGAAGAACAACTTACACTTGTTTTCAAACAAAAGTTGCTATGTGTTTATTAAGACGTTTCTGTTAAATAATACAGCTGGCTCAGTAAATCATTAGCCATATATTATCACACATTCAGAAAGTTTCTGGGAAGATCAAGACGGCTTCTCTTCTGGCTCAACTGGATCTGAGAAAAGAACAGAAGAAATTATACATTTGATTTATAGCTGCTGGTCATCAACAAACATGTGCTGGCTATACAGTTTGGGCAGGCAGGAAACCTAGACTGTTTTCCCCTCTTGGCTGATGTTTTGCTCAACATTAAAGCGACATGCACTCCCACAGTCTCCTCAACGTGGAAGAATCTCAGAGAAGACCAACTTGGTCAATTGTGAGGAACAGGCCAACTGCAAAGCTCAACCTCAGAACTACTATATTTCCACATCAAAGATCAAGCCATGGAAAGGGAAGCACGTCTTACTGTTTTAAATACTAGGCACCAAAATTAATGACCAGCCACTAACTAGCTCTGTGACAAGCTTCCACCAACTAGCCACAGGGCAGGCCACTTTTAATTTCTCAAGAAACACATACAAAATAAGAGGGTGTGAGCTCATGGAAGTTACAATTATATGTGAAGATCGTCATCTCTATTACGTCTAGCCTTTGTGGATTAAATGTTCAGTAATAACAATTTTGATGACCACTACTGAACAGTATATTAGAGATCTGACCTCAGAAAGAGAGAACCAGACTGTTGTGATTTGGGATAAAAATTCCCAGGGAAGGTTCAGGTCCAACTGCGCTGCTCCTGATCTACTTCCATCCCGCTCCCCTATCTAAAGATACAGCAACCCTGGGGCAAGGAAACAAAGGTCAGCTCATGTGGTCCCTCTGCCAACTGACAGCAACGGGTGTAACCTTAAAACCTGAAGAATCAATAAAAAAGGATTTTCTTACTTCATATAATCTCTTTAGAAGTCTGAGTAATGGTGCAACCTGAAAAAGTAAAAGACAAATCATCTAAACAAACAACTTTGTGATTACCCAGAGTATGGTCAATCAGATCACAGAATGGCACTGAAGAAGCATTTTTGGGGGGTAAACAATGTATTCATAATCATTCTCACCAGGCAGCTAGGTTAAGACTCCTCAATGTGACATTCTGAAGGATCCTAAGGCTACTACCTCAGGTTTTACTAAAAGCATCAAGCTTGCTCCAAAGCATCGAATTGGAGTCTTTGAAATACCTGACCAGCCACACCCAACACAAAGGTTGTCAGTCCCACACACTTGCTAGAAACAGTCTCCCCACTCAGCAATGCTCTGGATAAAATGTGAATGGCCTCCGGTGCTTAAACTTCAGAAAAGAAAATACAATTAGATAAACCAAAGTTTTGGGAGAGAATTTGTAAGTGCAGTAGGAATCTGCATTCTTGAAAACCCAAACTGAAACAATCACCCCAAAAACGACTGCAAGCGAGAATGATGGAATGTACCAACCATTCCAATGGTGGAATGATGGAATATGTAACCATCTTCCTTTCTGAACAGAACTTGAGACCCCATTACTCTTTGCCATAACCTCTCTTCACAACTATCTCCTTAAAACTGATTTACATTTCTCTTCTTCAAACCAGATTCCAGGTCTGTGAAAGCAGGCCTTCCCTAAAGCATACAAACATAAACACAGGGTCCTACACACATTTGCCACCAACACAAGGGAGAAGGGACAGGGGGCTGTGACGGAAGGCACTAGCTTCCAGCTTGTCAGCAACCCCAGAAGAGCCACCTTGTCACCTGCATCTTCTAGCAACTGTGCAGTTAGATTTTATTTGTTCCTGCCTTATAACCAAGTGAGTTGAGTGCAGAAAAGAACCTGGACAGAATGTAACTTTTAGACATCTCTGTGGCTGACATTCTTATTTACAGCTCACAGCTACAGAGAAAGCAGCACCTTTTTCAAAAAAAAAAAAAAAGCCAGGGTTCCGGAATATGGCTGCGTAGGAGGACGCTGGGCTCACCGCGCGTCCTGCTGATCACTTAGATTCCACCTACACCGGCCTAAATAACCCAGAAAACCGCCAGAGGATTAGCAGAACGGAGTCTCCAGAGCCAAGCACAGACGAGAGGCCCACGGAAGAGGGTAGGAAGAGTGGCTAGGCGGTGCGCGCTCCACGGACTGGCGGGAGGGAGCCAGGGCGGAGGGGCGGCTCGCCGGCCAAGCAGAGCCCCCGAGTCGGGCTGGCAAAAGCGGAGGGGCCGGACGGACTGTGTTCCGACAGCAAGCGCGACTTAGCGTCTGGGAGGTCATAAGTTAACAGCTCTGCGCAGAAAGCGGGAAGGCTGGAGGACAAAGGGAGGGAGAGCTGCTGAGCCCCCAGACGGCAGAGCTCAGCTTGGCGGGGAACAAAGGCGCTCGCCAGCGCCATCTCCTCCGCCCATCCCCCAGCCAAAATCCCAAAGAGAACCAGTTCCTGCCAGGGAACTTGCTCGCTCCGCGCAAACACCCAACTCTGTGCTTCTGCGGAGCCAAACCTCCGGCAGCGGATCTGACTCCCTCCTGCCGCCACAGGGCCCCTCCTGAAGTGGATCACCTAAGGAGAAGCGAGCTAAGCCTGCCCCTCCCGCCCCCGTGCACCTTGCCTACCCACCCCAGCTAATACGCCAGATCCCCAGCACCACAAGCCTGGCAGTGTGCAAGGAGCCCAGACGGGCCACGCCACCCCACAGTGAATCCCGCCCCTAGGAGAGGGGAAGAGAAGGCACACACCAGTCTGACTGTGGCCCCAGCGGTGGGCTGGGGGCAGACATCAGGTCGGACTGCGGCCCCGCCCACCAACTCCAGTTATACACCACAGCCCGGGGGAAGTGCCCTGCGGGTCCTCACCACTCCAGGGACTATCCAAAATGACCAAACGGAAGAATTCCCCTCAGAAGAATCTCCAGGAAATAACAACAGCTAATGAACTGATCAAAAAGGACTTAAATAATATAACAGAAAGTGAATTTAGAATAATAGTCATAAAATTAATCGCTGGGCTTGAAAACAGTATACAGGACAGCAGAGAATCTCTTGCTACAGAGATCAAGGGACTAAGGAACAGTCACGAGGAGCTGAAAAACGCTTTAAACGAAATGCAAAACAAAATGGAAACCACGACGGCTCGGATTGAAGAGGCAGAGGAGAGAATAGGTGAACTAGAAGATAAAGTTATGGAGAAAGAGGAAGCTGAAAGAGAGAGAGATAAAAAAAATCCAGGAGTATGAGGGGAAAATTAGAGAACTAAGTGATACACTAAAAAGAAATAATATACGCATAATTGGTATCCCAGAGGAGGAAGAGAGAGGGAAAGGTGCTGAAGGGGTACTTGAAGAAATTATAGCTGAGAAGTTCCCTGAACTGGGGAAGGAAAAAGACATTGAAATCCAAGAGACACAGAGAACTCCCTTCAGACGTAACTTGAATCGATCTTCTGCACCACATATCATAGTCAAACTGGCAAAATGCAAGGATAAAGAGAAAATTCTGAAAGCAGCAAGGGATAAACGTGCCCTCACATATAAAGGGAGACCTATAAGACTCGTGACTGATCTCTCCTTTGAAACTTGGCAGGCCAGAAAGGCTTGGCACGATATCTTCAGTGTGCTAAACAGAAAAAATATGCAGCCGAGAATCCTTTTTCCAGCAAGTCTGTCATTTAGAATAGAAGGAGAGATAAAGGTCTTCCCAAACAAACAAAAACTGAAGGAATTTGTCACCACGAAACCAGCCCTACAAGAGATCCTAAGGGGGATCCTGTGAGACAAAGTACCAGAGACATCACTACAAGCATAAAACATACAGACATCACAATGACTCTAAACCCGTATCTTTCTATAATAACACTGAATGTAAATGGATTAAATGCGCCAACCAAAAGACATAGGGTATCAGAATGGATAAAAAAACAAGACCCATCTATTTGCTGTCTACAAGAGACTCATTTGAGATCTGAGGACACCTTTAGATTGAGAGTGAGGGGATGGAGAACTATTTATCATGCTACTGGAAGCCAAAAGAAAGCTGGAGTAGCCATACTTATATCAGACAAACTAGACTTTCAATTAAAGGCTGTAACAAGAGGCGAAGAAGGGCATTATATAATAATTACAGGGTCTATCCATCAGGAAGAGCTAACAATTATAAATGTCTATGCGCCGAATACCGGAGCCCCCAGATATATAAAACAATTACTCATAAACATAAGCAACCTTATTGATAAGAATGTGGTCATTGCAGGGGACTTTAACACCCCACTTACAGAAATGGATAGATCATCTAGACACACAGTCAATAAAGAAACAAGGGCCCTGAATGATACATTGGATCAGATGGACTTGACAGATATATTTAGAACTCTGCATCCCAAAGCAACAGAATATACTTTCTTCTCGAGTGCACATGGAACATTCTCCAAGATAGATCATATACTGGGTCACAAAACAGCCCTTCATAAGTTTACAAGAATTGAAATTATACCATGCATACTTTCAGACCACAATGCTATGAAGCTTGAAATCAACCACAGGAAAAAGTCTGGAAAACCTCCAAAAGCATGGAGGTTAAAGAACACCCTACTAACGAATGAGTGGGTCAACCAGGCAATTAGAGAAGAAATTAAAAAATATATGGAAACAAACGAAAATGAAAATACAACAATCCAAACGCTTTGGGACGCAGCGAAGGCAGTCCTGAGAGGAAAATACATTGCAATCCAGGCCTATCTCAAGAAACAAGAAAAATCCCAAATACAAAATCTAACAGCACACCTAAAGGAAATAGAAGCAGAACAGCAAAGGCAGCCTAAACCCAGCAGAAGAAGACAAATAATAAAGATCAGAGCAGAAATAAACAATATAGAATCTAAAAAAACTGTAGAGCAGATCAACGAAACCAAGAGTTGGTTTTTTGAAAACATAAACAAAATTGACAAACCTCTAGCCAGGCTTCTCAAAAAGAAAAGGGAGATGACCCAAATAGATAAAATCATGAATGAAAATGGAATTATGACAACCAATCCCTCAGAGATACAAACAATTATCAGGGAATACTATGAAAAATTATATGCCAACAAATTGGACAACCTGGAAGAAATGGACAAATTCCTAAACACCCACACTCTTCCAAAACTCAATCAGGAGGAAATAGAAAGCTTGAACAGACCCATAACCAGCGAAGAAATTGAATCGGTTATCAAAAATCTCCCAACAAATAAGAGTCCAGGACCAGATGGCTTCCCAGGGGAGTTCTACCAGACGTTTAAAGCAGAGATAATACCTATCCTTCTCAAGCTATTCCAAGAAATAGAAAGGGAAGGAAAACTTCCAGACTCATTCTATGAAGCCCATATTACTTTGATTCCTAAACCAGACAGAGACCCAGTAAAAAAAGAGAACTACAGGCCAATATCTCTGATGAATATGGATGCAAAAATTCTCAATAAGATACTAGCAAATCGAATTCAACAGCATATAAAAAGAATTATTCACCATGATCAAGTGGGATTCATTCCTGGGATGCAGGGCTGGTTCAACATTCGCAAATCGATCAACATGATACATCACATTAACAAAAAAAAAGAGAAGAACCATATGATCCTGTCAATCGATGCAGAAAAGGCCTTTGACAAAATCCAGCACCCTTTCTTAATAAAAACCCTGGAGAAAGTCGGGATAGAAGGAACATACTTAAAGATCATAAAAGCCATTTATGAAAAGCCCACAGCTAACATCATCCTCAATGGGGAAAAACTGAGAGCTTTTTCCCTGAGATCAGGAACACGACAGGGATGCCCACTCTCACCGCTGTTGTTTAATATAGTGCTGGAAGTTCTAGCATCAGCAATCAGACAACAAAAGGAAATCAAAGGCATCCAAATTGGCAAAGATGAAGTCAAGCTTTCGCTTTTTGCAGATGACATGATATTATACATGGAAAATCCGATAGACTCCACCAAAAGTCTGCTAGAACTGATACATGAATTCAGCAAAGTTGCAGGATACAAAATCAATGTACAGAAATCAGTTGCATTCTTATACACTAACAATGAAGCAACAGAAAGACAAATAAAGAAACTGATCCCATTCACAATTGCACCAAGAAGCATAAAATACCTAGGAATAAATCTAACCAAAGATGTAAAAGATCTGTATGCTGAAAACTATAAAAAGCTTATGAAGGAAATTGAAGAAGATATAAAGAAATGGAAAGACATTCCCTGCTCATGGATTGGAAGAATAAATATTGTCAAAATGTCAATACTACCCCAAGCTATCTACACATTCAATGCAATCCCAATCAAAATTGCACCAGCATTCTTCTCGAAACTAGAACAAGCAATCCTAAAATTCATATGGAACCACAAAAGGCCCCAAATAGCCAAAGTAATTTTGAAGAAGAAGACCAAAGCAGGAGGCATCACAATCCCAGACTTTAGCCTCTACTACAAAGCTGTAATCATCAAGACAGCATGGTATTGGCGTAAAAACAGACACATAGACCAATGGAATCGAATAGAAACCCCAGAACTAGACCCACAAACGTATGGCCAACTCATTTTTGACAAAGCAGGAAAGAACATCCAATGGAAAAAAGACAGTGTCTTTAACAAATGGTGCTGGGAGAACTGGACAGCAACATGCAGAAGGTTGAAACTAGACCACTTTCTCACACCATTCACAAAAATAAACTCAAAATGGATAAAGGACCTGAATGTGAGACAGGAAACCATCAAAACCTTAGAGGAGAAAGCAGGAAAAGACCTCTCTGACCTCAGCCGTAGCAATCTCTTACTCGGCACATCCCCAAAGGCAAGGGAATTAAAAGCAAAAGTGAATTACTGGGACCTTATGAAGATAAAAAGCTTCTGCACAGCAAAGGAAACAACCAACAAAACTAAAAGGCAACCAACGGAATGGGAAAAGATATTTGCAAATGACACATCGGACAAAGGGCTAGTACCCAAAATCTATAAAGAGCTCATCAAACTCCACACCCGAAAAACAAATAACCCAGTGAAGAAATGGGCAGAAAACATGAAGAGACACTTCTCTAAAGAAGACATCCGGATGGCCAACAGGCATATGGAAAGATGTTCAACGTCGCTCCTCAACAGGGAAATACAAATCAAAACCACACTCAGATACCACCTCACGCCAGTCAGAGTGGCCAAAATGAACAAATCAGGAGACTATAGATGCTGGAGAGGATGTGGAGAAACGGGAACCCTCTTGCACTGTTGGTGGGAATGCAAATTGGTGCAGCCGCTCTGGAAAGCAGTGTGGAGGTTCCTCAGAAAATTAAAAATAGACCTACCCTATGACCCAGCAATAGCACTGCTAGGAATTTACCCAAGGGATACAGGAGTACTGATGCATAGGGGCACTTGTACCCCAATGTTTATAGTAGCACTCTCAACAATAGCCAAATTATGGAAAGAGCCTAAATGTCCATCGACTGATGAATGGATAAAGAAAGTGTGGTTTATATACACAATGGAATACTACGTGGCAATGAGAAAAAATGAAATATGGCCTTTTGTAGCAACGTGGATGGAACTGGAGAGTGTGATGCTAAGTGAAATAAGCCATACAGAGAAAGACAGATACCATATGGTTTCACTCTTATGTGGATCCTGAGAAACGTAACAGAAACCCATGGGGGAGGGGAAGGAAAAAAAAAAAAAAAAGAGGTTAGAGTGGGAGAGAGCCAAAGCATAAGAGACTGTTAAAAACTGAGAACAAACTGAGGGTTGATGGGGGGTGGGAGGGAGGGCAGGGTGGGTGATGGGTATTGAGGAGGGCACCTTTTGGGATGAGCACTGGGTGTTGTATGGAAACCAATTTGACAGTAAATTTCATATATTAAAAAATAAAAAATAAAAAATAAAAATTAAAAAATAAAAATTAAAAAAAAAAATCACTTATATCAAGTGAAGTAGGTAGTGAATTAACAGATCAACAAAGGTCCATCTAGACATAAGGCACCAAGAAAGCCGCAATATTATTAAAGTGGCTACGCTGGGGGTGCCTGGGTGGCTCAATCGGTTAAGCAACTAACTTCTGATTTCGGCTCAGGTCGTGATCTCACGGCTGGGGAGTTTGAGTCTCATCAGGCTCTGTGCTGACAGCATGGAGTCTGCTTGGGACCCCCTGTGCCCGTCCCCTGCTTGTCCTCTCTCAAAATAAAGAAATATGCTTAAAAAAAAAAAATTAAAAACTGAAGTGGCTACTCTTGACTACTCCCAAATAAATAAATAAAGTTATTTTTAATTAATAAATAAATCCTCAGGTGAACTTTTCTTCTAGTCACATTTTATGGTAGAGAAATGCATTTTGTTAGATAATGAAGAGGACAGTCAGGCTAAACACTCTACAATTAATAATTTATCATTGTAGTTGATTAAGACACTGCCTGTTAAGTGTAGAACTGGGAATGTAACAAGAGTATCTCTTCATACTTTCAAAAGAACGTTATGGGTATTTCTGACGTTTAAACATAAATAACACCCACCTATATATCAGGGCTTTGCCTTTTTCGTTCCCCAAGGCAAAGTACCCACTTCTGGGAGAAAAATCCATGGTATGAACAAGAGAGACTGTCTTCTTTTTAATGACTGGGAAGTTTGAAAATACCGTACAGGAAGGAAGGTGCACCTGTAGGAAATAATATGAAGCTTTAAATCACAACAACTACAAACTCTTCTTTCTTAAATTTTAGTCTTCATTCTACCTGTTTGCTGGAACAAAAAGTTCATTTTGATTGTAGTACACATGATGTACAACTCTCGTAATGGAGCAGAGTGTTCTGAAATTAAAATTTGGTTTTCAATGTGCTATTAACCTAGAGGGAAGGGAGGGAAGAGAAGAAAGCATTTCTTTGATGCTTCTAATGCACCATCTAGCATGGCGCCTGCCAGATTCCAATGTTTGCTGACTAAATAAATGAATACACTAAAGTAAAAAGTCAATAGCAGTACTCAATAATGTTCTAACTTAATGACCACAGTAAACAATACTCAAATTTGGTCACAGGGAACAGATACTTTAAATGTTACAAAGAGTCTGATTTTATATAACTGAAGCCCAGCAAAGCCATACGAACTCTTCCAGTATCATATAATCTCCTTTCCATACTTTACTTTTCTGCTTTATGATATATTCTCTGCCTTTTCCAATCTCCTCTCACGGAAGACAAAATCATGGAAACCTGGTTTGTCAAGTGAAAACTGTGTTCTGATTTAAAGAGAGATGAAACGCTCACCACCAGGCCTAAACATGAGGAGGGGCACTGTCTCTTTCTCCAAGAGACTCCACTGTTGGGGAAAATGAGCCAAGTCCAAGATCGATGCAACTAGTCCTCACTCGATTTGTGGGTAAATAAAACCCCAGCATGGAAGCAGTTACCCAAAGTACACTAGGATTTTAACAACTCTCACTTTCAAAGATTCTCCAGCTCTTCCAACAAATAGAAGACCTTAGTGTCCCAGTATGTGTGGAGAGCCCTCACTCAGCTATTTCCCTTTGGCAGTCTGTCATCCTCCACACTTTTAAATGAGGCTTTAAACCATCCAAACAAGGTGATTTCGTAGACGAGCCCCAGGTAAAACCCAGTGATGTACACATCTGTCTGTGGAACAGGTTTCAGTGAGTCACTTATTAGGCCCTATTCATTCTGGTATATACCTATTGACCATTTTGTCAAGAAAGTAAAGCTTACTGCGGATCTCCAAGCAATTTCAATTATTCTCAACTTTCCCAGGAACCAGGTTCTGCCTGCACAGCACGGCATCAATGCACAGGCATTAGTACTAATGAGAAGCGGTCTTGACCCATTAAAGCTAAGAAGCTGGCAGACTTGATCCGAACTTGTAAACTTCTTAAACACCACTCTTTACATAGGTTCCTTGAAAAATATATTTAAAAAGAACAACAACAACTTAAAGCAGACTAGTTATTTTAGGAGAGGAGCCACAATATGAACATTGCAAAATCTTTTTACTTAGTTTGGAAATGTGGAAATTACATACATTTTTGATAAGCGGTCTGGCTTCTCAATTGCATTTTGCTTAGGCCACTGTAAGTTTGCATCCTCTAGGCATGCACCAACTTTGAACAGGTGATCCAAGGCATCACAGGAGCAAATCAGGAAGTAACTACTTCCTACGAGCGCCAAGAACAGAACTGTCCTATACCTAACTTTGGTCTCCATCCTATGTGTCACCTGGTACTTTTAAACCGTGCTCCAGATACTTGCTCATTAACTTTGCTGGCAGGACTTTGAAGTCTTTTGTGACTCTTCCAAAATAAAATACACCAGAACCAACCTTTCTACTTCAATGACTTTTTTTTAAATATAATTCATTGTCAAATTGGCTTACATACAACAGCCAGCGCTCATCCCAACAAGTGCCCTCCTCAGTGCCCATCACCCGCTTTCTGCTCTCCCCCCATCCCCATCAACCCTCAGTTTGTTCTCTGTATTTAGGAGTCTCTTATGGTTTGCCTCCCTCCCTCTCTGTTTGTAACTATTTTTCCCCTTCCCTTCCCCCATGATCTTCTGTTAAGTTTCTCAAGATCCACATATGAGTGAAAACACAGGATATCTGTTTTTCTCTGACTGACTTATTTCACTCAGCAGAATACCCTCCAGTTCCATCCACATTGCTGCAAATGGCATGATTTCATTCCTTCTCATTGCGAGGTAGTATTCCATTGTATTTGAATGACTTCTTAAAGATAATTATATTAAATCATGCTTTTTATTTTCTAACCTAAATTGGAAAAAACAGTCTCCTAATTTGGATTCAATGTAACTTCATACTTAAGTCAACTCGTTATTACAAACAGGGAGCTCACTGTGGGGCAAAAATTGGGGCACAAGACACATATCAATTTTTTAAAGCTCATTTCCACCAGACGGGAGCTGTTTATTTTTGTAGCTAAATAAAGAGAAGAGAGTGACAGAAATACTATGGTAAACACACACTCTTAATAAAGTTTAAGATGTAAACGGTGTCGCCTTAGATGCGGTGCCCTCAGGCAACAAAAAGCCTACACAACCGTATACAGTGGCCATGACTTCACACAAGAGGACCATGTGTTTTTCCAATGGAGGACAAACACCAACCTATCAACAATGTATTTTTATATTTTATCTCCTGTATTGACTTGATTCTCAGGAGCAAAACCACGTTTACAACAGTCTCCTAAGAGACTCACATGTATGTATCTGTGAAGTCCCCCAGTAGACTCTCTCACTGCATTAGCACTTTCTTCTCAGACCAATGGCTCCCACCCACATGCTTAGACGTCAGCTGTGTTCTAACCTCTCTTTACGGCCCTTGTATCCAAAACTATAGGTGAACTGTTAATGAAGAAAAAGCCCATAAAAACCCAACCTCTTTACCTCAGAAAGTTCCCTTTACCTCCAACACCATTTCTGTCATCGCATTTAAGGGCCCCAGTAACAAAATTCAACAAGTGAAAAGCTCACTCATCCTTAATTTAATGGACAACCAGTTCCACAACTTTCTACTACATCAAAGATTGTAGATGCAATAACAATTTAACTTCTGTGTCTCTTACTGGTGCAATGGCTTAGATTTATATTCACTGCTTTGTGCTGGGATAACAGAACTGTTTGGATCATTATAAGAGACTGCATTTAATGATACTAACGCTGTTTCACCGAGGCATTCTGAAGCTGCTATGCCTGGCTACTTTCCATTAGATATTATGGTTGACTACCATTTAAAAAATGGGATTTGGCTGTTACTAATGAATTCCTTGTGTGATTTTGCCACAGTAAAGAACCATAAATGTTGCCAGGATCACTGAAGCAAACTAGGCAGAACTAACTACTAGGCGTCTTGCAGAATATATTATGTCAACAGGAGATAGATCCCATGGTTTTCTAAAAACAATTTACTACCATTAAAATGATAAAAGGTTAATGTGTGCTAGTCCACCATTCCCATTAGAGGAGTGGGGATTTTAAAGCTGACTTGAATTAGAACCTTCTCATTTATCAAACAATTCATTCGACACAGAGGCAATAAAACACAGTGCTGTATTTTTTCACTCTTTTCCAACAGAATTCTTTCTTTCTTCCAAGAAAATCTTATGCAGAATGCCAATATACAGCACAGATCAGAGCAGAGCTGCTCTATGTGATACAGGCAGAGCTTGGCCTCCTCCTTGCCCCACTTGCCATCTCAAGTTCTGCACACATTCTAGGGGTCAGAGGATTTCAGATGGAAAACCACGAAAGTTCTACGAAGAACGGAGAATCCAGAAGCACAGTTCTGCCCTTTACTAGCTGCTGACTTTGGGGGAGTTAATCCTCTGAGGACTGTTATTTGGCTCAACATTTTTTTGAGAAGTCTTTAGAAACCTTTGGAAACTATACGCTATTACACTTGGTCAAAGCTTTGCTAAGTCAACAAGGTAAAAATAATAGTTTCTGCAAAGTGCTTATAACGCGATAGCATACATGTAACAACACAAGCCAGTGCTGCCATTCAAAGCTCTGTGCCATCTGTCTACCTGGGGCCTAGAGCAAATAACTGTGAAATGAATAAAGAAACTGGTTCTGCCTGAAGAGTAGGAAACTTCACAGAGACGCGATGACATTTAAAATGGGCTCCGAGGTGGGGCAGAAAAGAGTTAACACAGACCCGAGGCTGCTATCCTCAGGAAGGCATGCTTGCACGGACGGCTCTTAGATCATGTCTGGGAACTTGACTGGTAAACAGTTTCCCTACACTGATGCGACATTTTCCCTAAATGATAAGGATGGCTCACCAGGCCTCAAGCATTTGTATAATGCGGTTTCTGCTCAACACCTGTCTTTCCTTCCGGAAGCCTAGAATCTGGGTACATGCTAGGCAGAGTGTAGCTACGTGATCAACCAGCAATAAAAACCTTGGGCACGAAGTCCCTAATGAGGGACTTCCCGGAAGAAAACACCAAACACATGTGGACACAACTTGTCGGAGGAATTAAACATGTCGTGTGTGACTCCACTAAGAGAGGACTCTTGGAAGTCTGTGCCTGGCTTCCTCCAGACTGCCCCATGCACCCTTCCCTTGGCTGGTTTCGCTGTGTATCCTTTCCCCGTAATAACTCTTCACTGTGAATAAGACCATATACGGAGTTCTGGGAGTCCTAGTAAATCACCAAACCTGGAGAAGGTCCTGGGGACTCCCGGCACAGAGGCATATTCACAAGTAGTACTGAGCCCTTTAAATTGCAATCTTTTTACATAATTTATTTTCAAGCTCAGTCTATTTTCAAAATCTAAGAAAATCACGCTTTAAAAAGCAGAGATAAGGAAAGAAAACTGTAGAAACATGAAGAATTTGCCTCAAATACGTTCCTTAGTACAAATTTGGTGGCTACTGTGCATCATTTCTACAACCACACCCAAAAGCCACAATACTAGTAATGTCTACATCAAAAGAAGCTACTCTTTTTAAAATAACCCAACACTCCCCTTTCCTCCCATCCTTCCATGCCTTCAACTTACATTTTAAGATTATCAATAATGTTTTTAAAGGTAAAGACATATTACCAATCTGACTGCTTCTTTCATTTCTTCTGAAGCAACTGCCAAGATTTCTGTAGTAGGATTGAAGGTCAGAGAAGTAACGCCTGTAACCAAGTTCATTATAGCTCTTATCGGCTTTGGGTTTGTTTCTTGGAGACAAGAATCTTGATTGTATATGTTTACCACTCCACAATTAGAACTGCAAAGAGAAAAGGGAATACAACAGATTAAAAAAACAAGCAGAAGGGCTTTCACAACCTAAATCAATACAGATTGAACCGCACAAACTGGTTTTTGCAGGAATTGTATGGTCCTGTGTTACAAAGGGACCAGGGCTGAAGAGGACCTCCCAGGCAAAAACTAGACCCATTCTACCGGTTCTACTGCAGCCTTCCTAAACTCTTGTTAAGTCTGACAGCTTTTCAACTACGAGCTAGAAAACCCAAGAAAGCACAGACTCTCCATTATTCATTCCTTCAAAAAATACTCACTGAATGTCACCTTTAGGCCAGGCACCAGAATTAAGTGCAGAGGTGAACAAGAGAGACTAAGCCTGCCACTCCCACAGTGTGTATGGCCAACCTAACATGCGGGAGTGTGCCTGAGAGCTGTCCTTCCCCTATTTAGAGCGCCTCTTCTTTTTCCTTCTATCATATTTGTGGGAACCGTCAAAACAGCCAAGTAGCAGCTGTAACAGCAGGTCTCTTCGTTCTACTCTCCCGGGAATATGTGCACTCTGAGTTTACAGAAATATTTACTGGCAACAAATTACACCCAATACTCATAAAAAGTAAATCCTGACGGGGTGCCTGGGTAGCTCAGTCGGTTGAGCGTCCGACTTCAGCTCAGGTCATAGTCTTGCAGTTTGTGAATTTGAGCCTCGTGTCGGGCTCTGTGCTAACAAACAGCTCAGAGCCTGGAGCCTGCTTCAGATTCTGTATCTCTCTCTCTCTCTCCCCCTCCCCTGCTCATGCTCTGCCTCTGTCTCTCAAAAATAAATAAATGTTAAAAAAAAAAAATGTATAAAAAAAGTAAATCCTGACAACCTTACCATTAACGGAATCATTTCACAGACAAGAACTTTTTTTTTTTAGATTTTTAAAAAAAGTTTATTTATTTGCTTTGAGACAGCAAGCGTGAGAGAGAACAAGAGCCGGGCAGGGGCAGAGAGAGGGGGAGAGAGAATCCCAAGCATGCTCCGTAATGTCAGTGCAGAGCCTGACTCAGGGCTCAAACTCACGAACTGTAACATCATGACCTGAGCCGAAATCAAGAGCTGGACACTTGACCAACTGAGCCACCGAGGCACTCCGACACAAGAACTTTCAGGAAAAGTTTTGACCTCAGTGTTCAGACTACCTCCTGCTATGGGCACCACTTATAAGGAACAAGGATAAAGGACTTGCAATACGTAGATACTTAATTCAAACTTTATCAGCAAATGCAACACAAACTCGAAAGATGCATTAAGTCACAAGAGTGACACATTAAGTCACAAGAGTGATACACACGCATTCCACGAAGTGTGTTCTCATTCCCACCAGACTTGTACCGACTGCCTACACTGAATCAGATACGATGCATGAACAAGACCGATTCAGTTCACACACGTTCTGTAGCCTGAAACGACAGCCAACCACACAAACAGTATGGTAGTGCTTTCGAGTCTTCAAATTCCTTACATACACATTTTCTCACTTGATCCTAAGAACGCTTTCAGTAGAGCTAACCATGTGTAGTCCATGCTAACCACTCAAGAGACACCACATACATCCTTGATTTAATTTTGTTATGGACTGAATATTTGTGCCCCACCAAAATTCCTATGATGAAACCTTATTTTATTAGGAGGTGGGGCCTGAGGGAGGCGATTAGGGCATGTCGGTGAAGCCCTCATGAATGGGATCAGAGCCCTCCTAAAAGAGACCCCAGAGGCTCTCTCCCTCTTTCCATGCGAGGACACAACAAGAAGTCAACAATGCAACCTGGGACAGGGTCTTCACCAGAAGCCAGTGACAGTGGTACCCTGACCTTAGACTCCCTGTCCCCAGGAATAGAAGAAATAAATTTCTGCTACCTAGTCTATGGGGGTCTTTACAATGGCAACCCAAACTAAGACAAATTTCCTCTTCTCCTTATTTGTATTTTTGGCTGGGATCAAAATGTCTATTCACTGTACTTATTTTACACCAAATCTCTTATCTTGCTGAAAACTAATTTACAGCTAAATCCACCTTAATTAAGGACAAAAAGTTATAATCCATACGGCTCTCTTCTAAATATCAACTTTAGATCAAATCTTACCATCATGAACATCAGAGGCTCCTTATACAATGCCTATTCATTCTTATTTGACTATTCCTTAAATTGATGGAACAAAAGTGGCACATGTTAACCATTTTGATGTATGGAAACTTACTTATAGTGGTATTTCTGCTCAAAGACCATAACTAATTCTAATATGCCACTGAGAGTGGGTGGTATTTACTGAATGAGAACTGTGTGCCCAACAGTATGCAATACAGGGATACAGAATATCAAAAGGAATTTATCCCAGAAAAAAATATACGTGCATGAAATAGCCAGAAATACAAGAGGATATAACACAGCACACTAAGCTCTATATGTGACCGAGAACCTCGAAGAAAGGAAAAATCAGCATGAGGTGAAGCTGCAGCCAAATGAAGTTTTGTGGAAGACAAAGGACTTAGGCTGGGGAAGGCAGACATGAAGTGAAAAAACAAAACAGAACAGAACAGAACAAGGTATCACAGATAAGGAGGAGAACAGGAACAAACAGAGAAATAAGCATGCTTACTAGCTTACCCCCGAACTCGTAACTAAAGAAACAGACCTGATAATTATCCTTCCACCCACAACCATAGCTGACTGGCAAGTCACACACAACCAGAGCAGAAGCAAGTTCCTGAATCAGGGACAGTAAACCCATTAGCAGATCAGCAACCACAGAGTCCTGGCCCACAAAAATCTCCACAAACAGGAATGGTGGCAATTAGCCAGGTCAATGTTTGTCTTATGAATTAGGACTGGGATGGTGGTGGTGGTAGTGGTAGTTGGTGTCAAAGCTAAAAGACACAGAGAGGCGCCTGGGTGGCTCAGTCGGTTAAGCGTCTGACTTCGGCTCAGGTCATGGTCTCAAGGTTCATGAGTTCGAGCCCCACGTCAGGTTCTCTGCTGTCAGCACAGAGCCTGCTTCGGATCCTCTGTCTCTCTCTCTCTCTCTCTCTGCTTCTCCCCTGCTCTCTCTCTCTCTCTTAAAACTAAACAAACATTAAAGAAAAAAAAAGACACATAAAAAGGGCACATGGGGGCCACAAATAAATTAATATTATGAGCAAGAAGATATCGTAAGGTAGAACAGTAGTTATCAACCAGGAACAGTTCTGCCCCTGGGGGGACATTTGGCAATGTCTGGAGACAGTTTAATGGTCACAACTGGGGGGACACCTTAGCCAAGGATGTCCTACAGAACTTAAAGCAAATAGGTTGAACACAGAACTCAAATGCTCTCCTCTGTTGAGTTCTCTAAGACTGAACTCTACCGATTTTAGTCTCATTCTCAGTTACCCTTTCTCCACGGACTCTTACCCCAAGGTTCTCTTTGCCACCTGCCTCTAATGTCTCACTCACCTTATTTATGGCCACGGGCCACCCATCTCCTATCACGTCCAAATCAGCATCTTTATGCCACACCACACTTCTACCTGCCTGTAGACATGAATGCACCTCTCCCAACACCACTCCTCCTTCTCCTCATACAATGACAAGTCCACTCTTCTGGCCACTCAGGCCTGCAGCCTGAGAGTGTCACTGCTTCTCTCCCACCCCAATTTTCTAAGCAGCTATGACATACATCACAAACATCACTTCCTGTCTCTCCCATATTCCCGCTCCCACTGTCCCCAGTGATGGCCCCACCCAGGTTATGTCAACGACTTCAAGGCTCCCTCTACCTCTGCTGCCCCCCTAAAGGCTGTCATGGGAATTATCTACTTCAAACCCTAAAATTCAGATGTGACCACAATTCTCCTCTATGGAAAAACCCTTGGTGGTTGCTCTTTCCACTCAATATAATGTCCACACTCTTCGACACGGGGTAAAAGTTGTCCCCTTCCTGCTTTCCTTTGTGGCCTAAGCCCTCAGGAGTCATCCATCTGCACTCCACTCAGAATCCAAACCGGAACTTTCTCACCTCCACACCCTTCCTTTCTACTTCCTGCCGTGCCTTTCTCTGAACCCTACCTGACCCTCAAGTGCTTAGCTGGAGTGCCAATACCTACAATGACACCTCTCCTGATGGCCCTTACAACAGCCCTCACCATTCCTTACAGTCTTTTATTTTTTGAGAAACAGAGAGAGAGAGAGAGAAAGCACAAGTGAATAAGGGGCAGAGAGAGAGAGAGAGAGAGAGAGAGAAGCAGGGCTTGAGCTCACCCAATGTGGGACTCAAACTCATGAACCATGAGATCATGACCTGAGCCAAAGTCAGATGCTTAACAACTAAGCCTACCAAGCACCCGTATTCCTTACACTCTTAAGAAATACCATCTCAACTGCAGACCTCATGATGACTCATGATGTACATGGATACATGTGTCCCCACCATGGGACCACTAACTACCTCACAATCCCTAGCTAAATGGTAAATGTTTTTATAAATGAGAAAACCAAGGCAGAAACACATCATCGAATAAAACAGGTTTTCCTCACATTGTAAAACATCTATGGCTTGAAGATTCTCTAGATGAAGTAAAATGAAACCCACTTCATATGTTCAATGGGAATGTTAAAATAAAAGAACTATTAACTCCAGGCCCTAAAACCTAATGAATTTCGTATTTTTCTGGAGTCCTGAATTATCCAGTATTTTTTAAATATAAAATCCAAATATCTGGGGAGTGGCAGTGTGGAAAGAACACTGAACTGGGAACCAGACGAGCTGCGTTCCAGATCCAGCTCTGCCAATAATCAGTTTAATGAGTAACAACCAATAAACAAAACTAAAATTCCCAACTCTTAGGCCTCAGTTTCCTTACTGCTCAAATGACTAGATTGGACTCGCACTGTCTACACCTTTCTGTGATGGTGGGAATGCTCTGTATCTGCACTGTCCTAGATGGAAGCCACTAGATGCACACAGCTACTGAACACTTAAAATGTGGCTAGCGTCACAAAGGAACAAACTTTTATTTTAATTAATTTAAATTGAACAAGCCACATGTGGCTAGTGGCTACCATGATGGACATGCAGGATCAGACTACCATACAAAGATGAAAGAAAAACTTTTGTTTATTTAGCTTTAAGTTACAGAAGACTAGCTCCCACATTCTTCAAACCCAGAGAGGTTACTGAAATCACAAAAATCCTGAAGCAAGTCTTAAGCTAAGGGTTTAAAATCCAGATTTAAGTAGGAGAAATAGCCAGCCAAGGTCATTTAGAGACTTAAAGAGATAAAAGAAAAAGCTATGTAAAAGCTGAAGCACCGAATGGTTGAAGCCGACTTTCCAAAGGGATCATATATTGGCACAAAAGGATTCATACACAAGACAAACTGGACTATAAATGTTCTTCTTGTGAGATTTCTTAATTAGCAGAACTCCTAGTAACTGTACCTTCATATATTTAAAAACATGAACACAGAGAGGTACACCTTTAAAAAAAGGCAGCAGCAGGGTTAAGAGCTCAGGCTTTGTAGCCAGATGTGGGTTGTCATGTTGGCTCTACCACTTACTATTTGTGTGACCTTAACCAAGTAATTTAACTCACAGTACCTCGCCCTTCTCCACCTGTAAAGTGGCGACAGTAGGACCTATACTGTGAAGTAGAAAATGAGAAATAGTTTACGTATGAAAAATATACGTACACACACATATATGTGTATAGTTAACATACATGCACATATATACGTGTATAATAACATATGGAAAACAGCAATTCTTGGCACATGGTAAATGCTGGGAAAACATTTGCAAGTAAGGGGCCCCTGGGTGGCTCAGTTGGTTAAGCATCTGACTCTTGATTTCATGAGGTCATGACCTCACGGTCTATGAGTTCGAGCCCCATGTTGGGCTGTGTGCTGATAGCACGGAGCCTGCTGGGGATTCTCTCTCTTTCCCTCTCCTGCTCGTGCTCGATC
The DNA here is from genome assembly GCF_028018385.1 of Neofelis nebulosa. Classification (NCBI taxonomy): domain Eukaryota; kingdom Metazoa; phylum Chordata; class Mammalia; order Carnivora; family Felidae; genus Neofelis; species Neofelis nebulosa. The sequence goes on along the minus strand of NC_080797.1, from coordinate 41,230,177 downwards.
TTTTTATTCTAATTATTATTCAAAGTTTGAAATTACTTAAATGGGAACCATAATAAAAAAACAATTTTGTATACTTATAAGAAGTTGATGAAGAGTAGAATCAACAAATCTCTAATCACCTGATAGGACTTTGATCTGAAAATACAAAAGTACATATTTCTATAGCGTTCGCCTAAAATTCTCAAAATGCAAAGACCCCAAAGTGGTTTGTAGCTTGCACCCCAAGTAAAGGCAGGAGCCTAAGCTAGCGATCTGTGCCACAGCTGCAACAGGAGACATTGCCAATTTCCTCATGGTAAGCACAGAAAATAAAATAAAACAAAGGAGATTCTCCAAGTCACATTATGAGGCCATTTGAATTTGGTGAGGTCATAAGGGCCTCTGCACACAAAGGGCTGTCACACCTCTTTCCCATTCTTCAATATACAGTGCTTTGTACATAGAGGACGTTCATATGTCTATTTCTTTTTTTTACTGATGGACTTCCAGACCAGCTAGGAAGTCACAGAACACTACTGCATTTACAGAAGATGCAGCAAAGGTACGATTTAACCACAGATTCCACCCAGTGGAGTGAGAGAGGCACTGCACCTGAAAAAGTAAGACCACAGGCCTCCAGACCCCACTCTGTCCATGTTTTCAGTGGTCTCTGACAGAACGCTTCAGAGCATCAGTCCCTGTCTATAGAATGAAGGACAGTCCAGAGATCTCCCAAGTACATCCTAACAATGATGTTGTGTGTGAATTAACATCAAATTTTCTAAAAGTATATAGCATTCCTTACAGGAACAGATGCCATAAAAAACAGTAATATAACTGAAAAGAGATCTCTATTTACAGCATACTCAGCTTTCCTACTGCCCTGTCAGAGCAAAACTGCAAAGCAAAGAAAGCATCTACTTTCTGTCAGGACACTGAATGAGAAGAATTAACAGATACAAACAGATGAGTTTTTAGATCAAAGGAGTTAATTCCTAACAGCAGGAGCCAAGACAGAGGAGTTTCACACCAGTACGAGCAGGAGGAGGGAGAGGGTGGGAGAGGGCAGAGAGAGGAGAAGAGAGGCAGAGAGAGGGGAAGAAAGAGGAGGAGAAAAGGAGAGAAAGGGAGCCAACACCTCACCAGTGGGGCTCTGCCTCTCCTGCCTCTGGCTTCTCCACCACCAGTAACTCTTCCCCAACCTCCCTAATAACTCCAGAAATTCCTCTAAGATTAAGGCCCTGCTTTACAAGTATAACAATAACAACCTAATTATGTTCTTGGACCAAGCACATCAGAGTTCCATTACACTGAGGGCAACTCAAATCAGTTTAAACTAGTATTAGATTTTTCCTATTTGGGTCCTTCAAAGGGCCCAATGAATAAAATGATAAAAGTGATTCAAAAAAGAGAGGCAAACTCTGGAGAACAGTATGGAGGTTCTTCAGAAAGTTAAAAAACAGAACTACCCTACGACCCAGCAATTGCACTACTAGGCATTTATCCACGGGATACAGGTGTGCTTTTTCGAAGGGGCACACACACCACAATGTTTACAGCAGCATTATCAACAGTACAGCAGCATTATCAACAGTAGCCAAACTATGGACACAGCCCAAATGTCCATCAACTGATAAATGGAGTAACAAGATGTGGTGTGGGGCACCTGGGTGGCTCAGCTGGCTAAGCATCCGACTTCAGCTTAAGGTCACAGGTCAGGTCATGATCTCACAGTTTGCAAGTTCAAGCCCTGCATCGGGCTCTCTGCTGTCAGTGCAGAGCCAGAGAGCCTGCTTCGGATCCTCTGTCCCTGTCGCTCTGCCCCTCCCCTGCGTGCTCACTCTCTTACTTGCTCGCTCTCTATATATAAAACATTAAAAAAAATATATGTGTAGTGTATATACATGTATGTGTGTATATTCATATATATAATTAAGTATTACTCAGCCATTAAAAGGAATGAAATGTTGCCATTTGCAATGACATGAATGGAGCTAGAGTGTATAATGCTAAGCGAAGTAAGTCAATCAGGGAAAGACAAATACCATATGATTTCACTCGCGTGGAATTTAAGAAACAAAATAGATATGGGAGGGGGGAAGAGAGGGAAACAAACCATGAAGGAACTTTTTTTTTTTTTTTTGGAGAGAGAGACAGCAAATGGGGGAGGGAGAGGGGGCGGGGAGAGGGGGAGAGAGAGGATTCCAAGCAGGCTCCATACTGCCAGCACAGAACCCGACACAGGCTCAAAATCATGAACTGTGAGATCATGACTTGAAACGAAATAAAGAGTCAGACGCTTAACTAAGCCACCCAGGTGCCCTAAACCATCAGACTCTTAAAGACACAGAACAAACTGAGGGCTGATGGAGGGAGGTGGGTGGGGGATGGGTTAGACAGGTGATTGGCACTGAGGAGGGCACTTGTGATGAGCACTGGGCACTGTATGTAAGTGATCAATCACTGAATTCTACTCCTGAAACCAATGTTACACTGTACGCTAACTAACTAGAATTTAGATAAAAATTTGAAAAGAGAAAAAAAAAGGCAAGGATCAGAAAAACACTAACTTCACAAATTTAAGTGAAGATCATTTCTGGGCAGTTCTGCTTAAAATTACTCAAAATTAGTATTTTGACAATGCTAGTCTTCGCTTTAAAGGAGCTTCATTCCCAGAAGTTGTGCTTACCATGACTGCTGCCACAGTGCACACACTCTGCACAAATGCTGGGCTCACACCGAGACAGCCCTCCCTACAGGTGCCACAGGGGTGGTGACTAGGGAGAACACAGGACAGGGAGGGGCCTTCCTCTAAGCCTTTATTTCGGCTGGGTCTCCAAGCTCCACAGCATGGTCCCACTTTCCCTTCCTCCAGGCCCCAAAGGTGACCAATTTTCAAATGGTAGTGGGCATGTTCCCCAATTTTAACCCTGAAGGGAATGAAGTGAAAAAAGAATGGGGAATATGCTGTGCTTCCAGATGGTAAGACCCACTTCATCTCTCACTCAGGGAGGATTTGACTGAAGTGGTGTCCAGTCTAAGAAAGTCATAAAAATCCACTGTTGGAAGCTCTAAAGTTACAGGTGCTAATGAGTGGTTTGGTAGGTAAGATGATTTAGAAACACAGGTAAGATGTATCCAATGCCTCCTCCCACCACGCAGCTTTAGAATCAAGTAGGAGAAGAGCGTCATCTTTTCCCGAGTGTAATAACCATTTTTTTCCCAATGATAATACAATAGCATGCTCTAGGTAGTATTTTCGAGGTGTCTACGATATTAACAAACAGTATTTCTAAGGAACATATATTTGCTTTATACCACCAGCCAGACAAAGAAAACTATGCCTTAAGGGGCGCCTGGGTGGCTCAGTAGCTTGAGCGTCTGACTTCAGCTCAGGTCATGTTCTCAGTTTGTGAGTTCAAGCCCCGTGTCAGGCTCTGTGCTGATGGCTTGGAGCCTGGAGCCTGCTTCGCATTCTTGTCTCCCTCTCTCTCTGCCCCTCCCCTGCTCACACGCTGTCTCTCTCTCAAAAATAAATAAAGATTAAACAAAAAATTAAAAAAAAAAAACAAACTATGCCTTAAGTATCTTCAAATTTAACTTGTTCTGTATCCTTGTCAATGGCAAGAAAAAACAGCAAGAAAACTTGATGTGATCAAATGAATATTTCAAATATAAGAAAAACTACAATGATATAAAGTAGTGCTATAACCACCATTACTAAACACTGCATTAAGAATGCAAAAAAAACTGGGTCTACTGATTTTCTATTACTGAACAGTTTATAAACAAAACCACTTAAGCATCATGCAGTATATTCAATTCTTTAATATTTTCTCATTAGCACAATGGGATTAAGGTTATAAGAACCTCTCTTTACCTACCCACAAGCCACATACTGTCCATTCCTAGATGTGGCAATGCTTAATCCATATAAACTGCCTTCATCAACGAATCTGTTAAGGCACTTTCTAGAGTTCACATCCCAAACATACACTTCCCCATCGCCTGAAAGAAAGAGCCAAAAGGGTTTGGTTAATGTTGCTTTAAACTTGAAAGCCAAGTGAACTGACCATTCATTCTTAGCCACACTTTATTTTTTTTTATTTTTTTTAAATGTTTTTATTTATTTTTGAAGGAGAGACAGACAGAGCATGAGCAGCGGAGGAGCAGAGAGAGAGGGAGACGTAGAATTTGAAGCAGGCTCCAGGCTCTAAGCTGTCAGCACAGAGCCCAATGCGGGGCTCGAACTCATGAACTGTGAGATCATGACCTGAGCTGAAGTCAAGACGCTTAACTGACCGAGCCACCCAGGCGCCCCCTCTTCGCCCCACTTTAACAGTACAAGAGACTACAAACAAAAACTCCCTATAAATGTCCTAGGTCTAGAAAACTGACCTAAAAGGATTCCTTGTATACATTTCTACATGTAGAAAATGCATCCTCAAATAGCCATTAATAAATAGTATCTTTAAGTTTAGAGTGAAAACCACAAACTCTTGGCTTGAGTTGAGCTTTCAGACAGAACTTCTACATTTCACTCAGATGAGTTATTAGAGCAAAAAACTTAAAATAACAAAAAACAAAATACTTATCATCATAAGTTCCAATATCCATCAATAGGCAGAGCACCTATTTGTAGGGTAAGTTGATTAATATATCAAACTGATGATGATGGCAATGACAGAGAAAGTGGAAAATAAACTGATCCAGACCACAAGAAATTTATAATTTATGATACATACAGCGTATCTATTACCAAGTCACTTAAATGATAAGAAACGCTAACTGTGAGCAATAAGCACAAATAGTTTAGAGAAAGAAGAATGTGGGTAAGATCAAGGAGGATGTTAAACCTGAAAAGAACACAAATATTTTCATGATAGAAATGACCATCGGGGCACCTGGCTGGCTGTCAGAAGATCATGCAACTCTTGATCTCAGGGATCATGGTTCTGAGCCCCACACTGGGTAAAGGAATTACTAAAAAAAATAAATAAACTTCAAAAAATAAAAAGAAAGGACTATTGCCAAAATCAGTCCTTATTCTTTTTTCTCTCTCCTATAAGCACGATACTGATGATCACTGTCTTCTTCATACCCATTTACAGACTTTTTTTTTAATCTTTATTTATTTTTGAGAGGGAGGGGGAGGAGCATGGGGAGAGGAGGACAGAGGATCCAAAGCGGACTCCGCACTGACAACAGAGAGCCCAATGGGGGGCTTGAACCCACAAACCGCAAGATCATGACCCAAGTCGGAAGTCAGATGCTCAACTGACTAAGCCACCCAGGCTCCCCATTTACAGATTTGTATAATGATCCTACACTCATCTCAAAAGTGTCTCCTCACTCACCCATTTCATCTCTGTCTTTCCTGCGGATATTGTGCTAAAGTTCACTTTTCTATACTCTTCTCCTCCCAATGAGAATTCAATTAATCTCACTGTTTCAAATATTTCCTTGACAAAGATTTTCCAGGCTGGCATAAAGGTTTAGATTAAGCAGTAATAAAACATATTTGGAAAAACTGAACAAGGTCAAACATGAAATTCTTTGTGTTTGCCTGTACAGTAATGTTACGATAAAGGAAAGCATTTACAGATTAGCCCAGCTAGCAACACACTAAAATGGGAAGAGAAGGGAATGATGGCAGGAAGGTCATCTAGATGTTACCAAAGCTGGACTTCTGATTACTCGTCCCCCTGCTTTTACAGGACCTTTGTTATAGAAAATAAGACCTCCACCATCATGACCAATTTTGTAAATACTTCACATCTGCATCTAATTCACATACCAAATTTCAGTATCTCTGACCCTCCACCTCTTCTCCCCGACTCTGGCCCCCCAGGATCCAAGGGCCATTACATTAGGAACATCACTCTGAACCAGTATTTATTCCTTACCTCTCACGAAATCTATTACGACAATGGTTGATTAAAAAAATACAAATGTGAGTAACTCAACTTTGTGAAAGTTTGATTCTAGGACAAAAACAGAACATGGCAAAAAAGATGAATATACACCTTGCCAAAGAAGACATCCAGATGGCTAACAGACACATGAAAACATGCTCAACATCACTCATCATGATGGAAATACAAATGAAAACCACAAAATATCACCTCACGCCTGTCAGAATGGCTAAAATTAACAATGCAGGAAACAACAGATGTTGGCAAGGATGCAGAGAAAGGGGAACCCTCTTACACTGTTGGTGGGAATGCAAACTGCTGTGGCCACTCTGGAAAACAGTATGGAGGTTCCTCAAGAAACTAAAAATAGAATTACCCTACAATCCAACAACTGTACTATTAGGTATTTACCCAAAGGATACAAAAATACAGATTCGAAGGGGTGCACACATCCCCTAATGTTTATAGGAGCATTATCAATAGCCAAACTATGGAGAGAGCCCAAATGTCCACTGACTGATGAATAAAGATATGGGGTGTGTGTGTGTGTGTGTGTGCATATACATACATACACATACACACACATACTGGACTATCACTCAGCCATCAAAAAGAATGAAATCTTGCCATTTACAATGACGTGAATGGAGTTAGGGTATTATGCTAAGTGAAATAAGTCAATAGGAGAAAAACAAATACCATCTGACTTCACTCATGTGGAATTTAAGAAACAAAACAGATAAACATATGGGAAGGGGGAGGAAGAAGAGAGGGAAACAAACCACAAGAGACTCTTAATGACAGAGAACTATGGGTTGATAGAGGGAGGTGGCTGGGGGATGGGCTAGATGGGTGCTGGGTACTAGGGAGAGCACTTGTTGTGATGAGCAGCAGGTGTTGTATGTAGGTGATGAATTCACTGAATTCTATTCCTGAAACTAATACTGCACTGCATGTTATCAGACAATAAATTAAAAAAAAAAAAAAAAAAAGGAAAAAAGAAACAGAACAAAAATTAAACAAAAGTTAATGCCAATGTTAATCCTTTTTTTAAAAAAAGCTTTTAAAACTTTTTAATCCAGTTGTAAGTCAAGTAGATGTACTTTACAGCATGGTGACTATAGTTAATAGCACAGAACTACCTATTTGAAAGCTGCTGAGAGTAGATCTTAAAAGTTCTCATCACAAGAAAAAAATTAACTATGTGTGGTGACAGATAACCAGACAATGTGGTCATCATTTTGCAACATATACAAGTATCAAATCATTATGCTGCACACCTGACTAATTTAATGTTATATGTCACATTACACCTCAAAAAAACAACAACAAAACTAATGCTATATTATCAAGTGCTCTTAGCTGAGGTATAGCAAAAATTCTGCAAAAAGGCCCCACAGAGATTGCAGAGTAAGTACTGACACAACCACCCTGATGCCTCCCCCTACCCAGCAGCACGAGCTACACTGAGATTAGGACGGCCCCAAGATCCTGTGGGAAAGGGAGCAAGAGTCCAAAAAGGCACAGGATGATCAGAAAGGCACAAGAGCAGGAAAGTGCAAGATTAGAGTCTGTCAAGGATGACTGACAGCTGGCCAACTTCACCATAGAAATGTCAGAGGGTGAGCTCTGAATTGTTTTCAATCAATTATGAAGAACATTCAAGACATTATCCAAGTGAAAAGGTACTGTTAAAAGAAAAAGGGTGATGATTGTAAGTAACTTTCAAAAAGAAAGGAAGTCTGAGAATGAATCATTTTTTATTTTTTATTTTTTTTTTTTTAATTTTTTTTTTTCAACGTTTTTTATTTATTTTTGGGACAGAGAGAGACAGAGCATGAACGGGGGAGGGGCAGAGAGAGAAGGAGACACAGAATCGGAAACAGGCTCCAGGCTCCGAGCCATCAGCCCAGAGCCTGACGCGGGGCTCGAACTCACGGACCGCGAGATCGTGACCTGGCTGAAGTCGGACGCTTAACCGACTGCGCCACCCAGGCGCCCCTGAATCATTTTTTAAATAAGCGTTTTCTTCCCATCTTCTCCCCAAACATGTTAACATGGTTAAATATGGTTAGCCCCTCACTATTTTAAGTTTGTTTATTTATTTTGAGAGAAAGAGAGAGAGAGAGAGAGGGAGCGCAAGCGTGTGAGTGCAAGCGGGGAACAAGCAAAGAGGGGGAGAGACAGAACCCCAAGCAGGCTCTGCAGTGTCAGCATGAACCATGAAATCGTGACCTGAGCTGAAATCAAGAGTCGGATGCTTAACCTACTGAGCCACCCAGGAGTCCCGGCCCCTCACCGTTAACATGCTAGCATGTTAAATGTGTAGCCCTTCACTATCACTAGTCAGTAAATAAGAAGGCAAATGGGGGGCACCTGGGTGGTTCAGTCATTTAAGCGGCCAACTTCAGCTCAGGTCATGATTTGTGAGTTGGAGCCCTGCATCAGGCTTTGTGCTGTGCTGACCGCTCAGAGCCTGGAGACTGCTTCAGATTCTGTGTCTCCCTCTCTCTCTGCTTCTCCCCTGTTCACACGCTGTCTCTCTCACTCTCAAAAATAAACGTTAAAAAAAAATTTTTTTTTTTTTTAAAAAGGCAAATGGTAATGACAAATCCTAAAAATAAAAAATTACTTTCTTACTAACATAAAAAAGTCTAAAATCAAGCACTGTTTTTGGTTAAATCTGAAATGAAACATATCCAAAGCTCCAAAAAAGCTTTAGATGATCATGTCAATTAACCCACCTGAAGAGGCATACATTCTCTTACTATCTGAAGAGAACGTGGATGCTGCAACCCTTCCATTAATTTTCATGCTGCCAATCAGTTCTTTAGTCTGAAAAAACAACATTACTTATCAGATTGTTAGGAGGTACACAGAAGAATCACACTGGGAATAAAAACAATGTAGGTCTGTTTTGTTATAACTATTTGACTTTGTTTTTCCCTATAGTCAAAAGTTCTCCCCAAGTCCTACTGTTGCCCTCTGCTTGAGATGATTCAAGACCATCCCTCCACTAATGTCTTATCCTAAAAGAACAAGCAACCACCAATAAGCATTCACCTTCATTGACAGCAAATGAAGATATCCAGCAACACCATTTATCAGCAAGAAGGACCCATCTGGAGAGACTTCAAAGCTCCTCACTATCTTCTCTTTCAAGCCTAAGAGAGGAGATGAATCAATAAGGATTAATATGATTTTCAGTTACATTATCTTTCACTAGCAACTGAGTTCCTTACCTTCTAAAATAAAAAGTGCCTCAAACTAAAAAAAAAAAAAAGCTAGGCTCAGACTCTGAAGAACTGACCCCATGCATCACTGAGTATGACCCAAGTATAAGGTCATTACAAAGTGCTCACTTTTCTTCTCTGTCTTGTTTAACATTCACCATTTGAATGACTGGCTAGAGATTCAGCTCTCCAAACAGTAAACATAACAACTAATTTTCCAAATGTACACGGTGACATCTGTAATTAACTAAAAGGATAAATTATACTTCCTTCTCACAAAGTTCATTACCAGAAGAGAAATACACAGACATCAGAGACTGCTAAAACATAGTAACATATAGAAACTAGTTGTTGGCCACCTACTAAACATCCCATGATGAATGAGTCCAGTCCTTAACTTTGTGATTCCAAAAAGGAAAAAAAGGAAAAGAGAAAACCACGAAGTGTCGTATTCAAGGGTCAATCAGCTTCTCAAAATGTGACTCATGTAACCAAACCACATGAGCTAAGTATATAAACCAGAGAGTCAATTTACTTATTTACAAAGGGACATGTTCCTTTTCCATGCCTAAAAGATTCAGATTAACCATTCAAGAGACTCTTTCCGACAAGACTGCTTAGTGAACAAACTTAATAAAAAAGTGCCTAATAGGATACCTAAAGAATAGGTACAACTGGGGGAAGGGAAGCAAGTGGCCAGGGGGATAGAGCGGAGTAGACTTTTCACGTCTGCTCTTTCCTATGTATTGGATTTTTGTACATTTGAATGTATCGTTTAGTCAAAAAAATATTTTTTAATCGTTTTAATATTTATTTATTTTTGAGAAAGAGAGGAGACACAGAATTGGAAGCAGGCTCCAGGCTCTGAGCTATCAGCACAGAGCCTGATGTGGGGCTTGAACTCATGAACTGTGAGATCATGACCTGAGCCACAGTCGGGTGCTTAACCAACTGAGCCACCCAAGCACCCACCCCCGCAAAAAAAAAATTATTTAAAAAAATGTTTGGGGCACCTAGGTGGCTCAGTCAGTTACGCATCCAACTCGATTTAGGCTCAGGTCATGACCCCATGGTTGTGGGACTGACCCTCACATCAGGCTCTACAATGAGCATGGAGCCTGCTTGAGACTCTCTCTCCTTCTCCCTCTACCCCTCTCCCCGGCTCACGCTTTTTCTCTCTCTCTCTAAAATAAACAAAATGAGGGGCACCTGGGTGGCTCCGTCAGTTGAGCGTCCGACTTCAGCTCAGGTCATGATCTCACGGTCCGTGAGTTCGAGCCCCGCGTCAGGCTCTGTGCTGGCAGCTCAGAGCCTGGAGCCTGCTTCAGATTCTGTGTCTCCCTCTCTCTCTGCACCTCCCCAGCTCATACTTTGTCCCTCTCAAAAATAAAATAAAATGAAAAACGTTTTAAAGTTGCTAAATTAAAACATTAATCAAAATAAATAAATTTAGAAAAACCTAGTGAAGACCCTTGTTCCCCTACCAGAAAATGCTGGTTTAGCAAGCTCCCACAGACCACTTCTACCCTTTTAACAGTCTTTATCCAGATGGTTTACAATCCTACAAACTGGGCCTCCTACTCTAATCCTGCCTCCACAGACTATACCCTATATTCCTTGATGGAAATCAATCCAGACACATATTTCCAATTACTGGAGTTACTCCTGCTAGGGATGACCAGTCTTCTTAACTATGAACCTATTCCTACCTAGGGTCATTTCATCCCCAAATCTGGGCAAACTTTAGGTTCTGACTACCGTAGACAGAAACAGCTCTAAACAGAAGGAAAATACCATTACATGATGAAACAGGAAGGGAGGCTGATTCTAGCACAGCGTGAGGCTGCAGGTGGAACCCTTTCCCCCCCAGACCCAATCCTACTGACACAAAACTGGGTGGAAGAAATGCAAGAGAAAACTAAAAAGCCTACAGCTGAGGGCCACCAGACCACGGAAGGATATGGACTGCACATGTATCATCAGAGCAACAGAGAACAAAGTTCCCTCATACTGTGCAGAGAAACCCAGTGTGGCAAAGTGCCAGCGGGCTCATTACATAGGTGGCTAGAAGACCTTATGCATTTAGCCTGAGTAAGCTTGCTGTTTTGAGGGAATTCAGGAGAGGGGAGGGTCTTCCAGAAGGAAATACTGGACTTAGAACAAATAAGGATAGGTAGCTGCTTTAGCAATTAATTGGAAAAATAAGAAACACAACTATATTTTCATCCAAAACTTGCAGTATACTAGCTATACGTATACAGTACTTTAATTTTAACCCCAAAAAAAGTGATAATAAATGCTAATATCAATACTGCAATTGCTTCTTACAAATGGTGAACCTTCCAAAATAGAAACCAGATAAAATTTATAACAGGGCCTTGAGAAAGAAGATATGATGCTTTAAAGGTGTCAGATATAAATCTTTTTATAGATCTGTGAATGAGATTTTTAGGCCAACTAATAAGCAACTAATAAGAAAAGGAAAGGCCAATTTAATTATAATAGTGCCAAATTCCATAGGATGGAAAGTGGACTTCGCTGTGATCTGTCATCAGATAAATGATATGCTGCTCCAAACAATGGCGGCAGTTACCACTGAGCATTTACCATGTGGCAGGTGCTAATTTAGGAGCTTATAAAAAATTATCTCTTTTGAACAAACTGAAGGCTACCAGAGGGGAGGGGAGGGAGTGATATAGGTGACGGGGATTAAGACGTGCACATGTGATGAGCACAGGGTGATGTATCAAACTGTTGAATCACTGTATTGTACACCTGAAACTAATATAACACAGTATGTTAACTGGAATTAAAATAAGAACAAAACAAAAACGAAATAAAATAAAAAATTTTTAAAAAAGTATCTTTCAATATTTAGGACCCTCTATTTCAAAGAAAGAAAAAACTGAAGCTCAGGTATCACACACCATAATCAAAATATAATATATTGCCTATAATCAAAATGGCTGCCTGAGCAACTAATTTAATTCCCAAATCGTCAAATTCCTTATGCGTTTACCTGGAACAAGATATCTCTCGTAAGAATTACCCTTATAAATGACTCAACAGAAACTGTTTCTGGAATCTGAACTAGTAATCTGGGGTTCTCAAAATTTTTGTGTGTCAGTCTTGTGAAGCGTATGATCCCCCTCTCAAAATAATAGTTGTTCAAAACTTTCATAACTGAAGGAAATGCTAAACTTCAGTTATAGGTTAGTGAAAATAAAGACGTAATGTTTTTCCCATCTGATTTTACATACCCCTGAATTCTATCAGAATTTTGAGTCCGTGGACCCGACATTATGAACCCCATCGGTTAATGGAACTATCAATTCAAAATTCTTCAGAATGCACCAATTCTGCATTCTTCATTTTTCAAGCTTGCATTTAAGACAGTGAATGAGTTTGGTGCGCCTGGGTGGCTCAGTCGGTTAAGCGTCCAACTTTGGCTCAGGGCATGATTCACAGCTTGTGAGTCTAAGCCCCATGTTGGGCTCTGTGCTGATGGCTCGGAGCCTGGAGCCTGCTTCGGATTCTGTGTCTCCCTCCCTCTCTGCCCCTCCCCTGCTCACGCTCTGTCTCTCTCTCTCAAAAATAAACATTAAAAAGATAATAAAAAAAAAAAAAGACAATGAAAGAGTTCTGAGGTGTATAAGTTTGCACATTCTAACCAGTCAGCGATTTTTCTAATTCTAGTGTCCTTAGTTTCTTGAGTTATTTACAGTTTTATAGTAATAGACTGAAAACAGTGTTCAACAACCAACCCCACCAAAAAAAAAAAAAAAAGTTTAATTTATCATTATCAGCATTAATGCGCCAAGTTATGCTTACTGAGGAAAGAGGAGGGGAAATATTGAGAGCAAAAGATAAATACCACATCTTAGAAGAAAGTTAGTGGTCAGATCCACACTCCTGTGCACCAGCAGATCCATAGTAACCACCACTAACTGCATGTGGGCCAACCCTGGGCTTGCTTTTCCCAAGAAGATGCAAGGCAAGGATGGACAAAAGCCCACTCCTTTTCATAAGTGGAATAATAAGTAAAAACACTAACACTACGTGTTGTTTTCTGCTACAACATGGGGGGACTATTTAAGGCTTTTCAACTCAAAGTGAGGTCCATGGACCAGCACCAGCACCATCAACTAAGAGCTTGTGAGTAATGCAGAATCAGGCCCACCTCAGACCCACAGAACCACAATCTGCACTTTAACCAGATCCCCAGGTAATTCATATGCACATTAATGTCTGAGAACCACTGGTTTAAAGCATTCTTAAACTAAGAATCCACTGAAGGTGTCTGGAAACTTAGGAAACAGAAGACTGGGAACACTGAACACAAACACCATAAATGTTTCTAAAGCTGGCCTTGTTCACTTGGAACCACTAGTAGAAAAAAGACTACACAGAGCCACCCTGGTCCTTTACAGCCCCAAACATACATGCAGTCTAACAAGGAGATGGTCATGGAGCCACAGCACTGTTCGCACCACCTCTCAAGACTTAAAATGCTAACCCAGCCAACCTCACTACGAGGGAAACCAAAGTTCACAGAGGGTTCATGACTGCGTCACTGCATTTTGTGGTGATGTGGGTCGGGCATGCAGGGGAAGAATGGGTAAGGCAGAGGAAGATAAATTTTCACCTAAAAGATTTTTTAAATAGTTTTTAAAATATATCACAACCGGCAATGAGAAAAAATGAAATATGGCCTTTTGTAGCAACGTGGATGGAACTGGAGAGTGTGATTCTAAGTGAAATAAGCCATACAGAGAAAGACAGATACCATATGGTTTCACTCTTATGTGGATCCTGAGACGTAACAGAAACCCATGGGGGAGGGGAAGAAAAAAAAAAAAAAAAAAAAGAGGTTAGAGTGGGTGAGAGCCAAAGCATAAGAGACTGTTAAAAACTGAGAACAGGGGCGCCTGGGTGGCGCAGTCGGTTAAGCGTCCGACTTCAGCCAGGTCACGATCTCGCGGTCCGTGAGTTCGAGCCCCGCGTCAGGCTCTGGGCTGATGGCTCGGAGCCTGGAGCCTGTTTCCGATTCTGTGTCTCCCTCTCTCTCTGCCCCTCCCCCGTCCATGCTCTGTCTCTCTCTGTCCCAAAAATAAATAAAAAACGTTGAAAAAAAAAAAAAAAAAACCAAAAAAAAACTGAGAACAAACTGAGGGTTGATGGGGGGTGGGAGGGAGGGTGGGGTGGGTGATGGGTATTGACGGGGGCACCTTTTGGGATGAGCACTGGGTGTTGTATGGAAACCAATTTGACAGTAAATTTCATATATTAAAAAAATAAATAAACATTAAAAAAAAATAAAACAGTAGAACATCAAAAAAATAAATAAATAAATAAAATATATCACAACCTCCAAAAATAGTGCTTTATTTCTTTTAAACGTAAACCAAAAATCTATTACAGACACTGGAAGAACAAGAAGAGTATCCAAATTTCCCGACTACCAGAGAGGAGAAAGTTTATCCGAGGACGTGGAACTCAGGTTTTCTAGCTCCCAGGCTCTTTCAGCTGCAGTTTATGCTAATTTTATAGCCAAGTATTTGCAACTGCTTTTCAGGTCTGGGGGACATATGTTTCCAAATTATGATTTTCCTGTAAGCGCTCAATAAAAAGTTCCCTATTTTCATTCAAACGTATCATCTCAACACAATAACATTTCCCAAATACCAAACTAATGGCACTCTTTTTAAGAATCCTATGGGAAAGAAGTGGTTGTAAATTCTGTTAAGTGAACTCAGTCGTGGGCTGGCAGGGAAGGTGTATGACCAGCTGCCTGTTCAATAGAAACCTTACCTCTCACTTGATGCACAGGAATTAACTTTCCGGCCAGCATATCATAAACGTAAAGAACCTTGCTGTGGATACTCGTGGCTAAAACCTCTTCTCCATTAGCACTAAAACAAGCCTTATAGATTGGAAACTTTTCCAAATAGATGCTCTGGATTTTAGGATTTGTTTTTCCATCAACCTATAAGGAAATGCAAAACATTCCTTTTGGTTATTTCCACAGACTGTATCCTGGGAGTCAATACGTCTCACTACAAGTTTTTCACGTAAAAATGCATACCTGAAACAGCGATATGGCATTATCTAGAGCAGCAACCATCACAACCTGCGCACGAGGATGGAATTGCACAGACGAAATCCTGGCTGTAGTAGGACGTTCTGCGTTAGCATGTTGACAATTCTTTATCTGGGGAAAAATAAAGCTGGAATTTTATCAATTCAAATGGGTTGACATTACCTTCTTCAAAGCATGGAGGAAAAACACAGTAACATAGCTTATAACATAGAACAAAGTGCACTGGAACGGTAACCAAAAGACCCCAGCTCTACCAACTAGCAAGTCATTCTACTATGCAGTGATCCATTTTTACCATCTTTCAAGTGAGGGGATGAAATCGTTATGGTCTTAGAGCACCAGGATACAGTCATTTCCTCATGATATACCCATAAAGGTTAGGAGACTTTGACTTCCAGGGATATTTTACTTAAAACTGTTACTCTAGCGTCTTTGCAATCATGGCACAAAATAAGAGGCACTATGTAATCATCCCCGTGGTTCTATGGTTGGCATGGACAGCTTATGTTCTCCTCTCAGCATACATGGTTGCTAGTTTAAACTATTTTTTTTTTTTAACATTTATCCACTTTTTGAGAGACACAGCATGAGCAGGACAGGAGCAGAGAGGGAGACACAGAATCCGAAGCAGGCTCCAGACTCTGAGCTGTCAGCACAGAGCCCGATGCGGGGCTTGAACTCATGAACTGTGAGATCATGACCTGAGCTGAAGTCGGACACTTAACCAACTGAGCCACCCAGGCACCCCAACAGGGTTACTAGTTTAAAGCAGTGATGATCCTGGGGCACCTGGGTGACTCAGTCGGTTAAGCGTCTGACTCTTGAATTCATCTCAGGTCATGATCTCATGATTCCTAAGTTCAAGCCCCACATCAAGCTCTGTGCTGTCAGCTTGGGATTCTCTCCCTCCCTCTCTCTGCCCCTCCCCTGCTCACTCGCTCTCAAAATAATTAAACATTTTTTTAAAAACTCAATTATACAAAAAATAAAGCGATTACTATATGGATGTTTCGTTTGTAACAAATGAAGTTAGATTTTTATGTAACTGCATTTTCAGTGGAGGTAAATTTACCATATGAAGAGCTGAATGAATTGTCTTCACAAGGTGGGGGGAAACACAATCTGTGTCTCCTAGTGATTTGCCATAATAGGGTTCCCTCCCCCAACTAAAGCATGCCACCATTTTATAATGAGGAAAAATACCTATGGCAGAGACGGATCTGGTCATTTAACAGACACTTAACTTAAGCACTGTGTTGGGTAGGCACGTCGTTACTGCAACGAACAAGTTAGATACAGTGATGAGTTGGAAAGTAATTAACATAGACCACTTCAGACAAGCTAGCCAGGAAGGATGTAAGTGTCATCTAATGAGGAAGGTACAAATCGATTGGCCACCAGCAGTATTTAAAGAACAGACACTCAGGAGGAAGAGTGAAGGTGTGAAGCAAGAAAGTATTTGGCATGTTCAAGAAACAGAAAGAAGGCCTAGGGAACTTGGGTAGGAAATAAGGGGAAAACTTCTAACATGAAGTTTCAGACGCAGGCAGATGCGAGATTACAAAGGGCAGTGTAGACTGTGATAAAGAGCTCAGAAGTTTTCAAAAAGCAAGGAAAAGTGACAAGACTGAGGTTTCATTTTTTGAAGACCCCCCTGGCTCCTACTAAATGAAGAATAAAGTGAAGTAGGAAACCAGTCACGAAGCACGAGAGGACAGGGCAGGAACCAAGCTAGTGCCCGTGGAAATGAAGAGAAACCCAAAAGGAGAAATCAAATACAACTTTCAAAAGATCCCTGGGGATATAATTTGATCTTCTTGACCATTTCTGCAAAATAAATAACAGCAACACGTTTAATCCCACAGATAACACGAATCCATACGTTTGTAGCAGGAAGCACACTGGGCGGGAGAGACCCAACTTCACCAACTCTCACCTTTAAGATTCCTTTAGGAAGAGAGGTTGATGTGGATATGAAATTCCCAGTCCTTTGCAACAAATCATCTTCATCCTCTTCACTTTCATCTAAGTCAAACAAACCCACAAGGCTGATCTTTAGAATCAATGAGATGGCCAGTACCTTCCGCAAACATCTGCATTCCAAACTTCAATTCCCCCCCACTCCAGCCTCCAATCTCAATCCCTTTATTTAAGCTGCAATTAGTAAAAGTAAAACAGCAAAATAAATTTGAGGGTGGGGGATGACAGAGAATTCAATTATATGGTTAAAATAAAAGCCTGGGGGTGCCTGGGTGGCGCAGTCAGTTAAGCGTCCGACTTCAGCCAGGTCACGATCTCGCGGTCCGTGAGTTCGAGCCCCGCGTCAGGCTCTGGGCTGATGGCTCGGAGCCTGGAGCCTGTTTCCGATTCTGTGTCTCCCTCTCTCTCTGCCCCTCCCCCGTCCATGCTCTGTCTCTCTCTGTCCCAAAAATAAATTAAAAAAAAAAAAAAAAAAAAAAACGTTGAAAAAAAAATAAAATAAAAGCCTGACTCTGGAACGAAAGGTACACATTCACACACAGTGACTAAAACAGGATGGAAAAAATAAAAGTCAGCATTCAATTTGAAAAGGACAATTCACAATTACAGCCAAATTGGCAATAAGGTAGACAGCAGATCTAGCTTAATTCACATGAAAAAAGATTAACACTTTTAGTTGTAGGAGAGATCAAGGTCAGCAAATTGTGTATCATAACTTCAAAGAGAGCTAACAGGGCTGATTTTTTCCTGATGATTCTAGCAAAGAGAGCCAAGAAGCTGGGCAATAGTTCCAAAACACTCATGGGGATGAGGGCAAAAACCAGCACTAAAAGCCCTCTATGGTTCTGAAGGGAGTCTAATAAACCACCAGGCTTCAGCATGGGGCCATAAAAGGCTACATACACCAAGGATCAAGGATGAAATTAAAGAATCATAATAAAATCCTCCATAAACTGAAACCCAGCTTTGAATCCTTACAATCTCTCACTGGAGATGCTTGGGACTGCCAGTGCCCCTTACCCAGCCTCTACCCAGAAACAAACATACGAATTCTCCGGAGAAAGATATCCTCGTCCTCTTATTAAACAATAGTATTCTTTCACACACAGTGTCAACACTCAATGAAACACAACTAGGTCAATAATGACAACATAAAGTAACTTGAATGAAAACCTAAGGAATAACAGACAATCTCCTATGGAGATCTAGATAACAGATTTTCAGACACAAACTTCTAAAGGAATATGTCTAGTATGTTCAAAAACAATGAAAGACAATATTCAGACTTGAACCAGAGAAATGGACTATTAAAAAAAGAACCAAATGCAAACTCTAGAACTAAAATATACAGTAGTTAAAATTAAGATCCCAGTGGTCGTTTTTAACAATATATAAAAATTAGATGGAGGGACAATCAGTGGTCTGGAAAACGGATCAGAGAAAAATATCCAGACTAAGGTACAGAAAGCAAAAAGGACAGAAAATGCAGGGGGGGGGGGGGGGGGGGGAATGACACAACATGTTTAAAAAAATAAAAACATTTAATATACATGTAATGGGTATCCCAGAAGAAAAGGAAGACTGGAACAGAAACAATGTTTGAAAAGGCAGTCGAGAAGAATTTCCAAAACTTAACACAAAACGACATCAGGCCAGATTCAAAAGCATGGTGAAGACCAAGCAGGATACAAAGCAAGCTACAATGATCTGGGGGGTGGGGGGAGGAAATAAACAAACAAAACAGCAACAATAAAACAATCCAGAGTATCAAGGAATTACCGTTGATAAATTTTGAAAGTCTATGACAATAATATTGTAATTATGTTTAAAGAGAAGGGTACTACTCTTTTAAAGATAGCCAATGTAGTATTTACCAATAAAAATAACGTGTTGGGACAACAATGAAGATGGGGTCTAGTCATCACCGTGCCAGTAAGAAGTATACCTTGGACAAGTCACTGTTACCTCTTTGAACCTCACTCCCCTCATCTATAAAGGAAAGGTATAAGGCTGGGACATCCCAGATGGTAGCAGACTGGCTAATTGCTGACCTAACCCATTTCTTTTTTTTTTTTTTTTTTTTAATGGGCACAAAGACAAATTACATTTCCACTTAGTATGGCAATGTGACTGAGCTCTGGCCAATTAAATCTAAGTCAAGGTATCATGTACCTCTTCCAAGACAGGCCAATAAAAATCTCTTTGGGATGAGCTGCTCACTCTTCCCCTGTAAGATGCCTGGATGTCAACCTCTTGGGCAACTTTGAAAAACCCAGCGTGTAGTTGACAGAACCTCTTGGGTCCCTAAAGGACACTATCCCCTTCTCACCTCTGGAATTTCACATGCATGAGAAAAAAACTTCCAGTGGATTAATCTCCTGAGATCTGAGAGGTTTTCTGTTTCAACAGCTAGCATAACCTTATCTAAAATATTCTATGAATGCAGCATTCTAAAATGGATAATAAAATTACATTTCATCTAGAAGGGCAAACTGGTTACCAAGGGTGTAGAAATCATTCAACGCAAAAAAAGGTTAAAAGATAAGAGATGTGAAACTTGTTAAAAAACAAACTTGAAAATACGTTTCTCCAATAACAACAGTTTTACATTAAGTAGAGATAAGAAACACTGCATACTTTTATTTCTAAGTTTTTTAAACTGTACACTTTTAAAGAGTAGAACTACAGAGTATAAGGAGGTAAATTTCAAAATTGGGGCAAAAATTTTATTATTTAAAAAAAAATTTTTTTACTGTTCTAGTTTTGAGAGAAAGAGAGAGAGGGAGAGCGAGAGCGAGCATGAATGGGGGAGGGGCAGACAGAGAAGGAGACATGGAATCTGAAGCAGGCTCCATGCTCTGAGCTGTTCACACAAAGCCCAATGGGGGGCTCGAACCTATTAACTGTGAGATCATGACCTGAGCCAAAGTTGGATGCTTAACTGACTGAGCAACCCAGGAACCAAGGAAAAAAAAATTTAAGTATTTATCTTGAGAGAGAGCATGTTCCCGGGGGGGGGGGGGGGGGGGGGGGGGGGATGGAATGCAGAGAGAGGAAGAGAGAGAATCTCATGCAGGCTCTGTGGTGTCAGCACAGAGCCCAACTCAGGGCTTGAAATGATAAACCATGAGATCATGACCTGAGCTGAAATCAAGAGTTGGACACTCAACCAAATGAGCCACCCAGGTGCCCCAAAACTGGAAAAAATTCTAACAGTTAGTTCTTAAAGAGGAAAAAACAGTCCAGTAAAGAGTACATTATCTGACATGTTTAGGCAGAGACTAAATTACCATCTAACAGATGCTGTAGAGAAGATTCTCATTGTGGATAAAGTCAGGCTGTATCACTAAGATTCCTTCAACCTCTAAAAGTATCTAGCTGGAAATCAGAAGGTAAATTCTGACTTAATAACAGATTGAGTTTTCTAACAGAATTACAGAAAGCTGGATCTTTATATGGGCTCCCTGTACTGGAGTATCATTAGGACTGGACGCGGGGGGTGGGGAGGAGGTGGGGGGGAGGTGATGGCAATCGAACAAAAGCTCATCAGAAATCAAGGATGCTAAGGAAAGAGCTCCTACGTTATGAGGGAGAATATACTCTGGACTCCCTAAAGGATTTCCAAAGTCAATTCCAAGTCTAAAATGTGTAACTCCAAGCACACAAATCAAATCTTGGTAAGCCATCCATATTTATAATCTCTAAACTCAAGGATCTAAAAAGGAGAGAGCAATTATGGTTCAAACCAAACTTAAAACCTGGAGTTGAAAAATAGGTTTTTACAAAGTGACTAATCATCTGGGCCTGACCTGACATGTGCTCCCTAGATATCCCATTTCCTAGTAGAAAGCTAGACTAGCTGCCAATGTCTTCAGAAGGGGCTCTGAATGAAGAATAACAGTCATCTTTCCTTAATCCCATAATGCAATACAGTTCTGTTGAAAATGAAACATAAAATTCATCAGTTACTGTCCGTACTATAGAGAACACGTGATAAAATGAGTCTTACGCTATTGTGAAAAGGCTTCCCTCAGAGAAATGGCAGACTTCAAAACCAGACATTTCAGGGAAAAAAATATATATATTTGAAACACCAGGTTTTAACGAGCCTCATGAGAAAGCTCAAATAACAAAACAGGAACAGAGACTTATTTACTAACTTAAACAGAAATATCAATACTCACCATCTGAAGATGTTTTCCGCTTCTTAGTCTCTGCCCAGGCAGGTACTCCTCCCATGGCATGCTGGAATCTAAGCAAAAACACAAAAATGAAATTCTGTGGCAACTAATGAATGTTCACAGAGCTTGAGAGATTTAAATGGTATACATTAGCTCACCCGTTAGAGCACGTATAGAATCTCTGCCAAGGAAATTATCTTTAAGAACAAAAGGGCAACTCACACAGAGTAGTCCCAACTTACTTATTCAGGAAACTTTCATAAACCTCTCTAACCATATAAACTATCTCAGATATAGGACACCTGGATACATATTTGTTAGTTACTTTCATCTAGTTACATGGTTGCTCACTTGCTTGTATCAATGCATCTCAGATCTTGAGACAAAGTAAAAGCTCTCTGTGATTACAAACCAATGCTACAGTAATAGAGTACTTGATAAAACACATCTGAAAGAAAATGACCAGATTGGTAAGAACATACAAAACACAATCAACATATCCTTTGAATAAAACTGGAGCATTTCACTCTGGAAAAAGTAAGTTTAAAGAGAAGCATGAGAAGCATATTCTAAAGGGCTAGTTTTGGGAAGAGTGCAGAGAATCATTCTAATTGTTTAATGCAGAAATATAGACAAGGCCACCAAACTCAGCCTACTGGCCATAAACTAAAAAACTAGACAAAATATATGAAACTTTTCCGATTGGACAACAGGCAACAAAGGATTGTGATCCCTGGGAGGAAGGAAATAACAAGGTGAGCCCTTCTATCCCAGGAATTTTACCCTGAAGACAATTTTGTGAGACCCTGGCACAGAACCAATGAGAAACAGTCAGACTTAAGAGGAGCTAAGAAAATTGGAATTTGAGGGGCAGTGGACAGAAGAAAAAAAAGAGCTCCAAAAATCTGCACAGGGGTCCACAGATATTTTTGCTGAATAATAAGCTGCACATTCACAGGATGAAACTCCATGAGGTCAGGCAAAGAACTACAACGGAGCTGTAAGTTGCACAACACCAGAGATGAGACACTTGAGTTCCAACCCATCAAGGGAAGGTCCTTATTGAAAACTCAGGGCATTCAGTAGAGATGGCAGGGAGGTCATACCTTAAAAATGGAGCTAAACCAGCCTAGTTAAATAAATGCTACTCTACAAGCAAGCTAAAAAAAAAACCTTGAAAGGATCAAACTGATCTCCAAGCCAATTAATTGTCCACCAAGACAAACCCATTAAAAGCACTCACTCAGGGAGCCTGGCTCACTAAGTCAGTAGAGCATGCAACTGTGAACGTGGGGTGGTGAGTTTGAGTCCCCCATTAGGTGTAGAGATTACTTAAATAAATACTTTAAAAACATAAAAAAATATGGGGGTGCCTGGGTGGCTCAGTTGGTTAAGTGACCAACTTCAGCTCAGGTCAGGATCTTGCAGTTTGTGACTTCGAGCCCTGCGTCAGGCTCTGTGCTGACAGCTCAGAGCCTGGAGCCTACCTCATGTTCTATGTCTCCCCCTCTCCCTACCCCTCCCCCTGCTCACACTCCGCATCTCTCTGTCTCTCAATAATACGTATTAAAACAAATTTTAAGTAAAAATAAAAAAAATGAAAATAAGAACATAAAAAAATATGGGGCGCTGGGTGGCTTAGTTGGTTAAGCGTCTGACTCTTGATTTCAGCTCAGCTCATGATCTTAACAGTTCATCGGGTTCTGTGCTGATTGCACAGAGCCTATTTAGGATTCTCTCTCTCCCTCTCTCTCTGCCCCTCTCCTGCTCACTCACTCTCTTTCTCTCCCTCTCTCTCCTCAAAATAAGCACTCATTCAATAATCATTAAAAGCAAAATCCAAAACCCAGACACTGACCAACATTCACACTGCCAAAAATCCAATCAAAATTTCTAAACACGCAGAGAAGCAGAAAAGCATGAACCATGACCAGAAAAAAAATCAGTCAATAGGAAGACACAGAAATGATAGCGGTGACAGAATTAGCATACAAGGACTTTGAAATAGCCAATACAAATATATTTAAGTATTTAAAGGAATTATATATGAACATAACAAAAGGGAAAGTAGGAACAAACCAGAACAAAAGGTCTCAAGCTGAAAAGACCTTCTCCAAAGCTGAAAAATGTAATATTTAAAACAGAGTTACTAAATGAATTTAACAGACTCAAAAGACGATCTACTGTATGATTTCACTTATGTGACATTTTGGAAAAGGCAAATCTGTAAGAACAGAAAACACATCAGTGGTTGTCAGGGGCTAGAGAATTAAAAGTTGAGGAGAGGGGTGTCTGGGTGGCTCAGTCATATAAGCAACTGACTCAATTTCAGCGCAGGTCATGATACCAGAATCGTAGGATCTAGCTCTCCTTCGGGCTCCACCCTCAGTGTGGAGCGTTCCTACGATGCTCTCTTTCCGTCCTTCTCCTTAAGGTTCTCTCTCTCTCTCTCTCTCTCTCTCTCTCTCTCTCTCTCTGTCCCTCTCCCTTGTTCACTCTCTCCCTCTAAAAAAAAAAAAAAGTTGAGAGAGGGTTGACTACAAAGAGATATAAGATAACTTTCTGGGGTGATGGCCATATTCTGTATCTTGATTCCCTATCTTAGTTGTTGTGGTATTTACATTACCATAGGTGTTTAACAAAATTCATAAAAAGATACTTTAAAACGATGAATTTCGCCTAATGTAAATTATACAATAAACCTACTTTAAAAAAATGAGTAATACAACAAACCTGTATGAATATATAAAAAAAAGTTGTCAATACAAATAAAAATTTTCATTTTCATTTATTTGTTTAAAAGTAGGCTCTATACCCAAAGTGGGGCTTGAACTCATGACCCTGAGATCAAAAGTCACGTGCTCTACCAACTGACCCAGCTAGGTGCCCCTAAAAATTTTTCCTTTTTCAAATATTTTTGAAGATCTGTAAGTTGGAATTGGAAGAATCAAGATGAAATCATTATTTTAAAATATATGTATATTTATTTGGGGCACCTGGGTGGGTGGCTCAGTCAGTTAAGCGTCCAACTTCAGCTCAGGTTATGATCTCAGTTTGTGAGTTTGAGCCCCCATCAGGCTCTGCGCTGACAGCTCAGAGCCTGGAGCCTGCTTTGGCTTCTGTGTCTCCCTCTCTCTACCCCTCCCCCACTGTGCTCTGTCTCTCTCTCTCTCTCTCAAAAATAAATAAAATGTAAAATATATGTATATTTCCCAGCTGTGATCAACTAAAAGTCTAGAAGTTTAGTTTACCATATAGAAATGAACAAGCAAGTAAGCAATATTATCACTGCTTATAAGTGGGTAGTGGGATTACAAAATTTTTCCAAAATTTTTTTGTACTTGTAATCCCTCTCCCTCCAAAAAACTAACACTTGGGGCACCTGGGTGGCTTAGTCGGTTAAGTGTCCAACTCCTGATCTTAGCTCAGGTCTTGATCTAAGGGTCATTAGTTCAAGCCCTGTGTTGGGTTCCACGCTGGGTGGAGCCTACTTAAAAAAATAAAAATACTTGTCGGCACAGAGTCCGAGGCAGGGCTTGAATTCACAAACTGCAAGATCACGACCTGAGCTGAAGTCAGAGGCTTGGCTGACTGAGCCACCCAGATGCCCTGCAAAAGTACATATTAAATAGGTCCCAAAGATCTTGTTATACCAGAATTTGACAAAGTTAGCATCTTCTGAATAAATGTTACCGTTTCTACCTGAAAAAAAAATAAAAATAAAAATACCAAAACTTAATCATTTCTTCCAACAGCAGTGCTCTTACTATCTTCAAAATGGAAATCTAACCAAAAAAAAAAAGGAAATCTCACTACCCAAGAAGCTGTGAGAGCCAAAGACTCAGGGAATCCAAATAAACCACTGATTATAAACGCAGCTTGGTAAATCACATGGAAAAGATTTCACACTTACTCTTCCTTAAGTCTCTTTTGAAGTTTGTCTTTTGAAAGTTTACTTTCACTGGCATTTTTCATCATATCTTTCCGAAACCGATTGTTCTTCATGTCAACCCTATAAAAAACAAAATAGTACACTTTAAATGATGTTTAAGGATTTGTCCTAACTAGTTGTTGCCTTTAATAATTTGAAAACACATTTAACCAAATACAAACATTCATAAGGTGTGGAACATCACATACACGTTTATTTTTTAAAAAAATAAATACACGTAATAGAAAACGCTCTGAAAAAATACCAATGATTAATGACAAAAATGTTTTCTCAACACAGATTAAGTAGACATTTCCCACCCAATTAAACTGACAAAGTGAAAAAAAGATAAGCATTGGTTATAAGAATGGAGTGCAATGCACACCTTTCAATGGGAAGGTATGTTGGTAGAACCTCACAGTCAATCTGGCAGTATTTATCAAGAACCATACTCGTGCCTATGCTCTTTAAGTAATTCTACCTCAAAAAAATCTTTCTTCAATAATTAGAAACTGGAAAAAGATTTATACAGAAAAATATGTCTCACTATGAATTTAAGGAAAAAATAAAACCTACCTGTCCAACAATAATACTTTGATAAATTACAATTAGTTCACAAAATGGACTGTATTTTATCCATTTTAAAATGTTTACAAAGCTTTTACTCCTAAGTGGGGAGAAATGCTCGCAAGACAAGACATTCTCACTTATTAAAGTAGATATTTTGTGTGCTTGTCCCTAGCCTTTCGTTTCAGGCATTGTGCTAAGAGCTTCACATATACCGGTTTTTTTATTCTCAAAAGCCTTCTGATATTGTTACTATTGTTACCTCCATTCAAAAGAGAAAAGGC
This sequence comes from Neofelis nebulosa, assembly GCF_028018385.1. Taxonomy (NCBI): domain Eukaryota; kingdom Metazoa; phylum Chordata; class Mammalia; order Carnivora; family Felidae; genus Neofelis; species Neofelis nebulosa. The sequence continues at coordinate 41,204,007 of NC_080797.1, read as the reverse complement.
ATGGGGCGCCTGGGTGGCGCAGTCGGTTGGGCGTCCGACTTCAGCCAGGTCACGATCTCACGGTCCGTGAGTTCGAGCCCCGCGTCAGGCTCTGGGCTGATGGCTCGGAGCCTGGAGCCTGTTTCCGATTCTGTGTCTCCCTCTCTCTCTGCCCCTCCCCCGTTCATGCTCTGTCTCTCTCTGTCCCAAAAATAAATTAAAAAAAAAAAAAAAAAAGAAAAAAACAAAAGAGAAAAGGCAGTTCCAAACTTGCCCTTGGTCAGTTAGGAAGTGGCCAAATAAAAAGGCAAACTCAAACACGACACCAAACACCGTGCTTTCTTTGCTATTCCATACGGCACACAGGAGAAGAGAGCAGGAAAGAATGCCAGCGTGTTAACTGGTTCCCCCTTGCTTGTGGGATCATGAATGACCTTTTTCTTTTCTCTGCTTTACAGTATTTTTCAAATCTTCACATAATCACCAACTTGTAAAGAAAACTTTAAGGGGCGCCTGGGTGGCTCAGTCAGTTAAGCATCCGACTTCGGCTCAGGCCATGATCTCAAGGTTTGTGAGCTCGAGCCTCGCTTCGGGCTCTGTGCTGAAGCCTTGGAGCCTGGAGCCTGCTTCAGATTCTGTGTCTCCCTCTCTCTCTGACCACCCCCCCCCCACCCCCGTCTCTCTCTGTCTCAAAAATAAATAAATGGTAAAAAAAAAAAAATTAAAAAAAAAAGAAAACTTTAAAACTTGCAAAATAATTTTTAAAGTACACAGAGGAATTCTGGAAGAAAAACTCAGCAACCTACATTTCATCATCTTCATCCTCTTCATCCACCCAAACTGGCTTCTTTTTAAATAGAAAATTATCTTTTGCTTCATTCTCCACTTCCGAGTCACCGGAGTCTTCCTGTACTCGAACCTAGAGATGACAAAATTGCCTTCAAACACGAGTTTTTCAGCAGACTAGTTAGATGTCTTGTAAGAATGCTTTGTAGGCCCTCTGATGAAATAATGGGACAATGCTACCAAAGCAAATGCTAGAGACAGAACATAAAATGCAGAGATTAGAGAACGGCACCATAAGATGGACGGGCAGGTAGGATGAGAGCACGCGGACATGCTGAAAGGAAAAGATCAAGTAAGACAAGAACAACAAAAGGTAAGTTGACAGGTGAGGAAAGGAGCAGGAAAAATCCGGAAACTACAGAAATCACGGGATGAGAGACAGACTAGCATCAAAAACAACGTGATTGAGGGGTGCCTGGGTGGCTCCGTTGGGTAAGTGTCCAACTCTTGGTATCAGTTCAGGTCATGAGCTCAGCGTTTGTGGGATGGAGCCCAGTGTCCGGCTCCATGCTGACCGCACTGAGCCTGTTTGGGACTCTCTCTCTCCCTCTCTGCCTCTCCCCTGCTCATGCTAGCTTATTTTAAAAAAAGAAAACTTACACTCAACTATCAAATCTAAATCTAGACCATAGAACACTCCCAGAAATGAGCTTGAGCTTTTCCAAAGACCATATTAGACATGTCCACTTGACTTCTCCCTGGTCTATTACCAGCCTGTGATCCTTCAAAGCTCAACAAATCCCACCTCGCACATAATGTCCCTTTTCTGGACTATAAAACTGTCCCACCCGCCAGCATTTGTCCAGTAACAGTTCTCTACTTCCCAACTAGTTTTCTGCAGCTTCTCTCATAAGCACCCAAAGGAGATTCTGGCAATCAGTTGACACTGGCCACTTAGTAGGTCTGCATTCATTTCCCAAACTGAGTATTCTGTGAGGCTTTGCTGGGCCATCCTACATAAAATTTCACAGCTCTCCACACACACTCATCTTCCTTTCCCTAGTACTTTCATTTTTTTCTCTTCAACACATGTCCCTGACATGTTTGCATTTTATCTTCTTCTAGTACACATGCTCCAAGACAGCAGGGATTTTTGTCAGGTTTTGTCCGTTGCTGTGTCTCCTCCACTGACTAGAACAATTTCTGGAACTCTCCTTATCTCGAAAAAAAAAAAAGTTATAGCATAAAAGGAATGATTACAAATGTGCAAAAAAAAAAAAAAACTGATAAAAAAGTGTGCAAAAGGAAAAGGGATGATGAAAAGAATGCAAGATTTTCACTGCCAGGAAAACTACGTGGTTCCCAACAGGCTAACAACGACCCAGCAGGCAAATACACGATCATTCTCAAAACTTGGCTAGTCAATCACTTGGGAAGCTGTTAAAACGCACATTCCCAGGCCCGGGCCCACGAATTCTGATTCCACAACTCCCAAATCACGGCAAGGTACTGAGGCAGGGGATCGAACGACGAGGAAAGAAACAATGATTTGGGGGAGAGGAGGTGGGGCTGAGCCGCGAAAAAAGCTCGCGCCTACAGTTCGCTCAACGTACGTGTAGAGCGCCTGCTGGATACTAGGCGCAGGGGCTGCCCCGGGGGCGGAGAAAGGCGATGTCCCCGCCCAGCTGAGACTTCCAGTCTGGCACCCGTCGGCGCCCGCCTTCTCGGGCGCCCGCCGACCTGAGCGCTCCCGGCGCCGCAGGTCGCCCAGGCTCCGCCCCCGGAGGCTCACCGCCCACCGCGCGCCCCGCCCGAGCGCGCCCAGTCCGCGCGCCGCGGCCTCCCTCACCCGCGGGCCCTGCAGACGCCGTAGCAGCGCGTCCTCGTCGTCCTCGACGTCGCCGAACACCAGCTCCTCCAGGCACCGCTCCACGGCCGGCTTGTCCTCCTCCAGCGTCAGGCGGTTCTGCTGCCGGAGCCGTCTCTCTTCCTCCGCCGCGACTGCGATCGCAGCGGCCGCTGTGCTCGGCCGGGCCGGCGGTTTCCGCTGGGATGAAGGAGCAGCCTTTCGTGGCGGCCCGCCCGGCCCTGCTCCGGCTCTCCGGTCCGGCTTCATTCGGCTCTTCCGGCCCAGCCTCACTCCGGTTCTCCGGTCCGGTCTCGTTCGGCTTCTACGTTCCGGCGGCATCGTTGGGTTTGAGAAGAAACGCAGGCGCTCACGTGGAACCTCGCTGCGCGTGCGCCGAGACGGTTCGGTTTCCGCGGCCGCTGAGGCCCCGCGGGGTCGGAAGGAGCCTGCGCGGCCTGTTAGCACGTGACCGACACTCTCTCCCTACGTAACGCCCACTCCCCTCACCAACCCCTCCCCGTAGGGGAGTTCCTCCGGGAGGACCAATCTTCCGGGTGGAGGGGGAAGCGGCGTGACTGGAGTGGAAAATTTTTTCCAACACAACTTCGCGGCTGCAACTGATTGGAAGGAGCACAAGAAAGCCACAGTATAGAGTGGGATGACTGAATCAAACTTCTACTTTTCTTCCTGACTCTTTAACCACTCGACTTCACACGAGCCGCGGTTGCCTTTCCCACCCCTTCGTCTTGGTACAGCCCTTGGAGTACGGAGCCTGCAGAGGGTCCCACGCTGGAGGAGAGAGAGAGGAGGGTATGTAGGGAAGTGGGCCAATCGGGGCGCGGGTCACGGCGCAGGCGCGCTGGGGAGGGAGGGCTATGCTAATGTTGTTGATATCCTGGGGCCACCCGAGTTAAAGGGGGGAAATCCGGGGGCTGCCGCAGCCGCCACCGGTCTGGGCCCAGCGGGGGCTCCCCTGTAGTCGCCGTAGTCCTGGGGAGAGGCGCCTGCCCCCAGCTCGGGGAGGGGGCGCCGCGGGCCCGGGGAGCACGGACAACCCCTACCCATGAGGCCCTGATGGAAAACACAAAGGATCTGGTGAGAGCCGAGCGCGGCAGCCGCTTTGTGTGCCAGGTGGGGGGGACGCCTGCAGCTCCCCGACCCCAGGAACCCCTGCAGCTCCCTGACCCCGCTCCCAGGCCTGCTTCACCATCCCACGCCCCCTCAACCTCCAGAGTCCCCCTCCCCCTACCGGCCGTTAAACGATTCGGGGGGTTCCCCTCCCCCCACCCCTCAGCCCCGGACTCGGCGGGGTTCTCTCTGCTCCCTTCGCTCTTTGGAGGAAAAATTTTAGAAGAAAGTTTTTCTCTGCGTCCCGCCCCCCCTCCCCCTTCAGCCCTGGCTGGTGGGGGGAGGGAGACTGGGTTTGAGACTTTTCCTTTTTTAGCCGTCCAGGGTGGGAGAGTGGAGTCCTCACTTGCCCCGGGGGCGGGGGCTAGATTCGGGTGCTTTGCGGGGGAAGGTGCCTGTCCCCTCCGGGGCGAGTGCCGCGAGGCATTTCGCACGTGGAGGTGAAAATAGCGAAAGGGGGCGGGGTGGGCACGTGTGGGAGGGAGAGGTGGGAGTGGTGTTTTGGGCAGCAGCCGCCTGGGCCGCTTGTTTAAAAGGGTTCTAGGTCGATGGGCTTCTGGGACCGTTGCGTTCTCTTTTGTGAAATAAGAATCCTAACATTTCAGAGTCGGAAGAGACATTAGAGGTCACCCAAAGCAGCCGTCCCCTCTGCAGCCTCTCTGACAAGTGGTAGGTAGTCTGGCCTGTGCCTAAACCCTTCCCAAACCTGACCGCTCTCTGCCGCCCGGGAAAGCCCTTCCGCTTTTCCAGCCGTTCGTATCGTTGTTCGCCTGCCCCTGTTAGACCTTCCAGTCTCATTCATGCCCTTGTTCAGATGCTCCCTTTTTTACTTCTCAAATTTTCTCTCACATCCTCCTCACCCACCCACCGCTCATTGGCCTATATTTTGTGTGCCAGGAAAGAACAGCAGGGAAGTGGAGGAAGGAGGGTTTGGGAGATAGTGAGGGCCAGCTGAAAACTTTGCTGGGTCATTTTTCAGATGCACTGGCTTGCATGTCTGAGGACGGTTGATATTTTTCTACAGGAAGCTTGGGAATTACAGTCTGGGATTTCATGGCTGTTCTCTGTCACTAGAGTGCATCTTTTTTGTACTTGGAAAACTCAGCTTCATTCTCTATGTCTCCTCTCTCAAAGCACATTAGCTTGTTGCCTAAATCACTCTCCCTAAGGATTCCTCAGATTGCCTTTGGGGATAGTACTGAAGCTGTTAGAAGCATCTCCTGGTGCAGACGTGGTCAGAGCCACTCCCCCCCTCCCCCCAACTTTGACCTGTGTCTTCCTTTCCAAACTGGCTTCCTTTCAAGGCCCCTCCCTCGCAATGCTCTCGCTTCTTTGTTATTTTCTTGTGCAGTTCTTATACGAGATTTGGAGCACTTTCGTATTTGCTTACAGTTTGCATTAGTTTTTATGTTCTTCATTTTCGTGTATGCTGTTTATCACTCAGGAGCTGAGATAGTTCAGTTTCTGCTGTTGTCAGTTAACGTTTTCCTAATGTTTTCCTTCAACTGGTGAGCTGTGCTGCCCCCAAAAGTAGTTTTGTTGGCATTAGAATCTGCAGGGCACTTGTCATTCCTCTTCCTAATACAGTGAAATGGAGTCAAGACTATCTAAGATGTAGAAATAATGAATCTGGTGTAAAAACCAAAGAATAAATTTCCTTTTAAACTCCCAGTGCCCTGTTTAAAATATTGAAACAACATTTTTTTCTCTCCCCCTCTTCTGACTTAGAGACTCTTGCTGTGCTCTGCCATGCTTACTTAGACTGTTTGTTTTTTTTTTTTTCATTTGTTTACCTCAACACCAATGAGTGTTTAGAAAGAAAATAGCTGTCTTTTTTTGCACTCTTTCTCTGAATAACAAGTAGCTTCTATTTATATAGAACCCATCTCAGGGCTTCTGGGTGCAGTGTAAATTACGGTAAAACTGTCTTGAATAAGTATTTGTTCATAAGTATTTTATATTGGGCCATGTTTTTTAGCTTTCAAATTTTTAATTTTAATTTTTAGTTTAATCCAAATAGAGTTTGACATCTATTTCATCCAAATGTAGTCACTAGAATTTAACATGGAAATGAATACTAGGTGCTGAAAAAAGCTGACAGAGCTGTGTAATTCTGTCTTTAAAGTTTTAATTACTATGGAGTCCCAAGTTATTTTCCTGCTTGCTTTAAACATGAACTGTCATGACTTAAATTGACTTAGGAGACATTTGCGTTCTGAACATACTAGACAGGAACAACTGGTTTTATTTTTAAAGAAGACACTGTTGTATTTTTTTTTTTTTTTTTTAATGGGTGGTTACATGTTGGTGTCTAAATCTTCCTGCAGTTAAGTTGCTTCTAGTCCCTGGAGTTGTTTGAAAATATAACATAGTAGTCAAAAGAAGGTAGAGTTGTAAGTTGCAAGTGAAAACAACATATTAATGTCATAAATACGAAACCACTAGATTACTGAAAGCCAAGAGTGCTCAGTGGTTTGAGTGACCACATTCTAAAATTAGACAAGTACTATTTTTTGGTTGCTCCTTATTTCTCAGTTTTCATCTTTAAAACGTTTGCTGAATAAGATGTAACCTATTCACGTTTATAATTTTAAGGTAAGCCAGTTAAAATGTAACATTAGTTTCAGGATTTCAAGTCCAAGAGAAAGATAAAAACAACGGGTCAGTAGACCAGGAAGGAGTTAAAATGGTTAAAGCAAGCTAAGAAATGCCTCCGAACACCAGAGTATTCTTAACTGTCAGACACTACTCTTAGTTTTATACAAATTTGCAGATTGGTTTAGATTTAATCATGATTTTTTCATGACCTTCCCCCCTGACATGCACACACACAAATGTAGACTTTTTTTCTTTCTTTGCTGGAACCGAGAAGAAAGGGTGGAAAGAAAGTAATTCCCATTTGAGTAAAGCATGGTTTGAGGTGGGATGAAGCGACACAGTAAGAGAGGCACTAGCAGACTAGGTTAGCGTTTCAGTTCTGCCACTGACTAGCTTCATAGCACTTGTCAAACGAGATCCTGTGCTCTGTTTGCTCATCCTCCTGTTGAAGGGCTGGTCTAGAATCAGCACTGTCCTACAGAACTTTGCGCAGTGATTGGAATGTTTTATGCATGTGCTGTGCAGTATGGCAGCCGCTAGCCACATGTGGCTATCGAGCACCTAAATGGTAGCTAGTACAACAGAAGGACCGGGTATTTTATTTTGATTTAAGTAGTGTAAATTTAAATAGCCACAAGTCTGCCATGTTGGACACGCATATATAAAGAGTGTTTTCCAGGCTTAACTAATCATTAAAACCACCTCTTGTGGCCCTTGCAGCAATACAAAACCTCTCTCCTGATGGTTAGCATTCAGTAGGTGTGCAGTGGGGCCTCTGTTTTTAACGCATGCCCCAGAAACTTTTTCAGATTGATTAGGGAAACACTGCATTTGAATATTTCTGGGCTCGCTCCTAGTTCTCACTTCAGTGTTGGTAACTTAGAGTGTAGTTAGAAATGAGCTTCTGGGAAAAGTTGGCAAACTGGCCAGGCTCTCACTCTGCTGCTTCTGACCTGTGATCTTAAGTTGCTTAACTGCTTCAGTCTTCATCTTTCTCACCTGAATGTGGGCCGAGCTTCAGCGCTGCCTCAATCCCAAGATTTCTGTAAACCAGCCAGTGTATAAGAAACTGTAAGGTGCTATGAATGGTAAAGTATTAAGTATCCTCCCCAAATCCCTTTTTCTTTTTTTTTTTCACTGTTACCTATTACTACTCTTATTCTCATGGAACAGATTGTATGCAGTACTCATTACTTCAGTAATTTCTTGTTCTCCCAACTATTTCTTGTTCTCCATAGTTGGCAGTCTGTGTGTAGGACATGCATAGTAAATCTAAAACATTTTTGTATTTCTGTTGCTTAGCATAATGATTTGTCTATATTGCTCAATAAATACTGGCTGATATGTCATCTATTGCTTTACTTTTAGACCTCAAAACTTTAGTTAGCTGGCTGCAAATTATTTTATACACCAAGGAAATAATCCCCTTATGTACACATATGTGTTTAACCATATTTTAATTGTATCGTTATTAATACCCAATGGTTATTAGTGTTCAGTGATAATATATATCTTTTGTACGACCTGCTCCAGATATATTTTCAAAAGATAAACACCAAGAAAATATCTTCTTACATCAGTGTTTTTATTAAGTTTTTTTTTTTTTTAATGTTTATTTTTGAAAGAAAGAGAGCATGAATGGGGGAGGGGCAAAGAGAGAGTGAGGAAGACACAGAATCTGAAGCAGGCTCCAGGCCCCAAGCTGTCAGCACAGAGACCAATGCAGGGCTCGAACCCACAAAACGTGAGGTCATGACCTGAGCCAAAGTCGGACGTTTAACTGACTGAGCCACCCAGGCGCCCCTACATCAGTGTTTTGGGTTGTATCAAATCAACATCATGCTGTTTAACTTGGTTTTTGCCATATTTACATATTAATAAATGATCTCATTTGATTGCTCAAACTGCATTTGTACTACAGTCCCAGCCTTAGTATGAATTCTGTTATTTGTGATAGAATAGATAGCTGGTAATGATATTAAAGACCGTCTTGGCTACTGCATTTCATATTTAATTTTGACATGGTCATCTTATTTTTAATTAGCTTTTCAGGTTCATACTTAAGGATTCATAGCTTTCTTCTGAAGAACTGAAAGCCCATTCATGTGAATTATTTTATTTAATCATACATCCTTCCTGTGTGGTAAGTGATGTTTTCCTTATTTAGAAGAGAGGGAAACTGAGACCAAAGTAATTGTTAACATCCCAAGTCTTAAGTGGTAGAACCAGAACTTGAACCCCAAAAGATAGAAATTTGTATTTCTTACATATCCAAGAGCAGCTTTCTTTTGTTCACTGTTGGATGTAGAATATTGTCCTCTCCTGTTATTCCCAGGGTACTTTTCAGTCTAAAAAGGTGATTCAGTATATTATTGCTTTCAGTATCCTCTTGATTGTATCATTGACATGAGTTTATTCTTTCTCATTGAACTTGTGGAAAACAGAAGCCCAGTAATCCCAAGTCCTCACCGTTTATCTTCCTCCTAATAGTAAGCTGAGCAAGAATAAATGCATTTCGGTTTAGGCCAATGAATTGTAGCCCTATGCCAGACAGCTTTTCACCTGATGGCAGAATGAGGAAAACCAGCAAGGGCTAAAGAGCTCTCTAGCTCCTACTGAGTCCAGTTATCATAGATCTCTTAACTCCTTTAGTTTTCACTTCGGGAGTTTACACATACAGCTTTCAAACGCAAGGTTTTAGGAAACTTACACTTCATGACTATAAAACCTAGAAAATGAGGTGGGCTACTGTACCCTGTTGGTTTGGATAATGGAGAGTTGATTAACTTATGATGAGTTTAATCATATTGAAATTAGACTATTACCTGGTTGTATATTTATCTGTGCTTGCATTTAGAATCTCAAATATTTTCTGTAAAATTTCTCCTAGAAAAGTTTTATAATTCCTTTGTAGACTTTATAGGGAGAGAGGTTCATCAGGTGACAGTTACAGTAGGGAAATGAAATTCTGCTGTGATTTGTCACTCCTGCTTACGTTTTGTCACTACAAAAACCTTGTTTTATTTTTTTCACTACAGAAGTATTACACATTTTTTGTTTAAACAAGGAAAATGGGGGCACCTGGGTGGTTCAGTTGGTTGTACATCCGACTCTTGATTTCAGTTCAGGCCATGATCTCATGGTTGTGGGATCAAGCCCCACGTTGGACTCCATGCTGAACGTGGAGCCTGCTTAAGATTCTTTCCGCCCCCTCCCCCCCTTTAAAAAAAAAAAAAAAAAAGGAAAATGAAAACCATAGAAAAGTTAATAATCCTTCCATCCCATTCTCACCCTGTTAATAGTTTAGCTGTTCCTTCTAGGATCTTCCTAAATGCATATACAAACAAACATAGATCTATCAATCTGTGCACATACCAGCATATATTGTTTCTTTAAATAAAAAGTGAGGCATGCCATTCCTACGTGCAATTTGCTTTTTTCCTCAGTACTTTACCTATTAGTATTTATTTCCCTACTGGTGGTTAGATTGCCTCCAGTTTCTCACTGCTACATTATTGCTGCAAGAAACCTTTTTCCACACAGATTCTTGTATGCTTTGAGTATTTCTGAAGGACAGATTCCAAAAAGCAGAATTACATGGTCAAAAGGCATCCTCCTGTTTTTGTAAGATTTCAGAAATAATGTCAAATTGTCCTCCAAAAAGGTGGCATAAATTTTCCCTCCTATGAAGGGTGTGTCAGGGCTGTTTCACACATACATTTGCCAATGCCAAATATCATCAACCTCTCCATTTTTACCAGCTTAATGAATTTTAAGAAGGTGATTTACACTTCATAGAAATTGACCTTTATTTTTATAAGAACAATACATGCGCCTAATGTGAAACCATGGTAAAAGTGCCCCCAAAACAGCGTCCTTTATAACAATCTCTTTCTCTTCCCAATATAGCTCTCATGAAACAAGTCCTTTTAATTCTTTAGCTTTTTCACCTAGAATGTATCTCCATGATTCTGATTAGGCTTATATCACCCAGTGTATGAATCCTAGATATTTTGACTTTCTCTGTGGTGAGTGAGGAGTTTTCACATTTGCCCAAATACCAAGTAACATATTCTCCCACCTGCAGTTTCCCATCACCTTACACTCAAGGTCTCAAATAGATAGTAAACAAATGAACATGATTTTTCAGTTTCATTTTGAAGAGCAAAGTGCTAAAAAAAAAAAAAAAAAAAATGGCACACTACTGGAAATAGTTTTATTTGATCCTTGTTATCTGTACTTACAGAAGTTAGCTGACAACGATAATTAAAGGGAAGAAAGAGAGAAAGCAGGTTAAAATTTAACATAGGTTTAAGATTATTTTCTTGATTCATGTGGCTAGTGTTCATTTTAGCAGTGTGACCTTGGGCAAGTTGCTTAGCCTATTAGAGCCTCTGCTTCCTCATCTGTAAAATGGGAGTAATAACATTTATGAGGATTAAATGCATTACTACACATCAAGTGCTTAGAATGTGCCTGTCACATACCAAGCATCTTGTATGTATTGTAGTAATCATAATAGACCTTTACAAATCACTAGTAAAAACAGTCCAGTGAGGGATTTCTATGGAATTTAAAATAAACTCCCATACAGCAAAATGTGCTTCTGAATCCGATTTGATAAATATGGAGAAGACTTACTCTGTAAAACTGTTAGGTGATACAAAAAGTGAATCTGATGAGGACAAAGTGTTTCAAAAAATGGCAAAACCAGTATTTCTAAAAAGGAGTAAATATGTATGTGTAAACTTCAGTTTTGGAGAACAGTGGCAGCAGCCTGATCCAATTTCCCCACCCACCTTTCTATAAATCTATATAAAGCCAACAAAGAGTACATGTCAATCAGACACCACCCATGCCTTTAGCATTATTAATAAGCAGGTTATCAGGGGCGCCTGGGTGGCTCAGTCGGTTAAGCAGCCGACTTCGGCTCAGGTCATGATCTCGCGGTCCGTGAGTTCGAGCCCCGCGTCAGGCTCTGTGCTGACAGCTCAGAGCCTGGAGCCTGTTTCGGATTCTGTGTCTCCCTCTCTCTGACCCTCCCCCGTTCATGCTCTGTCTCTCTCTGTCTCAAAAATAAATAAACGTTAAAAAAAAAAAAATTTTTTTTTTAAATAAAAAAAAAAAACAGATTATCACAACCTTCAGATTACCTCTAAGGGAAATAATCAGATTCCAGGAGCTCCTTCTGCCAAGTCCTGTGGGATGTGAAGAATGAGAGAGAGAAGGCTTAATGGTTTTAATGGGTTCAGTGATAGGGTTTTAGGCCATGGAACACTTAGATGAAGCACAGAGTATCGCTTCCAAAAGAGAAGACTCCAACACTAAGTTCCAAAATACTGAACACAGGTTTGAAATTTGGTAGTTTGCAGCTTCAGCCATGGAGAAGAGCTTGAAAGTAACCAGTGCCTCGTAGGGAAGAGGTGGAGACATGGCAGTGAAGAGAAAGAAGGAAAAGGAGAAACTAACAACTCTTACAGAAAAAGAAAGAAACATAGGAGTGTTCTGGAACCAGGAACCCTTGACCATGAAATAAATAGAAATAGGAAAGAGTGGAATACATGCAGACAGAACTATTGGAAAAAATAATGTGAATCAGAACATCTCAACTAATGAAAATCTTCCTCTCCCCCACCCAGAAAAACGCAGAAAAAAATTGACACGACACTCAAAATAAAACGCCGTCAAACCATTGGTTAGAGATACAAGGAAAAGAAAACCATGATTCAGAAATCTAAAACTAAGAAAGGAAAATAAAAAAAAAAAAAACAGGAAGAAATAAAATCAGAGTAGATTACACTTAGAGAAAAGAAGAAGAAATCCTATCAGATGAAGACTGCATTATAAAGTTTTCCCCAAATAGTAGATTCAAAGGCAAACATAATGAAAGAGATTGAAGCAAAGCAGGAAAATGGTCAAGAGAATGAAAATGAAATTCTTTTCTGACTGATACTTTAAATGGAAGAGGGGTCCAAAAAGTAACATGTATTTAGTGTCCCTCAATAAGGAAAAAGAATAGGGGCACCTGGACTGGCTCAGTTGGTAGAACATGTGACTCTTGATTTCAGAGTTGTGAGTTCAAGCCCCATGTTGGGTGTAAAGATTACTTTAAAAAATAAAAATTGGGGGGGGGGCACCTGGGTGGCTCAGTCGGTTAAGCGCCCAACTTCAGTTCAGGTCATGATCTCATTACCATTCATGAGTTTGAACCTCATATCAGCCTCTCTGCTGTCATCACAGAGCCTGCTTCAGATCCTTGATCTCCCGCTGTCTCTCTCTGCTCCTCCCTACCTGAGCTCTCTCTCCCTCAAAAATAAATATTTTTTAGAAAAAAATCTTTTAGGGGCGCCTGGGTGGCGCAGTCGGTTAAGCGTCCGACTTCAGCCAGGTCACGATCTCGCGGTCCGTGAGTTCAAGCCCCGCGTCAGGCTCTGGGCTGATGGCTCGGAGCCTGGAGCCTGTTTCCGATTCTGTGTCTCCCTCTCTCTCTGCCCGTCCCCCGTTCATGCTCTGTCTCTCTCTGTCCCAAAAATAAATAAAAAACGTTGAAAAAAAAATTAAAAAAAAAAAAAAAAAGAAAAAAATCTTTTAGAGGCACCTGAGTGGCTCCATTGGTTAAGCATCTGACTTTGGCTCAGGTCGTGATCTCACAGTTCATAGGTTCAAGCCCTGCATCGGGCTCTGTACTGACAGCTCAGAGCCTGAAGCCTGCTTCAGATTCTGTGACTCCCTCTCTCTCTCCTCCCCCACTTGCACGTGTGTGTGTGCAAGTGCACTCTCAAAAATAAACATTGGGGGGGAATTTTTTTAATAAAATCTTTAATAAAACCATAATCAAGAAAACTTTCTGGCTATAGAGATCTAGGTCTATACATCAGAAGTTCATACCAGAAGGTGAACTGCAGGTTGTGTTTTAGTAAAGCTGTATGAGTTTAAAGAAACAGAAAAATTCTCCAAGCTTACAGGTAAAAGATGAAGTGCCTTACAAGGTCTAGAGAATTCAACTGGTATCACCTACAAAGCAAGACAATAATGTGGTAGCAAAAGGAAAGAAAATTCTAACCAAAGATTTTATATCCAGTCAACTGTCTTTTGAATGTCAAGACTGTAGAAAACGTTTTAAACACTGACAAGAATTTAGAGAATACTGTTCTCAGGAGCCCTTCCCAAGGAAACTTAAAGGATGAGCTGCATCTAAAAGAGATATTTGGGAAATTTTCTGCAAAAAGTTTGACAGTATTTTCCATGTCTTTTTGAACTAAGGTTAAAATCAGGAGTAGGGGTGTAGGTAGCAGAATGGTGTACATAAATGTTACAGGATCTGACAGTGGAAAGAAGGGAGCTAAAAAAACTAGGAGGGAAAACCTAGAGTAACACTATTGACTGTAGGTTAACTATTACAAGGGATTAAAATGATACCATTTGAAGCTGAAAAAAAAGGTTAGGTAAGAAAAAGGATACATGGAAATATGAAAGAGGGAGGGGCGCCTGGGTGGCTCAGTCGGTTAAGCATCCAACTTCAGCTCAGGTCATGATCTCCTGGTTTGTGAGTTTGAGCCCCGCATCAGGCTCTGTGCTGACAGCTTAGAGCCTGGAACCTGCTTCAGATTCTGTCTCCCTCTCTTCCCCACTCAGGCTCTGTCTCTGTCTCTCTCTCTCAAAAATAAACATACATTTAAAAAAAGTTTTTAAAGAAATACAAAATATTCAAAGGTAAGCATTAGAAAAAAATAAATAAATCTTTCAAAACACTGCAAATTTAATTTAAAAGGCCAAAGAAAACCATCATGAAAAATCATGTGATGAATGTTCCATAATGCACGTGGTAATTATAACAAAATAATATGACAGGGGCGCCTGGGTGGCGCAGTCGGTTAAGCGTCCGACTTCAGCCAGGTCACGATCTCGCGGTCCGTGAGTTCGAGCCCCGCGTCGGGCTCTGGGCTGATGGCTCGGAGCCTGGAGCCTGTTTCCGATTCTGTGTCTCCCTCTCTCTCTCCCCCTCCCCCGTTCATGCTCTGTCTCTCTCTGTCCCAAAAATAAATAAAAAACGTCGAAAAAAGAAATTAAAAAAAAATAATAATAATAATATGACAGAATTGAAATCAAACATACCAGTCATGTCAGTAAGGATTCCCTCACCAATAAAAAGATTTTCAGATTAGCTCAAAAATCAAATCCCAACAAACTAATCTATGTCAGTTATATAAGAATAAAATCAAAATCTATCTTTATAACATGAGATCTTTAAAACAGCGAAAAATAAAAAGATGGACAAAGGTAAACCAAGCAAATAGAAGTAATATGAAAGCAGGATCGGCAGTGCTGATACCACACTAGAAGTCAAACCAAAAAGCATTAAATGACAAAGGAGGATAGCTTGTAATGCTAAAACCCATAATTCATAACAAAGATACAATAGTTCTATACCAAATACAGCAACCATCTTTATAAAGCAAAAATTATGAGAAATGCAAATCATAAAAAGCACTTTAAGTTGGAGATTGACACTGAACACAGGATAGGTACAGTAGACAGAAAGTAGGACTATAAAAGATCAAAACTTAATGAGGCAGATTTTCCAGTATATCTGCATCCTAGAACCAGAATACTGTACATCCTCTCAACCACAAAATATTCACAAAAATAGTTTATACATTAGGAAAACATTAGTAGGTCCCATATAAGAAAAAAAGCAAAAGGACATTTCCACTTCGAAATTTAGAAGCCTTCTGTTGTATGTTAGAAAGCCTTGTACGAGAATATTCATAGAGACTTTATTCAAAGTAGTCAAATCTAGATGGAGAATGGATAAACAAATATTGTTAAAGTGCAGTATTAGTAAAAAGCAATGAACCAATCATATGTGTAATAATATGCGTAAATCTCAAATATGCTGAAAAAAATACTATGTTGAGTGAGCTAAATTAGTTATAAAAATGTCCGTGGTGTTATATTCTACTTAAATAAATATATGCAGGGACACCTGGGTGGCTCAGTCGGTTAAGTGTCCCAACTTCAGCTCAGGTCATGATCTTAGAGTTCGTGAGTTCGAGCCCCGTGTCGGGCTCTGTGCTAACAGCTCAGAGCCTGGAGCCTGCTTCAGATTCTGTGTCTCCCTCGCTCTTTGCCCCTCCCCCATTCGCACTGTCTGTCTCCCAAAATAAATAAACATTAAAAAAAAATTTTTTTTTAAATAAGCATATGCAAAATTAACCAGTAGTAATAGAACTTTAATGGGGGAGGAGAAGGATTGACTGGGAAAGGACATGAGGGTGCTTTCTAGAGTGACAGAAAAATTCTGCGCCTTGATACACATTCAGAATTATTCCTCAGTCAAGGAAAAAACCTCTTGGGTACAAGGAGTATTGTAAACAAGTTACAGAGTTTCTAAAAAATTATGATAATGAAAATACTGCATATACAAATCTATGAGATACATGTAAGGCAGTGAGCAGAGGAAAATTCATAGTCCTAATTCTATCGTATTAAAGAACAAAATTCGACTGAGTAATTTTTTAAAAATCTTACAGACTTTATTTAGCAGTTGATAAATTGGCCAGCATCCAATCTAGCAGATAGAAAGGAGCTCCAAATTGCTTTACAAAGCAAGAGATTTTTATAGTAGACCAAAGTGGAAGCAGGAACAAGGAAGTTACACTGGGCATTTTGCTGGTTGGTTTTCTTACTGGAGCAAAGGGAAGTATTAGAGCTGGGTCAGGCAATGTGTGCTGAGTGGGTGAGCACTGATAGTTTACATAAGCCTGCCTTTTTACACAGAGGTGAGCATAGAAACTTGGTTACTAAATCTTGATTTACTGAGATGGCTTAGCCAGAGCAAATCTTAGGCCTTATTGGGTTATTTTGTTTATTTATTTTTTTATTATTATTATTGTTTTTGCTTTTGTTTTTTGAGAGAGAGGGAGAGTGCACATGTGTGTACATGCAGGGGAAGGACAAAGAGAGAGAATTCCATGCAGGCTCTGCGCTATCAGCACAGAGCCTGACTTGGGGCTCAAACTCCAGAACCATGAGATCATCATCACCTGAGCCAAAATGAAGAATTGGACACCTAACTGACTAAGCTCCCCCCCGGGTGCCCGTAATCTGGTTACTTTGTCACAGTAAAAACAAAAGAGTGAAAATAAGTAATTCCCAGCTCAGAAAGGAAAAAGAACAAAAAAAGTAAGCCAGAAAAAAAGTGGGGTGGGTCAACTGGTGTCTCAGTCAGTTAAGCATCTGACTCTTGATTTTGGCTCAGGTCGTGATCCCACAGTTGTGGGATCAAGCCCCATGTCAGGCTCTGGTCTGCCTGCATGGAGGCTGCTTTAGATTCTCTCTCTCATCCTCTCTCTCTGCCTTTCCCCCACTTGCACACATGCACGCTCTCAAAAATAAGTACTAAAAAATATGTTAAGATATGGGTAAACTTTTCTATACACTGGTTCTAAGAAAAAATTTTCTAAGAGTCAAAATCAAGTTGCAATAAAAGTAGTGATAAATATTACTGTGTTTACAAAATTAATTTCATGACCACTTTATAAGCAAAATAAAATTTTGCCATATGTTACAAAGGGTCAATTCCTAAATACAAAGAACTTTGAAAAAAATATTTAAAAGACGAAAAACCAGGGGCGCCTGGGTGGCGCAGTCGGTTAAGCATCCGACTTCAGCCAGGTCATGATCTCGCGGTCCGTGAGTTTGAGCCCCGCGTCAGGCTCTGGGCTGATGGCTCAGAGCCTGGAGCCTGCTTCCGATTCTGTGTCTCCCTCTCTCTCTGCCCCTCCCCGTTCATGCTCTGTCTCTCTCTGTCCCAAAAATAAATTTAAAAACGTTGAAAAAAAAATAAAATAAAAGACGAAAAACCCTAAAGATAAAAGGACAAAAGAGGGGCGCCTGGGTGGCGCAGTCGGTTAAGCGTCCGACTTCAGCCAGGTCACGATCTCGCGGTCTGTGAGTTCGAGCCCCGCGTCAGGCTCTGGGCCGATGGCTCGGAGCCTGGAGCCTGTTTCCGATTCTGTGTCTCCCTCTCTCTCTGCCCCTCCCCCGTTCATGCTCTGTCTCTCTCTGTCCCAAAAATAAAAAAAAAAAAAAAAAAAAAGGACAAAAGAACACACATCACACAGATGCAGAAAAGAAGATATAGAAATGGCTCTGTGTAAAACAGCTGAGCACATCTTGGTGGTTAATACCATTCCCCACTGAAAAGAATGAGAGCTCCTTGGAGAAATGGTTGATTTCAGGGCTGGAATAATGTAGGTACAAAATGATCCTGGAATATTTTGATATGCCAGAAAGTCAATACTCAAAAGTTGATTGTATCATGTGAAAATGATGCAGGAGCAAGTTCAAAAGAATGCATGTAGTTTGATGGGCACCTGGGTGGCTCAGTCAGTTGGGTGTCCCAACTCTTGATTTTTGCTCAGGTCATGTTCTCGCAGTTCATGGGATTGAGCCCCAATATCAGGCTCCACAATAACAGCACGGAGCCTGTTTGGGATTCTCTCTCTGCCCCTACCCACCCCCACCCCCAGCAAAATAAATAAAAGAAAAATTTTTTTAAAAAGAATCCATGTAGCTGAGTATGGGATAATTTGAGCTCCAAAATAAAATAGGACAGTAGTGAATTATAAACCATTGGGGAAGAAAAGAAGTATGAGTTGATACTGATAATAAAGGTAGGTAGGTAGGTAGGTAAACCTAAGGAGAAGATGGAAGAATTTTATGCTGACTGGTAAAAGAGTACTAGAATTACAAAATTATTTTTCAGCCATCACAGTAATGTTTGGTTTGGCAAGAGCTATTGGACGTTAAATTTAGGGATGGGATTGGGTGGGGTGAGATTTCAATGAGAAACAATATTCACATACTTTAAAATATGTCTACAAGATTGCTTGCTAGTTGCAAGGAGAAATATGATAAGTACTGTGTAAAATTTCAACACCTTGAAGAATGATTAAAATTAGCATCAGCGATGAGGAACAGATAGGCATCTTTTGCCTCTAGATGTAATATTCTGAGAAGGTTATATCACTTATGTAGTATTACGGGGATACATAACCTGATCTAATGAGGAAACATGAGCCTCAAATGAGAAACATGAGCCTCAAATGAGAAACAGTCTATTAAAAAGGTGGGGAGGCAGGGCGCCTGGGTGGCTCAGTCAGTTAAGCATCTGACTTCAGCTCAGGTCATGATCTCACAGCTTGTGAGTTCGAGCCCTGCATCGGGCTCTGTGCTCCCGGATCCTGCTTCGGATTCTGTCTCTCTCTCTCTCTCTCTCTCTCTCTCTCTCTCTGCCCCTCCCCTGCTCACACTCTGTCTCTCTCTCTCAAAAAGTAAATAAACATTAAAAAAAAATTTTAAAGGTGGGGAGGGAGCCTGCATTATTCAAAAGTAATCTTCCAGATTGAAGAAACTAAGCAAACAAATACGATATGTGATCCTGGAGACTGAAAGGAAGAAATGCTATATAAAGGACATTATTGGGTTCACTGGACTGTGGATGGTAAATTGGGGGAGAATATCACATTAATGTTAAATTTCCTGAAGCTGATACCTATGCTGTAGTTATGAGAGAACAATTTTATTCTTAGGAAATGCATACTGAATTTGGGGAGGACAAAAAGATGTGATCTATGCAACTTACTCTTAAATGTTTTAGTAAAAGTCAGTATATCTAGAGAGAAGAATGAAACCAACGAGGCAAAATGTTAGTCGTTGGCAAATCTGAATAGAGTACACAGGATTTCACTGTACGATTTTTCCAACTTTCCTAGAAGTTTGAAGTTCTTTCCAAGTAGAAAGTTTAAAAAAAAGAAAGACTACACAGACATACCATTTTCATCTGTTATATTGGCAAAAAGAAATCACATGCTGAGACTGTAGGGAAACACACTCTCACTGTTGCTGATGCAAATGCAAAATGGTAAAATTTCTGTGGGAAGAAATTGGGTAATACCTAACTAAATTACATATACATTCACTCCTCTACCCAAAGAATATATTCTGAAGGTGATCCTCAGTTTTAAAGATATACATAGGTTCACACATGCATAAGTTCATTCATTGCAGCAGTATTTGTAATTGTAAAACATTGAAAACTGTCCAAAGAAGATAGAATAAACATGCACACAGTGGAGTACTGTGCAGTTGAAAAAAGAATGAAGAAGATGTCTGTGCACTGTGAAATGGAATGATTTCCAGGATATATTTCTAAGTTAATAAAAGCAAAGGACAGAGAAATTTAGCATGTGGCCTTTTCTATAAGAAAGAAGGAATAAGAAAATATACCTATTTACCTTTTCAAAACACACAAGAAGGATGAACCAGAAAGCAATAAAGTTGGTGACCTGCCTGCAAAGGTGGATGGTGAAGCAGGGAAGGAGCAACACGTTTCCAAGTTACAACTTTTTATATAGTTCCTTATCTTTGGAAGCAAAGCCATTTTTTTAGATAGTCTCCAGAAATGAAATTAATTCAATAAGGATGGCAGGGAAGACTAAAAACCAAAGTCAACTTACTTCAAATCATTAACAGTCACATTGAAGGAAGGAGAAAATAATCCAAGTAACTTTTTTTTTTTAATGTTTATCTTTGAGGGAGACAGAGTGTTGGCGGGGGGGCAGGGGGTGGCGGGGAGGCAGAAAGAGAGGGAGACACAGAATCTGAAACAGGCTCCAGGCTCTGAGCTGTCAGCACAGAGCCCAACACGGGGCTCAAACTCAAAGATCATGAGATCACGACCTGAGCTGAAGTCGGACGCCCAACCAACCAAGCCACCCAAGTGCCCCCCAAGTAACTCTTAATACTCTGTCCTTCAGTTTAGGGAGATAGAACTACAAAGAAATTCTGGACTCATAAGTTTGTTTTTTTTTTAGCAGTAGTGCTCCTGAAACTATTTAAATGTATGAAAGAATTGAGCAAATAGGTACACGTAATTTGGGCGGGAGCCAAGGTTTTTACTGTGGCAGAAGAGAGATACAAATACAGATATGGGAAAATAAAAAGTCCTGTGGGATGGGTTGGAATTGGAGTTACAGGGGCGCCTGGGTGGCTCAGTCGGTTGAGTGTCCGACTTCAGCTCAGGTCACGATCTCGCGGTCCGTGAGTTCGAGCCCCGCGTCAGGCTCTGGGCTGATGGCTCAGAGCCTGGAGCCTGCTTCAGATTCTGTGTCTCCCTCTCTCTCTCTGCCCCTCCCCTGCTCATGCTCTGTCTCTCTCTGAATCAAAAATAAATAAACATTAAAAAAAAATTAAAAAAAAGAAAAAAGAGAAGGGTCTTCCCTATAGAAGAATGCCAGCTGAAACTATGAAGAAATTCTGAGCCTGGAAAGTCATAGGATTGGGCAAAAATCCTCACTGAGTATTCAATCTATAGTGAAATTTTGCTGAACAGAATATTTGCATGGTCTTTAAGTATCTCCTTGCAGATTGCTTACTAAAAGGGAAAATAGTAAGACAACAATGGAGAACCAGACCACACCTACACCAGGACTTCAAATGTATCATCACCGGTAAGAGGCAGGTGGAAATCACGTAATCCGGATTTGCTACCCTGAGAGCATCAGTTAGATGGTATTTCAACTGGAGATATACAACCTGAGAGAAAAACCTCCAACCCTGAAAGAGGAAATACTTATTTTAGAAAAGGAGAGGGAATCTATGTGGAAGAATTCCAAATTATTTTTGTGGATGCACCACCGTCAAGAGGGAGCGTAACTCCCTACTTCGGAAGTGTGGGCTTCACAAAGCCACTGTACTTGTGAAAAGTACAGAGTGGAAAGGGGTTAGGAGTAATTTTGTAACCTGGGAAACCTGAAAAAATACTGCTTCAGGTAGAGGTGGTCAAGGTCAATACCAAGAGTGATGACTCAGGTTAATAACATGTTTCTTTGTATAATTGGATAGTACCTCTGATCTTTTTTCAAAAAACAACCCCAGTCTGGTCATTAGAAAATTAGGAGACAAATCCCAGTGGAGGGTCATTCAACAAAATACCTACCAGTACTCCTCAAAACTGTCAAGGTCATGAAAAACCTGAAAAATTGTCACAGCCGAAAGGAGCTTAAGGGGACATGAAAACTAAATGTAATGTGGGATCTTGGAATAGAAATAGAACATTAAGTAAAAATGAAGGAAATGCAAAAATAGTTTGCATTTTCTATAATTTTATATAAATGGGAGTCATACAGCATGTGCTCTTGTCTGGATTTTCATGCAGTGTGATTATTTTGAGACTTTTTGCTGTTGTATATATCAATTCATTACTTTTTATTAAGCTGAGCAGCAAGATGGAATCACTATATGGATATGCCATAAGTTGTTTATTCATTCACCTGTTGATATTTGGGTTGTTGCCAATTTTGAGCTGTTTTGACCATTCCTGTGTGTATGTGTGTGTGTGTGTGTGTACATGTGATATATGTGTTTTTATGTGGATGTATCTTTTCATTTATCTTAGGCAAATAGAAATGCTGTGGGTAGTTGGTGGTGTATATTTAACATTTTAGCAAACTGCTTTTCTGAAATGCTTTTATAGTATTTTACCTTCCCATCTGCAGTGTTTGAGAGTTCCATTTGCTGCCTAGACCATAGAGGGTTTTTTATTTTTCTATTTTAGGCATTCTGATAGATGTATAAGAGTGTCTCGTGGTTTTAATTTGCATTTTCCTAATGACCAGTGATGAGCATCTTTTCATGTCCTTATTTGCCATCCATATATAAATGAATTGTCTGTTTAGATGTTGTGCTTTTTTATTTTTTAATTGGATTGTTTCAGTTACTGAGTTTTGATAGTTCTTTATATTTTTTTATTTTATTTTCAAGTTTATTTATTTTGAGAGAGAGAGAATGCGTGTGCACGTGCAATAGGGAGAGGAGCATAGAGGGAGAGAGAAAATCCCAAGCAAGCTTGGATTGCACAGTCAGACCTGGGCCTCAATCTCATGAACCGTGAGATCATGACCTGAGCCAAGACCAAGAGTCTGGCCACGTAACTGACTGAGCCACCCAGACACCCCTTGATAGTTCTTTATGTATCCTAGATACCAGTCCTTTGTCAGACACACGTGATTTGCAAATATTGTTGTCCAGTCTGTGGCTTGTCTTATTCTCTTAATAGTAGCTCCCTAGGACCAGTTTTTAATTTTAATAAAGTCCAGTGTGTCAATATTTTTCTTTTATGGATCTTATGTTTTGATGTCATACCTAAAAATTTTGTGCCCACCCAAGGTCATGAAGATTTTCTCCTATTTTTTTTCCTAGAGGTTTTATAGTTTTAGTTCTTACATTTAGGTCTGTGTCCCATTTTGAGTTAATTTTTGTACATGTGAGGTATGGATCAGAGTTTGGTTTTTGTTTTGTTTTGTTTTGTTTTGTTTTTTTTTTTTTTTTTTAATTTTTTTTTCAACGTTTTTTATTTATTTTTGGGACAGAGAGAGACAGAGCATGAACGGGGGAGGGGCAGAGAGAGAGGGAGACACAGAGTCGGAAACAGGCTCCAGGCTCCGAGCCGTCAGCCCAGAGCCTGACGCGGGGCTCGAACTCACGGACCGCGAGATCGTGACCTGGCTGAAGTCGGACGCTTAACCGACTGCGCCACCCAGGCGCCCCTGTTTTGTTTTTTTTAATTTAGTAATGTATTGATCCAACACCTTTTGTTGAAAAGACTTTTTTCCACTGAATTGCCTTGTTTTTTTCTTTCTTCTTTTTACTTTTTTTTTTTTTTTTTTTTGAGAGAGAGACAGAGCATGAACGGTGGAGGGTCAGAGAGAGAGGGAGACACAGAATCTGAAACAGGCTCCAGGCTCTGAGCTGTCAGCACAGAGCTTGACACGGGGCTCGAACTCACGGACTGCGAGATCATGACCTGAGCTGAAGTCGGACGCCCAACCGACTGAGCCACCCAGGCGCCCTTCTTTCTTCTTTTTAATTGTTTTTTTTTGAATATAGTTGACAGTGTTACCTTGGTTTCAGGTGTACAGCATTCAGCTTCTCTATACATTGTGCTGTGCTCGCCATAAGTGTAGCTACCATCTGTCACCATACAATGCTGTTAATTGATTTTTCACCATTGTCAAATATTAGTTGACCGTACATGTATGGCTCTATTTCTGGGCTCCGTTCCCTTCTGTTGATCTGTTTATCTATATTTTATGTCAAAGTAGTGCAGCTTCATGATGCACCTTGGAGAGGAAGTATTAAGTGTTTCAACTTTGTTCTTTTCAAATTTGTTTTGGCTCTTCTAGGTCCTTTGCAGTTCCATATGAATTTTAGAATCTGCTTGTTGATTTCCACAAAAAAAAAAATCTGCTGTGATTTGATTGGGTCGTGTTGAATCTGTAAATCAAGTTGGGGAGAATTTTTTTTTTTTTTAAGTTTATTTGTTTATTTTGAGAGAGAGAGAGAGAGAGAGAGAGAGAAAGCATGAGTGGGGGAGGGAGGGAGGGAGGGAGAGAGGGAGAGAGAGGGAGACAGAGAATCCCAAGCAGGCTCCATGCTGTCAGCACAGAGCCCAACACGGGGCTCAAACCCACAAAACCACAAGATCATGAACTGAGCCAAGATCCAAGAGTTGGACGCTTAACCAACTGAGCCACCCAGGCACACCAAAATATCACTTAACGTTATTGGTTCTTCTGATCCATGAACACTATGCATCTTCCCATTTATTTAGATCTTTCTTTAATTATTTAAGCAACGTTTAGTAGTTTTCAAGGTATCAGCCTTGCACATCTGTTGCCAGATTTATCTCAAATTATTTCTTTTTCTTTTTTTAAGTAGGCTTCACGCCCAGCGTGGAGCCCAATGTGGGGCTTGAAGTCACGACCCTGAGATCAAGACCTGAGCTGAGATCAAGAGTCGGATGCTTAACCGACTGAGTCACCCAAGCACCCCTTATTCCATATTTTTTTGATGCTTTGTAAATGGTATTTTCTAATCAGTCTCTGGTTGCTTGTTGCTAATATATGGAAATATGGTTGATTTTTGTATATTGACATTCTATCCTGTATCCTTGCTAAGCTCACTTAATATAGCCAAGCAGCTCTTTGTATATTTTATCAGATTTTCTACAGTGTTGTCTGGGAATAAAGATTTATTTATTACTTTTTTCCCCAATCTGAATTCCTTTATTTCTTTTTTGCCTACTACATGGTCTTAGAATCTCTAGTACACTATTGAATAAAAGTAGCAAAGGCGGATACACTTATCTTGTTCCTGGTCTTCGAAAACATCCATATTGTCACCATTAAATATGATGCTAGCTTTAGGACTTTCCTAATGCTCTTTATCAGGTGAGGAAGTTCTTTCCTATTCCTCTTCTGCTGAGGGTTTTTTTTTTTTAATCAGGAATAGATGTTGGATTTTGTCAAATGCTTTTTCTGCATCTCTTGAGATAATCCTATGGCTTTTATTTATTTATTTTTTAGGCTTAATATAATGAATATATTGATTTTCTTTCTTTCCTTTTTTTTAAGTAATCCCTATGCCCATCTTGGGGCTCAAACTCAGGACCCCAAGATCAAGAGTTGCATGCTCTACCTACTGAGCCAGCCAGGTACCCCATGAATGTATTGATTTTCAAATGTTGAATTAGCTTTGCATTCCTGGAATAAGCCCACTTGGTCACTTTTATTATTATTATTATATATTGTTTGATTTAGATACTAAAATTTTGTTAACATTTGCATACATGAGGGATATTGTTCTGTAGTTTTCTTATAAGGGCTTTGTCTAGTTTGAGATCAGTAATGTTAGCCTCAGAGAATGAGTTGAAAACTAGCCTATATTCCAGTTTTCTGAACAAGTTGCTATAGGGGTTTTTTAATGTTTATTTATTTTGAGAGAAAGAGTGCACCTGGGTTTGGAGCAGAGAGAAAGAGAGAAAAAGAGAATCCCAAGCAGGCTCCATGGTGTCAGTATAAACCCCAAGGTGCGGCTCCATCCCACGAACTGTGATACCATGACCAGAGCAGAAATCAAGAGTCAGACGCTTAACTGACTGAGCCAACCCTGGTGCGCCAGTAGTATTTTTTTTAATTTATTTTTAAATTTTTTAAATTTACATTCAAGTCAGTTAGCATATAGTGCAACAATGGTTTCAGGAGTAGATTCCTTCATGCCTCTTACCCATTTAGCCCATCCCCCCCCCACACAACCCCTCCAGTAACCGTCTGTTTGTTCTCCATATTTAAGAGTCTCTTCTGTTTTGTCCCCCTCCCTGTTTTTATATTCTTTTTGCTTCCCTTCCCTTATGTTCATCTGTTCTGTGTTTTAAAGTCTTCATATGAGTGAAGTCATATGATTTTTGTCTTTCTCTGACTAATTTCACTTAGCATAATACCCCTCTAGTTCCATCCACGTAGTTGCAAATGGCATGATTTCATTCTTTTTGACCCCAGTAGTAGTTTTTAAGTAGACTTCCCCGATGAAGCCATTTGGGCCTGGGGTTTTCTTTGTGTGAAGATTTTAGTTTCTTTATTCAAATTATTAGAGTTATTTACCTATTCAAAGAACCAACTTTTGCTTTTACCTTTTTTTGTTCTTATTTCATTGATTTTTTTCACTTGAAACATTAAGTGTAGATTTTCCAATTATATATTTTTTCCCTTGAAAAGTTTGAAGGCCTTGCTTTCAATCCTGTTGTTGAAAAGCCCACTGATATTCCAGTTCCCCCCCCCCTTTTTTTTTTACATGGCATAGTGTTTTTCTTGAAGCTTTTAGTATCTTCATTGGCAGAGTTCTGTAATTTTTATAATGATGCACCTTGGTGTAGTTTTGGTGTTTGGGCGAGGCTTTTAAGTCATTAAGCTGGGCTTCCTTGGTCTTAGTATAGAAACTCTGTTTTTTGATCCTGGGTGTGTGTGTGTGTGTGTGTGTGTGTGTGTGTGTGTGTGTGTGTGTGTTTTCTTTATATAACTTGTTTCTCATTCTCATGTATATCTCTATGCTTTGGGTTTTGGTTCTTCTGGATTTAACCCTTATTTTTTCTCTTATTTTCTAGCTTTTTTGTCACATGTACACACTCCACACACATGCACTCGTGGTTTTTGAAAGATTTCCTTGGTTTTACTGTCCATTTATTGAAGTTATTGTTTTGCCTTTTCTGTTTTTAAATTCCAAGATCTTGTTCACCAGTAGTATCCTACCCTTATGTCCCTGGAGAATTAATTTCATTTTTTGAAGTTTTCTTCTGGTCCCTGCCTTACTTCTGTTTCCTTATAGATTATTTTTTCCTGAGGGTTTGTTTTGGCCTTTCACTTTTTTTTTTTTTAGTTTTTTTTTTTTAACGTTTTTTTATTTATTTTTGAGACAGGGAGAGACAGAGCATGAACAGGGGAGGGTCAGAGAGAGGGAGACACAGAATCTGAAACAGGCTCCAGGCTCTGAGCTGTCAGCACAGAGCCCGACGCGGGGCTCGAACTCACGGACCGCGAGATCATGACCTGAGCCGAAGTCGGATGCTTAACCGACTGAGCCACCCAGGCACCCCTTGGCCTTTCACATTTTTAGAGGTCTTTCTCAAATGGTAGGTGATCCTCACTTGTCTATTCATATCTAAGGATTAGTTACTAAGCAGCTGATTGGACTGAATGAGCTGGAGGTTAAGCTTTTTGACTAGTGAGATTCACTATGGCAATTAATCCTTTTTAAAAAAATTTTTTAATGTTTATTTTTGAGAGAGAGAGAGACAGTGTGAGTGGGGAAGGTGCAGAGAGACAGGGAGACGCAGAATCCGAAACAGGCTCCAGGCTCTGAGCTGTCAGTACAGAGCCTGACGCAGGGCTCGAACTCACAAACTATGAGATGATGACCTGAGCCGAAGTCGGACACTGAGCCGACTGAGCCACCGAGGCGCCCCCCTCCACTTTTTTTTTTTTGTTTTTATTGGTCCCTTTTTAAATCTTCTCCCTAGTGTTTTACACTGGTACTGTGATCTATTTAAATGTGGTTTTTTTCTTGTGTTTAATATATGTGGTAGTTCTGTCTGAATTTGTGTTTTCAGTGTTTCTGCAGAATTCTTAGCCAGTCTTTCATTCAGCATCTCCGTATCCTCTCCTTTGAGAATTCTTATTAGACATTTTATTAGATCTTTATGTTTTATGCCATTTGAACCTCTTATTTTCTATGTTTCTGTTTTTCTTTGCAGTGTTCTGGGTATTTTCTTAATGTTTATCATTTCCCCAGTTCTTTTTTAGCCATGGCTGATCTATTCATCCCATCCATTGAGGTGTTTTAGTGGTGGTGTCTTTTTTTTTTTTTTTAATTATAGCACTTACATTTTTTATTTACAGAAGTTACATTTGGGTCTTTTCAGATCTGCCTGGTTGCTTTTTATTTCTTTATTCCATTTTTCAATAATATTTTTGTTTCTTCTTAAACATTTCTTGAATGGTTCTTTTATACTCTGTGCCTGGCAATTTCAGTACCTAACAATTTGGGATTCCTAATCTGTGTCTACTGACACTTGTGACGGATTGCTTATTGTATGTTTGTTATTGATTGTGTGCTCATACTTGATCAAATCTGTAGGAATGCTGAAAGGCCTGAAGTGTAGGTGATTATTTCCTGAAGTGATCCAGTATGCTTCTGCTGCGTGTCAAGGGGCACTAGTGGCCCTTTAATGTCTTGATCTGGGTATTTTCTGACCATTTAGGGCAAGTTAAGGTATATCCTCAGAGTCACTCAGAAGGGCAGGCCCATGATTATACAATCTCAGAGTAGCCTCTCCACCCAGAGCATGGGCAGAAAAGACCCACATGTAGGTCTTATTTTGCCTGCATGTAGTCAGATTTTTGATTCCTACCTGCCCTTTGACTGAAGTTGTAGCCCTCTTAGGGGTTTCGGTCTGATGCAGGCATTTCCATTCCCTGCAGTAAACGGTAAGTTTTACATGGAATAAATGGATTACAATTCATACATTGAATTAGTTCATTAGTATTCTGTCCTAATCTAAGAAAAAAATGCTGAGGGAACATTTTCTCCTGAGTAGAATATAGCTTTCCAACTAGTGTGTTCTAGATTTGTCAAGATAATTCATCCCTGCAATATTTGGGACCATCTGAGGCCTCAGGCTGGGTGCATTCAGGGGCCAACTTCTCTTGCATTGTGTAGATGATCATTTTCTGTGCGTGCTGGAACTATGCAAAAGGTTAGCATTTTTCTAGATCATTAGTTCTTGGAGTTGCTTTGGAGAAGACTGAATACTATATGTCTCTCTTAAGTTGTCATAATGTTCACAAGCATATTAAAAGCTTAAAAAGGCCTTGAAATAAGGAAAATTTTCTTATTTGACCATAATACTTTTTATTTTTTAATGTTAACAGTCTATAATATTGAAACAAAGATGTTCGTAATTATTGACCCCGTGAAATTTCAGGGTTATATTTGCTGACAAGTGGAGTCAGAGTAAGATATTCTGTGTTGATATTTGAGGGTCAATAAATATGCATTAGCTGCTGACTGAGGTGGCTGTAAAGTGGACGAGCTTATACGAAAACTGCAAGAGATCTTCTTCGCATGGAAGTAGGCTATATGAATCTACTAGAACTAGAATTCTAGCCAGTGTTTGTAAGTGTGTATTCCAGGCACTGTGATAAATATTTCACAATGTCTTTTCATTGCCCTCGGGGGAAAAAAAAAATGAATTCTTTACCCTGGCCTTCAAGGACCCTCATGTCCTACTAGTTCTGGGCTGACAGCGCAGAGCCTGCTTGGGGTTCTCTCACTGTGTCCTCTTCCAACCTCATCTTTTACACCTGTCACTCTGGGCACCAGCCACACTGGCCTTTCAATGTGCTAAGGGATATTCCTACTGGAAAGCCTTTGTCTTGTTGTTTGCTTTGCCTAGAACATTCCAGCTGCCCTTTTTGGCCTCGAGGTCTTAACTCACCAATGCCTTTCCTCACCACTGAACATGAGTCGACGACTCCTGTCTCAGTTTGACTCTGCCTTCACATGGTCTAACTTGGGTTCCTCCTGCCAGTAAACTGTCACCTTGGTGAAAAGCATGCATCTTGTCTGCTCTGTACACCACTCGATCTGTAGCCTCTGCTACTGTGAGACACACAGATGCTTGATAGTTGTTGAATGTTGAATGAGTAAGAGAAGAAACACATAATTTGCCCAGTGTTGACAGCTAATAAATGGCAAAACCAGGACTCAGACTTAGGGCTATCAGAATTCCGAGCTCTTGGCACCACACTTCGTTCAAACAAGGACTCTCCCATTCCTTATCACCTTATCAGTTCAGAATGTTGCTAGACTTGACTTTTGGCATCACCTTCAAAATTTTATTCTTTTGAAATCCAGTGGTAGCCGATTTTGATTCTTTGAAAATACATTTGATTTTTTTTTTATAAGTTTATTTATTTATTTTGAGAAAGAGAGCACACACAATTGGGAGAAGGGCAGAGAAAGGGAGAGAGAGAATCCCAAGCAGGCTCTGTGCTGTCATCAATTTGCAGCTCGAATTCACAAACTATGAGATCTTGACCTGAGCTGAAATCAAGAGTCGAATGCTTAACCAAGTGAGCTACTCAGGCACCCTGAAAACACATTTGACTTTTTTTTTTTTTTTTTTTAAATACCTGCAAGTTATTCAGAACCAAATTTGTTAAATAAGATGGGTAGTCAAGCTAGGGAAAACTGTTGAGGGAAACGGATTAATTACAAAGTAGCCAGAAACAGTAGGGTTTTCTTTTTAAAATTGGGTCTAAAGGAAGAATACTGTAAGAAGTTGGAGGTTGTGGCAACAGCATTAGAACACGCATAGAGCCTCATGAGGGGACTTCTTAAAAGATAGTATTCATCTGGGGATAAAATATTTCCATTGTGTGGATTAAGGAACTACTTTTGTTGCTTTCATAGTTATACTTGATTCAAGTGAAAAATCAGTTGTCCACTTCAGTGCAAATGTTTCGTAACTGCACTTCTGAAAAAGACAGCTTACTCTTCTCAAACTAAGAGATGCATTTGGATGGTTTTATTTTGTCAAACTTTACACAACAGATTTCGGCTTTGTATTGGTCATGGGAGGAAGTTACCCTAGCCAGAAGAGACATTGTGCATAAAGTGTAAAATGATACCAAAAAATACTAACTGAAGCAAAACATTGAAAGGTGCCAGCTGATAATTTTTACTCTAGTTGCCCCATCGCATATTATTTATTTTTATTTTTTGTTGTTGTTGTTGTTGAAGTTTTCTTTTGCTCCCTGCATTGGTCCTGTTTCCTTATAGATTCTTTTTTCTGGAGATTTTTTTCCTCTTTATTATTTCCTATTTTCTTTTTAGTTTCTTCTCCCTAAACTTGAAGTTTTGCAATTTATTTCAGGACAGGTTGAGTTGACAGTGTTACTTTTTGGGGATTTAGGCAGCTTGAGAGAGAGCATATCTTTTGGAAGAGCAAACAAGTATCATTCACTGAAGATGATGTAGTGTCTTTGTAGCTTTTCTTTTGAAAAGGAAATAATGTTTAGCTTGAGATACTTGGAGTTTTTTTAACCATTGTTTATGCTAAAGAAAAAAATGAGATAAGACTGCAAATGTACAAATGTTATCTTCTCTAGTATTTGAAACAGTTAATATCTAAAAACTCTAAAATTAAAAATTCCCAATTAATCACTCCAGAACTCTTCACAGCGATTTTTTTTTAATTTTTTTTTTAACGTTTATTTATTTTTGAGACAGAGAGAGACAGAGCATGAACGGGGGAGGGGCAGAGAGAGAGGGAGACACAGAATCAGAAGCAGGCTCCAGGCTCTGAGCCGTCAGCCCAGAGCCCGACGCGGGGCTCGAACTCACAGACCGTGAGATCGTGACCTGAGCCGAAGTCGGACGCTTAACCGACTGAGCCACCCAGGCGCCCCATTCACAGCGATTTTTAAAAGCATCTATATATTTCCTGGATGCTCTAAATTATAATAAAAATCTACACTTTTAGAGATGAAAGGTAAATTAAGAAACCATCTGTTATGTGTATTTCACAACAACTTAAAAAAATCATCTAATTTTTAAAAATTTTTTTTGATGTTTATTCATTTTTTTGAGAGAGAGAGCATGAGAATGCGCACGAGCAAGCGGGGGAGGAGCAGAGAGAGAGGGAGACACAGAGGGTGAAGCAAGCTCCAGGCTCTGAGCTGTCAGCACAGAGCCTCGTGCAGGGCTCGATCCCACGAACTGTGAGATCATGACCCAAGACACTTAACCAACTGAGCCACCCAGGCACCCCTCTGATTCTTTTATAGAGAAGTGACCTACCTAGTTTATAGCAGTTACTATTTGAATTTGAATTGCATGGTGATCCTCTGATTGTGTTCCGTGTTTATTGTTGTCATTGGTATTCTTATTAGCTAACATGGTGGCTAATAAATTTGCACCCTGTAGAAAGGAAAGGCTCCATTTTGAAACAAACATTTTGTTACAAAATAAAATTATCATTTGTCAGGGCTAGATCTTCGTTTTCCAAATATCATCACAATTTGAACTAAATTCTTTGGGGTGGTGGTTGTGTATCTGTGCTGTGTCATGTATTATTGATTTTTTCTACTTTTAAGACTGAACATTCTTCACGCCCTGAAAGGAAAAGAAGAGACTCTTTCGGGATGTTTGACGGTTATGATAGCTGCAGTGAGGACACAAGTAGCAGCTCCAGCTCCGAGGAGAGTGAAGAAGAAGTTGCTCCTTTACCTTCTAACCTCCCAATTATCAAAAACAATGGACAAGTCTACACATACCCGGATGGTAAATCTGGCATGGGTGAGTATTCCGCCTTTCACTGTTATGCAGCTTCTTACTGGAGGATATGTTCTGATTTCATTTCTTCTTTCGTTTCCCTTCCTTGGAATTTTTCAAGGGAAAAAGAAACGCGGTCTGAAACTTACAGTTGTAGATGAGATCACTAGATTCCCATTTGATCCATCTTGCCTACCTGCCGTGTTCTGGCAGAAAGCAAGTAGAGCAAAATAAAAACAAAAGGCTGTTGAGAAACACAATGTGGACGTAAATTCAGTAATTAGGTAATAAATCCCACTGTAACTGAAAGTGTGTAGGATCACAGGCTTATAGAGCTGATACACTTGCAGAATGAGTTTCTCTCCTCTACAAAAATGTCTTATAAGATTATGAAGCTTTCTATTTTAACACTTCCAATGATAGGGTATCTCTAATTACCAGATTATTCTTTGTATTGAACCAAAATTATCCTTGTTCTCAATTTTGTCTTTGGGTCTTAATTTTGCCTCTTAAAGGTACAGAGAAGAATTCTAATCCTTGTTATGATGATAACTGTTCACACCAGAACAGTCCCAGGTGACCCTAATTGCTTCAGCAATCTGTCATAGTGTGACAGTGATTTTAATTCCTCAATAGCCTGCTCACTTTCCTCTGGGCATGCTTCAGATTTCATGGTGCTGGAGTGACAGCTTACATGACTTGCCCAAGACTGTCCTGTTTTTAGGATTGAAAATCCCATATCCTGGGAAGCACTTCAGGCAAATGGCTAGTCACCTGTGTAATAAGGGCAGCTGGTCACCTGTGTAATTAGGGCAGCAGGTAGGCCACAGAGTTGCTTTAACTTTTTTGAAAGTAATACTGGTTTCATGTATAACTGAAACCCTTTAGTCTTTACTACAGATTCACCACTAAACCAGTTAAAACAGTCTTGTCTGTTAGCAGTTGACTTTTTGAAAGATATTTTATTTGTGAGTAATTTCTACACCCAACATGGGACTCAGACTCACAACCCCAAGATCAAGAGTCACGTGCTGCACCGACTGAGCCAGCCAGATGCTCCGACTTTTCATTTTTTAATAAACGATATGAGGTTGATTTGAATAATACCTTAGGAGAGGCACGAGCAAGGGCTATGGGAACATGAAGGGCAGGCGATGAATTCTAGTCTGGGAGGGCTTCACAGGGCAGGCAGATTTGAGCTAGCTTTGAAGGACAAAGGTGGAAGCTGTGGGAGAACCCTGTGGAAGAAGGGAACTATACTAGCAAAGATTGGGAAATAGGACTTTGAAGGAATCATGCTGAGCCATTCAGATGTGGCAGGCACGTAAGTGATTGTCCAAACGAAACATTGCAGAGAGATGAAAGGTCTGGTGGTACAACCGTCTTTGGGCATGCAGTGTCTGAAGCTTATTTTTAAATCAGTCAGTGCTCACCGAGGGCCTCTTTCAGGGTCTAGGCATCTGGTACTTGCCGTCAGCAGAGAGGCTTCCTGTTGGCAAAAGTGGAAGGACGTGCTCCCACTTCACTTGGGAGCCAGACAAGGTCATTTCCAAGGACATCGCAGAGACTAGGGAAGAGGGGAAAGAAGGTGGATCAGGAAGATTTGGAGTTAAGTTTTTGGCTTTGGGCAGGCCTCTAACTCACTGAGCCTGTTTTTCCGTCTGTACAGTTGGGATGTGGGTACCTGCTAGGCAGGGTGGCCAGAGGACAAGGATAAGAGAAAGTATCCCCAAAAACTCCAGCTGGGGCTGCAGTTACACCATGGATGCCTGGGAATACTGAATGAGAACAGGATCCAGCCTTGTTTGATACCACTTAGATTCAGGAGTGAGTCTGCCATGATAACATTCTGATTGTAAAAATTGAAAAATGATTTGGGCCCTGAAGAGGGCCCAGGAGTGATTTCAAGCTTACTCCCAAGTTGGGCCTATAGGTGGACCTAATAGATGAAATCAGCTGTACGTTTCTCTTAAAGGCTCTCTTGATGAAAGGAAATGGAGTGGAGGTGATCCGTGCTGGAATAACTGTCCTAGAACCTCAGCAGCCCAAAGCCAGGTTAAGAGGCCTGGCTGATGCAGTCTGAGGGCAGAAAACTGGTGTGGACGTCCCCGGGCCCGTCCACCAGGATGATGGACAGCAGGTGTGGCTGCAGAGGTTTCCCCTGTGGACACTGGTTGAGCTACACACTGTGCTGTCCTGGGAGCCTGTCCCTGAGTGTGGCAGGTATCTGGTGAGAATTAGGCACCTCCTCAGTCCGCAACAGGACAGGCTCTGGATCTGGAGACAAGAATCTTCTGGGGGCTTTCCTTTTGAGACCTGCTAAGTTCCAGCCCCTTTCCAGCTGCAGTGGATTTTTTAAAACTTTAAATTATCCCATGTAACCTTTTTCTTACTGAATTTTGATCTTCTTAGAAATTGTTTACTTCTAATTCTATCATTTAACATTGAAGGTTGTGTTATATAATCTTCTAGTTTTATGTCATTTGCAGATTTGATAATAATGCCCTGGAGGTATTCTAGTCTTAAAAAGTTGAACAGCACAGGGCCTGGTACAGAATCTTGTAGGCTGTGTCAAAATACTTCCCATTATTGGGGCACCTGGCTGACTCACTTGGAAGAGCGTGCACCTCTTTATCTCAGGGTCGTGAGTTCAAGCCCCAAGTTGCATGTAGAGATTACTGAAAAGTAAATAAATAAATAAACTTTAAAAGAAAAAAAATTCCTTGGGACACCAGGGTGGCTCAGCTGATTAAGAGTCCGAGTCTTGGGTTCAGCACAGGTGATGATCTCACGGTTCATGGGTTTGAGCCCCACATTGGGCTCTGTGCTGACACTACTGGGCCTGCTTGGGATTCTCTGTCTCCCTCTTTCTCTGTCCCTCCCCTGCTCTCTAAATAAATAAATAAATAAATAAACAAACAAACAAACATTAAAAAAACAAAAAAAAGTTTCTACTCACTTATCAGGACCTTAAATTTCTCAATCTTTATTGACAAAGCTGCATGAGAGATTTTATCAAATGTTTTAACTCCTAAAAAAAAAAATTTTTTTTTTAAACCCATATTAACTCCTATTAATATATGGTTGACCCTCAAACAACATAGGTTAGAAATGCCAATCTCCCATGCAGTTGAAAATCTATGTGTAACTTCTGACTCCCCAAAAATTTAATTACTAGGGGCACCTGGGTGGCTCAGCCCTTTAAGCATCCAACTCTTGATTTCAGCTCAAGTTATGGTTTCTAAGTTCATGCCCTGTATCAGGCTCTGTGCTGATTCTCTCTCTCCCTCTCTCTCTGCCCCTCCCTTGCTTGTGCTCTCTATCTCAAAATAAATAAATAAAAAATATTTTTTAGAAAGGTGTCTGACCCTTGATTTCTGCTCAGGTCATGATCTCACAGTCATGGGATCTAGCATGGCATTTGAGTTAGCGCAGAGCGTGGACCTCCTTGGGGTTCTCTCTCTCTCTCTCTCTCTCTCTCTCTCTCAAAATAAATAAACAAAAACTTAATTACTAATAGCCCACTGTTGGTAACACTAATAGTCGATTAACACATGATATTTTGTTTGTTTTTTGTATTATTTAATCTATTCTTACAATAGAGTAAGGTAAAGAAAAAATATTTTTAGGAAAATCGTAAGAGGGAAAACACATTGTTGGAAAAAACCCACATATAGATGGACCCATGCAGTTCAAAACCCCTGTTGCTCAAGGGTTGATTGTTTACTCTTGCCATGGTTTAGTTATACCAGTCCAGTAATATTATAAAAAAAGGAAATAAGGTTTATTGAAGCTTTATATGTGCCAGGCTCTGTTTTAAATACTAGAGATACAGAGATAAAACAATATAGAATAGTCCCTGCCCTGGTGGAGCCAAAGATTCACTATCCCCTTTGGGTCACAGCTTCTTTAGCTAGATGGTCACAGACCTTTTTAATCTGTTCTATAACTCTTTCTCCTTTTTTTTAAACTTTTTTTTTAATGCTTACTTATTTTTGACAGAGAGAGACAGAGCAATAGTGGGGGAGGGGCAGAGAGAGAGAGGGAAACACAGAATCTGAAACAGGCTCCAGGCTCTGAGCTGTCAGCACAGAGCCTGACGTGGGGCTCAAACTCACAGACCGCGAGATCTTGACCTGAGCCGAAGTCGGACGCTCAACAGACTGAGCCACCCAGGAGCCCCTCCTTTTTTTTTTAAATGCTTATTTATTTTGAGAGAGAGAGGACGTGTGTGCCAGCAGGGTTGGGGCAGAGAGAGAGAGAGAAACCCAAGTAGCCTCCGTGCTATCCACACAGAACTCAACGCAGGGGCTCCATCTCATGAACCCTGAAGTCGTGACCTGAGCCAAAATCAAGAATTGGATGCTCAACCGACTGAGCCACCCAGACAGAAAACCATTTTTCGACAGAAAACCATTCAGTTTTTTCTCTCCTTAAACACCCTTTCTTCATCTCTAATCCTGTGGTACCTTTCTTTCATGATTTCTCAATAGATTTATAAGTACTGGTTAAAACTATCAGCCCTTCTAAGTTTAACTGTTTGGGTGGAGATTTGAGCCCACTCTGGCAGTTTTTCGCTCTGTTACTCTCTGGTGTTTTATTTTTTGTTTTTTGTTTTTTCCTAACTCTTCTCAGGAATAATTGACAAAGAGAGTTGCATATGTTTAACATGTACAGTGTGATGATTTGATATACATTGTGGGATGATTACCAAGATTGAGATAAATAATACCCATGGTTTCACATAGTTAACTCTTTGTGTTGGGGTGGTGGGGAAGAACACAGTATCTACTCTCAGCAACTTCCCAGTATGCAGTACAGTATTATTAACTGTAGTTGCCATGCTGTATGTTAGAGTCTCATAATTTACTCTTCTTATAACTAAAATGTCGTACCCTTTGACCTACCTGTCCCCCTCCCCCCAATCCCTGGCAATCACCATTCTATTTTCTGTTTCTATGAAATCAGCTTTTTTTTTTTTTTTTTTAGGATTCCACATGAAAATGATCCCATACAGTATTTCACTTAGCATATGCCCCGCCCTCCAGGTTCAACCGTGTTGTCACAGTGCCAGGATTTCCTTCTTTTTTGTGGATGCATAATATTCCACTACAATGAATAATACTTCATATATGTATATATATATACCACACTTTATGCATCCATTCAGCTATCAAAGGACATTTAAGTGTTTGCATTTTCTTGGCTCTTGTGACTAATGCTGCAGTGAACATGGGAATTCAGATATCTGTTCAAGATACTGATTTACAGTCAACTAATTTTTGACAAGGGCACCAAGAATGCAGAATAGGGCAAGGACAGTCTCTTTAATAAAGGGTGTTGGCAAAACTGGATATGCACATGCAAAAGAATGAAAATGGATCCTTGTCTTACACCACTCAACAAAAATTAACTTAAAATGGATTAGACTTAGGGGCACCTGGGTGGCTCAGTTGGTTAAGGGCCAACTCTTGGTTTCAGCTCAGGTCATGATCTCCTGGTTTGTGGGTTTGAGCCCCACATTGGGCTCTGCGCTGACAGTGCAGAGCCTACTTGGGATTCTCTCTCCCCTCTCTCTCAAAATAAATAAACTTTAAAAAGAACAAAAAGAATTTTAAAAATGGATTAGACTTCAGTGTAAAACCTAGAAATATAAAACTAGAAGAAAACATAGGAGAAAGCTTTTTGACACTGGTCTTGTAGTGATTCCTTGGAGAAGAGAACAAAAACAAATGGGCCTACGTCAAACTAAAGAGGTCTGCGCGGCAATGGAAACAATAAATTGAAAAGCCAACCTACAGAATGGGAAAAAGTATTTGCAAACCATGTCTGATAAAGAACTCCTACAACTCAGTAGCAAAAAAACAAATAATCTAAGTGAAAAAGACCTGAGTAGACATTTTTCCTAAGAAGACATACAATTGGCCTACAGGTACATGAAAAGGTGTTCCACAACACTGATCATCAGGGAAATACCCATCAAAACCACAATGAGATACCACCTTACACCTATTATGATTGCTATTATCAAAAAGATAAGAGAGGGGCACCTGGGTGGCTCGGTCGGTTAAGCGTCCGACTTCGGCTCAGGTCATGATCTCACGGTCCATGAGTTCGAGCCCCACGTCGGGCTCTGTGCTGACATCTCAGAGCCTGGAGCCTGTTTCAGATTCTGTGTCTCCCTCTCTCTCTGCCCCTCCCCTGTTCATGCTCTGTCTCTCTCTGTCTCAAATAAACGTTAAAAAAAAAAAAAGATAAGAGATAATGTTGGTAAGGATGTGGAAAAAAGGGAACTCTTATATACTGCTGGTGGGAATGTAAATTGGTATATCCGTTATGGAACACCATATGGCAGTTCCCCAAAAAATTAAAAATAGAACTGTCATGACCTAGCAGTCCCAGTCCCACGTATATATCTGTTTACCTATTCTGAACTTCAGTTCTTGTGACCCTTCTTCTAATTCTGCCTTTCAGATCATTGTCTATTATGCTAATTTACAAAAGAGGCACATTAATAGGGTTTTGTTTTCCTCTGTTATCAGTGAGTAATCAAGCACCTACCTCAAGCTTTGACCCTCTCCTTTCCTCCTTGTCCTCTGAACATAACTTGAAAGAATCTTTGTATGACCCTTAACATTTTTCCAAGACTTGGCTCTTTTTAGCTTGCCCTTTGTGTTACTCCTTAGCTGCATTGCACTTCTTTTCCTCTTTTGTTTATAATCCTTTCAAAGGCTGGAGCTCTTAATGTATAGGAAAATGCCTGGCACACAGTGAGCACTAAGGAAATGTAAGTTGAATCTGATTTATTTTGTTTGTGGGCTTAGACCCTCTGTTAAACCTTGAGCTGCGGTCAGACCCTCTGGAGCCGTGGCCATGGCATCATACCAGTATTTTCTCTAACTTTTGTGTGGGCTTTTCTGTCGTTTATATGACAGAAGAAATTTTCTGTTAGAAGGCAAATATTTAAATTAACACTTAAGTAATTATTAAACTGTTAGATAAAAATTGGTTTTATTATATGATCATAATAACACCATTGTTTTTGTTCTCTTAATTAGCTACCTGCGAAATGTGTGGGATGGTTGGTGTGCGAGATGCTTTTTACTCCAAAACAAAGCGTTTCTGTAGTGTTTCATGTTCAAGAAGCTATTCGTCAAACTCCAAGAAGGCAAGCATTTTGGCCAGACTTCAGGTAACGGTACAGAAACCTTCTTATTCTTTATATCTGTTATTTCTGTGGCTTTCACTGTTTATCTGTCATTGGATTGTGATTCACTGCACTCCACTTCTACCCAGTTGGCCAGTTACCATTTTATACCCCACATTTTTTCAGAAATACGTGATCCCCAAAGTTTGTTCAGCCTGTAAAATTGAACAGCTATTGTAATAGACAAGGCATACTATCCAAAGTAAACGATGAAACTGTTTAAGTGAATTAAAAACACTCTTTTTCTAAATAAGTATAAATATAATAAACGCCTTGTTATAACAGAAATTGAAGCCATTTTTCCCCCCTGGTTTCCTTTTGAGTTAACATCAAGGTAGAATCAATGCAGCATTTGGGGGGAAATGATATACCCTGTGGTTCTACTTCTCCATCATATCTGCTTTGTACTTTTGATTGCAGCCTATTTGATACCTTGAACGATTGTTTTTGGTTAATCCAACTAACCTTTTTGAAAACGTTCATGGTATAAAAAGAAAATCATCTTTCTTTAAATGTACATCAATGCCTACAATACAAAATGGAGATTCGACCATTTGACTAAGTTGTTAACTATTGTAGCGTATAAACAGTGTTTTTAAGGCATTTAACTGATTTTTGTAATATATTTTATTTGAGTGATCACATTTTTCTTATTCTCCTGTAATTGATTGTGATCCTTACATAACACTGAAAGGATTTATAAAAATTCCCCAAATTAAGGAAATACATCACTTAGATGTATTTCTATATTTCAGATAGACAGTACCTAAGATCCTGAGCAGTGGTCTGTACCCAAATGGATGGCAGTTTGTCACACTGTGAATTTGGCCCATGATCATTTTGTCATTGATCTTTTGCGTTAGCACTAAAGGTATAAACCTCAGTCACTTGCTCTTTAAACATTAAATTATCTTCTCTTACCATATAAATAGCAATGCTTGGCAACCTGCATGAGTGAATAACCACTGGTTTTATCTAGTATAAGAAGGAATCAAGTATCCACCACAGCCTATATTTTAACATCTTATGGGATATAATTTTTTATTAACATATTAATTTGCATATTGCTGTTTTAGTCTGTGCCAGCTCTGCTACCCATAATAGATGTCTACATTGTAGCAGAACTCCAAAAAACAGTTCTCATGTTAAAATTCCTTGTATGTTTCCTCTGCTTTAATAATTTTCTAAACCCTTGATGTTTACTTAAGCAGAATGAGTAGTATGCGATCAAGTTAATTTTTTCGGTGGAGGGGGATGAATGAAAAAGAATCCTATTTACTTAACTCTTCTTGTTTTAGGGTAAGCCTCCAACAAAGAAAGCAAAAGTTCTTCAGAAACAACCTTTAGTTGCTAAACTAGCTGCATATGCTCAGTATCAAGCTACCTTGCAAAATCAAGCAAAGACTAAAGCAGGTAATATTGGTGAATATAGTAGAAGTGAAATG
This sequence comes from Neofelis nebulosa, assembly GCF_028018385.1. Lineage (NCBI taxonomy): Eukaryota > Metazoa > Chordata > Mammalia > Carnivora > Felidae > Neofelis > Neofelis nebulosa. Next base: position 41,163,281 of record NC_080797.1, on the reverse strand, counting down.
TTTGATAATGATTCGCCTAGTTTTAGTCAACATTTAAATTTTGAATTTTGTTAACTAAGCTATTTCTCTGTCCTACTAGTACATTATGACATTAGGCTTCCTGATGATGGTTTTGGTTTCAGTAATTTATTCTAGGGGTACCTGGGTGGCTTAGTCGGTTAAGCGTCCAACTCTTGATTTTGGCTCAGGTCATGACCTCACGGTTTCAGAGTTCAAACCCCACAGTGGGCTCTGCGCTGGCAGCTCAGAGCCTGCTTGGGATTCTCTCTCTCTCTCTCTCTCTCTCTCTCTCTCTGCCTTACCCCTGCTCGCCTTGTCTCTCTCTCTTTCAAATAAACTTCATAAAAATAAATAAATACACAATTCTAGAAGAGAGTAATTGTGTTGGCAGTTTCACAGTGCTTGTGGCAATATCCTTAACGTATTTTATTGGGGGGCCACCTAGGTGGCTCAGTTGGTTACGCATCCAGCTTTGGCACAGGTCATGATCTCATGGTTAGTGAGTTCGAGCCCTGCGTCAGGCTCTGTGCCAGCAGCTCGGAGCCTGGAGCCTGTTTCAGATCCTGTGTCTCCCTCTCTCGCTGCCCCTCCCCTGCTCACACCTGTCTCTCTCAAAAATAAATTAAAAAATAATTCTGGGGTGCCTGAGTGGCACAGTCAGTTGAGCGTCTGGCTCTTGCTTTCAGCCTAGGTCACGATGTCAGAGTTTGTGAGATCGATCCCCACATCAGACTCCATGCTGACAACACAGAGCCTGCTTGGGATTCTCTCTCTCCTCTCTCTCTGCCCTTCCCCTGCTCGCTAGCCCTCTCTCTCAAAAATAAATAAACATCAAAAAAAATTTTTTTTTAAATAATAATTTCAAAAACATTTTTTGTTTGGTTATTTTCTGTGTTCCACTTCTATGCTGTGGCTGGTGGGGAGCATTATGAAGATAATAAGCAAAATGATAGGACGTTTAGCGGGCTTCAAAGGTAGTGGAGATGAGAGTCATAAAAGGAAGAGATTGAGAAAGGATCATTTCTAATAGATTTTTTTAAGTTTATTTTGAGAGAGAGAGAGAGAGAGAGGGAGAGAGCGCGCACAAGTGGGGGAGGGGCAGAGAGCAAGAATCCCAAGCAGGCTTTGTGCTGTCAGTGCGGCACCTGCCAGGGGCCTCAAATTCACAAACCACGAGATATGATCTGAGCCAAAGCCAAGAGCCGGACACTTAACTGACTAAGCCATCTAGGGCCCCTGATAGAAGATTCTTAACAGGAAGGCAGAAGCAAGGAAGTATAGTAGGGACTGAAGCGATGAAAAACCCTAGTGAAGGTAAGGTATTAGTGGCAGATACTGGAGAGAAATCTCACTGAAAGGGGCACCTGGCTGCCTTAGTCAGAAGAGTGGCAACTATTCGTCTCAGGATCATGAGTTCGACCCCCACATTGGGTGTAGAGATTACTTAAAATTTTGGGGAAGCCTGGGTGGCTCAGTCAGTTAAGTGTCTGACTCTTGATTTCAGCTCAGGTTGTGATCTCATGGTTCGTGGGTTCAAGCCCTATGTTGTGCTCTCCGCTGACAGTGCAGAGCCTGCTTGGGATTCTCTCTCTCTCTCTCTCTCTCTCTCTCTTTCTCTTTCTGCTGCTCCCCCACTCATGTTCGCTCGTGCTCGCTCTCAAAAATAAATAAATAAACTTTTATAAAACTTTATAAAAAAAAAATGGAGAAAGGGAGAGAAAGAATCTTAAGAATCTTAAGTAAGCTCCATGCCCAGCACAGAGCCCTTTGTAGGACTCCCATCTCATGACCCTGAGATCATCACCTGAGCCAAAATCAAGAGTCAAATGGTTAACCAACTGAGCCACCCAGGTGCCCCCCAAAAAAACACTTCAAAAAAAAAAAAAAGAAAAGAAAGAAATCTCATTGAGATGCACAGTAAAAGCTACATGGGAATAAAAACCCAAAAGCAGCCATAGTAGTGTTTCTTATTCTGAACAGTTCTGCGCTCAGCTGTTCTTTGCTGCTTAGAACATGGAAGACTTAAGCTAATATTAGTTTTTAAATATGATCTATGTGAAAGTTCATGTTTATTTAGAAAAGTTCTTAAAATTTTGTAGGAGAAAACTTTCAAGATGATGTTATTTTTTCTCTAAGTTTACTTATTTATTTTGAGAGAGAGAGAGAACAAGGGAGGGGCAGACAGAGAGGGAGAAAGAGGTTCTGCTGCACACAGAACCCAACATGGGGCTCAATCTCTCCGTGAGATTGTGACCTGAGCCAAAACCAAGAGACCATTAACTCACTTGAACCACCCAGGTGCTCCAAATGATACGTTAGTTTTATGTCATTTCACATTTTCTCATAAATAAAAGATTTGAGCATTGTAATAGATCTAAATTTATTTTTTTTCAGCAGCAGTCTCCATGGAAGGCTTCAGCTGGGGTAACTACATCAACAGCAATAGCTTTATAGCAGCTCCAGTTACCTGCTTTAAACATGTGAGTATGGAATTTCTCACCTTGTACTGAAATGCATTGTCATTGTTTAAATCTGAAGGTACAGTAACACCTAAGCATCTTACCTTTAGAAGATCTCTTTTTTTATACATTGTCATAAAAGTGCTAATTTTTAAATAATACTTATTAGTACCTAGTAATAACTTGTAGAGATTGTACAAGTAAACGCGTCCTATAAAGAAATTACAATTTGAAATTATTTGAATAGGGAAAGAAAAGTACTAGTCTCCTCCAATTTTCATATTAAGTTGAACCATATCCAGTGCTGGTTTTGTATATCATGTGTATTGGCAATGTCACGTGGTTCAGTGTAACACAAAGCATCCATCGTGCATGTTACCTAAATCTTTGTGATCTGACCTGATAATTCAGAAAGGGAGGGTTTTCCAGTTATGTTTTGTCCTCAAGGGTAAAATCAGAAAAACAAAAAAAGAACTATTAGAAGCATAGTATTGTGGGCTGAAATACATGATATATCGTGGAAACCCCTTTGCAGGATATTCTTTTTAGCAAGTAGATTCTTAGAGAGTATATGTTGTAATTCAGAATTATGTTAAAAATTTTATCTGACAGTAGGTTCGTTCCTTTTGATCCTCTTCCTTTTTATTCAATTATTTGTGATTCTCTCCCATACATTTTTGTACCTTTCTACAAGTTTAATTTGTATTTAAAGGTTCTATCTGCTACTGACTATGTACAAAAAGAAAAGAGAATTTGGAAAATGAATGAATGAAATTTTGTTTATACTAAACATTTTGTTAAGTTAGTACTTTACTTTTAAATAACAGCATGTGGACAAGTGACCTTGAGTTCTTGCTGTGGAAACCCAAGTGAATTTTTATTTGTTCACGGCCAATAAAGGATCTTGATCAAGCCTGAGCTAATGAAATCAGTGGTAGAAATATAAAATAAAGCTTGAGTTCATTAATTTGCTAGTTTTCTTTCCTGAAAGCATAAGTGTTCAGCCCTTATGTGGTGGCATGCTGACCCTCTGAACCAAGCTAAGTAGAATCTTAGATACTTTATCGTGGTGTAAAGTAGATAATTTGCTTTACATAATGTGGATAGTAGTGTCACTTTGTGAAATACATTACATACGTGGCAACAGCAACATTAAAGAGAACAGCAAAACAAATGTTTAACTCTTCTCTCTATATTTCTTTCTGCTTTTCAGAAGCTCAAAATCAGATTAAGTTCTGTTATAACAACTCTTTTATCCCAAATACCTGGAACCTTTGCTGTCTCTTTCTGAATAGTCTTTATCTCTTTTCCTGTCTTTAATATTTCGGTTTTTTCCTGTTTTGCTGTCATAAACCATGTAAAGCTGTGTTATGTAAGTAGTCAAGGTATTTTTTTAAAAGCATATTTTATTTCATGCCCATGTCTTTGAATAATACTATATTAAAGTTCCTTATAAGAAAATCTCCTTTATAATAACAAAATTGATTTTGTTTTCAACTTTGCTGTTAAGATTAAAATGTTCCATCATATAGGTTAGAGCAGCTAGCCTTCACTGTATTATTAATGATACCATGCAGGCTCCTGTCTCTAGCTCAGAAGTAAAGCATCTGTCCCCCATTGTCTTCTTATTCCACTTGTCTTTCTTTACTGCCTTTTTCTCACCAAGTAGAAAAGCAACTAATACTGGTAATTTATGAGTGTATTTTAGTACAAATGACTTTGCTTTATTGCCTTAACCAGCATCTTCACTTGAAGCCATTTGGTTTATGTCAGACCTCATGCTACAGTTGATTTTATCCTTTAGAGCTGACGCTTCCTGGTTCTTCCCCAGAATAGTTTTCTAGGGGCGCCTGGGTGGCTCAGTCGGTTAAACATCCTGCTTCGGCTCAGATCATGATCTCATGGTTCTTGAGTTCAAGCCCCGCGTCAGGCTCTGTGCTGACAGCTGGGAGCCTGGAGCCTGCTTCTGAATCTGTGACTCCCTCTCTCTCTCTGCCCTTCCCCCTGCTCACATTCTGTCTCCGTCTCTCAAAAAATAAATAAATATTAGGGAAAAAAAAATAGTTTTCTAGATCTCCAAGGAGAGTCACTGGCTTTGGCTTTAGAAAGTCTGTTGCCAGGAGCTGCTGGGAACACAAGGCCCTGCCTTTTTTCATCCGCCCTCTAGTCTGCGAAGAGTCAAACTGCCCACCCTAACACTGGTTCATCAGTAGGGCCCACTTCCTCCAGACTCTGCATCTGCCTTATCCCCAACTGAAGCACAGGTTGGGGGCCTTTTCCTGCTCCTAGAAGATTCTTTTTCAAACATAATTTTACTTGGCACCTGGGTGGCTCAGTCGGTAAAGCATCTGACTCTTGATTTCGGCACAGGTCACGACCTCAGAGTTGTTGAGATTGAGCCCCAAGCTGATCTCAGCATGGAGCCTGCTTAGGATTCTCTCTCTCTTCCCCCCTCTCTCGGCCCCTCCCCAGCGTGCACTCACACGCGCGCTCTCTCTCTCTCTCTCTCTCAAAAATAAATAAATCAACTTAAAAAAAAATAATTTTAAGAAACCTCCAGTGTGTAACATGGAAGCAGAGCTGTTCTGAATGAACCAAGAATTAGGGGTGGGAGCAGTGTCAGGGCCCTGACTACCTTGCTTCGCTAACACAGCCCACCCTCATCTGGAGTAAGGATCACAGGTAAACAAACACTTTATATTTTCTGGCACTTAAGTATGATTGTGATTTGTTCTAAAATCACAGGATTTCAAGAGAGGAATTCTCTTTTCCACTGTCTTTCAGCTTCTGAGAACGAAGTGTCTGCAAAGTACAGCATAGGACTGGGTCCTCTTTGGTAATTGCTGTAATTATGCAGTGGTTTATACTCAGGCCCTCAGTTACAGCGATGTTTGGCATTTTTTATAATTAGCAATGGAAGTTGAGTCTCAACTGTTACAAATATGTCTACTGATAATATCTTTCATATTGTCTAGGTGAAAGTTTGGTAGTTGTGAGACTTTTTCTTTTTTTTTAAGCTTCAGAATTACTGCTCTTTTCCCTTAGTCTAGGTAGGATAAGAGGAAGCTGCACCAGTCGGTCTAGCAAGAGTGGAATGGGGTGGCCAGAGCCTTGGCCCCTGATCCTGGGCTCTCCCCTTCCGTGGCAGTCTCTGAGGTTGGAAACCACTGAATTATGTAATAACGCTTTTAATTAATCGTAAATCATGTCGCAACACTGTAAAATGTCTTAAAAATCATCTAGCTCATCTGATTCATCTCTTGTTGTAAATGAAACTCTTGCTACTTTTTTCAGTAGCTGGATTATAATTTCAGTGTGGGGGTTTAACCTGCTTTTCCTAATGCAAAGTATTTTATTTTTTTAATGTGGTTTTGAATTAAGCCCTTATAGGAAAACCACTTTTCTTATAGTTTGTCTTTTACTCACACACTGCCGCCACATAATATTTCTGACCCCAGATATGCAGGTTTTCCACACATCAAGCAGTTCTCTTACACCAGCTGGGTATCTGAAATTCAGCTCACTTCTGATGTGGTCTACCTGGAGTTCATCACACCCTCAAGTTAAGGGCTCAGTCCCACGAGATTACACCCACTTCAGATACCAGTCAAAAGTTTTAGGTTGTTACCTGTGCTTCTGACTCTAATCAGAAGCTCAGAACGCTCTAAATCAGCGTTCCCATGACCTGCTTCTTGGGTTCAGTAATTCCAGCCATTCAGTAGAATGGCTCACAGCACCCAGGAAAACAAATACTTAATATTTGCCCATTTATTACACAGGTTATAATAAAGGATACAGGTGAACAGCCAGATGAAAAGATACGTAAGGCGAGGTTGTGAGAAGGGACCTAGAGCCTCCATACCCTCTCTGGGCGTATCCATCTCCCAGCACTGCCAGATGCTCACCAACTTGGAAGCTCTCTGAATCCCATATACAGATTTCTCTTGCCATCTAAAAGTCAACTTAATGCCACTTTACTTTTACGAAAGGCCTGCGTTAGTACGTTTTTTCACTTAAGAACGAAATCAGAAAAGGATTTTTGCTTTTAGGGAATGTTACTGCTTCCTCACATTATGCCTCTTCAGCTTTTTTAAGGTTATAGTTATGGTTTTATCTACTTTTAGATGGCAGGGGAAGCCTGTATTTTGAGATTCTGATGAATGCTTCATCGTACAGGCATGATCAATCATGAAGTCAGTCTCCATACCCTCTCCTGGAGGATGGGGACTGGGGCTGAAAGTTGTAAGCTTCTACTCCTAGCCCGGTCTTTCTAGTGACTGGCCCACATCCTGAGGCCATCTAGGAGCCTACCCAGAGTCTCCTCATTAGAACAAAAGATGCTCCTATCACTCAGGAGATTCCAAAGGATTTAGGAGCTCTTTGTCGGGATCCAGGGTCAGAGACCAAACGTGAGAACATGAGGTGCTCGTGGTGCTCTTACCACTTAGGAAGTTACAAAGGTTTTAAGAGCTCTGTGCCAGGAACCAGGGGCAGAGACTGATATACAGATACATATTTCCTACCTTTGTTTCCTACCAGTTCACAGCTCCTAAAAGCAGTATCTGTATCTATCCTAACTGTGGAAAAACCCAAAACGGTACTGCAGCACCACATGCCAGTTAGGTACATGGCATTAATGAAATTCAAGGTGATTTTCTTCTAGTAATTTGTGTTTGAAACCAAGAGAGCCTCCGGCTGGTCACTGTGTATGTACAACATTGAGCTTTAAAGCATTCTTAATTTTTTAAAGACTGTAGTCTAAGATTGAAGCAGTGCTGTTTCCCATTATCTGCCTTATAAAATCGAGTAACACATTCCTTTCCTAGACACTACAGCACAAGCCAAAATGCACTAATCCCAAGTGGTCGTGAAACATATACATCACAGTCCTTCAGACACATATTCACAGACTTAAGATTTCTTTCGTTTGATACCCGGACTGTGTACTCTGGTGTCTTGTTGACTCCTTACTAAGACCAAAAATCATCCTACATTTTTCTCCCTTGAAAATAGTTGCAGTTTTGATTTTTTTGATAAAAGGTCCTTTGTACACATACATGGAATCACTTTAAACCTGAACTTACTATGCTTGTTCATCCTGCCTCCACAGATATTCCTATTACTTACATGTTCTATTCTAATCCTCTGGCGCCTGACCTGTGTGCCAGGTGTTTTGAGAAGACAAGTGTTTCTTCACACTTCTTTGCAATATATATCCCAAGCGTATTTTTGTATTTTAAGGTCAAAAGCGAAAGTCCTTCGTTTGTGTATGAACAGCAACGGTAGTTTTTCTTTACCGTAAAAACTCATAATCCACTTCTCAACTTCTCAAGTATGTGTTTATTAGTTAAAATAATCCATTTCAAGTAAAATTATTTTTGACTTTTTTCCCTGGCCTTGACTACGCATACCCAGGACTTCCCTGAAAGTTGGAGACCAGTATTCGTGTCCGTTTTAACTGAAGTTAGAGTCTTCAGTATGTCACCCGGGATCACAGAATTTCTTCCTACTGGAAATCAAACTTCAGTGTGTTCCCAGTACTTGTTAGCGCTCCATCTGATTTAGCTGTCGTGGGTGTTGCCATGAAGTAGAGTTTCTGCAGGAAAGCAGGGGGCTCTAGTATTATAAAATTCACCTGTTTTTTAAGTTGTGGACTGTTTTATGCCTTTCAGATTAGCAGTCACTGCTTTCTACCCCTTTTTACACACTCATAGCCTTCTCCCATTCTTAACCTTCTACCCCACGCATCCCATTTTCCTTTTATACTCTTGGCACCCTTCCCTCAGCTGCTGCCACCACCTCATAGAGTAGATTCTGGTCTCAAATCAAAAGGTGAGTGGACTTTCTGGAGAAAGAGGGAACAATTTTTTCCTGTTTCGACCTCCTACCAATTCCAGCCAAGCAGCATTCAGGAGTTCTAATTTCCTTCCAGTTAATTTCCAGTAATGTTTTCTCCCCTTTTTGGCCAAACAGTATTTCATCTTTCTGTACTAGATGAACTTTAATAATCACATGCCTGTTAGTCTTAAGATGTTTCAGTGGTGGCTTTTTGTACATTTGCCATATCATCCATCAGTAGGATAGATTCTTCCTTGGTTACTTCTGTGCAATTTCAGGGCTAACGTCTGCCCACTTGTTGAAGTTTGTGGGCGGTTATCAAAGTAGGTTGGCAGTTCTGTGGAGGGAAATTGTATTTCTGCCATAAAACATCATATATGGGCAGTGTATCAGCCCTCTGAGAGTCTAAATACTAGCCATCTGGGCTGTTGGCCTATCTGGGAATGTTCTTGAAGTGCAGAAAATAAAACTTCCCGCTCTGTTGTTTTTTGACAGACAACAGTCAGGTGTAGGTTATCATTCATTTGTGCTGGGGAGCCCTCAGCATGTGGATTTGGCCATGTCCTGCAGGACCTGATGACAGCTTACCTTGCAGGGAAGGAGAGTCGCTCCCAGATAGCCCTCACGAGTGGCCCTGGAGCAGGAAGTGGTGAAGCAGATCTTCCTGATTTGGGAGGAGCCTGAGGTGGACCTCTCGTCCTGAGTCTGGAAGGTAAATTTGTTGTTACCTGTAAATTATGGTTCTGCTAGTTCATGCTATGCCAATCCAGACTTTCAGAGGTATCCCTCCTGCCAGCAAGAGAAGACAGATGACTTGGATGAAGATGGCTGTCAAGCCCTGGGTCATTTAGTCTTCCACACTTAAGAGTATTCATTTTAAACAAAAGGGCAGATATATCTATGAAATTACCTTATCATATCAACACGTTGAGCACACACTATGTAGTAGTAACTATGGTGCTCTTGTTTGTTGTTCTTGTTTCTTCGTGTTTTGTTTCTCAGAGTGAACCATATGGATTGGTTTAAGAGGGCCTAGCAGAACCACAACCTTACAGGCAAGAACAAATGTCACTTTCTGCTACTTTCTCCTATACCAATCCAGACTGTAGGGACAAAAACATAATATCCCCCAATAAAGTGAATATTAACCTATTTTTTAAGTGAGCAATATATTGACACTTCATCTTCTTTAATAAAATGTAACTAAAAGTTATTTACTCCAAACAATTGTTAAGGCTGAGAAAAAAAAAAAAAGTTGGTATGACATTGTCATATCTAGCTCAAAGAGGAGTGCTGTATGCCAAATTCACTTAACAGTGTGCCAACCTCACCCCCAGCTTATCGGCATAACCATGCTTCTTTCTTCTCAACAAAAACTAAACCCATTCCACAAGATTTGGCAGCCAAACAAAGAGGGATTGATACCCTACCTTAATTTAGCGCATACATTTAGCTGCATCTATCTGCTCTAATTGGTTCTTCCTCACAGAAATGAATACATGGTCTTGGTGTTACTATATCGTAGCTTAATCCACGTTACCTATCATCCTTCCAGCCTCTCCTTTTCTGATCGTATCTGCTGGCAATAGGGATGGCCCTACAGTCTAGAATGATATAGGGGGAGATAGCAGAACCTGAAGAGTCCAGTCTTTCAGTTCAAAAACAGCAGCAAGAGGTAGTCGTATTGGATGTATTGTTTTATTTTTGCACGGCTCAGGGAGATAGTTTACATGTACTCTTCCAGAATCACAAATATTTGAGGTAGGCCACTGTCTCCAAGTTACTAAGGTATATTCATTGCTTGCTACTTAAAGTAATCACCATAATTTGATTCTGTCTTTGGTTTCCAGACTTACTCTAGTTCAGTATTAATTTGACCTCTTCTTCCTCTCCTTCAGAAACGTCAGAACTATTGAGAGGATAGGGGTTGAGTACTGTTTTAGGCTAATCCTCCTATTGGGTTGGCATCTACCAAAGTATAAGAAGCCTTGCATGGAAGACATTTGCCCACTGTTCAAATTGGCTAGATCGTGTAACTCGTAGATGTCTTTGTTTAGTCATCTTTGAGCTCTGAAGCTGTTTTGTCTTTTCCTGATTTCATATTATCAGGTCTTTTATAACCTCACCCAGTCCTTTTCTCTGTGTTCAGGGTTCTAAGTTATATTTAATGAGGAGCCAATTATCAAGGCCACAGAGACTATTTAATATTATCAGCATTTATATTCCTAAATTCACTTATTTGACTTAATTAGCTATTGCATAGACTTCAAATCATTGTAAATGGCCTCAAGTTGTAAGGATTAAAATGTAATGGAAATTATAATTTGGGAACATGGTAGATTTGGGAAAGTCTCTTCATGATGCTCTTTTAATCAGTTTCCTGAGTCCCCATCATAACCATGTGGTGTGGAGGCTAATGATTACCAGTTCTAACATTGAAAGTTTTCTCTTGTTTGTAGTAATTCCTGCATGAGAAATTTAGAAATAATAAGTTACTTGACAATTTACCACGGTATGCAGCTCCAAAAACTCTTCAACTCCACCTTTTTTAATAACTTTAGCCAATGTTTTTGCCATATCTGTTTTAACAGACTCTATTTCTATTTTACGAATTTAACTTAAGTTGAAAATATAGATAAGTTTTCTTTCTCCTGTTAATAGAAACCACAGGCTGATTGGAATTATTTTTCTTTCTGCTCGTTAGCCAGATCCTTTAAAATTAGAGGTTGAGGTAAAGTGCATTCATTGAGTGTATATTAAAAATAACAAGTTTCTTAAATCGGCTTTATCCTGTGAAATCTGTTGAGTTTGTGATTCAGCTTTTATAAAAATTGCTGTTCAAGTCTTATATTAGAACAGTATTGGATTTTGAAGTTAATGTGGATCTGTTTTAATACACGTGAATTCTCTTCATCTTGAGCTTGCCCCTGACACTGGCTTTTTCCCAATAGAATTCTGTGAAAAGGGAAATAACAATTATATTTTTAGAGAAAAATGAATGAATTAAATGGCATTTTTAATTTAATATTTCCGTTATTGATGGTAATGCTTATTTTAAATAACGTGTTTTAGGCTTTATGTTAATAAGATGATAATTGAATAATTTTTATATGACAGGCACCTATGGGGACCTGCTGGGGTGATATCTCAGAAAATGTGAGAGTAGAAGTTCCCAATACAGACTGCAGCCTACCTACCAAAGTCTTCTGGATTGCTGGAATTGTAAAATTAGCAGGTGAAAGCACATGTAATAATTTACCCGAAAATGCCAATTATATCTGTAACTTTTAAGAAAGTGTATTTGTAAATTTTGCAATTGTTGCCAAATAAATAATAAATATGATAACAGGGCAGAGGTTAGCAAAAACATTTTTTTTTCTATAAAAGCCAGGTGGTAAATATTTTTAGCTTTGTGGGCAGTACAATCTCTGTCACAGTTACTCCGCCGTGCAGTTGTAGCATGAAAGCAGCCATAGCGATACATAAATGAATAGGCGTGGCTGTGAGCTGGTGACACTTTATTTATGAGCACTGAAATTTGAATTTTATAGAACTGTCATGTATCAAGACATGCAACCATTTAAAAACATAAAACCAATAAAAGTAAAAATGTAAAACCATTCTTAGATGGCAGAGTGTAAAACACGTCACGTCAGACAGTAGACCAGATCTGTGGGCCAACCTCTGGTATAGGGAAATACTTTGAAAGGTAACAAAAACCTGAAGTGCTAAGAAAAGTGGTAAGGTCCATAACCCAAAAGTAAACTAGTGTTGATAATTTCATACATCTTAGGTTCTTTTTCTTCACCCCCACTGCTTTCCATGTACCCTAGTCCTTGTTACCCTCTGGCTCATCACATAAATGCATTAGGTATCTACTGTGTTAGAGATGATGCACAGTGATGTGCAGAAGTGTAAAACCTAGTTTATTCCATGACCTGATATCTGCCAAACGCGGACTACCTTTATGATGAGGTGCTCAGTGAGTGGTGCGGTGGGGCACTGTAGCACTTTACGGCAGGCAGGGGTGTGGGGGTGCACAGCCATTCAGAAGATAAGAAGTTGTCCTTAAATTAGTGAGCGATATCTCATGCATCCTACTTTTCCTATTTCTCTCCAGCCATTCTCCCCCAAACACCCTGCCCACTGCTCACTATGTACTGCTGACAGCCTTGATCTACTAAACATGATCTTCTGTTTTTCTGCTCGAGCACTTCTGATGGCTTCTTTGTCCTTAAAGGATCAAGATGGTTGGCATTTACAGTTATTGATGAGTTGCACCATAGACCACTAGCCAGATTTTTGGTTGCTCCCCACCATAAATGCTGTCTATGTCCCGATGAGGCTAGTTCTCTCCCTCCTCCCTCATAGAACACATTGTCACCTCTGTGCCTTTGCACATAACATATTACCCAGTTCAATTCCCACCTTTCCCTTGAAACATTCCCCCGGCTATTTAAGCCTTCTCTAAATCTTGCATTATTCTCTATACTATAATTTAAAACGACATAATCTTTCTGTTCTAGATGTTTAAGCTAGTTGCATTTAAATAGCTCTAAAGATCAATGCGTTTAATATCCAGGAATTATTTCTACCTTCCATCTCCAATTTTACATTTCTGTTTTATCTCATTGCACCATGTATCTTATTTTAAGCCACTTTAATGATGTTTTAGAATCGAGCCTGATGTTAATCATGAACTAGAGCTCGGCAACAGTTGGCAAACTCATGAATTATGTTGTAAATTGTTGAATTTTTAAACTAAAGGTTTAATGCTATAAATTTTCTCCATGGATCTTAACACGTGAAAATGCTGCTGAACTGAGCTCCCTGCCTGGAATATAAGTTTGTTGGGCCTTTTTTATTCCCCGGAGGGCCTTAAATTAAACTGTAATGTTGCCAACAGAAGGTTTATTAAATTATAAATAGGATATATCATACACTTTTTGTTCTTCCTAAGAAATAAGTCATTTCACATACTTTCTTTGGTGTTTACTGAACTTTTTTACTTAGTATTTTCACATTCTGTTTCCAGATAAATAGGACAGAAAAATTTGGGCTCTTGAGGTAGCCACATCCAAATCATTCGAAAATAACTGGTCATCTAATCAGCTGGACAAAGCAGTTTCTTTGAAATGACTTCAGCTGGATTTCTATGATGTCTTGACAAGATTTTCCTAACTTAACCATAACCTTTTTTCGTTTATTTTCAAAACTACATATTCTAGTAGGACTTTCCCACCCTTGTTTTCACTAAGAATTTATTTTCTAGAAAATTTAAGAAACTGTGGGTAAAATTGAACTCCGTATTTAAGGGGGGAAGCCATGTCTGAAAACATTTAAACTACTGGCATTGTACCTCACCTGGGGACTTGTTAGAAATGCGTGTTCTCAGACTTACCCAAGATCGACTCACTCAGAATCTCTGGGGGCAGGGCCCAGCCCTCCGTGTGTTAACGCGCCCTGCACGTGATTCTGTTGCAGGTGCACCCTGACACTTGACACCCACTACCAGCAGCTGTGTCCTGTTTGATCCCATTCCATTTTTCTTACTGTGTGGTGATTGATTTGTTGGTTTCAGGTTACAATGCCCTTTTAAGATATGAAGGATTTGAAAATGACTCTGGGCTGGACTTCTGGTGCAATATCTGTGGTTCTGACATCCATCCCGTTGGTTGGTGTGCAGCCAGTGGCAAACCCCTCGTCCCTCCCAGAAGTAGGTGGCCTATTTACCCTCACTGTCATTGAAACATATGTACTTTAATGCAGTGTCACATGTAGTAACATTCAAGTGATACAGAAATTAAAGTAATCATTTTTGGTTTTAAGTAACTTTTCTGATGGCAAACATGCTCGTTTTCTTTATTTTTGTGACTTTTCTTCATAACCTTCATGCTCTGAATTGCAGGGGGAAATTGTTATTTTTTTAAAAATAGTTTATGAAGCAATTCTGCTCTTTGCTAAAGTGTAACTGGTTATTTCTTTTGTTTTAGCTATTCAGCATAAGTATACAAACTGGAAAGCTTTTCTAGTGAAACGACTTACTGGTGCCAAAACACTTCCTCCCGATTTCTCACAGAAGGTAAAGAAAGACAGGATCTTAGAAAGGACTGAAGTGTCAATTGAGAGCTCTGAAAAGGAATAGCCTGGAAGTTTTTAAAGGAATTGTTTTCATTTAGTGAGCCAGATGATCTAGTTAAATATCGAGTGCACTCAGTATTCTTAATGGTACAAAATTGAAATCAGTTGTAGAGTTCTGTCATGAATTCCGAACAGTTTTTATCTGCTTTTGTTTAAGGTTTCAGAGAGCATGCAGTATCCTTTCAAACCTTGCATGAGAGTAGAAGTGGTTGACAAGAGGCATTTGTGTCGCACACGAGTGGCGGTGGTGGAAAGTGTCATCGGAGGAAGATTAAGACTAGTGTACGAAGAAAGTGAAGACAGAACAGATGACTTCTGGTGCCATATGCACAGCCCGTTAATCCATCATATTGGTTGGTCTCGAAGCATAGGCCATCGATTCAAAAGATCTGGTAAGCACCTGTCACAAGCCCGCCTATTGAAAACATCATTGAGGCTGAATTGTACTACCGTGGTTATCTTTCTTTACAGAATAGCAAAGATCCGAAATAGCATTCTAGTTGTCTGGGCTGCTTATTCTACCTTAATTAGGGGATGTTCACACCAGAATATGAGTGTCCCGGCTAACTCCTTTATATTCCTTCCATTTGTTCTCAATTAAAATATAATGCACTTTTGGTCACAACTACATTTTGTTCTCTTCTACTTTTCTTATCCAGCCCATTTGGAAGATCCAAAGGTAGCCTTTCCATTTGCATTCAGTTTTAATCAAAATAGCAAAATTATATGTGGTTAGACCTAATACTGAACACATTAAAACATACTTCTGAAGCTGTGATTCCCTCACTAGGGAATTGCAAGCATTCTAATTGGCTGAGCGTATTTCATAGCACATGTACTCTGAAGAGAGCATTCTATTAAAGAATTATTTTTCACCATAAATGTAGAAGGCATGTATTTCTGCCATGTTTTAGAATATACATACCTTGTGAGTTTGAAACCTTCAAAGAAACGTGGTTTTTGGTCTTCTCACAAATGCTGACAGATTAGTATGTAACTTTTCCTTGTAGATATTACAAAGAAACAGGATGGACATTTTGATACACCACCACATTTATTTGCTAAGGTAAGAAGTTTTTATAAGAACCCTCATTTGTAAATTAGGTTTGAAAGAGGGTTGTGGGTTTTTTCCTAACATTATGGAAATCACAATTACATTTGTTCACTTAAAAGGATTAAGACCTTGTGATCCATAGGTGTCACAACTATTGATTATAATTATTCTTAAATTCTGTCCATTTGCCTGAACTCTCTATCCTCCGACGGAGGTTTGAGTTACAATACTAGGTAGGTAGGAGAAGGCATTTGGTTTTTTCATCTGGTAAACATTTTCAAAGTGGTAATATTTATTATTAAAATGATAACATTTGTAACAGCCGATGTGCTTTCATGTAATTCTTTAGGTAAAAGAAGTAGACCAGAGTGGGGAATGGTTCAAGGAAGGAATGAAATTGGAAGCTATAGACCCATTAAATCTTTCCACAATATGTGTCGCGACTATTAGAAAGGTAAGACAATAGGTTTTAAAGTATAGAAATGCAATTGTAAGAACCGGGTTTAAGGTAATAGGAGAAGGAGGCCCTTAACATACTCATTTTGACATAAAATGTATGTATCTGGATCTTCACTGGGGAGAGGGTTGGTAGTAATTTTGAAATAAATTTCAGTTCTCTTATCAGTGGTTCTCTTTCTACGTAGCTTGTTGTCAAGATTGTCATCTTGAGTCTGCTGCCTCTAGTTATGGAAATATGTATCCTGAGTTAGAGGAAGAATATTTATCTAAATTACTTCTGGTCAAAGCTACTCCAACACAGAATTGCAACAAGGCCAAATTTATCTTCAGTTTACTGTTTTTCCCTTTGTGCCTTTTTTCTTCTTTTGGTAGTACTTTATTTCTTTTTTTCTCTCTTCTGAAGCTGTGTTTATGAAAAGGTCTAGAAGAGTGGTTCTCAGTTCTCAGTAGGCATCAGAACACCCTGGGGAACTTAAAAAAATACAGGTGACCAGACTTCTTAAATGCCTACCCCACCCTGTTCCGATTTCATCAGTCTGGTGGGGGGCCCTTGCGTTGGCATTTTTTAAAAGTCCCCAGGTAATTCTCCAGTTCTGCCATGGTTAAGAACCACTGGTCCAGAGTCTACCTATATAAGGGTGGAGCTTAAATTGTGATTTGCATTTCAGCACAGTTTAAAGCCTTGAGCCAAAAGAATTAAAAACAGTTATGGTTGCTGCCGTGTCCCAGGCACTTGAGCTCAAGGTCACACAGCTAGACCAAACCGGCTCCAAGTTTTTGTTCTTCCTCTTTACCTGACCCAGTGATCAGAGTCACCTGGTATGATTTCAAACATAGATTTCCAAGACCTACTCCAGACCTACTCGAGCGGAATCACAAGAAGTATTACACAGGATAATGTATTTGTTTTAAAAATGATAAAGTTGTCTAAGTGATTCTGACAGTCAGGTTTGGGAACCCGTCCATTATGCCATGCTCTGTTCCATGAAATGAGAATGAAGCATCCAGTGAGTAGAGCGTCAGACTTTGTTCGGGAATTACTTAGTTCATGCTCGCCACACTAGGTTTGGTTTGGACTCTAAATAAAAAGCTTACAGTCTTGTAGAACACGGTAAGATACATAAAAATAAGTTTGATACAGGATTGACTATGACTTACATGTACACAATACTGTTGGGATTCACATAAAAGGGCACATTGTCTCAGAGGAATCAGGGAAAGCTCTATAGAAGGGAGGCTATTTGAAAACTTCACCTTGTAGGTTGGGAAAAACAGCCCAGCAGAGATGCAGGGAGGAAACTGTTGTGGAAAGGGAATGTGCACAAAAGCATCGAGATAGGAAAGCACAGGCCAGGTTTAGGAAGAGACTGAGTCGTTCGTACAGTACACATCAAACAAGTCATACTGAGTATGGTGGTCAAGGCTTTTCTTTCATCAGGAACAGAGACCCATGCAAGTTAGCTCTAAGAAAGTTACCCTAAGGACATGGCAGTCTCACAGACAGACATGCAAGGACACAGGGACAAGAACTGGAAAGCTGTAAACCTGGTGTTATTCTCCCCAACTCTTGGGGCCTCTTTGTCCCATCTCTTTCCTGCTCTGAGTCTCTGCCATTTTCCTTCACTCTTGTGATTGGTGTTCCTCTCACTCCGTCTCCCTGTGTGGCTGCTAGCTCCATCCTGTATCACAGCCTTTCAGGTCCAGTTCTGACCCATGACTTGACAATAGCCTCTATGTCTGTTAATGGTAATTACTGCGAGAGATTCTAGCTGAGCCCAGCCTTTGGCTTCGTCCCCTAAAGGTTAGATACTAGCCCCCAGCCCAGTCAGCTGTATTTGGAAAAAGAATCCATGCTGAATGGAGGTAGCTCTTGCCAAAGGGATAGGCAAAGCTGTTAAGCTGGAAGAGGAAGTTATTATACACATCCACTATAGTAGAAACCACTAGAAAAAAGGCACTTGGGGGCAGAGACTAAAAGATGATTTAGAACCAGGCATGCAGGCTTTGAATACTCGGTCGGGCCATCTGAGCTTTCTCTGGTGAACAGGTGAGTTGGAGAAGCTTTCTGGCGTGAATAGAGGTCATAACACAGGAAAGTTAAACTGTGTAAGAGGAGAAATGTCCGAAAAGGAAGCCTGAAAGCAGTGATCTCAAACAGTGTAGTGGAGACAGAATTCATGGCACAGAGAGAGGAACTAACATTAAGGGGAGTTGTGGGGTCTGGTGCTTGCTTACCTCTGAAGGTGACTTTGACAGCCTGCATGGACTCTGAGAGGGCGTGTGCAGCACTCAGGGAAAAGGCAGGACTGAGACCCTGCAAGGGAGACAAACTCCTGACTTCAATGGAGGAATTGTGGGTGTAGAGGTCAGTTATTGAAGCACTGGGTGTGGGTGATCTCAGCAAAACAGAGAGAAAAGGGCTAATATCAGAAATGTAAAGATTGGATGTGAAAGGACACTACCAAAAGAAGCATCACCAATCAGAAGAGGTGAGAAGGTCGGGCAGTAGACTGTAATGTAATGAGAGTCTGGGAAAAAACGTCGCAGAAAGTTGAGAGTAGTCAGTGGATATCAGATATTTCAGGGAGGCTGAGGTTTGAGGAGGATAAGTGTTGGGAGAAAGGCTCTGGATTTGACAAACTAGGTCACTAGTGAAATTTGGCATTTTAGCAGGATCAGGACAGAAATCAGACTGCAAAGAGTTACATAGTATAAACCTTGAAGTGGGTCTCTGGGTGAAGTATATAGGAGTTCACTGTGCTATTTTTGTACCTTTTCTGTAAGTGTGAACTGTTTCAAAATTAAATATTTTTCAATATTTTTAATGCAGTGAAAATTGGGAGACGTTAGATTATACAAGATAGTGTTTTTGGAGCCAGGTACCAGTGGTAATAGCACAAGATGGAAAAGTTACTTTGTGGGGTGGGGTACTACCTCCTAAAATAGTCAGGGGTGCCAAAGAAGGAATATGGGGACCCTTGCACGGGGTGGCCTTCGTTTCTGTCATACAGGAGCGTGGGTATCTGTAGCATAGGAGAGGGAAAGTGAAAGCTTGACGAAGGTAGAAAAGGTTTGGAAAAACTCCTCTGCGAAATCAGAAGGAAAGGAGTAGAGTTACCGAGTAGGACGCAGAGCCGCGCTGAGACTAGACGGTTAAATCGGAGAGGAGCACTCAGCCCTGTTTCATGGGCCACAGCAGCCAGCACCTCAGCCATCCGCAAAGGCACCGCTTTTCCTACACCTCTGAGGTCACTCTGTGTAACCCTGCTTTTGTTGCTGGTGCACACTGCAGTCCGCATAGGTTCTTCCCATTTGAGTTGCTAGCGTAATGCAGTGAGGAGACCGTTATGTGGTAGATTTTCATTTCTTGTAGAGTGTCACTTAAAGGATCACTTTTACAATAGTGGTGTCTAATTTCAAATACTTGAAATTCTCTTAATTTGAAAGGTGCTGGCTGACGGATTCCTGATGATTGGGATCGATGGCTCAGAAGCAGCAGATGGATCTGACTGGTTCTGTTATCACGCAACCTCCCCTTCTATTTTCCCTGTTGGTTTCTGTGAAATTAACATGATTGAACTTACTCCACCTAGAGGTATTTCATCCTAATGTGAACGCTGGGTCTTTATCCTTGCCTTCTTTTTACGTGGTATCTATTTACATCATTTAACACAGCCCTGGGTTTTTTTTTGCTGTGTGGACATATTACATGTGTTCCTGTATGCAAACATACATACACATAACAAGAGCTGTGGGGTGCTTTACACACATAAAGCACTATATTCTAGCTACCTTTGATAAATTATATTAGTATAGAATTGTTCCTGTGTATCTGTACATTTTGTAATATGAATTGGTATTCTCGAGCCCTGTGGAGATGGTGATGTAGGTTATGGCATACATAAACGTTTTTTAAAAATAGATACAGGCTAAAGCCTTTGAGGGAAAGCAAGTTTCCATCTTTAGAATACCATGTGGCTTTTTTTTTTTTTTAAAGGCATACCCTTAAATAGCTCTCAAGTCTTAACTAGTGACTTTCCTAATTTCAGTATCTGAGCGTTGGGTTTTTCTCTTCAGAAAAGAAGGGGGAAAAACTAAAAACAGAGGCCTATAAAATAGCGTTTGCCCAGCAGAAAAATATCACTGTGACGTATGAAATGCTAGACTATCCTAAGCGTAGGATTACAAAAGCAAAAGTTTATAATTCTTCTGGTAGACAGGAGAGAGACACTCTTGCATTGGGTAAGTAGGTGCACCTGTGTCTGTCTAGAAAAAGAAGAAATCCTTATAACATGGAGGAATTATTGCATTAAATAATGTGAGTGCAAGAGTTAAAGTTTATTATATAATCTAAAGTCCCGAGATTTTAGTGTGTACTGAGTTAACCTTTTCTATCTACGTTTTAATATGATGGTAATTTTAAATGAACTGCCAGTTAAATCAGGTGTGTTTTTTCAGGTTACACAAAACTTCCTTTTAAATGGTTTGACTACCTCAGGGAAACTGGCTCCATTGCAGCACCAGTAAAACTATTTAATAAGGTAAATTTAAATAATGGCATAATTATGTGGAATTTTTTTGATGCCTCACGAATGCAGATCATTGTTGGTCAAAATGTGTTTGCTTTATATTAGAACTTCTTAATGGAGATTAGTATAAACAGAACAATATATTTTCTTTACCTAGGAAATGAAGCTTGTTTTCAAACTTTGCTTCATTTTTAATCTGAGTAAAACAGAAATTAATACATTTCCTGACTAGTTCTGAAATGCTTCACCTTCACATGCTTTAATAATTAGAGAAGAATTTGCGATTTTTTTTTGGTTTAAATTAGGTTATTTGGATCCGTCGCTTCTTTTGTTTCTTAGTGATGGTGGACTCGGGCATACTTCTTCTCACCAGTGTTCCTGTTGTGCTTCTCCATGTCAGGATGTTCCAAATCACGGATTTCGTGTAGGAATGAAATTAGAAGCAGTAGATCTCATGGAGCCACGGTTAATATGTGTAGCCACAGTCACTCGAATTATTCATCGTCTCTTGAGGATACATTTTGATGGATGGGAAGAAGAGTATGATCAGTGGGTAGACTGTGAGTCCCCTGACCTCTATCCTGTAGGGTGGTGTCAATTAACTGGATATCAGCTACAGCCTCCAGCATCACAGTGTAAGTTGGTATACAGAAAAGGTGTCCTTTTGTAAAAATCAGCAATTCTCCAGAGGACTATTTCACATAAATCATCTTGTGAGCTCACAGGACAAGAATATTCCTTTATCTGATTGGTTGCCAGGTAAGATCTTAAGATTCACCAACAATATCCCAGAATCAGACCATGAGTACCATGGCAGTGTGAACTCAGTAGTCGGTTACATGATGACTGTAGAGACACGACAGTAAGAGCACCCACCAAATTAGACTTGTTTTAACGAGTTTGAAAGTATAAGCTAAAATTTATTGGTATACATATATGTGTGTGTGTGTGTGTGTGTGTGTGTATATATATATATGCATATATATATAAAATAAGTGCTTATTGATTAAGTAGTGGAATCTGTGGTATCATGGGTTTTACAGGAACAAGCACCCTTATTTTCAAAGCATCATGTACTTTTATAAGTATAATGGCCTTGGTAAAGATAATCTAAGTTGTATCTAGAGTTGTATGCTTGCAGTGCTTATCTGGTACCAATTTTCCCTTTTATTTTTCAGCATCAAGAGAAAGCCAATCAGGTTCATCAAAACAGAAGAAAAAGGCTAAGTCCCAGCAATACAAAGGACATAAGAAAAGTGGGTCACCACATGGTGTTTATATACATTTTCTAAGTTATTAACCAGTTGGGGTCATGGTTTTCTTGCACAGAAACGAATATACCATACGAGAGCTGATGACTGTGCATTATGTAAATTATGCTTAAAGGTGCAGTATGCCATAAAAGGCAAACCTTTTCAGTAATGAGAAACACTTATGTTTTAGTTGACAAGAAACATGATTACCATCATATTTTAAAACCTATATGGTAAAGAAGAGAATACAAGTAGTTCTTAAAATAATATGCAAACCTACTGAAAATTAATTCTTTTTTTTAAACTTTAAAAAAATAAATGCTTGATACTTACAAGAGACTTGGAGCCTAGGAAACCCATCCTTCATAAACCAAAACAATCTTTCTAGAATGAGACTTACATAAAACTCAAGTTGATGGCTAACAAAGTCAGGCTTAAGAATGGTTTTTTAAAGTGTGTTTTCTACATTATGTTTTACCTTACAGTGAATGATAATGGCCATTAATAGCCAAAATAACATAATAAAATATATTGATAACTCTATTCATATGAGTTGATAACTCTATTAATAACTCTGATACTGATATTGATAACTCTATTGATAACATTGATAACTCTAATCATATCTAAAGATATGATTCTTTTCAAAGTCCCCCACCATAGGAAACCACAAGTTTTTCTCTTCACAAAACTTGTCATGGAATATTTCGTTCTGAGATCAGATTATTTTTATGTAAGGATATTTTTAAAAGTAACAAGTATGTTTGAGAATTAAAACTAAAACAGATTTTTCAAGCTGACTTGCCATATGTTCAAATAAGTGTTAATCTGTCTCATTAACAACCAAGAGACTGAAGCAGCATGAAGAACCAAATATACCCTTACTTTCTGATTATCGTCATTTATGTATAATTTCTTTCTCACTGGGGACTACAAACTTTCCCCACCCACTGCCATGGCGCTCTCATGTCCTCCCGGCATGGAACCCAAGTCAGATTCAACAGGGATAACCTCCAGGCCTTTCTCTCGCACTCTCTTTTATATTAGAGGTATAGGTTTCCCATTTGCCCATAGTTATTTTGCCCACTAGCTGCTTGCCATGTTTGATATTCACCTAAAAGAACTTTAGAGAGCATTGCCAGACAGGCAGATGGAAGCGATCCCCAACATATCTGGAAATGATGAGGAAGAATTCACAAGGCAGCTTTGTCAGTGGACTAACCATAGCACATGTGATCCCTAAGCTTTCTGTGAGATTGGATAGCACAGCCTGCTTTGGCCTGTCTTATCACTTTCTATTGGACAAGACTGAGAGAGATTTCAGAATTTTTTTCCCAAGGTGTTACAAACATTTATTACTCCGTGGCTATGTGACATATAATTTTTAGGACTAATTTCTGAGCACTGGGTACACAATTCACACACCTCCCTCACTGTGACTCTTGCGGGTTTGTTTCCACCTTACGGGGTTTAATTATTTTGGATTAATGGGCCATGGGAAGAAGTAAGAAACTAATGAAGTGATATCAGTATGCCAGTTTATAGTGACATTTAATAGTACCACATTTCTGGGTTAGCTGGAAAAAGGAATTTAGCTTTAAATGTATAACATGTTCTTTAACTGTAACATTGCAAGAGCTCTCAATATTGAGAGCAATATTGAATGCAAAGGCATCATCTTTGATGCCTTTAACTTGTCCTTTGGACATATGAAGGAAAAGGACTATAAACCCACAGTCCCTTATTAGAAACCTTTGGGACCAGATGTGTTTTGGAATTCAGAATTTTTCAGATTTTAGAAAAGAAGTGTAGTATGTAGCATATATTATGTAACACTGCTTATAGACTCTGGCACATTTTCTGAGACAAAATATATGTAAATGTTTACATTAAGTGGGCCAAATAAAGATTATAAATAGTATCGCCAAGTGAGATCTGGTTTTGTTGCCAAAGTTTTACAGAAAAACTGTGGATTTTGGAATTGAGGATAAGGAATATAGTGCCATGTGAATGAAGAAGAAGCAGTCTTCATTGTGAGGGTACTCTCCGTTCCTTTTATTTTTTTATAATGCTCACCAGATAGTTGATTAGAAATTTTTCCCACAAAACTTTACTTGCCCCAATAAGAAAGATTTTGGGGTCCATGAACCTAATTTGTCCATTGCATATGCAATGTCAACAGCAGATTGGCCACAAACCCTATTGTTTTTAAATTTGCCTACAGATTCCTTATGGCTCTGTGGTTTCATCTTCTACCTCTTTGGTCTTTTTGTCCTGAAAATCCTCCATCAGTGTGTTCTTTGGTAGTGTTGTGTTTTTGTTTGGTCTTTTTTTTTTTTTTTTTTTAAACAGAAATAGATGGTTGGCTTCATTGTTCTAGCTTGTTTTGTAATGATCTGTGTTCATTCTATAGAGGGACAACTTCTAGTGCTTTTAGAAAATAGAGTCATGTTCTGCCAAGAGGATCATACAGACCGTTGTATGCATGTGATCTGTCCAATCTGAAAAGCCT
This sequence comes from Neofelis nebulosa, assembly GCF_028018385.1. Classification (NCBI taxonomy): domain Eukaryota; kingdom Metazoa; phylum Chordata; class Mammalia; order Carnivora; family Felidae; genus Neofelis; species Neofelis nebulosa. The sequence continues at coordinate 41,139,036 of NC_080797.1, read as the reverse complement.
TAATTTTTTCAGGGTTTAGTAATTCTACAGCAGGAAACCCAGCACTAATTTCTGAACCATCTCCAGGGGCTGTTATAGGTAGGAGAGAGTTGGAGAACCTCCTTGCGTTTTAACTTGCGAGTGTGTGGGACATGAGGAAAAGCCTAAACGATTGCTGCACATGATTTTGGTTTGGCAGCTGCAAGTTGAATGTGTACTTGCGATTACTTCTAGCTTAGTTATCAGACCATTTTACATAGGAGGTACTGTGTAACTTAGATTTATCTTGTAGCCCTGATTTCATGAAGCCTAAGTTCTGATTGCTCTTGCCTGAGTCATTTGTGTACTCTGGAAGAAAACAGGTATAATTTCTAGTCCCAGAGATATGTAAGTATCCTTTAGCTTTCAACCTGACTAATGGAATATGTTGGTGGTTCACTATTTGCAAAGTTTAGTGTACTTTTTTTGCTGGTGAAAGCATTGTATAAGTCTTCGAAGGCTTATGTTTGCTTAGGAAACTATAATCAAAAGGGCGTTTCAGAAGATATTAGATTGCTTAAGTACTTGCGGACAACGGGCTTTATATTTTAGAAATGGTTTTCAGTGTAAGAATTACAAGTGTTATTAAAAGACTAGACTGTAAACCAGAAGGTAGGGGAGCACATTTCATATCAGTACAATCCTGCCACCTGGATACTGCATTTATTCAACTGATTCTCCCTGAAAGCCAGTGTTTGGCCTTGTCTGGGCAGTGGAATGCTACCCTGCAGTCGGGTTTTAAAACCTTCTTTCTCTCCTGTTGGTTTGTCAACCCCCTCAAGCTAAAATTTTCTTGAAGGAAGTTAGCCAGCTATTCTCCACACAAAATGCTCTCTGTAGTTCATTTTGTTTTATTTTATATTTTTTTAAGTATTTTATTTTTAAGTAATCTCTACACCCAACATGGGGCTCACACTCATGACCCTGAGATCAAGAGTCAGCATGCTTCATTGACAGCCAGCCAGGCACCGTGCTTTGTGTTTTTTTAAATTGATTTAAGAATCAGGAACCAGAGGAGCACCTGGGTGTGTCAGTGGGTGAAGCGTCTGACTTTGGCTCGGGTCATGATCTCATGGTTCATGGGTTTGATCCCTGCCTCAGGCTCTACGCTGATAGCTCTGAACCTGCTTTGGATTCTCTGTCTCCTTCTCTTCCCCCCCGCCCCACCCCCCCCCCCTCTCTCTCTCTGTGTGTGTGTTTCTCTGCCCCTCCCCCACTTGCACTTATGTTCTCTCTCAAAAATAAATAAACATTTAAAAAATATATATATATATAATTTATGTATTAGCGTGTGTGTATATCCTTTTTTTTGTTTGTTTAAGAGAGTCAGGAACCAGGATTACCAGGCTCTCAGAGACCAGAAATAATCTCCCCCCCCCCCCGCCCATTCACCCCCAACATACACACCCACGTGTACACACACTCACACTCCTTGTTTTCAGAAACACAGACCTTGCATAGTTGGTTCTCTTTTCAGAGTATCCTATGCAACATAATCTTTCCTAGTTATATTGCACTTTTCTTACCACGCATGTAAGTAAAAGCTTACTTTAGTCTGACTTGATATTTAGAGAGGAAGATGCCAGTTGGGAAGAAGCCTGTCAGTTTGTCGAGCCTGCCCATGACAGGTGGGGTGCGGAGGAGCTTCTCTGGTGACGAAGAGTTGACTCCTCCTCCAGCACAGACAGCCCCGGAGGCCTTCCCACCTCCCAGCACTAGCCGAGAGTTCATTCCCAGCCTCAAAACAGGTAATAGTCCCGTCAGCACCTCAGGTACTACAGGGGGTGAAAGTCTGGGCAGGGCGGTGGGAGACAAAGCATGGTCTGGCGTGACAGATGCTGACTCATTAAATTTTTATTTTTCTTTCAACTAAAAACTTCATCTTCACTAGTCCTTGGTAGTCACTTCACTAAGTTAAGTCATCAGGGAGGGGTTTTTATTTTATTATAAACCACTTCTGAGCTTCAGATGAGAAAGCTCATCATTCCAGTTGGTGGAATTGAGAGGCAGCATGTCCTGGTTCGTGGTTTCATTAAAATGGCTGAACATTTTCCATTGCAGAATTCCATGTAGCTTGACCAGGGGAGAAGCACACCGTTAGGGATCAGTCTGATTAATCAGAGCCAAATATGAGGCTTTGCATTCCCATGGAATTTTGGTTCTGGTGGTAACATTTACCACAATCTTAGTTGAATAACATGGACTTGGAAGTACAGTCTTGTGTAATTTCGGTGTTGAATTTGAGTAAAATTTAATTCCCATTATTTCACGCTTATGTACTTACAGTGATTAAGTAAGTGACATTTAATTTGAATTTAATTGGTTTGGTGAAGCTACTAGCTTGTAAGGAATGCAAAATGTTTTGCCCTTTGTAATTGCTAAGAACAAACATAGCACCATAAAATACTAGAAAGGTTTCACTTGCGTGTGATGAACCTCAGACAGGAGTGCGGAGGAGAGCACTTAGAAGCCAGAGTTGTCTTAGCCTTGGCATATGTTCTGCCATATCCTAATTATTGCTTTTAAACTCCCTTGTTTTATTTAATCTGTATTCTTTAAAATGCCTTTTGTATGTTGAAAACCCTGATGGGTGTTGATACCTAGCTGTGTTTTCTTCTTCTTCCTCCTCTGTTTGTAATATCTTTATACCTGAAGTTTTGGGGGACTTGGGGTTTTGGGGGGTGGGGGACAGGAGTGCCATTTTTAAGATACGTTCTTTAGCTTTAGTCTCCTTACCAGGGTATTAGGTCATCTTCATTCTTCCTACTCTGTCTTCCTGAAGATCACTCTAATAATATCCTTATTTCTAGAAGAAATTACTCTCTTTTGTATAAAAAGTAGATGAGGACTGCAAATACGAGTTTATCTCCTCTTTAATGGAAAAACATTTAAAGTCTATCTAAAGAGCATTTCAGTTTCTTTTCTTGTTTGTCTCTTTTGTTTTGACCTTGTTATTTATGAAATAGTCTTTAAGCAATTAACTATAGATATTGTGAGCTCTGAATACGTTTGAATTTTTATTGGGTTTTGTTGGATTTATTGGCATTTTTATCGGGTTTTAAGAATTAGACTAATTTAAAAGGTGCGTGTCACATTTTGTAAGATGTTACTAATTCATGTATAATAGAACCTAAGTTCTAGGATTGGCAGAACTTAAGAGTATATGCATGGGATGGAAACCACAGGGTCTCCTAAGTGACTTCCTTCTTCCACCGGTGTCTGTAGTGTCTTCTGAGCTGGGGGCACATCATGTGGGACTTGGTGTGATTTTACTCTGGTGAAACTGTGGTACTACATTGCTATCTGAACTACCTGGAAACTACAGTTTGATTAGCTACTCAGAGTTTATTACTTCTGGACTTCCAGCTAGGAAAATATGATTTCCATTAGTTCATCTCCTGAAATATTAGTGATGAGAGTCAGCAAAGTGACTTCCTTTTAAGAACGGAGCTAGAAAAATGCACTTGCGCCACATTCAGCCACAGGATCTATTTTATTTCATCCATCATTCATTGAGTATAAGGCCTAGAAAGGAGAAATGATTCGTGTGAAGATACCAGACCGGCATTGTTTTAGGTTCCATGAAAACCATCAGACTGTGCATCAAAGCATTCCACATCTGAGTGAGCCTTTCACCTTTCTCTTGAGTTACTTTTTTTTAAGCACATTATTTCCATATTTTAACATGAGTGGAAGCATACTCCAGAAATTTGTTGTTTATACTAAATGCAGATAGTTTCAGGATGTGCTTTAGAATCTCGACTTACCTTTGTCCCATTTCAAAAAAACAAACATCCATTTGAATGGAACGTTTGGTCTGAAGCACAGGAACTCTTTTCTCATTCATTTAGCCATCTGATCATCCTAGAACAAGATACTGTTTTAACCAACCTTTTATTGTGGGTACTGCACCTTTAATGAAACATGGTTTGTTGTGTTTTGGTTTTTTTTTTTCTTTTCCATGTATTTATTTTCATGGTATTGTTCAAATGTCCTTAACAATTAATATGTGTTGGTTAGATTTAAAGGTTAACCATTATATTCTTGATAGTCTCCATAAAAGTATCGTTAATTATATTACGCAAAAGAAGAACTGCACAGTCGTGTTTACTTTGAGTTTCCCAACAATCTGATTGGTGTTTGTTTTGCTGTTATTATAGGCTTAGTGTATTCGCTTTTCTGTCTTTGGACTATTGAATTTTTTAACACCATTACCAAAACAAATACCAAAGTAAAATGAAGTGAATTGACCTCTCTCAAAAGATTATTCTTTAAATTATTAAGATATCAAATACCATTATTCTTTTAAAGATTTTATTTTAAGTAATCTCTACACCCAGTATGGGGCTCAAACTCACCACCCCGAGATCAAGAGTCCATTGCCTTACCAACTGAGCCAGCCAGGCACCCGAAAGACCACTATTTTTTAAACTAATCTTTGTAAATATGATCAGGAAGAAAGTATTTTTCTGTGACTGCACTACTTGACTTTAAAAATATAACCATTTTAATATTGTTCCACATGGTGGTACTATCTAGTTAGTGATTCAGGTAAACTCAGTTGGCTTACTGTTCATCTAAATACTCTCTGAGCCCTAATTCTTCTCATAAATGGACTTTTTTCTTTCTGTATAAGCAGTTCCCAGTTTCCATTCCATATATGTGCACATCGTCTTGTTCCAATTGTAATGAAAAGATCCGTAATGGAAAAAACAAAACTTGCACCTTTGATTTGAAGACGAGTTATCTCAGAGAGTAACACAGCCAGCATGAGTGGGAGTCACACGTTGCTCAAACGTGATTGTGGCAGGCACCGCGGCCCAGGGAGGCTTGCGCTGGCAGTCAGCTCCCCCAGCCACGGCCCCTGGAAAAGCTGGCTGTCTGTGGCCAAGTGTCCCTACTTTCCAGGGTCTTAATGGGAAATCTCTTGATTCCAAATATTCAGTCAAATTTAAAAGAACCATGGGAGGAGGGAGTGGGAAGGACACCGTTTGTGACCTCTGATTTAACACATCCTTGTGCTGAAGAAATTGGAGAAGGAAGGGAGCACTGCTTACCGTGGGATTGGATCCCAGTCAGTGTGTTAGCATACAGGACCACCCATTCTTTCCAGTATTTGGAGCTTGACCAGCCCAATTTTGGTTAAACGGTAACTTCTTTAAGAAACCTAAATACCTTTCTGAGAAGTTGGTGGTTACTAAGACTAGTTTTTAGCACCTAGCTGAGACCATTTTTATTTAAAAAGTAGGGAAGTAATTTTTTGAAGGAGAGTTCTGTAGGAAGTAATGGTAGACCATGAACCTCCAGGAAAGGATTCAGAGGAATCTGAAGTTACTGGATAATTGTGTTGAAGGACAGTAACTTCAGAGGGATTTATTTTTTTAAAAAAGGAAAATTTCAGTATTAAGTAGCCTAAAGTTTTTGCCCAAGGCCACTGCTGGGCCCAGCAAAGAAGAAAATTTTTTCTTCATCTTTGCCCATGCATTAGAAAGAAGCCTTCCTGTCCCTAACGACTCTGACTAGCATGACTTCAGTGGCTATCAAGAAATCTAAACCCCACTGAAAATACTAGAAACTTAAAAACAGTTGTCCACAGAAATAAAGACTTACTAGAACATGGCCTGTTTATGAATCGAGGACCGCCTAGACTGTTGGGTTTGTCTTCATTAAAAAGGAAGTCATCAGGGGCACCTGCCTGGCCCAGTCGGTAGAACATGCAACTCAGTCTCAGGGTCATGTGTTCAAGTTCCATGTTAGGCGTGGAGCCTACTTAAAATTTTAAAAAAGGAAGTCCTCAGATCCTCCGATAAGGACTCAGGCAGTACTGCTGTTAGGTGATGCTGTTGCCATCATTAGCCATTTTGCACCAATGATTTTCACATTGCTGATGTCAGTAAAGTTTTATTTTACCTAAAATGATTGCTCAAGTTTTCCATGATTTTAGTTTTAATATAGGTGTTGATCCAATATCAGATTTGTGACTTATTTTTATGAATATGAAAATTCTGTATAAACATGTCTATCATAGATGATATCATACTTTATATTATTTATAATACTGTTTTACTATTATTACCAAATTTATATCTTTTTTCTACAGGGAGTCTTTTTAATGAAGGTACTCCTTGGAGACGATAAGATTATATTGAAGTCATTTATTAACGTCACTTCTTTTAAATATTAGAGTTCAGAATCATGCAAGAAATGCGTCACTGTTGTATAGACATTGACATAAAAGTGAATACTTAGTTATAAGAAAAATTCAAATTATTCTCATCAAATCAGTGATCACTTCATTGAAGAGGTTCATTGTGCAGTGTCTAGATTACGGCATTGTTCCTTTCTGGGACTTTCTTAACTGCCAATATATTTTAAGAATTAAAGTGAATTAAAGTTTCATACTTCTGGGGGTTAGTTTTAAGAGTTACGGAAGACATGGAGAAGTCTTATTAACTGTATAAAGCTGGTGGAACCTGAAGACTGAAAGTAATCTGAATTTTCCAGAAAGGCTTAATCACATCCCCCGCATTTATCTCTCTCATGCAGTGACTACATTGCAGCTGAAGGAGGAGTTGATAGATGGAGAGGATTATAATTTCCTCCAAGGAGCGTCCGATCAGGAGAGCAATGGCTCTGCCAGCTTCTACATCAAACAGGAGCCCTGAGGCGGGCTGCGGACCCAGGGGCGGGAGGGGAGGGGTTTTACACAGGACTGATTTATAATCAACCGAGCTGTACAGCGGGGCTATTCCACTGGGACATTTTGCTAAACATAGAAAATTTCAGTTCCAGATTTTTCAGGTGGGTGGGGAAACTATTTTAGTCGTGGGGGGAAATTTTTCAATTTATAAAGATGGACAATTTTTGTGTTGTATTTGAAGCTTTTGGAAGAATTTTGTAATATTTTCCAAGTTTGGATTTATGTGCATTGTTAACAACTGAAATTCTAACTTTTTGGTAAGATTAAAGTTTAGGTAGCAGGATTGAAGGAAATGATTTAAAAGAAGGATATAATTGTAAATGCAAATGAACTGTCATTACAAATGAACCTTTTTGGTACCTGTTGGGAGATTTTGGGATTTTAGAAGTTAGGCCAGTCACATCTCCAGCTTCCTTTGCTGCAGAAATATGCAACTGAACCCCCCCTCCCAGGGAGGGTTCATCACCACATAGGATCATGGAAGGGGTAATTAATTCTGCTTGTTGGCATTTTATTGCAGCCCATTTTAAATGTTTGTACAGAAATGTTTTTCATTCTGTGAAAATTTATTTGGAGTTCTATATGAAACTGGAAGAACTCTGGATACTTTTATATGTTCTCTTTTAATTAAAAAAAAAAAAAAGATTATCCTAACACTAAAGTGTTAAACTGGAATGGTTGACAAGATATACAGGATCTCAGTCTACATGTCGAGGGGTTGGGGAAAATGCAATATTGTCCGTAGTTCATTTTATTTTCCTTACTAAAGATACCCCACATGAGGGATTCTGGTCAGGCCTCTACCATTTCCCTCCATCAGTTAGATGATACTTGGTATAACCACACCCCAAAACAGATGTTCTGCTGTATTACCAGTGGAATCAAATTCAGAGTTGTTTAAAGCCAAAAATCCGTTTAGATTTCAAAATCATTCCAGCTCTGCTTTTAACTATCCTGGATTTGTTAGAAAACTAATTTGAAAGAGAATTTAATTTTCTTAAAATTCCATATATATAAATATAAATATATATATATATAGTATGAATTGTCTTTTAATTGTATTCAAAATTAATTTTAACAATAATAACTGATTTGGACCATTTCAGACATTCCCTATTTTAAAATTCACATGGCTTCCTTTAAAAAAAGGATACAAGGGTAAATTGGTGAAAGGTTTGCTCTCTGCATTTTTCAGACCTTCTGAGTTGTGACTGAATGAGAGAGCTCTAGCGTTTACCAGTGAGGTTCATAAACTAAACTCTCAGGAATTAATTGCATCTGTTCTAGAAGTGCTTCTGGGTCTTAGCCTGGCCTCTTCAGAGTGGTAACATTGGCCATCTCCTCTGGAATATAGGTAGGGCTAATTAGAAATTAATCAAAATGATTAACCTCTAAAGTCCTTCAGCCTATGGAATGCTTTAAAAAAATGGTAATGGAAAGCCCCAGGAGACCATTTTAGGTGAGATTTTTGTTTGAATTTTAAAATGCATAGAACATTAAAAACCAGCAATTTATTTTCTAAAATATTGCTCTACTTTTGGGAATAAATAGCATTGGTAATACGCACAGGTTTACCTCATTCTATGCAAGAGGGGTTAATAACATAAGGTTTTGTAGTTGCTACTGGAAGTAAAATTTGTTACTTTATAGTGTAAGAATGTATGGAATCGCATGTCAACATTTCTTAATACTGACTCTTTAGGGGCATAAATGCAGATCATATCAACGCCAGGTTGATTCTCACGTGTCAAATATATGTGAATTCAGCTGTTAAGTTACTGGATATTTATCTTAAACAACCTTACTGAGAGGGACCTACTGTAAATGTGACATCCTCACACTTCCCAAATCTTTAACTTAAAGAATCTTCCCATAAACTTAAAGCCTGGAAGACTTCCAAAGCAGGGCTTACCACGACCTTCGTTCTCAGGCTCTGGTTCCATGACACGTGACAGGGGCACAGGAAGCAGCTGCATGGTGTGCTTTGCCAGTACCTTGGGCTTTGGGGCTCTGCAGGGACCTGAGAAACCCAGGAGGGATTTGATTTGGAGCCTGGTAATGAGTTGTGTACAATGCTCATTTGTAGCCAGGTCCTGTAAGCTTCCAATTATATAGCAAAACCAGGCTCTGAGTGTTTTCAAATTTCCCACCTGTTCGCCAAGTGTTTCCTGTCTTGACCCCGTGACCAACAGCTAAAGGTTGGCAAGGACTTCCTAGCAGCCTAAACACAATCTGAAGCCCTCCTCATCATTCAGGCTCTAACTCCTGCCGCTGATAAACAGGAAATAAGTCAGTGCAGAGGAGATTGGTGTCTTAGCCATAACTCCAGTCGTACAACCCAATAGCCCCATTCTCTTTTACGGTTCAAAATGTACTGCTGACCTTGGGTTTGCTTTCATTTTTTTCCTGTTAGGATTATTTGGGGATTTTTGGTAGTTTAAACTCTTTTAACCTTTTCCTTGCTGTGTATGAGGAAAGCTAAAGCTGTTATCAACAACTTCTACGGATACTAACACGGGTTTTCAGTGTTTGTTTGTTTTTATTATATTAATTTTGCGTGATGTGAATACCCTCTCCCATCAATATTTGTATTATGGTGCTATATATTTGGTAATGATCCTTTACTATTGGGAAGGGATTTTAAAAATACTGTGATTAAACTGGGTTGCTTCCTTTGATTTTCATATTTTAAATAAAGCCACAGTCATTTATACAAAAGAAAAGCATCTGTCCCTGGGCAAATCTTTTGAGGACAGAGGTCAAAGTAAACTGCATAAGGTTTTTACATCATTTCTGTATGTATTTGATATATAGATCAATATCTGTACAAATTTAATCTTTTATTTTCTTGGTAACTTGTGATCATTGAGAAAGTGTTTGAGACTTTCTCAGGAAGTGTATATAATGGCGTGAAAAATTCCTTCAGAGAAACTTATGTTCCTTTCATTTTTACCAAACTGCAAATTTTCAGCATGGATGTGAAAAGCATTAAAATTATAACTTTGTGTACAAGATGAAAATAATTCACTAAATTTGCCCTTTTTTACACAAAATAAAATGTTAAAGTTGAGTCGTATCGGAGCGGTTCTTTAATACGCTTTAGTCTTTGAAGGGTGTCATTTTTTATTCAAAGTACTGAGTGCCTTCTGTAAGCAATCACAGGTCTCTGAGAGGGGTCAGTTCCTTCCTCCCAGAACCTGTGCCCCTATGTGGGAAAGCAAGCACAGGAGTGAGGAAGAATCTGCTGGTAGCTGACAAGGGAGGAACAGAATATGGATGGATATGTGGATGTGGCTGTGCATTTGAGCCAGGATTTCATAGGTAAATGGCAAAAGCACGGCATGGGCAGAGGGGAGTGCGACCGCCGGCAGGGAGGTTTCGTCACTTTAGAACATGCTGTTTCAGCCTCGGCATGCTTGCTAGAGGACTTTTTTTTTTCATTTTTTATTTTTTAGTCTTACATTTATTTTTGAGAGACAGAATGAGACAGAATGTGAGTGGGGGAGGGGCAGAGAGAGAGGGAGACAACAGAATCTGAACCAGGTTCCAGGCTCTGAGCTGTCAGCACAGAGCCCGACACAGGGCCCAAACCCATGAACGGTGAGATCATGACGTGAGCCAAAGTCAGACACTTAACTGCCTGAGCCACCCAGGTGCCCCATGGGGGACTTTTTTCTAAGCTCCCTTAACCTCAACAGCAGACAGAATTCCTAGGCTGTATATAAATTATCCCAGCTAGAGCACTATCAGCAATAACCAAAGTATGGAAAGAGCCCAAATGTCCCATCGATGGATGAATGGATAAAGATGTGGTATATATATACAATGTAATATTACTCGGCAATCAAAAAGAATGAAATCTTGCCATTTGCAACTAAGTGGATGGAACTAGAGGGTATTATGCTAGGCGAAATTAGAGAAGGACAAATATGACTTCACTCCTATGAAGACTTCAAGATACAAAACAGATGAACATAAGGAAAGCAAAAATATAAAAACAGAGGGGGACAAAAAAAGAGATACAAGTACGGAGAACAAACGGTTACTGGAGGGGTTGTGGGAGGGGGGATGGGCTAAATGGGCAAGGGGCATTAAGGAATCTACTGAATCATTGTTGCACGATATGCTAACTAGCTTGGATATAAATTTTTTTAAAAAATCAATTAAAAAAAATTAAAAATTATCCCAGCTAGCTCTTGTTGTTTACATGAAGAGGAAATGCAAGACACCCTCCTTTACCAACAGTCTCTTCGGTAAGTTACTCAACATTTACTAAAAAGCTGCAGAGAATTTTATGGATGTAAGATAATGGATTGAGTCTCTTCCCGGGTTAATTTCATCATCACACTTTAGAAATATAGAACACATTCCAAGAAAAACAGTATCTGCTTTCTACCTTAAATGGCTTGAATAGTTGCCTAGTACATGGGAATTCCCAGCTTGGCTCTCATTTACAGTCCCATGAGCTTTAACATATATATATATTATTCTTTAAGCCTCTTAGGAAACTAGTTTTCTGGTGTGCTTTATGCCCAGCATATGCATTAAGAGTAACAAGTGTTTCCCAGAAATAAGTAACTTTTTAGCCCTGTGTTGTTTACCCAGCCTTGTGAGATCAGGGAGAACAGTAAAGGATTTCCTCTTACAGACTTGCTGAGGCTGGCGTAACCCTCTTTGGCCGGTCTCACAAGCAGGCCAAATAGGGTTTGCCTATTGACAAAAAGCAAATAACCCTGTAAAAAAGTAATGCATTTTAAAGAAGAAACACAGATGGCTAACAGACACATGAAAAGATGCTCATCATCCCTTACCATCAGGGAAATACAAATCAAAACTATGATGAGATATCACCTTACACCTGTCAGAATGGCCAAAATCAAAAACATAAGAGGGGCGCCTGGGTGGCGCAGTCGGTTAAGCGTCCGACTTCAGCCAGGTCACGATCTCGCGGTCCGTGAGTTCGAGCCCCGCGTCAGGCTCTGGGCTGATGGCTCGGAGCCTGGAGCCTGTTTCCGATTCTGTGTCTCCCTCTCTCTCTGCCCCTCCCCCGTTCATGCTCTGTCTCTCTCTGTCCCAAAAATAAATAAAAAAAAAAAACATTAAAAAAAAATTTAAAAAAAAAAAAAAAAAAACATAAGAAACAAGTGTTGGCGAAGATGCGGAGAAAAAGGAACCCTCATGCGCTGGTGGGGATGCAAACTGGTGCAGCCACTGAACACAGTATGGAGGCTCCTCAAGGTTAAAACTAGAACCACCTCTCCCTCTCTCTGTCTCTCAAATAAACTTAAAACACAAAAAGCTACACTACCATCCAGCAATCACACTACTGGGTATTTACCCAAAGAATACAAAAACACTAATTCAAAGGGATACACGCACCATTATTTATTGCAGCATTATTTAGAATTGCCAAACTATGGAAGCAGCCCAAGTGTCCATCCATAGATAAATGGGTAAAGAAAATATAGTGTATATATAAATACAATGGAGTATTATTCAGCCATAAAAATAAAAAAGGGCCGCCTGGGTGGCTGAGTCAGTTAAGCATCTCTTGATTTCGACTCAGGTCATGATGTCACGGTTTGTGGGATTGAGCCCCACGTCGGACTCTGTGCTGACGGTGTGGAGCCTGCTTGGGATTCTCTCTGTTCCTCTTCTGCTTGTGTGTGCTCTCTCTCAAAATAAATAAACTTTAAAAATAAATTAATAGGGGCACCTAGGCGGCTCAGTTAAGTGTCTGACTTCAGCTCAGGTCATAATCTCACAGTTTATGGGTTTGAGCCCCATGTCGGGCTCTGTACTGACAGCTCAGAGCCTGGAGCCTGCTTAGGATTCTGTCTCCCTCTCTCTCTGCCCCTCCTCTGCTCACACACACACTCTCTCTAAAATGAACATTTAAAAAAATGTTTTTTAATTTAAAAATAAATAAAAATAATAAAATACTATAAAAAAGAATGGGAGGTGCCTGGGTGGCCTAGTTGGTTAAGTATCTGACTCTTGATTTTGGCTCAAGTCATGATCTCATGGTTTGTGGGATCAAGCCCTGCATCAGGCTCTGTGCTGACAGCTCAGATTCTCACTCCCACTCTCTCTCTCTCTCTCTCTAACTTTAAAAATAAATAAAAAGCATGAAATCTTGCCATTTGCAACAACATGGATAGAGCAGAGTATAATGCTAAGTGAAATAAATCTGAGAAAGATAAATACCACATGTTTGCACTCAATGTGGAATTTAAAAAACAAGCAAAGGAGGGAAAATAGAGACAAACCAGGAAGCAGACTCAACTCTGGACAACAACTGACCGTTACCAGAGGGGAGGTGGGTGGGGGCACGAGGGAACCAGGGGGTGGAGATTAAAGAACATACTATGATGAAAAAAATAAAGCATTTTGTTTTTTTAAAGGTTTTATATACATATATATGTGTATATATATATATATATATATATATATATATTTTTTTTTTTTTTTTTTTTTTTTTTTTTTTTTTTAGAGAGAGGGCAAGCAAGTACGGGAGAGGGAGAGAATCATTTTTTTTTTAAATTTTTTTTTTTTAACGTTTATTTATTTTTGAGACAGAGAGAGACAGAGCATGAATGGGGGAGGGTCAGAGAGAGGGAGACACAGAATCTGAAACAGGCTCCAGGCTCTGAGCTGTCAGCACAGAGCCCGACGCAGGGCTTGAACTCACGGACCTCGAGATCGTGACCTGAGCCGAAGTCGGCGGCTTAACCGACTGAGCCACCCAGGCGCCCCAAGGGAGAGAATCTTAAGCAGGCTCCACACTCACAGAGCCCGATGTGGGGCTTGAATCCCATGACCCTGGGATCGTGACCTAAGCCAAAAACAAGAGTCGGACATTCAACCGAGCCACCCAGGGCCCCTAAAGTAACGCATTTTAAACAATGCGTGTAATACACGTTCAAATAAAAGTTGTACTGAAATCATAAAAGGTCCTGAAGGAGTTAACTGCTTTCACACACCTAGCTGGTATATAGGATTTACCCTCACCACAGTCCACCTTTTCTCATTCACTACCAAAGTAAGTCCTTAAGTCCACACCGTAAAGTCCACAGCTTTCCCCACTCCAAATTTGACTCCAGTTACCCTCCAACCTTATAATTTTCTGGAGTCACTTGGAAGGAAAACTAGGTAAAGCAGAGTGGCCAAGAGCGTGGGGTCCGAATCCAGCTGCCGGCACTGAAACCTTACTCCTTTACTGGTTAAGTCTGTAATCTGGCTCCGTTTCCTCAGTTGTAAAGTGAGGATACCAACCTCCTAAGAGTTGTGAAGACTGTAAATAAACTGATGTATGTAAAGTTGTTAGAACAGCCTTCACACAAAATAAGCCCATAATTAACTGCTGCTGCTAATCCAAGTACCTCAGCCCGTGTGCAGAGGGATCACCGGGGGACACATTAAAATGCTGAACCTCGGGGGGCGCCTGGGTGGCTCAGTAGGTTAAGCGGCCGACTTCAGCTCAGGTCATGATCTTGCAGTCGTGAGTTCGAGCCCCACGTCAGGCTCTATGCTGACAGCTCAGAGCCTGGAGCCTGTTTCAGATTCTGTGTCTCCCTCTCTCTCACCCTCCCCCATTCATGCTCTGTCCCTCTCTGTCTCAAAAATAAATAAACATTAAAAAAAAAAATTTAAAAAAAAAAAAATGCTGAACCTCGGAACTGTCCCATCTGTAACTTTAATAATCAAACTTCTACTTAATGTAGTGACAGCACGTAGCGTATATAAACATTAAATGTGACATTGAAAAATAATTTAGAAAATGTTGAACTTGTAACATTTTTTGCACCAAACTGTCAATGTATTTTTGTCATTGTTTTGTAGTCTAGCAATATGCATTAAAAAAAGTAACAATGGGGCACCTGGGTGGCCCAGTCTGTCAGGCATCCAACTCCGGCTCAGGTCATGACCTCATGGTTCGCACGTTCAAACCCCACGTCGGGCTCTGTGCTGACAGCTCAGAGCCTGGAGCCTGCTTCAGATTCTGTGTCTCCCTCTCTCTCTGACCCTCCCCTGCTCATGCTCTCTCACTCTCTCTCAAAAAGAATACAGAAAAATAATTTTTTAAATTTTTTTTTCATCTTTATTTTTGAGAGAGAGAGAAACAGAGTGTGAGCAGGGGAGGGGCAGAGAGAGAGGGGACACAGAATCCGAAGCAGGCTCCAGGCTTCGAGCTGTCAGCACAGAACCTGACGCGGGGCTCAAATTCACGAAAGTGAGCTCATGACCTGAGCCGAAGTCAGAAAGAAGCTTAACCGACTGAGCCACCCTGACGCCCCGAGGGGAAAAAAAAATTTTCTTAAATAATACGGAGTCTTTTATATGCAAGTCGCATATCAACTTTCACCAGTTGCCTAACAGAACATAGCTATTCATAAACCCACATATTCCTGTAACCTCCAATTTTTTTTTTTTTTAAGGTTTTATTTATTTTTGAGACAGATAGAGACAGAGCATGAACGGGGGAGGGCAGACAGAGAGGGAGACACAGAATCGGAAGCAGGCTCCAGGCTCTGAGCCGTCAGCCCAGAGCCCGACGCGGGGCTCGAACTCGCGGACCGCGAGATCGTGACCTGAGCCGAAGTCGGACGCTCAACTGACTGAGCCACCCAGGCACCCCACATTCTTTTACACCTGCATTGCAGGGACATCATCCTCCTCTTACAGATGTCCTTAGACTTCCATTTCTTCAGACATAACTCGCCCAGTTTTCAGTCAAAAAAGATGTAACTCTGGACTTGACTGGTCCGCGTTTCACCCTTGGCGAGTTTCAACAAATTCTGTGTACGGAAACCCACCTTTTTCTACATCCTCTAAGGCAGCTGCGATACTTATTTTCATTATTTCCTTTTCAGTTTCCGTACTCACACAACCAGTGCCACACTTGTCCTCGTCCGCCTCACTACTTTCCCTCCTAGAGTCTACAAGTGCACCCAGATGCTGACAAGGGGCAGACCGTTCTTCCACCGCAAGTAGGATCATTTGCTTCTGGATAATGCTATGAAAGCCAAGGGACCAAGTCACTTCTTCCAGTTTGGCATCAAGTAAGCACAGGAGGCTGCACCAGTTTCCGAGGGCTTTATTAGTAAGTTTTAGAAAAGAAAGATTGATTCTCTGGCTTCCAAGTCAGTGGAATGCAGAGCAGTGTCCGGGGACGCATCAGGGGGTGCCGAAGGGGACTGATGCTCCGTCCACCTTTTATTCGTAGATCCAGTCAAAAGCACAAGGCTTGTAGTCAACCAATTCTTCAGGCTTAAACCACAGGCTGATTTCTTTCTCTGCACTTTTTACTGAATCACTGCCATGAATGATGTTCCTGAGAGAGACAACAATCACTGGCTACCACATTTTAGAGTGCAAAAGTCTGTTCGCGGCTGAAGCAAAGGATGGTCGCTGCAGACCTTTCCCGCCAAACTGCCACCTGAAGCAGGAGACCCAAGGCATTTCCTCTTAAAAGCAACTATAAAATTCTAAGAGTACTGGATCAAAAGCATCCCGTGGCTCAGCTCTGTTATGCTCCCGCTTCCAAAACGAGTGTTTGTACCCCAAGACTGCTGTGCCACAAAGCATTACTTCTCTCATTTTGAAAAACAGGGAGAACCAGACCGAGAACCAGACGAGATGGGATACATTCACCATCGGGGGCCATTTCTGTTGCATTTTCTTACAACACTAATTTGCAAAGCTCAGCCAAGACATTCACACGCCCAACCCCTCTATTCCATTTGGATCTTAAACTCTGTAAGGTTTTTGCCCAGATTTTATACAGCAAGGGAACCAAAGGGTTAAATCACACGCCTACAGACACAGCACCGCACAGAGCAGAGGCTCTTTGGCTGTGTCCCCTGAGACCTACCACATGCAGCTCCCTTCTGTGAGGTTTTGGTTAAAATTTTAAGTAGCCCAGGGGGAAGTAACCCTTTAAGGGAGCTTTCATCCAGTGATCATTACCACCTAATTTTAAAAGTTCAAGCCTTCCTAAAATTGGGATATGCCCCAAATGGTTTGTACCCACCCCCCACCCTTTTTAAGTGGCTTTGAGGACACATCATTGGCGCCCCTCGGGACTCACCTGCCAACTTGAATGCAGAAGTCCCCACGGATGGTGCCTGGCTTAGAATCTGCTGGGTTGGTCTCCCCAAGCATCACTCGCCCCGTCTTTACCACGTTCAGTCCCTCCCAGACCTGGACAGGAGGGAAAAGGAACTGCATCAGATCTGTCCTTTGGGGCCACCGGGAACAAACACTCAGCCCTGCCTGATGGCACACTTCAATCAGACCAGTCAGTGACATGGCCAACCAGCCGGCCCCAGCAGACAGCAGGGGCCGGTGTAAGGTGCTCGCACTCCATCCCGGGCACGCTGCGAGGAGACAGAGAAACCACCTACCCAACCCAGGGACTTCCCAGCCTGAGAGGAAGGCTAACAGGACTGAAGGCCCTTCTGCAGCCACAAACACGGACAAGAAACGGTGATGGAAGGTGGAGAAAAGTGATCAGACTGGAACAGGGGCAGTGGGATGGGCATCAGACTGTTAGCACGGGACACTAGGTTTGCATGAAAACAAAAAGTGCATTGCAGGGAAGAGCAGAAACAAAGCCATCCTCAGAGAACAGGAAGGAGGTCCACTTTCTCCACGACTCTGCACCTCCTTATTGTACCCTCTGTTCTCTTCCTTCCCAACTGGACACAAATGTCACAGGAGGAAATCGACTGCTCTATTTCTAGCACTGGATTAGACAACTTTTTCCCCTTGCTTTTGCCTCCCAAGCTCCTAGCAGCTCTGTCGACTGAGTAACTCCAGCGGGCTCCGTTTGTAAAACAAGGCATTTGGAGTAGCTGGGCCGATGTCTAAAAAGACACACGGGCACTGTGCAAGCCCAGTCCTGTACCAGCCCTTATTTTCCTCCATACCCCCCCAAAAGCACTTGCCATGGCCACAACCGGCCCGGAACTCATGTACTTCACCAGCCCGGGGAAGAATGGGCGGTCCTTCAGGTCAATGTAGTGCTGCTTCAGGAGTTCCTCCGAGGCCTGGCATTGAACAGGAGGTTGCAGTTAGGAAGTAAGCTGGAGAGGCTCAAATATGGATCCATCCCATCCCCAGAACACCCCATTCAAAGGACGGCTTTTCTAGAAGTCCAGTTATATGTTAACCCGCATTCATATGTAAGTGTGTATACATGTATGCAATATGTGTGCATATATATATACACATACATATACGCATATACATACATGTGTATAGATATATACATGTATATCTATAAAATAATTATCCTCTCCAAACCCTGACACTCTTTTAGTAGAAAGACTGTTCAGATCATGAAGACACCCTCATAATGTCCCTGGCATTACAGATGGTACAACCCTAAAGAGTAGGTGATTTGAAAATCTAGATGTGGGGGGCGCCTGGGTGGCTCAGTCGGTTAAGCCGCGACTTCGGCTCAGGTCATGATCTCGCGGTCCGTGGGTTCGAGCCCCGGCGTCAGGCTCTGTGCTGACCGCTCAGAGCCTGGAGCCTGTTTCAGATTCTGTGTCTCCCTCTCTCTCTGCCCCTCCCCTGTTCATGCTCTGTCTCTCTCTGTCTCAAAAATGAATAAACGTTTAAAAAAAAATTTTTTTTTTAAAAAAAAAAGAAAATCTAGATGTGGAGGGTCTGCTGTTGAAGGAAATACGCCAGAGAGAGGTCCGTTCCCAGTGTCCTTGTAAACATTTCAGATGTTAACCGAGAACGTTCTCTTCTTCCCAGATGGGCCTGGTTAAGATTTCAATACTTATCCCTTAAGGTCCAGATCTGTGCCCCCACCTGTGGCGTGGAAGGGACAGGCACTGCCCTAAGCTGGAGGGAGCCGGCTACGGGAGGGCTCCCCCCGCCACCGCGCCCCCCCCCCCCCCCCCCCCGGGCACTTGCAGCCTCACCCCACACACACACACACTTGCAGCCCGCGGGGGCCGGGGCATAGGCCCGGGCGGGGGCGGGCTTCCCCCGCAGGCGGCGAGCCCGGGCAGGCGACACGTCACCTCCGTTTAACCTTGCGGAGGGCGCCGGGGCTCGCGGGCCTCGGGGCTGGGCTCGGGCGGCTGTGTCGCCGCGGAGGCGAGGGCCACGGCGGGGAGCGGAAGCAGGAGCACCCCGGCGGCGCGCCGCGTTACCTGCAGGAACTTCATGGCCACGAGGCGGAAGCCCTTCTGCTCGAAGCGCTTGATGATCTCGCCCACCAGGCCGCGCTGCACGCCGTCCGGCTTGACGGCAATGAACGTGCGCTCCTGATGGGCCATGGCCTGCGGGCGACAAGGGCGGCTCAGGGCCCGGCGGCCGCGCGGACAAGGGACGCGGCCCGCGCCTCCCGCCACCCCGCGGGCGCCCCGGCCCCTCCGCCCGCTCCGCGGGGGCACGCGCCTCCCGGCCGCCGCCGCCCCGCCGGAGGGGACCCGGCACCGGGCCTGGGAGGAGAGGGGAGAGGAGCGGGGGCAGGGGGCGAGCGCGCCTGCAGGGAGGGGCCGGGGGGGCGACAGGGGAGCGCGCCCGCGGCGTCTTACCGGGAAGCTGGCTGCGCTGCGGGGCGGGAGGCGCGACGTGGAGCTGGCGGCGCGGCCGGGAGCCGCTCGGGGGGAGGGCCCTGCGACGGCCACACCCCGGACGCCCCGCCACCCAACCCGCGAGGCCGCCGCGGCCCGTGGCCCCTGTCCACGCCCCGGGCTCGCCCGCAGTGGGTGGGGGCTCCGGAGCGGGAAGTGGCTTCTCCACCCGGGTGTCCCGCGGCCGGGGCGCAGCTACGCACGTCCAGTCCGCACCCTCCCTTCGGTACCTGTTGCCGCCACACACGCGGGCACGTGCGTGCGCACACGCACACACACTGTGTACCTTCTGCCGACACACACACACACTCCGGTCAGGTTCTCCAGTTCAGCCTGAGACCTACCCCTGACAAGATTCTCGAGTGTCTTACAGCAGACCTGTCATGTTTGCGGAGGGCTCTCCACCCTTGGGGGGGGGGGGGGGGGGGCTCCCAGGTCCCTGGGGAGGCGGCGGGCCCCTCCTCTCGGCCCTTCCAGACCCCCATCCACCAGCGCTTGTACCCCGAGATGGTGAGAGCCCTGTATCTGTCTGTCTCCCTTCAGGACAGTGAGCTGATCAAGGGGAGCCCTGTGTCCTCACCCTAGTGCTCCCGGCACTGCACTGACAAGCTGTACCTGCTAGATTGAAACTGGGCTTCAACTACCTCCATTTTGACCTCAAACTCGCTAATTGATTAAATTCTTCCTTCTAGTTTCCCTCTTCACTCAGGCAGAAAACCCTGCCGGCAAGCGTCCCATGATGGAAACAAACCACCCCCTCAAGCAACAAGAACTGCCCTGAGCCAGCAAGACCAGGGTGACTGACTGCAAGACAGTGAGCGATTTGACCTTCGCTGCTCACTTGTCTTTGTCACAAGTCGTGATCTCCTGTTCATCAGATGGAGTGCCACTGCCAGCTCTGTGCTAACAGCGTGGAGGCTGCTTGGGATGCTCTCTCTGCCCCTCCCGCACTCCCTCTGTCTCAAAACGAATAAACTTTTAAAAAATGTTTAAAAGAACAAAAGCAAACAAAAGGCAAAACAACATAAGACCTGGAAGGTATTTTCAGTCCTTTGGAGACAGTCTTTGAGAGGGTCCACTGTCTTCCCGGTGGTGGCCTCCCTGGAATAAATCCCATTCTTGTTTCACCATGACTCCCCTCTGCCTTTGGGTTGTGTGGAACCTGGTCTGAATGGGCCCCTCCGAGCTGGGTGCCTTTGCACCCGAGAGTCCTGGCTGCAAGGCGACAGACAGTCCAGCCCTGTTACACCTTGCTGGCTTCCCAAACTTCTGGTCGCAGAGCATGAACACACAGCCCTCATTCTGGAGAAGAGACGACTAGTGTTCCCTGTGGCTTCGAGGCCAAGCCCTAATTTGGACTTCTTTTTCGGAGTTATCCAATGTCAACTGTGGGAAGGAGGCTGGGAATCTCACCGGACAATTCTCTGGAGAGCTGTTTGCCCCTTTGGCCCTGTCACTAATACCTCCCTGCAGGGGCAGCCTTCTGCTCACTTTTCTGTCCTTCCTGCAAAGACTGCCCTTAACTGGGCGAGGTGTGACCCCTGACCCTGCCTCACAACACACATACTCATTCCCCAAAGGGCTGGCACTTCATCTCACTCCCCCCAAAACAAACAGGCCAGGCTTTGCGTGCAACAGAAATGCCTCTAGTCCTCAGCTGGACGAGAAAACAGTAGCCCCTCGTGGAGGAAATCCTCCCACGAAGTATGCAAAGGTCAACTCTCATTGCGCACTTTAAATAATCTTAGTTTTGTCAGGGATGCCCCAGGGAAACTGGGAGGACACGGAAGCCCCCATCCCAACTCCCCTCCTCCCTACTCTCTACCAAAGCCAGGGCACAGGCAAAATACCAAGAAAGAAAAGCCGCTCAAGTTTGTGGCAAAAGTCATAGTCCCCAACATCTGTTCTCACTTGCCTCCTTCTCAGAGAATTTCTGAGTATTCTCCAAGCACAAGGTCGCCCAAATAAAAACCAAATAAAAAAGGTTCCACTTTCTCTTGCAGCGAGACACTTGCCCGTGACTAAGTCCTGGCCAATGAGATGGGGCGGGGAGCAAAGGGGGTAAATCCAGGATTACCCCCTTGAAAGAACGCTCCACTCCCTTTCCCAACTTGCTGTTAGGCATGGGTGGTAACCCATGTTACGTTGGTTAGAAGGAAAGGAGTCACCGGACCCCCTCAAGGCTCATAACCTCACCATCACTGCCTCCACTTAGCTATGTGGACTTTCTGGGCTTTTTACAGCTTTACTGAGGTATAACTGACAAATAAAACTTGTATGTAGTTAAGGTATATGATTTGATGTTTCAATTTACATCTAGCGTGACATCACCACAATGAAGCTAATGAACGTTATCGATCACTTCACATAGTTACCATTTTTCTTTATTTTTGTGTGGTGAGCACACTTAAGATCTACCCTCCTCGCAAATTTCAAGTGTACATACAGTATTGTGAACTATAGTCACAGTGCTGTCCATTTTTAAATAAAGGGTAAGTAAGTCCCAGGGCGCCTAGGTGGCTCAGTGGGTTAAGCGTCGACTTTTGGTCCCAGCTCTGGTCATAATCTCATGGTTTCTGAGTTCAAGCCCTGCACTGGGCTCTGTGCTGACAGTGCAGAGCCTGCTTGGGATCCTGTCTCCTCCACTCTCTTTCTCTAAAAAATAAAAAATAAACTTTAAATAAATAAACATTAAAAAAAAAGATAAGTAAATTTCCAGCTTGCCCATTAAAGCAACCAAATCAGTGCCCTAACAAATCAAAGCTACTTACAAGATTTTACCTTTTTTAAAAAAATTTTTTTAAGTTTCAGGGTGCCTGGGTGGCTCAGCCAGTTGGGCGTCCCTTCGGCTCAGGGCATGATCTTGCAGTCTGTGAGTTCAAGCCCCACGTCAGGCTCTGCACTGACAGCTCAGAGCCTGGAGCCTACTTCAGATTCTGTCTTCCCTCCCCACTCACACTCTGTCTCTCTCTCTCAAAAATAAAATAAAAACATAAAAAGTTAAAAAGAATTTTTTTAAGTTTTATTTGAGAGAGCATACACACGAGTGGGGGAAGGGCAGGGAGGAGAGACAGAATCCCAAGCAGGCTCCACACCATCAGCACAGAGCCCCATGCAGGGCTTGAACTCACAAACTGTGAGATCAGGACCTGAGCCGAGACCAACAGTCAGACGCTTAACTGACTGTGCCACCCAGGCGCCCCTCGCCTGCTTCTTTTAAGGTCATCCCAGGGACCCAGGCCCACTGTCCACACAGCCTTTCTGTTTTGCAGTAGTTACAACTTCTCACACTCCCCCATCCATTGAGTCCCTGAGAGCTTCTCAAGAGCAGAAAGGCTTTTATTTCCAATGAATCCTCTGCAGATCCTAGCAGATCCTTCCTGGGTGGCTGCTGACTGGCTCAGTGTCAAAAGTGGATGGGATACAGGGTGAAGAGAGGGACAGGGAAAGAGAGAGAGAGAGATCTCTCAGGCCAATAAAAATATTTTATATAGTATTTACACTATGAGCTCAGTTATCCAGAGTACATCAAAAGGAAAAAAGAATCCAAAGCAGTAAGGCGATACAAAGTAACCAACTCCATGGATCCTATACTGGGATGAGATATTTTAATCTGATGGTGGTACATAATACTGTTCAGGGAGCACTCCCAGCTCCAGGAGTTCCCCTCCGCATTACAAGGAAGTTCTCAAAAATAACCGGATTTGCTAGAGGCTGGCCCCCTGCTCACGGGAGGGAGAGGGGCTGGAATGGGCAAAGCATTGAGGTCTGCTCTCTCGTCACTCGTAGATCCAGTTCTGAGCACAGCTCTTGTAATCCACCAGCTCTTCAGGCTGAAACCACAAGCCAATCTCCTTCTCCGCACTTTCCACGGAATCACTGCCATGGATGATGTTCCTGGAAGGGGGAAGAGATGGCCACGTTACCGAGACCCAAAGGATTAAACTGCCCAGGAGCTCCCCCTGACACCCACTGCCAGACAGCTCGCAGCCACTGCAGCAGAAACAGCCAAAGCTCCGTGTACATTAGTTCGTGTTAAAAGAAAAAGCCCACAGCTGCAGTTAAGGTCAGGATGAAGGATGCCCTCCCCATATCCGGCCCTCCTAGCAACACTGATGCCAGCAGTGAACGGGCTCCGGCCAACAAGGTATGCTGTCCCAGGCCCTACCCTCTCGAGAGAGGCACAACCACAGTGATGTCGATGGCCGGTGGCAGGGAGCTCACCAGGCCAGACACCAAACTCAGAGGGAGAAACACAATGAACTTATTTTAAATTCATCTGCATATGGCATCATGTCCATCCCAGACTCAGGAACCCAAATGTTTTTTTTATTATTATTATTTTAAAGTAGGCTTCATACCCAGTGCAAAACCTAACATGGGGCTTGAACTCACGGCTGTGAGATCAAGACCTGAGCTGAGATCAAGAGTCGGACACTTAACCGACTGAGCCACCCAGGTGCCCACCCCCGCCTTTTTAAAAGATTTTTTTAAAGTAATCTCTCCACCCAACATGGGGCTCCAACTTACAACCCCAAGATCAAGAGTCACATGTTCTACCAACTGAGCCAGCCGGGTACCCGAGGAACCCACATTCTTGTGTCACCTAACTCAGATTTTGGAAGAAGGCAAAAGCACCAACTCTCACCTGCCAACTTGGATGCAAAAGTCTCCACGGATGGTCCCGGGCTTGGAGTCCGCAGGGTTGGTCTCTCCCAGCATCACCCGGCCTGTCTTCACCACATTCAGCCCCTCCCAGACCTCCAAGGATAAAAGAACAAATGGTCAAGGAAGAAAACCAATCTCAGCAGAAAATCTGAAAACTATTAATTCAAAACAAGAAAACAAAAAAGCCCCCTTAACATTGAAGAAACGTTTATGGAGCATCTGCTTATCCCAACAACGGGAATACCAGTCTCCCTGCCTCCACTCCTGCCTTTCTACAATCCCTTCTGAACAGAGCAGTCTCTAAAAATGCCCAGTGTAAAACCTCCCAGGCATTCGTCCCAGAGCCCATGAAGTACATGGCCGACACAGCCCTGCCTGATCTGGCCCCTGCCCGTATCTTTGAACTCATGTCATCTGACCTTCTCTTCTACCCACCAGGCTTCAGCCACTCCAACCTTCCTTCTGTCCTTCAAGAGCCCAGGCCCTCTGCACATGCTGTTTTCCTGCTGAGAATGCTCTTCAGTGTGATTTTGTGTACGTCTGGCTCCTTCTCACTCAGATCTCAGCTTGAAAAGCATGTTCCTTGACCACCCAATCTAAAGCGGTCACTTGTCACATCATCCTATTTCATTCTGTGCAAATCACTGATCACTAGCTAATAGATATATATATATGAATATAAATAAATATACATACATATGTATATGTATATATATATATGTTTCTTCATTATGTGCCCATCTTCCCCTTCAAGATGTATAGGCAAGGAAAGCTATGAAAATAAGTTCCTGTGTTGTCTCATTCATGACTATATCCCCAGCGTCTGGAAGAGAGTGTGGCACAATGAGGACAACCCATATACACTGCGATAAACAAGAGACAATCTGCCTCCCTCCAGAAGTGCAGAATCAGGGAGACTCTGCCGATCGCTCCCAGCTTTGAGTCGCGATGAGTCTTCAGTTCAGCAAACAAATGTATTTTGTGTTTGGTGGGTCAGAGAGCCAACTCACATCCTAACTGTCCAATCCTCCCAGCCCCCACTCCCTCTGTATTAAGTGAGGACTTGGTGTCAGAGGCGAGAATCACAGCGCACACTCTTGGCTCCCAACTGAGTCATTCGCGTCAATGCCCCCACACGTGCGCACTCACCATGGCAACCACAGGCCCTGATTGCATGTACTTCACCAGGCCGGCAAAGAATGGACGGTCCTTCAGGTCAATGTAGTGTTCCTTGAGAAGGTCTTCGGAAGCCTATTTCATGGAACAGAGGATGAGAACTGACCCTCAAACTATCTAAGGATCAGCCATCTAGTTATTTCCCACTCGCTGCTGTTTGAAATGTGAGCTCGTAGCGCACTGATTCTGTTACAAACCAATCCTTTCCCAACACTACCAGAGGGGAGCTGTGCCAGAGACTAAAAGTGCGTCAGCTTTGTACCAATGTCCCCCCTACTGGCCTTGGCTGATCAGAACAGAACCACAGAACATTAGAATTGAATCCAGCCATCCCAACTCAGACAGGAAAACTAACAATACAATGAATTTCCATTCATTGAGAGCAAGCCTCAACTAAAACGTGAAAAGGAAGTCAGGGTTGGGGGGGTCTTGGCAATGGATGAGAAGCAAATTGAACCCGGCCGCTTCTCAGGGATACTTCAGACTTATTCAGAAGATGAAGGCGGGTATGGCAACTATGCGATTTCCACACAAACCACTCAAAAGAGCGTGACATCTGGGGCCCCTGGGTGGCTCAGATGGTTAAGCGTCTGACTGCTGGTATCAGCTCAGGTCATGATCTTGCGGTTTCATGGGTTGGAGCTCCACGTCTGGCTCTGCGTTGGCAGCATGGAGCCTGCTTGGGATTCTCTCTCTCTCTCTGTTTCTCTCTGTCTCTCTCTCTCTGCCCCTCCCCTGCTAGTGCTGTCTCTCTCTCAAAATAAATAAATAAAACTTTTTAAAAAGGGGGGGAAAAAAGATGACATCTAGCAATAAATAATTTTGATGAAGAAGGAACTAGAAACTGTCACACTGCCAAGGCCGGTATGTGGGACCAAATCAAATTAGCTGGGGAGGAAACCACCTGCCTAGCAATCCCGACTCACCCAGCTGTGTTCTCTCTTTGCCACTGCGCACACACTTGTTCAGGGTCTAACAAGGACCCTTAGTTTTCCCAGTTCTGTAGGACTGCATTGTGGAGGGCACACTGCAGGGATACCCACAAGCGTGGACATCTGCTGCCAAAAAGCACATTCAGAACATCCTGCCGCTCAGCCTCTGGTTGATACTTACTTGCCAAAGTAAAATTACACAGCCGCGTGATCACCCCATGTTAGCAATTCACCCTCTCCCACCAACCCCCAATCCAAATGGAAGACTGGTAGGGGTAGCCTCCGGACACACTGCCTTGACCTTCCGTTACCAGAACACTCTTTTAATTCTAGTCCTTGCTTCTGATTATCTTTAATCTGCAGAACAGATTACAGCGTGGTTTTTTTTTTTTTTTTTTTTTTTCTGGAGGAGGGGACATCAGGTCTTTCCTCCTCCAAGTCACCTATAAACAACCCTAGACTCAAGGCAGTCATCCCTCGCCCCATTCTTCACCAAGCCCACACCCTGGATGGGAACTTGGTATAACAGGAAAAATGCACACACTTAGGAGTCAGAGAGACCCGGATTAAAATCTTCCCTGCATCACTGACTGCATGCCTTCAGATTCATTACTTAACCTCTCCAAGCCCCAGGTTCCAGCGACCACAGGCATAGAGATAAGTACACCTCTGGGTCATCGTGAGGGCTACAGAAAACACATGCGTCCAGCACATGTGATCAACAATACTGTTCATTTCGCTTTACCTTCAAAACCTAATTTAATATGCAAACTCTCTGGAAAGCAGTACTGACCCGATACCCGGCACTAACGACTCCATCACGTACCCCCGTCTGCATTAACACCCATCTACCCCCCCCCCCACCCCGCCCCTTACACTAAAGCGGTTTTCCCAAAACACCACGCGGGAACTACACTGCAAACCAAATTCCATTTAAAATGCACCAGCAGAGTCCAAAGATGACTCTAGTGCTGGGAAAAAAGACTGTCCCCTAATTTATCTGCTCTGAGAATTTGAATTCTCATTTCCCAGGCCTGTCTGAAAAAGGGTTCTTGGCCAATTAATTCTTTTCATTTTTCCGGAATACTGCTTGGCAGGTGTGTTGCAAATGCGTCTGTTCTCTACTGTTTTCGGGGGGGCTCCCCCAAGACCAAAACCACAGCTTTCCCCCCAACATCCCCTGATGGCGCCTAATATATGCTACACACTAAGTGGGCTGTAAGTAAGGACAGAAAGATTTCCTTGCTGACAAACAACCTGCCTCAGAGAGGGAGGTGGGGGAGGGGAGAAGCTCTCTGAAATAATCTGCTCAAGAAGTTCAAGACCAGGAGCTCAAACATGCCCAGGGCTTTGAGTCAGAAATCACAGTGCTGCGGTAACATATGGAACTCTGCATTGCTAAAGGGAAAGGGAGGCTATTTCCAAAGTCCCAGTAATTGGTTTGTTGCAAGACTCAGCCACAACGCCAGCCACCGAGTTGTTTCCAGGTCTCAGGACATCTGTGTTCACCCTTCGTGGGGAAGACTACAAAGGAGGGGAAGGGAGAATCCGAGAGGCTAACGTACAACGTTGCCCTGTACTCCGAGAGAACAGAAATATGAAGAATGAAGTCCACTTACCTGAACTAATTTCATAGCAACGAGGCGGAATCCCTTTTGCTCAAAACGCTTGATGATCTCTCCCACGAGGCCGCGCTGGACCCCATCAGGCTTGATGGCAATGAAGGTGCGTTCGCTGTTGGCCATGGTCCTGAGGATAGACAGCTGCAGGGATGAAACAGCACTGAATATCCTGCCTACATCATTATCCTTCTCAAGCGGATTACCCCATAAAGCTGGTTTATATCTGTCAAGCCAACTCCAAAAGTCTCTTTGGTAAAAAAAAAAAAAAAAATGCGTTCACCACAAGTGCCGCACTGAAAATACTCTAGAAGAGCACACGTATAAAAAATGTTCCTAAAGGGGGCACCTGAGTCAGTCAGGCTCAGGTCATGATCTCAGTTTCATAAGTTCGAGTCCCACATCAGGTTGTCTGCTCACCGCGCAGAGCCTGCTTGGGATTCTCCCTCTCTCTCTGCTCCTTGTCCCGTCGTTTGCACTCTGTCTCTCTCAAAATAAATAAATTAAAAAGAGGGGGGCCTGGGTCGTTCAGTCGGTTGAGCGCCAACTTTGGTGCAGCTCATGATCTCACAGTTCATAAGTTCAAGCCCCTTGTCTGGCTCTGTGCTGACTGCTCAGAGACTGGAGCCTCCTTCAGGTTCCGTCTCCCTCTCTCTCTGCCCCTCCCTACTCATTCTCTCTCTCTCTCTCTCTCAAGAATAAAATAAATGTAAAAAAAAAGGACATTTTGTTAAAAAAAAAAAGTACCTAAAGGAAAAAATAACTTTCCCTAAAAGAAAAAACAAAGAAACCCAAAAACCCAATTCCTCCTCAGTGCCCTTAATTCTGAACTAATATCCAGGATTGGGGAGCGTGCAAAGGCAGGGACCATATAATTTCTATGGCATTTGACTTAATAAGCTTCTATTAAGCATCTATTTTGTATCCAACACTGTGGCAGAACTAAGGTAGGGGATGTTAAAAAAAAAAAGGAAGAAGACATTTTGTGAATAATCCAGAGAAGGGAAACTAGAGGGATAAAGTGGTGTCAGGCAAAAAGCAGAATGAAACGGTCTGACCTACTACCACAGTCATGGTATTAGAACTGAAAGGGGGTTTAGAGATTATTTCATTAGAATCCCCTTCATTTTACGAATGAGAAAACAAATCTAGGGCACCAGAATGAAGGCCAAATTCCCAATTTCCCGATGCAATTTATGCTCCATCATAAGACATCATGAAGATTCTGACAAACCAGTAAAAGGTGGATCTTGAGAGAACTAGGGCCACGTGAAATGGGACATCGTGCAGGAAAGAGGCCTAGAGAATGTCTATCCCAGACCTCGCCTTTTACAGAGAAGACTGGGCTCATGACCTGCTCTGTCTACCCAAGATGAGAATGGAGGAGGCCCCTGACCTTGAAAGACAATCCCTAATGTGGATCGCCACACCACCTCCTGGCTCTCTCTTCCTGTACTTTAACCTCTTATCACAGCACCTTAACATATTTGAATTCTCTGTTTGTGGGTCTGTCTCCCCACTGGTCTGCGGCCTGTATACACGTATGGTTTACTGCTGTGTCTGTCCCTGCACCTAGCCTCCTGGCCCAGCACTCAATAAGAGCAAAGAAAATATCTTAAATGGTAATCACCCTGCACCTCCGAGAAAAAGAGACAAAGCCCAAAGGCTGGCGGAGAACTCCCAATGGAAGCTCGAGACAGGCAGAGATTCCACAGGAGAAAATGGGGGTAAGGAGCCAAAATACTCCTTATACCCATACGGTGAATTCCTATAAATGTCCACCATACCAACCCAGACACACACCCGTCATTCATTCATTCATTCATTCATTCATTCAGCAAGAACTTACTGAGCCCTAACTCCGTGCCCAGCACTGCACGCGACACAGACAAATAAGGCACAATCCCAGTCGTCGCGGCCCGATGTTCGGAAAGGTAGCCTCGGACAAAGGCGAGTCCACGTGGCGTGGGACCTGCGCTGACAGGTCTGCACCTGTCCACCGGCGCTGCCCCGCCCTTCCCTCCCAACCGATCCCTCTGGCCACCTCTCAGAGCCGGACTCATCCGACCCCTTGGCCTCCCCCGACCCCGACCCCACTGATCTCCCCCTCCTCTCAGGACCCCGAACCCATCTCACCCCTCCAGATGCTCGAGCTGCAACTCCGGCTGGGGAAGCCGGCACCGGAAACACGCCCCGGCCCACGTGGTTCCTGGCGCCGGCAGGCGCGGAACGCTTCTTTCCGGCTCGGCTGCCGGGGAGTCCGTTTTGGCAGAACACCACTCGCCCACGCTTCCTCTGGAGGGTCGGGTGTCATTCTAAGGAGCAACGTTCCGACGTTTAACTTCCGGCACTGCTTTTTCTTGCTTTTCCGGAATGCTGCTTTTTTTTTTTTTTTTTTTTTTTTTTTTTTTTTCTTTTTTAAGATTCTGTGACTCACTTCCTTCGTTCTGGAGTCACTTGGCTTCCCGAGAGGTGGCGCTCCCACTTTGCATGAAGTCTGAACGGGCCCCTGACTTAGAAGTAGACATGTCTTTCTCACTTTACATTTACTCACTTTTTCCAGCCTATCAAGCACTGCATTATTAATTGAGTACCTACTATGTGCCAGGCACTACTCCACGGCCTGGGGGCATGACAGTAAACCCTCTAAGGAGCTTCTGGCGGGGTAGGGAGTGGGGGACAAAGAATAAACAAATAAGCAAATTTATGTGTAATACTTTGCATTATGTTAGCGCTGTTAAGAAAAAGTAGGGCAAGGGAGAAAGATTGAAAGAGTGGACTATCTTAAAAGGTTGGTTGGGGAAAATGTCTCCGAGGAAGTGACAATGGAATAGAGCTGCATGAAGTGAGGGAACAAGCCTAGTGATTATCTGACAGCAGAGTATCGCAGTGCGCATCCAGTAATAGAAAATGCCATTGGAGGGGCGACTGGGCGACTCAGTCCCTTGAGCCTCCAGCTCTTGATTTAGACTCAGACTCTGGTTTTGATCTTAGGTTAGTGAGTTCCAGCTCCAAGTCTGGCTCTGTGCTGACAGTGCAAAGCCTGCTTGGGATTCTCTCTCTCTCAGAGAATGAATACATAAACTTTAAATTAAAACCACAATGAAATATCACTACACACCTATCCTAATGGCTAAAAAATAAAAAAATAGTAAGAGTGCCCCACTGGCCTAGTGGGTAGAGCATGACATTCTTGATAATCGCTGTGGTGAGACTGTGAGTTTGAGACCCGCATTGGGTATAGCGTTTACTTTAAAAAAGAAAAAGAAATAGTGAAAATGCTGTCCGGGAGGTGGAGAAACTGGACCTACTCATATATTGCTGGTGGGAATGTAAAATGAATGGTATGGCCATTCTAGAAAAGTTTGGCAGTTTCTTATAAAACTAGGCACTTACCGCATGATCCAATAATTGCACTCTTGGCTGTTTATCCCTGAGAAATTAAAGATTTTTGTTCTGTTTACACAGAAACCTGTATTTAAATGTTCCTAGCAGCTTTATTTGTAATAGCCAAGGACTAGACACAACCCAAATGTCCATCAAGTGAAAGCTTAAACAAACTACAGTCCATCCATACCATGGAACACTACTCAATAATAAAAAAAGGAAAAAAGAAAAAGAAACAACTATTGACACACAGCAATTTGGCTAGATCTCAAGAGAGATTATGCTAAGTGAAAAAAAAAGCCAATCACAAAAGGTCATACACTATATTATTGCATTTATATAAGGTTCTTGAATTCTCAAAATTCTAAATATAGAGAATTCATGAGGGGTGTCTAGGAGTTCAGGATGGGAGAGAAGGCATGAGTATATTCCTACCGGGGTAGTACAAGGGAGCCTTGGAGTGATGGACTAGTTCTGTATCTTGATGCTTGATTGTGGTGACAGTTACATGAATCTACACATGTGATAAAGTTGCATAGAACTACACACACACTCAAGTGAATGCATGTGAAACTGATGAGATCCAAATAAACTCTGTGGATTATACCAATGTCAATTTCCTGGTTTTGATATCGTTCTATAGTTATGCAAGATGTTAGCATTAGAAGACACTGGGTAAAAGATACATAGGACTTCTGGGGCACCTGGGTGACTCAGTCGGTTGGGTGTCCGACTTCGGCTCAGGTCGTGATCTCGCAGTCTGTGAGTTCGAGCCCCACGTCGGGCTCTGTGCTGACAGCTTGGAGCCTGGAGCCTGTTTTGGATTCTGTGTCTCCCTCTCTCTTTGACCTTCCCCTATTCATGCTCTCTCTCTGTCTCAAAAATGAATAAACGTTAAAAAAAAAAAGATACATAGGACTTCCTTCTACATGTTTTGTTTTGTTTGCAGCTTCCCATAAATCTTTTCTTTTTTTTTCTTTTTCTTTTCTTTTTTTTTTTTAAGTGAGCCCTACACCCAATATGGGGCTTGAACTCACAACCTTGAGGTCAACAGTCCCATGCTCCACTGACTGAGCCAGCCAGGCACCCTACAATTTCCCATAAATCTATAATTATTTCAAAAAAATTTTAAAGTTTACAGGGGCACCTGGCTGACTTAGTTAGAAGAGTGTGCAACTCTTGATCTCAGGGTGGTGAGATCAAGCCACACCATTGGGTGTAGAGATTACTAAGAAAAATACATAAACTAAAAAAAGGGGGTGCCTGGATGGCTCAGTTGGAAAAGCATGTGACTCTTGATCTTGGGATTGTGAGTTTGAGCCGCCTCAGTTTGGATGTAGAGATTACTTAAGAATAAAAGCTTAGAGGGGTGCCTGGGTGGCTTAGTCCATTAAGTGTCTGACTCTGGATCTCACCTCAGGTCACGATCTCACAGTTCATAAGTTCGAGCCCTGAGCCTGGCTCTGCACTGACAGTGCAGAGTCTGCTTGGAGTTCTGTTTCCCTCTCTCTGTCTCTACCCCACTTGCGTCCTCTCTCTCTCTCTCTCTCTCTCTCTCTCAAAATAAATAAATAAATGTTAAATTTTTTTTTAATAAAAATAAAAGCTTAGGGGTGCCTGGGTGGCTCAGTTGATTGAGCATCTGATTCTTGGTTTCTGCTCAGGTCATGATCTCATGGGTTGGTGAGTTCGAGCTCTCTCTCTCTCTCTCTCTCTCCCTCTGCCCCCAAAATAAATAAACTTAATAAAATGAAATAAAATAAAATAAAATAAAATTAAATTAAATTAAATAATAAAACCTTAGGGTTACCTGACTGGCTCAGTGAGTAGAAGATGTGACTCTTGAGCTTGGGGTCATGGGTTTGAGCCCCATGTTGGGCATAGAACTCACTTAATTGAAAGGAAAGAAAGAAAGAAAGAAAGAAAGAAAGAAAGAAAGAAAGAAAGAAAGAAAGAAAGAAAGAAAGAAAGAAGAGAGGGAGGGAAGGAAGGAAGAAAAGAGGGAGGGAGGGAGGGAGGGAGGGAGGGAGGGTGGGTGGAAGGAAAGAAAAAGTGCTTGGGGCTCAGTTGGTTAAAGCATCTGACTACAGCCTGGGTCATGATCTTGAAGCTCATGAGTTTGAGCCCCATATCAGGCTCTCTGCTGTCAGCACAGAGCCCACTTCAGATCCTCTGTCCCCCCCTCTCTCTGCCCCTCCACTGCTCAGAAATAAACATTTTTTTAAAAAAGAAGGGAACTTAAAAAATTATATGTAATATTTTGATTTTTTTTTAAGAGAAAGAGAGTTTGAGCTGGGAGAGGGGCAGAAGGAGAGAGAGAGAGAGAGAGAGAGAGAGAGAGAGAGAGAGAGAGAATCTTAAGCAGGCTCCATGCTCAGCTCAGAGCCTGAAGTGGGGCTCGATCCCATGACTTGTGAGATCATGACCTGAGCCTGAATCAAGAGTGTTCAACCAAGTGAAACACCCAGGTGTCCCCCCACCACCAAAAATCTTTAAATGGAATGAGAAAAGCTGATTGAAACTACACTGTTAATCCAAGTGGGAGATGATGGTTATGACAAAGGAGAGAGAGAGACAAATGGTTGGTGCGGGATATATATTCAAGGTTAAGTCCATAGGTCTTACTGATGGATAGGATATGGGATATGAGGGGGGGAAAATGGACGTTGGCTCCTAGTTTTCTTTCCTTTTTTTTTTTAAGCTTTTTAAAAAATTTTTAAAATTTTATTTTACAGAGAACGAGAGTGTGTGAGCTGGGGAAAGGGGCAGGGGGGAGGGAGAGAGAATCTTAAGCAGGCTCCACCCTCAGTGCAGAGCCTGATGTGGGGCTCGATCCCATGACCCTGGGATCATGACCTGAGCCAAAATCAAGAGTAGGACACTCAACCAGCTGAGCCACCCAGGCATCCCAATTTTATTTTAGTTTTTTTTATACTTTTCTTTTTTAAGTTTATTTACTTTGGAGGGGGAGTGGGCAGAGATAGAAATAGAGAGAGAATTCCAAGCAGGCTCTGCATTGTCAGCTTGGAGCCCATGGTGGGACTCAAACTCACAAACCGTGAGACCATGACCTGAGCCAAAACCAAGAATTGAACTCCTAGCCAAATGAACCACCCAGGTACCCTTACTTTAGTTTTTTTAAAGGGTAGTTTTGTTTTGTTTTTGCCTTTAAACTTTTTATCTTTAAGCAATCTCTACGTCCAACATGGGGCTCAAACCCACAACCCTGAGATCAAGAGTCACACCCTCCACTGACTAAGCCAGCCAGGCACCCTTAAGATTTTATTTTTAAGTAATCTCTATACCCAATGTGGGACTGGAATGTGTAACCCCAAGATCAAGAGTCACAAGCTCTACTGGCTGAGCCAGCCAGGTGTCCCCTAGGTTTCTTCTTTTTCTTTTATTTGGAGGGATGCATTAAATATGAGTTCAATAGAGTTATCTACAAAGGTCCTTCTTAAGTGGCTGGGGTCCAGTGCAGTAATGCTTCTAAAACCTCTATGTACAAACAAGTCATTTGTGGAATTGTTAAAATGCAAACTCTTGATTCAGTAGATCCAGAGTGAAGCCTGAGAGTTTGATGATTCAAATGTTGTTGACTGATAAACTCTACAAGACCGTGTCCTAGAGCCAGGTTCTTTTAAAGACGTTTAAGCCTTATTAGGTGGGGAGGATCTTGCCCAGGCAGATGCTGGGGAAGAGGAATGGGCAGTAAAAAAATGTGAAGATCTCATCTCTTCCTGGAAGCCATCCTAATTACATGACTCAGCCTCACCTTCCTTTCCCAACCCAACCCTTCAGGCTTCCATAGGTAAATGCTTCAGCAAACCAAATCAGAAAACAGCAAGCTTTAAAGCTAACAGTAACCTTTTTTTTTTTAAGTTTTATTTATTCATTTAAGAATTTCTACACCCAGCATGGACTCAAACTCATGACCCAGAGATCAAGAATCCCATGCTTTTCTGCTGAGCCAGCCAGGTGCCCCTAAACTAACAGTAATCTGAATGGGCATATGGATCGATCTCTCCAGAAACCCTGGCAAAGGGTTCCAGTTTCTGCTTGAAACCTCCAAG
The DNA here is from genome assembly GCF_028018385.1 of Neofelis nebulosa. Lineage (NCBI taxonomy): Eukaryota > Metazoa > Chordata > Mammalia > Carnivora > Felidae > Neofelis > Neofelis nebulosa. The sequence continues at coordinate 41,103,864 of NC_080797.1, read as the reverse complement.
AATAGGAATTCACTACCTCAGACATCTGATCCCTGGCCTTCCACCCTCCCCTTGCTTAAACAGCAACAACAATAAACTTGCAAATTGAATATATTCACCTGCCCCCCAAATTAATAACAGGAGTGATGTTTAGTGAACTGCACTAATGATATCAACTATTGTGGAGAAAGGAAAGAGTGGTCACTGGGCTCCCTTGATAGAGAAGGGGGAGTGGGGCACCTGGGTGGCTCAGTCGGTTAAGCATGTGACTTTTTGGCTCAGGTCATGTTCTCACATTTCGTGGGTTTGAGCCCCACATCAGGCTCTGTGCTGACAGCTCAGAGCTGAAATCTGCTTCAGATTCTGTGTCTCCCTCTCTCTCTGCCTTCCTCTGCTCACGCTGTGTCTCTCTCTCCCAAAAATAAATAGTAAACATTTTTAAAAATTTTAATACATAAATAAACGTTAAAAAATTAAAAAAAAAATCAGGGGTGCCTGGGTGGCTCAGTCGGTTGAATGATCGACTTCGGCTCAGGTCATGATCTCACAGGTCGTGAGTTCGAGCCCCATGTCAGGCTCTGTGCTGACAGCTCAGAGCCTGGTGCCTGTCAGATTCTGTGTCTCCCTCTCTCTCTGCTCCTCCTCTGCTCACACACTGTCTCTCTCTATCTCTCAAAAATAAATAAACATTACAAAAAAGTTGGGACTGTAGTTAATAGAAATTCACAGAATCTTTGAGGGTAAAACAGTGACACGAGAAACATCTTAAAATTCTAGAACTCAGGGGTTCCTGGGTGGTTCAGTTACTTGAGCATCAGACTCTTGGTTTCAGTTCAGGTCATGATCCACAATTCATGGGTTCAAGCCCTGCATTGGGCTCTGCACTGAAATGCAGAGCGTGCTTGGGATTCTCTCTCTCTCTCTCTACTCCCTCCACTTGCATGCATTCTCTGTCTCTCTCTCACTCTCTCTCTCTCAAAAAAAGAAAGAAAGAAAGAAAGAAAGAAAGAAAGAAAGAAAGAAAAAGAAAACCCATCATAGCTACCTAATTCACTCCCTTTACAGAGATACACACAGACCAAAAGAGATGACTCAATTTATTCTAGATTACAGGTGTTTATGGGGAAAGTTCTGCTTTAGAACAGCAAAGAATCTAGCTATAGTTTGGAGGCTAGATTGGACGGGGAGAGGCTGGAAGCAAAGACTCCCATAAGGAAGATACCGGCATCACCAATAATCAAGATATGAGGACTGAAGTGGTCAAAGGAATGTGTGTGCTAAAATTCATAGGATAAACCCACAAGATTTGGGAATTGATTAAGTACAATTAACAAAGGATGGAGAGAAACTCTATCCCAGCAATGATAGTGCTGAAGGTCATGAATCTGTTCTCAAAAGACGTAGGGGCACTTCTTAGCTCAACCACATGTTAGTTATGTGACCTTGGACAAGATATTCAACATCACCAAGCAAATCTCAGTTTCTGTTTGTTAAATGGGAGTAAGAATAGTCACAACATCTTAAGAGTATTGTGAGGATTACATAAAGTAATGCAATGAAATTTTTAGCAGTGTCTGGCACATAGTATATAATAAATGTCAGCTGTTTGGGCTTTTTTTTTTTTTTTTTTATAGCTCAGGGTGACAGAATCTTACACCTAAGAACTGTGACAATTATGATATTAACAGAAATAGGGAAGACTAGAAAAAGCCAGCTAGAGGAAAATGAGTTTGGTGTAATGCAGGTGATGCAGGGAGATACAAGAGAGAAAATATACAGTAATCAATTGGAGACATTTATCTGGGGGTCAGAAGCAATGCTAAGGCTTAGGAGAGACATGAGGGGATTATTTGCATAAAAGTGATCTGTAAATGCCTTGAAGCTAAACACAAAGCATTGGCAAGATTCTTTTTTTTTTTTTTAAGGCAGACTTTTTTGTGGTTGCGCAGGTATGAATTCCAATGATATTTGATAACTAACATGCATACTAACAAGATGTCACATTTATACAATTATACATTATGTGCTATAATTTGCTGAGCCTAGAGTCTTTTAGAAGTGAAATTATTAAAAACAAATTATTTTAGGGGCACCTGGGTGGCTCAGTCGGTTAAGCATCCGACCTCAGCTCAGGTCATGATCTCACGTCTCGTGAGTTCGAGTCCTGCATCAGGCTCTGTGCTGACAGCTCAGAGCCTGGAGCCTGCTTTGGATTCTTTCTCCCTCTCTCTCTGCCCCTCCCCCACTCACGCTCTTTCTCTGTCTCTCAAAAATAAATAAATGTTAAAAATAATTTTGGGGGGCGCTTGGGTGGCTCAGACGGTTAAGCGTCCGACTTCAGCTCAGGTCATGATCTCGCGGTCCGTGGGTTTAAGCCCCGCAATGGGCTCTGTGCTGACAGCTCAGAGCCTGGAGCCTGTTTCAGATTCTGTGTCTCCCTCTCTCGCTGACCCTCCCCTGTTCATGCTCTATCTCTCTCTGTCTCAAAAATAAATTAACTTAAATTTTTTTAACTTAATTTTTAACTTAAAAAACTAAAAATTTTTAAATTATTTTACTATTTTAATGTACGTTATCTAAAACTGACAGGGGTGTCTGGGTGGCTCAGTTGGTTAAGCATCTGACTTTGGCTCCGGTCCTGACCTCGCAGTTTGTGAGTTCGAGCCCCACATTGGGCTCTGTGTTGACAGCTCGGAGCCTGGAGTCTGCTTCGGATTCTGGGTCTCTCTCTCTCTCTCTCTCTCTCTCAAAATAAATAAATAAACATTTTTAAATTTAATTAAAAAATAAAACTGACATTAATTATACTGCTATTAAAATAGTCTTAGAAAAAAAGGTGATCTGTGATATTAAAAATTATCTTTTAGTTTTAGTAGGCTCCACACTCAAGGTGGGGCTTGAATTCATGAACCTGAGATCAAGAGTTGGATGCTTTACCTACTGAGCCAGCCAGGTGCCCCTATTACACAGTATCTTAGGGGGCACCTGGGTGACTCAGTTCATTAAGCCTCAGACTCCTGGTCTCAGCCCAAGTCATGATGTCACCGTTCATGAGATCCAGCCCCAGAGAATCTGCTTGGGATTCTCTCTCTGCCCCTCCCCCTTTCTTTCTCTCTCTAAATATAAATACATAAGCTTTAAAAAAAAAAGTATTTTAAAAGAAGTAATAATTACCATTCGTTACACAAACATGAGTAATAATGGCCAACCTTTACTGGAAGAAGATTGCTCTGTGCCAGGCGCAAAGTGCTTTGTGTATTGTAATGTGTACAACTGCATAATGAGGTTAATATTATTTTTTTTAGGTGGGGAAACTGAAGCTCGTGGCGGGTAGGTGATTTGCCCGAGTTCAGACAGCTAGGAGGAATGGAACTAGGATTTAAAGCCAGTCACTGTGAGGTGCAAAGAAATCATAATTTGAAACCAGTGAGATAGCTAGTTCTAACACGGGGCAAAGAATAGGACTGATTCAGATCATGACTTTCCTGCTATAAATGATTTATGGAATCAGAGCAACTAATGCATTATGCCCACGTGTGAGAAACAGAAAGGCATCTTGGGATGCAGGGCAAAGAGAGGCCATTCATAATACTAATTAGGAATGAGTCCCCAGGGAATCTTCACTGCCCATAATCAAGAATGAAGAATGAAGCCTCCCACTTTTGACTCCAGAGTCAAACTACAAATCAAGCAGCAGGATCATTCAGTGAAGGTAATTGCCTCTGCTTCACAAAAACTACACACAGGTCATCTGTCTGTCTCTGGCTCTACAATATACATAAGAAAACTGCCTCCTCAATCTTCTGAGCGACGTGCTGATCCTTGAGGGAGGGAGGGGTGGCGATTTGGGGGAAACCTGCAAAATTGGCTGATTGGGACAGGAAGTCGTAAGGGACTTCTCACGTAGTCTGATGCAACAGCCGTATGAGGTGGGTCTGATTCTAATTCCAATTTTACAAATGGAGAAAATGAGGCACAGGAAGGTTAAATAACTTGCCCGAGGCCACAAAACCCCTAAGTGGCAGAGACTGGCTATGACTCTATCTCACTCTTGCTCCAGCTCACATGCTTAACTACCACGCTGTGCCATGGGACATCATGTCCTCAGAAATTATACACTTCCCTGGCCCAGTGAGACCACAAGGATTACAATGCAACCCAAATTATATCAGTCATCTCTTTTCTTTCTATTCAACTGTACCGCCTTCCTCTGACTTTCTGCTCTTGACTACGAGCAATGACTCTAATAACATTGATTTCTTTCTCCGTAAGCTCCTCAATCCCATTTATTTTTACATTCTCTTACAACCCTCCTCTTGTTTCCACTTTCTAAACTTAGATATAATAAAGCCTTTAGCAAAGACATGGGCTCTTTGCCTGTAACAGTCTTTCCACTTGCCTTGACCCAGGTCTAGTCTTTCCGACTAAAACTCTCTGGGGGGGAGGATTACATGGCTGAAGAGGCTCCACATTCCGAGCAGCGATTTCACATTAGTCTCCCTCTTGCTTTCTTGTAGTTTGATTCCCCAGGTCCCCTAGTGGGAGTCTTTGACATGGGCCTGGTGTCTTTTGTCAATGACCATGACACTGGGACTGGTTCGATTTGTCTCCCCAGTCTCTCCAGATTGCGGTTGAATGTCACATGATCTGTAATTCCTCTGATACTATGATTGGAGTGCCTTTTGTATTTGTCGGGATAGGCTACCGTGTGCTACAGCCGAAAATCAATCACAAGGCTCAGTGGTTTAATGCCTTGGTCCATCAGACTTGTATAAAAAACCGCAATGGACTGGGTGACTGCTAAACAACAAACAACTTCATTTCTCACAGTTTTGGAGACCGGGAAGTCCAAGATCATGATGCTGACAGATTCAGCATCAGCAGATTTCCGGTAAGTTTGGTTTAGTTCAGTGCAGTGGACTGAATGTTTACATGTGGTCTGGTGAGAGGCCCCTTCTTCCCTTCCCACTGCAACCTCACGTGGTAAAAGGGGTGAGGGCTCTCTCCGAGGAGGTTTTTTTACACTGGCACTGCTGGGGAGCAAGAATTTCCTGTCCCTTTCAAAAGTCCTTTGAAGGCTGGACAAAGAACGAAATTGACTTGAGACAGATTAAGAGGAGAAAATCAAATTTCATTTCATGCCTACGGGGAATCCACACAGACATGGAAACTCCAAAGACAGTCAGGCTAAATGAGGTATATATGTCAGCCTGAACTCAGGAGAAAGGGGGAGGGGGTCTGGGACTTTGAAGAGTAGGAATGCAATTTATAGGGCTGTAAGAAAAAGAGATGTTTGCTAATTAAATGTTTGCCCTACAGATGAGTCACTCAGATAAAATTTATCTCTGCTTCTAATCATTATTCTGGGAAAGACCCCCAATTTTAGAATTTTTTTTTCTTTTAGATTCTTCCATGTAGTTAAGGGAAGGGCAAAAAGTTTCTCTTGAGCCTGCAGGCTCTCAATATTGCCTTCAGCTCAGAAAAAGATTCATGCTAAAATGGTCCACCTTGGGGTGGCCCCTGTACCACTAATCCCATTCATGAGGGGCCCACCCTCAGGCCTGATCACCTCCCAAAGGGTCCACCTCCTATTTTTTTTTTTTTTTATGTTTATTTATTCTTGACAGAGACAGAGACAGCAGGAGTGGGGAAGGGGCAAGGGAAAGAGGGAGAGAGAAAATCCCAAGCAGGCTCAGCACTGCCAGCACAGAGCCCGACACCGGGCTCGAACCCAAGAAACAGTGAGATCATGACCTGAGCTGAAACCAAGAGTAGGATGCTTAACCAACTGAGCCACCAAGGAACGCCCCCCAACATTTTTTTAATGTTTATTTTTGAGAGAGACAGAGACAGAGCACAAGTGGGGGAGGGGCAGAGAGAGAGGGAGACACAGAATCTGATGCAGGCTCTAGGCTCTGAGCTGTCAGCACAGAGCCTGATGCGGGGCTGGAACCCACAAACCACGAGATTGTGACCTGAGCTGAGGTGCAGCAAACGCTTCACCGACTGAGCCACCCAGGCGCCCCTAGGCTCCACCTCCTAATCCCATCACCTGGGGGGGTTAAGATTTCACTATATGAATTTTGGAGGAAACATGGATTCCATTGCCTTGAACAAAACCAAACTTACCCAAAATCTGCAGGGCTAGCACCTCTGCAGTTAGATGCCCCTCTTCTAGGGATTCTGAGAACCTGTTTTTTTTCCAATCTGTCATCTCAATACAAAGCCTATACGCAGCACAAGAGGGCAGAGATAGCTAGGTGGGGGGTGTCTTACAGTAGCTCTTAAACGGTTGGCTTAGGAGTCGAGCACCTGACTTTGGCTCAAGTCATGATCTCGCCGTTCATGAGTTCTGCTGTCAGTGCAGAGCCCGCTTCTCTCTCCCTCTCTCTCTGCCCCTCGTCTGGCCTGTGTTCTCTCTCTCTCTCTCAATCTCTCTCTCTCTCTCAAACATAAATAAACACTAAAGAAAAAAAAAGAACAAAAAGAAAGTGGTTGCCTTGGCCTGGAGGTCACTGCTCCTTCCGACCCATTCACCAGAACTAGTCGATTGGCCCTATAACTCTAAAGCCCCTAGAAAATACGGAGGACCACACAGCATTCTGTGGGCAGGAAATGTCTCTGCCTTCTTCTCATTCCTGTATCCTACACTGTAATCCCGTCTCTTCTTTTCCCAGTGTGGTCCCAGCCATCAGCCTGTACCTTGAACTTTAACCTTTGACCTCTAGCTCCACAAATTATAGTTTATTCCAGTTCTTGTTCTTTGGAGTATTTTAATTCCTGCCAAGTGACCCTGCCTCTGCCCTTTCCCTGGCATATGCCTCGTGATCGGAATGTTTTCTCCTTCATCCCCATGTCTCATTTTGCATCTAGTCATTTTCCAGGAGCCACACCTCCGAGAGTGGTCTGGAAAGACCCCCCCCCCCAAACTGTCTAAAATCAAAACTGAAGTTATTGGGGTGCTTGGCTGACTCAGTCGGTTGAGCATTGGACTTTGGCTCAGGTCATGATCTCACGGTTCATGGGTTCAAGCCCCACAGCGGGCTTTATGCTGACACTGCAGAGCCTGTTTTGGATTCTCTGTCTCCCTCTCTCTCTGCTCCTCCCCCACTTGCACGCACACTCTCTCTCTCCCTCTCAAAAATAAGTAAATAAACATTTAAGAAATCTCTACACCCAACATGGGGCTCAAACTTACAACCCTGAGATGGAGACCCTGTGATCAAGAGTCCCATGCTCTTTCAAATGAGTCAGCCAGGCATCCCAACATGTTTGTGATTATACCAAACATATCTTAGCAAACAAACAAACAAACAAACAAACAAATAAACAACCGTAGTGACCATAACCTTGCAAACAAATTCTTTTAAACGGATGTATCACTGAGAAAAAAAACACATAAAGTGAATGACTTAGTCATTTATATTTTAGTAAGAATTAGCTTGGGGAGCCTTTTTTTTTTTTTTTAACAGCTGCTTGGGATCACTGAAGGTTGGATACAGAAGGAGGTGTAGGCAGCTGGTGGGTATCTGTGAAGTACTGTGGTATATGACTTTGGGTAGCCCATGGCAGCATGCAGTCACTGGGCCTTGGGGAATGGAGGGCCAATGAGAGTAGAATATTCGAATTTTAAAAGTAGTGGAAAAAGGGAAATGGTGGACTCCAAAAGCAAATTTTGCCAACCTAATAATTTTTTTAAGTTTATCTATTTCAGGTATGCTCAGTTGGTTGAGCATACGATTTCAGCTCAGGTCACAATCTCTGGGTTCGTGAGTTCAAGCCCCGTGATAGGCTCTGGGCTGACCACTCAGAGCCTGGAGTCTACTTCAGATTCTGTGTCTTCCTCTCTCTCTGCCCCTCCCTTGCTAGTGCTCTGTCTGTCTCTGTCTCTCTCTCTCGCTCTCTCAAAAATAAATAAACATTAAAAAAAAATAAAATTTATTTATTTTGAGAAAGAGAGAAGAATGAGCAAGGGAGGGGCAGAGGGAGACAAAGGCTCCCAAGCAGGCTCTGTGCTGTCAGCACAGAGCCCAATGCAGGGCTCGGACTGGTAAACCATGAGATCATGACCTGTGCTGAGGTTGGAAGCTTAACTAACTGAGCCACCCAGGTGCCCCGTGCCAGCCTAATTATTTTATTTTATTTTATTTTATTTTATTTTATTTTATTTATTTTATTTTATTGTTTAAAACAACAGACTCTTAAAAAAATTTTTTTTGATGTTTATTTACTTTTGAGAGAGACAGAGCAACAGAGTGCGAGAGGGGGAGGGGCAGAGAAAGAGGGAGACGCAGAAGCCGAAGCAGGCTCCAGGCTCTGAGCTGTCAGCACAGAGCCTGACGCGGGGCTTGAACTCACGAAACACGAGATCATGACCTGAGCCCAAGTTGGATGTTTAACCGACTGAGCCATCCAGGTGCCCTGTGCCAGACTAATAATTTTAACATCACACATATAGTGAACAGGATCTTGAAACTCACCCATTCCAGCTCCCTTCTTGTTTCCCTTGACCATATTGAAGGAGGACCCTGGCTGCCTCCATTTTGACTTCAAACTTTCTTGGGTTCTTCTTTCCAGCTTGTCTCTTGGCTCAGGCAGAAGACCCTGAAGGCAAAGCATCCCCTGATGGGAACCAAAACTCCTCCTCGAACAAGGAGGACGGCCCCAATCAGCAAGACCCAATTTGTGAATGACTCCAAGATCCATTTGACATTCACTTATAGCCCTGAGCATCAGCTCCAGCATCCCTGATACGTGCTGCCCACACTAGGCTTGAAGAGCCCCAGTGCTGGCGACTCCGCTATTTCTCAAGATTCCCCCTAACCATTGTTTTAAAGATTTATTTATTTATTTATTTATTTAATCTCTACACCCAATGTGGGGCTTGAACTCACAACCCTGAGATCAAGATTCATGTGCTAGGGGCACCTGGGTGGCTCAGCGGGGTAAGCATCCGACTTTGGCTCACGTCATGATCTCACCATTCGTGAATTCTAGCCCCGCGTCGGGTTCTGTGCTGACAGCTCAGAGCCTGGAGCCTGCTTCAGATTCTGTATCTCTCTTTCTCTGACCCTCCCCTGCTCACGTTCTGTCTCTCTCACTCTCTCCAAAATGAATAAACTTTAAACAAAGTAAAAATCAAAAAAAATTCGAAAAGTCACATGCTCTACTGACTGAGCCAAGCCAGGGACCCCCACTCCCACGCCATTTTTGGACAACTTCTATTGACTCAAAAAAAATTTCTTTTTTGTTTTAAATTCCAACTTTAAAAAAAAGTAAAAAAATAAATTTCAGCTTTATTGAGATTTAAAAAAAAAGGTGTTTTTTTTTTAAATTAAAGGTTTTTTCTTAGAAAAAAATGCACTTCCTCACAGGTTTGTTTATAATCCTACCTCTAGTCCTCCCATAGAGGACATGCTATTTGAAGGAATCTCCTCAAAAGCTGTCTTCAGTAGGGTAATCAGGTTTAGTTACTTCGAGCATCCTTCTAGTGGTCAGTTTGTTTTTTTTTTTAATGCTTATTTTTGAGAGAGAGAGAGAGAGCGAGTAGGGGAGGGGCAGAGAGAGGGAGAGAAAGAATCCCAAGCAGGATCTGAGCCGGCAGCCTGAAGTGGGGCTCAAACCCACAAACCATGTGATCACGACCTCAGCCCGCAGTCAAGAGTTGGAGGCTTACCCCACTGAGCCCCCCAGGTGCCCCTTGTGTCCAGGTTTTAAGTTCCAACTCCAACCGTGCCACTTGTCCCCTGGACATACGTGGCCTCTGTAGTTTTCAATGGATATAATCCCATAGAAATCCTTCCAAGAGAATGGAGACACTGCTATAGACATACAGGGTGTGATTTTGACACAGGACTTGTCACAAGAAGAGATGCCCATAGGAGATGGAACTGAACTTGGCTCCTTGCTAATAATTCAACAGGAATTAAAAAAAAAAAAAAATAACAGGAATTAATAATGTAGCTCGCTTTTACCGAGTACTTCTGGGCCAGCCGCCATTCAAAAACGCTTTGTGTGCATTATCTCAGTGAACCTTCACTACAGCCCTGTGGGATGGGGACTCTTATTCTCAACCTCATTTTACAGAAGAGGAAACTGAGGTGCAGAGAGTAACTTGTCTAAGACAGCCACAGCTGGTGTGTAGCACATTTCAGACCCCAGCAACGAATTCCAGACCGCTCGGCCTCTCTCAGTCACTGGGGTTCGTGGCTTTGTGCGTGGCCAAGATTTTGAATTTTAGCATTGTTACAAAGCAGTAAAGAATATGTTCCTCTCAGTCTTGATTTCTGCTAATCTGATAGTAAATAATATTATTCCCTTATAGCAACATTTACACAGCAGTAGAATGGGACATAGGTCCTCTTCTTCCAGACTTATGAGCTTGTATCCAATGTACCGTATCATTTGGCTTCTGACTTTAGAATTTGAAAAAAACAGAGGTCGAACGTGACATTGAACCGGGTCCAGAGTTCCGGATACTAAGTCCAATGCAGTCAGAAGCTGACACGTGACCATGGGTGATCCCTCAGTTGTAAAAGGAGGGCATTGGATTCCACCCTGCGCTAGCTAAGGGATCTCCTAATGCTCAGATCTCACGTCCAAAAGAGTAACTCTCTGCGGGGGGGGGGGGGGGGGGCGGTTTCCCGGGAACTGCGGCAGAAGGAAAGAGCAAACATGTATCTTGAAAAAGGCCGACTCTCCGGTGCCCCTTGAGTCACACACAACAAATTGAAATGAACAAATGAGTATCTGTTCCCTGCTTCTGATGTGTGAGACTGTCAGTTGGCAATGGTTACTATGCTTAGGTTTTTCACTGGCTCTGTTGCCCCTACTAAAAATAAGCTGCCAGTGTTGAGGTTGAGTCATTTTCATACATGAATATGTGGAGGAAAAAAGTGACAAAGGTCATAGAGGCTCTGTGTACGATGATTTCCCTTCTGACCAGATACCACACCTTGTTCCCAACACCCAGCCCCCCTTTTTTGTTTTACTTCAGATAAGCCATATGCCTCAAATAGAAAAAATATTTGACCATATGTTATTATGTTTTAGATTGTGCATATCCTGTTCTCTGCTTGTGGATTGGCCTTGTCCTTATTTTTTAGCTTTTCTGAAGAATAGAGGTTGATATTAACAGCATTTGTAACTGAACTTTATAGTTTGCACAGTGATTGCATATGCATATATACATATGCATGGTTTCTTTGGAATAGTCAGCCATGCCTCTGGTGATGTGGCAATCTGACGATGGGTTCCCGGCATTCTTTAGGGGTGGTAAAGTCTTATCAGGACAGGGTCCATCCCAGGCAATTTGTAAAGTAACGTTGTCTTGTTTTAAGGGAATCTTTATATTTTATTATTTTTTAGAATATATATATATATATGTTTTAAGTTTTGTTTTTGTTTGTTTTTGTTTTGAAGTAGAGAGAGTGATTTGGGAGGGACAGAGAGACGGGGAGAGAGAAAGAATCCCAAGCAGGCTCCACATTGTCAGCATGGAGCCAGATGAAGGGCTCAAACTCAGGAACCCCAAGATCATGACCTGAGCTGAAATCAAGAGTCAGATGCTCAACCAACGGAGCCACCCACATGCCCACTTAATATATTTTGTAATGTTATTTATTTACTTTGGAGGGAGAGGGGCAAAGAGAGAGGAAGAAAGGGAATCCCAGGCAGGGTGCACTAATGTCTCAGAGCCCAAAGCAGGGCTCAACCTCATGAACTGCAAGATCATGACTCAGGTGGAAACCAAGAGTCACTCAAGTACTGAGCCACCCAGGTGCCTCCCCTTATCATCTTTCTTTGTGATCCAGTACAGAAGGTCTTCAAATAAAAGTGTCCAAAGCAAACATTTTATTTTAAAAAGCAAACTTCCTCCCTGAATTAGCTCTCTTGATTGGGGGTATCACCATCTACTCATTTGCCCAAGCCAGAAACCCATGAGTCCCTTTCTGTCACCTTCTAAATCCAGCAAGTTCTGTCCATTGGTTCTCTCACATATTTTGCACACCCATAACCACTGCCATTACCTTAACATGGGGATGGGGAGGCAGGGAGGGAGATTAGACAGATAGTGATGGAATGCTAAGAGAAATATCTGAGATCAGTTGAAGCATATACACCAAGACGTTAAGCTGGCAAACCAGACAACATTTTTGTCCCCTACCCACAGTATTCTGCTTCCCCCTCAACATATCAGTAGCTTCACCTGCAGAGCTCCCAAGATGGAAAAAAAATACTTTTATTTATTTTTTTTTACATTTATTTATTTTTGAGAGAGAGACAGAGTGTGAGCAGGGGACAGGCAGAGAGAGAGGGAGACACAGAATGTGAAGCACGCTCCAGGCTCTGAGCTGTCAGCACAGAGCCCTATCTATGTGGGGCTCGAACTCACAAACAGTGAGATCATGACCTAAGCCGAAGTCGGACGCTTAACGGCTGAGCCACCCAGGCGCTCCGAGAAAAAATACTTTTAATCACTGCTAAGACTTAACCAGGAGTTGAGATAGAAAAAGAACATAGGGGAAAAGTCCTCACTATTCGGACTAGAAGATTGGTAGGACGGAGGGAAGGAAAACAGGTGTGAAGAAAATAAAACTATCAGATGTAGAATCCACATTTTTCGAAGTCCACGTTTTGTCCCAGGGAGTAAGAGGTGTGTCGAATAAACGAACGTACCACTGACGACTCCACCCTCCTCTCCTCTGGGGCTCAGGAAGATGCTACCCTGAAGACCACCTATAGCAACCTGGAGAACAAGCGCATCAAGTTGCCTGTGCTGCGTGGTTAGGTCCTGGGAGGCCTAGCTTTGCAAGCTAGGCTTAGCTTTGCAAGCCTAGCCTGGGAACTTGGTGGCGGAAGTGGATGGTAGGCAGCAGGTGGCTCTGAGGTGAGGGCTGCAGGGAAGGCTGCCATCACAGCCAGACTTCAGAGACATCTCACATAACATCGGAGTCAAAAGAGGCCAGATGAGACCGGGAGTGATACATGGGGGGGTGGGGAGGGAGGCCTGAGTTGCAGTAGTTCAAAACTTCAACTTTAAAGGCCAGCTGAGTATCTAGAGACCAGAAAAGCAAGGAATATCACTTTCTTGAGACCAGCAAGAGACGAGAAGACTGAGAGCAAAGGTCCCTGTGTGGATTCCGAATCCCTGAGCACTTCCTCCAAATAATATACACAAATGAATTGGCATTTAGAAATTGGCCCATCAAGTGGGCCAAAGACACGCTTCTCCCTCGTACTCTAAGGACTCCTAAGGGGACGACCGGGCAGGGGAGGAGTTAGCTAAAAGTCTCTGTATTCTTGTGCAAGGTTGACCACACACGCTTAGGTCCTAAAGGGACTGTTTCAATAATCCCTTTAGACCAAGCTTTCATTTGACCTAGGTCTGTTCTGTGAGTGAGGTCTCAGGAAGTAGGTCAGCTTAGGTTCAGACAAGACAAATCATTTTTTCTCTGCTTATCTGAATCTGTGAGTTAACCTCTTAGTCAAATCTCTGTCAGATTATTTTCCCCTTGGTAAAATCCTCCAGGATACCTTCACCTAAATAACCTCCAGAGAGAACTTTCTTCCCTCTTTACCATCACCATACCTTGTACATATTTAGATTGCACTAAGCACGTGGTTTATGCTTCCCAGGCCTGCCTCCCTCACTAGACTGCTCATCTTTTTTTTTTTTTTTAAATTTTTTTAATGTTTATTTATTTTTGAGAGACAGAGTGTGAGTGGGGGAGGGGCAGAGAGACAGAGAGAAGGACACAGAATCTGAAGAGGCTCCAGGCTCTGAGCTGTCAGCACAGAGCCCGACGAGGGGCTCGAACTCACAAGCCGTGAGATCATGACCTGAGCCGAAGTCAGACGCTTAACCGACTGAGCCACCCAGGCGCCCCTAGGCTGCTCATCTTAAGGGAAAGTACCATGCCTGATTTATCTTTAAAAAAAAATATTTTTATTTTATTTTATTATTATTTTTTAATGTTTATTTACTTTTGAGAGAGACAGAGACAGAATGCAAGTGGGTTTAGGGGCAGAGAGAGAGGGAGACACAGATCTTGAAGCAAGATCCAGGCTCTGAGCTGTCAGCACAGAGCCGGATGCCGGGCTCGAACTCACAAGCCACGAGATCATTACCCGAGCTGAAGTTGGCCACCCAACCAACTGAGCCACCCATGTGCCCCCCCCAAAATTTTTATTTTAAAGAGAGAGAGTGCAAGTGGGGGAGAGGGATAGAGGGAGAGAGAGAATCTCAGGCAGACTCCATGCTGAGCACAGAGCCTGATAACAGGGCTTAATCCCACGACCCTGAGATCATGACCTGAGCCAAAATCAAGAGTTGGACTGAGCCACCCAAACAACTGAGCCACCCAGGCACTCCTGGGTGTAGGTATTTATCTTAATCTTGGCCTAGAACCTTCACCCTGGGTCTAGCACAGGACCCAGCATTTACTAACAAATGTTGGCTGAATTGCACTGAGTTCTCAAAGATGGTGAATTTCAAGAGTGTTGTTCACTGAGAACTTCCTCCAAATAATATACACAAATGAATTGGCGTTTAGAAAACATAATTTCTTCTCATCTCCATTCCTTTCCTTAGCATGCCTGTTAATAAGTGTGTCAAAATTAATTTCTCAACCAAAATGAATTTGCAGTGTAATCCCCAATGAAATCTTTTAAACACTTTTGGAAATGGGCTTTGGGTTTGTCTGATGTTTCCTAAAATTCTAATCTATTTCTTTCTCATCTATTTACTTAGGAGACTCAAGTGAGGAAGTGGGGGTAGAGTGGGGACCAAAATTCAGGTTTCTTGCAGCAAGTCTCACTGGATGCTTACTTACTCCAGAGAAAACAAGTCCCCTTGTACATACTGGACTCCTCTCCCCAAGGACATTGAAGATGTCCTGGATCGCCCTATAGATTGCCAAATGTTAACCATATGATGTCTGGAAGATGGGATTGTATGGGTGATTTTAATTTTCTTCTCTGTGCTTTTTTGCACTGAGCACATTTTCTATAGTGAGTATGCATCTGTCTGTAATTGGGGGGAAATCCAACCCACTATTTAAAAAATTTATCTTTTAGGGGCATCTGGGTGGCTCAATTTGTTAAGCGTCTAACTCCTGATTTTGGCTCAGGTTATAATCTCACGGTTCATGAGTTTGAGCAGTGCATCAGGCTCCACACATAGAGTGCAAAGCCTGCTTGGAATTCTCTCTCTCCCTGCCCCTCCTCCCTAGCTCACTTGCACTTTCAAAATAAAGAAATGAACTTAAAAAAAAAAAAAAAAAAAAAAAAAAAAATATATATATATATATATATATATATATATATATATATATATCTTTTATTCCCAGAATGAACTTCAGTTCTATGTGTAAAAAACATACAGAGGTAGGTGATGGGCCTTTTCTTTCATTTAACCCAAGTCAGAAGGAAGTGGAGAAAAAAACTGACCTGAACACAAATATGACCAATACACCTTGGACCCATTAAAAAGAGCCTTAGATACTGGGATTCTTGCTTCAACCGTATGTTCAGCCTCTTCATTTTATTTTTATTTTGTTAAAGTAAGCTCTAGGCCCACTGTGGGGCTTGAACTCAGGACCTCAAGATCAAGAATCAAGCGCTCCACCACCTGAACCAGACAGGTGCCCCACAGTCTGCTCATTTTAGCAGCAGTTTCTGCTAGTCTAAAGTTCCAAGTATGTGTGTGTGTGTGTGTGCGCGCGCGAGTGCACGCGGAGTAGGGGGGCAGTGTTAAGGGGAATAGCTCTTGCCTAGAGGCCTTCTTGCAACTAGAAGCTGGACAGATTTACACATTTTAAAAAAATGTTTATTTATTTTTGAAGGAGAGAGAGACAGAGTGTGAGTGGGGGAGGGGCAGAGAGAGACACACACACACACATACACAGAATCCGAAGCAGGCTCCAGGCTCTAAGCTGTCCGCACAGAGCCCGACGCGGGGCTCCAACTCACAAACCACGAGATCGTGACCTGAGCCGAAGTTGGAGGCTCAACCGACTGAGCCACCCAGGCACCCCCAGATTTATGCATCTTATTCTGACACAAAGACTTTTGAACTCCTCTGAAACTTTTTAAGAGAATTCCACAGCTAGACTGTCTCACCAAGAATATTCAGGTTTGTGCTCTAGTTTGTGATCACTCGTCATTTCACACAGCCATAGGTGGAGGGCCTTGGGCACTGGGAGTCCTCGTTTCTCTTCTTCTTTCAGTGACCCTCTCTCCACCTGTGAGCAAATGTAGTTTGTGAAACTGGAGAACTTGATTCACACAGAAATAACTGTAGAATTTCCAGAAGGCTAGACAAACAACAGGACTAGTGATTTCAGTCTCCCAGTGATGATAGTTATTGTGCTTAGGAAGAAACACCTCCCTTCCTGCCCCCATCAACTCCTCCCCTCTGCTTGCCCACACTAGTGTCCTCACTATTTTTGTAAGGCCAAAGAATCTCTTAAAATGGGATTTCCTTCCTTTTAGGAATCAAGAGTAAACATTGGCTCTAAAGTTCACAGCGTGACCTGTTTTCCTGAATGACTCTTAGTCTTAAACAATAATCTCAGCCCTAGTGGGTGCTGGAGATTTATCCAGGTGGTTTACAAAAGGAGGTAGGATCACTGTCTACGCAATTAGGTGTTGACTGATGGGACTAAATCTCAAGGCCCTTGCTCCTGTCTTTCACTCCCACTTACACATGAGGATAGGATTGTAGAATTGCAAGAAATCTTTACGGATTCTGTAACACACCTCGTCATTATGCAGATGAAGCTGAGGCTGGTAGTTCTTACTGCAGCGAATGGCACCCAGTAGGTACTCAGTAACTACAGGCTTTTTTTTGTTTTTGGCCTCAGTTGTTCAAGTCCATACCAGTCCATACTAGAACTGGAAGTTTCTCCATGTAAACGCCATTTTCCTTCTGCTCTATCATATTGTTATGTGCTTCTATTGAGTTTACTATAAAGCCATTATCTTCATCAATTTTATTTAACAGCTTTACTGAGATATAATTCATATACCCCACAATTCACCTTTTTATTTGTTTTTATTTTTTTTTAATGTTTATATATTTTTGAGAGAGGGAGCACAAGCAGGGGCGGGGGGCAGAGAGAGAGGGGGACAGAGGATCCCCTCTGTCAGGGGCTTGAACTCATGAACCGTGAGATCATAACCTAAGCCACAGTTGGATGCCTTACTGACTGAGCTACCCAAGCACCTCACAATTCACTTAAAAAATTTTTATGTTTATTTATTTTTGAGAGAGAGAGAGAGAGAGAGAGAGAGACAGTGCATAAGCGGGGGAAGG
The DNA here is from genome assembly GCF_028018385.1 of Neofelis nebulosa. Taxonomy (NCBI): domain Eukaryota; kingdom Metazoa; phylum Chordata; class Mammalia; order Carnivora; family Felidae; genus Neofelis; species Neofelis nebulosa. Next base: position 41,086,568 of record NC_080797.1, on the reverse strand, counting down.
GGACGGGGGGAGCAGAGAGAGACAGAAACACAGAATCCCAAGCAGGCTCCAGTCTCTGACTGTCAGCACAGAGCCTGATGCAGGGCTCGAACTCGTGAACCATGAGATCATGACCTGAGCCGAAGTCGGACACTCAACCGACTGAGCCACCCAGGCGCCCCCCACAATTCACCTTTTACAATTCAGGGGTACCTGGGTGGCTCAGTCAGTTGAGTGTCTGACTTTGGCTCAGGTCATGATCTCATGGTTCATGAGTTTGACCCCCTCATGGGGCTCGCTGCTGTTAGCATGGAGCTTGCTTCAGATCCTCTGCCCCCTCTCTCTAGGCCCTTCCCTTGCTTGTGCTATCTCAAAAATAAATAAACACTAAAAATAATAATAATAAAGTGTACAATTCAATGGCTTTTAGTATACTCGGAGTCATGTACAATCAATTTTAGAGCATTTTCATTACCCTCAAAAGAAACCCCATACTCATTAGCATCACTCGTTTTCCCTCATTCCCCCACCCAGCCCAAAGCAACCACTGATCTTTCATATGTGGTCCTTTGTAACTGGTTTCTTCTACTTAGAAAAATATTTTCAAGGTCCATCTCTGTGTAACATGTACTTTCTTTTTATTGACGAATGATAAATATTCCAAGATAGACATAGACCATTTATATCTATTCAACATTTGATGTATATTTGGCTGGATTTTATTTTAAACAAATATGGCCTTTGAGAGCTAGCAGAAGCTTAAAATCAAGATATAAACATATCTCATATCTTCCTTTTTAAAGTTTATTTATTTATTTTAAGAGAGAGAAAGTGTGTGTGTTGCATACATGCAAGCGGCTGGGAGGGGTGCAAGGAAAAGGAGAGAGAGAATCCAAGTAGGCTCCTCTGTGCTGTCTGCGAGAGCCTGACACAAGGCTCCACCCCATGGACTGTGAGATCATGACTTGAGCTGAAATCAAGAGTTGAATCAAGAGTTGGACACTTAATCCACTGAGCCACCTAGGCGCCCCTCTCATATCTTTCTTCTTTGAATTCTTTATATCTATCTATCTATCTATCTATCTATCTAGAGAGAGAATGTTAGCAGGGGAGGGGCAGCGAGGGGAGAGACAGAATCCCAAGCAGGCTCTGTTATGATAGCCAATTTGGGCTCCTACTCAGGAACCATGAGATCATGACCCGAGTCAAAATCAAGAGTCGGTGGCTTTACTGTCAGAGCCACCCCGGTGTCCCCTTTTTAAAATTCTTATTTTAGAGAGATTGTGGGCACGCGAGTGGGGGAGAGGGGCAGAGGGAGAGAATCTTGAGCACAGAGCCCAACAGGGGCTCAATCCCCAGACCCTGGGATCATGACCTGAGTCGAAATCAAGAGCCTGATGCTCAACTGACTGAGCCACCCAGACGCCTTTATAACTCATATCTTTCTTCTTTCAACATTCTTTCAACGTTCTTTCTATGTTGAATTTATGCCTAAAGGAGCATACTTATGAAAACTTTATTATAAACTCATATGTAAAAACCAACACTTCCCCCCTAAATTTTCTTTTTTCCTTGTCTTTCTTTAGTAATCTCCATGCCCAAGGTGGGGCTGGAACTCATGAGCCACTGGGAGATCAAGAGTAGCACGCTCTAACAACTAAGCTAGCCAGGCACGCCTCCACTAAATTTTTTGATGTGTATGATAATATTGTGGAAAGACAAAGTACAGCTTTGCCCTAGCTTTTCCTGCTCCTCTGACTCCCAGGAAAATAAGGATATGTATATTTATATGTATGTATATAAATACCTAGTTGACAGCCCCCAGGAGGGGAAAAAAGAAAATATCGGGAGCAAGACTCTTGACACAGTCATATACACTAACAATATAAGGGTGGATGTGGGGTGAGGTGAGAAAGGGGGGCAGTATAGACTGCTATAAGGCTTAGTATTTTCTTTTTCGTCCTTCTGAGTTTACAGGTTGGCCTTCGTCCAACTTCCATATCGTTTTTGTGGGTCTCCAGGTGGGTCCAGATTGGAAGACGTTGGGGGACTAGTTCAAACCTGGTAGGAAGAACTTGAAGTTGTAAACAAGTCAAGGGTATTTATGATCACGGGAGTGGCCTATTCCTCCCCCTAAACCTTCGTTTATCCAAGTCCTGCCTTTTCTTCCCTATGCTTAGAAGAGACCGGACGCAATACGCCTTGAGTCACCTGCCGCGGAGGAAAGGAATTTTTGGGAGTGTCTCCCGCCTCCTCTAGGGAGGGCAAAGAAGACCGGAAGGCGATCTTTGACTCAGCCCGCCGGAGGCTTGGGTGTTGTGTCATTCCCCACACGTGATGCTCTCCCAGGCGGCGGAGATCTCCCGTATCAGGGGACTTATTCACCCCAGTCTCCACCCCTTTCCTCCTGGACTCCCTAACCCCTCCCTTCCCCGCTTTGCCCCTCTTCAAGACTAGAAGAAAGTAGGCTGGCTGGAGCCAGGAAATACCACTCTCCCAAGTTGGACGGGAGAAGCCCCGAAACTCAGTGTTTGGGAAAGTGCGAGATGTGGCGTTGCAGTTGTATCCTTCTCCAGAATGCTTTGCACTTCCTCTGTTTCAGGCTATCCTTACTCTCGTTATCCCCAAATAGTTGTATCGAGACCACCTTATCACTCAGGGAGACCTCGCTTTAGTAAGGTTGCTGTTCCTCTCCCTCAGTTTCCCAGTTTTCTCTGAGCCTGAGATTCTTAACCAGAACTGGTTTGAGCCCCACATCAGCCTCCTTCCCGTTCTAGCTGCGTGACCTTGAGTGAACCACAACTTTTCCGGGCCTACTTTCCTTGTCTGTGAGACGAACGTCTACCGCACCACGCCTGGTGTGAGGAACAAATGAGAAAGCCCTTTGTGAGCTTAAAAAGGCAGTAGAAATGTTAGCTATGTTAATTCTGGACTGCTAGTCACTCTTCCAGAACCCCTCCCTTTCCTTTGGGACCCGCCCAGCAAATCCCGCCGGGGGCTGACAGTTCTCGCCACCCTCCTCCCGCGGCCTTTCCCATTGGCGAACGCGCCCGCCGCGCGGCGCCCAGTGGTGACGCCACGGCGCCCCCTCCGCCGGCGCACGATGACGCATGGCCCCGCCCCCGGCCGCGCCTGGCCTCCCGCGGGGCCCCGCCCATCGGGCCGACGCGGCGCGGGTCCCGCCCCGCAGGTGACGTGTGGCGCGCGCGGCCCGGCCGCCCCGGCAGTTGGTGCAGCGGCCGTTGGGCTGAGTGCGCTCACCCCACCCCTCCCCTCCTCGGGCCCGGGCCCCCCACCCCGCCGGGCGCAGCCCCAGCCCCAGCCCTAGCCCCAGCCCTAGCCCCAGCCGGGCCCGTCCCGTGCGGGCCCGTGCCGCCTCCTCAGCCGGCGACGCCCCGGGCCGCCCGCCCGCCACCATGGAGCTGGAGGACGGTGTGGTGTACCAGGAGGAGCCCGGCGGCTCCGGGGCCGTGATGTCGGAGCGGGTGTCCGGCCTGGCCGGCTCCATCTACCGCGAGTTCGAGCGGCTCATCGGGCGCTACGACGAGGAGGTGGTCAAGGAGCTGATGCCACTGGTGGTGGCCGTGCTGGAGAACCTGGACTCGGTGTTCGCGCAGGACCAGGAGCACCAGGTGGAGCTGGAGCTGCTGCGGGACGACAACGAGCAGCTCATCACCCAGTACGAGCGGGAGAAGGCGCTGCGCAAGCACGCCGAGGAGGTGAGGGCCCGCCGGCGGGGAGGGCGGGGGCCGGGCCCGAGGGCAGGCCGGGGGGCCGGGGGTCGCGGCCCGGCCCGGCCCGGGAGGGGGCGCGCCGGGCCTCCTGGAGGCGGGCCCGAGGCCGAAGCCCCCCGGGCCGAGCCCGCGGCCGCGAGGTCCTCAGGACCCCGGCCGGCGTCGGAAGCCGAGGCACGCTAGTGAGTGTCCGGGGGAAGGGAGGGAGGTGAGGAGGCAAGGCCCGGGGAGGAAGCCGCAGCTTGGCCTGAGGGCACCTGAGGTTGACTGAGGGCGATTTTAGTGTGGCTGGCTCTCGCTTGTAGTTTAGGGAAGTTTCCGACCACCGTAGGATAGTCAGATGGCAGTTCAAACTTTTACCATGGTGTGTGTGTGTGCGTGTGTATGTGTGGAAGGGGGGTTGTATTTAAACACTTCTGTCCTGGATATGTAACTTCCGCTGGTTCCAGTACCTTTCCAGGGGGTTGCTGCTTTGGGAAGTTAGAGATCTCCCTCTTTCGGTCAGTTTCTTCTTGACGTCTTAGCCCTGTTGAAAAAGGTTTTATTTTGTTTTATGTGCCTTGGTTGACACTTTGTCAGCCCTTAGATGTTGTAGAGCAACACTCTGTAAATATAGAGAGTGTACAGTTTTATTTTGTTGGTATCTCACACCAAAGCGTTCCTCCGTGTCAGGTGATCACCTTGGACAGTTCCCCGTAAAAACCCTCCCGTTTATTTATAAAGAGGACTGGGGGCGGGGCGGGGTTGAGGAGGTGTAGGCGACTGTGGGCAACCTTGTTCAGACTGCAATTTACAGGTGCCCTTGGCCGGCTGTTAACTCTAGCATCTCTGCAGTGACCTCGGCGCCCTCACCTCGAGTCTGAACCTTTTGGAGCTCTGGAGTAGCAAGTGATAGGCCTTGGACTTCTTGAGACAGTCAAGGATTTAAGCTTTCAGGCTGTGCTGGCATTATTTCTCTTGAACTTAACTAATGCAGGGGAAGTGTCCTGTTCATCTTTGTTTGTGAGCATCTAGCACACCTAGCTAAATACCTGGTGATAGAAAGAAGCTAAGTAAGTAATTATTGAACCAACAATATGCTCTCTTTCAAAAATGCTTGAAAAGTTATTAGGATGTGAGATTTTTTCGCAGCTTATTTCCTAGCCCTAATTTAAACTTTTAATTTTGTCACATATACCTTTGTATTAGGTCCAGTAGTTCCTTTTTCTTCTCCTTTAAAAAAAATTGTTTTAAATTTATTTTAGAGAGCACCGGGGGGGGGGGGGGGAGGGAGGGGCAGAGAGAGAGAAGAGAGAGGTGGGGGGCGGGGGGAGGGGAAATCTTAAGTAGGCTCCACACTAGGAGCAGAGCCCAATGCAGGGCTGGATCCCAGGACCCTAAGATCATGACCCTGAGTCAAAATCAGGTCCAACGCTCCACTGACTGAGCCACCCAGGAGCCCCATTTCTTCTCTCTCTTTTTTTCATGTTTATTTATTTTTGAGAGGAGAGAGTGTTGAGTGGGGGAAGGGCAGAGAGAGAGAGGGAGACACAGAATCTGAAGCAGGCTCCAGGCTCTGAGCTGTCAGTGCAGAGTGATGCGGGGCTCGTACTCACAGACTGCGAGATCATGGCCTGAGCCGAAGTCAGACACTTAACTGACTGAGCCACCCAGGCATCCCTCTTCTCTTTTTTTAAAGCTGGACTATAGCAATGATTTTTAGTTCTGATTTTGTGATCCATTTGTCTCAAAGTAATGGCATTGGATTTGCCAAGCAAACTTGATTTTATTTCAAGAGTATTTCCAAGTACATAGGGAGGAAGGAATTGAAAAAAAATCTAAAGATGGGATTGTGGAGCGCCTGGGTGGCTCACTTGGTTAAGTGTCCACTCTTGATTTTGGCTCAGGTCATGATCTCACGGTTCATGAGTTCAAGCCCCACATTGGGCTCTGTGCTGACAGCATGGAGCCTACTTGGGATTCTCGCTCTCTGCCCCTCCTGTGTGTGTTCTCTCACTCTCTCCTCTCTCTCAAAATAAAAAGCAACAACAACAAAAAGATGGGATTGCGATTTCTAGTTTATTAGCACTGTTTATAGAACAGGGGTGTTATACTACCACTGCAGTGGCCTGCTGTGTCTTCATCCTCATGCAGACCCTCCCCAGTATTGGGTAATGGGAGGTACTGGGAAGAGACATATATACACAGGTGAGGAGCAACCCCAGCATGAACCTATCACCTTGGATAAAAGCAATGCTCCCTCCAGTTTTAAACTCCTTTAGGGCTGTGTGAACATGGCAAAAGGCCAGGATCACACGTGCTAAGAAAAACATCTGCCACAGGTTGCAGAATCAGAAAATAAAACTAACTGCCAGGCACTGGACTGTATATTAATTTCATAAGTAAGTGACTTTTTTTTTTTTTTTTTTAATTTGGTCTTGGGAGAGAGAGTGTGTGTGTCATCGAGAGCATAAGCGGGGGAGGGGCAGAGAGCGAGAGAGAATCCCAAACAGACTCCATGCTGTCAGCAAGGAGCCCAACACAGGGCTCTAACCCAGGAACCCTGAGATTTACCTCAACAGAAATCAAGAGTCAGACGCTCAGTCGAGCCACCCAGGTGCCCCAGTAAATGACTTTTAAAAAATGAGTTGTCCGATGACTTTTTTTGTAACTGATACTTTTTCAAACATGTCTGTAAATTCTAATGAAACCTTTGGGCAAAGAGCCATGACCTGAGAATAGAGAGCATTGATGAAATGCTAGATGAGCCAATTCCCAGAACATAAAAACATAAAACCACCTTGTTATCCCTTTTCATGTAAGATGATAAATCAAGATTTACCCAGTCTCCAGAAATTCAATCTTTCTTAGGCCAACATGCAGAAGTGAATTCTGTGTTTAATTTTTTGTGAGTGCTCTGTTTGTGGCCTTTAATATGGAGCCTAAGAGTCTGCTATTACAGCAAAAGTGCCTCCGGGTATTTACAGCAAAAGTATTTGAAAGCCTGGAAATTGTCCATTACTAGAAAGTGTAAAGGAAATTCTGAGCACCTTTGTGGAAATTTAGGAGGGTATATAAATGGTGAGAATGTTTTAGGGGGTGTAAAGCTCTTTAATCTCTTGCTTGCAGGAATTCTCAGCAAGGGATCGGAAATTTAATCTTTATTCTAGTGGTATTACTTAATTTGAATACTTTCTGTCTTTTTCTTTGCTTTTACTTGAATTTTTTTGTGTGTAGTTAGTCTGCTATTTTTGTGAATCTTTAAAAACAACCCAAAGGAGGGGTGTCTGGGTGGCTCAGTTGGTTGACATCCAAGTCTCAATTTTGGTTCAGATCATGATCCCAGAGTAGTGGGATCAAGTCCGAGCTGAGCATGGAACCTGCTTGAGATTCTCTCTCTCCTTTTCTCTCTCTGTCTCTATCTCTCTATTTCTCTCTCCCTCCCTCCCTCCCTCCCTCTTGCTGCCCCTCTCCCCACCTCATGCTCTCGCTCTCAAAAAAAAAAAAAATTAAAAACAACATAAGAAGGGCTGATTTTAGACAAATTTATGATCAGTTTCGAATGCTAATCAAGATATCTATCATCTTATTACTTGCTACTCTCCCCTATGGGCTCTCTGTTCATCTTACATCTTTCTATTTCTTATCTAAGTCCTGTGTGATGCCTTTGCCGATGCTGTTCCCTTGGCCTAGAATGATTTTCTTTTTCTTTTTTTTTAATGTTTATTTTTGAGAGTGAGAGAGAGAGAGAGAGCGAGAGCGAGCAGTGGAGGGGCAGAGAGAGAGGGAGACACAGAATGTGAAGCAGGCTCCAGGCTCTGAGCTGTGAGCACAAAGCCTTGACATGGGCCTTGAACTCATAGACTGTGAGATCATGACTTGAGCCGAAGTCAGATGCTTAACTGACTGAGCCACCCAGGCGCCCCTATGAATAATATATGTAAATCGGTGGTTGTTTTTTTAAGATTTTATTTTTAAGTAATCTCTACCTCCAATGTGGGGCTCAAACTTATGACCCTGAGGTCAAGAGTGGTATGCTCTACTAACTGAGCCAGCCAGGCGCCCCCCAATCAGTGTTTTTGTTTTTGTTTTTGTTTTGTAGTATATATTTTAAGTTTATTTATTTATTTTGAGAGAGAGTGCAAGTGGGGGAGAGGCAGAGAGAGAGGGAGAGAGAATCCATAGCGGGCTCTGCACTGTCAGTGTGGAGCCCCATGTGAGGCTCCAACTTACCAACTGCAAGATCACGAACTGAGCCAAAATCAAGAGTTGGACGCTTGATCGACTAAGCCACTCAGATGCCCCTATTAGTGATTTTTGAAAACAAAAGTTTTTATACAGAGTGATCTGGAGAGAGATGTTATTCTTGGGAAGAATATGTTAGTGTTTTGATGTTTTTGTTTGTGCAAGTTCTGATTCTTTTAAAATAAACATGATTGCTTTGAGTAACTAAAAAAATGGCAATACTTTTCTGATAAGTAGGCAAATGAGTTTAAGAGCCCTTTCCTTAGAAGTTTAGTTCCAAGTGATTCTGTGGGCCTTGTTTCTTATCACCATTATTTTCAAAGTGAGAGTTTATTTAGCATGATTGAATAGAGGGAGACTGCACATAAAAATAAAGGTGCACCCTTTTCAATCCTCCCTTTCCTTCCTGCACTATAGAAGCACATCTGAAGAGAATGAGCTGAGGAGAGAATATCCTTGCCGGGAGGAAGATTTGCATGATGTTATGACTGCTTTTCTGTGGCTTTTTGCTTAAAAAATTGAGGTGATTAAATGATGAGGTGAGGGACACCTGGGTGGCTCAGTCGGTTGAGCGTCCGACTTCGGCTCAGGTCGTGATCTCGCGGTCCGTGAGTTCGAGCCCCGCGTCAGGCTCTGTGCTGACAGCTCAGAGCCTGGAGCCTGTTTCAGATTCTGTGTTTCCCTCTCTCTCTGCCCCTCCCCTGTTCACTCTCTGTCTCTGTCTCAAGAATAAATAAACATTAAAAAAAATAATAATAAAAAATGCTGAGGTGAGAGAGACCACCAAGAATTTTCAAATTAACTTTTCCCCAGTGAATCAGCACTTAAAGCAGAAACAAAATTGATGTTTTATATGAAGACTTTAATCAAATTGTTTTCTTTGGAAGTGTGTGAACATGGGAGTGATAAGATTTTGGGGCAGGAAAGCAGGCATGGACATTCAGTGTTCTTTTTATTGATATAGTTCTCATTCATAAGAAATATTTTATTTTTTAAAATGTTTATTTATTTTTGAGAGAGAAAGATAGAAAAAGAGAGAGAGGTAGAGAGAATCCCAAGCAGGCTCTGTGCGGTTAGTGCAAAGATTGACATGGGGCTCAAACTCACGAACCAGGAGATAGTGACTTGTGCCGAAACCAAGAGCCGGGTGCTTAACTGACTGAGCTACTCAAATGCCTATCATAAAAAATATTTTAATCAAACCTGTTGAAGAAGTTAATTTTTTTTAAAATGTGTTTTTATTTATTTTGAGAGGAGAGAGAGTGGGGCAGTGGCAGAGAGAGAAAGAGAATCCCAAACAGGCTTCTCACTGTCAGCACAGAGCCTGATTCAGGGCTTGATCCCATGAAACATGAGATCATGACCTAAGCAGAAACCAGCAGCTGGACACTTAAGAGGCTAAGCCACCCAGGCACCTTGAAGAAGTTAATTTTGATTTGTTTGCAAGGTAATTTACAATGACGGTTAAGTTCATCTCTTTAATAAACACTTAAAAAGGAAAATTTGATGTCTCTTCACTGAGTTATATGACTTTTTATCAAGGAATAGGAGTGAAGAGTAATTTTGCATACTTATGACTTAAATTTTGTTGATAGTGGCTGCTGAAGACTTAGTTGAAGAACTGAAATTACACGTCTGCCTCAACATTAAGTTTATTTTGTGCCTTTGGTACTGTTGTTATTTAAGTCAGTAATTGTGATGGTTCTTCAGACTTCTAGCCTTAATTCTGTCAACTCTGTTGGCTTAAAGAATTGAACTTTGGAGTGCCTGGGTGGCTCAGTCAGTTGGGCCTCCGACTTCGACTCAGGTCATGATCTCATGGTTCGTGGGTTTGAGCCCCACATGGGGCTCTGTGCTTATAGCTCCGAGCCTGGAGCCTGCCTCTGCTTCTGTGTCTCCCTCTCTCTCCGCCCCTCCCCTGCTCACGCTGTCTCTGTCTCTCAAAAATAAATAAATGTAAAAAAAAAAAAAAAAAAAGTGAACTTTGCTGCTTTATTTCACAAAAGTAGAGCATTAGGAGAGGGTGGCCAAATGTCAGTACAGGAGAGCAAATTGGTGTCCAGGGAGTATCAGCATTTGTCATCTTACATGTTTGAATATACGTGTTATTTATTAGCTTTCAAACTCCTTCTATTTATTTATTTTTTAAATGTTTATTTATTTTGAGAGAGAGAGAGAGAGAGAGAGGGCGAGAGAGAAAATCTGACAGTGCATAGCAACGTGGGGCTTGAACTCACGAACTGCGAGATCATGACCTGAGCCAAAATCAAGCATTGGACCTTAACTGACTGAGCTACCCAGGAGCCCCCATATTTTCATATTTTAAAAAATACTATTGTTGGGGCACCAGGCTAGCTCAGTCGGTAGAGCATGTGACCCTTGATCTCAGAGTTGGGAGTTCAAGCCCCAGTTTGGGCCTAGAGTTTACTTAAAAACAAACAAACAAATTTTTTTTTCTTGAACCATTTGAATAAACTTCATACTGCTCCTAGTCAGTCCCTATTTCGAGACCCTTTCTGAAATGAACAATCTGTTTGTTCTCTAGGTGTGTGTTTGAATGTGGTGGTGTTGGGTTGTTGTCTTTTGAAATGGCAGTCACTTAACCATTGATGGTTATTAACTCTTAAGACAGATCTTATCCTTTTTTTACCTTCAGAGATTTCTGAATGTAGGTATATAAGTGAGATACCATTATGTGTCCTTGCTTTAGGGACATTCACATTTTCATTTGGTTAAAATCACAAAAGAGAGGGCATCTGGCTGGCTCTGTCAGAAGAGTGTGATCTCTGGCTGTGAGTTTGAGCCCCATGTTTGGGTGTAGAGATTACTAAAAGAAACAAAAACTTTTTTATTTTTTTTAAATTTTATTTATTTTTTTAACGTTTATTTATTTTTGAGACAGAGAGAGACAGAGTATGAACGGGGGAGGGTCAGAGAGAGGGAGACACAGAATCTGAAACAGGCTCCAGGCTCTGAGCTGTCAGCACAGAGCCCGACGCGGGGCTTGAACTCACGGACCGCGAGATCATGACCTGAGCCGAAGTCGGCCGCTTAACCGACTGAGCCACCCAGGCGCCCCAACAAAAACTTTTTTAAAACAAACTTCTTTCTTTCTTTTTCTTTCTTTCTTTCTTTCTTTCTTTCTTTCTTTCTTTCTTTCTTTCTTTCTTTCTTTCTTTCTTTCTTTCTTTCTTTCTTTCTTAATTTTTATTTTGAGAGAGAGAGAGAGAGCAAGAGAGACAGTGCACAAGCGGGGGAGCAACAGAAAGGGAGAGAGAGAAAATCCTAAGCAGGCTCCACACTGGCAGCATATGGCCGGATGTGAGAACTCCGAACCTCGAGATCATGACCTGAGCCAAAGTCAATACTTGGACACATAACTGACTGAGCCATCCCGGTGCCCCAACAAAAACTCTAAAATCACAAGAGAGAATATAAAAACGGTAAGGTACCTAGCTAGATCAGGTAGATCTCTAATGAGAGGATGGATTAGTAGAGTAAGGACTGCTCACTAGGTTACTGTGGTATGTGCCATAGCTTGGTGATCCCGTTCTGTGCCTGAGTCTGCTTCCTGTTTCTCAGACTCCTTAGCTTACGGTTCATTACACAGTGCATATTTCAATCATATGGAGACTTTGGTTCCCAGTGGAGATAGTATTAGAATCTAGCCAAAAAATGTGTTTTGTTGGCCAAGTTAATGGCTGAGTTATTTTAAAAATAGTTTTTTGCTGTGTTCAGCACTCATAATGAATACAGCTCTTACCTAAATAAATTACTATTTGGTGGATATCAAATATATCAACATAGACCCAGTTTAATAATATATGTAATGTGTCTATTCAGACAAGCTGGTATTTAAAAGTATGTGCATATAATACTATACATTTTGAGATTTTAGCCAGTGGTATTTATTTATTTATTTTTAGTAATCTCTACACCCAGTGTGGGGCTTGAACTCAGGAACCTGAGATCAAGAATTGTATGCTCTTCCCACTGAGCCAGCCAGGCCATATTTAGTTATTAGGTTGTTTTTTTTTTTTTTTTTTTTTTATAAGTTTATTTATTTTGAGAGAGAGAGACAGAGACAGAGCGAACGAGAGAGAGAGGACGAATGGGGTAGAGGCAGAGAGAGAAAGGGAGAGAGAATTCCAAGCAGGCTCAGTGCTGTCAGTGCAGAGCCTGTCAAGGGGCTCAAACTCGTGCATTGTGAGATTGTGACCTGAGCTGAGATCAAGAGTCGGATGCTTAACCCACTGGGCCACCCAGGCACCCCTAGTTATCTGAATGCAAGACTGTTTTATTCACTTAGGGATTGTAGTATCTAATAGTTTGGCATAATACGTGCCTCCAAAAATTTTGGAACTCAACCATGGGAATTTACATATATATTTTTTAATTCATTTCATTTCATTTAATTTCTTTTGAGAGAGGTAATGAGCGTGAGTTGGGGAGGGGTTAGAGAGAGGTGGGGAGAGAGAATCCCAAGCAGGTCCATGCTAACAGCCTTGGGGGAAGGGGGGCACTTGGCTTCATCCCACAAACTGAGATCATGACCTGAGCTGAAATCAAGATGCTTAACGGACTGAGCCACCCAGGGGCCCTGGGGAATCTACCTATTAATACAATAGAGAAGTTTCCAAGTTGAGGATATAGAGTTATTAGGAACTTTGAAATATTGTTTGCTTTTTTTTTTTTTAAGTCAGTAAACTTTTTCAGTAAATCCTTCCCCCTGGCTTTTTGTTAGGAAGATGTTCAAACATACAGGAAAACTAAAAGTGCATTGATCATCTGTATATACATCACTTAGATTCAGCAGTTGTTGTATTTACCTATATATGTGTATGTGTTGTATGTGTATACATATACGTATATAGATACATACACTCAAAATTTACACACTTTCAAATTGCTGAACATGTCAAAGTAAATTGCAGATGTTCTGACATTTCACCTTGGTTCAGTTAGTGGAGCATGGGACTCCTGATCTCAGGGTGGCTGGTGAGTTCTAGCCCCAAACTAAGCATAGAAACTATTTTAAAAAAATAAAAATAATTAAAAAAAATTAAATATAATTTAAAAAAGAGCATTCTTACCACATAACCACAATATTATTTACACTGAGAACATTTTCTGATATTATCTAATATTCTATTTGAATTAATTTTTAAGAGGATAGTATTATGTCTGTTACAAAGATAAATAAGTTAGTATTTTTATAATGATCTAATGTACTCATCTGGAAAGGAAGAAATAATTGCAGTTTAGATACTTTTCTATAGGGAATTTAAATCTGAGACCTATAAGACTGAAAAGTTGGTTAAGATTTTTTATTTAAAGTTACAGCATAAAAATATGAGGGATTGTTTTTCCCCTTTGAAGCCAAGATACAGAAATTGAGAAACTAACCCTATGTTAAATGTTTTCTCTAGTAACCTTTTTTTAGACTTATAATATATTTTCTAGGATATCTCATCTGACTGCTTACCTGCTTCAGTAGGATTATAGATCCCGAGAATTTTTTATTTGGGACTCTGCTGATTGGATTCCCTGAGATAGGTTGAGATTTTCTGTGATACTGCATTCTGTTATTGTTCTTTAAAATGTATTTTCACTGGCCCTTCCTGAAGTTATTTTTTAAGAGCTGGGAGGAAACTCCCATGATCTTCTGGTTCTTTCCTATCCCATTTCCATAGGTAGATAGAAAGATAAAAAGATACACGGATGATCAGAAAGAAGAAGGACACTTGGGTGGCTCAGTTGAGTGTCTGACTCTTGATTTTGGCTCAGGTCATGATCTCACGGTTCGTGGGATTGACCCTTACACTGGTTGGTCTCTGTGCTGACAACACAGAGCCTGCTTGAAGTTCTCTCTCCCTCTCTCTCTGCTCCTCCCCTGTTCTTCTCTCTCTCTCTTTCTCTCAAATAAATAAACATTTTAAAAAATTTTTTAAAGATGCTTAACAACAAAAAAATAAAAATAAAATTAAAAAAAGAACAAATATTTATTGAGCCAGGCAGTGTTGTAGGCTCTGGGAATATAGCTACAAACAAAACAGACAAGGAAGGTAGCCTGTGCTTTTTTTGGAGTTTATATTATACTAAAGAATAAACAAGCCAGTCACTATAATTATAGATTGTGATAGATGCCACACAGGAAGTAAAAAAAGGTGATGTGATAAAAAGTAAAGAGGCTGGCACTTTAGATGGAACAAACAAGTTTATAGAAAGGTAAGCTGCCCATGCATGAAAGAATCCATCTCATAAGAGTAAGGTTTTAGACCTGAAACTTTAGATGTATATAGTCAGTTTCTCCTACCCTTTCATTTTTCTTGAAAATTCAGAAAAGTAAGCAGCTCTCATAAGTGCATTTCTTCTGTTTTTTTTATTTTTATTTTTTCTCATACTTCTCAGCAACATTTGATTCTTTTGGTCACTTAAGAAATATCATACACTCACACTATATACGATATATATATCGTATATATACATACATTTTTATTTAAATTCCAGTTAATTCCAGTGTAATATTAGTTTTGGGTGTACAGTATATAGTGATTCACCAATTCCGTACAACACCCTATGCTCATCACAACAAGCACACTCCTTAATCCCCATCACCTGTTTCACCCGTCCCCTCCACTGACCTCCCCTCTGGTAATCATCAATTTGTTCTCTATAGTTTAGAGTCTGAAGAAACATATTTTGATTCTGTGGCTTTCAACTCTCTTGGTTTTCTGCTCTTTTCTTCTTTTTCCTCCTCCTCCTCCCTCTCCTCCTCTCTATACCCAACTTGGGACTTGAACTCACAAACCTGAGAATAAGAGCTGCATGCTCCACCAACTGAGCCAGCCAGCCACTCCAGTTTTCCTCTTTTCTGACCACTCTGGATTCCTCTTACATTGTTAACTTTGGTATTCCTTGGAGTTCTTTCTGAGCTCCCCTCTAGTTTTCATTTTGTGCCCTGCCTAACTGATACTGTTCATTCCCATGGGTTTAGTTACCGTTTGTTGACCATTCCAAAATGTATATCCCATTCATTCATTTCATAGATATTTAGAGAGTGCTGCCTGTGTGCCTGGTGTCCACTGGGGATACAGTGGTGAGCAAAGACAAGATTCTTCTCTCATGAAGTTGACGGCCTGTTAAGAACTTTAGGGCCAGATCTGTCTGTCTGGAGTTTCAGATCCACATTGCTGGTGTTTCTTGGATATGAATGTCTCCTGACGTGTCCAGACCTGAACTTCCCTACCGAGCCTGCTGCTGCTCTGTTCTCTTTGTGAGGGATACCGCTGTCTGCCTGGCCAGATAGCTCATTACCATCCTTAAGTCTTCTCTCTCCTTCACCCCCATTGCTACCTTCTTTTGTTTCCTTTTAAATATTTCTTTTTATTTTATTATTGTTATTTTATTTTTTCCAACTTTTAAATATTTCTGGATTCTCTTCTTCCAAATCCATGTCTTCTACTCAGATACAGAGTGCCAACGTCTCTTGGCCTGAATCCAAACTCCGAAGAGGTGGGACTTTGTGTCATTCACATCGTCTACCAGTATCTAGCACGAAGAAAGCATCCAGTGAACATCTCTGAATAAATGAATGGGCAACTAAAACTGTCCCCTAACTGATCTATCTGCTTCTAGTATTGCAAACCAATAAATTGCCCATCATACTGTACCAAGTCTTTCCAAAGTGGAGATCTAATCAGATCTTTCTGTACTTAAAAGCCTTCAGTGGCTCTGTCTAAAGTTCTTGAAATGTCTAAAGTTCTTAGGAGACAAGGCATTGTGATCTGGCCACTGCTTATCTCACCAGCCTCATCTTTTTGTTTTTGAGCCCTACTGAACACTTGGGAGTTTGTCTGCAAATAGTGTTCTCTCCAGGCCTTCTTAAAAGCTGCCTCTTTGCTTGGCACTCTGTTTCTCTTCTGTTGCCTGGCTAGCAGTATTCATCTTTTTTTTTTTTTTTAATGTTTATTTATTTTTTTTGAGAGAGAGAAAGTGTGAGTGGGTGAGGGGCAGAGAGAGAGGGAGGGGACAGAGGATCTGAAACAGGCTGTTTGCTGACAGCCCAGAGACCGACTTGGGGCTCAGTAAACTCATGAACCATGAGATCATGACCTCAGCCGAAGTTGGATGCTCAGCTGACTGAACCACTCAGGCACCCCTAACAGTATTCATCTTTCAGATTTCAATTCTGGAAAGCCTTTTATGAACACCTAGGTGTGGTTTGTGCCCCTCTTATATTGTCCCACAGCATACCCTGCTTCTCTTCTCGTAGCACTTCCAGTGTTACAGCAAACTAACTGATGGCTTTAATTCCCCCACTAAACTACTGGGATGCAGTAGGTATTTAATAGATACTTGTTGGTTGGTTGGAGGGATGGATGAATATGCTGAAGGTCAAATGGCTAAGCCTAAGTATTTAAAGTTCTCTTTTGTGCATTCAAGTTATTTGTCCTTACCATTGGTGCCAAGTTATGCTAAAACTTCCAAAAAATTCTTCAATAAGTCCTTTGACTTTTGTATGTAAAAAAGCCCCATGACTTCTGAGGAGAGTTCTTGCAGACACTTTACCTACATTGTCCTATACATAGCAGATATTCCAGAACTATTTATGCGTTTAAAAAACCGAAATGTTAACATCGTAGGCATTACTTCTGCATTTGCAAAGGTTGGGCTAGGTGATCTCTCTTTTCATTTATCATTTCTAAAAATTTATTTTTTATTTTGTTTATGTCTTTGTTTTGTTGTTTTCTGTTTGTTTTTGGAGGAGGTCTAGGTGATTTTAAAAGTCACGTTAGCATCGTGATTCTCTGATTATTTTAAACTTAATGTGGTTTTCTTTTGTACTTTAATTCACTTTAGATTTGTTTGAATTGCTGCTTGAGAAATAAGTTTGTCTGAATAAAATTTTCACAGAAATGAACGTTAAGTGCCCAAACTGAATTTTAACTGTTTGCTTAGAATCTTTTGATAGACATTTCTAATTAGGATACAGCAGTAGTACTTAGAGTAACAAATAAAATAGTAAAACATTTATTTTTGAAGAAAAGTTCGTCCTGAAGAATAGTGAATATCCTATTTCTTTTTATTTTATTATTAATATTTTTTAACGTTTACCTATTTTTGAGAGACGTAGCATGAGCGGGGAGGGGCAGAGAGGGAGGGAGACATAGAATCCTGAAGCAGACTCCAGGCTCTGAGCTGTCAGCACAAAGCCCAGAGTGGGGCTTGAACCCACCAACCTTGCGATCATGACCTGAGTCAAAGTCGGACGCTCAACTGACTGAGCCACCCAAGGGCCCCATGAATATTCTATTTCTTGGGCATTGAAACATATTGGTTAAAAGCATCTGCTAGGCTATTATGGTATAAATAAAGTTTATAATTTTTTTAATTTTAGAGAGAGCACGTGTGTGCAAGCTGGGGAGGGGGAGGGTCAGAAGGAGAAACTTTAAATGTTTTTAAAATTTATTTTTGAGAGAGCGAGCATGAGTGGGGGAGGGGCAGAGAAAGAGGGGGACAGAGGATCTGAAGTGGGCTCTGTGCTGACAGCAGCAAGCCTGACGTAGGCCAAACCCACGAACTGCAAAATCATGACCCGAGCTGAAGTTAGACACTCAATCTACTGAGCCGCCCAGGCGCCTGTAAAATTTCTAATTTCAGTGATCAAATCCTCAATTTGAATTTTCTTTCAGTTACCTGTTGCCCTAGCCTCATTTTTTGTTACTGCTACCTATTTGTAAACAAATACCTCTTAAAAAATTCAACAGGTTGCATAGAAGTGTGGAATCAAGTAAACAGGCTTTTGTAAAACCAGAAGGGTAACTTTTTCAAAAGGCTATTGTTTGTCTATGGTTCTACTATGAAAATAGTCTACTTGAACTTGTTTGATATGATTTGGGAAACATTTGACAGAAATTACCCACGTATTTGTGGCTCTGTTCAGTTTTAAATCTTTAAAGAATACTTTTATACTAGGATAGGAATTCATCTAGTAATTTACTCAGTTGTTAACCACCTCAAAGCTAGCTGAGGGCCAGGAAGTGAACAAAGATTTCTGAATAGCTAAAATGACTATCTCAAAGTCTGTGTAATAAAGTTCATGATCTTGGCCTCCTGAATAAACACTTAAAGGCAAAGTACTTGTTCATAGTATCCTTATTTTATTTTTTTATTATTTATCAAAAAAAATTTTTTTAATGTTTGTTTATTTTTGAGAGAGAGAGCTACAGAGTGTGCGCAGAGGAGGGGGCAGAGAGAGAGGGAGACACAATCTGAAGCAGGCTTCAGGCTCCAGGCTCTGAGCTCTGAGGTGTCAGCACAGAACCCAACGCCAGGCTCGAACTCAGAGCCAGGAGATCATAACCTGATCTGAAGTCTGATGATGCTTAACCTACTGAACTACCCAGGTGCCCCCATAGTATCCTTATTTTATTTTATTTTATTTTATTTTATTTTATTATTTTTTCATAGTATCTTTATTTTAAATAAAATAGTTTCTTAGCCCTCACCAGGTTGTAAACAGCAAATTAACAGAGTATCTGTTAGAGGGATGCCTAGGTGGCTTAGTCAGTTAAGCGTCCAACTTTGGCTCAGGTCATAATCTTGTGGTTGGTGGGTTTGAGCCCTGTATGGGGCTCTCCACTGGTGGTGGGGAACCTGCTCGGAATTCTCTCTTCCTCTCTGCTCCTCCCCAACTTGTGTGGGCTCTCTTTCTCTTAAATAAATAAATACACTTGAAAAAAGGTGCCCTGGTCAGGGGCAAGGGCAGTGGGGTCAGATTGCCTTAGTTCAAGTCCTGGCTCTGTTACATTCTAACTCTGTAAGCATGGACAAGTTTCTTAATGCCAAACCTCAATTTCTTAATTGTAAATAAGGATAATAATAGTAACTTCCTTACAGGAATATTGTGAGGATTATACAAGAAAAATGAGCTTTTCAAAGCTCTAGGCATTTGGTTAAGTACTAAATGTTACCTGGATGTCTGATACCAACCTACCTATCCATCCGTCTCATTTACTCATTTGTAAAAGAGATGTTAATTAAACACTTTGTGCCCAGACGTGAGGTACAAGAATGAATAGTCTAGGGTCTTGCCATCGAGGAGCTCATAGTCTGGTGGGAAGGCTAATGTAAATAAGTAGGGCAGCTTTACGTAAGCATTTTAAACAAGTCCTGTTTATACGAGATGCTAAAAGCCTAACAACCTGAGGGATAGCTTTCACAGAGACAGGGTGGCATTTAACTGGGTTATGTGTCACAGATCCAAAGCATGAGAGGCTTGGGGCACCTGGTTGGCTCAGGTAGTGGAGCATGCGACTCTTGATCTCAGGGTCGTGAGTTTGAGCCCCATGTTCGGTGTAGAGATTACTTAAAAATAAAATCTTTGAACAAAAAAAAACTCTGAGAGGTTTAAAGTGTGTAACATATTCAGAAAACTACAAAAACATGACATTTATTTTTTTGGTATATTTAAGTAGTAAATATTAGTTTTCCATATGTTCTTTAAAAGAATGTACTAGTACTTATGCCATATAGGGGTAGCAAGAATTGAGGTTTAACATAATCAAGAGTCAGAAATTAAGGGACAGGTATTGTCAAATCTGGGTTTTTATCTGGACGGCATCACTTTGTATAATACAGTATGGCTTATAATCATGATTCACGGTGATTCATAATGATGCTTCTTATCAACATAAGGTTACATTTTATTTGATATGCTTCTTTCAAGGAGGTAAGTATATATGAAACTCTAGAAACTTTTTTCTGTTGGTGGAGAAACCTCTTACATTTTATTTTATTTTCTGTAACAAATTCTAGAAACATTTTTAATTGAAATATGTGATAGGTGATAAGGTTTTGGGATGATGGTGGGGTTCAGAGCTGATGGCCAAGAAAGAATTCTTGAAGAAGTCGTTGGTGCAAAAAGGTGATTTTATTAAAGCATGAAACAGGACACAAGGGCAGAAAGAGCTGCAATGGAGTGGTGAAGAGTGGCTCCCCAAATAACTGTGGAGCTCAGGGAGGTAAAGTCAAAAGGGAAGTTTCCAAAGAGATTTTCATATGCTCAAGATGCACTGATTTCTGGAGGCCTGGCTATTGTCAAGCCAAGGTTGTTTTTACCTCTAGCAAAGCATTAACATTGAGGTAGTAGGGAGTTCCTGGAGAAATGTTTCACTCTGCCTGCCTTAAGTATTTGTCAGTGGGCTGCAAGTTATAAGGAAACTTAATTTTGTCTGCCAGTTCCTTCTTGCCTTTGTTCCCCACATCACTATGGAGGGGAGGGTGATACTGAGGCTCCAGGAAACTGAGTCTATAGGTTTCTAGAGATTGGGCTATTGGTAAGATTGCCTTTTTCTTGTCATTTACTAAGATATTTGTATACTGAGACTCTATCAGTTTAACCATTTGTTTTCTGTTGTTTCCTTTGTCCTTGGGCAGCCTGGAGTGCCTGAGTAATGTCACACATACCCCACCTGGTGGGAGGTGGGTAATGCTAGCTTGTGCTTGGGCCTCAGCTTGTCTTATGCTCCCTCATCAATAGGGGGGCCCCTGGGTGGCTCAGTCAGTTAAGTGTCCCAACTCTTTTTTTTTTTTTAAGTTTATTTATTTATTTTGAGAAGACAGTGACAGCACCATTGTGGGGGGGGGGGCGGTTTGCAGAGAAAGGGGGGTACAAAATCCCAAGCAGGCTCCATGCAGAGACTGACATGGGGCTCAAACTCATGAAACTATGAGATCATGACCTGAGCTGAAACCAAGAGTCAAGACAAACAGCCGACCGAGCCACCCAGGTGCCCCAAGTGTCCAACTCTTGATTTCGGCTCAGGTTGTGATCTCATGGTTTGTGGGATCGAGCCCCGAGTCAGGCTCTGCATGGACAGTGCAAAGCCTGCTTGGAATTCTATCTCTCCCTCTCTTTCTCCCACTCACGTGTTCTTTGTCTCAAAAAATAAATGAATATGCTTAAAAAAAGTAAGATAGTTGTGATAGAAATGTTTTGGTGTTTCAGCTTTTTCTTAATAATATGGTTATGAAGACTACTTCATTTCTTAGTGATACTAATCAACTGATAGTATTAATATTGTTGACTTTGAAAATTTTCATTTCTGGGGCGCCTGGGTGGCTCACTTGGTTAAGTGTCTGATTCTTGATTTTGGCTCAGGTCATGATCTCACAGTTTGTGGGTTCAAGCCCCACGTTGGGCTCTGTGCTAACAGCTCAGAGCCTGCTTGGGATTCTCTGTTTCCCTCTCTTTCTGCCTCTTTCCTGCTGGCTCTGTCTCTCTCTCAAGAAACATAAACATTTTTTAAAAAAGAAAATTTTCATTCCCTCAACAGACTGCATGTATTTAATTAGATTAACCTGATTTTTTCTTTCTGTGAAAATTTCACTTTATATAGTTGTCAACATATTTTTTCCTTAAAAATTTTTATTGTGATAAAATATACACAACATAAAATTTATCATTTTAACCACTTTTAAGTGCATAATTCAGTGGTATTAAATACATTCCTATTGTGCAACTGGAAGCTCCTTCCATCTCTAGAACTTTTTCATCATCTGAAATTGAAACTCCATACCAACGAAACTGTAGTTCCTGGTTCTCCCTTCTTGCCACTGGCAACTATTGTTCTGTTTTCTGTTCTTACGAATTTGACTACTTTAGGTACTTGGTGTAAATGGAAATATTTGCCCTTTTGTGTCTGACTCATTTCACTTAACATGTTTTTAGGGCTCATCCCTCTGTAGCATGTATCCTAATTTCATTCCTTTTTAAGGCTGAATAATATTCCATTATATGTATATACAAGTCTCTTATCAGATATATAACTTGCTAATATTTTCTCCCATTCTGTGGGTTGTCTTTTTACTTGTTTTTTGTTTTTTTTTTTACTTTATTTTTTTCTAAGTTTATTTAAGTAATTTCTTCACCCAATGTGGGGCTTGAATTCATGACCCTGAAATCAAGAGCCGCACTCCCTTTGGACTGAGCCAGCCAGGCGCCCCTAAATTAACAGTAGTCTGAATGGATATATGGACCAATCTCTCCAGAAACCCTGGCAAAGGGTTCCAGTTTCTGTTTGAAACGTGGGGCTCAAACTCACGACCCTGAGACCCAAGAGCTGGATGCTATTCCGAGCCAGCCAGTTGGCCTTTGAGTTATTTATTTTGAAAGAGAAAGCGGGGGGGGGGGGGGGGGGGAGAGAGAGAGAGGGAAGGAGAGAGAAAATGAATGGGGGAGGGGCAGAGAGAGAATCCCAAGAGCCCACAGGGAGCTCGATCTCATGACCATGAGATCATGACCTGAGCTGAAATCCAGTGCCCCATTGAGTTACTTTTTATATGTGGAGTTCAGATTAATTCCTTTGCGTGTGGAAATTC
Source organism: Neofelis nebulosa (assembly GCF_028018385.1). Lineage (NCBI taxonomy): Eukaryota > Metazoa > Chordata > Mammalia > Carnivora > Felidae > Neofelis > Neofelis nebulosa. The sequence continues at coordinate 41,064,246 of NC_080797.1, read as the reverse complement.
AGTTCTCCAGTGGCATTTGTTGATGAGACTGTTCTTTTCCCATTGAATTTTCTTGATACCCTTGTTGAAATACAATTGACCATAAATCTGAGGGTTTATTTCTGGACTCTTAATTCTAGCCTTTTGATCTATATATCTGTCCTTAAGCCAATACCACCCTGTTGTGGTTACTGTCATTTTTTTTTTTTTTTTAATGCTTATTTATTTTTGAGAGAGACAGAGTGTGAGTGGGGGAGGGGCAGAGAGAGAGGGAGACACAGAGTCTGAAGCAGGCTCCAGGCTGTGAGCTGTAGACACAGAACCTGACACGGGGCTCGAACCCACCCACGAGCAGTAAGATCAGGACCTGAGCTGAAGTTGACCACTTAACCAACTGAGCCACCCAGGGGCCCTGGTTACTGTCATTTTGTAATAAGTTTTGAAATTGAGGAGCATGTCCTCCAATTGTGGTTTTTTTAAAGATTACTTTGGTAAAAGCAAAACAAAACAAAAATAAAGATTACTTTGGTTATTCTGGGTCCCCCTAATTTCCATATGAATTTTAGGGTCAGTTTGTCAATTTCTGCAAAGGAGCAGCTTGGATTTTCATAGGGACTTTGTTGAATTTGTAGGTCAGTTTGAGGACTATTGTCATCTTACCAATATTAGGTCTCCTGATTCACGAACATGGGATGGCTTTCCATTTATTTAAATTTTGTTTCTTTCAACTATGTTTTGTTGTTGTTAGAATAAAAGTTTTACATTTTTTTTGTTAAATTTATGTCTAGGCATTTAGTTCTTTTTGATACAATCGTAAATGGAATTGTTTCCTTAATTTCATTAAAAAAAAAATTATTTTAAAGGTAAACTCTACCCCCAACGTGGGGCTTGAACTCATGACCCCAAGATCAAGAGTCAGATGCACTGCTGACTGAATTGCAGCTTAATTTCATTTTCTGATCATTGAAAGTGTTTAGAAGCACACTTGATTTTTGTATATCGATCTTTTATCCTGCCGAGCTTATTTATTCTAATAGGTTATTTACATTTGAGAAAGAGAGAGAGAGAGAGAGAGAGAGAGAGACACTGTGAGTGGGGGAGGGGCAGAAAGAGAGGGAGACAGAACCTGAAGCAGGCTCCAAGCTGTCAGCAAGGAGCATGACGTGGGGCTCAACCCCACAAACTGTGAGACCATGACCTGAGCCAAATTTGGACGTTTAACTGACTTGAGCTACCCAGAAGCCCCAAGCATCTGACTCTTGATTTTGGCTCAGAGATCCCAATGCAGGGCTCCAGCTCCTGAACTGTGAGATCATGACCTGAGCTGAAGTCGGAAGCTAAACAGACTGAGCCACCCAGGCACCCATAGCTGTTTATTTTTACTTAAGATACTTATCATAAATAAAAATACAGAACATTGGGGCACCTGGCTGGTTCAGTCGGTTGTGTGTTTGACTTCAGCTCAGGTCATGATTTTGCGGTTCTTGAGTTTGAACCCCGCATCGGGCTCTCTGATGACAGCTCACAGTCTGGAGCCTGCTTGGGATTCTGTGTCTCCTTCTCTCTCTGCCCCTCTCCTGCTCACGCTCTGTCTCAATCCTTCTCAAAAATAAATAAACATTAAAAAAAACTTTTTTTAAAATACAGAACATTAAAGACAAAGGTAAAGTTGCCTTCTGGAAGGGCAGTGGTACTGGAAGGAAAATAAAGGTGACCTATGAATTTGGTGTATATTTTATCTTTTTTTTTTTTTTAGACATTTTCTACAGATCATCTATAAATTATGTGCCGTATTGCTTTGGGATTTTTTTGGGATAAGTATTTTTTCCCTAAATATTATTACATTTTCATATAATTTTATAGTTTGTTTATTCATTGTTTTTTTTTTTAACCTGTCTATGATGATACATACATATATATCTAGTTCTTTTGTTTTAACTGCTGTGCATACCATCATATGAATGTGCCATATGCCATTATCCATCCTTCTATTGATGAAAGTTCTGAGTTATTTCCTATGTTATATATTACCACATTATGTACTACAAACTCTGTTGAAGTAACATTCAGTGGACATGTAAGAGCTTCTCAAAGATACATACTTTAAAATAAGCTGCCAGATTTTAGAATATTTGTAAACTTAACTAGGTATGGCCACAGAACTTGTCAATGGGGTGTAGTGATTTATATTCCAACTGGGAGTGTGTAAGAGTTACTTTCCTGTATCTGCCAACACTTGACACACTCAGACTTTTTGGCTTTAGTTTCTAATCTAATATTTGTGAAACAAGCTTTTGTTTTAATTTGCTTTTCTCAGATCACTAGTGTGGTTGAGCATATTTTCTTACATTTATTCTCCCTTCCTTTTCTGTGAATTGCCTGTTCAGTTTCATTTACTCATAACTGGCAACAACCTATGACTAAATAGATCAAAATTATACTTTACAGTGGCTTTATAGTATTCCCTTATATGATCGTCACTGGGGAACCTGTACTTAATTTTTAATCTTAATTTTATTTATTTTTATTAAATTCTTTTTTAATGTTTATTTTTGAGAGAGAGACAGAATACAAGTGAGGGAGGGGCAGAGAGAGAGGGAGACACAGAATCCCAAGCAGGCTCCAGGCTCCAAGCTGTCAGCACAGAGCCCGACACGGGGCTCCAACCCACTAAACGTGAGATCATGACCTGAGCTGAAGTCAGAAGCTTAACTGACTGAGCCACCCAGGTGTCCCAATTTTTTTATTTTGAGACAGAGAGAGGGAGGGAGAGAGAGAGAGAGAGAGAGAGAGAGAGAGAGAGAGAGAGAGAAAGTGTGTGAGCAGGGGAAAGGGACAGAGGGAGTGAGAGAATCCCAAGCAGGCTCCATGCTCAACGTGGAGCCCAAGAGGTGGGCTTGATCTCATGACCCTGGGATCATGACCTGAGCTGAAATCAAGAGTTGGATGCTCAACTGACTGAGCCACCGAGATGCCCCTGTACTTAATTTTTAAATTTTATTTTAAAGTTTTACTTACTTATTTTGAGAGAGAGAGAGAGAGAGAGCGAGAGAGCGAGAGAGAGCAGGGGGAGATTAGAAAGGGAAGGAGGGAGAGGATCCCAAGCAGACTCCGTACTGCCAGCAGAGCCTGATGTGGGGCTTGATCTCATGAACCGTGAGATCATGACCTGAGCTGAAACCAAGAGTTAGATGCTTAACCAACTGAGCCACCCAGGTGCCCCAATTTTATTTTAAAAAAAGTTTAATTCCAGTACAGTTAACATAAATATATGGAATGCTTCGGAAATTTGTGTGTCATCCTTGCACAGAGCCATGCTAATTTTCTCTGTATGTTTCTATTTTATTTTTATTTTTGAGAGAGAGAGAGAGAGAGCGAGTGCGCACATGAGCAGGGAAGGGGCAGAGAGAGAGGGTGACACAGAATCTGAAGCAGGCTCTAGGCTCTGAGCTGTCGGCACAGAGCCCGACTCGGGGCTCGAACTCAAAGACAGTGAGATCATCCCAGAGCAGAAGTCAGATGTTCAACCGGCTGAACCACCCAGGCACCCCCTATCTCTCTGTTTTATGTGTGCTGCTGAAGTGAGCGTGGGGAATCTGTACTTTAAGAGTCCTAAGAGATGTATCATCCAAATGCAACATAGGGACTTTGGATCCTGGCTATGAACATTCATGAGATAACCAGGAAAATCTGAATGGTGACTGGATATTCCCTATTATTTCATTAAGGATTGGGAAATGGTGCTATTCTAACTCAGTTATTCCTTCAGCATTTTTACCTGATTTTCTTATAAAAGAGAACTTCTCCCTTATCAACTGTTCAATTACCTAAGGTATAGTTTGTACACGGAAGATAGGCTAAAGTGCTCTATTCTTCAGTTCATACTTTTATAATCTCTAAGAGCTCTTCCTTGTTCTTGTTCTTCCCCTGCCCCCACCTCTTTCTAAAAATAGCATACTGTTCCGGTTTCATGGATGCAGTGAGTTTTCTTTGGTCTCTGAGTATATTAATTATAGTTTTCATTTGTTCCCTGTTTTGTCTGTTTCCTCAGAGTCCCATTTTTTTTCTGATAGTTTTGGTCTCTTTCAGGTTTGAGCTTCAAGTGCCTGATAACCCTTAATTATCTCTTCATGTTATAAGCGTGAGGCACTAAAAAAAAGGAGGGCCAGAAGCTTTGTGTATCTGGAAGCAGTTTATTGCCTATTGGGAACCCAGATTTCAGTATCCCATGGTCTTATATCTCAGAGGTATTTGAGTTTTGCCAAGGAAAGATATTCTCAGGGGGAGTGAGTGGTAGAGAAGCCGAGTCACTTGAGAATCTGGGTGAGGGCAGGAATGGGAAGGGGACGGTCAGTATTGCTACTTGGTATGTAGATTTTTACTTACTTCATTTCTTTCCATTTGGCACCTATTTGTTACCGGTATTTCCTTGTCTAGCATCTCTCTTACTGAGTTTATTCTGAAAACACACTTCCTGTGTAGGTGGACAGAAGAACCACCTGGGTGCTCTGGGATGGCACTGGGGATGTATTAGGGATGTTACTACTAACTTTTACTAGTTCTTTTAGACTTCCACTTTTCCCCCATTTTAGCCCCATCCTCACCCCAGCTCTCTAATTACATAGTTTTTATCATATGCCTCTGTCATAATGTATTTATCCACTATCTGTTGATGGACATTGAATTACCTTCCAGTTTTTAGCTTTTATTACAAATAGTGCTTCAATGAATATTCTTGTACATGTGCCTTTGTACATACTTATTTGATTAAAAAAAATTTTTTTTTAATTTTTTAACATTTATTTATTATTGAGAGACAAAGAGACACAGAGCGTGAGCAGGGGCAGGCTCCAGGCTCTGAGCTTTCAGCACAGAGCCCGACGTGGGGCTCCAACTCACGAACTGTGAGATCATGACCTGAGCCGAAGTCGGACACTCAACTGATGGAGCCACCCAAGCGTCCCAAATTATTTCTTTTTTTTAAAGTTTATTTATTCATTTTGAGAGGCAGGGGAGAGGACAGAGAGAGGCTCAGTCTCAGAAACCATGAGCTCATGTATGACCTGAACCAAAATCAAGAGTTGGACGCTTAACTAACTGAGCCACTCAGGTTCCCAATAAATGATTTCTTAATAATATTTAATGTTTAATCAGTATACACATTTCTCAGTTGTCTCATAAAAATAGTTTTTAAAAATTATTTTATTTTATTTATTTTTATTTTTGAGAGAGAGAGAGAGAGAGAGACAGAGTGCAAGCAGGGGAGGAGCAGAGAGAGAGAGGGAGACAGAATCCGAAGCAGGCTGTAGTCTCCAGGCTCTGAGCTGTCAGCCAGAGTCCAGCGTGAGGCTCAAACTCATGAACTGCGAGATCATGACCTGAGCTGAAGTCAGTCGCTCAACTGACTGAGCCACCCAGGTACCCCAAACAAATATATTTTTTTAAATGTTTATTTATTTCTGAGACAGAGAGAGACAGAGCATGAGTGGGGGAAGGGCAGAGAGAGAGGGAGACAGAATCTGAAGCAGGCCCCAGGCTCTGAGCTGTCAGCACAGAGCCCGACGTGGGGCTCGAACTCACAACCTGTGAGATCATGACCTGAGCCGACGTCGATCACTCAACCAACTGAGCCACCCAGGCGCCCCTCAAAGTTACTATTTTAAAGGGCTTTTCTTTTTTTGGCTCTTGAATCTTTACTCCAATTAGGAACAGTCCCTAGGGTTTTTGTTTTTTTTTTTTTTTAAACTTGGTGAGCTTAGCTTTTCAAAGTATTCATTTGTTTTTTTCTCCACAACAGTGGAGAAAAACAGCCCCTATAGGCCATCTGGACTTGAAACCATTTTGCTTCATCACAAAGCTTATTCTTTTTAGATCCTAACATAAGTCTGTATTGTCTATGGAGTTTTTGTTTTGTTTTGTTTTTTGTTTTTGTTTTTTTAACAGTGTCTAGTTGGTCTCAGGAGAGTTGTGTCTGAAGTTAATGTCAGTGTTGTTGGTTGATTAGTAATTGAGAGGGGCAAAGGGTATCTAGTGAAGAGGGATTTATCATACATGCTAAAAAAAAAAGCCATGTATGCATGGGCTCTTACTCTCCCCACCGCACACTTTTTTAAAGAAGTGTGTTGGTGACAGAGGACATAAAGAGGGAGACAAAAAGGGGTGAAGGGAGGGATGTGTACTCCACAGCAACATACCTGAGTAGCTCTGACAGACTCCCGTGCTGGAGGGGAGTAGCTAGAGTTTTCCAGGGTTGGATGCTTTTGTAATTTGAAAAACTGCCCTTCTCCTGCCTTGATTTTGATATTGCCCTAACCCCAGCATTTGCTAAATGTAGTGGAGGCAGACCAGCTTCATGAAGTTATTCCACTGGCAAGAAGTAAAGTCACACTTAATCAATTATGAATGCCCATAGGCTTCTATTTTTAAAATAATATATACTGTTTATGTTTGGGAGAGAGAAAGAGACAGAGAGAGACAGAGTGCAAGCAGGGAAGGGGGCAGAGAGAGAGGGAGACTGAATCTGAAGCAGGCTCCAGGCTCTGAGCTGTCAGCACAGAGCCCGACACAGGGCTCGAACCTATGAACCTTGAGATCATGACCAGAGTCAAAGTCACTTAATCGAAGTGAGCCACCCAGGCACCCTGCCAATAGGCTTCTTTTTAGTATCCATTTACTTTGTTTTTGAGCATGTACTTACTTCCCCTCCCCCTCCTTCAAAATGTCTCCGGCTGGGATAAAGCCTCAAGACCTGTAAAAATACAGCATTAGATGCAGATTTGGGTTGATAAAAGGAAATCTAGTTGTAATTGGAACTCTCTTATAAGTACCTTTATAGGAAAGAATGATATCTATAAAATGAATCTATTTTCTACATTCTTTTTAGAGTCTTTCTGGGATGGATCCACACTTCTATATCTTAGTGCTGACATACTCCACCCTGTATTGTAACTTTCGACTTCAACAGATCTAGTGTAAGGTCATGGCATATAGCATGAACTGTATATAATTAAAGTGGAATTCTCCCTTCACACTGATTTTTCCTCTCTCAGTATCCTATTTCAGAGTATGGTTTTGATTAATTGTATTTAGAAAAGCACCCATAATCATTTTTGGTTAGTTAAGCGGTAATATTAATGTTTAATTTGGCAACTTTCTAAGCTGAAATGTAAATGAAGGTTCATGTTTAGCTTCACTACCATTGAGGAGGTATAGGCCTTCAGTATGCGTTTTTCCACTTTCCTTTATTCTTTTAAAATATGTAAATAATACATATTTATTGTACGAAAAAACCCCCAACAAACAATGCAACTTTAGGCTACTTAAGGATAAGGGCTATTAAAAAAGATAAAATCACTTTTAATCCCACCACTGCTAAATAGCCACTATGAGCATTTTAATATATGCTTCCACATCTTTTCTTTTGCTTATTTATTCCTTCAGTATATAAATTTAGGATCATACTACATATAACAAAGTCCTTAAAGAATATATGAAAAATAACACGGCTCTCATACATTCTTTAAAGCCTGTGATCCATATTGCTAACCTGCAGGTGGGTTGTGCTAGTTACACTCCAAATAATGAGATAACTTATTTACAAATAAAAATCCCAAGGGGCAGTTGCCTTAATCAATTAAAAAAAAATCAATTTTACGGGCACCTGGTGACTTAGTTGGTTAAGCATCTGACTTTAGCTCAGGTCATGATCTCACGGTTCATGTGTTCAGGCCCCAAGTCAGGCTCTGTGGTGACAGCCTGGAGCCTGCTTCAGATTCTGTGTTTCCCTCTGTCTCTACTCCTCCCCCGCTCATGCTCTGTCTGTCTCTCAGAAATAAACATTAAAAAAATATATATCAATTGTATTATATTAACTTTTACCTACTTCCTTTGCTGTTTTAGTTTTTACTTAAATTCCAGTTAATGTACAGCTTAATATTAATTTCAGGTGTACAATATAATGATTCGACATTTCCATACATGACCCGGTGTTCATCACAAGTGTTACCAAGTCTGTTTCTTTGTTTGCCTCTCTCTCTTTTTCCCTTTGCTCATTTTGTTTCTCAAATTCCACATATGAGTAAAATCATATGGTATTTGTCTTTCTCTGACTTACTTCACTGAGCATTATATTCTCTACCTCCATCCATGTTGTTGCAGATGGCAAGATTTCATTCTTTTTTTTATGGCTGAGTAATATTCCAGTGTATACATATATGCCACATCTTCTTTATCCATTCTTCAATTGATGGACAGTGAGGCTGTTTCCATAATTTGGCTATTGTAGCTTTGTTTATTTCAGATAAGCAATATCACCAGCTCCATCATTGGTTAAGCTGGAAATCGGTCTTCTTTCCTCATTTTTCCTTCTCTCTTCTCCCTTACGTTCTTTCAGTCACCAATTGTGTATATTTTCCCTCCAACAAATTATCTTGAATTCATCCTTGTCTCCATTCTCCCTGCCACTGTTCATAATCCTCTCTCATTTGGACTATTGTGGTGACCTTTGGTCTCTCTCCCTTTACACACCCTGGTTCTCCTCTCAAACTCCCTCAGCTCCCTCCATTGAATTTCCCATATGGTCTCACACTGAGCTTTCCAAAGGAGGAGTGGAGTTCAGTATCTCTGATATGATCCAGTATTCTGCAAGGTCCTGTAGGATTTGGTCCTTAATTGTCCAGCCTCATCTCCAGCCATCCTCTTTAACTTGTCTTTGAGCTTGGCCATTCTGGATGCCCTTGGTTTCTTTCAGCCTCTCTTTGCTTGATGAATTTTTATTTATCTTTCAGGTCTCAGCTCAAATGTCTCAGGAAGGTTTTCCCATAGTCTCTCGTATCAAGTTAGTCCCCCATTTTATACTTCTCTTTTTTTTTTTTTTCAATTTTTAATCAGTTTGTTCGTTTGTTTATAATGTTTCTTTATTTTTGAGAGAGAAAGAGAGCGTGCGCGAGTGTGGGGGAGGGGCAGAGAGAGAGAGAGAGAGAGAGACAGTGGGCTCGGCAAGGACAGCAGAGAGCCCCATGTGGGGCTTGAACTCACAAACTGTGAGATCATGACCTGAGCTGAAGTCGGGTGCTTACCCGACTGAGCCACCCAGGCGCTCCCCTGCCCCCATCATTAGTATTTTAAATGAGGGTGGCAGATGTACATTTCCAAACCAAGATATAATAACACATTTAAAATTGGGACTTTTATGAACAGAGAGAATTTTAAAAGATGATTTTAAAAGAAATCAACATTCACTATTTTTATAAATGGTGGAAAATCATTCTTGATTTCTTGTAGACCTTGAAGATGCACTAAGTCTGCGTAGTTTTATCTTTCATATATTTGTCTTCCTGAGGAAAGGATCTATTTTCATAAGATTCTCCAAGGAGTTCATGATTCCAAAAAGCTTAATTTAGGATCTGCTGTTTAGAATAAGAAAGAAAACAAACATATACACCCTTGTGAGAGATGGTAGTTCGTTTTGTACTCTCTAAGTTTATGTTTTAATTTGCTTGAAGGAAAGGACTGGCATTATGTATTTGCTTTGCAATATTTTCATTATTGCCAGTCCCTTCCCGTGAAGGGAAACTGCAGAAACAAGAGATTTACATTTGGAGATACATAGCCCTGCCAGTCCGTGAACTGTCACGTCATTTTGGGGCCGGGGGGGGGGGGGGATCTCTTTTTTTTTCTTTTGCTGTATTTACTTGAGGTGATATAGATATAAAGCCTCAGTAGTCATAAAAAAATGTGAACAATATTGAAACATGAATCATCTAGGTAGGTGTAAATAATGCTTGTACAGTAAGCAGATAGTAGTGTAGTGACTGCTAAACGGTTATGGATTATTCATGCCCTTCTGTAGCCAAACTGGGTCGCTAAGAAACAAAGCAAACATGAAGCTGTGTGTTCATGATGATGTTTCTTCTATCAGAGGTTCTGAATAGGCAGAATAGTAGTAAGGCTTTTTTTTTTTTTCCAGCTTTATTGAGAAATAATTGATGTATAACATTGTGGAAGGTTAAGGTGTACAGTGTAATGAGTTTTTAAAAAATGTTTATTTATTTTAAGAGAGAGAGCAAGGGTGAGCCTGGGAGCAGCAGGGAGACGGGGAGAGAATCCTATGCAGGATTCTGAGCTGTCAGCTCAGAGCCCGACACGGAGCTCGATCCCACCAACCGTGAGATCATGACCTGAGCTGAAACGAAGAGCCAGATGCCCAACCCACTGAGCCACCCAGGCAACCCTATAATGATTTGAGCTATGTATATATTGCAAAATGATTACCACAAGTAAGGTTAGTTAATATCATGTCACATAATTAGTTTTTGTTTTTGTGGTGAGAACTTACAAAATCTTCTTTTAGTGACTTTCAAATGTATAGTTCAGTGGTGTTATCTATAATCACCATTCTGTACATTACATCCCCAGAACTTACTCATCTTGTAACTGAAGTTTGTGCCCTTTGACCACCTTCACCATTTTCCCCTACCCCTACCCCCTGCTCCTGGCAACTACCAATCTGTTAGTGGTAAAGATTTTTGTTAGAAGTTCAGTAGCACATCATTATAAAATTTTTTTCTTAACATTTATTTATTATTGAGAGACAAGGAGAGACAGAGCATGAGCATGGGAGAGGCAGAGGGAGGAGGAGACACAGAATCTGAAGCAGGCTCCAGGCTCTGAGCTGTCAGCACAGAGCCTGACGCGGGGCTCGAACTCACAAACTGCAAGATCATGACCTGAGCCAAAGTCAAACACTTAACCGACTGAGCCACCCAGGTGCCCAGTAGCACATCATTTTAAATGTTACTTGGTAAACATCTACTGTATGTTTTTTTTTTAATTAATTTTATTTTTTAAAATTTACATCCAAATTAGCATATAATGCAATAATGATTTCAGGTCTACTGTCTGTTCTTTAAAACAGCCTTTTATCCATAGCACAAAAGAAGCCTAAAATTTCTGCTTGCTTAACCCAGATATAGCAGTTCAGTTAGCCATGGGAGCATCATTTTCAAAGCAGGCCAAAAAATAATTACTTTTTCTTATTAATTCTTAGTCTTTGCTTGTATCCTCTGGCAAAATGTTGAAATAATTTATACAGACTTCATCAGCAACATCCTATTATATAGCTATTGATTTTCTGTTCAACATAACCTTTATATCTCCTGTTTGCATTCAGTTTGTAGCCAGTGAACACCTTCTGAAGGCAGGGATAGTGTGGTAATCACAGTCATGTTCCATGTGCCCGGCACAGAGTAGATAGGAGACATTTTTTGAATGAATGAATGAATGGTTTGTCCAGTTGCCTCTTGTCTTACATTTACTGAAACTTTTACCCCTTTTACTTAGGGTCATCTTTGGGTTAGTATTCTGGAAAAGTAAACAATGGTGGTTTGAGGCTTCCCAGAAGCCTCACAAATATGGAATATGTTAATAAAATGTATAGGGCATGGGTGCTAAATGTGTGGTTTGTGGAAGGACTTAAGGGCTCCCTGAGTCTCTGAGAAAAAATAGGCAGAACTCGGGTTGGATGCAGGCATTTTTTCTGGGGAAACATGGTTCATGGATATATCAAATTACCAAATGGGTCTGTGGACCTCTGGATGATTAAGAACCAATGTTTCCGAGGTTATAGGTTTCAAACGTCCAAAGATCAGGAAAATGTTCTCTAATATAAGGAAATCAAATGGCTCTTGAGGGAAACTAGATGAGTATGTTAGGGTTCTTTCAGTTTCTTATGCTAGAAACCATCTCAAATAAGCTTATGTAAAATAGGAATGCATTGGGTTATGTAACTGAAAAAATAAAAACGACTGGAAAATGCTGGCTCCAAGAACTACTGAATCTAGGACTCAAATAGTACCTTTGATTAGGATTTTATTCCTCCTTGCTCTTTGTTTTTCTTTATATTGGCTTCATTTCTCAGGCTTGTTCTTTCCATATGTTGGAAAAAAGATGTCCCTCTGCAGCTTAAGCCTGCTAATAAATTCTTAAGAGTTTGTGATTCCAGAGGAAAAGAGGTAATATTCTTTCTAATAACTGGCAGGTACCCTGGAGAATGACCTGTCTGGCTCAAGTCATATGCCCACCTCTAGGGAGATGGAGTCCTCACCAATTAAATTATATGGACTGAATAGAGTTAGCGTGGAACTGGAGAGAAGTTACAAAGGAGGGCAATGTGTGCAGACAAAAAACAGTGTCCACTATAGTGACTGAAAAGTTTCAGGACAGATAAAGCAAATAATGAACAAGAAATTTCATATTAAAACTAGGGTGTATTTAGTGATATCTAAGTTTTCTTGTGAACTCTATATTTTTCTATAGGGGCTTCAGTTTTTTACTCTGAAAGTTTTTAAAAAATTTGTTTATTCATTCATTTCTTTAACAAATATTTGAGCTGTCATCATTCTTTGTACCGGGAATACAACAGCAAACAAAACAAAAATCCCTACCCTCATCTACATTCTAGTGAGACAAAGCAGATAATAAATAATTACCGAAATTTATAGTATGTTAGATGAGAGTAAATGCTGGAGAGAAGAAAAGCAGAGAGGTAAGAAGGGACTGGGTAACTGCAGTTTTAAATACCACATGGAAAATCTTAGTAAGAAGGTGACATTTGAACAAAGATGTTAAGGAGGTGAGGAGGAAGCAAGCCAATTGGATATGTGGAGGAAGAGATTCCAGACTGTAGGAAGCAACTGCAAAGGTTCTTCAGGGAAGCTTGAACTAGACTGTGAGGGAGGTGGGGTAGAGAAGAAGAGTAGAAGAGGATGATGTAGATTGTGTTGGTCATGGGAAGCTATGGTAAAGATTTTGGTAGAACGTAAGTAATCTGAGGATTTTGAGCAGAGGAGTAAAGTGATCTGACTTACCCCCCTTTTTTAAAAAGTATGTATTCGTTTCGTAAAGTAATCTCTACACCCAACATGGGGCTTGAACTCAAGACCCTGAAATCAAGAGTTGAATGCTCTACCAACTGAGCCAGCCAGGCGCCCCATCTGACTTACTTGTTAAAGGTTCACTCTCACTACTGTGTTGAGAATGTGTTGTAGGGGCAATGGTGGAAGTAAGGACATTGGCTAGGAGGCAGTTGCTGTGGCCTTAATCCAGGCAATAGATAATGGTAGCACAGACCACGCTGATGGTGGTGATGATGAAAAGTAGTTGGATCTGAAGGTAGATTTGCTAATGGATTGGATATGAGGTGTTAGAGAAAGAGAAGACTCAAAGCTGACTCAAGTTTTGAGCCTGAACAATTGACCACAGTAATTAAATGAGCTAGCTAGCACCAAGAGGAGCAAGCTTTGACATGTTGAGGTTAAGATGCTTATTAGACATTCAGATGAAGTTGTTCAGTAGGCAGTTGGACATGTAAATCTGGAATTGAGGTCTAGGTTAGAGACTGGACTAGAAATTTGGAGGTTGTCAGCATATAGTTAGTATAGTTAGCCACGGAACTGGATGAGATCATCAGAGAATAAGAGTAAACAATGAAGAGAAAAAGTTATCCAAGGACTGACCTTGTGAATGTTAAGAAATTGGGGAGAACAGAAAGAACAAACAAAGAAGACCAAGAAGGAACCACCAGTAAAGTAGAAGGAAAACAAAGTCCTGGAACCCAAATTAAAAAAAAAAAAAAGTTTTAAGGAGTGAGTGATCAGATGTCAAATGATACTGATAGAAGAATTAAGATGAAGAGACTGAGATTTAGTGATAATCTTCTTGACAAGAACAGTTTCAGTAAATTGAATTTTTGGTGAAGTTATTTCTAGTGAGTGCTCTTTTTCTCAGGAATTTAAACTCCATAGATCAGGTAATCTAGAATCATTAAACAATTGAACAAATATTTATTGACACATCGTCATTCTATAGTTCTCCATTTGTTGCACATGTTCTGTACAGCAATATGTAAAAAATTGTCTTTAACTCATGAATATGCAAATATGCTAGTTAAAGTATTCATAAATTTGGAGTAGGATGTGTATATTTTCTTTGGAATGCCAATGATATGAAGTAGAAGCACTTCATAAACTACTGTGTCATCTTTTTCCTTCTATATTTGGATGTTTTTATAGAGAAACTAAAAATCAACCTAAGTTCCTGATTCTGAGATCTTTCTGGGTAGTTAATGCCTAATTGTGATTCTTGATACCAAGAAACACAGGAATTGATAATGTTAAAAAATTTTCATTTCTCTAATGAAAATAATACTTTTCTTTTTCTATTAGAAATTCATTGAATTTGAAGACTCTCAAGAACAGGAAAAAAAGGATTTACAGACCCGAGTGGAATCTTTAGAATCTCAAACAAGACAACTTGAACTCAAAGCAAAAAACTATGCTGACCAGAGTAAGTAAAAATACTTCTCCTCTGTAATTGCACATTAAAGAGTGGGCTCTAATAGTGCAATGACTCATCTTGACATTTGACTGGTGTTCCAAGTATATGCTTGGAATTGTCATCCCAGGCTGAAGAGTGAGACCTGGAAGCTAGGCTTAGTCCTTTTTTGTTCACATTTTCACATGGTACTGATGTCTACAGAAATGACTAAATCAAAGATACATTTAAGACTCTCTTCTTCAATTTAGCTCTGAGCCTTTGTTGGTGGTTAACATTATACTATATCCATTATTCAGGATTCTGATGTGTGTGCATGTGGATCATTTCTTCTGATTTTGATCAATTACACAAAGTGCCATTGCTTTCTGTATTGCTTTGAAATTTAAAAATGTGACAAAAACTCTAGCTCTGAAGTGTGTGTAATAGAATTACTGACTTCTGGGGGCATCTGGCTGACTTGGTAGGGCATGTGACTCTTAATCTCGGGGTCGTGAGTTCAGGCTCCACTTTGGGCACAGAGTTTACTTAAAAAAAAAAAAAATACTGACTTCTTCATTTCGTTTTTTTCTAGTGGAAAACCGAGGGAGTTTAAAGGAACAGAATATCATTTTTCAGAATTATTTCATTTTTAAGTACCATTTTATCTTATTTTTGATTTAAAAATAACTATTGTTTCAAACTCCGAGGATGATTTCTCTTTTTGGCTAATGAAAGTGGACCTAATTAAGTCAAAATTAGAAAAAGAAATGGGGAGAAACTTCATGGCCTATTTTCGTGTTTGATTTGGGCAGGCAGAGGAGCTCTCCAGTTTTCCCTCCCAGCACTGTAAACTCTCAGAATCCTTGGGAGTGAGAGGTGGCCCATAGTTCTTCCTACATCAACCATTAAGGCTACATAGTGACACCTGCTGTCAAGGACAGGAATTCGTGGTGGCTAAACCTCACTGACTACCAGGCTTGGAGTGTGATAACTGACTGCTTCTTCTAGCATTCTGGAATGGCCTAATAGAGCTAAATCTTGAATCACTTGGAATCTGGAGTTCAATCATTGTAGAATTCAAGGAGAACTGACATGGCTATTAAGCAGATGTCATAGAAGGGAGACAGTGGATGTTTGGTTACAGAAGCCAAATACAGTGAGACAAAATGAGCCATATGTCTTCTCTTTGTACTTTTAGGCTTGTAGATACCTAGAGGGCTCTATCTTTTCCTTTTTTCACATTGAATGTATCGAATGACTTCTGTGATTCCACTATAGAAATTTAAGGGGGGTAGGCGCCTGACTGGCTCAGAGTGTGATCAAGACTGGCTCTTGTAAGCCAGTTGTGAGTTCAAGCCCCAGGTTGCATGTAGAGCCTTCTTAGAATAGAAAAGAATGGATTGGAATGAATTGGAATGGATTGGAATGCAATAGAATGGAATGGAATGGAATGGGATGGGATGGAATGGAATGGAACGGAATGGAATAAATTATTTCAGGAATTTAAGGTCTTAGAGAGCTGGATGATGGACTCCACAGTGCATACACTAATAAATATATTACTGGAGTCACATTGCTGAGTACCACTCCTCTAGAGAAACAGTCTTGTGGCAGTCGCAAGCTTTTGGTACATTTCAAGAGTTGAGCATTCTCTATTTAAAGAAGAAGAAAAATTAGCTGTTGAGATAATATTTTAATCCTAACTTGATTGTGTTTTATATCAGAGATTGTATTGTATTTTAGAACCAGACACTAAAGGCACAGTTGACAACCTCATTGTTCTACTTACTGTATTTTCCTCTTGATTCCTGAAGAGTTCCAAATTTTGGATTAAGACCTAGAAAGGAACTTCTTGTCTAGAATCCTTTTATACAGTAAGTAATCTGTTCGAATGATAAGGGAGGTATTATAGGAAGAATTCCCCTGAAGCATTTTTCTTACGTTTAAAGGAAATACTGCTACTTTTTTCACAAAAGTACCTAATTGGCATAAATTACTAATTTTTTTCACATATACTTTATCCCTTTAATTACTAAAATTTCGAAAACCTGCTTCCTGTTCCTTTCTAGTAAATATAAACAAAATAAGCAATCTCTTAATTAAGATTTGTTATCCAGTCCAGTGAATCATATACAACTTTTTTGGAATTGTCATGCTGGGTGGTATCTTTCTTCTCATTTCTCTCTGAGAAGTACTGATTACTAGTGTTTTCCATCTTAATTTAAAGTAATTAAAAAAATAAGGTATCATTTAAAAAATAATTGCTAATTCTCTAGGCAATTGATGAAGAAATTCTTCAAGTAGATGTGGTCTTTGAGCTAAATTTAATCTGAAACTTTTTATTTAATTTTGTTAATAATGTAATATCCCACCAAGAAATTCTCTCCCTGGGAGTTTATCCCAGTTTGAAATAAATCTTGGTGTCTAAATAACAGTTAAAAAGAACTTGTAACTGTGGTTAATCAAAATTGACCGTTCAGATGCACAAAGCTTGTAACACTCGATTTCTTGGCTTGTGAGCTGAGGCTTTAATGAGTCGTGTTTTATTAATGCTTGTCTCCTCCCTTTTCCTTTGATATCTTGGAATATTTTTCTTTTACATCTGGTTGCTTTCTTCTCTCTTCCTTCTGTTTTTTCTTTAAGCTTTAACGGGGCATAATATGAAATCTTAGTGTATTTTAAAATTTTCTTCCAAGACTTTATTTAACCACATTTAAATATCTGAAAAAAATTAGGGGAGGAAAATAATTTGAATGTTTTTTCATTTTACGCTCTTAGTTTTTCTCTCCCTCTGATCTCTAAATGAGTCAAAGCTCCTTATTTTTAAAAAAGGTGGTGGTAGGGGCGCCTGGGTGGCGCAGTCGGTTAAGCGTCCGACTTCAGCCAGGTCACGATCTCGCGGTCCGTGAGTTCGAGCCCCGCGTCAGGCTCTGGGCTGATGGCTCGGAGCCTGGAGCCTGTTTCCGATTCTGTGTCTCCCTCTCTCTCTGCCCCTCCCCCGTTCATGCTATGTCTCTCTCTGTCCCAAAAATAAATAAAAAACGTTGAAAAAAAAAAATTAAAAAAAAATAAAATAAAATAAAAAAGGTGGTGGTAGGAGGTAATCTTTTCATTTATATTTTTACCCTTCCCGACTTACTGAGATGTAATTGACAAATAAGATGGTATATATTTCAAGGGTGCAGTGTGACAACTTGATATACATATATGTTACAAAAGGACTCTCACAATCAAGTTAACAAATCCGTCACCTGAGAATTATGTTTTTTTTAATTTTAATTTTTGTGGTGAGAATGCTTAAGATTTAGTCTCTTAAAAATCCAAATATATACTGCAATATTATTAACTGTAGTCACCATGTGATATGTGAGATCCTAAGAATGTATTCATCTTATAACTTAAAGTTTGTAGGCTTTGGCCTAGATCTCTGATAGGAGATAATCTTTAAGTATCACCAGTTCCCTACCCTTTTGGAAAACCAGGACGGGAAATATGTTTTTTAAAAGATGAAAACAGGTGCCTGCCTGGCTGGCTCAGTCGGTTAAGCGTCCGACCCTTGATTTTGGCTCAGGTCATGATCTCATGGTTCACAAGATTGAGCCCTCTGTTGGGCTCTGCACTGATGGCATGGAGCCTGCTTGGGATTCTCTCTCTCCATCTCTCTGTGCCCCCACCTCACTCGTGCATCTCTCTCTGTCAAAATAAATAAACTTAAAAAAAAAAAAGATGAAAACAAATGTAAACCAGTGTACGTAAAAGAGTATATGAATACTTTTTTGTATGATAGGCAACAGAATATCCAGACTACTTAATCTTATCAGTTTTTTAAAAGAATATATCGTGATTGTTACAGTTACTGTAATGCAATATATATTTGTATTGTCTTAAACTTTCAGTTTTGAGTGTATTTTTTGTGTTTCTAACATCTGTAATAAAAACTTAAGGCCACAGAAATTACTGATAATGATATTTATAATAGAGGAGGGATGGGTGCAATTTTTTGTTTAGTGCCATTTTTTGCATGCAATATGATAGCAGTATCTTGTCTAATTTCTATGTTTATATTTGTATGTTAAGAGTCTTTAATTTTAGAGACTCTCTGTCACTTGTGATTAATATGTTTTAGGACACATATCCTCTTTAAAAAGTAGCCACAATGAAAGTCCCAAGTTCTGCTTTGAAGATTACTTCCTGTATTAAAAGGGGAAATTTTGGTTGTAGTCACTTGCTGTTGAGAAGCAAGAAAACATCAAGAAATAGGAACTGAATTAAAGGACATACTTTACGGCTTTTGATAGCATGGAATCTCTCAGGTTGTGGTATGATTTCACAATGTTGAGAAGTTGAGTCTATAAAAATTTTGTTACAGTTTTGTGGTCATGTTTAATTTTGGAGATTTCTAGTTGCTCTCTTTTCAAAATTTGAACTATGTAGGATATGTTTTGGTTTTTCCAACATGAATAAAGCATTTTTTAAAATGCCACTTTATATGATTTCTTATCTGGGAGTAACAATAATGCTTCTTTGTAGTTAATGTCTTGTGAGCCTTAAGGAAGAATCAGAAACATATATGGAGTGGAAAAATGAAATTGTGGGTTGAGAAAGGCCTGTCGGTTCTTGACAACTATGCAAGGAGTCTATAATCAGCCTTGCTATTCAAGATGTGGCATAATGGGTTCTTCATCACAAAATACTTTATATTCGTTAGTTCTTTTGTATATTGAGTACTTCTGTCTCGTAAGCCAAATATTACCTTAAATGAGCCAAGTAAATATAGATAGTTTAAAATATCATACTACTGTATGCCTGGCATTTAGCTTGGTACAGAAGAGTATGTTTGTGGTACAGAAGAATGTAATATGGTCATTGCAGTCAAAGAACTCCATATCGTGGGGGGAAGGGCTGTATGTGACCATCTAGTCTTTTCCCATATGTGCTATGTTTTTATATCACTTCAGTTAGAGTGTATGTATAACTTTGTATCTTTTCCTTAACTCTGTCATGTTTCTCTTGTATAATCTTTATTCTTTTTTAAATGTGTGCCTACACCCATCATCCGGAAGCTATGCCATCTATTATCAATTCTTGTTTTCTCTGGAGAACTATGTTTTCTCCTTTATTCTAGTGAGCATCATTTAATGGCCACTTTGTTTTTTTACCTTGGCTTCTGGAAACTCAGAACAAACTTAGAAGTGCAACCATAAGTACTAGTTTGTTGGACCTTACCTGGTTGGCATTTTTAAATTGTTTCTTTTTTTTTTTTATCTGTATTTTACACACTTATAATGAATTGTTAGGATATGTTCTTATAAGCTATCTCAAATCCTTTGTGGAATGAAAGAATGAATCATGGTAAAAATAAATACAGGTAAACTAAAACAAATTTCTGTTGGCTAGTTGGACACTTTTTCCAGTGTAGTGAATCATATTGGAGTAAATATTTTTTCAAACCAATAGGTTTCTTTATCTTTTGGTAATTTTCTTAGAATATATTTAAGGAAGCAGGGCAAGGAAGAGGAATATTTTAGTGGTTCTTGATTTATAATAGTGTTTGGTCATTTTTAATATGAACAGAATTGGAGAAGTAAGGTTTACTAGCATATTTCATTTTGTTCATCATAACTTATGACTTTGACTCATTATTTGCAACATTAACACACAGAGCTGATATGGAATCATTTATTGTTTGATTCTCTCTTGAGAAAACTGTTTCCCTTAAGCTCCTTGAATTTATAACAGGTGACTTTCCCTTGAACTGTGGAGATGATGGCAGTGATTTTAAGCTACTTAGGAAGTATTCTCTGAATCTGGTCTTCCTTCCTTTGAGTACAAACCTATTTTTAAAAATTAAACGGAAAAATGATTTTTGGATAACTGATGACATTTGTGGTGGAGCTTTATTCTGACCTTTATCTCTTTCCACCCCCTCCCCCCAAATAACATCCATTTGTTTTTTAAATTTGGTATCAAGATCATAGTCTAATAAGTTACTTTCAAATACCCTGAAACATATATTATTATTGGAAGGAAAATATAAGTATTAGCATATACTAGGTGGAAAGCATGGGGAGGTATTGAAATTATTAATGTACATATTTTCTTATTTTAAAGGAATAAGAGGATTAGGACAGACTTCTAATTCGAGGATTATTCATAAGCCAGGTCTGTCTGTTAATAATGTGAATGGTCAATTGAGAATTTTCACAACACAGAAGAAAGAGAAACCATTTTTAAGTTACCAGGTACAGATTCATACCAGTTAATAGTTAGAAGAGCCTAAATATTTTCTGTCACTGTTTTTCAAATCACTTAGAAAAAATGCCTTCAGGTTAAGAAAAGGCTTTATTAGCGCCTTTCCTGGGCTTTGTGATTGGCAGTAAATGTTAATATTCTGAGAATTTGAATAATATTGTAATAAGTCACTTTTTCCCCTTTAATTTTTTCTTGTCATTAGGCAATCTCTTCTGTGTTATTTTTACAATTATTAACATAGAAAACTGATGATTTGTATTTTTGTTGGAAGCACATTTTTAATAAGGCGGCTTTAGGAGTTTTATATCTCCTGATTTAAAAAAATGGCAAAATAAGGAGTGCCTGGGTGGGCTCAGTCACTTAAGTGTCTGACTCTTGATTTCAGCTCAGGTCATGTTCTCACAGTGCATGAGATGGAGCCCCACGTCCCTAGCGCAGAGCCTGCTTGGGATTTTCTCTCTCTCTCAAAAATAAATAAATAAACTTTACCCAAAAAAAAAAAAAAAAAAAAAAAAGGAATACATTATACAGAAAGTTTGTTTGTTTTTTTTTAAGTCACCTTTGGGGCATTTGAATGGCTCAGTTGGTTGAAAGTTCCAGTTCTTGATTTCGACTCAGGTCATGATCCCAGAGTTGTGGGATTGAGCCCCACGTCAGGCTCCACACAGAACTTGGAGCCTGCTTAAGAGTCTCTCTCTCTCTTTTCCCCCTCTCCCCCTCCCCCCAATAAAAATAATAAAAAACTAAAAAATATTTTAAATAGCTACTTTTTAAGTTCATTTAGCTTAAATCTACTTCTTTGCAATATTAAGAACCTCTATATGTTTAATAAATTTTATACAAGGGTTTCTTTTTTAAGAGCCTATATCTGAGAGGGAAAGTAGAAAATTAAGCACAGGATAATTGATGCAAACACTAGCATTTTATTACTTCTGCTTCATTAAGTAATATCCTATGTGGTCTTCAGATCTGTTTTATGTTTCATTGTCTGTATTTGGACTCTCTCATTTCTGTAGTCTAGTGTTGTCTATTGAGAAGCTTAAGGTTATAGTTTATAATTAATATCCAGAGCTAAAGTTTCAGAGAAAATTAATTTTATGACTAACGGTGAAGGGATTTATGGTGATTTAGCTTAGAGAACAGAATAAAAAATGATTTGATTACTTCAAACATATAAAGGTACAGGTAAAGAAGATACCAAGTTGTTTTCCTGTAATTTTGGAAGGTTAAATTAGAGAAAATATATTTGTTGGTTTTGGTTGATCATGAGGAAGTATTTCTTAACCTTGAAGGTAAGGTGATACATAGGAATGTGTGCTAGGGGAAAGCATGGACTCTTCCTACATAGAGACTTTAGGTAGGAGAGTAGCCACCTTTCGGACGTGGATGGATTAGGTAACATCTTCAAGACAGAGACTGGGTCAGATCTCTACCATGGAGATTCTTTGAAGTTACTCTACTCTGTTTTTAGGATAGGATCATCAATTCATGAGAATTCTTTAGCATTTCATGTTGTCATTGATTAATAACATCTATCTGTCTGAAAGTCTTTTGAATTTTAGAGACACGGTGTAGGACGTAGTTGGCAGAGGAGAGGCTTTTATTACTGTTTTGGTGTGGTTGTCTGAGATTTGTTTTCTCTTAAGTCAGCATTTGATTCTTGCTTACCTGTTGAGACTTCCGATGCTCAATTGTTCAAGGAAAGGCTTCTGAAAGACCATTGCCAATCTTTTGAGGCCAAATAACCATTGGATTATCTGCCTTCCATGAATAGTAAGCACTGATGATTCCTTTTGAGAAGGCAAATAATGAGTTGGATACGGCATTCTAGCAGGTCTGTTTCTCTTTCTTCCCCCCATAGGCCTATCAGCAGTCTGATGGGGCAGAAGACAACAGAGATGGAAGGTGTTCCAAACTTGGCAAAGGCCATCAATCTAAGGAGGTAAGCTCTGATTTTGAGCAGGCAGAGCAGGTGGCTCTTCCTGCCTTAATCATGTCGTCTTGCTCTTTGGAAAGATGGATAGAAAGAAAGAGCATTCAAAACAAGGCTGAATTATCTCTATTAGCTATTAAAAGGGGAAATTTTTGGATTAGTCTTTTGATTCTTCTATTTTCTTGCCCTCTCCCCCCTTTTCTTTTTAGATGTCCTGATTCATTTGATTTATTTGTTCTTCAGAATAGTACCAGTTTTTTAAAAAATGGCAGATTAGTTTATTTGTTGCTTTAGGGTAGGAAGGATGAGCAGAATCTTGTTTATTTCCTCTTAATCTCAGGTTGTGACTAGTTTGATGAATAAAATGACAAGGCTTTAGGATTTTTCCTGGGATAATTGTCACATTTGAGTACACATGGGAACTATGAAACAAGAAAAGATCTTTTACTACACCTCAGATATAATGCAGCAATAATGGACCGAGGTGAACTTCATGGTACCTGAGGCTTTCGGGGGTGTCCGCCATCCTTGCCCAGCCGGGCCTTTCTCTCCTGCTTTTCCCGGTCCATCCCGCTTCCCTTTTCTTTCCCCTTTACTGATTATTTAGTGGCATTCAGGACTTTGAAGAGATGGTTCTTCCCAGCATTTTTAAAAGTACTTCTCTGTTAAACACCATTCTATCTCATGTGGCCTAGGCCTCGAGAAAATGGAGTCCATTGACTATGCTGTGCCGAGTATTTGAAGTATTTTCAAAAGAGTGAGAGGTTCTGAATTTGTATTACCTGATCTTGGTGGTTAACTCATATACCTAAAAAAATAATACTAATATTTTGAATTACAGGAGAGGTAAAGAAAACATGAAATACAGTCGTAGATAGTTTCTACCAAGGTACTTTGCTGGAGGTTTTAGGTTGGAGAAAATCATCACCTTTAGAAAAACGTCCAGAAAATCATCCAAAATAACAAATTCATAAACTGTTTAAAATCACCATGGGGTAACATACCTTCGATGATTTAGAACGTTTAAGAGAATTTAGATTTAATGAGTGTTTATAAGCTGATTTATGGGTTAAAGTAACTGTAGTTGCTATAGTAACCAAGCCACAAAATACATATGTAATGACTCCAATGTTATGTTATTTCTTGTTCATGTGAAGTTTAAAACAGATGTTTCCAGTAGAGATGCAGGCTCTTTCCAACTTCTGGCTCCCAAGTTCATCATACTCGCTTGCAGTAAGGTAGAGGAGAGGGGAAAGGGAATGGACAGTTGTGTGTGGAAGGTTTCTTTTGGACCAGGCCTCAGGAGTGGCGCACAACAGCATTTGCATCTACTTCAGTGGCTGTAACTCAGTCAGGAGCTAACTGTAGAGGCGGGGGCATGCCACCAAGCAGGGTGTCTAAGAGAAAGAGGAGATTGATTAGTGTCTGGCCAGTCTTTGCCTCAGCTTAAGAGCTTTAGTAGGTGGCGCATGACTTTGCTCAAGTGTTGAGGCAAGAGAGTGAATGTACCTACAGCTTAGTGATCATCTGCCTGTTCTTTCTACTTGTGATTTATCTGAGGAAGGAGAGATGGCAAATTTTAATGAAAATATAGTATTTATAATTTGTGCTCTTATATAATCTGATTTTTAAAAAGTTATTAATTTATTGTTTCTGAGAGAGAGAGAGAGAGAGAGAGAGAGAAGACACAAGACACAAGCAGGGGCGGGACAGAGAGAGGGAAACACAGAATCTGAAGCAGGCTCCAAGTTCTGGGCTGTCGGCACAGAGCCTGGCGTGGGGCTCTGCGAGATCACGACCTGAGCCGAAGTCAGACACTTAACCAACTGAGCCCCCGAAATCTGAGTTTTAAATAACTTCAGTGTTATTCTGGCTTAATTTTTATTATCACTTTAAAATTCTTCGCTGCATTTTCATTTACTCAACAAACATTTACTAAGTGTTGAGATTTTCTTTTGTTCTCTTATCATTTGACTTCCTGTCTTTTCCTTTAAAAAATAGGTTACTACTCAATTATGTCATTTTCTGCTGCTTGTGTTAGGAATAGGTTTTGAATGACATCTTGTCACTTTAAAAAAATATATAATTCGCAAGGTGCCTGGCTGGCTCAACTGGTGGAGCTTGCAACTGTTAATCTCAGGGTCTTGAGTTCAAGCCCCATGCTGGGTGTGGAGCCTGCTTAAAAAAAAAAAAAAAAAAAAAAAAAAAAAAAATATATATATATATATATATATATATATATATATATATATATATATAATTCACATACTGTTCAATCCACCTTTTTAAGAGTGTACAAATCAGGGGTTTTTAGTATATTCACAAGGTTGTACAGCCACCACAAGCACCTTAATTCCACATCACTTTCGCCATTCCACATAGAAACCCATACCTATGGTACCTGCTCCTCGTGCCCTGCCTCCCCCAGCCCCTGGCAGCCACTAATCTGTTTTCTGTTTCTATGGATTTGCCTATTCTGGACATCTCATGTAGGCGGAATCATACAGAATGTGGTCTTTTGTACTGGCTTCTTTCCCCTGGCAGAAGGCTCATCTATGTTGGAGCGTGTATCAGTAGTACTTCATTCCGTCTCAGGGCTGAATGATATTCCATTATGGGGACCTACCTTTGTGGACCCTTCCCCTTTCCCCCTGCCTTTTAATTGCCTGTGTATCCGCTAGTCTCAGAACCAGAAAAAAAACCAAACTCTAACTTGGCCATCTGAAAGCCTATGTAGTTTTGCAGAGTTGAGGATAATGAACAACCCCTTTGGGAAGATATCCCTTGGGATTCTGATATCCTGGCTTGTTTAGTTCTGAGTTCATGCATGAGAAAGTGGATAACTTAATGTATGAACCATCTTTGTAATGGTGTAGCTGTCTACTACTTAATAGGTAATGTATTTTGGTGTTTTGTTTTGATATATATAATTAGCTGTCAATGATACATTCTGGATATAATGATATAAAGTAACAAATTTAAGTTTTCTGCTTAATCATAATGGGATACAGAAACAAATCACTTAAGAACCTCAAGTAAATAGACTGAGATGAATAGACTATAATTTATTCTTACACTGGAGTAGAGAGGAGGGTGAAAGTGGATGATACTTAGGCTAGAGACGCTGATTATCATTTCTACAGGTTTAAATCTATCTTATGCAGACATTCTAACCATGAGATAATTTGCCTGTTTTTATTTTAAAACTCAAGGTGGAGGGGCGCCTGGGTGGCTCAGTTGGTTAAGCATCTGACTCTTGGTTTTGGCTCAAGTCATGATCTCGCGGTTCGTGGGTTCAAGCCTCATGTCGAGCTCCTTGCTGATAGTGCAGAGCCTGCTTGGGATTTCTGTGTCCTCCTCCTCCTCCTCCTCCTCCTCCTCCTTCTTCTTCTTCTTCTTTCTTTTTTAAATTAATTAATTTTTAAGAGAGAGAAAGAGAGAGTGTGAGTGGGGCAGGGACTGAGAGAGAGGGGGACAGAGGATCTGAAGCAGGCTCTGTGCTGACAGCAGAGAGCCCAAGGTGGGGCTTGAACCCATGAACGTGAGATTATGACCTGAGCTGAAGGCAGACACTTAACCGACTGAGACACCCAGGCGCCCCTCTCTGTCCCTCTCCTGCCTGCTCTCTCTCTCTCTCTCTCAAGATAAATATAAAATTAAAAAATAATAAAATAAATTTAAAAAATAGGGAAATGAGCGATCAAGCCCTGAAAAGATACTGAGGAACCCCAAATGCGTATTACAGAATAAAAGAAGCCAATGTGAAAAGGCTACATACTGTGTGATTCCAGCTCTGTGGAGATTCTGGAAAAGGTAAAACTATGGAGACAGTAAAAAAGATCAGTTGCTGCCAAGGTTAAAGGAGAGGGATGAATAGGTGGAGCACAGGAATTTTAAGGCAGTTAAACTATTTTTATGAAACTATAGTGGTGGTTACATGTCATATATATTTGTCCAAATCTGTAGAATGTTCCACACCAAGAGTAAATCCTAATGTACATTATATATGGACTTTGGGTGATAATGATGTGTCAGTGTAGGTTCATTGACTGTAACGAACATACCACTCTTGTGCAGGATGTGGATAGTGGAGGAGGTTGTGGCAGGCGGGGGAGGTGGGTATATGGGCGCTATGTACTTCCCACTCAATTTTGCTGTGAACTTAAAACTGCTATAAAAAATAAAGTTGAGGAGCACCTGGGTGGCTTACTCGGTTAAGTGTCTGAGTCTTGATTTTAGCTTAGGTCATGGTCTTGAGGTTTGTGGGTTCAAGCCCTATGTTGGGCTCTGTGCTGACAGTGCAGAGCCTGCTTGGGATTCTCTCCCTCTCTCTCCGCCCCTCTCCTCTCTAAAATAAATAAGTAAACATTAAAAAAACAATAATAAAGTTGAAAAAAAAAAAGAAAGTTGATTAATAAAAATAACAAACAGGGTAAGGGGCAAGTCATGTGTAACCAAATGTAGTTTGCATGTGCTAAATGCCTTTTTTTTCTTTAATTTTTTGACATTTATTTTTTAGAGAGAGCGAGAGAGTGAGCGAGCAGGGGAGAGGCAGAGAGAGGGAGACACAGGATCCGAAGCAGGCTCCAGGCTCTGAGCTGTCAGATCTGAGCTGTCAGCACAGTCCAACGTGGGGCTTGGACTCACGAACTGTGAGATCACGACCTGAGCCGAAGTCGGACACCCAACCGACTGAGCCACCCAGATGCCCCTAAATGCCTGTTTTTGTATGATGTATGCTAAGAAAATTAGAAATGGACAATTTCTATGAGATTAGTAAGTATATTTTGAAAGAGGTGGTTAGAAAATGGGTTGATAATCACATGTTATTTTTGAGGCAAAAGTAAGAATGTGATGTCAAATGGAAATCAATTAAGCAGAAACCCGAATGGGCTAGAAAACTGTGGGCGGAGGCTTAAGGAAGTATAGATAGGGATAATCCAAAATGTTTAAGGGAGAGCAAAATGATTAATAGGACTTCTAAGGGAATATTTATAGATGAAGCTAAGCCAGTTTCAACAATAGTCATGTTCATTAAGGTAAATGTAGGAAATCTCTGCCAATCATGGTATACTGGGGTTTTATATCTCCTTTCACACGGTCTTGTTGTTAAGTAGTAATACACTGCAACAAAGCCAAACCAACATTGATAAGCAAATTGCCATCAAACCAGCGAGGACCTGTTTCTGTAAGCTTTAAGCCCAGCGCTGTCCACATCACTTGTACAAACTTCAAGCTTCTTTCCAAGGTGACGTTGATGCTTCGTTTCCTATATTGCTCTGCTAGGGCTGCCACAACAAAATACCCTAGAAATTTATTTTCTCACTGTTCTGGAGGCCGGAAGTCCAAGATCAAAGTGTTGGCAGGTTTGCTCTCTTCTGAGGTCTCTCTCCTTGGCTTGCAGATAGCTGCCTTCTCTCTGTGTCTTCATATGGTCTTTTCTCTTTGCATGTATGGGGAAAAAGAGCTTTTATAAGGATACCAATCCTATTGGATGAGGATTCCACCTTTATTTTTTATTTTAAGATATAGCAATGTACATTCAACACCCTTCCGTTCAGTTCTAGGCACCACCCCATGTCAGCACATGTATATACAGCGCATTCCTTTTAACAGTACCTTTGCTGAATTTGAAAAACACATGTGTGCCAGGTGCTATTCCTGATACCAGCTCTAATGTACTATCATTATTTGTCGAGTATAAGTAAGGAAACTAAGGCCCAGAGAGATTGATATACTCAAGGTAACATAGCTAGGAAGTAGCAAAGCCACGTGTCCATCGTATGATTATTATAAATCACATCACCAACCAGCTAATGACAAATTTGGTTCCAATTTGGGAGTTGTTATAAAATGTATTGCATGGAACATCCATTTTCACATCTTTGGGCTTTGCTGTGCTTCTGTAGGGGTAAGTAAGAGTAGTAGTGCTGAGTCAAAGGATATATACATCTCTTATTTTATTAGATATCACCAATATGACCTTCAAGTGGGTGATTCCAATATATTTTCCCATGATGCCCATGTTTTTTCTTTCTTTCTTTTTATAATTCTCCATTCTGGTAACATTTTGCTCATCTCCCTATACTTTTTTTTTTTTTTTTTTTTAGTTTATTTATTTATTTTGAGAAAGGGAGAGAGAGTGAGAGTGGGGGAGAAGCAGAGAGAGGGAGAGAGAGAGAGAGAATCTGCACTGTCAGTGCAGAGCCTGTTGCGGGGCTTAAACTCAGGAACTGTGAAATCATGACCTGAGCGAAACCAAGAGTTTGACGCTTAACTAACTGAGCCACCGAGGCATTCCTTATATCCCTGTACATTTTATTTATTAAAAAAAAAATTTTTTTTAATGTTTGTTTATTTTTGAGAGAGAGAGAGAGAGAGACAGAGCATGAGTGGGGGACGGGCAGAGAGAGAGGGAGACACCGAATCCAAAGCAGGCTCCAAGCTCCAAGCTCTCAGCACGGAGCCCAGTGTGGGGCTTGAACTCACAAATGGTGAGGTCATGACCTGAGCTGAAATTGGACGCTTAACTGACTGAGCAACCCAGGCACCTCTCCTTATACATTTTAATGGAAAATTGGCACAATTTGTTTGTAATGGTTCTGAATAGTCTGTTTAAATCCTCTGCTAGATGTTGAACTCACAGAAGTTGTTGGATAACATAAAGAATAATGAGTATTGAAGTCAAAGAAAATACCTACGTGAGTAGGTGTACATTGTATTTGGACTAGGGTAGGGTGGGATTGTACACACAGTAAATTAATCAGGTCACTAACTCCTCCTCAAAGGTAACCACTACCCTGACTTCTGACACTTCAGATTAATTTCAGATTAGCTCAGTGTGTCTTTGAACTTTGTATACTTTGGCTTCTCCTTCTTTCCCTCAGTCTCCTGTGTGTGATATTCGTCCATGATGTGTGCAAATAAGTTCTTCATTCTCAGGGTTGAATAGTATTCCCGTACAGGAATGTTTATCCATTCTGCTGTTGATGGACATTCGGGTTGTTTCCAGGTTTGGATTATTACAAATAATACTGCTTCGAGCATTGTTTTAAATGCCTTTAGGTTGGGGGTGCCTGGGTGGCTCAGTCAGTTGAGCGTCCAACCTGGGTCAGGTCGTGATTTCATGGTTTTGGGGTTCGAGCCCTGCATCAGGCTGTCTGCTGTCAGCACAGAACCCACTTTGGATCCTCTGTCTCCCTCTCTTTCTGCCCCTCACCTGCATTCTCTCTCTCTCTCAAAAATAAACATTAAAACATTTTTTTAAAAAATGCCTATGCATTTCCTGGCAATGAACTTGTTTTGTCACGGGGTTGGCAAATAGACAACTCTATCAAATCTTGCCAAACAGTGTTCAGATTGGGTCTACCGGTTTTTATTCCCACAGCAGTATATGAGAGTCCCACCTTGCTCCTTATTCTTACCAGAAGTCGGTGTATCGTGTTTCTCATTTTAGCTGTTCTGATGGGCATGCAACAACTGTGTTACATGTTGGTTTTAATGTGCACTTCCCTGATGATTAATAAAGTTAGAGCCGTATTTTTCTTGGCGGTTTGATACCTTTCAGCCATAGTGTCTGTGGCTAGGTTCTTTCCATAAGAATGGAGGGTGTTTTTGTTTGAAGCCAAAGGAGCAGTGTCTATACAATTTTCCCCCAAGTGAAATTTTAAAGTAGTCTCCGATATATGAACAGATTAAAAGGAGTATTTCTTGAGAGGCAACATAGCATGGTAATTAAAAACAGATTCTGGACCCAGACTCCTCCATTAGGAATCTTATAGTTTTGCCATTTACTAACTGTGTGTGACTTCGGACAAGTTGTTTAACCTCTGTTTGCTTCAGTTTTCTCATCTCCAAAATGAACGTAGTATTAATACTTCATCAGAAGGTTCATGTCAGGCTCA
The DNA here is from genome assembly GCF_028018385.1 of Neofelis nebulosa. Lineage (NCBI taxonomy): Eukaryota > Metazoa > Chordata > Mammalia > Carnivora > Felidae > Neofelis > Neofelis nebulosa. The sequence goes on along the minus strand of NC_080797.1, from coordinate 41,033,865 downwards.
AATAAATTTGTGTATAGAAAGCACATAGGACAGTGCATGGTCCGTAATAAGCACTATAAAATGTTAGCTTCTATTAGTAGTGGTGGTGATGCTGATGTCAATCTGTTTTATGAATTCATGTCGAGTGAGCTGATGAAAATAATGAGGCTGTACTGTTGGGCACAAATTTAAACTAGAAGTTTATGGATGATAGTTGAAATTTTACTTCAGACTCAACCTCCAATTTTAGTTTTGTTGCACGATACCAAGAAGATCTTGATAAACGCAAATGAACACTTAAAAATAGATAAGGTTTGGGTCGCCTGGGTGGCTCAGTCAGTCAGTTGTCTGACTCTCGATTTCAGCTCAGGTCATGATTTTACAGTTCGTGGGTTCGAGTGCCGCATCGGGCTCTGCACTGACAGTGAGGACCCTGCTTGGGATTTTCTCTCTCCCTCTCTCTTTGCCCCTCCCCCACATGGGCTGTCTCACTTTCTCTCTCACAATAAATAAAAACTTAAAAAAAAAAAAAAGATTAAGGTTCACCCAGTAGTCTCAGGTTTAAGGTTTTAGATCAATTTAATTGACCAAAAATAGTAGAAAACATTGACATTTTTTACATTTTTTTACATTTTTTACATTTTTACATTTACATTTACATTTTACATTTTTGAAATTGTAACTAAATATCTATAATTTGCTTGGATTTCCTGTGTGTAAATGAAAATCACAGAAGCAGCACTAAAAATTATTATGGTTTCGGTATCTACTGTGTTATCACAATACCTCTGCATTACAAGTTTGCTTCTCATTGCTTTCAGCCACAGGCCTACAGTTTCTCTAATTAATGACATTTTCAAGATATTCAAACAAAGGTGGCAAGTAAAAACGCATAGACCAGAGATGAGGGTCCTGGCAGCACAAGTTAGGCGCTGTTCGGGGTGCGCCGTGTGAACATTCGGTGTAGGAAAACATTTCGTGCGTGCACTATTCTGGTTCGTAGTGGTTACTCAGACAGCCATCTGCCTCGGTCACAGGCTGCGGCTTCCGAGCGGCCTTGCGTGTCTGCAGCTTGCTGACCCTCCCTCACACCAGAACATTTCCAGTTAATCTGTCTTTTAAACAGACATCAATGAGTATCTTGACAAGCTCCTGTGGCACCAGCTTTATTTTTCCCCATCAGATTGTCCCTCACTGCTCCTTAGCTAGTACGGGCTGCTCTGGGCTGGCCAGTCTCCCCTCTGCCTCTCCACCGTCGTGGTTTTGTGTCCCCTTCTCTGTGGTAACGGTGCCCGTACATTCTCATCACCATCTGTCCTGAATACTGGAATTTAATTTCTTTGTGGTCCTGCTTGAACTCCACCTTCTCTCGGAATCAATCCTGGCTGATACCATTATTTCCTATGAAATCCTGTCCTAATATTCTATATCTCAGGATCTAAAACTTAAAAAAAAAAAAAAAGTATTGTAAAGATGTACTCTGTGAGCACTGCCCCAAATCAGGGCCACGCACAAACTCCAGCAGGGGGAGCTAAATAAAAGAAGATGAGTCCCTGAAATTACGACCTGAAGCAGAAAAAGTACTTGTAAACAATGATGATTTCGCATACTGCTCAGTAGTGGAAAAGAGCTTGAATAATGTTAGAAATCAATGATTTGGGACCACAGAAGTTAAAACTTCTATGAGGGGATTTGTAAAGTACTTTTGAAAGAGAATTCTGTAACATGTTGAAAACTTATGTAAGTGGTATGACTTTATAAACATCTGTATATTAGGAGAAGCAATTTGATGTTTAAATTAAAAAAAAATTTTTTTAACATTTATTTATTGTTGAGAGAGAGAGACAGAGTGAGAGCGGGGGCGGGGGGGGGGGTGGGAAGAGAGAGAGGGTGACACGGAATCCGAAGCAGGCTCCAGGGTCTGAGCACAGAGCCTGACTTGGGGCTTGAACCCACGAACCCATGAGATCATGACCTGAGCCGAAGTTAGATGCTTAACAGACTGAGCCCCCCAGGCGCCCCATAGGGGCTTTTTTTTTTTTTTCAAAGCCAGTTTATCCCCCGTACCTGAAAGTTTTATTTATCAAGGATGGTGAAATGAGCTTGATTTTGAGAAGCAATGAGTCCTAAAGTTGCTAAGACTTAGGGATAATCTATTCCAGGTTTTAGAGATGGGATTTTCAAGTAAATTTCTTATATTTTGTTCTGATTAAATATATGTATCTTAATTTCAGTTAGCAGACTTGAAGAAAGAGAAGCAGAACTGAAGAAGGAATATAATGCATTACATCAGAGACACACTGAGGTGGGTTTCTGGGTTCTTATCATGCTAATAATTAAATAAAGCAATTAACCTTAGAAGTTATGTCTTGATTTTTCTTTGAAAGTGAGCTGGTATAATTTTGGGGGGATTATGTCCAGAAAACATTAAATTTCCTGTAGTATTTACCTCATTACCAAATGTTGACTTTTATTGTTTTGTTTTTTTTTTTTTAATCTGGAATTAACTTTTCATGTGAATTAGTGTGCCACAGAATAACGCAATTGTTGACAGTTCCAATAGTTGTTTCTTTGGCTGGCTAATATGTGCATAATAAAAAGTCTACATGATGCTAATATGACAGAATTAATTTGTTACCGGTTGGGATATGATGGATTGGTAAATTATTGGTAAGAGCTTCTGTATTTATAATCCAGTATAAAGGACTTACTTGCACTAAGCTCATAACAAATAACATGAACACAAATGGTGTATTAAATCAGAATGGCTCTAAAACAGGTTTTCTGGATGAAATTTCATTATTTTAAATTAATAACTTTAGCACATAATCTCTCCAAAGCAAATAAGAAAATGTACCTGAGCATTTTTTTAACCTTTTTATGATTCTCTGTCAGCCTTTCATATGTTGTTGTTGTTACAGTCTCCTTAACATGGAAATGATTTTTGTGTTTCATGGTCAGTCTGGGGTTCACAAGCCTCGATAAAATAGACTTTTCATAGACTCAAGCATTGTTGGTTATATGAAAAAAGTAACTCCTCTTTTTCCCCTTTCTCATCCAAATCTCTCCCAGATGCAGATGGTTCCAATTTTCAGCTTCCATCTTTCTTTCACTAGTTTGTGATCTCTTAGCCTGCCCGTGGTGGGAACCTATAGTGTTGCTTTTAAGGAAGATAAAACCCCACCGCGTCCAGTTTCATTCGCTTTGGAATAACGTGCTTAATACTTTCTTGAGGAGGGGATGGAATTTCTGACATATGAGGTTTGATTATTACGATTTTAGTTTTTGTAGCCACACATGAAGAATTGACACTCAGTGTTGGAGGGAAAAGATTGGCCACAGAGGGCTGGAACCAGAGGGCTGGAACCGTGGAGCCCTGAGAAGACAGGAATAGCTTAAGCAGCAGCCTTTTCAGTGTATGAAAAATACCCACATTTAATAAGATGACATTGGGTGGATACTAAGACTACTCAAAACCAGTTGATGGGTAATCCTGTTGTTGGTTCTTTTTACACCAGACCAGTGCCTGAACAACCAGCAGTGCTCATCAGTGCTATAATTAGAAATATGTTTGGGGGGCCTGGCTGGCTCAGGCAGTGAAGCAGCTGACTCTTGATTTCATCTCGGGTAATGATCTTGGGGTTCGTGGAACTGGACCCATGTCGGGTTCTGTGCTGACAGCATGGAGCCTGCTTAGGATTCTCTCTCTGCCCCTCTCCAGCACACATGTGCGCTGTCTCCCTCTCTCTCTCTCTCTCTCTCATAAAATAAATAAACTTTAAAAAATAGAAATATGTTTGGGGGAATATGTTTATTGCCACAGATAATCGATAGTGATGAATAATGAACAATCATTTTGTTTTCTCGTCGACGTTCTAACCTGTGTAATAATTGAGGATTGTTAAATTGAAGTATGTATAAAATGAATATATGATTTAAAAAAATTACTGTGAAGTGAAATTTCATATTTTTCTCATTTATTTAATAAAAGTGAAGATATGTTCCTACAGAAAAAAGTCTGACATCTTCTAATGAAAAGATGTAATAAGTTTCCTATTTCTCTATTCCTTCAGAGAATGACACTCTAGGAAGAAAAAGAGATCTCAGGAAGATCTTAAATACCAAGTTAGAGTTGGGCCAGTCCAGTGTCTAAGACAGGTTTCACATGTAGTACACAGCTTTCCCCACAGGTCCCCTCCCTCAATCATAAGCAACTTCTTTTCCTCTGCCCTGATAGGCTCCTCTTATTTTGCTCTGCCCTCAGGAAGGCTTATGTAACACAGATGTAGCTGCTTTGAAATATGGGTCTGTCTGCCTTAGACCACATTTTCCTGTGTTTGCACATCTGTACTAGAAATGCCATTATTAATTTAGCAATTAAAAATAGCTATCTATGCTAATGAACTAGATATCCTGAAGGTAAATTCTGGAGACCTTCGGGGAAAGGAAGTTTGAAGGATTTAACCTTATTTTTTTATTATCACTTGCAACTAAGGTAACCTTTTTATGCTCACATAAAAGAATTGTTTAAATTTAAGGCACTTTTGGGGTGCCTGGGTGGCTCAGTTGATTAAAAGTCTGACTCTTGATTTTGGCTTAGGTGATGATCTCAGGGTTTGTGAGATTGAGCCCCACGTCAGGCTCTGTGCTGACAGCGCAATCCTGCTTGGGATTCTCTCTCTCTCTTTCTCTGCCCCTCCTCTTCTCTCTCTCTCTTTCTCTCTCAAATAAACTTAAAAAAAAAATAAATAACACTTTTATCAAATACCTTGTTTTCTGCCTAAGAGAAATCTCCTATGGTTCTTTTTATAACGTGAATAACTGCTCTGTCTAAACAAATCAAAAATTTTGTACCAATTACTGAATATACTTAAAAGAAGATATTTCCTTCAAGAGGGCAGTGGAGGAAATAAAAACATTAAGTAATTGTGAGGCACTTGGGACACATGTGTACATACTCTTATATTAGTTACCCAAAACTTGAACTCTGGTGTTACATCAGGGAGTGTTTAAATGCATTCTTATTTCATCCTGTGGCCAAACTCCCATCATCCACCCCACTTTACAGATTGAAGTTTAGAAAGGGAATATGAAGTGATTTGTTCCAAATTCCATGCTAGTATGTGACTGGATTTGAACCTATGTCTTCATATTCTGTTGCCTGAATCAATCTTTTTCTTTCTTTTTCTTTCTTTCTTTCTTTCTTTCTTTCTTTCTTTCTTTCTTTCTTTCTTTTAGGTTTATTTATTTATTTTGAGAGAGACAGAGTTGGGGGGGGGGCAGAGAGAAAGGGAGAAAGAGAGAGAGAGAAAATCCATGCTGTCAGCATGGAGCCCACTGTGGGGCTCAAACCCACGAAATGGCGAGATCATGACCTGAGCCGAAACCATAGTCACCCAGGCGCCCCTGTTGACTGAATTTTCTTTTATTTTTTTTTATTAAAAAAAATTTTTTTAACGTTTACCTATTTTTGAGAGAGAGAGACAGAGCGTGAGCAGGGGAGGGGCTGAGAGCGAAGGGGACACAGAATCCAAAGCTGACTTTAGGCTCCAAGCTGTCAGGACAGAGCCCGATGTGGGGCTCGAACTCACAAACCATGAGATCATGACCTGAGCCAAAGTCAGAAGTTTAACCGACTTAGCCATCCAGGTGCCGCTGCCTGAATTTTCAATAACACTTTTAGGTACGGAACATATAAATGTTAAAAACACTAGAAATTTTTCTGTGCCTCTTTGCCTTCCTTATGGCATTGCAACAACTTTAAGAATAGTGGCTTTGCAGGTATAGATCTATGATTCTTGGGCTGCATATGGAGAGATTCACGACAACACGATTAGAGGAATACATGCCACTTGTCTCCAAAACCTCGCTTACTGCCTTACTTTTCAGTTTTAGCCAAGATCAAGATGACCAGTCAACCTCGGTAGTGATGTCTCTATGTGGTGGGGATTTAGGATTTTCCAGACAGTGTGCTTGGGATCCTTCTTCATGACTCCCTATTGTTTGTTGCTGAATCGACTTCTGAATATGTGTGAATTACTGTGCTTACCTGAGAAAATGGAGAATTACAGCTAATGAGATCAGGAGGGATAGGGCCAGTGGACCCAATAGTAGATTATCTAAAGCATATCTTCTTTTACTTTCTTACCTCTCTCTTCTGTCTGGTGGCACTGATCCTACCCTCCCACTCACTTTTTTTTTTTTTTTTTAAACAGAGCTATATTGTGAAGCCCTGTAATTAGAATCAAGATTTTTATGTGCAGTTTATTTTTTCTACTTTTTTGGTGCATTTACAGAATATAGTGCATATTTTATTTCAGATGTCAGGAAATGCTTTAGGGTGTGGGGTTTTCTTGTGGGTGTGAGGAAGAAAGAACAATGAGCTTACCGCCTGCCTAGGAAATTGACTAAAAGGGCAAATACAAAACCAGTCCTGTAATGCTTAACTTCTTAAGTCCACTGTGTCAGAGGGACCTGAGTTTTGGCCCTAAAGCCAACTAGCTAATGGCTGTTAGAACACAGTTGATCATTAACTAGGTGGTCAAATTGGTTGGGCAAGTTATTTTAACCATAAGTTGGAGTTTATAAAACTGTAATATTGTTGTGAGGATTAAATGAAACAGTAGCTGTAAATGCACTGACTGAGTTGTGCTCAATAAATGTTAGCTGCCATTTTGTTATTATTCTGTACTTTATACAGAATACCTAATATATCTGGGATATATCATTTGAAGAAGGGGTCAGTCTTTTGAAGAAGGTTTAGAATTCAACATTATGTATAAACAAATAATTCAACATGGTATAAATGAAAAACTATTTAAATTTAATCATTTAAGATAAGAGTCAATCCATAGAATGGACTATTTGAGGGCGGGGGTAGAATGGATTCTGTCTTTGCATTTATAATTTTTATTTTTCTATATTGAATAAATAGATTACTCTAAAGGCAGTCTAGGGGAGGTGTCTATTTTCGTCATCTGAATGCTTAGGGAAACAGATTCTTTCATCTGAGTTAATCAGTTGTGTATGATTACTCTCTGGTATATAAGAATTCAACTTAGGTTTTCTAAAATCTTTTGAAAATTTAAGTTGTTACGTATTTGGCCCAGTCATCACTTTGTTATATTAGTTTCATTTTTTTTCCTTAAAGTTCATTGTGATACAAAAAGAAAACAGTTCATTATTTCTGATGTGCTGACACAGAATCATAAACTGTATTTCTGCAAGTATGTTCCTTAAATGAGGTTAAAGAGAAAAATCTGTACATTTAAAATAGAAAAGGGGGTGCCTGGATGGCTCAGTCAGTTGAATGTCTGACTACTGATTTCAGCTCAGGTCATGCTTGGGATTCTCTCTCTCTCCCCCTCTGCTGCTCCCCGACTTGTGCTCTCTCTCTAAAAAATAAAATGTTAAAAAATGGAAAGTGTGTTTAAATTTAAAACTTCAAAAATTGCTTTCAGGAGCGTTTGAGTAGCTCAGTTTAGTGTCCTACTCTTGATCTCGCTCAGGTCTTAATCTCAGGGTTATGAGTTCTAGCCCTGCTTTGGGCTCTGGATGGAACCTAATGTCTACTTTAAAAAAAAATGCTTCCATATACCATATCCCTGTAATTCTACATTAATTTTTCTTTGCCCGAAATAATTCTTGTTTAGACTAGTCTTAATTGGGAAGCAGCTGATTAATTTCCTCAATTTTTTTTCTTATTTGATCCCGCGAACCACAAGATCAGGACTTCAGCCAAAATCAAGAGTCGGATGCTCTAGTGACTAAGCCACCCAATTAATCCCTGATTAATTCTTTTATAATGTTTGACTTGACAGATTACTTGCTTAATTCATGCATCAGTTCGGCCTTTTGTTTATTTGAAGTAAATAACACTTTCAAGCTGATTTACATATTTCTTAATTTTTGTACATGCATGCCAAGTAAAAATTTCCCCATAAAACGTGCTTTTTAAAAATTTTGTAGATTTGGGGCATCTGGGTGGCTCAGTTGGGTGAACATCCAACTTTGCTCAGGTCATGATCTTGCCGTTTTTGAGTTTGAGCCCTGTGTTGGGCTCAGTGCTGACAGCTCAGAGCCTGGAGCCTTCTCAGATTCTGTCTCCTCTCTCTCTCTCTCTCTCTCTCTCTCTCTCTCTCTCTCTCTCTCTGTCCCTCCCCCATTTTTTCTCTTTCTCTCCAAAATAAACATTAAAAAAATCTAAACAGAAATTTTATAAATTTGTTCAAAATCTCATTTCTTTCAATAGTTATCCTTTTAATGTGCTACAGTGCATATTTTGTTATAGTTGAGATGAAATCCATGATCATAACAGCTAAAGTTTAGAAGCTTACAAAGCTGTTCCATGCTTTCAAGCATTCAAAGAACATTCAAATTTTAAGAATTCAAGGGATAGTCCTCAGAAAGACAGTAACCTTTTCTTGTTTACTTTTCAAATTTACATTCCTTTAGATTGCTAACATATCTTTTTTTTTCCTTTAAATTCATTTTTTCTTATAGCACATTAGTATCTAGCAAAGGCCTTTTGAGTTTATGATTAAAATTGCATTTTACATGTTATAATGCCAGATTTAGGATTCTTTTTAAAAATTTTTTCAAAGTGTATTTATTTTTGAGAGAGAGAGAGAGAGGGAGACTGTGCATGGGCAGAGGAGGGAGAGAGAATCTCAAGCAGGCTCCACGCTGGCAGTGTGGAGCCCAAAACGGGACCTGATCTCAGGACCTGTGAGATCATGATCTGAGCTGAAATCAAGAGTTGGTTGCTTAACCAATGAGCCACTCAGGCACCCCAGATTTAGGTTTCTTAAAAGTGAAACTATAGATGACCAACAATTAAATAGAAATACTGGATTTCTTGGCAGTTTATATACTTGATACTCTTGAACATATTCAGTTGTCTATCTTATGGCTCCTTATCCAAGATTTAAAATCAAAATGCTGTGATTTTTCATTTACCTTGCTATTATTATAGATGATTACATCAAACAGTGATACCAATAAATTAACAATCAAACAAAAGAGAAAATATTTTAGCATCCTTTCAATGAAGTCTGTAAACACAAGAAATAAACATCCTGGTATTAAGTTAAATTAAATTAAATTACTTAATTAAATTAAATTGAAAGTGATAATACTCTGAGTTCTTTGTAAAATGGGAAAAGATCACCACATAAGGAAGGGTACAGTTTCTTCTCAAGTTTCACATTAATTTCTTTTTTGTTTCCCAGTTTAGTGCATGGATTTCTCAGATGCCCTCTATTATTTTTAATCAGTGATCTCTTATCACTGGCTCCACAATGTCTGTATCCTAACTTGTGGTATTTATGTCAAAATTATATCTTTTGGTAACATCACATATTAAAAAAAGGTTTTTGCTATGCTAAGCAACATGATGGCTACTTCTTTGGATAGCAGCATCCCTAAATGTAAGCATTTGCATATTCCTTTGCCATTAAAATTTTTTTCATACTTAATAATCTTTTACATAGAACTGTGGGTAGTCTGGTAAATAAGTTTCTACAAAAATGTTTCCCTTGTTGTTTTCATTCCAGATATTAGCCTTAAAATTTTGCATATTTTTTTTCTTTCTTCAAAATAGATGATCCATAATTATATGGAACACTTAGAAAGAACAAAACTTCATCAGCTCTCAGGGAGTGATCAACTAGAGTCCACAGCTCATAGTAGAATTAGGTAAGCTTTGTTAAACATTTTGCCTTGAGAAAAATCAAAATAATCTGTTTGTTTCTGTTTCTCTCTGTTCTTTAATCCTGGAACAATAGTTAGGCTGATTCAAAAAGCTCTCTACTATGGTTGGAATGCTATAGGAGAGAATAGCATAGAAAAATAGAAACAGCCCTCACTGTTGAAAAGGTAAATCGTGAGCCATACCATATAAGCAGCATGTGCATACCGAGGTATTTTGATTGTTTTGTAATACTTAATGGAGATTATACTAGGTTTAAGTTTTTCTGATTCATGGGAGTGCTGAAAGATTTTCATTTCTCCTGTATAACTGGTTTAAAGTCCTTTTTGTGTACAGAGGCGTGTTTGAAAGGGTTAGACTGGTGTTTGATGGAGGAGTGTGAATAAATTATGTAGATCTCCCAAGCACTGTAGCCAATGAGCCAAGCCAGGACTCTCAGCGGAGAGGAAAATAGTTAATAGGCTGGCTGTCGCTCTAGATTGCTGCATAAATGCTAGGAGCAGCAGCTCTATGGTTGTGCGGTGGGGAGGGGAGAGCAGGATGACGTCATCGCTTCGGGGCTGCTGCAGGATGGAGTGGAAAGCTGCTGCTGATGGCATTGTTTTTGTGGCAGCAGCTGAATGACAGATCCTCACTACAAAGATATCCCTTTGGCCCCCGTGTAGGCCTCCTGGTTCGGGTGTTTCACCATGCCAGCACAGCGCCATGAGTCCTGGATGCATGCTGCTGTTTGTGTTTGGCTTTGTTGGCGGGGCGGTGGTCATTAATTCTGCTATCTTAGTATCTCTCTCTGTTTTGCTGCTTGTGCACTTTTCTATTTCTACCGGTGTGCCAGCTCTGACGCAGAACCTACCAAGGATACTCAGGTACTCTAGTCTCTCTTAGAAGCCCCTGTTTAGTTGGTTTTTCTCAAATTTTTAGCTTCACAGGTCTGCTTTGTAACCATTTCTGTTGCAGATTGAAACAATGGAAAATGGCCTGAAGCTAGGATTTCTGTTCTTATTTATAGTAATTTATAGGCCATCACCTAGGGACGCGGCTTTGTCTGGAAACCGCCGACTTACGAAAAGGATTTTCATAATTGTACTTATACACAAGTACAAGGTCAGTGTGGTCTTGTTTTAAGCAGTGTTCAGAGAGTAAAGGGAGAGCAAGAGTAAAACACCGGGTCCAAGTTTATACAGCCTCTACGTTTAGCATATGAGCATTTAGGGGCAAATATCTCTTATGCTTAGACTTGTAGTCAATTAGACACAGCCTCTAGGTATTATTCTGTTCAGTTATCCTTTGACTGAAGAACATGCAGGCGTCAATTTTGCAGTTTTTGGTAATAACTCCCAGGACCGGACAATTTAAATATTTTCTTTCTAAAACAAAATATATTTTAAAGTGAAAGGATTTAAACCTTTTAAGGCCAAGAATGCAGCTTCCCTGCATTATTTACACATCAAAGTTGTGAAAGCTTTACAAAGCCTATTCACTATTGTTTTGTCAGATGGTGCCCTTTCTTTGTAGACTTGGGTGACAAATATCCGTGCCTGCTTGTGGGGGTAGTCATTAATCTCCAGAGCTTTGCTGCTGTTCACTCTCCTTTGCACCCTGTGAGAACCATCTTCTACATTTCAGATATTTAAGGGTTTGGTTGCCTTTTGTTTTCTAATTCATCACACCAAAAGCATCTGATTTGTTCAGATTTCTGCTTTGTGCGCGGTTTTAAGTGAAGGCTCATGGTGTGTAGCTTTTATTATTTAAATGTTTCCTTAAAATTCTCAACTTCTAATTGTGGATTTAGATAAATTAAGATGAATTAAACTAGTAAATTCCCTCAATGTGTTCTTTATATTCATAGATCAGTTCATGTTTAATATTAAGGCCCAGAAATTAAAATTTCATCTGTGGTCTAAAATTAGATACTTGGTCATTTATTTTCTTTCCTCATTTTATAAAAATCAGAAGAGATCTAACTACTTTTATATGTTGAGTACATAAAAGATTTGTTTATATGTATATTTAGGCTTTTAGGAAGTTAAAAAGACCTTAACTCAAGAATATATACAATATTGAAATAAGACTAATTTGAAAGGGCCATCTTAGGTTTGGGTTCTGTCTGAGAAGGCAGTGCCGCGCAGTGGGCTTTGGAGCTGGGCTGCCTTGCCAATAAATGTTCTGCCACATGTGTGCTGTAGGACCCTTCTTACCCCCTTTGGATAGTTTTAAAAATTGTGAGATCATTGTTTTGTCTTCAGTCAGTTGCAAGATATTTAGTAAGCCAAACAAGTAAATAATTTGCAGTCACTTACACGTACCCCATCTGTAGCAGAACTATTTTCCAGAACTTTAGCTATTTTACTGATAAAATACCTTATGACTAAATTCAAACAGTTTCTTGATGCAAAAATTGCCGATGATCTGCTTGAATAAAGATATTAAAATCTTCAACATTAAAATTAAATTGTCAAGAAAATAGGTAGGTTCCAAGGAAGCTACATGCGCCTTGGAGGGCAACAGGTCTGATTCTGAGTCCCGCTTCTGTGGATCACTAGTGCCTCATGTCTCTGAGCATCACTTTTCCTAATTTGACAACTGGGAAATAATTCCTATTTTCTTATGAGGGTTAAATGAGATAATGTAGCCAGACCATCCTTCTTAGGGCTTGCCACATGATGAGTGTTGAACAATCCTTTAAAAATTTTATTTATGGTTATTTGTTTTAAATGTCTGTATAGCCAAAAAGCTGTTTCAAAACCTAATTGGGAATTTATACACAGCTAACATTTAAATAACCAACTGAGAAGCGGAAATATGGAACAAAGCCAGTTTTTAAAAGAATGTAACAAGGGTTCTGATAGTCAAAGATGGCTTTGTTTCTAGACCGTAATAGCATATGGAAACACCAGGCATTTAAACCTGTCACTTGATGTTTTCCCACATTGTATCCCATTCTTTGGTTTCTTCTGTGAGTTTCACTGGAGCATTTAACGTGTAGAGTATTAAACATGCAACAAACATTCAACTTTCAGTGTTTTTTTAAAAGTAGGATTCTGATTGACTTGCATAATTGCATGTCCTTCCTCCACTTAACTCTCATATAACTTCTCAGTAAATAAGGAGAGAAGGCATGGATGTAGTAATATTTTTTCCAGAGTTGGAATCTTATAACCCAGATCGTCAGGTCTTGATCAGGTCTCTGAAGAAAAATGCCCTCCCTATAGAGCAGTTTCTAAATGATTAAGAAAAGCAATATAAACAGGTACAAATTCTACTGGTATTTTGGATTATAGGCTTAGTTAACAGGAGGGGAAAAGCAAAACTTGGATCTATAGCAGGCTCCTTCCTCCAGTTGGTTTCTACTTTTACAGTACTTGATATGTGTGAAAATGAAGTGCTGTCATTCGTATAGGAAGAGAAGTCTAACTAACGCCTGGCCTGTGTTTTGATTTCTGTTAGCAGTGTGATGGATTTGCATGAAGTCTGTATTATCTTCCTGGGTGGGTTAGAGAACTTTCCATTGAACTATCTGATTAAATTCACACCTTTTTGCTTAAGTTATTAAGATATGTTAAAAAATATGTGAGTGGGGCGCCTGAGTGGCTTAGTCCGTTAAGCGTCCGACTTTGGCTCAAGTCACGATCTCATAGTTCTTGAGTTCGAGCCCTGCATCAGGTTCTGTGGTGACAGCTCAGAGCCTGGAGCTTGCTTTGGATTCTGTGTCTCGCTCTCTCTCTGTCCCTTCCCCACTCGTGCTCTGTCTCTCTCTGTCTCTCTCTCTCAAAAATAAATAAACATTAACCAAAAAAAAAAAAAAGTAAGTCATCTATCTAAGTAGCACTTAGACCCTCAGATTTTTGGTTCCCAAAATATATTCTTCCCAAATTGAGGGATAAACATCAGGTTAACAACTTTTTATTTTGTCAGGTATGGACATTAAAACAAAATTTGCTTTCTAAACGTTGTCACCATCGTTTGATGAAAAGGGATTTTAAAATCAAGGAAGCAGAAAAGATGTAGAAAAAATCCATCATTCTCAGGAAGGACCAGGTTCTATGATATATGGAAATGTATATGTGTACAATATGGCCTATGTTATCCAATAAGGATATTATAAATAATGTCTCTTTTCACTACAGACTTATAAAAACTTTACTGCTGAGGCAGCAGTAGGGAATAACTGGTCTAAACAGAATAGCTGAGTAGTTAATTTCGTTTTTGTCATTTGGATGTTCTGGAAGCTCATAGATTGTTTATAAACAAATTTGTTTTAAAATCTAGCCTTTTATTGTCTTCCCTACCTGCATTTGAATTTTCCCAAATCAAATGGGAAGAGTATTCCACATGTAAAGAAATGATCAATAAGTAATAGAGAAAAGTCCTGTTTTACTTTCTGGTGCACACACCTTTGACAAAATGCAGTCTCTCAATCCTTTTCCTTCATCCAGTCTTTAAGAAGGTGTTCTGGCAATTTTACTAATCCTTTGATTGTAGTTTGGAATGGAAGAGCATATATCCTTTGTGTTAAGTGGGGGCACATTTCAAGTGGCTTAAGTTTCTTGGTATAAAAATGAGCTTAGAGAATAACTTAGCAAAACGGAGTACTTTCCCGCTTTTATTTACAGCCTTAGTGTTTCTATTCTAATTTACATTCTTACCAGTAGAGGTATGAGTTCCAGGAGGCCCCAAACTTTTAGTGTCTCCTTTCTTGCCAGTTTCCACTCTTTTGAGTTAATGACCCAGGACGACCTCTTCCTAGGCTGGTTTCCACCCTATAAAAAGTCCTTTGATTTGTAATCTGCTATGCCTCACCAAAGGATGTGTTTCTAGTTGAAATTCTATTCTTATTAAAATTGTAACTCTTGTTCATTGAAATTTCCCACAAAGCACTGGAAACTCTACAGTCTTTTATAGAATTTTTTTGGCCTCCTTGTTTGGAAAAACTGACAATGGTTTTCTCATAAGTACTGTGATTGAAAGGAATGCATATACTGGTTCTGTAGAAAAATACCGCTTTCCTGCTGTTAAGGATTAAAACTCTCTTGAGTTCTTTTTATCAATTAATTGGTAGTCCTGGTTTAGATTATACACAGATTTTCCTCTAGGCAGAAAAGATGTACCCTGAAGAAGCTTGGGTAAGCATCTAGGTATGAGTTTGAGGATTTGAGAAGTCTAGAAGCAAGGCTTGTACTTCCTTCCAAAGGAGGAGGTTGGCAGTTTCCCGATGGCTAATGTAAGCGGGAATGAAAATTTAGTAGCTTTTGTTGCTATGAAACCAGACCACTGACTGCTTCCCGGGGAAGGAACTCATCAGTAACTTAGAAGGTTTCTTAAACTATTAGTTATTACTTTTCTTAATTAATTTCTTGGGGCTAATTTGAACTTCTGAGACTGTCCTTTCTCTTTGGTAAGTCTACTTACTTGTTTAGATAGGCAGACAGTATTTTTTAAGAGTTATTATTCCAAACCAGTGACAGCCCAGGCTTATTACTTATAGTCATGATAATTAAAATAAAAAATGAATGAATGCTTAATTTTTTCTCCCCTCTTCAATAGAAAAGAACGTCCTATATCATTAGGGATTTTCCCATTACCTGCTGGAGACGGATTGCTTACACCAGATACTCAGAAAGGCGGAGAGACCCCTGGATCAGAGCAATGGAAATTTCAGGATTTAAGTCAACCACGTTCTCATGCCAGCCTGAAGGTAAGCTTAATTTTGATGAAATCTTAATTTACATTGTGATGAAGTTTTGGGGTCATGGTTGGGGGGTGAACCAGAGCCGACAGCCAAGAAAAAATTCTTGAAGACGTCTTTGGTGCAAAAAGGTGATTTTATTATAGCATGGGGGCAGGACCTGTGCGCCAGAAGAGCTGCATTGGGGTTGTGGTGGGTAACCCATTACATACCCTCAGGTTGGGAGGGGGTCAGGGATAGAGCAAGTCGCGAAGGAATTTTGGAAGCAAGGTTTCCAGGACCTTGAGGGGCTAGATGTTGCTAAGGAAACACCATGTATTAATGTTTAGTAAAACCTCAGTCATGAGACCCTCCAGATGTATATTGGGGGCCCTAAGCTTGGAGTATGTTTACCAGCATATATCTTGGGGGAGTTGAGATAAAGGACGTTTCCAAAGGAATTTTTATATGTTAAAATAGACTTACAGGTTCCTGAGAGGGGCGTCTGGATATTGTTAAGCCAAGATTCTCTTTTGCCCCTAGCAAAGTGTTATCATCATCCAGGCTCCTCCTAGAGGGAGATTATTCTGCCCATTTCAAGGACTTGTCAGTGGCCTGTAGGCAGTAAGGGAGTTTAATTTTTCATTTGCCTTAGTTTCCCACATCACCATGGCAAGCACTTAAACCCCTTTCCTTTGTTCTTGGGCAACCAGGAGCATCCGAGGAATATCACACATATTCCACCTGGTGGGGGGAGGGGGGACAGGGGCAGGCTGGGGCAGACTGGGGCAGGCAGGGGCAGGGAACTGTTAGCCTGTACTTTGCCCTTAGCTTGCCCTACGCTCCCTCAACACATTGTATAAACTTTCTAACCCAAATTAGAAGTGCTAGACAGCTGAAACATAGTAAAATGAAAGTTTGTATGCATTTTAGCTTGTAAAACTAATGCCTTTGTTTTAAATTAGCAATGAGTTCTTCCTAAAGAGTTAGTGTTTTACTGTTCCTTTCAGGTTATATAGGAAAACAAAGTCAAGCATTGTTATATCTTGATTAGTATACTAATGACATTAATAACCAAAATTTCTATTTGATTTAGGCTATTTTGATTTTTATTTGATCATATGAATTTTAGATGGGGTGACTAGTGAATGTAATGTTTTTTAGAAATGAAAATCATTGGTGCTTGAAATCCTTGGTTCACTGTTGGAAGCTTCACAATTTAGTAGGGCTTCACTTTTTTTTTTTTTTTTTAATGTTTATTTATTTTTGAGAGAGAGAAAGAACATGAACAGGGGAGGAGCAGAGAGATAGGGAGACAGAGAATCAGAAGCAAGCTCCAGGCTCTGAGCTGTTAGCACAGAGCCTGATGCAAGGCTGGAACTCATGGACCACGAGATCATGACCTGAGTCGAAGTCAGACACTTAACTGACTGAGCCACCCAGGCGCGCCTTCACTTTTTTTTCTAAACATGTTTTTTTCCCCTCAAAATCCTTCATAAAGCAATATTCAAAAGTGCATTGTGTTTAGCTAAAAGGCCTTGTGGTTAGTTATTATAGATTATATTCTTGACCAAGAACATATCAAATAAATTATAATTAATAATAAACTCTAAGAGGGGAGATATACTAATAGTTAAAAAATATATGAAGTTATATTTTG
This sequence comes from Neofelis nebulosa, assembly GCF_028018385.1. Lineage (NCBI taxonomy): Eukaryota > Metazoa > Chordata > Mammalia > Carnivora > Felidae > Neofelis > Neofelis nebulosa. Next base: position 41,016,852 of record NC_080797.1, on the reverse strand, counting down.
TACCTTACAAAGTGATATATTTTATAAAAATATGTATATGTTATATATGTACATACGTATATATACATATACAGATACATTATATATATACATACATATATATATACATATATATATGTATGTATATATATATAAAATTTTTTTAATGTTTATTTTTGAGAGAGAGAGAGAGAGAGCACCCAAGTAAACAGGGGAGGGGCAGAGAGAGAGAGGGAGACACAGAATTTGAACAGACTCCAGGCTCTGAGCTGTCAGCACAGACCCTGATGTGGGGCTTAGACTCACAAACTTTGAGATCATGGCCTGGGTCGAAGTCAAACCCTTAACTGACTGAGCCACTCTGGCGTCCCTGGGTTATATATTTTTTATGTTTATTTATTTATTTTGAGAGAGAGAGAAAGAGAAGGAGAAACCCAAGCAGTCTGTTCTATCAGTGCAGAGCCCGATGTGGGGCTCAAACTCACAAATCATGACCTCATGAGATCATGACCTGAACTGAAATCAAGAATCGGACATTTAACCAACTGAGCCACCCAGGCGCCTCCTGCGAATATTGATTCTAAAAGAACCTTGTTATATTATAAAATCTACTCTATAATAAAACAGGCTACCTACAATGAATACAAATAAATTTCTTACATCTTATCTCCTGTTCTTTCTTTTTTTTCCCCCTCCAAAGTACTTATCATGGTCTAAGTACTTTAAAGGTAACTCTGATACTTTTAAAATACTAAGCCATTTACTTATTTAGTATATTTCCCTCCACTTAAAATCCATGTGATTTAGTTACTACTGTATCTTTAGCATTTAGAAAAGTGCCTAGCACATAGTGCCCACTCAGAATGTGTTTGTTAAGTGAATTATTTGTTTTAGATGTTAGGAAGACTTTTTTTGGATAATATAAATGGTCTGTCAGCTCCAGTAAGTGGAGGTTTTGTGTTTTTTGTATTTTGTGTGGTTTGTTTTTTGTTTTTTGTAGGGGCATTTAGAATCATTCCATTGATCTTTGAAATGTGCTCGAAACAGTAAGCAGTTAATAAATATTTGATAGCTTTTCTCCCACTGAAAAGTATTTTTAACAGTAAGACTGACTTCACCTTTTCCCCTTCTCTCTTCCGTATCGTTCAATTTATTAGAATCTAACCATGCGTATGCTCGGTAGCAGTCCACATCGATGCCTCTAGGAGACTCTCTAATTCTTCACTGCTACTCCACTCTAGCTTTTTTAAAGCATGCCTGTAGGTTTAATAGATCTTCCAGAACACCCCTCCCTCAATACACCTACTTACTGTGTCCCTTTCCCAAAACAAAATTAAGTAGGAGGGATACTTTTAGTACATCAAAAATATATACCATATGGTAACTATATTTTACTTATATTCCAAAAAGGAACCTTAAAGAAATGATGATTGTAATTCTCTTATTTATTTAATCCAGCAACATGCTGTGCCAGAACTTCACTGACAAGTTATAAACTGATTAACAGATTATTAATATGGACTTAAACCTGGGAGGGTTTTTTTTGTATCCTTCCTAGAGATACTAAGGCAAGTATTTCCCATAGAGTTTCTAGAATAAAATCCTATCTCTTTCTACTCTGGACACAGAGCCACTAAATGATATAAAGGTCTCAACTAATAATTTCCAGGAGTGAAGTGGTACATTACAAAATAACAAAAGTCTAGTTTCTAAAGTTTGTCTAATAATTAGAACATACTTTGTTATTTACCTAGGCCCTTGTCATAAGCCAGACGGCTTTCTCTAACTTTACAAAAGGCTAGGAGTTGGGTTGAGGAGTTTAGAATTTTTTTTAACATTTATTTATTACTGAGAGACAGAGACAGAGCCTGAGCATGGGAGGGGCAGAAAGAGGGGGAGACACAGAATCGGAAGCAGGCTCCAGGCTCTGAGCTGCCAGCACAGAGCCTGACGCGGGGCTCGAACTCACAAACCGTGAGATCATGACCCGAGCTGGAGTCGGACGCTTAACCGACTGAGCCACCTGGGTTTAGGAGTTTTAATTATGGACCACTGGTCTTGGTGTCCATGTATGACAGGAAGTGGGCTAGGCTATCTCTGATTTAAAGTTTTCTACAACTTTCATTTCTCTGAGAACTTTGGGGATGACCTAGCTGGATTTAGGGTATGCTCTGCCATTGTGAACAAGAAATTGAAGGTGAGAATTATAATTAATATTAATTTTACTAAACAGTTTTCTCTGAAGTAACGTTAAAGTAAAAATGTTCTGTGAGAAAACCACATGATGGGTTATAACCAAGGAACATATAGGTTCCTATAGGAAGCTTCGTGGCAGAAGAATGGCAGTACGGGGGGGTTGCCAATGATTCTAACATTACGGACCTTCTTTGTTGCTGTATTGCACAGTTCATACCGCCAGAGAATTGTAGTCAATAAGGTTGTCTCTTCAGAGGCGCTTGCGTTGCTCAGTTGGTTAAGCGGCCCACTTCGGCTCAGGTCATGATCTCACGGTTCATGGGTTTGAGCCCTGCGTTGAGCTCTGTGCTGACAGTGCAGAGCCTGCTTGGGATTCTCTCTCTCTGCCCCTCCCCTGCTTGTGCTCCCGTGCATGGTCTCTCAAAGTAAATAAATAAACTTAAAAACAATAAGGTTGTATCTTCAGGTACTAGAAGATCTTTCAGGAATGATGCATCCAGAAAAATGTTTAAGTTGCCCTTAAAAAGTGTTTGTACATGTTATTCCTTCATGTATCGTATTCTTGTAGGAGAGATTAACAAATAAATGAAGTAACAGATTTCAAGTATTGTGATTTACTGTCTTGTGTGTGTGATATACTGTTTTGAGAAAGCAAGGTGTAAGGGGCTAAAAAGTAATTAGTGGGGAAGGGTGTTTACTTAGGAAGGCCTCTTGGAGGAGGTGATTTGCATCCTGACGGGAGGGATGTACGGGTGTACAGAACAGTCTAGAGGAATACATGTTTCAGGATGACCAAATAGCATCTGTAAAGGCTCTGAGGCAGGGACAAACTGGCATGTTTGAGGAATGGTTTTCACTTCTCTTCTCTGAGACTTTTTGTTTTAACTACTGTGTTGACTTAACCCTTTTGTAAGGGTTACCCAGAACATCCATCTTTACAAATATAAGGGGAAATTCTCATTCCCACCCTACCTTGTAGCAGCATTGACACACTCAAATACTTTGAACTTCTTGAAATGCTTTCTTCCCTTTGCTTCCAGGACACCCCCTCCCCTGGTGGCTCCTGGACCTCTAAGTGTTGGAGTTCCCCAGAGCTTAAAGCTCAGCCCTCCTCTCTACATAATCTGGGTAGCTCAAGTCCCATGTCTGTAAATGCCCTCCACACGTCTGTTCACAGATTTGAATCTCCGGCCCTCAAGCCTTTCCTGAACTGCTGCATCCAGTTGCTTTCTTTTATAATTTTCCCACATATATATTTCTGACCTGCTTAGGTTACCCCCAGTAGAAATAGCCTTCTTTGAAGGCCAATCAAAATGCCACAGTTTATGCAAAGCCTCACCCGACACCCTGTTAATGACCCTCAGATCTAGTTTAGAGATCAGTTCAAGGCAGAAGTTTATATTGCATCATTAACAGACATTTCTTACTGGAAGTGCTTCTAGTGAAATAGGTCAGAAGCAACTTGTGTTGAATCACCTAAGCTGTTCTGCTAAAAATGTATTATAGGGGCACCTGGGTGGCTCAGCTGGTTCAGCGTTGGGCTGTTGGTTTCAGCTCAAGTCATGATCTCACAGTTCAAGGATTCGAGCCCCGAGTCAGACTCTGTGCTGATAGTACAGAGCCTGCTTGAGATTCCCTCTGTCTCCTTCTCTTTCTGACCAACAGCCCCCCCCCCCCCCCCACGCTTGTGCATGCTCTCTTTCTCTTTCAAAATAAATGAACTTAAATAAATAGGTAAGTAAGTAAATAAAGTATTGTTAAAGTGCTAAGTCTGGGAATGGGCAAAAAATGTTACGGTAGGGTTGTTCATCCAGCTGAATTATATTCACCAACAAGCTGCAAAGAAAGAAGGCTTGGAGAACAAAAGACCAAGAATAACCCAAGACAGTCCTGAAGAAGAACAATAAAAACACTAACCTGCCCTATTAGATATCAAGACTTACTATAAAGCTGTAATTATTTATATTTTGTAGTATTGCATCATCTGCCCTTCCTGTGTCCTTTCTGCACAATTTAGTGCTAAAGCTGGTAGTTAGGGCAGAGCAGTATGAAGCACCATAGGGTGAAGTGGGGTGGGGGTTGGGCAGTATGTAACCCACACAAGCTTGGGAGTATATCATGAGGGAATAACCTAGTGGAGAGAGGTGCCAGGGCCCTGGCAGCGTGAAGGACATCCATGCAAAGGGGCAGTCTGGCTTTGGGTGTCAGATCTTAAATATGGTGACAAAGACCTCCCCAAGAAAGACACCCTAGGCATAGGGTGTGAGAGCCTGAGCAGGTGAGGAAGGCAGCATCCACATAGAGTGGGGATGGGGGAAATCCGGACTGGAGACTCAGAAGATGTATGTGGAGAGAAGGACACTGGCTGGAAGTGGCAAGAAAGAGAGACCGCAAAAGATTGTGGCCCTGGAAGTCAAAGGATGAGAGGGCTTTAGAATGGAAGCAGTCGTTAGCAGGCTCAGCTGGTGTGGAGACATCATGTAGGATGAAGATCGAATTTGTAGGTGTAGGTTTGAGCAGTTTGAGTTGCAGGGCCAGTAACAGGAGTGAATGTTGAAGTCAAGAAAAGAGGAACAAGAAAGTGTCAGGGACTCAAAACAGGTAGTTGTAATGAGAAGAGGGAAAAGGACAACGTGAGTTGCCTGAGCAGTGGAGGGGGTGGGAGGGAAGGTACTCTTAGTATGGGAGGGACCTTGTTGCTTGTGTACTTAGAAGGGTCCAGTAGAAAGAGAAATTGAAAACAAAGTAGTGAAGGAAGATCATTGATTTATCAGAATCCTGGAAGAAGGGCGGAGGCGAAGGGTTCACATATCCTGGCTATAATTAAAATCTACTTTGATGGGACACCCCAGTTTTTCCTAGTCCTTTGCTATTATAAACAATGCTGTAGTGAATAACCTTACACATAATTTTATGCTTGTATTTATGATTCCTGTAAGTGGGATTGCTGGATCAAAACATACATTTAAAATTTTGATAGACATTGCCAAACTGCCTGCCAAGAGCCCTTTGTCCTCTCACTGGTGATGTATTGTACGAGTTCTTTACTGTTGGACACATTTCGAGTTCAGACATCCCTTCCTTACGCACAGCTATGGAAAGAGAGAGAATGAGGTATTTAAAGAATCCTGTACTGTACATAATGTTTTCATGCTGTTTTCTAGCATATACTCCCCCCCCCCCCACCAAATATCTTTTTCTTCAAAGAGTATCCCAGGTTGGTGATTGTTAGTGGAATATGACGTTTAGAATTGAGAAAAACAATTTCAAATAAAAAGCAATTGGAGGGGGACCTACTTGTCAAAAGTTTAAGAGTTCTTTTAAAACCATATGACTTGAAATACTTTTGGACTGCTGTGAAAAGCTCTTGTTAGCAGGGTTTGGTATGTGAAGCCAGCCAGTGGTCAGTGTGTGGCTGCATTCTTCAGGGGATGTGCTTAGCATACAGAACAGGAAGTGGTAACAGAGCCAGCATTCTTGTGCAGAAGAATCTTCCATCCTCCTCCATTTGTGGTTGACCATTTAGTTCCTATTTCTTCACTTTTTCCAAACTTGAATTTGTATAGTAGTTGAACCTTATCCTGTAATCTTTTGTGATTAAAGATTCCTACTATAAAATGTGTGTAGTTAAAAATATCTAAACAGTTAAAGGGCTCAGTTTTTTTTTAACTTCTTATTTTGAAATATTTTAGACTTTCAGAAAAATTGCTAAAGCAGTACAGAATTCCTGGTTACCCATCACCCATCATCAAGTGTTAACTAACCATAGTATATACAGTTATTAAAACAGACAGTTGACATGGGTACAATATCATTAGCTAAACTGTAGACTTATATTAGGATTTTGCCAGTTTTTCCACTACTGTCTTCTGGTTCAGGATCCAGTCCAGCATCCCACCTTGCACTGAGTTAAGTGTCCCCAGTCTCTTCCAACATGTGCCTCAGTCTTGACCTTGAGGCGTGAAGAGTATTGGTTAATTATATTGTAAAATGTCCCACCGTTTGAGCTTCTCTGGTGATTTTTCGTGATTAGATTGAGGTTATACGTTTTGACAAGAATGCTGCA